>NW_024062893.1:0-1246649 GCF_006381635.1 Hibiscus syriacus | reverse complement strand
CACGATGATATAAGAGGTGTCGAAAATGGAGTAATGATCGACGATGAAACGTGGTTTAAAGTTTTATCGAGAAAAGTTTCTCAAAAAGGAAAACTTTAAGAGAGAGAAAGTTATGTTTTCTAGAAATGGAAAATTCAGATCTGGGAAGTTTTAAGTTAAAAAGAAAATGGAAAAATCATGCCATAGGTCTTTTAAGTTTTGTTATTTTTTATTTGGACCCAAATTTGATTAAAAATTTATTTTGGTCCTCGAATTAAACTGAAATTCAATTAGTCTTCAAAATTAATATTAAGAAAAAATTAAACCCTATTTTAGGGTGTGAAAACTCTCACCCTAAAAGAAATTTTGTCCTAAATAATTACGTAGCCTGAACAGATGCGAAAACTGAGCCTTTATCGACTCCAACAATTCTCGGGTAACCTCTGTGGAGCCACGCTTACTCCACTGAACTTTGACCATTAGGATACGTCTGTTCTGAAGAACTCTTTCATCCTGATCCAAAATCTAAACATGCTCCACCTCATAAGACAAATCAAGTCTAACTCTACATCCTCGATCTAAATAATATGTAGGGGTGTTCAAATCTGGATACCCTAAATTTCAGGTACCCAAAATATTCGGGTATAAATATTTTGTCCCGTGACCCAACCCATAATTAATCGGGTACCTGTAAGTTTGGTACCCATAAAACTCGGGTATCCGTTAATCTAGGTAATAGGGTATCCTATTTTTTATTTTCAAATTAAAATTATGCTATATGTACAAGCAGTGCTCCTGCCTCCTGCTATACACCAAAGACCAAACAAAATTTTGTAAGTATACAAACGACAAATTAACAAGTAAATAATATATAAATACATTAGCAACTAAGAATAGTTTGGCAATTGGCACTTGGCAGTAACAAGAAAATCTTTTGTTTTCCACTAATACAAGATCCGAGATTGTAAAATTGAATCAAAAAAGGTATAAATTAATCAAAAACTTAAAATAATCATTACTCATTTGTATCAATTTTTTTACATTCTCTTGCCAAAGCATTTCGTATTCATACATGTATACCTGGTGTTGGTTATGAGTGATCGTCTGATCGGACAAGATGGGAGAAGTAGAAAAAAACAATGTGAGAGAAGCAATTGGTGCGAGTGTGTGAGGAAATTAGGAATTTGAATTTACGATTAGGGTTGAGAAATGAGAATTGTGTTTGCGTTTGGGACTTAGAATAGTGAATATTGAATTACTGATTGACTACGTGGTTAAAAGTAATATAAAAAATAAAAAATAAAAATCGAGTATCGGGTAATCGGGTAACCGCTTATGAGAAATTTTCTTACCTGGGCCCGACCCAAAAATTCAGGTATTTTCAAATTTAATACCCAGTTATTTTTAATCGGGTCGACGGGTATTTCGGGTAAGGTATTTTTGAGCTCCCCTAATAATAATATGACCTAAATCCATACGGTATTGCCTCAACATAGATACATGGAAAACATCATGGATGCGGCTAAGCTGGTGAGGCAACTGAAGCTGATAAGCAACATGTCCGACTCTCTTCATAATACGATAAGGCCTAATAAATCTCAGACTCAACTTACCCTTGCGTCCAAATCTCAACACCTTCTTCTACGAAGATACCTTAAAAAATACTTGATTCCCAACCTCAAACTCAATATCCTTCCTCTTTTGGTCAGCATAAGATTTCGTCTATCAAATGCCTCTCTCAGGCTATCACTGATCAACCTAACAGTATCATTAGTCTCCTAGACTAACTCTGGACCCAACATCCTCCTATCATGCAACTTAGTCTAACAGATAGGAGTAGGACATCTACGTCCATACAGAGCCTCATATAGTGCCATGTGGATGCTAGTATGGTACTTGTTGTTATAAACGAACTCAGCTAACGTAAGAAGTCCTCCCAACTACAACGGAAGACAATCACACAATCTCGTAGAATATCCTCTAGAACCTGTATCACTCTCTCGAATTGACCATCAATCTAAGGATGAAACGTTGTATTGAAGTTCAAACGAGTACCTAGAGCATTATGCAGAGCCTTCCAAAATCTAGAAGTAAATCTTGAGTCTGGGTCAAAGATAATAGACAACATAACACCATGAAGTCTGACAACCTCATAGATATATAACCTAGCCAGCTTGTCTAAGGAATAATTAACTCAAATAGGAATATAATAAGTTGACTTGGTGAGTCGATCAACAATCACCCATACAGAATCCTTTCTAGAAAGAGTCAGAGGTAACCCAATCAGAAAGTCCATCGTGATACGCTCTCATTTCCTCTTTGGAATCATAATGGGCTGCAACATACCATACGAATGATGATGCTCTTTCTTGACCTGCTAACAAGTCAAGCACCTCGCCACATAATCAGAATTTTCCTTCTTCATTCCAATCTAATAGTAACGCTCTTTCAGATTCTTGTACATTTTCCCCACCAGGATTCATTGCATAAGGGTTGTTATGAGCTTCCTAAAGAATGAAATTCTCAACTCGCCATCCTTAGGAACACATTAAAGACCATGAAAGTATAAAGTACCATCCTGATCAAGAGTATACTCCAAACTCAATCCCTACTCAACTTGTTTGATAGTGGAAATCAATAATCTATCTAGAAGCTGTTTAGCCCTAATTTTCTCAGTTAAGGTAGGCTTAACTTGAAACTCTGCTAATAGATTGCCATCATCATACACGCTCAACCTAGTAAATAAGGCTCTTAGATCAGATAATGTCTTACGACTCAAGGCATAGGCCACCATATTAGCCTTGTTCGGATGATACTCTATCTCATAATCGTAATCCTTCAGAAGTTCCAACCAACGATGTTGCCTCAGAGTCAACTCCCTTTGAGTGAGCAGATACTTTAGACTCTTATGGTCGGTATAGATATAACACTTCTCTCCATAAAGATAGTGTCTCCATATCTCCATAGTAAAGACCACTGCAACTAACTCTAGATCATGGGTGGGGTAATTGCGATCATGAGGATTTAACTAATGAGACGTATAAGTTACAACTTTCCCATCCTACATAAGAACACATCCTAGTCCAGAGTGACAAGCATCGATGTAAACTGAAAAGAATCATTCATTGACTCGGGCTAAATAAACACTGAGGCTTCAGTCAAAACTATATTTAGTTTCTCAAAGCTAGACTATTGAGCTTCAGACTAGACAAAAAGAACATCATTCCTCAATAGCTCTGTCAGATGAGCTGCAATGACGGAGAAACATTCAACAAAACAACGGTAATAACCATCCAAACCTAAGAAGCTACATATCTCTAAGACACTCTTAGGTTGCTTCTAACTCATAATAGCCTTTATTTTACTCGGATCCACCCGAATACCCTAAAAATATGATATGTCCCAGAAAAGCCACCTTGTTGAGCCAGAACTCACACTTGCTCAACTTGGCAAACAACTTATGCTCCCCCAAGGTCTATAGAATAATCCTCAAATGCTCACTATGCTCTTATTTAGTCTGAGAATATACTAATATATTATCTATGAACACGACCACAAAATGGTCTAGATAAAGTTAAAACACCAGATTCACCAGATCCATAAAAGCTACAAGGGCATTGGCTAACCCGAAGGGAATCACCAAGAACTCATAATGCCCATATAGAATACAAAAGATAATCTTTGGAACATTAAAATATTTCCCCTTGAGTTGGTAATAACCAAATCTTAAGTTTATCTTTGAGAAGATAGTATCCCCCCGAAACTAGTTAAATATATCATTAATCCTGGGCAGAGGGTATTTGTTTTTAACTGTGAGCTTGTTCATCTTCCTGTAATCAATATAGAGTCTCAATGTCCCATATTTCTTCTTGACAAAGAGAACTGGAGCACCCCACGGTAAAACGCTGGGACGAATGACTCCCCTATCTAATAACTCCTAGAGTTAAACCTTTAGTTCCTTAAGCTCCTTAGGGGCCATACGGTAAGGATTCATCGAAGCTGGAGTCAAACCGGAATAGACTTCAATCTCAAACTCAATTTCTCTATCCGGTGGCAATCTAGGCAACTTTTCGGGAAAGACATTGGGAAATTCTTTAAACTGTCTGGATTCTCTCTACATCAGACCGGGAACACATGATATATAGAATATAAGCAAGGATCACTTCTGAACCCTTCCTGGTCATCATTTCAAATACCAAATTGGAAACGACATTTTTCGATCATCACTATATTCCTGTCATATAGAGTCTTAAGAATAACTCTCTTGGTCTCACAATTGAGATTAACTTGATGTTTATCCATCCAATCCATGCTGAGAATCAAGTCAAACTCTTCTAATGGAAACTCCATCAGATCGACCAAGAAGATCTCATTATGGATCTCTATAGGGCACCATTTAAAAATTCGGTCCAATTCAGTGGACTAACCTACTGGACTTTGAACTGTCACAAGGCTCTCGGTATTCTCGACTAAAATATTAAGACCCCTAGATATTGAACACGATGCATAGGGATGGGTAAATCTATGATTAAATAAAGCAAAGTATGGAACTAAATGAATAATAACAGTACCTTCAATCACATCAGGCTTATCACAATCCTGTCAATGTCTAATAACATAAACCAATGCAAGTTTTCTAGCCTCAGTCTGAGATGTATCCCCTACTCTGAGAAGGTCGACCTCTAGTAAACCCAGATGATGTCGGTTCAATATGACCCCAGCTGAATTCTAAACTGATGTATGAGCGGTTGGAGCTAGCTCTCGACAATCCCTTAAGAAATGGTCGTCGAGCCCACACCTGAAACAAGTACCCATTTTCTTATTGCATTCTCTGAAATGACATCTCCCATAATACTCACAAGTGGCCATCGACAGTATTCTAGAGGAACCACCCTTACTAGAACTTAGAACTGTTAGAGTGGTTGACGCTACAGGCCTAGAACTCATACCCCCTCTCTAAGAAGACTCGCCCCTACCTCTCTTGTTGGGACGCGAAGAAACATCACCAGAACCAGAAGGTCTCTTGAATCGATCTCAATCTCAATCTTTATTCCTCATATACTTCATACTCACTCACTCCATCTCTACAACAGTCTTGGCTATCTCAACTAAGGTAACAAAGTTCTTTTCTCGGTGGGTAACAACCCGATCCCTGATATCATAACTTAGTCTATTTTCAAACCTCAAGTACCAATCCAACTCAGTGTCCACTAACCCCAGAGCACAATGACTCAGTATGATGAACTCAATCTCATAATCCATAACATACATGTCACCCTATTCCAAACTCTAAAACTCTTGACGTCGCTCTTGTAAGTATATTTCTCCAATGTAACAACTTCGAAAGCGTTCCTTGAAAAGATCCCAAGTCAACTAATCCGTCAGAATACTTCTGGCAATAAATAGCCACCATCTCAATGCTTCCATCTTAAGAAAGCTAGTGGTCCCTTCAATTTCTGCTCAAGCCCCGACTTTGTCTTATCCATAGTCCTCTCGGTATCATCCAACCAATACTCGATATCCATCGGAGGTCCCCTAGTAATGGCCTCAAACGGAACTACTCCAACAACCATCAGATACGTAAATTTATCCTTATATGGTAAATAGATCTATCAATGAAACTCTTATCCAACTCAGAATACTCATGTTCGGAGACAGAAAGATCTCTCATAAACGTAACCATATCCTCTCGGGAAATAGACTGATGCACATGCAAAGTAGGACGATCTCTAGCTAATGGCAAGTCCTCTATGGAAATAGAAGTCATGTCGATCGTCCATGAACACGACCACAACCTGGCCTACATCCTCGAGTTCTCATCTAAACGGTTTACAAGACTCTACAGAAAGAATCTAAACCAAAGTTAGAATAACATCATAAATATTGTATTTATTTAAAAATCATAATATAAAGTGACACAATATTTGAAAATATAAAATAATATTTGAAAATACAGTATTTAGGACTCACCCATAGTTTGAGTGTTTAAAGCTGAAAGCTCTTATAGCACCAAGTGTAACCTCTTAGATGTTACGACTGAATCTAAGCGGTCACATGTCGTATATAAAAATTATTTTAGTTAAAATAATATGTATAACAATCAAAATATGAAAATATATAACAAAAAAGTTCATACGATAAACATATATATATACTAACATCAGAAGTCTGTATATATATATCCAGAAATAAAATACTAGTAATACATATACATAAGCAATAATAAAACATGCGTCACTAAAATATAATAAAAAAGGCGTATAGAAATATACAGTGATACAAAACGGAGAATAGTTGATCCTTCTGATGCCAAGTTTGCTAGCCTACTATCGAGTAGTATCTAAAAAGTTAAAAATTAAAAAATGAGCTAAAAAGCCTAGTGTTCTTCTTAGTGTGTATAAAAACATACATATAAAATACTTTGGTAAAAGTTACGTATAATATAGGTTTTTGAAAACATGAAAACTACCCCTATCTGAACACCATAATGTGTAGGTTCCGTTAAATCATACACCCACTTGTACACCCACTAAGAACCTTATACTTAGAGCATAAGGGCATGTGGTAAGGACTTACCCTGTGCATAAAGTAAAGGAGCCTATGAGAGGTCTTACAAGTCATAGACTAATCCTAAGATACTTTCTCAATTCATACCCCCAATTATAGTAAATGCACATGTATTTGAGTGAAAACAAGAGTTTAATTTATTATAACGTTAAAACATGCCCTATACCAAAATCAGATATAGAAATACAATAATCAGATATCATGTCGGAAGTATACAGTAATCAAATATAATGTATTTAAAGTGTTTAATAAAATTAGAAATTTAAAACAGTTCAGAAAAATATTTTAAAACAACATTGTAACACCAATAGGAATACCCCTGTACCGATCTGAGAAGTCTGGGATGATTTCCTACTCTTAAGTCTGTCTATCATAGTCAGCGATAGTGCTATATCCTACGAATCAGAATAATTGTATCAAAATCCTAACAGAATAAATAATAAACTTCAAATCAACTATTTATAGAAACCTATGAGTAGTTCTCGAAGTACGTGGACCATATTGATCTAGTGGATCAAAAACATCGGATCTAATAGACCCTCTATCAGGGAAATCATGAGTACTTTCATGAAAATATAATCCAAGATCAATTCTATAATCGAATCCTAAATAAATAAGATTAAATACTTAAAATACTAAGAATTTTCAGTTTAACGGGCTCGATTTAGGGCTTATGGGTCATAATTTGGTCAATGATCAATGGCTTGGCTCGACTCAGCTCAACTCAGTGTGACTCAACTCGATTCAATTCTATTCGATCCGATTGAGAAATGGGTTAGTTTGGTTGGGCCGAATTGGATTTGGGCCGATTCATATTTTTGGGATGGACAGGTTAACGGGTAGAGTCAGATGTTGGTTCAAATTGGGTCAACGAGTTAGGTTGACCTGCTTCTAGAAAATCCACCAGGTAGTGGATGATCCACACGCGCCACCGCAGTGTGTGGGGGCACGTGTGGAGCCTTGGAGTGTAAAAATTACGAAAATTTTCTATAATTCGTTTTAAGAAGTTTTAAGGCACTTACCTAGCTCGATTCATAACAGTGAACAATGGAGAACTCGATTAAAAAATGCCAAAAAATTATGCTATCTCACTTATCCACACACTGACAATGAAGATAATAAGACAACCACCGTTGGACTCAGGATGATGGAAGGAACACAATGATATCAGATGTGTTGAAAATGAAGTAACGATCGACGATTAAAACATCATTTAAAGTTTTCCCGAGAAAAGTTTCTTAAAAAGGAAAGCTTGAAGAGAGAGAAGGTTATGGTTTCCAGAAATGGAAAATTTAGATATGGGAACCTTTTAAACTCAACCAAAAAGAAAAATGGCAAAATCATGCCATAGGTCTTTTAAGTTTTGTTATTTTTTGATTTGGACCTAAATTTGATTAAAAATTCATTTTGGTCCCATAATTAAACCATCATTCAATTTAATCCTCAAAATTAATATTAAAAAATTAAGCCCTATTTTGGGATGTGACATGATTAATATAAATGAAAATTTCAATTAAAAAAATAGTTAAAATTTATTTGACATATATTTTTATAAAATAGAGATGAATAAATAGTTATCAAATAATTATATTAAAATTTTGTTACATAAATTTAATAGGTGAGTTATCCAACTATAAAACAATAAAGTTGATAAAAATTATAAAAATATATATTTTATTTTATAAGAAAAATATAATGTTAATGCATATTAAACATCAATTAAATTTAAAAAACACAAAAGTAATGTTGTAAATAATAGCACACAAAAGTGACATTAAAATAAAAATATATATTTAATGGTATTTAAGGCTTTCAAACTTTTATAAAAAACTAGTGTAGCCCTTAAACTTTTTTTACACTCAATGTGACCTTAAAGTAAGAAAAAAATCAATCTAGCCCTTGAACATTAACTGTCACGACGTTTACACGACAGTTCGCAAAGCTTACATGACAATTTATAATATTGATTTGATAGTTCACGATCATGTTGTGATAGTACATGATTTACATTGATGTAGTAGATATGCTAAATTGATTTATTGGCTGAGTTCGAGGGCCTAGTTTATTCTTTTAAAATGTTTAAAGACTTAATTAATATTTAGAATAAAATAAGAAAATATTTAAATTTAAAATATAAAATACAAACAATTATTAAGATATTAATATATTAAATATACAAGTACTACAAAATTAAATTATTAAAAAACTTTAGTTTAAGGACCAACTTGAATGTAAAAAAAAGTTCATAAACCATATTATTATTTTTCAAAAGTTTGAGGGTTTAATATAATATTAAGTAAAAAAATATTGTTAAAAGTATTTAAGTTCATGTAAGTTAAGTTTAAAATCTAAATATCGTATTTTTCTATTTTCAAATTTCTAAAACAATTTTAATGAAAACATTGAAAATATTTTTTAAGTCAAAAAATATTGTTAAAAGTATTTGAATTTGTGTAAGTTAAGTTAAAAAATATAAATCTTGTGTTTTTCTATTTTCAAATTTCTAAAACAATTTTAATGAAAATGTTGAAAATACTTTTTTGTATTCTTCAACATTTTCTATTTTCTAAGAAAATAAAAATAAAAATAACCTATATTTTTTAAAACCAAACGTAGCCTATTTTTTTTTTCATTTTCTTCTCTCTCCTTCTCTCATCTATGTATATATTTTTCATCTAGCCAAATGTAGTCGTTGGAATCCAGTGAGTTTTGAAGTGAGTTTTGAAGGTTACTTTCTTATATATATTTTTTTCCTTTGAATTTTTAGTTAATATTAAATTTACTTGAATATAACATAATAATAACAAAACTGATAAGCTTATATAATATATTTTGTCATTTTTAATGCCCTAAAAATAAAATATTTATTTTTTCTTTATTAAAACATTATTTTTTTAATTATTTATGGGCAACGAACAAAAAATAATAAAATACGGGATATTAATCAACAATCATTTAGTTTAGTGGAATGAGACATTAGATCCCTTAAGCAAGGTCAATGATTCTAATCCTGAAGATTGTGAATTGAGCAAACTAGGTTGGGAGGGTCGCCCTTACATTTGCAGTACCCAATCCAAATTAGTATATCAACAGATCATATACATGTGGTTATACAAAAAAAATATGCGATATTAGTTTAACGCTTTGTTATTTGTTTGTTGTATTTGAGTTAATTTGATAAAAATAAATAAAAAGTCTGAGGAAAAAAGTAAAAAACAAAATTTGAAGGCTAAAATGATAAAAGTGATAAAGTTGGAGGATAGGAAATGCTATTATGCCAAAAAGAGAAAAGTGTTGATTGTAGGCGGCTTTGACTAGGGTTACTATGGTTTGTTGTATCAATTTAATGTTCGTTAATTGCTATGTGACTTGTTGAAGAGAAATTATTTAATTTGCTTGCTTCATCACGTTATCCGTGATTTAGTAAAGGGTAAAGTATACAAATTGTCACTGAACTTTTTAAATATTTACATTTAGGTCCCCCAACTATTAAAACTTGTAATATTTAGTATGTTTGCAATATGGTTCCCGATGTAACGACTGTTTCATTGTCGTTAGGGTAAATTATATAAATGGTCACTGAACTTTTCAGGCACTTGCATTTAGGTCCCCTAACTTTTAAAACTTGCAACACAATCATTAATTACATTCTAAACCCTAAATTCCAAAATGCTTTAATTATATTCTAAACCTCAAATTTCAAAATACTTCAATTACATGCCCAACCCCAAATTCATAATCTATTCTCAAAATCTGCCATAACAAATTAAACTTGAAGCAACAACCCTAAACCCTTAAAACATAATCATTTTGAAAAAAATTAATCAACTATAAGTGAACAATAAGTGATTATGTTGGGTTTAGGGTTATGTTGGACCTAAATACTCAATTCAATTTATAAAATAGTTGACTCAAAATTTATACGATTTGAGTTTATAAAATTTAAATCAAGTCGAATTGAATTGAATTTTCGAGTTTATGTTTAAATTTAATTATAAATATTTATCATATTATAATATTATTTTATTCTAATTCAGTTTAGTTTATAAAATAGTTAACTCAAAAAATATTCGATTTGAGTTTATAAAATTTAAATCAAGTCGAATTGAATTTTCGAGTTTCTGTTGAAATTTAATTATAAATATTTATAATACTATAATATTATTTTATTCTAATTTAAATAGTTTTCAACCATATACAATTCATATATTTCTTCATATATTTTCCATATGTGGTATACATATATCATACGAAGTCAAGGGACTTGACTCAAACTTAAAAATTAATCCACTACTTACTAAAAAGTTTTGAGATATTCGAGTTGTATTTTACAACTCGATTTTAACTTGAAAATTTTTTAAGTTGAGTTTATGAAATTACAACTCAAAGTCAATTTGTATCAAATTTTCTGAATCAATTCAAGTCGAAAAATATTTTTTTCGAATCGAATTGAGTATTGTTCACTTATAGTTGGTTAAATCTAACTTTTAAATCCTAAACCCAACATAATCACTTCTTGTTATGGACCCAAAATGAACTAAATATTGTTGATTATGTTGGGTTAATTGGTGGGGAAATTTAGTATTTAGGCTTATGTTTTAAAGGTTTAGGGTTGATGCTTCAAGTTTAGTTTGTTATGGTAGATTTTGAGAATGAATTATGAATTTGGGGTTGGGCATGTAATTAAAGTATTTTGGAATTTGAGGTTTAGAATATAATTGAAGTATTTTGGAATTTGGGGTTTATAATATAATTGATGATTGTGTTGCAAATTTTAAAAGTTGGGGGGACCTAAATGTATGAGCTTGAAAAGTTCAGTGACCATTTATATAATTTACCCTAATAACAGTGAAACACTCGTTACGTTGAGGACCATATTGCAAACAAACTAAATGTTTGGTGACTATATTGCAAGTTTTAAAAGTTAGGGGACCTAAATGCAAGTATCTAAAAAGTTTAGTGACCATTTGTATACTTTACCCATATTTAGGTATAATTACAATAATACCCTTGTATAATATTATTTTTTTCAATTAAATCATTATTTTTATTGAGTAAAAATAATATTTTATTATTATTTCGGGTTGGTCGGATTAGGTTCAGATTTTATCTCAAAAAATTGGGTCGGGTGGAGGGTATATATTTTTTAGATCGGGTTGAGACAGGTAAAGAATGTAAAATTTTTGGGTCGGGTTGGCCGAAACCCGACCCATGCCCATCCCTAATAATAATAGAGAAATATCGATAGTCATAACCAGTTTTTTGAAAAAAGAATATTTTATTATTTAAAAAACCAATTATGATTTATTTAAAGAAAATTGGATTTTGAATTAATTTGAATTGGAGCTGCCATCGACCTTTGGGTTAGGTAGATCGAATACCTTAAAACGTCTTTTAAAAAAATTCAAAAAATCATTTTGAGACTAAAACTAGTTTACTTTACCAAAAATTTATTTTTACGGATTCGAGAATCGATTATGCGTGGGGGAAGAATAAACACCCACAACGCCCAAAATTAGTACTTAGTTGCTTACACATTGTCGTAAATAGTGGACATTGTAAATTTGAATATATATTTAAAGTACGATCCTTTTATTGAACATTGCATAATTTATTCCAAAATAATTATTAGAGAAAATCTTTAACTTGAAAATAAAATCTCGAGATTAGCAATCTTCCATCAGAAAAACTATCTCATCTATTTATTGTCTGTAAAAGAATGTTCTCTCCTCGGATTGTTTAAATTGTTAAATTAATATCCAAATTTTCATGAAATAATTTATGATTTTTTTAAAACATACATCGTCAATACTAAAAGTAAATTAAATAGAATAAAAATAAAAAATAAAATATTATAAAAATAAAATAAAAATATTACTATCATTTTAATAAATACATAAAAACGTTCGAGTTTTTTTCAAGTTCATACTTCGTTCGAACGTCGTATCGGATTATACTACTACGATCAAGCAATGCTTTCCACGCCCATTCTACAAATATGTGTTCTTAAAAATATTCGAGTAAAATATCAATACATAAAGGAGTATAAAATAATAATAAAATTACATATGAATTAAAAAACTATATAAAAATAATTTATGCATACACATAACAAAATGTATAAAAAATAAAGGAAATCTAGTGCAAATATGGCTAATGACATTATTTCCACATAAAAACATATAAAACCATAATACACAAGTAATGCTACGCACATGTACAAGTATGCATATATATATATATATATATATATATATATATATATATATATATATACATAAAGGACTAAAATAAAAACAAGGAAATATTACATATCAGAATACAAACAAAGGAAGCTAATCACTTAGTGATTCAAGGGACCAAAATGATATTAACGACGATTTGAAAGGCCAAACAACAAAACCAACAATAATCAAGGTAACAATCGAAGATATCAAACAACAAAGACACTAAAAATGCAAATAAACCATAAATGATGTTAAGGACTAAAACCGAATAAACCAAAAACATGGAAGGATAAATAATACATCTACCTAAAGGCATCCATACAAAATAGTGACCAAAATAAAAAAATCATAAACTTCATGGCCATAATCAAATATTAGCAAACATGGCATAATATATAAACTGGTGAGTTAAATGTAAACATTGAAAAATAATTGCCCGAAACAAAATAATATAACACTTCATTCAATAGCCAAAAGGTAAGGTTACAAAGTCAAAAGGACTGAAACTGCTATTATCACATACGCTAAAATACAAATTTGTCCCTCCCGAAACTTCGTCGTTTCATATGTGATATATAGGGTTAAAACACAGCCCAAAAAATTGGCTATCCCCTTATTTTTTCATTTCTTCTTATTTTAGGGAGAGTCAAACTCTCTCAACTTCTCCTCTCCCACCGAGGGAGATGAACCGTCGAGACCCTTTGGCCACCGTAGATTGGTGGTCACGAGGAGAAACAAACCCCCCAAAACTCATTTTCCTCTCTCTTACAACCTTTCAAACATCCAAAACCCAAAACTAACCCCATTCAAAACCCTAGAAATCAAAAATCTAAGGGAAAGGAAAACGTTTTACCTTCGGTGGTGGGTTTCTTAGTTATGGTGAGGCTACCAACGGTTAGATATCACTCAAAGGTATTATTTCTTTTTATTTTGTTCGAAAGCTTTTGTTTCCTTTTTATCTCTTTTTTTTGTTTTTATCTTCTTCGAATCACCCTCTCCTTTCGATGCATGCCCAATTTATGGATGTCCTTCGGGTGAAGTCATGAATCCTCTTCATATGGGGATGATTTCCCTATGTTTAAATAGATGAAATCCTTATTTTTTTGGAATTTAACCTATTTTTAAATGGATTTTTTCTTTATTTGATTTGTTGTTTGACTTGATTTGGTGTATTTGTCACTATTTGGCTTGGGCTTCGCCTGAGGTTACTTTCTTAACCTCTTGTCAAATATTTCTCGATTAGGTTTCTCTGATCTACCCCGAGAGAAAGTTTATCTTACTTGGTTGGCTGTTTGACCAGTGGTTGACTTTCTTTTCGAGAACATTTGATTTGAATGTCATCTCATTTTGTGTATCTTTCAATTGGGACTTCTTTGATCTCTTTTCTTAGGAAAGGTAAAGGTAGGTTAAAACCAATTTCTTTGATTTAGACACTCTCCTTTTTCAATAACATGCTTAATGATTTAGGGAAGCATATCTTCGCATGCGCTTCCTTGTAAATACCTATTTTGAAATCCCCATACTCTGACATTTTTTAGAGAAAGGCATAATATTCGATACTATTATTAATCAATATATGATGTTTATGCAAAGGAATAATGAAATATATTTAACTTGATTTCAATAAAGAAAGGTAAAGAGAAAGTACAATCTTTCGGGGCAAGAAACAAGAGAATATTACAGAAAAAAATAAAGGATGAATATGTTTGATATCAAGTGCTGAGTCCTTCTATTTCTTCTCCCCAAATATTTCTTGAAAATTAACATGTGTCTGGAAGATTCAAATCGTGTTAAAGATGTTTGAGTATGCGAGTCTCTCCCTTAACTGTTATGCTTTCGAGGGAATACGCCATTTTCAATCCTGAATATTCGAGTCTTCCACTGTGGATTTTCAACTCGAATCCTTCTTTGGTTTCAAGATGCCCATTTTTAGTTTTCATCTTGAACCCTCTTTATTTTATTCATATTTCTTTATTTTTCTTTCTTATCTTTCTTATCTTTTTTTCTTTTTTTTCTTTTTTCCTTTTTTTCTTCAGGTGTAATATAGCTTGACTGAATCAAAATTCACAGGATTAGGCAATTCTTCTCCATCCATTTCAGTCAAAACCAGAGCTCATCCTGAGAAGGCTTTTTTTCACAACATAGGGAACTTCCCACTTGGTATTCAGTTCCCTCGAAAGTCTTTTTGCATAGGGAGTATCATTTTCAGCACTAAATCCCCTTCAAGAAATTCTTGAGGTCCGACCTTCTTGTTATAGGCCCGTATCATCTTTTTTGATACATCTGGCCATGGCAGATAGCCCTCAGTCTTTTCTCTTCAATCAAATTCAACTGATCAAACCTATTTTGAATTCAATCAGCCTCGTTTAGTTTCAGGTCCATCAATACTCTTAGAGAAGGGATTTCTACCTCAACATGCAAAACTGCTTCTATCTCATATATCAGATAGAACGGTGTTGCCCTAATCGATGTGAGAACATATATACGATAAGCAAGCAATGAAAAAGGTAATTTCTCGTGCCAGTCTCTATATGTTTCAGTTGTTTTCATGACAACCTTCTTGATTATTTTATTAGCTGCCTCCACTACCCTATTCATTTTTTGGCTATAAAGAGCCAAGTTGTGATGTTTGATATTGAACTTCGTGCAGATTTCCTTCATTAAGTTATTGTTCAGATTCAATACATTATATGTAATGGTCATTTATGGTTTTCCATATATACAAATGATTTCCCTTTTTAGGAATATGTAAACTGCTCCTTTTGTGACATTAGTATACAAGGCAGCTTCAACCTATTTAGTGAAGTAATCCCTAAGATGAAATGATGTCCATTTGAAGCCTTTGGTAAAATTGCCCCAATCACATCGATGACCTACATTAAAAATAGCCAAGGTACGATCATTACATGGAGTGGTGAGGGAAGAACATGTATTTGGTTACCATAGATCTGTCATTTATGGCAATTTCGAGCAAAACTAATGCAATTTCCTTCCATCGTTGACCAGTAGTACCCAAACCTCATGATTTGTTTAACCACTGTGAAGCCATTACCGTGCGTTCAACAAACCCATTAATGGACTTCTTCAATTATCTTTTTGGCCTCAACCTTGTTTACAGATCTCAACAACACTTGATCTTTTCCCTTTTTATAAAAATATCCCCATAGAGGACATACCATATAGCCAATCTTCTTAACGTTCTTTTATCATTTTCAGTTGCTTCGGTAGGGTAAGCTCGATATTTTATAAACTGGAGAATATCATAATACCACGGGAGACCATCATTTTCCTCTTCCTCAATACTGTAACAATGAGCCAACATTTCCCTTACTCATTCGAATGGGCATCATTTGAGCATGATCGTTGGCTTTGAAAAAGGAAGCTAACGTAGCCAAGGCATTCGCCATTTGATTCTCTTCGTGTAAGAGATAAGTGAAAGTAATATCTTTAAACTCCTTGATCAAATCCATCACTAGATTCTTATATTCTATCATATTGGAGTCTCTAGTTATCTATTCTCCGTAAAGTTGGTAAATAACAAGAGCAGAATCATTAAAAACTTCCAGGATTTTAATCTTGCGCTCAATTGCAGCTCGAATACCCAGGATACATGCTTCATACTCATCTATATTATTTGTAAATTCAAAGGCGAGCCAACTAATAAAAGGATAATGATCTCCTTTAGGTGAAACTAGTATTGCCCCAGTTTTATATCCCATAACATTTGTGGCACCATCAAAGTTCATTTTTCAAACTTCATCATTCGGAGCCTCTTCTTCTTCCGCAGCAAATATGCTCATTAAGTCCTCATTTAAAAATTCAAATTTTACTTGCTCATAGTATTCCAATGCTCTACTTGCTAGAAAATCAGCAATGTCACTTCTTTTCACCTCATTTTGATTTATGTAAACAATGTCAAATTCAAACAACAACATTTTTCATCTTGCCATTCTTCCAGTTAAAGATGATGACTCCATCATGTACTTTAATGGATCCATCATTGATATCAACCAAGTGGTGTGATATAGCAAATATTGTCTCAGCCTCTTAGTAGTCCATACCAAAGCATAGCACAACCTCTCGATCAAGGAATATCGAGTCTCACAGTCAGTGAATTTCTTATTGAGGTAATAAAAGGATCGTTCTCTTCTCCCACTTTCATCATGTTGTACCAATACACATCCCATTGACTTCTCAAAGACAATCAAGTATAAGATCAATGGTTTATATGGGATTAGTGGCATTATAACCGGAGCGTTTGTCAAGTAACTATTGATTTTATCAAAACATTCTTGGCATCTATCATCCTATATTCCAGGATTTTGTTTTCTCAATAATCAGAAGATTAGATCACATTTCTCAGTTAACTAAGAGATGAATCTGGCAATATAGTTCAACATTCCTAGAAATCCTCATACTTCTTTTTGTGTTATATGTGGTGGTAGTTCCAAGATTGCTTTAACTTTATCAGGATTTACCTCTATCCTTTTTTCACTGATTAAGAACCCCAACATCTTCCCTGAAGTACCTCCAAAAATGCATTTGGCAGGGTTAAGTTTTAGCTGATACTTTCTTAATCTTAGAAATAACTTCGTTAAGACCGCCACATGTTCTTCTTTAGTTTATGACTTGGCAATCATATCATCCATGTATACCTCTATCTTTTTATGCTTTATATCATGGAACAAGGTAAGCATGGCTCGTTATACATTACCCCAACATTCTTTATTTTGAAAGGCATCACCTTGTAACACAATGTACTAACATTGTCACAAACATTGTCTTTTCCCTGTCTTAATGGTCCATCTTGATTTGGTTGTACACAGAGAAGTCATCCATGAAGGAGAAAAGAGCATGTCTAGATGTATTGTCAACTAGGGTATCAATATTTGGGAGCGTGAAATTATCATTGGGACTCACTTGGTTGAGATCTCGGTAGTCAACACACATCAAAACCTTACCATCTTTCTTCGGTGCTGGCACTATGTTTGCTTCCCATTCAAGGTATTTTGGTACTTGTAAGAAATCGACATCAAACTATTTCTTCATCTCTTCCTTCTTCCTTTATTTTTTATAACATATCTGGCCTCATCCTCCGAATCTTTTGTTGCACATGCTTGCATTCTGGCTTTATTGGCAACTTGTGTACCACAATATCACTGTCCAATCCTGTCATGTCCTGATAAAACCAAGAAAACATATCCTTGCATTCTTGTAGAAGGTTTATGATAACCTTTCTTATTTTTAGTAAGAGCAAAGTACCGATCTTGACCTCCTTTCTATTCTCACTAGTCCCCAAATTTATTGTCTCAGTTTTCTCTTTATGAGGCAAAATTTACTTGTCTTCCTGTTCTATCATTCTAATAAGTTTAGCGTTCAACTCGCATTCTACGCCATCCTTATAACCCTTAGATTCTTCTAGACGCATGCCATTTTCAAAATTAATTTGTGGTTCGAAAATATCATTATTCAAACAATTGATATCTGGAGACATACGAATGGAAAATGAGTATATTCAAATGTGGACAAGAATTTTTATTTGATATCTACCAAAAGAATAACTATAAATAAATAATAAAGAATTAAAGAATTGAATAAGATATTTTCTATGGATAGAATAAAGAGAAATCATCATTTCATTAAAGCAATGACAAATAACAATTTATCTTTTACAAAAGCCCTATTATATTCGGGTCAAAAGGAGGCATGTTTGTAATTATATATTACTTTGAAGAGTGTTTATAGAATACGAAGAGTTCTTCAACAGTGTAGTTGTTCAAAATATAACCAGGAGGACATGTATGAATTGATGCCAATGAGCATTATTTAGTAGAATCATATGTGATGGCATTAATGCTCATGTTTTTCATCAAATCTTCAATCATTGCTACTTCTTCATCATCCCATGGCTGCTTTAGTGTGTCAGTGACAGATCCTCCATACGAAAACGTTTTGGAGAGTGGTGGTATAACCATAGGTCCCCAAACAACATTATCTCCTTGTCATGGTAGGTTAGCCTATATCCGATGCCAAAATAATTCCTTTTAAGAACTGGGGCCAACCCTTCTGTGATAACTTGTGGGTTTTTGCCCAAGCCTTTTCTAACTTTCGCTCCTCGAGCTAATGTCTCCTTTATCTGCATTTTTGTATTCTTTGAAAGCTGAGGAGTGGGAATTGTTTTGCCTTCGGGAATGAAAGTAGCATTGACAAATTCAAACGACTGGAATGATGAATCTAGTGCATTCTCATCTACCCCTACATATGATGCATCAGTAGTGATAGAAGCAATGATATCTTCTTCTACCTTGATGGTCACTAGAGTTCCATCAGTAATAAACCATAATTTTTTGTGGAGGGAAGAATGAAATACCCTAACCATGTGAATCCAAGGTTTTCATAGTAAGCAATTGTAACTCAGATGGATGTCCATTACAAAAAAATCCACTTCAAATGTCGTAGGGCCAACTTTGAGAGGGATTTTCATTTTCCTCATGATTTTAACCTCAGTTCCGTTAAATGCCGGTACGACGTTGCCACAAACCTTCATCTGGGTGGTATCAACTGGAAGTCTATTTAGAGTGTCAAATGGAATTACATTTAGAGTCGATCTATTTTCAATTAATACCCCAGAGATGATGACCCCATTGCAGTGGGCAGTAATGTGCAAAGCCTTCATCTACCTTACATTCTTCAGGTATCTCGTCATCATAGAAATAAATAAAGTTACCATTCTGTCAACCCATTCCACCAGTATGTCTTTTCCTACAAAGGTCTCATTCAAAACCTTGATCAGTGTATTTCGATGCACCTCAGAGTGTAACAGAAGAGATAACATCTAAATATATGCCAGAGTTTTTTGGAGTTTATCCATAATGTTATACTCATTGTCTTTTAAAAACTATAGAAATTTTTTAGCTTCTTTAATTTTGACATGTTCATTCACTCTGTCCTCATACTCATCGATTACCATAACTCTTGCTTTTTCAGCTCTTCCAGGGGCGTAACATCTCCCACTCCTGGTGAAACCTCCAACTTCATTGATCTTTTATTCTTGGTTCTCAAGATTATTGATCTGGCACATATAATTCTAAGAGACACTCTTATTACTTTTACAAGAAAAAGGTGTCAGTGTCTTGATCACCACTCTAGATGTTGTACTTCCCTTGCTCGTCTCATAGTTTGGTTTTGATATAACCAGGATAGATTTCTTTAATTTTCCTTCGACCACTCCTGGACCCTCTTCTAAAGCATAAACATCTCTTTCATTCTTCGTTATCCATTCCTTGAAGAATTGCAATTCCTGTTTGTCCATTAATTCCTGGATTATCTGCTTAAAATCTTGACAGTCTTGGATTTGATAACCATCTTCACAATGGTATTCATAGAAGCTATATGACTTTTCGGCTACAAACCTTTTATTGGACCCAACAACCCTATCTTATTTATTTGTTCAAATACATATTTCAATGTTGTCTTTACTTCTTCGACCCTTCTCTTGATTCTTCAGTTTTTTTTCAATGGCATTAACTCCTTGGTTTTGGTGATTTAAAAGTGGATTAGCACCAACACATGGTCCCTCTAAATCATTGAATGACACTACCTTTCTTTTGATTAGATCCTCGACCACTCTTTTAAAATCAATATATTTTTTAATAGTATGCCCATGGACATTTGCATGATATTCACAAGTCTCGTTTTCATTGTACCATTTTGGAAAAGGTGGTTTGATCGGATTTACAAATTTCGGTGACATTACATGTACTTTGAATAAATCCTGGAACAAATCATTGTAAGTCATCGGGATTGGAGTAAACGACATCCTTTCAGTGTTATTCTCACGCTTGGTTTCCCCTTAAGACGAGGAATTTCCAATTTTTGTTTTTTTAGAGAGAAATTAACGTTGTTCACTTCTCCTTCCTTCTTCTTCGCAAATGGATTCTTTGCAGAGTTTTGGCTACCAACTATTTTCCCTTTCTTTAGAGCTCTCTCAATCATTTCTCCACACATTACAATGTCAGAGAAGCTTTTAGTTGCCACCCCTAGCATATGATCTATGTAGGGTGATTTTAGTGTGTCAATGAACATTGTTATAAATTCCCTTTCAACCAATGGTGGATGTACTTGAACAGCAAAGTGTCTCCAACATTGTGTACTCTGGCGAAAGCTTTCATTATGTTTCATCTCCATATTTTGGAGAGTAACTCTATCTGGCATGTATCAGTAATGTGCTGGTATTTTTCTTTAAAAGCATTTGCCAAGTCTTGCCACGACCCTATCTTGGCACGATTCAACTGGTTATACCACCTTGCAGCTGATCCTGTCAAGCTGGCTTGAAAATAATGAATAAATATTCTATCATCCTTTACAAAACCAGTTATTCTTCTACAAAACATATCCAAGTGTATGATAATACAAGTTTTCCCATCATATTTTTAAAGTTCAGGCACTTTAAACTTTGGGGTAGAATTAAATATGGCACCAGGCTCAATTCTATTGTATTTATTCCATCTCGAGAGCCTTGCATTCCCATTTCTTTGGGAAAAAATATTTGCAAATGTCTTTCAGATGTTCTGGTACCTCATTCTTGGATTTCTCAATTTTCTCATGACCTATAACAGTGTATTCATGTGGCTATTTTGGGGATTTGTTGTAACCATTTGAGCTTTGATGGTAGAAGTTCCTGCGGGATGCTTAGTAAGTTTTTAAGGCGAAATAACCAATCTCAGGATAGATTATGCTGTGGTATGTTTAGAAGTTTCAACCAATGTAGTACTTGGCTCTTTTACTGTTCCAGCATGCAACCCAGACATTCTGGCCACGATATTATTTACCAAGCTAGTTTGTCTTTGCAAGATATGTTATATGATTAATTTATGTGATTGTTCCATTTTTTCTTCCCATTCTTACTGTATCCTCAACAAATCTTCCTGCATTTCCTTTTTTTAGTTGTTCGAGCTTAGCCTCCATGGTTTTGCTTTGGGTATGATGAGGATTTGTACTTTTATTTGCCAGCATCTTCTGTCACATAATCCTCCATGAATTAATTTTATTGTTCTCTTAAATTTGAATGCAGGTTATTGGTAATGTATTATGATGAAACTAATGTTTATACGGAATAAATGATGTAAGTTCAAATGTAAATAAAAGGCATTGATCCTAGCAGTAATCATTCTGGAATAACTTTCATTAGATGAAAAGTTTCGCTCATTACAAATGAGTTTGATTACAAATAGGGTCTATCCCTCAAGCTCAGCTCTATAATTTTATTCATGATTACAATGATCTCCCTCATATATTCAGAGACTGGATTAGTTTGAAGTTAGATGATCTCAGCCCTATTAGCCAATTTATTCATATATCGAGCCACTTCACCTATTTTTGTTATGGCCTCACCCATCATACGTTCTCGTTCTCCTACCAGAGAGTGGTAATGTTCATATGTGATTTGCCACCCAGCATTGATATAGTTCATATCTTTTTCCAGGTTAGTAATTTGAATTTGATATCGTTGGAGCTCATTCTTCAGCTATCTGATTTCTTTTCGGAAAGCTTTGTTTTCTCAATAGAAATTCTTAAGTCCATTGATGCAGGTGGAACTTGTACTTGAAGCATAGATTACTCAAGATGTGAGATATGGCTTTTAAGCTCATCATTCATGGCTTGAGATTGGTTCAACTCTTCTTCAAACCTTATCTTTAATTCTCCCATTTCTCCAGTGAGCCCGTCCACTCGCCAACTTTTTGTGGAAAACATTTGTATCCATGACCCGATTTCTTCTTGCATTATCGAGAATATGATTCAAACCCTACCTTTTAGACTATATTTCATCATTATTTTGCTCTATTTCTTCTTCAAGCTCTTGAAATCTTCGCTCTCTTTCTTCAAAATCTTCAAGTATGTTATTCATCTCAATTTCCAATCCATGGACTCGGTTTTTTCTCATATTCTAATTCCTTCAGACTGACTTGTTCATTTTTTTGAGCTTTTGAACCGTACGAGTCTCGTTTTTGTATTGCTTTATCAACTCTTTCTTGCCAGCTTATAGTTCCCATACTCTTGCCTTCTCAGCTTCTAACTTTTTGAACTGATAGTTGTTTTCAACCTCAAAACTTTTTGACTCACCGTTTCACAACTACTAACTTTCTAGCCCACTGCTGAGGTACTTTACTTGACCCAACTCCCGTTCTGACTCATTACAGTTTTTAATAATCCCGCCTTAGGTTTCTAAGTTATCCTACACCATGTATTTTCTTTTCATCATCATTTCGAATTGTTTGGTGTGAAATTTAGCATCGAGAGTTAACATGTAGTTTTCCCTTTCCATTTCTTCAATTTTCTTAGCATCCTTCGCCTTTTCCACCTTGAATTGTTTCCTCTCGATTTCCAAGCCCAAAGGAACTTTCCTGAATTCCTCTTCTATTGACATTGAACCTTCTCCATAAGCCAAAGGGATTTTTTCATTTACCCTTTAAATTCTCCAGGCTTCATAATTAGGCGTTAGCATGACATCAGCTCCAACTAACTTGGTCCTGAAAGTCAACCTCCATGAATCCACCACATCTTTACCCTTTTTCTAATAATTGACCTCTTTGTAATCGAACTTATCACTAGCCAGCCTATAGGTCATCAAGATGAACTGTCGAGCACCATATTATCTTAGGACTAACAAAGGAGCGTACCAGACTCCTTCTCACAGCCCCATAAGCATAATCCAATCCAAGTATCTGCATTTGAACAAAATTTGAGTATGCATCAGCCATGGGGTTCGCCATGCTATGTTTTGGTTTTGCAGAGTCCTGAAGAAGACAATCCATTAGTTTTTTTGCGACGCCTCAGGCTATTCTTTTGTAAGATACTCGACAATGGGAGAATAATCTTTTAAGAAGCGATTATAATTGACTTTTTCTTCGTTCTAGAAATTATTTCTGATCCAAACAGTGAGCAGCTGAGCATAGCCCATACAGCGTCCTCCTCCCAGTCTTCTATTGATATTCAAAGATCAAAAAGTCTTAGCTAGAATTGTAGGGACTGGATTCAATTCACTTTTCAATTTTTCAACCATGTAAACCAAACCATAGATCCCCAGGGAAAGCTCATCTCTTCTTATGTTTTCATCCATGTGGGCCTCGACTATCTTTTGTAGGTAGAACCGTGACACTCCTTCACTTTTTCCTTTTCGCGGCAGGCGATCAGTCACCCACTTATCACTTGTGACCAAGATCTTTGTGAGTTTTGACTTAAATGATGGTCCTTTTATTGACCTGGAATAGATCTTGTCCACTTTAACTTTCAAAAAATTTAATAAAAAGTGATACTCTTCTAGGGTCAGAGTCATGTCCTCTTGATTGAAAGTGAAGAAACTATATGATGGATTCCAGAATTGTATCATGCTTTGAATCAGGATCAGGTTTACAGTGACATACATCATATGTAATATATCTACATAAGTCAGTTAGAATGCTTGCTTCTCAGTAAAATTCCAAGTCTCCTCGATCTTCTTCAATCCCTGAAGTTCATTTTACTTTATGGAGCCTGGTGTATAACTAGACAATCTTGAAACATAGTGCCTTGGTAGACTATCTCCTTGCTCCTTTTTCTTTGTTTCAGACCAATTTTTCATATTTGTAGGATTATCTTCTTTGTTTAGGAAACTTTTCTCCATCGTTAAAGTCTTTCAAGTTTATCGACACTCACGGATCAATCACCTTTTCTAATGTTATGTACATGCAGTATGAAGAAATAAAAACAATAAAACAAAACAATTAGTCAAAACAAATGCGTAAAATTAGCTAAAATATAGGACAATAAATAAATTAAACCTATCTCCTTGTTATCTACCCAAATAAATTTATCAAAATGAGTCATACCCAAACATGCTTTATACCATCGTATATTTATTTAACAATTATAACCTAATTACATATAATTTCTAGTTCACTTATTTTTATTCGAAAGAAGTAAATATATTATACCGATTTCAAAAATAAATAAATGAATAAAAGGTTAAAGTAAGTTTCTCCTTCGTGTACACATATTTTGGCGCTTACTGCCAGTCAGAGGTTCGGTACGGCTATACCTAGGGTAAGCGTTCTATGATTCACTACATGTATGGTTTCAGCTCTAGTGGGAAAATGTACTCGAATTGTCCTTGTTGTCGGTGCCCCTTGGGCTACCAAACCCTCTACTTAACCTATTGCAAACATAATCGAATCAAGTTCAATTCGAGGGAGTTCACTTCCTTATACCTATACGAGGAATAAATTCCTACGAAGGTATAAGGTATGTGTACCCCAGGGTTATTTGCTAAAACTCATATGAAGAATAAATTCTTACGAGAGTAAAGCGCTCACCCCCACTTACTTCGAATAAAGCTCAAGTATAAAGCTTATGTCATGTAACTGCACATGATGTGTGTGGGGATAAACATACAAACCTTTGACTAAAAAAAGGGAAAAGAAAAACCCTCAATAGAAACTTCTACACATCTTAAAACAAAAATTAAAAGATTAGTATGGAAATAAAAAAGAAATTAAAAACTTTAATAAATGGATCATAAGTTAACTATAGACTCAAACCCATAATTTCCACCACAACGATAATTTATAAGCTGACAACCTGACTCTCTAAAGTATCCCCAGTGGAGTCACCAAGCTATCATAACTGTTTTTTTGAAAAAAAATATTTTATTATTTTAAAAAACAATTATGACTTATTTAAAGAAAATTAGATTTTGAATTTATTTGAATTGGAGCCGCCATCGACCTTTAGGTTAGGTAGATCGAATACCTAAAATTGTCTTTTAAAATAATTAAAAAATCATTTTTAGACGAAAACTTGTTTGATTTACCAAAAATTTATTTTTACGGATTCGGGAATCGATTACGCGTGGGGAAGGATAAACACCCCCACAGTGCCCAAAATTGATACTTAGTCGCTTACACATTGCCATAAATAGTGGACATTGTAAATTTGAATCTATATTTAAAGTACGATCCTTTTATTGAACATTGCATAATTGTTTCCGAATTAATTATTATAGAAAATTTTTTAACTTGAAAAAAGAAATCTCGAGATTAGCAATCCTCCATCGGGAAAACTATCCCATCTGTTTCTTGACTATAAAAGAATGTTCTCTCCTTGGATTGTTTAAATTGTTAAATTAGTATCAAAAGTTGCATGAAATAATTTATGATTTTTTTTAAAACATAAGTTGTCAATACTAAAATTAAATAAAAAAGAATAAAAAATAAAAGTAAAAGTAAAATAAAATAAAAATATTACTATCATTTTAATAAATACATAAAAACGTTCGAGTTTTTGTTCATACTTTGTACGAACGTCATATCAGATTGCACTATTTCGATCAAGCAGTGCTTTCCATGTCCTTTCTACAAATAAGTGTTCTTGAAAATATTTGATTAAATTATGAGTAAATTATCAATACATAAAGGAGTATAAAATAAAAATTAAATTAAATGGGAATTGAAAAACTATACAAAAATAATTTATTCATACATAATAAAATATATAAAAGAAATAAAAGAAATCTAGTGCAAATATGGCTAATGACATTATTTCCACATAAAACATATAAAACCATAATATACAAGTAATGTTACGCACATGTACAAATATGTGTATATATATACATAAAGGACTAAAATAAACACAAGGAAATATTACAGATCAGAATACAAACAAAGGAAGCTAATCACTTAGTGATTCAAGGGGCCAAAATGATATTAACGACGATTTAAAAGGCCAAACAACAAAACCAACAATAATCAAGGTAACAATCGAAGATATCAAACAACAAAGACACTAAAAATGCAAATAAACCATAAATGACGTTAAGGACTAAAACCGAATAAACCAAAAACATGGAAGGATAAATAATAAATCTACCTAAAGGTATCCATAAAAAAATATGACCAAAATAAAAAATATATAAACTTCATGGTCATAATCAAATATTAGCAAACATGGTATAATATATAAACTGGTGACTTAAATGTAAACATTGAAAAATAACTGCCCGAAACAAAATAACATAACACTTCATTTAATAGCCAAATGGTAAGGTTACAAAGTCAGAAGGACTAAAACTACTATTATCCCATGTGCTAAAATACAAACCTATCCCTCCCGAAACTATGTTGTTTCACATGTGATATATAGGGTTAAAACACATCCTAATAAACTGGTCATCCCCTCATTTTTTCATTTCCTTCTTTTCTTTTTATTTTGGGGAGAGCCAAACTATCTCAACTTCTCCTCTCATCCATCGAGGGAGATGAACCGCCGAGACCCTTCAGCCACCGTAGATTGGTGGTTACGGGGAGAAATAAATCCCCAAAACATTCTTTTCATCCCTCTTACAACCTTTCAAACATCCAAAACCCAAAACCAACCCCATTCAAAACCCTAGAAATAAAAAATATAAGGAAAAAGTTTTACCTTCGGTGGTGGGTTTCTTGGTTCCGGTGAGGCTACCAAAGGTTAGATCTCCCTAAAAGGTATGAATTTTTCCTTTATTCGAAAGCTTTTGGTTCTCTTTTATCTCCTTTTTGTTGATTTTTTTGTCTTCTTTGAATCACCCTCTCCTTTCATTGCATGACCGATTCATGAGTGTCTTTCGGGTGAAATCATGAATCCTCTTCGTAGGGGGTGATTTCCTTATGTTTGAGTAGATGAAATCCCTGATATTTCAGGATTTAACCTATTTTCTAATGGGTTTTTTATTTGATTTGTTGTTTGACTTGATTTGGTGTATTTGTCACTATTTGTTCGGATTTGATGACGACAACGGCTATGGGGTGTCTTCGACGGTGAATCACACGGCGAGGGAGTTGGAATATGATCACTTGCATCTCACGAGCCAATCGAACGGTTCAGATTCCTTCGGTGGCAATGACAGCTGTGATGTATTGGGATAAACCCTAATTTTAGGATATATTGGACTGTTGAATCTAAAATCAAATCCAACGGTTGCGAAGAAGTGGCGCTGGAGGGCCTTCAAAACCCTAATATGTGACGCTTGTGGGTCTTTGGATCTATGCCAAATCCAAAAGCTGGAGATGGTTGGCGCCAAATTCTAAAGATAAAAACCCTAACCAGGTTTGGGTTGCCACGTGTGGGCTGGCTGAGTGGCTTCGAGTTGTGTTTGTAATTTGGGCTCCACTTGTGATATTTGGGCCCTTGTTTGTATTTTGGATCTTCCCAATAAGAAAATATATTAGTATTTACTTATAATAATAATAGTTAATAATAATAATAATAATTAATAATAATAACAACTAATAATAATAATAATAATAACAATAATACTACTACTAATAATATTAAATTTTGGACAAAATTAGGTGTCTAAAGATGAGATTTTAACTCAATCAAACTTAATTCGGCACTTTAACAAATAATTTTGACTCACTTTAACAAAGTTAACGATATAGTGAGTGAAATAATAGAAACAATTATTCAGATGATAAAAGTTATATTTTTAGTAAAATGATTGAAACATAATTTAGTTAAGAGTAAAGTATACAAATGGTCCTCGATTATAAGCATTGTTTTGTTGAATTTTTCGGCTATTAAAAGTTACAAAATAGTTTTAGGTCCTTGCTAGTTGAGTTCCCGACCATTAAAAATTGTAAAATGACCACCCGATGATTTATATGTTATGAAGTTATCATTTTCTGTTAAAAAATTGATGATAATTTGAGCTGAAAACATGATGATTGGAATATGATAAAATATGACCCAGAATCTCACACGACTATTATATCTTAGTCAATGTGTTAACGTATAACTTAAATGATTGTAATTTTTTTAACGAAAAAAGGCGAGTTTAGAACATATGAATAATTGAGTGATCATTTTGTAACTTTTAGTAGTCTAAGAACTCAACAAAGCAACATCCTATAATCAAAAAATCATTTTATAATTTTTAATAGTCAATGACTCAACAAAAAAATAATATATTGTCGAAAAATAATTAGTGTACTTTACCCTTTAATTATGAGTAATTAAAAATAATATTATTAATCCATAAATTCATATAAATATTATAAAGATATTTTTAATTTTGTTGATTTTATTAATAACGTCAAAATTTAAATATTAATTTTATCTAAAAATAATAATATCTTATATATTAAATTAATTATTAATTAATTAAAATTGAATAAAAACATAAATCCTAGTTATATAATTCAAATTCAACAAGAAAAATAGTGAAAATATATTATTTTCGGAATGGTGATTGCAAGTAGGGGTGTTCAAAAAACCTGAATAAGTTAATCGGTATAACTGTTATATTTAATAGGTTAATTAATCAAACCATTAATACTAAACGGTTTTAGTTAACCGAGCCACTAAAAATTATAGTTAACAATTAAGATTACGGTTGTGAATTTTGATAAACATCTAACCAATAGTTAAACATTAATAAATTAAATTTATAATTATATTTCTAATTTATTATATTTTTATATAAATAACATAATATAACTTTATATTATTTATAATTTATATATATATTTAATAAAATTTGTATGCAAATAACTTAATATATATTTTTCATTATTTTTAATTTTTTATTTCTTGAAAATATAGAAACATACTTACATCAATATAATTATATGTTTTGTTAGGTACTAAGATATATAGAGATGTACATACTTGCATCGGTGTAAGTATGTGTTAAATGCTACACTTTTTTATTTTATTTACTTACACTGTTGTAAGAATGTGTTATTTATTTTATTTTTTTATTTTATTCACTTACACCGGTGTAGTATGTGTTAAGTGCTACACTTTTTTGTTTTATTTACTTACACTGGTGTAAGTATGTGTTAAGTGCTACAATTTTTTATTTTATTCACTTACACCAATGTAAGTATGAGTTAAGTGCTATATTTTTTTTTGTAGTATGAATTATGAAAATAAATTTGAAAAAAAATTGTAATAGGTTAACCTGTAACCAAACCGTTAATAATGGTTAACCAATAACAGTTAACCATTTCTTAATGGTTAGGTTAAGATTAAAAAAAATCTCATAATCGTTATAACAATTAACCGACTGTTTAGACTAAAGGGTACGATTAACTGTCCATAAACAATCCTAATTACAAGGATAATATGCAAAATTCATCAGATAATGATGTGGAAAAAATTCGTGAGATAATGTTGTTGGAGAATTAATTGCTGAGATATGGTGTTTGCGTTGGTCGTCAGGTAGGCGACCTGTGTTGCGTTGCTGAAGCTGTGCATGGGCCATGCACGTCAATTGAGTCGCCTAGTATGCCGGGCGACCTTGAAAAAGTTTTTAAAGTTTACTTATTGAATATGGAGATACCAGTTCGCTTTCATTTGGGTTCATGACATTGCAGGTAATTTTTTAGTTTAAATTCTTACTATTTTGTAGGTTAAAGAGGGGTCAGATCTCTTTTCGACAATCAATTTGGATTATTTGTGTAGCAGAAGCTCTTTGGTGTTTGTGATTAGTTCGTAATGAGAATCTTTCCTAATAAAAAATTCAAAATTTCAAGATCTTGTATTCTTCACTAAGAAGTATAGCTTTAAAAGAAGTAGCAGTATAGTATGTTAAGGATTGATGGTTTGGCCATGAGATTGTATAACGGATTTGATGGCAGAGGTTAAGTTGGATTGGAAATCTCCGTTTGTTAATCATATTAGATTCAACATGGTTGGCATGCATATTTAATATTAAAATATTTAAGTTTTAATAAAATACTAGTCTAATTTAATACATAACTTATGTTTACAAAATAAAATACTAGTCTAATTTAAATATTTAATTTTAAACAAATAACAAATGAGTTTATAATTGTTGTCGATATGGGGTGTTGTTGAATGATAATGTCGGGATGGACGTCTGATGCGTTGTGGTCGTTGCGGTTGCTCATGAGTACGATACACATCCTCCTCATTCATTGGGGGCATTTCAACTGGTGCTGTAAATATATTCCAACCACTATGCTTTGTCATTCCACCAGTTTGCTCTTCTATCCCACTTGGAAACGTTAACTGACAAATACTGGTATTTGGCATCATAGATGTCATTTGGTCAAAGTCATACGTCGACTCAAACATTGGAGAATAGATGGGTTCCCGAGGCTGAACAAACTCTGGTGCGTATGTTGGGACAGTAGAATCATCAAATGCATGATGCAACGATTCTGTATTGTCGAACGGTTGTGGTGCGCTATTATCCACATGGATTATTTCCGCTTCAGGTTGTTGAGATGAACTCTAAGTCCCACTCGGTAGAGAGTATTCAGCTTTACCAAATTCTTTCTTAAATTTCAAAAAATGTCGCCTTTCTACCCTTATTGTCAAAAACGGCTTTCCATTATCCCAATAGTAATCAAGGAGTATGGTCTTCAACGTTCAATCAACGCACTGATCAAACCTGAGACCAACTTGTATTCTCGCACAAATGTTATATAGTAAAATCCAGCCTGTTGCAAATTTTCTTCTATCAATTGGTATGCCTTTACCGAAATATTTAGCCGATGACGAAGGGCTTGCTGCTCGTCCTCCTACAATTAAATAATTCAAAAAATTTATCACAATCATAAAATAATCTTCAAATATTTAATAATAATAATTCATTAAACAAATATTTTATTTTATTAAATAATAATAACACCATTATTCATTAGAAAAGAAAGTAACGGTCGAACCTAGAGTAAGAGAAAGACACAAGAAAACATTGCTCGCATAATCCCATTAGAAGAACTAAAAATTCCACCACACCTTCCTACGCTTCCCTAGGGGTGTTCATTCGGTTAAAACGGTGGCTGACCGAAACTAAATACCCTTAATCGAATTAACCAAACTTTTTTTCTTTAACCGTTAACCGAACCAAACTTTTTTTGAAATTATTAACCGAACCGAAAAAATTTCGGTTAATTCGGTTAAATTTCGAATTAACCAATTTTTTTAGAATTTTAGAATTTAATATTTATTAATTAAAAAAAACAATTTACAATTAATTTGAATAATATCTAATTAATTTGATTCAAACATTTTGCATTTAGTATTGAGATTATTTTAATTAATATTCATTTGGGTTTTAAATGAGTTTTAAATGGATTGGGCCAGCTAAATCTCTTAATATAATTATATTTAAAGGTTAATTCAGTTAATTAATCGATTTTGAACCGAATTAACCGTTAACCGAATTCCAAAAAATCCTTAACTGTTTCTCGACCGAACTAATTCGATGGCCGACCGAATTAATCGAACTAATTCGATTTGGTCGGTTAATTTAGTTAAAATCGAATTTGTTGAAAACATTTTTGTGTTACGATATAACAAATTAAGTTTAAATAAATTTTAAGATTTTACAAATGATTTTATAAGTATATTTGACACAATTATTCGAAGATCAAATCAATTACTGCAAGTCTTTTCAATATCAAATTCAAACCTTACTAAATGTGTAAAATTGTGTTTTAGACTTAATATATTTTTGAAACAATTTTCACAAAGTATTTTGAACCAAAATCAAGCATAAAATCAATTTTTCAGAGTGATGCACCGATGTACCAATCCATGCATAGATGCACCACGAATTAAATTGAACATCGAATGCATTTCATGCATCGATGCACATACCATGCATTGATGCACTGAGGATTTTTTGAAAACATCGAATGCATTTGATGCATCGATGCACTCTGGCTATTTTGAAACATCGAATGCACTTGATGCATCGATAAAATCTTAGTGCACCGATGCACTAAGGGTCCAACGGTCAAAATATTTGAATTTTACACTGATGCACCATGGGTATGCATCGATGCACTGACGCTCCCAACTGAATTTATTAATTGTTTACACACTTAAACAGCTCTATTGACTACACTAAGCATTCCCAACGTTCAGAATCATTTGAAGGTGTATTTAAACAAGATTAGAAGCCATTGATCAATAACAAGAAACTACAATCAACAAGAATCAAGAGAGAATCAAAGAGAAAGCATCAAACCTCAAGTTTGAGCATTTCAAGCCTATTTTTCATTCAATATTCATTTTACTTTCAAGAACACTATTTGTACTCAATTGTATCCATTCTTGAGTGTTCTTTTCTTTGTTCTAGATTTGAGCAAACATATTTCCCTTGTGAGGTTTTTCATTAAGTTTGCGAATTTGTAATCGTCTCTTTGAGAAAGAGTATTCTCAAGAATTGGGGTATATTCTTGAGGGAGTTGTAAGGTTATCTTTTTGGCCTCAAAAGAAAGAACAAATTAGTGAATTTGTTGGAAAATCCTTAGTGTGGATAGCTAAGGTAGTGGACATAGACTTTGGTTGAGAAAGTCGAACCACTCTAAATCACTGTGCAATTACTTTCAATTTTCTGCAAAAGCTTCCACCAAAATTTTAATTGCCAATTCACCCCCTTCTTGGCCGATTCCATTGATCGATTAACTCAACAATTGGTATCAGAGCCTCACTCATTTGAAGGTTTAATCACCTCTTGAGTTGATTCGGGAAGAGTTACATTGATTGTCAAGTCATCAATGGCCTCTACTTCAAATGTCGACTCCGGTCTCGATTCGATGGCCGTCAACAAGCCTCCTTTCTTCAATGGAGCTAACTATGCCTATTGGAAGAATATGATGATGTATTTCATTCAAGCAAGTGACATGGGAGCATGGAATGTTGTAGAAGATGGATATATCAAGCCTCTCACTCATCCAAGATTATGAAGTGAATGAGAGACAAGAATGTTCTAGCTCAACTCCAAAGCAATCCATATCATATTTTGTGCTCTTGGACCAGATGAATATGGAAGAGTTTCATCTTGTACAACCGCCAAAGAAATATGAGACAAACTACAAGTCACTCATGAATGCACTGACGAGGTAAAAGAATCTAAAATTAGTCTTCTAACACATAGCTATGAAAATTTCAGGATGAAAGCAAATGAAGATATCAATGCTATGACAGATAGATTCTCAATGATTGTCAATGGTATCAAATCATATGGAGAGATCATTCCAAACGAAAAGCTTGTGAGGAAGTTAGTTTACTCACTTCCAAAATCATGGAAATCCAAGAAGACTGCAATCATCGAGGCTAAGAACCTAAAGTCCTTAACTCTTGAAGAGCTAATCGGTTCCCTCCTTACTCATGAAATGATGCTTGAAGATGAGGTGGACCTCGATAAGATTGACGAGACACCAAAGGAGAAGGAGAAGAAGAAAAATATTGGAGTTGCTATCAAATCCACAAAAGATAAGAGGGATTCAGATGAAGATGGTGATGACGAGGAAATGACATTGTTTGCCAAACGGTTCAGAAAAATGATGAGACCTTACCAAGGAAGAAAATTCAAACGAAATGAAGGTCTCAAAAATGAACCAAAAGAGAATGACCCTATCATTTGCTATGAATGCAAAAAGCCAGGACATGTCAAATATGATTGCCCACAATTGAAAAGAAAGGGTCAATCAAAGAATAAGCACAAGGCTCATGTGGCTACATGGAGCGATGAAGAGGGTTCCAATAAAGAGGAATAAGAAGTAGCAAACTTGTGCTTGATGACATTCGGGAAAGATTCTAAGGTAACCTCTAACTCATCTGAATTAGATTATTTATCTTATGATGAGTTATTAGATGATTTATCTTATGATGAGTTATTAGATGAATATAATGGGTTGGCTTCTGATTATGAGAAATTGTTTTTAAAATATAAAAATACTGTCCCAAAATTGAAAAATGAAAATAAGCTCATATCCAAGACCAACAATGATTTTGAAAGTAAAATCAAAGATTTGCAAATCAAACTAGAAGAGTTTGAAAAGATTCGGATTTGCAAAATTTACTTTCAAAGGTCAATGATGATCATCAAAAGAAAATTTATGATCTTAAAGGTTCTTTTGATAAAGTTGGAACAAAACATTTTGAAAATGGAGAAAATTCAAAATCCAACTTTGTTAGAAAAAGTTTTAAAAACTACAATCATAGAGGTCCCTGAAGAACCTCTAATGGAAAAATCATTAGAAGTATATGGGTTCCTAAAGGACTCATTACTACTAAAGATAAAGATATCCTACACAAATGGATACCTAAGGGGACTAGGATTTTGGAAACTAATGAATATGGACCCAAAAGAATTTGGGTACCAAAAATTAGAAATCAATCTATGTTTGTAGGAAAAAGAGCATTGCTACAAGGCACGGGAAACAAATTCAAACTCATGGTACCTTGATAGTGGATGCTCAAGACACATGACCAGAGACAAAAACCGGTTCATAGAGCTTAACGCCAAAAATGGAGGAGAAATGATGATAATTTAAAAGGTCACATCGAAGGTACAGGTACCATAGGTAATACCTCTTCCATACAAATTAAAAATGTTTTATATGTGAATGGATTAAAGCATAATCTCCTAAGTATTAGCCAATTATGTGATAAAGGATTCAATGTCATGTTTGAAACTAATGGTTGTAAAGTTATTGACATTGCATCTAATCGAATTATGCTTGTTGGTCATAGAATAGGAAACATATACATGGTGCATTTAGACTCTATTGATATGACTAATTTATGCCTAGTTGCTAAGGATGAGCATGATAGTTGGTTATGTCATATGAGACTAGGACGTGCTAGTATGATTGTTTTGCAACGGCTAATTCAAGGAAATTTAGTTCGAGGGTTGCGTAAGCTTAAATTTGATAATGATAAAATATGTGATGCTTGTGCTAAAGGAAAACAAAAGCGAATTTCTTTTAAATCTATTAATGATGTATCAACTAGTAGAGTATTACAATTGATCTATTTAGATCTTTTTGGGCCAACTACGACTACTAGCTTAGGTGGAAAACAATATGCATTTGTCTTGGTAGATGACTATTCTAGATATACTTGGGTTCTATTCTTAAGTACTAAAGATGAAGCATTAGAAAAATTTGTCACGTTTTCAAAAGTAATCCAAAACGAAAAAGGTTACTCTATAACTAGTGTTAGGAGTGATCATGGAACTGAATTTGAAAATCTTGGATTTACTGATTTTTGTAATTCTAATGGTATTAGCCATAATTTTTCAGCACCTAGAACCCCTCAACAAAATGGAGTTGTTGAGAGGAAAAATCGAACTTTAGAAGAAATGGCTAGAACCATACTTTGTGAAAACAATTTGCCAAAATATTTTTGGGTGGAAGCCACAAATACCACTTGTTATGTTGAAAATCGAGTAATGATTAGGCCAATCTTAAATAAAACTCCATATGAAATTTTCAAAAATAAAAAGCCTAACATTAGCTATTTTCATCCTCTTGGATGTAAATGTTTTGTTTTAAACAACGGTAAAGACAATCTTGGCAAATTTGATGCTAAAAGTGATGAAGGAATTTTTCTGGGTTATTCCTTAAATTCTAAAGCTTATCGAGTATTTAATAAAAGCACTTTAGTTGTAGAAGAGTCTATACATGTTGTTTTCGATTATAATCCCCTTCCGAGGAAGGATTCTAGTTTGAATGATGATGTAGGTATTATAAATATAAATGACGTTGAACATGACGTTGGAGAACCATCATCAAAGGAAGAAACGAAAGATGAGGAAACTCAAGATCCTCTCGAGAATCCAACCATTGAAGAAAGGGAAGTATCTTACCCAAGAGAGTACAACTATGTCAAGGATGGTGAGATTATAGGTGATCCATCTAAAGGGGTAACAACTCGTTCTTCTCTTAGAAATATTCGTAATTATGTTGCATTTATCTCATGCATAGAGCCTAAGAATATTAAAGAAACATTAAAAGATGAACATTGGATTATGGATATGCAAGAAGAGTTAAATCAATTTGAGAGAAATAAAGTATGGACATTAGTTGAAAGGCCTAGTAATAAATCTATTGTAGGTACTAGATGGGTGTTTAAGAATAAGCTTGATGAAAGTGGTAATATAGTGAGAAACAAGGCTAGACTTGTTGCTCAAGGGTATACTCAAGAAGAGGGCATAGATTATGATGAAACATACGCTCCCGTAGCTAGGATGGAAGCAATTAGAATGTTATTAGCATTTGCATGTTTTCATGAATTTAAATTATATCAAATGAATGTTAAAAGTGCATTTTTAAATGGTTTTATAAAGGAAGAAGTGTATGTGGAACAACCTCCAGGTTTTTAAGATTTAAAATTTCCAAAACATGTTCTTAAATTGACAAAAGCGCTTTATGGTTTAAAACAAGCTCCTAGAGCTTGTTATGAAAGATTGTCAAACTTTTTAATTGAAAAAGGTTTTTCAAAAGGGAATGTTGACACTACATTGTTTTTAAAGCATAAAGGTAAAGATTTATTAGTAGTTCAAATTTATGTTGATGATATAATATTTGGTTCTACTAATGATGTTCTTTGCTAAGAATTTTCTAAGCTAATGCAAAGTTAATTCGAGATGAGCATGATGGGGGAGCTCTCATTTTTCTTGGGACTCCAAATCAAGCAAAGAAAATATGGCATCTTCATCAATCAAGCTAAGTACGTTAAAGACATGCTCAAGAAGTTTGAACTGGAAAATGCGAAACCACATGAAACTCCAATGAGCTCATCAGCAAAGCTTGACATAGATGAAGGAGGTAAATGTATGGATGTTAAATTATATAGGTCAATGATTGGTTCTTTACTTTATCTAACTGCAAGTAGACCGGACATTATGTTTAGTGTTTGCTTATGTGCTAGATTTCAATAATGCCCTAAGGAATCACATTTACTAGCTGTTAAGAGGATCTTTAGATACCTTAAGGACACTCGTAGTTTAGGACTTTGGTATCCTAGAGACTCTAGCTTTAGCTTGCAAGCCTTCTCTGATGCGGATTATGGAGGATGCAAATTAGATAGGAAAATCACCTCCGATACTTGCCAATTCCTTGGAAATATGCTGATTTATTGGTTTTCAAAGAAACAAAAATGTGTTGCATTATCTACCACTGAAACGGAATACATTTCAGTCGGTAGTTGTTGTGCACAAGATTTATGGATGAAACAACAACTTTTTGATTATGGAATTGAAGTAGGTACCATTCCTATCAAGTTTGATAATACTAGTGCTATTTGTCTCACTAAAAATCCCATCCAACACTCTAGAACTAAGCATATTGAAATTAGACATCACTTTATTAGAGACCATGTCGCTAAGGAAGATGTAGTTCTAGAATTTGTTGATACTTTGCACCAATTAGCGAATATCTTTACAAAACCTTTAGACAAGGAAATATTTTTGGACACTTAGGAGAGAATTAGGTTTAACTAACCTATCTTCACTTAGTATTTAAAATAATTTTATCACTTTTAAGTATAAATGAAAAATGCTTATAATAATAATTTTTGATTGCATTCTTTGATATTAGTTAGGGGAAGTTTATGTTGCTTGATAATCTTATGTTCAAAAGTAGTTTAAGGATTAATTTGATTGATTGAACATGATTAATTTTCAATATATGAGTTGTCAATACCACTAGAGCCAATTAATTTAGCATTTTGAGTGTTTAAAACAAAATTTTGACCTTTTTGTGCTTCATGCATCGATACACCTAACAAGTGCATCGATGCATCCTTGAATATGCATCGATACACTATGAAGGTACACCGATGCACGCCTTGAATGTGCATCGATGCATAAGGCCATGCATCGATGCATCCGTCAGGTTTTAGGTATTAAAACCCTATTTTCTCATTCTTTCAAATGTCTAAACCTCAAAACACCCCACCATTCGTCCCTCTCTCATTCAAAAATCTCTTTTTGCTCAAAATCAACGAAATATTGTCGGAATCTTCGAGCTTTTCAACTTCTTATCCTACTACTATCATTAAATCTTGCAACACAACATCTCATTCCTCTCAAATCCAAAATTTTCAAGGTATTTTTCTAAAAAACCTCTATTTTATCATATTCTAATCTTAGGACTAGTTTTAATTAGTTCTAGGATGAACATTTTATTGGGCATTGATTGTTTGATGATTACAAACTAGATTTTACAACCAATTTCATCAAAAACTCACAAATTTTCAAAGAAATTTTTGAATTTTTGAAATAAAAAAAAAATCGAAAATTTGAATTTAATTTTTTAATTTTTATGTTTTTGATTTAATTATGTTTTTTCATAAAAACTACACATATTATGATTTTTCAAAATTTATTTTCAAATAGTTTTCAAAACCTTGCCCATTAGGATTTGATTTAGAGAACCTTGAATTATTGAGGACACAATTGAGTTTTGGGATTGATTAAATTGCATACATGTGTTTCAATATGTAGGTTATATTCCTTTTTTCGATTCCTAACTATGTCTAATCCCAAACACCCTAGAACTTCATCGAGTCGTTCTCGTTCAAACCAACCACCTAATCCCGTTCATCCTCCACCTTCATCTATATTAGGATCTTGTTTTAACATGCCTGGGCGTCGTAGAGACGAATTGTACTCTAGGTACAGAAATTATTTTCAATCTTATAGAATCCAGGAAGAGCATATTCCTTCTCTTCAAGCTATGATAGATATTGACTTTGAATATCTTTCAATTCTTAAAGCTTGGAAGTTTGATAAAATGTTTCAGCTCAAACCTATCGTTTATCAACAGTTAGTCCACATTTTCTATTCCAATGCGGTATGTATTCAAAACGAAACTCAATGTGGGACTATAGCCATTAGATCCTATCTTTTAGGCCAATATATTAATATTGACCCCGAGACTATAGCTTTCTGTTTTGGGTTAGATGATGATGGGTCATATAATGAGACTGAAAATGTGGAATATCCCTATGTTCCAAATTCTAGTGTTAGTACTCTACGATCTCATCACGATCGTTTTCTTCATTTGATGATCTCTTGGTGGTTTCGACCATCCGGAGGTAGGTACTCCACTCTTCGTGCTAGGGATTTATGGTGGATGCACTGTATTAAAAATAAGATCAAAATAAATCTTCCCCACATTATTTTTAGTCAACTAGTGAACATCATAAACATTGTTCCTTCAAAACATGTCGAAATATTGATTTATGGATGTCTTCTGAGTAACCTCTTTATCAAACTCGGTCTAGACGTCTCTCTCAACAAACCTATCCCACTCCAAAATCAAATCAATCTGACTTCTTTGAAGAAAGTGGATTGGAAACAAGACGAGGAAACCGATCTTTGGGTATTTCGACCCGGTAAGCAAACCCCGGGAGCTAGCTCTTCACGAGCTGCTCCAAGCTCTTCTCGTGCTCCTCCTCCTCCTCCGGTACCGATTGCTGATGATGATCCTAAGTTTCAATAACTTATGCAAGATATCGATGATCATGTTCCAGACGATGAGCATGCACCAGAACTGGCATGGCAAGAAGATCAAATGCCACCATATTTTCGATCCTTCTTGGAGTCATTTGATCTGAGGTCTGCCTCCATGGAGTCTCAGATTACTGAGTTTTAGCGGGAGATGCGTGAACGTATAGACATGCTCACTCTTGAAGTTTGAGCTCATTATCCTCCTCCTCCAGACCCTCCAATGGATTAGACCTTTTCTCAATGCTTTCTTAGTATTTCAAACTTGGATTGTTTTTGATGTTTTTGGATTGTTTGTTTTGGATTGTTAAATGCTTGAATTTGTTATGGTTTGGATGATTGAATTTTGAACTTAATATATATATTTGGTTTGGTTGAATTTTCTTATTTTTGTATCATTAGATATATATGACCAATTATGCCATTTCACATTTGTTTATGAATATTGATTATGGAATTAATGGCTAATCTCTCTTTTGATTGTGATCTTAGCAGCTTAAGCTATATATATATTTAAAATCAATTGGCTATGCTTTTCAAAACCTTGTTTAAAACATTTTAATGTCTTTTTTGATTTAACAAAAAGGGGGAGAAATATTAAGTGTTAAAAAAAAGTGTTATAGTAAGGGGGAGTAATTTTTCAAAATTGATTTCAAATTTTTAGAAAATCTTAAAATAACACAAATGTTTTGTTATATCAAAAAGGGGGAGATTGTTGAAAATATTTTTGTGTTTCGATATAACAAATTAAGTTTAAATAAATTTTAAGATTTTACAAATGATTTTATAAGTATATTCGACACAATTATTTGAATACCAAATCAATTACTCCAAGTCTTTTCAAGATCAAATTCAAACCTTACTAAATGTGTAAAATTGTGTTTTATACTTAATATATTTTTGAAACAATTTTCACAAAGTATTTTGAACCAAAATCAAGCCTAAAATCAATTTTTCAGAGTGATGCACCGATGCACCAATCCATGCATCGATGCACCATGAATTAAATTGAACATCGAATGCATTTCATGCATCGATGCACATACCATGCATTGATGCACTGAGGATTTTATGAAAACATCGAATGCATTTGATGCATCGATACACTAGCCATGCATCGATGCACTCTGGCTATTTTGAAACATCGAATGAACTTGATGCATCAATGTACTCTTAGTGCACCGATGCACTAAGGGTCCAACGGTTAAAATATTTGAATTTTACACTGATTGCACCATGGGTATGCATCGATGCACTGACGCTCCCAACTAAATTTATTAATTGTTTTCACACTTAAACGGCTCTATTGACTCCACTAAGCATCCCCAACGTTCAGAATCATTTGAAGGTGTATTTAAACAAGCTTAGAAGCCATTGATCAGTAACAAGAAACTACAATCAACAAGAATCAAGAGAGAATCAAAGAGAAAGCATCAAACCTCAAGTTTGAGCATTTCAAGCCTATTTTTCATTCAATATTCATTTTGCTTTCAAGAATACTATTTGTACTCAATTGTATCCATTCTTGAGTGTTATTTTCTTTGTTCTAGAGTTGAGCAAACATATTTGCCTTGTGAGGTTTTTTTTATTAAGTTTGTGAATTTGTAATCTTCTCTTTGAGAAAGAGTGTTCTCAAGAATTGGGGTATATTCTTGAGGGAGTTGTAAGATTATCCCTTTGGCCTTAAAAGAAAGAACAAATTAGTGAATTTGTTGGAAAATCCTTAGTGTGGATTGCTAAGGTAGTGGACGTAGACTTTGGTTGAGAAAGTCGAACCACTCTAAATCACTGTGCAATTACTTTCAATTTTCTGCAAAAGCTTCCACCAAAATTTTAATTGTCAATTCACCCCCTCTTGGCTGATTCCATCGATCGATTAACTTAACAGAATTTTGAACACCCCTATGCATCCCCAACCAAGTTGAATCTAATATGATTAACAAACGAAGATTACCTATGGTACCTATACTTACGATGTGACCTTTTGAATTATCACCAAAAGTCATTTCTCCTCTATTTTTGGCGTTAAGCTCTATGAACCGGTTTTTATCTCTGGTCATGTGTCTTGAGCATCCACTATCAAGGTACCATGAGTTTGAATTTATTTCCCGTGCCTTGTAGCAATGCTCCTTTTCCTACAAACATAGATTAATTTCTAATTTTTGGTACCCAAATTCTTTTGGGTCTATATTCATTAGTTTCCAAAATCCTAGTCCCCTTAGGTATCCATTTGTGTAGGATATCTTTATCTTTAGTAGTAATGAGTCCTTTAAGAACCCATATACTTCTAATGATTTTTCCATTAGAGGTTCTTCGGGTACCTCTATGATTGTAGTTTTTAAAACTTTTTCTAACAAAGTTGGATTTTTGAATTTTCTCCATTTTCAAAACGTTTTGTTCCAACTTTATCAAAAGAAGCTTTAAGATCATAAATTTTCTTTTGATGATCATCATTGACCTTTAAAAGTAAATTTTGCAAATCCGAATTTTTCTTTTCAAACTCTTCTAGTTTGATTTGCAAATCTTTGATTTTACTTTCAAAATCATTGTTGGTCTTGGATATGAGGTTATTTTCATTTTTCAATTTTGAGACAATATTTTTATATTTTAAAAACAATTTCTCATAATCCGAAGCCAACCCATTATATTCATCTAATAACTCATCATAAGATAAATCATCTAATTCAGATTAGTTAGAGGTTACCTTAGAATCTTCCCCGAATGCCATCAAGCACAAGTTTGCTACTTCTTATTCCTCTTCATTGGAACCCTCTTCATCGCTCCATGTAGCCACATGAGCCTTGTGCTTATTCTTTGATTGACACTTTCTCAACCAAAGTCTATGTCCACTACCTTAGCTATCCACACTAAGGATTTTCCAACAAATTCACTAATTTGTTCTTTCTTTTGAGGCCAAAAAGATAACCTTACAACTCCCTCAATAATATACCCCAATTCTTGATAACACTCTTTCTCAAAGAGAAGATTACAAATTTGCAAACTTAATGAAAAACCTCACAAGGAAAACATGTTTGCTCAACTCTAGAACAAAGAAAAGAACACTCAAGAATGGATACAATTGAATACAAATAGTGTTCTTGAAAGCAAAATGAATATTGAATGAAAAATAGGCTTGAAATGCTCAAACTTGAGGTTTGATGCTTTCTCTTTGATTCTCTCTTTATTCTTGTTGATTGTAGTTTATTGTTATTGATCAATGGCTTCTAAGCTTGTTTAAATACACATTCAAATGATTCTGAACATTGGGGATGCTTAGTGGAGTCAATAGAGCTGTTTAAGTTTGAAAACAATTAATAAATTCAGTTGGGAGCGTCAGTGCATCGATGCATACCCATGGTGCATCAGTGTAAAATTCAAATATTTTGACCGTTGGACCCTCAGTGCATCGGTGTACTAAGAGTGCATCGATGCATCAAATGCATTCGATGTTTTCATAAAATTCTCAGTGCATCGATGCATGAAATGCATTCGATGTTCAATTTAATTCATGGTGCATCGATGCATGGATTGGTGCATCGGTGCATCACTCTGAAAAATTGATTTTAGGCTTGATTTTAGTTCAAAATACTTTGTGAAAATTGTTTCAAAAATATATTAAGTCTAAAACACAAGTTTACACATTTAGTAAGGTTTGAATTTGATCTTGAAAAGACTTGCAGTAATTGATTTGATATTCGAATAATTGTGTCAAATATACTTATAAAATCATTTGTAAAATCTTAAAATTTATTTAAACTTAATTTGTTTAATCGTAACACAAAAATGTTTTCAACAAATTCGATTTTAACTAAATTAACCGACCGAATCGAATTAGTTCGGTTAATTCGGTCGGCCACCGAATTAGTTCGGTCGAGAAACAGTTAAGGATTTTTTAGAATTCGGTTAACGGTTAATTCGGTTCAAAATCGGTTAATTAACTGAATTAACATTTAAATATAATTATATTAAGAGATTTAGCTGGCCCAATCCATTTAAAACTCATTTAAAACCCAAATCAATATTAATTAAAATAATCTCAATACTAAATGCAAAATGTTTGAATCAAATTAATTAGATATTATTCAAATTAATTGTAAATTATTTTTTTTAATTAATAAATATTAAATTCTAAAATTCTAAAAAATTTGGTTAATTCGAAAATTAACCGAATTAACCGAAATTTTTTCGGTTCGATTAATAATTTCAAAAAAAGTTTGATTCGGTTAACGGTTATAGAAAAAAATTCGGTTAATTCGATTAAAGATATTTCGGTTCGGTCAGCCACCGTTTTAACCTTAACCGAATGAACACCCCTAGGGATGCGTAGGAAGGTGTGGTGGAATTCTTAGTTCTTCTAATGGGATTATGCGAGCAATGTTTTCTTGTGTCTTTCTCTTACTCTAGGTTCGACTGTTGCTTTCTTTTCTAATGAATAATGGTGTTATTATTATTTAATAAAATAAAATATTTGTTTAATGAATTATTATTATTAAATATTTGAAGTTTATTTTATGATTGTGATAAATTTTTTGAATTATTTAATTGTAGGAGGACGAGCAGAAAGCCATTCGTCATCAGCTAAATATTTCGGTAAAGACACATCAATTGATAGAAGAAAATTTGCAACAGGCTGGATTTTACTATATAACATAAAAGAATTTGGTAAAGCTGAATACTCTTTACCGAGTGGGACTGAGAGTTCATCTCAACAACCTGAAGCGGAAATAATCTATGTGGATAATAGCGCACCACAACTGTTCGACAATGCAGAATCGTTGCATCATGCATTTGATGATTCTACTGTCCCGACATACGCACCAGAGTTTGTTCAGCCTCGGGAACCCATCTATTCTCCAATGTTTGAGTCGACTTATGACTTTGACCAAATGACATCTATGATGCCAAATACCAGTATTTGTCAGTCTACGTTTTCAAGTGGGATAGAAGAGCAAGCTGGTGGAATGACAGAGCATAGTGGTTGGAATATATTTACAGCACCAGTTGAAATGCCCCCAATGAATGAGGAGGATGTGTACCATACTCATGAGCAACCGCAACGACCACAACGCATCAGACGTCCATCCCGACATTATCATTCAACAACACCCCAGCATCGACAACAATTATAAACTCATTTGTTATTTGTTTAAAATTAAATATTTAAATTAGACTAGTATTTTATTTTGTAAACATAAGTTATGTATTAAATTAGACTAGTATTTTATTAAAACTTACATATTTTAATATTAAATATGCATGCCAACCTTGTTGAATCTAATATGATTAACAAACGGAGATTTCCAATCCAACTTAACCTCTGCCATCAAATCCGTTATACAATCTCATGGCCAAACCATCAATCCTTAACATACTATACTGCTACTTCTTTTAAAGCTATACTTCTTAGTGAAGAATACAAGATCTTGAAATTTTGAATTTTTTATTAGGAAAGATTCTCATTACGAACTAATCACAAACACCAAAGAGCTTCTGCTACACAAATAATCCAAATTGATTGTCGAAAAGAGATCTGACCCCTCTTTAACCTACAAAATAGTAAGAATTTAAACTAAAAAATTACCTGCAATGTCATGAACCCAAATGAAAGCGAACTGGTATCTCCATATTCAATAAGTAAACTTTAAAAAACATTTTAGAGATTCTTTTTCAAGGTCGCTCGGCATATTTGACGACCTTCATTGTGCATGACAGGCACAGCTTCAGCAACGCAGCACAAGTCGCTCGGACTGCTTGGTGACCTCTTTGGTCCACCTGGCGACCAACGTTTGAACTATAGTAAACACTTTATCTCAGCAATTAATTCTCCAATAACATTATCTAAAGAATTTTTTTTTCCACACCATTATGTGATGAATTTTGCAAGGATAATATGTATCCATAATTTTTCTATCGATAACTCTTACATACATTACAAATAAAGTTATTCAAATTTAATATCAATATTTTTTTTTGATAAGACCACTCTGTAATTCACGAAAATAAAATATGATTTTTGATAAAACTAATCTACAAGGTTAACCTCAAATCCTAAAATATGGCAATACACAGAGAAGTTAAGCCCAAAGTTACAAAATCTAAAACCCAAAAATAAGCCTCTCCATTCCCCGAGTTAAACATCGGAAGGAATTGAGGATATTCAAAAGAAGTTTGTTTGCTTGGATTTTAGTTTCCATATAATTCACGTTCCTCTCTTTCACTCCGAAAACAAGAAACCCAAACCCTAGATCGCTTTTATTTTGGCTTTTAATTATCCCATTCTTCACGTCATCTACAACACATGACTAAAGCCTAACAAGGACCCCGTTTTTTCAGATCTGATTAAACCAAACCAAAGCCAGTTCCCAGTTTTTCTTTTGTTTTGTCGGATCGGCTTAACTCCATATATATAAAGAGAAAGACCCAGTTTTTAATCTTTTTATATGAATTATACCTAGTTCTGAAGTTGGATTATTTTGAGTTTACGAATAATTTTGTTTGTGATTTTACGTGATCACGCTGGACTTTGCGAGATTTAAGCTAATTAGATCTGTTTTTGGGTATTTTTATTTATATATGTTGTTTTAGTAGTTTGAGTTGCTTTTTTGGGTTGGTTAGGGAGTGTGTGTTTTTGTCCTCAATGGCAGTGCCATCGGGAAATGTAGTTTTATCAGATAAAATACCGTTTCCTGCCCCTTCAGTCGCAGGAGCTGGCGGCGGCGGCGATGCAGGAGGAGGAGAGTTCAACCAGAAACATTATCAGAATTGTTTCCCCGATGAGCGTGATGGCTTTATCTATTGGTTGCGTGGTGAATTCGCGGCAGCCAATGCTATGATTGACGCCCTTTGTAATCATTTGCGTGAGGTTGGGGAAGCTGGGGAGTATGAATCCCTCATAGCCTGCATTCAACAACGGAGATGCCATTGGAGCCCCGTGCTTCATATGCAGCAGTTATTTTCCATTGCTGAGGTTTCCTATGCTCTTCAACAGGTGGCCTGGAGACTTAGGCAAAGGCACTACGATCACACGAAAGTTGGGGGAAAGGAATTTAGAAGGCCCAGGTTTGGCTTTAAGGGGAATAGGATCGAGGTTTCCAAAGAAGAACATAACTCTGGGGTGGATTGTGATGGGAATTCGACTGTTACTGCAGTTTCCGAGAGAAATGAGAAAGGGAGTGAGAAACAAGAGGAATTTAATTCATGTGTTGAGCTCGGGAAGGATGAGGATAAAGGTTCAGCTGTGACAGAGGATAGAAAAGGCTACAAATTGTTTCATGTTTATTGATTTAATATATTTCACTTTCATTCCAGTGAACATTGGCCTCTATAGTGAATGATACCTTCTATTCTATAGCTGTTAGGTTTGGTTGTTTGCTGTGATCGGACGATTGGAATTTGTTGTTCTAATGGATTTTGGGTTGGTGACTTTTTCTTGCTTTCCACGCTGAATAAGTTTTAGCTTCTATTTAAGCTTGTATTTGGTTATTCACTGTGAGGGGGTGATTGAATTTTGCACTTCTAAATGATTTGGGGTGTTGATATTGGTGGCTTATACATTGCAGTAAACAGAGAATTCGTGAGTGAATGATTCCTTCTATTCTGCAGCAGTTAAGATAGATTATTTGTTGTGACGGGATGAATGAAATTTGTATTTCTAAAGGATTTTTGGTTTTTATATTGTTTACCTGGGAACTATTTACTTGCTTATAACTCATGGAGTTGCCTTGTATGCTTCTTTCTTGGATCAGGCATATTATACTAAAAAGAAAGCCTCCTTTTGTTGTTTGGTAAAATAGTTACAGGGTTTGTAGGATTTTAAAGCAAGCTTTTTTATTTGGAATTTACTATCACACTATTTTCTGCTTTGACCTAAACATATATGTGCCTACCTATGGACAATTGAATAAATTTAACTGGAAAAATTGTTTGAAAGTGGTTTTCCCTATAATTGAAGGCTTATGGTTTTGCATCTGAGGCTGACATCATAGGAGTTGGGTGAAAAAGGAAAAATTAGAGGCATGCATTTGATTTCTTATTTTTGATCTTAAAGAAGAGAAATAATAGTGATCTTGTTACCATATTTGCTATTGGTTTTAAGTACAAATTTCAGAATGTACCTTGATTTGGTAAATAACTTCATGTTTCATATTCTGCAAAATATTTGTTTGAAATACTTGTATTTTCATAGGCTTCCGAATATGTACATAAATTTCAATAGAACTGTGTTTGGATGATTTCATGTCAGTGCATAAGGCAATCGTCCTGGTTTTAATGATAATTCCCAGGGATTGTTCATTCACACTTGACGAAGGTTCTTTGGATACATTTTCTAGGTTTTATTAGCTGTACCACGTTGGATGACAAATTCTTAATGTTTTTACAAGTTAACTGTACCCATCATTAATAGTAAAAATGTGTTGTTCTCGATGGTCTATCTTTTGGGCCTTACATTTGTATTTTTTTTGGCTTTGAACCCAGATACTGGTTCTAGACAACATGCTGATAGCAGCTTAAAAAGGCCAGAGAGTTCAAAGAAAACTATGCCTGGAAATACCAAACCTGGAAGTGAGGATGTAAATGGTGGATGCACATCAAACTACAAAGGTACATCATTAATAGTAAAAATGTGTTGTTCTTGATGGTCTATCTTTTGGGCCTTACATTTGTATTTCTTTTTTGGCTTTGAACCCAGATACTGGTTCCAGACAACATGCTGATAGCAGCTTAAAAAGGCCAGAGAGTTCAAAGAAAACTATGCCTGGAAATACCAAACCTGGAAGTGAGGATGTAAATGGTGGATGCGCATCAAACTACAAAGGTACATCCTCTTACTTTGCTGATGGGTTGCTTTTAACTTATGTTACATGGACTGCACTACAAGTTCTATTAGGAGTATGAATTTGAATGCCTGACTCTCCTTTCATCCGAAGTTTTGCGGTCATGAAGTCAGCTAATAAATGTCCCTAAAAACATATTGATTGTCTAATGGCTCACAAAAATGCTCTTGTCGTTTGGAATTATTGTATAATGCAATTTTATAATTATATTTTGGGCTTATAATCTAGTTGAATTTTTTGTCGCATTTTAAAGATAATGAGGCTTATGTCTTAGTTTCGTTTATAAATGAACTGGTTTATCTTTACACATGTGATTTGATCTCTTTGTTTTACTAAAAGAAACGCTATTAAAAGAGGCTAATATTCCTTTTATGTCAATTTCTGGGCCAGTTTGTATATTCAATTGTTTCAATTTGGTCCTATATATAACCTAGCAATCATCAATTGCTGTTTATGCTATTCAGTTTGTTCATTTGGTGTTTGGTTTGGTTCGCTTTCTTTGTTGCCCTCTCTGGATTACCAATGCCGTGTCAGACCCATATTTTGCATCTGAATCTCTGTCGTTTCAGCATGGGTTCTATCCTCTACAATGTTGAGTCCATGTGAAAGAGCTTTTAGCTCCTCGGAGGTTCTGAAAGTGCAAGATTCACTAGATTTTTTTGTTTTGTTCGTCCTTTTTCCCTTTTAGAATAAATACTTATCTGTTTTAGAATAAATACTTTCTTTCCAGTTTGCCTAGGAACGAAAGGAATAGACGGACGGGGTAGGGTGTTTAGTGGTTGCCCTTTGATTAAAGTCTTGCACTGAATGTTGAACTCAGTCAGTTAGATTTCTTAGAATAATTTCGTAGAGTTTAACATTTATTTTCTTTATGTTTTTTATATTTATATATTTATATTTATGATCTTTCAGAGCATGATTCACATCAAAATCAGAATGAAAAGCAGAATCTGGCCTTGCATCCAAAAACTTTTGTTGGTAACGAGATGTTTGATGGAAAGATGGTAATTCTTTGTAATTTTTATGATGATGTTTTGTGGAACTCCTGATAATCTGATAGATGGTTGCATCTTTCTTCCTCATTCTATTTAATACTTATGATGAACCTATTGTTTATTTTTAAGGTTAACGTGGTGGATGGGTTAAAATTGTATGAGAAACTGTTCGATGAGAAGGAAGCTTCAAACCTTGTCTCTTTGGTAAATGATTTGAGGGCCACTGGCAAGAGAGGACAATTTCAAGGCAACTTCTCTTAAACCTTCTCTTTTTGGGTCATTTTAGCATCTAGAGTTTCATTATTGGGTTGCTGATTCACTCCTGTAATCCTATTTTGGTTCTCTCCTATACACATCATTTGCCCACTGCTTTTCTTTGCTTTCAGCTGAATCGTATCAATGTTGATCAGTCAGTTAGATTTTATTAACTATTGTTTATAGTTTTCTCTATTATGCATCTCTTTCGGGTCAAGCTGGTACCTATAATGCATCAGCAGATCGTTCTGGGGATGGTTGACAGTGTTACTGTTTCTTTTATTATAAGTATTGTTAAATTTTATTGTAAATTCTCAGATTTTGTTATTTTACTTTAGCTGATTTCTGTATTACGAGGAATGGATGGTTTTGTGTAGGAAACAGACTGTAGAAAACAGACAAGTCTGTTATTTTAATTCTTGTGTACATTCAGTAGAACATATTACATATTTATATACAAATTATGCCTCTAAACTAGGAAACTCTAAGAAAGGAAACTAATCCTAGGAGATGTAATCCCTTGAAATAAGGGATTGAAAAAACAGAAAATAATTACATAATCTCTTAACTTAAGGGATTGACAACTCATTTCTATAATTCCTACACTCCCCCTCAAACTGGTGTATATATGTTGTATATACCCAGTTTGAATGACATCTCATCAAAAGTCACTCGTGGAAGGGCTTTGGTGAAGATATCTGCCAGCTGTTTCTTCGTCGGAATGTACTGCAGTTTTGCAACTCCATTGTTGACCTTCTCGTAAATAAAATGTCTGTCTATCTCAATGTGTTTCGTTCTATCATGCTGCACTGGATTTTTTGCTATACTCATAGCTGATTGACTGTCACTAAAAATCTCAAAATTCTTCTTGTCATCTAAGTCCAGTTCTGTGAGCAGTCTTTTAATCCACATTCCTTCACATATTCCGAGAGCCATTGCTCTAAACTCTGACTCAACACTACTTCGAGAGACAACAACTTGTTTCTTACTTCTCCAAGTCACCAAATTACCCCAAAGGTAGGTACAGTAGCCACTAACTGACCTTCTATCAGTTAATTCTCCTCCCCAGCTTGCATCTGTATAAACCTTCACTGTTCTGTCTTGATTTTTTCTAAATATAAGTCCAGCTCCTGGGGTAAATTTCAAGAACCTTAAAATTCTGTTAACAGCTTCCAAATGTTCTTCTCGAGGATCACTCATATGTTGGCTGACAATGCTCACTGAGTATGCAATATCAGGCCTGGTCAGTGACAGGTAGATTAACTTCCCAGCTAACCTTTGGTAGGATTCCTTATTTACTGGATTTCCAGTCCTCTCCTTGCAAAATTTCAAGCCTGGCTCCATTGGAGTTTCAACTGGTTTGCAGTCGATCCCAGTTTCTGCAAGAAGATCCAAAACATACTTACGCTGGTTTATGACCAGCCCTTCCTCGGACCTTGCAACTTCCATACCCAGGAAATACCTCATGCTCCCTAAATCCTTGGTTTCAAACTCCTTTGCAAGATTCATCTTTAGCTTTTCTATTTCTTCTATATCACTGCCAGTTATAATCATATCATCTACATAGACAATTAGGAGGGTTATCTTACCACTCGGTGTAATTTTTCTGAATAATGTGTGATCTGCTTGGCTTTGTTTGAAACCATTCTGTGTCATAGCCTTAGCAAATCGATCAAACCAAGCCCTGGGAGACTGTTTTAAGCCATATAAGGATTTATTGAGCTTGCACACAGTTTTCTTAGTGACTTTTCCTTCTAATCCGGGGGGACCTCCATGTATACCTCTTCTTCAAGGTTCCCATTCAGAAAAGCATTCTTTATGTCCAGCTGATGTAATTTCCAGTCCATGTTAACAGCTACTGATAACAATATTCTGATGGTATTCAATTTTGCAACCGGTGCAAAAGTCTCCTGGTAGTCGATGCCATAGGACTGAGAAAAACCTTTAGCAACCAGCCTTGCCTTGTATCTTTCCACACTCCCATTTGAATGATATTTGACTGTGAATATCGACCTGCATCCAACAGCTCTCTTCCCTTTTGGCAAATCTGTCAAACTCCATGTCTTATTCTTTTGCAATGCTTTTATCTCTTCTTCCACAGCCTTTTTCCACTCAGGAGATTGAAATGCTTCTGTCACATTTCTTGGGATTTTCACAGTGTTAATACTGGCAGTGAAGGCCCTGAAATTAGACTGTAATTTCCCATATGCAACATACTTATTTATGGGATGAGCAGTGCATTTTCTTACCCCCTTCCTAATAGCAATAGGAAAGTCATCAAGATCAACAGTAGTAGCCTCTTGGTAACCATCATTACCTTCTGTTTCAGCTGCAACAGGATCCGAATCTGGTTCTTGGCAAATGCTAGGCTGACTGATTTCTTCAGCAACATCTTTCCTTCTTCTTGAGTAAACACTGAGTTGTTTCGGTTGGGGAGTTATGGTTTCAGGGTCATTGTTAGGTGCATTTTTGGTAGTGGTGGAAGGTGTTTTGCACGGACTAGAGTGCTGAGATAAGGAGGAAGGTAATTCATCAGAGTTATTTAGGTTATTCCCATCACCCTCCCTAGGAACTGGGACAGTGTTAGCCGGCTTTGGAGAGACAGTAATAGGTAAGGAAAGGATAGGTTGTAAAGAAATATCGGTTTGAAAAGGTTGAAATTCCTTGTAACTAATAGGCTGTAAAGAAATATCGGTTTGAACAGGCTGAAATTCCTTGTAACTCTCCCCCTGAATTTCTGTTCCTGAAAAATAAGGTTGGTTTTCAAAAAATGTAACATCAAAGGAGACATAGGTCTTTTTTGTGGAAGGTGAGTAACACTTGTAACCCTTCTGACTCGAAGAATAGCCCAAGAACACACACTTTATGGACCTAGGATCTAATTTCCCTCTGTTGTGGATATGAACAAAGGCTGTACACCCAAACACCCGAGGAGAAAGACTTGAGTTTAAATGTTTAAAATGGGGATACAGCTGAAACAGAACCTTAGTAGGAATTTTGAAATCTAAGGTCTTGCTTGGCATTCTATTGATGAGGTAAGTGGCTGTAAGAAGAGCTTCCCCCCAAAGATACTTAGGAGTATTAGCAGCAAACATAAGAGACCTAGTAATCTCTAGAAGATGTCTATTTTTCCTTTCTGCTATCCCGTTTTGTTGAGGCGTGTTGACACAAGAAGTAAGGTGAACAATGCCTTTTTCCTTAAAGAAATACCCAAGGGTTTTATTCAAATACTCACTCCCATTGTCACTCCTTAGAATTTTGATTTTTGTGTCAAATTGGGTTTCAACTTTTTGATAAAAACTTTTAAAGAGAGACTCAACCTCAGATTTTTCTCTCATTAAGAAACCCATGTTGTCCTAGAGTAATCATCTATAAAAGACACAAACCACTTATACCCAGAAATACTTTTGACAGGAGAAGGGCCCCAAATGTCACTATGGATGATGGAAAAAGGTGTTGTTGGTTCAAATTTGGCTGGAATATATGGTTTTCTGGTGTGTTTGGCCATTTGACAAATTTCACAGGAAAACAAAGACGTATCTTTATTAATGAATAAGTTCGGTAACATTTTGGAAAGATATAAAAAATTAGGATGACCTAATCTAGAGTGCCATAACATAATTTTATTGGTATTGAGATCAGAAGATAAAATTGGTTTCCTAAGAGCACTAGATAAGGCATGATTATGAGATGCTTTACCTCCAAGGGTGTACAATCCTTTGCCCAGCCTAGCACTGCCAATCACCCTCTTCGAGCCCTGTGCCTGAAAAATGCAACCACCAGTACCAAACACAACATTACAACCAAAATCTTTAATTAATTTGCTGACTGACAACAGATTGCATGCAAGTCTAGGAACATAGAGGACATTATGAAGTAGTAGATTTTTGTTTAATGTAACAGAACCACTCCCTTTGACTGTAGTGAGAGAACCATCTGCTATTTTGATAGAAGCTGGTAAGCTGCTTTCACTATAAGATATCAATATTTCCTGTCATATGATCTGATGCACCCGAGTCTATTATCCATTGTACCGAGGAAGCATATGGATTATTTCCATCAGTAGTAGTATAAGTCACATTTGTAGGCTTGGCTGTCATACTGCTCAAAATCTGCTGCAGTTCCTCTATTTGTTTCTTGCTAAAACTGCTTGAGGAATCATCTTGAGAGGCAATATGAGGCTCCTTTTGAAACCTGGATCGTGTGTGCTGCCAATCGGCTGGTTTTCCGTGCAGCTTCCAACATTGATCTATCATATGGCTTGGCTTCTTAAAATGTTCACACCAAAGGCGATTTTTCCTCAGTTGCTTTGAAAATTTGAAAACTGAAATCTGAAAATCAGATTGAGAGGGGCTGGTCTGGGAAGTGATTTCGGATGCTGAGGGATCCGGATTAGCCATGAAAAAAAATAGAGTTGAATAGGAATTGATTTAAAGAGAAGCGGAAATCGGATTGATCGCTCTAATAACCTAATACCATGTAGTAAACAAACTGTAGAAAATAGACAAGTCTGTTATTTTTATTCTTGTGTACATTCAGTAGAACATATTACATATTTATATACAAATTATGCCTCTAAACTAGGAAACTCTAAGAAAGAAAACTAATCCTAGGAGATGTAATCCCTTGAAATAAGGGATTGAAAAAACAGAAAATAATTACATAATCTCTTAACTTAAGGGATTGACAACTCATTTCTATAATTCCTACATTTTGCTCATGCTTAAAGTCTGGTAGTGTATTTTCTAGGATGCTTATATTCGTAAAAATAGTATCCTTGCTTTCAAATATCAGTAATACCTGAATCGTTTCCGTGACAATTTATGAGAAGCAGGTCAGACATACGTGGCTTCTAGAAAACCCATGAAGGGGCATGGCGGAGAGATGATTCAATTGGGCCTTCCAATTGCTGATGCACCTCTAGATGATGAAACGACCTCCTGGACTTGCAAAGGCATGTTTCATGCCTTCTCCTTGATTCCTCTCCCAACCCACTCAACTCATAAATGCGGTTTTATTTTTAGTTTTTCAAGGAAAATATTTTAATCTCTTTCTACGTTGATTGACATTTAGTAGATCGGAGAATAGAAGCCATTCCTTCCTTGCTGCAAGATGCTATTGAACGTTTGGTTGACTTGCAAGTTATTACTTCAAAGCCAGACTCTTGCATCATTGAGGTTGGTAAAAGATGGTGCTGCTGGTTGTTTTGTATACAATGTGCTAATCTTTGAGCCAAATGTCACGGTCTTTCTCTTCCAGGGGGATCATTCACCGCCTTGTATGTGTCCACCTTGGTTCGAAACCCGACTTTCATGTTGTTCTTGACTGAGTGCGACATTACTTTTGGAAGGGTTATTGGAATCAATCATCCGGGGGACTTCAAAGGCTCTCTAAACCTTTCTCTTGCTCCTGGGTAAATGTTTTACTGTGCTCTGAAAATGGTGATTGTTTAGAATTGAATGATATCCATCTTTGATTCTTTTCTGCGTTACTTCAGAAAATTTAGCTATTAAGTTTGTCCTAAAATGGTAATAATGCGTTGGGTAAATGTTTTACTGTGCTCTGAAGTTGAGTTGTTCAACTCTTCATAAGTATCCGTACTGGACACACATTCAGACATGAGTATGGGCATAAGATCCTGTAAAGATCCTTTAAAGACAAATACATTGAAAAACCTTCTAAAATTTGAACTTATTTGTGTTAGACAAATACCTATATCTGACACACTCACTCAAGTCCGAGTATCATAGGATTGCCTTCTTTTGTAGCACTTATTTGTTGAGTTCAATTGGATTGTCTTCACGTTTCATACTACTGCTTGTGAATTTCATAACTTCGGTGCAGATCGCTCCTCATGATGGAAGGAAAGTCACTTGATTTCGCCAAACATGCACTTCCTTCTGTCCGAAAGCAGCGCGTGCTTGTTGCATTTACCAATTATCAACCGAAGAAATCCATGGCTGACAACCAGAGACCTCCTTCACCTTCAGTTTGTCAGTCTTCACAATGGGGTACACCATCTAGTCGATCGCCCAACCATTTTCGCCATTCCTCCAGCCCCAAGCATTATGCAGCAATGCCAACAACTGGTGTACTGCCAATGACAGGAATTCAGCCACAAATTCCTCCGCCAAATGTTGTCCAACCATTATTTGTGCCTGCACCAGTTACCCCTGCTATTCCATTTCCTGCTCCAGTTCCCATCCCGCCTGGTTCGACTGGGTGGTCTGCTGCTGCTGCTCAAAGGCACTTTCCACCTCATCTATTCATTCCTGGAACCGGAGTTTTCCTACCTCCACCTGGCTCGCATTCTCCGCCTCAACAGTTGTCGGTTATTGCTACCGAGCTCAACGTTCCACTGGAGACAACTTACCCTCCTGGAAACAATAATGGTTCGGGGAAACCCATTAATCATGCAACTTCACCCAGAGAAAAGGAGGATAGAAAATCTTCAAATCAAGACTGCAATGGAAGCTTAATGAAACCAGCAATGGAAGGGCTGTGATGAAGGAAGAACACCAATGTAATGACAACAGTGTTGAGCAAACCTGCTGCCGCAGTTGAGAGACAGAGACAGAGAGATGGGTTTCTTGAAGGAAAGGTGGTAGGCTGCAAACTGCAATGAGTTAAGCAAATGTAAAGATCGGCAACTTCGGAAACATTTTTTGACATTTCATACCAGCAAGGGAGGAAAGAACTTCTCAGTTCTCTCTGTAATCCTTCTATGTTATTTTTATTGGTTTTCTTTCGTCATTTTATCACCTGAACTCTTAAGAGTTGTTGGGAAACTCTATTTCTTAATTTTGTTCTTAGTATCTAGTTCACAGGGTCTCTCATCCAGATTTGTGTTTTGTAGGGTGTGTAATTTTGGATATCAGATATTATTTGATCTGAAACTTCGGATAAAAAAATCAGATATTTGAATATTTGAATTGGATATTCAAATATCTGAATCTAAAAATAAAACTTTATTTAATAAAAAAAATCAAATTTAATTACCTCTACTATTATATTTATATATTAAAATATTTAAGAATGGGGTCAAACCTGGTGGAGAAAGAAAATGATATACATTAAACATAGGAACGGTGCAACCTAGTGCTGAAAATAATGACAGCATAACTGAATCGTTAGCATTGATTGAAAATAAACAAATAAAAAAATTAAAATTTTATCCGAAAAGATAATACGTGCACGAAAACATTCTTTAGAAAATTATTTATCTTTGGAAAAATAACAATAAACGCGGTAAAGTAATAATTGTTGAAAAAAATTATTATTTTTTTTATTTCAGTTTCTTTAGAAAACATTTTGCAGGAAAAATTCTTACGGATTTTGTCCAAAAAGATAATATGCACATGGTACGTATCGAAAACACGTAATTTTCACGACCACGAATTGAATCAAACCGAGTTATACCAATCGACGGCGATGCGCATGTGCAAGGGAGTTATCTTGCCACATTAAATATGAGAAGGAAAGGATAGTCATTTAAATACTTTCCCAAAGGTATATCCCTTCCCAATGTGAGATATGTCTTTTAGATTTCAATAGCATTACTAACATTCTCTTATTAATGCGTAAGAAATATCTTTTTCTTTAAATAATTTAAAAACATGTGAAGAGCAATAGTGAGATTAGTCGTTTAAACACTAGTGGACGTACCTTGAACTAGTGCATAGTGACAATGAGTAATTCTTTTCTTAACTAAGTGAACAACTTTTGAACTTGTTAAGATAGGGGTAAACTTATGACACTTGACTAACTCATTTATCCATCAATGTTCGCGATAAATCAATAATATATATATGTAGCCCACCTATCCTTAGGATTCTAATAAGTGTACTTGAAATATGTTCCAATGGTTTTATTGAAAGTGACTAATCCTTTTTACTTATGTAGCTTATTTTATCATGTTTATCTCAACATAAACCATCTGAATGCGAGCTATGAAATAATTAAGAGTTTTTATAACAACTCTACCTTAAAAATAAATAAGGTGAATTTCTTAAAGTTTATTTAAATAAACCACCCAAACTCTAGGATAAGAAATCATTAAGAATAAATACTCATCCTCTTTAATCAGTGAATTCAACAAGTCCTTCTCAAACTGGATCTCCCAAACTCTTGGGATTGAATTCATTAAGAGTTTCAGAAAACTAATATTCTCTAGCGGTAAGTTCATTTAGTTCTTCGCGATAGGATCATCCTCTCATCACTAGGTTATGAACTTATCAAGAGTATATATTCAATAAAAAAAATAGGTAAATTCACCAAGTCTTTCTCACTAAGACCACCCAAATCCTGAGCTATGAATTTATTAAGAGCAAAGATAACTCAACCTTGTGCATGTACATGTTTCGTCATAAGGATAGGTGATTATATACATTATGAGTCTTTTCATGGTTTCGTTTACACATTGAAATTAGATAACTAAGTTGGGTGTCCATTATGTATTCCTCAACCAACATACTTTAGGCCTACCCCTTCGACTAATCTTAAACAAATTTCTGGCTTAACCCTTTGGTTAATGGATTAACAAGGTTCATCTCTGACTTCACATACTCTAAAGAGAGTACTTCATTCCTTATTAAGTATCTTATTGATTCATGTCTTATACGAATGTGTCTCTTATTACCATTGTAAGCTTGGTTATATGCCACACATATTGTAGCTTGTGAATTACACAATAAGGACAACGGAAGAATCTATTTTCCCCGTAAAAGAATTTCTGCTAACAAATTCCTAAGCCATTCTACTTCATTGCCCAACTAGGTAGAGAACAATAAATTATGACTTTATCGTAGAACAAGTAATGCACGTTTGCTTAGCAAATTACCACGAGATTGCTGCTCCACCTAGTGTGAAGACATAACCACTCGTCGAGCTTACTTTGTAATACCTTGAATCCCAGGTTTGTAGTTTCAGGTTAACTCGAGTGAGTTTAAATAGGTCCATTAGCATTGTAGGAAATCATGTACCAAATGGGCTTTGGATTGGGCTTGGTTTGAGCCCAATAAGATATAAAAAAAGGCATTTTAATTTTGTAACAAGTGATAAAGGATTAAAAGAGTGAATAATCCCTCATTTGAAACAAATGCTAAAAATCTTTAATTTTGGGTGATGTAATCGGCAATGAGAATCACCAAAATAGGTTATTCAACTCCCCCACCTTTTCCCACACTTCTTTGTTTCTTACTCTCTTCTCTATCTTCTTCCTCACTAAGATACCTTAAAAAGGTTGAAGCTTTGTGACTTCTTAAGCCTTACCCAACAACATCAAAGTAAGAACCTTAATCTCCTCCTTCGAAGATTTATTTCAAGTTTTCATTTGCAAGTTTTGGTTAGGGTAACCAAATATGGGTTTTGTGGGGGTTTAATAGAATCTTAGCTGTCCAACCCATTTTTGAAGGATTTCAGTATAAGGAAACTATTTTTAATACCCTTATAATCTCTTAAACATATTAGTAATCCATATGTTTGATTCTTGTCTAGTGAGAGAAGTTGGAGAAAGCTACAAGTGCAAGCAAAAGGAAAAACTAACTCTTGGTTGAGCTTGGGTGTTTCTAGCAACCTAGAAACTCAAGGTAAACTTCTAACTTAACTCTACTACAATGTAGATCACTATGTGTGTTTGTTAGCTTGTATGAGTCATGAAGCATGTTCATGGTAGATTTTAGTATTCAATGTTTTCAGCTTGTTTATGGACCCATTATGACCCCTCTTAATGTACATAAAACTTTAATTATATTTGGGAATCTCAATAGGGCTTTTGGGTGAGTTGGTGAGTCATTTTCGTGCCCAAACAAGACATTTTTTTGTTCAAGTATCAATACTAGAAGAACAATACCAATATTGTTCATTAGTCAGCATCAAATAAGAGTGTTTTGGGAAGGTAAGTTTTGATACTCATCCAAAGAGTATCAATAATCTAGGTCGAGTTTCATACTCACTGGGTAGTATCGATACTAGGAACACTTAGCAGATTCTAATGGGCAATTTTGGTATCGATACACATCGAAGTATTGATACTAGGGATAGAGTATCGATACTTCAGTAGGGGTATCGATACTAAGGCATTTTTTAAAACATCGAAGTAAAATTTGGTATCGGTACTTAAGATAGTATTGATACCATAGTCTAGAAGCATCAATACTCAAGTAAGAGTATCAATACTACCCCTTCCATTTCAGTTCTCAATAGTCAGTCGATATCGATACCTAGAGGTTAATATTCATACTTAAGGGTCAGTACTGATACTAAAGGGCTTAGTATCGGTAAGAAACCCAAGGGTTTTAAGGGATAGATTTGAGGGAATCAATACTACCAGAACACCATGAAATAAAACTACAAGTGAGAATAGAAATAAATGCATAACAGTTAGAAACAATAATAGATATGATCACATAAAACTAGCCTTGTTTGATACTAAAGACATAATCATGACACCCGAGTTACTTTAGCATATAACAATCGTACAGTTTGGATATATCCCACCTAGTGCCAAGGCACTTCAATTGCCATCTGAGCACAAATATCTCAAGACTCGATGGATTAAGTTGGTCGGCTATATGTTTTTGATGCAATTCTATATCTCACCCTCGATACTACCTATGAAGGCTAGAGGGGTGTGTGCTCTCAGATGCAGAACCCTCAACCACACTATAAAGCCTACTTCAGCATTGCATGTTAGCACTTTTTATGTCTTCATACCTATGCCAATAGGATGCGCATTTAGTGAATGCATGTAGTACAATACAATTATTAGTGTGGTACTGAGCTCATAAGCTCAACGTTTGAAATGTGTTTTTAGGTGCAGGTTCTTAGGAGACTGTCCGGGGAGCGTTATCGTCATCAGATATTTAGATCAGTCGAGGCTTTCACAGTACGTTTTGATTTGTATTAGAGGGCATGTACTATTATATACCTATTTTTGTATTCAGTCGTAACTCTATTTTGCATTAAATTCAGTATTGTTATTATTTTGGATATTTAGGAGTTCCTCCGTATTTGTAAACTTAGATTTATCTCATTTTATTTTATATTACTATAGATGACTTTTTATATAATGGTTTATAATTGTTTTTAAAAGAAGAATTTTTGGTTAGCCACTTTGGTGGTCCGGTGTGACATTGTAATCCATCAATATTCGAGTTGGACTGGATTATAGTGTTACATTTACTGGAATCAAAATGTCAGATTTAGTTGTTCATAAGACCTGTCGGTTAGAGTCAGTCATCGTCTATATGTGTACATGCCTCTAGAGAATCAAGAGTACTATAATGAATAGAATGATGATAATAACCTCAGTTTCTTTCTAATTTTAGAAAACCCATGGTAGTCAATCCAACATATAGCCAGAATAATAGAGATGAGAGACACACCTGGTTAGTAGTTGATACTGGTGACGAGTTAATCCCAGATACAGATTAATATGATGTACTAACAGATACTCATGTAACGCCCTGAATCCTAGGTTAGTAGTTTCGGGTTAATCTGAATGGGCCTTATAATAAATTCCTTAGCATTGTAGGAAGCTATGACCCAAGTTTGAGTGGATTTGGGCTTGGTTGAGCCAAACATGAATAAAAAGAGGTGTTTTTAATTGGCGACTAAAACTTGAAGGACCAAAAGAGAGATTTACACATTTCTATTTAGAAAGGGAAAATCCCATTTGTGAGGGTTGATCTCACATCTAGGCTGTAACACCTACAACTTGTATAATTATACCTATACATATTATAGATGTCACTTGAAGTTCTCAAAATACTTTCCAATTCAAAATTGATTTAAAATTTATTTTCAATAAAAAGATAATTGATAATATAAAAATATCATATCACATCAAAACTATCACATACTCTTTAAAACATATATTAGTATGTATTTATGTTATCCATACTGAAATTAGAGTAAAACATTTTAGTTTAGTTATTACAAACCATTTCCAAAATAGTTTAACAGATGAACTAAGACATTTATAGTATATGTAACACCCCCAGACCCGTACCTGACCCGAATACGAGTTTGAGGTGTCACATTGACTTTTCAAACTTTGACTCTTAACAAAATTCAAAGAAAATTTAAAATTTTCATTAAAGAAAAAGCGGTTTATTTATATAAATTGACCACAGTAACCAAAATCGATCAGAGCATATTTAACTCAATCAATTAGTGCATGCCAACTATATTCAAAATAACCAAACACATTTAAATCATCTATTTTCTGATCTGAAATTTTGTAAGGGAGATGTTGACCTGTCTTGCTCTTCTTCGCTTCTCTTCTCGCTTCTGTAACCTACGTGTGAAACACTCACATGCTAAGTCTATGACTTAGTGAGGCATAAACAAACTGACTATAGCATATCATAACTAATTTCTATTATGCACATTTCATGTAATGCATCCAAACATAATATATATATATATATATATATATATATATATATATATATATATATATATATATATCATTTCCTTTTTACCTATTATTATTATTACTCCTGTTTAATATATATTATACTGATTGCATTTTGTATATCATATACATACATATTGTTGAAATACCCATATCATCATATAATTCTGGTAACATATTTCCTAACACAAAACATATAAAGCGTATGTAATAAAATTTCTCATTATCTTTTTAATAGTCTTATTTTCGTTCTTTATCTTTTAGTCATATGTTCTTGTACCTATTCTTCTTAACCAAGCTATATACACATCACCATCATATCACATATATCATTTCACCATAAAGATTACAAACAAAGCACATAATATCATACAAGGCTCTTTTATATCATATTCTTTATTAGCCCATATACACATGTGAGAACTATAGATATGTGAGTCTATAGAGGTTGTGCACTAATGCTGTCACCACAGCTCGTATAAATGCACCGAAGTGCCACATAGAATTGCACCTAAATGCCGCGTAGAAATGCACCGAAGTGCATATAAGATGTCCCTAAGGACCACGTAGAAAATTCCTTTAGATCCATATACATATTCCAAGGACCATGTATATGTCTCAAAAGACCTCATAGATGTTCCAAAGGATACATATATGTCCCGAAGGACCGCGTAGACCCTCGACTCTTGGCATGCCAACTATACCCCTAGCTCTCATGACACATATCATGGGCATTATCTTTTATATCCTTTTTCATATTCATGTAAACATATCACATATTCATATAAACTTGTAGCTTCATTCACATATACATTTAATCACGTAGTTTATGTAAATTCTCATATCATTTCGTATTCATGTATCACATGGCATATAACACTTCTCCTGTGTTCCTATAAAAATATCATATCCTATGACTTATATCTTTTCGTATAATTTATGCTTTAATCTCTTATATTCACCTGATTCAATATCATTTAACTTGTTTCACTTTCTCATATCACATATACTTTCTCTTTCATTTATCTAATGTCTTGTATCATATCTTGTAATCGTGTAAACATGTCTCTTTAATGTAATTTACATAGTAATGCCCTATATTTATATCATATAATGATTTAACCTAAGTCATCCTTTATAAAGATTATAATACATGTTCAAATAGTCTCATTCTATCCTATAAATAATTTCTATTTATCTTATCTCATTTCCCCTTTCACTTACATAATTCATCTATATATACTAATTTAATATATTTAATTAGTTCAATTTCCCATTACTTCATACATATAGTCTTTCATAAAGCTTTGTAGCTCTTCACTTTATAATTCATAAACCATAGTTTCCTTTAACTATATAAATCTTCCCTATATAACTTATGTATCCTTATTTATGCATATGCCCTCGAATTTATATTATCCTCATAGAGTCTTCTAACCTTTCTCGTGTAATCACCTATACCATATAATATGACTTATACTTGATTATCTTATGCTCACTCGTTCATTTCACTCCTTATATCTCTATCATATAATTTATTTCTTGTTCTTCCATTATTACATTTTAGTGTTTTACACAAATCCTATAGCATATACAAATCACATCAATATCTTTAGTTATGCATACATACAATTAATGTAAAATATATAATCACATATAACACATATAATAATAACAACCACATAATCTTATTAATGACTTCATGCATATTATTCTAGGAAATAGACTCATCACAAGTCCTATTTCCATTAAACAATACATGTCACTATTATGCACACACCTGGCCTCACTAGTCAATTCCAATCTCTTATCTTTCCCCTTAATCGATCTTACTTGTCAATGATTCCGGAACTTGTTTAGGATCTGAATCTACATAATTATACATTTTAAGGAAATTATCAGATACCTACACCTTGTAATCTAATACTAACAACTTAAACGAACTTAATAAACTAATATTCACTTTTTCCTTCAGGGGTGTACCGATGCACTAGGTGCATTGGTACCACAAATAGCTTCAAAATATTGATGCATCGATGCACCCCTTACTGCATCGATGCACCTTCAAAATTTGTCTTGGTAAATCGGTGCACACTCATAGTGCATCTATACATTCCTGGCATTCGATGTTTCTTCTTTAAAGAGTGCATCGGTACACTTTGAATGTGTACCGATACACCTTTCCCATAAATTACTCTTTAGGCACGATAATTCACTCTTTCATCTTCAAAACTTCATGGTTCATCCTCTTTTATAATCCTAACTTACATATACATGCTTAGATTCATTTTTATTCATTTATCTTGTCTTTAACCTTAATATCTTCTCCTCTTGATTAACTTCAAAAATCATACCAAATTTTCAACATGTTTTAAAACTCATTCTATCACTTCACATCTCTTAATTCAACCCTTGACAAGTCAAATTCAACTTTAAAATCTATTAACTCCTTATATTTCAAAAATTCACTTAAAAACTCATTTTTCTTAATTTCTCATAACTTGTTAATCTTTGAGTTTTAAGCCTCCTAAAGCTTTTCTTAATCTTTCTTAATATCCCAAGAATCAAAACAAGCTTTAAAACGAAAGAATTAACCAACTGAAGAACCACTTACCTTATACCAGGCTTCACGGTGGAGAGGAGGAAGAAGAAGACTGAAGAATGCTCTAGAGAAATTATCTCCTTCCCACGTGCTTATTTCCTTTTATAAAGGGAAATAAAAATCTTTCCTAAAAAATAACCATAATACCCTTATTACTTTCAAACTTTGTTATTAAATCCAACATCAATACTTTTCATCTAAATCCCTAAACTTTCAATCTTTTCTGAGATTGATCACTAAATTACCAAAAATTCTATTTTGGTCATTAACCCGAATTTTGGGATTTTACAGTATATGCCACTAACTAAGTCAAAATCACATCATAGGATGTCTTACTGATATGGAAATATACTCCTTGATGCTTGATATTGCTCCAAACTCTTTATTCTACTACTGGCTTTTTACCTACGCATGAAAATCATCACACGTTAAGTATATACTTAGTGAGGCAATTTAAAACAATAAACAGTGCAATACAAATCATGCATGAAACTTAATATCATTTTCAAAAGCTAAAATCAAAACAACATAATATAATAAAAATCATTTTTATCATCAACTATTGCTCACAATTCTCAATCTATGAGGAACCCGGTATAGGAGTCAAATATTGCACAAAAGTGATGAGGTCGAGCATCGCTCACCTAATAATCCAATGTAGTGTTGAGGTCGGGTTTTACCCACCTAACTTGTACTATGTATCTTTATTTACACTATAATACTACTTAATTTTGTAGCACCTAGACTCTATGGCATGTCATTAATACCACTAAACCTCAATAGCATACATAGGCATATAGTCATGAATTAAATCATCCATGGAAACGTATAACCATGTAATAAACATTAGGGCAGTTTATACCCGAAATAACATCCATGTCAAAATCTCATGCTGATAAAACAATGACGACTTGTCGCAAATCTTCCTTATGATGTATATAAAATTTATGTACATGATGTATAAAACATCTATGTACCATGTCATGCATGTATTGCACTCACCTCTACACTTTATAAATCCCAAAATATTTGCCTCACTACGGTCCACAATAACTCTTTTATACTTGATTTGCTTCAATCACGGTCTGTACAAAATTACAAATTCATAACAATACTTATGTTAGTATTGTACTAACATAACACATCCCCAAACAAAATCTATAATATACTTGAAACTCATTTTCTACCAAAATACTTAACACTTAATAATTCCTTTTTAAACTTCCAAAATGTCATATTTCACATCTAAACACTCATTTCACTCCCAAACTAGTAATTTCCAGTATAGTATATCAATTATTAAACAATTATAAAACCATTCACAATTTTTCCAAAAATACCAAATTGGTCCCCTAACTTTTCCAAAATTACATAATGGTCCCTAAATTTTTCTAAGGCTTGTAGAATACTTCTTACATCATTTCCAGCCATTATATAATTTTCCATCCCTTATATAATTTTTCCATAATTTCCTCACTCAATAACCTCATGGTCGAATACTTTAAACTTAAAAACTAAGTTTTCATGATTTTGCTCAATTTTGATTCAATTCAAGCATGAAATCAACTTCCAATCAACCTTACAACATCTCTACAATTAAATCCCTAATCAAATCTCATCAAAACACCAAGTTCTTCAATTTCTTCATTTGACTGAAATTTATAGAATCATATCTAGGAAGTTTAAACATGTTTTAATCATAATTCATGTTTGGAAATGAATCTACAACCTCAAAAACATCAATATTCATCATCAATTTCTTGAACCTTAACATTAATATAAACCCTAAGATTTGGGATCTTTGAAATTAAGCAATTTAAGCAAGCATAATTGGTAACAAAAGATAGAGTTTTTCGACTAGATCACTTTCCTATTTCATGGCATAATTTGAAATCCAAAGGAAATGGCTTAAAAATGGGAAATAAATATTTTCCCTTACCTTGGTATAGCTCACGGCAATGGAGAGAAAAATGAACAACTTTGGCATTAAATTTAGATATTTTCATGCTATGTCTATCTTAAATTTCACTTTAATGAATTTTAAATTATTAAACTAGAAAATTACAAATTCACCCTTAATAAAACTTCATAATTACCATTAAACCAAGACACCTAACCTTATCATCTTCCAAAATAAGACACCTCAACCTTATCATATCCCATATGTCACAGATGAACAAATAAAATCTTAGTTTACCGATTTGCCCTTGTCTTTTTCTAAAAATCACAATCTTACCACTTTAAATCCAACGATCCAAATTAAACATGTAATTAAACCCTTAAATCTAAATATTTATATTATTTTCCAACATTTAGTAATGTGAAAATAATATTTTTCGGTCTAAGGTATCATCCTTTAGATTTTCCTTAATTTTCTATTCGATCCGATTTACTGAATTTTCCCTCAACTTCCTTATTCTATAATATTTATTACACGTCTCGGATTAAAATTCTGATTCCCACTAAAACGTTATTCTTGAGATAAACTATTTATTTACGACACCCAAAATGTAAACTTTTAAAAATTACCATTTTGGTCCCTGAATTTTCCAAAGTTTATACTTTGGTTACCAAACTTTCAAAATTTCCATTTTGGTCACTATTTAAATTTTGGGGTATTTCAACTGTCCCCCTAAATAAAATTCATCCCCAAATTTTAATACGTACCTGATATGAAAAGGTGTGGATACTACTTCTTCATATACTCATCTCTTTCCCAAATATCGTCCTCGACTTTATGATTTTGCCAAAGTACTTTGACTAGAAGAATCGTCTTTCTAGGCAATTCTTTGATTTCCCGAGCCAAAATCCATACTGGTTCTTCTTCATAAGTCAAATCTGGTCGGATCTCAATTTCCTCCGATGCAATAACATGTGAAGGATCTGATCGATACTTCCTAAGCATCGATACATAAAAAATATTGTGTACTTTGTCCAACTCCGGAGGTAATGCTAACTGGTAAACCACTGGTCCAACACGCTTTAAGATCTCATAAGGTCCAATGAATCTTGGACTTAGTTTTCCTTTGCGTCCAACACACAAATCTTTTCCCAATGTGATACTTTAAGAAAAACTTTATCACCTTCCTTAAATTCAATATCTTTTCGCTTCAAGTCTGCATAAGACTTCCGCCGATCAGATGACATCTTGAGATTATCTTGAATTATCTTTACTTTATCTTCAACCTCTTTCAACAAATCTGGGCCAACAAGATTTCGATCTTTTAACTCGAACCAATTCAATGGTGTTCGACATTTTCTCCCATATAAAGCTTCATACGGAGCCATCTTGATACTCGTTTGATAGTTGTTGTTGTAGGCAAATTCTGCCAAAGGCAAATACTTTTCCCATGACCCCTTGAACTCAATCACACATGCTCTCAGCATATCTTCCAATATTTGAATAGTACGCTCTGATTGACCATCCGACTGTGGATGAAATGCCGTACTGAAATTCAATCGAGTACCCAAAGTTTTATGCAAAGAATTCAAAAATCTTGAAGTGAACCTTGGATCCTTGTCTGATATGATTGATACTGGCACTCCATGTAGCCGAACTATCTCCTTGATATACAACTTTGTATATTTATCCAAAGCGTAATCCTTTCACACCAGAATGAAATGTGTTAATTTAGTTAACCGATCAACTATCACCCAAATGAAATCCTTCTTATTTGATGTCAAAGGTAACCCTGTAATAAAATCCATAGTGACTCTCTCCCACTTCCACTCTAGAATATAAATCAGTTGTAATAATCCCAAAGGCACTTGATGTTCATCTTTCACTTGTTGACACGTCAGACAAGTAGCAACAAACTCAGAAATGGCTCTTTTTATACCAGACCACCAAAATCGACTCTTTACATCCTGATAGATCTTGCTCCCGCCTGGATGCATAGTCAGTGGCTAAAATGTGCCTTAGAAAGAATATCTTTCTTTAACTTATCATCTTGTGGAACGTAGATTCTTCCTCGGTAATACAGACAACCATCAGACTTGACTTTAAAATATTTAGTCTCTCCATCAGTGAAATCTTTTCTAATCATCTACCATATTTCTTTTGTAGCTCTATTATCCGATCCAAAAGCATCGATTTTATTTTTAATTCAGCCAAAAGTGTGCCATTTTCTTTCAATAATAGTCACACATCCATAGCTCGCAAAGCTACAAAAGTTTTCCGACTAACTGTATCTCTTACAACATTTGCTTTCCCTAGATGATAATCAATGATCAGATCATAATCCTTTAAAAGCTCTATCAATCTTCTTTGTCTCAAGTTTAGCTCTTTTTGAGTCATCAAATACTTCAAACTCTTATGATCTGTGTAGATGCGACATCGTTCACCATACAAATAATGATGCCAAATCTTTAGAGCAAATACTACCGCTGCTAACTCAAGATCATGAGTGGGATAATTCTTCTCGTGCGTCTTTAATTGTCGAGAATGATAGGCTACCACCTTACCTTCTTGCATAAGTACACAACCCAAACCATTATGAGATGCATCACTATACACCACATACTCTTTTCCAGATTTCGGTTGTACCAGTACTGGAGCTTCCGTTAAAATCTTCTTTAGAGCTTCAAAACTCTCTTGACATTTTTCAATCCAAGCAAATGAAACATCCTTTCTCAATAGTTTGGTCAAAGGAGAAGCAATCATCGAAAAGTTTTTCACAAACCTTCTATAATAACCAGCAAGTCCCAAAAAACTTTGGACCTCTGTAGCATTCTTTGGATCCACTCTTATGCCTTATGCTGAGACAACATGATCAAGAAAAGCAACTTCTGACAGTCAAAACTCACACTTTGACAGTTTGGCATATAACTTTTTATCCTTTAGTAACTTGAGCACAGTACGAAGATGAGCATCATGTTCTATCTTTGTCTACGAGTATACCAGAATGTCATCAATAAAGACCACCAAAAACTGATCCAAAAAAGGTTGAAATACTCGATTCATCAAATCCATGAATACTGCCAGAATATTTGTCAAACCAAACGGCATTACTATGAACTCGTAGTGTCCATACTGTGTTCTGAAAGCTGTCTTTGGAATATCTTCCTCTTTAATCTTTAATTGGTGATATACCGATCAAAGATCAATCTTAGAGAAAATTGTTGCTCCGTTAAGCTAATCAAACAATTCATCAATCTTCAGAAGAGGATACTTGTTCTTGATAGTCACCTTGTTCAACTATCTATAATCTATGCACAAACGCATTGATCCATCTTTCTTTTTCAAGAACAACATCGGTGCACCCCAAGGTGAAATACTTGGTCTTATGAATCCTCTATCTAACAACTCTTGCAATTGTGCCTTTAATTCCCTTAGTTCTGTAGGGTCCATTCGATAAGGAGCCATCGAAATAGGCGTTGTACCTAGAAATACATCAATCCCAAACTCCACCTCTCTATCTGGAGGTAATCCAGGTAGCTCATCCGGAAACACCTCTAGATACTCTCGTACAGTTAGAATGTCTTCCAATTTAACTTCAGTATCTTTTGTATCCACCAAATTTGCTAAAACTGTTGGACACCCTTGTTACAACAATTTCATAACAGTAAAAGCAAAAATTGCATTGGATAAGGGATTTACCCTTTGTCCAAAAAAATATTATCTCTGAACCCATTGTATCTTTTAAAAACAATCTCTTCAAACGTCAATCTACCCAACCATAATAAGAGGATAGCCAATCCATACCTAAGATTATCCCGAATTCCTTAAAAGGCAACTCTAACAAGTTTGCAGGAAATTCTACGCCTTGTATCTTTATCGGACATTTATTACAAATCCGACTAATTTTCGCACTATGGCCCAATGGATTGATTGCCACAATATCACTAGAAACAGGTTCTAAAGAGATACTTCTATCTCTAACCAGTTTTGCAATAATATACGAGTAAGTAGAACCGGGATCAATCAATACAAAAATAGGTTTATCAAAGAGATAAAAGGTACCTGATATAATCTCAGGAGCATCTCTGTCATCATTAGTCTTGATGTGATAAACTCTTGTTGTAGTTCTGCCTTCAAGATTAGATGCCACCCCAAACGTTCCTGGTTTGCTACCCTTTTTACTTCCACCTTGTTGCGGTGGTGTTACTGACTGATATGGATAAAGTTATGGACATTTATTTCTATAATGTCCAACTTGTTTACAATGATAACATTTCCCTTCCATGAGTCGATATTGACCGTAATGATTCTTTCCACAAAACTCACATTCTAGTTTTGGAAAAAATCCCGAACCTTTAGTATCTGCTGAAGCTGCATAGGTCTGCTTGGACTTCCCTCCAGCAAATCCTTTTCTGCCCATAGTTGCTGAAGAAACATAACTTTTCTGCTGTTGACCCTTGTTGCATTTCGAAAATGGTGCAGAGTAGGAATTTTCAAACCTTTTATTTGTCTGTTCTTTCTTTGTTTCTAGATCATCAAAGTCAACTTTTTCCATAGCTTTAGCCTTGTTGAATGCTTCTTGAAAAGAAGTAAAATAATGAGAAACCAAAATTCTCTTATACTGAGAATCCAATCCAGAAACAAATCTATCGATTCTAGATTTCTCAGTCAGAATAAACTCCGAAGCAAATCAACTCAACTTGTGAAACTCACATTCATACTCATAAACTGTTCTATCTAACTGCTTCAAGTTCAGAAAACTGTTGCATCATCTCATTGATAAACATGTCCTCAATATACTTTTCCTTGAATTCCCTTAAAAAGAATTCCCATGTGATCTACTCAGTGGAAACTCATGCAACAACTGTATTCTACCACACACTGGCTTACTCCATCACTGGAGACACAACCCCCTTCCAACTTTCCTTGATCATCACAAGGAATCCGACTCAACATATTCTTGACATCATTTAACCAGAAGTTAGCAGCCATCAGATCTGTATCTGAATCACCCCGAAATTCAGGTGCTCTCATCTTCCTCAATTCTTTTGGAATCGACACTGGGGTTCAACGATTAATAATATTGTCCAAATCTTGTAAGAACAACCCTCTATTTTAAACAGGCATATCCTGTTGATTCAGATTAGTCGGCTCTATATTTGGCTGAGCATTAGGTGGATTCTGGTTCACCTCATTACTCCCACTCTGTGCAGAAGTAACATGCTCGCCTGCCCTACTCAATTCATGATGATCTGACATCTGAACACCATCAAAATCATCTTACATTAGTAAAGAGTAACTTTAATCACTAATGAGCATCATCAAAGTATGTATATAACCATCAGTAAACTTTTGACATCCTGGTGGCATGTATACATTCTTAATAAAATTTTCGACTCATTTCATGTCCAGAAACGGCTAAACCGAAAGCTCTGATACCAATAAATGTCACACCTAAAACCCATATAATTATATCTATACATATTATAGATGTCACTTGAATTTCTCAAAATATTTTCCAATTCAAAACTGATTTAAAATTTATTTTCTATAAAAAGATAATTGATAATATAAAAATATCATATCACATCAAAACTATTACATATAATTTAAAACATATATTAGTATGTATTTATGCTATCCATACTGAAAATAGAGTAAAACATTTTAGTTTAGTTATTAGAAATCATTTCCAAAATAGTTCAACAGAGCAACTAAGACATTTATAGTACATGCCACTAACTAAGTCAAAATCACATCATAGAATGTCTTACTGATATGGAAATATACTCCTCGATGCTTGATATTGCTCCGAACTCTTTATTCTACTACTGGCTTTTTACCTACGTATGAAAATCATCACACGCTAAATATATACTTAGTGAGGCAATTTAAAACAATAAACAATGCAATACAAATCATGCCTGAAATTTAATATCATTTTCAAATGCTAAAATCAAAACAACATAATATAATAAAAATCATTTTTATCATCAACTATTGCCCACAATTCTTAATCTATGAGGAACTCGGTATAGGAGTCAAATATTGCACAAAAGTGTTGAGGTCGAGCATCTCTTACTTAATAATGCACCGTAGTGCTGAGGTCGGGTTTTACCCACCTGAGTTGTACTATGTATCTTTATTTACACTATAGTACTACTTAATTCTACAGCAGCTAGACTCTATGGCATGCCATTAATACCACTGAACCTAAATAACATACTTGGACCTATAGTCATGAATTAAATCATCCATGGAAACATATAACCATGTAATACACATTAGGGCAGTTCATACCCGAAATAACATCCATGTCAAAATCTCATGCTGATAAAACAAGGTCGACTTGTCGCAAGTCTTCCTTATGATATATAAAACATCTATGCACATAATGTATAAAACATCTATGTACCATGTCATGCATGTATTGCACTCACCTCGACACTTTATAAATCCCAAAATATTTGCCTCACTACAGTCCACAATAACTCTTTTATACTTGATTTGCTTCAATCACGATCTGTACAAAATTACAAATTCATAACAATACTTATTTTAGTATTGTACTAACATAACACACCCCCAAACAAAATCCATAATATACTTGAAACTCATTTTCTACCAAAATACTTGACACTTAATAATTCCTTTTTAAACTTCCAAAATGTCATATTTCACATCTAAACACTCATTTCACCCCCAAAACAGTAATTTCCAGCATAGTATATCAATTATTAAACAATTATATAACCATTCACAACTTTTCCAAAATTATTGAATTAGTCTCCCAACTTTTCAAAAATTACATAATGGTTCCCAAATTTTTATAAGTCTTGTAGAATACTTCCTACATCATTTCCGGCCCTTATATAATTTTTTCATAATTTTCCTCACTCAATAACCTCATGGCCAAATACTTTAAACTTAAAAACTAAGTTTTCATGATTTTGCTCAATTTTGATTCAATTCAAGCATGAAATCAAGTTCCAATCAACCATACAACATCTCTGCAATTAAAGACCTAATTAAATCTCATCAAAACACCAAGTTCTTTAATTTCTTCATTTGATCGAAATTTATAGAATCATATCTAGGAAGTTTGAACATGTTTTAATCATAAATCATGATTGGAAATGAATCTACAACCTCAAAAACATCAATATTCATCATCAATTTCTTGAACCTTGACATGAAATAAACCCTAAGATTTGGGATCTTTGAAATTAAGCAAGTTTAGCAAGCATAATTGGTACCAAAAGATAGCATTTTTTGACTAGATCACTTTCTTATTTCACGGTATAACTTGAAATCCAAAAGAATTGGCTTAAAAATGGGAAATAAATATTTTTCCCTTACCTTGGTATAGCTCACGGCAATGGAGAGAAATTTGAACAACTTTGGCATGAAATTTAGATATTTTTCATGCTAAGTCTATCTTAAATTTCACTTTAATGAATTTTAAATTCATTAAAATAGGAAATTACCAATTACCCTTAATGAAACTTTATAATTACCATTAAACCAAGACACCTAACCTTATCATCTTCCAAAATAAGACACCTCAACCTTATCATATCCCATAAGTCAGAGAAGAACAAATAAAATCTTAGTTTACCGATTTGCCCTTGTTTTGTTTCCAAAAATCTCAATTTTTCAACTTTAAATCCAATGGTACAAATTAAACATGGAATTAAACCCTTAAATCTAAAGATTAATATTATTTTCCAACATTTACTAATGTGAAAATAATATTTTTCACTCTAAGGTATCATCCTTTATATTTTCCTTAATTTTCTATTCGATCGGATTTACTGAATTTTCTCTCAACTTCCTTGTTCTATAACTTTTATTACACATCTCGGATTAAAATTCTAAATCCCACTAAAACGTTGTTCTTGAGATAAAATATTTATTTAAGAGGCCTAAAATGTAAACTTTTAAAAATTACCATTTTGGTCCATAAATTTTTCCAAAGTTTATACTTTGGTCATTAAACTTTCAAAATTTCCATTTTGGTCACTATTTAAATTTTAGGGTATTCCATAGGTACTTTTATCCTTTAACTCATCATCATATCTCTTATTCTTTTCCCAAAGCCTTCATCTTCTTCCTTAGTAAGCTAGACAAAAGTGATAACTTGGTGGCCTTGTAATCCTATTTTCTCATTTTAATGGTAAAAATCATGACCTCCATCTCCAAAGCTTCAATTTAAGCCTTCAATCTCCTCATTTCACCTTAGTAGCCAAATATGGGTTTTGTGGGGGGGTTAAGAGAACATTAGCCATTTAGCTAATTTTTTTAAGGATTTCAGTCTTAGGAAGTGGTTTTGATACCATTCTAAGCTCCCAAACACATTAATAATACATGTGTTTAATTCTTGTCTAGTGAAATATACTATAAAAGCTCCAAGTGCAAAGAAAAGAATAAGCTCACCATTGGTTGAGTTGAAGGAGCTCTTAGAAGCTTAGGACTCAAGGTAACTCACTTCTAACTCAACTCTACCATATGTAGGTCACTAGGTGAGTTTGTTAGATTCCATGAGTCATGAAGCATGTTCATGGTATATTTAAGTGTTTGGGTATTTTCATCATTTTACGAACTTATTATGACCCTTATTATCAGACATAACACTCTAATAACATTTAATAAATTTAGTAGTACATTTGGGAGTGTTGGATAGGTTTTTTCATCGCCAAAAAAGGGTATTCTGGGCATGCGTATCAGTACTAGAAGTAGTGCCAATATTTGACCATAGTTAGTTCCATTAAAGTATAGAGGCTTGGCGATCGATTGGGAGTCCTCCATATAGAATGAGCCGTAAGTGGAAGTCATCTTTTTGGTTAAATAAAAAATAGATATAGCACTTCTAAAATCTTTACAAGGTTGTTAAACCGTTGATTGTGACCCGTTCTGATACCAATTATTGACTTTTACGATCAATTAAAAACCGCCAACAGGGGTGAATTTGCCTTTAAAAATAATTGGTGTGAAAGCAATAAAAGATAAGAATTAGACGCAAGATCTATAGTGGTTCGACTTTTTCAATCAAAGTTTACATCCACTACCTTAGCTCCACTCTAAGGATTTCAACAAATTCACTAATTTGTTATGTCACAACCTAATGAATGAATGAATAAATAAAATAAATTATAAATTAATTCAGTTGAATTAGAGGCTAAATTGCAAGTTTTGGAAGCTCACAACCAGTTTTGAAAGTTTTAGAAGTTCAGGGGCTAAAACTAAAATTTGTCCCTTTTTGGTCAGTAGAAAAAAATCTGTAAATGTGAGGTCGAAGGGTCTCAAACCCCTAACCCGCTAACCATCCATGCCCTAGTCATTTAAGGTATGGTACTATTTATTATATATTTAAATAAATAAATATATATATATATATTGGTTAACAATCAGGTTATTAGAACCAAAAATCCCTAATTTTTCTAACCCCGAACCCTAGCCCCGCTTGCCTTCTTTTTTCACCCCGATTCTCCACCGTCTGACCATCGTTTAACCAGCCACCACCATCATTATGTTCACCGTCGACCAGAGATCAAAACCCCTCTTATTCCTCACCAAGATTGGTCGTTGATCGTTGAGATTTAAGCCTAATAAGTTTGTCAAAAACTTTCCCCACTGTTCGAATTTCCTTCGATTTCGACCGATCCAACGACCGCCTCGCCTCACTATCGCCACCAACTTGTTCCTCGACCTATTCCGCTTAAAACTCGTCCTATGGGTCACGTCAATATCTCTAGTTTCACCGATCGCCGGTGTGGGTAAGCATTTCAACCATTTTTTTATTTCCGATGGATTTTGGCTGATGTTGTGTTGATTATGGCTTGATAATGGTGTTTAGCTACTTGTGGAGTAATTGACCGACCGTCCCAAGCTCTTCTTTTCTGCCACGCGCAGCCATATACATGTGGACCAGCCATTATCGGCCATCTCGATCTGAACCGGGTCTATTTGACCCGATCGAGTCAACCCGAACCGAGTCAACCCGTTGACTTTGACCAAAAAGTCAATTTTTTTAAAAGTCACATTTTACGTTTTTCGACGTCCTAAGTCCGAATCTGAAGTCCATTTTGGAAAATTCGTAATTGGTAAGTTGTTTTTCAGTGTTTTATCTTCATATTCAATTTGGTTTTTCGATTAAGTTCAGATTTTAACGTAAATTTGTTTGCTATGTATCCAAGAAATTATTAGACGTTAGATTCAAGTTCAAGAGTGATCGGATGGAGTTTAAATGTTCGATGGTGGAGCACATAAATTGAGGTAATACTTTACTACCTCTTTGCACATTTTATAGAACATATTGATAATGAATAAATGCATGGAAGTATATGATTGGTCTATTATGCATGTTTGGTTATGGATGGACTCGAACCGAATACGGTTTAAGTGATAAATTGGCTAAAACTAGATTGAATTACATAAAGGAATAATAAGACTGATAAGAAATGATTTCAAGTAGAGTGTTTAGTCTGAAGAGCAAATAACCTCAGAATCTCTAAATTCTATTTATCATCGCTAAAAGCTTTAATATTGAAATTACCTAAGTATAAAATTATGAAATTACCCCTATGAGGTAAAAATGGCACGGACTGACTTGAAAGCGAAAGTATTTTGAGAATTCATATTGTAATTCAATAAATCATTATTTCATCTGTTAAATTCTTGATTTTCTCGGATAGTCACTGATAATCAGATTCTAACATTCGAGAAGGTACAAGACCTATAATTGTCGATTTATCAGCAAGCACCTAAAGACTAAAATATTGGAAGTACTATTCATCTTTGAATTATTTTAAAAAATTAATTAAATAGAAAGACTAAACGGAAGGAAATAATTGGAATACCCTTGAATTATAATTTTACCAAAATGCCCTTACATTGCTAAAAGACCAAGATTACCCCTGAAAGCAAAAAATAATATTGAACGGATATATCTGACCAAATTACTAGAAAAATGTACATATGTTAGATTGATCAATATTACTGAAATGTCTTCAAGCTGCGACATAACAAAAATAACCTCCAATGTTCAAATGACCAAATACCCTGAACTCTAAATTAACCAAAATACCTTGAAGTCTAAGATGATTGAATTAACCTCGATTATTGAAGCGGCCCATTTTTCTAACGACTTAAAATAAGTGGATATTATTGCAATTCATGAATAAATTAAACATCACCGAAATATATGTTCATCATGTGAAGATTTGGTCGATGTTGATTATAAAGGAGGTTTGTTCAATTAGTGCAGTTAGTACTAGGGAGAGAATACATGTCCGTCTTCTTAAGATCTATTCAATGATGATTCAGAAGATGATTAGTTTGGCTGCTGATGTTAGTATTAAAGTGTGAATATCATTGAAGTGCATCAGTTTGATTGGTTGGCGGGTATGACAGTGCTAGGATTTGTTCAGTTCGAGTTTACTCAATATCATAATAAATCGACATGAATCTTAATTACTATGAATCATTACTTTACCCTTATTGAGTTAAATTACTGATAATCCTCCAAGAATCAAAATATCAGAAATGCCCTATTTTTTGGAATGATGGAATCACTCTTGACATGCTTAAAATCTTAAGTAACTCTGATACAAAAGATTATGAGTACATTCCTAACTACTTGGTGCCTCTAAAAAATACCCAAATAATATATGATTTTGATTCTGAAATCCTATCAATTTACAAAAGTTTCATGATTCCCTACTTGATAAATACCAAATACCTCCGAAGAAATATTGGATCTTCTAGTGTGTTCCTTATGTGACATGTAAATGCTTTGCCTATTTTAAAACATGATTTTCTGAAATTTCAGATTTACTGATGTTTTAATTTACTTTTAATGAACTACAACTACATGATATGTGTTCTCTAATCTCCTTTTCATTTGAAAATATAATCATTCCTAATTAATAGATTATAGGATTTACTATATACTACTTGAACTATTTTATTAGGACATTATCTAGGTAGGCTGAAGTATGGAGGTTCTTCTCTGATCAAGATGGTAATTCCTTACGGACCTATAGTGACCTTGGGTAGGTTTTAAGGTCCTAAAGCACTACCTTGGGTAAATCATGGGACTGCATATGGTGTACGGGTGGATGATAGTTATGTGGTTTATTTCATTGTCACTCATACGAGATTTTACTAGATCACAATCTTGATATTACAATTTAGTGTTAAATTTGATTTCTACTCGTATTGTATGGGTAGAATTCTGGAGTATGGAGGTTCATCTCTGATCAAGCTGGTAATTCCTTACGGACCTAAGGAGACCATTGGGTAGGCCCATAGGCCCCAATGTACTCCCTTAGGGTGGATCTTTTGTTGTGTACTTAGGGTAAGTCCTTATAGATGCAGTTTTGGGGAACTGTGTAAAGGTGTTCGGTTGGAGGGTTTTACTATGGTTTTAAAAATATTTTTAAAATTGTTACTATTTTAAAAAGATATGTACCATTTCATTGGTTTTGATTGGAATACGTTAGACATCCTATTCTGATCTTAGGTTCATCTCTGATCAACCTGGTAATTTCTTACGGACCTAATGAAATCATTGGGTAGGCCTATAAGCCCCAAGGTACTCTCTTAGGGTGGCTCCTTTGATGTGTGCTTAGGGTAAGTCCTTATGGATGTAGTTATGGGGAACTGCACAAACGTGTTCTGTTGGAGGGTTTTACTATAGTTTTAAAAATATGTTTTAATATGTTATTATTTAAAAAGATTTGTACCTTTTCACTGGTTTTGGTTGGAACACACTAGGCATCCTATTCCGATCTCCTGAACTTGGTCCTCTGAATGTTTCCTCTTAACTGAAATCATTATGTCATTTACTCGAATAAATATCAATGGAACCACAATTCATCCCAAAAACCTATAGACGTCTGAATTGATAAGGAAATTTTTATGTTTGTCAATTATCTGCATGTCCTTCAACATCACTTGGTAGTTCTTTGTTACTGAGCTTTCCAAAGCTTATTTTTTTACTCGTCATTTCAGGTTAAAAAGAATTGAACCAGTGTAGCAATCGACATCATTATAGGAGTTCCACCGGCGTTACTTGCGAAGTACGGTGCATGTGATTAGTGGCATGTAGATTGTATTTTGTTTTTATATCTGAGTCTGAAACCTGTTTTTATTTATGGATATTGTTAAATTCTACTTTTAAAATATAAATTGTTTTGTGATTTTAAGCGCTTTAACAAATATTTTAAAATTTTCAAGATTTTTACTATGGGTCGCTCCGGTGGCCCTAATGTGACACCTCGGATCAGTCGGGACACCCATATCGGTCTGTGAGTGTTACATGTTCTTTTTTTTCTAGGCTCAAGAGTAACCTTTACAATTCACTAGTTTTTCAAGGCTAAACTATAATCACTCCCTTTTTATAATGGATAAGAAATATAAACAATAGACCTTACAAGGTATGTGTTTACAAAGATTTAAGCTCACAATAATAAAAACAAAAGATATTCAATTAAGCTTTATATACTTATGTACAAGAGAAAAAAAGAAGGAAATATGAATGAAAACTCTTTTCTCTTGATCTCTAAGCTTGGATAGATGTAGTAACCTTCTTCGAGTGTCCTTGGAGTGTTTTTATTGTGTAGAATGAGTTGTTAGTCGTTTATGACCGTTGGGGATAAGTTATAGCCATTGGGAAGCTTTCAAAACATACAATGAAGGCCATTCCAAACTCTTACAAAGTTTCCAAACTATGAACAGTACCCCGTGTATGAACAGTGTCATAAAGAGTGTCAAATAGTGATTGAATAATGTTTTCATATTTAAAAAGTTTTAAAACACTTTAAACATGTTTTATTTAACTCAAAAACATTTCATATATATAAAGCAATTAAGAACACATATTTTTCAAGTTATTTTGGACTTTGAATTATCTTCAAAATATTTGACTAAGTCTATAATCAATTTTACAAATATTTGTTATATCTAAATATAAGTTCAACAGAATTCACATAAAAACTTATAGAAAAAAATTGACATAAAAATAAGGCTTAAGAGTCACCTTTCCCTCTATAGTAGACCTAATTTATCATTTTCGCCCCTATCATATTTTCACATCAATTTAGCTCTCAAAGTTATTTAATTGCATCATTATATATTTATCCCTAACTTAAAACCCTAAATTATAAATCCTAAAATAGGGTTTAGGATTAGGTCTTATGGTTTAAAGGTTATGAAGTTTGGATTTAAGGTTTAAAATATATAATTTAGGATTTAAGTTAGGGGTAGAGTATAAAATGATGCAATTAAGCAACTTCGAGGGCTAAACTGATGTAAAAATACGATAGAAGCGAAAATTATAAATTGAGTCTACTACAGAAGTAAAAGTTACCCTTTTGCCTAAAAAAATGAAACAAAAATCCACTTCATTGTCAAAAATTTCTTCGTGTTGACAAATACATGAACACTCGTTTGTACAATAATTACATATTTGGAGATAAAATTGAGAAATCTGATGAAATCTCCAAGATAACATTATTATTTACATACTCTGCAAAAAATATCTCTTTTGTTTCCCCCCCCCCCCTCCTGATTAATGCAAGCTTTTTCTATACGGCAGAATAGAGCAGTTTAGAGATGTTCCAATCGTGCAAAACGTTTCCATCAACATCATAGAACACAATCATGACGTCATTCTCGTTCATCTCCACCGACATGAAACCTTGCCCATCGTACAGGAACTTGGCGGTGCTTTCAATATCGTCTTCGGGTTTAAGGTCACCTCTCCATGCTTTCGACCCTCCTCCACTCGTTAAGTATTGGATGGGACTGCGTTTCCAAACACACCATTTCATTCAAATTTAAACAAATCAATTTGGAATTAATTAGGAAAAGTTTACCCATCAATGCTTGCGATGTGCTCCAAACAGTGGTCATGCCCATTCATGTAAACATCAACATTGTTTTCCTGAAATATTTAGATCAATTTAAATCGATTCGATTTTTTAAAAAATTAAGGATTAAATTACCTTAAGTAGTGAAAGTAAGAACTTGATGAGGTCGGTAGTGTCGCCATGGTGGCCAAGACTTTTAATGGCATGGTGGCCAACAACAAACTTCCATTTTGCAGTTGAGTTTCCCAGTTCAGCTTTCAAATCCTTGAGGAGAGTTGCCAGGTATGTTTTGCGAGGTTCTACACCTTCCCAATCATATGTATGCTCTTCCGGCTCCATAAAGTATTTGTCCACGAACGGAGTGGTGTCCACGAAGAAGATATCTACTATTTCTGGAAACATTATTTTTATATCACTTGTCTATTCTAAGGTCGTAAATGAGTCAATCTCGAGTATTATTGAATTTCACTTTTCTCAAAAGTTTTGAAGCACTTAACTCAATAGTCAGTGAGTTTAAAATTATTAAGCTTTGACTCGAGTTTGAAATCAAAAGTTGAAACTTAATTCGAGCTTGAAAAAATTTAAACTCAAAACATTTATAAACTTAGATCGATTCAAACTTAAACGTAAGATCCAATCTGAATCTTAATTACATGGAAATATTATTTTTGCATTTTTTTAAAATATAAAATACAAATATTAATATTGTTAAAAATTTAATTTAAAAATTAAAAAGTTAATATATTATTTTTTCGAGATAAGTATCAAATAACTAGTTTCTATTCATTAAGAACTTAAGTCAAATTCGAACTAAAATCTACTCGAGTCGAGTGTCGATTGAAATTTGATCAAATCGAACTAAGTAATTTATGATATGTGAACTCTTATTTACGGCCCTAACTATCGTTGACTATTTAATCAATTGTACTAATTCGTTTACCTGTCTTGACAACAAATGATCTCATGCAAAGCCATCGTTTGTCGACACTGGGTAGAACAGGGCCGAGTTGTGCCTCAACATTGCCTCTATAATCATGATTTCCTAAAACTGCACATTGGAAACCCTAGATTAGAGGGTGATACATGCACCACATGCCCTAAAGCTAAGGATGATGAATTTACTATACCACTTGGCCCTATCACACGAGGCCGGACCAAACTTCTTAAAGACAAGCTTCAAATCGCAGTTCAAGCATTCATCCGGAAGGGTCTAATAGCAGCAGATTTGCAACAACTTTTTGAAGGGGATCCATTTGTTATCCGGTCGACATGTCTTCTGGAGATACAACCTTCTGTCTCTTATCTTTCCAACGGTTCTTGAATCGCATCAATCCGATATCGGGAACTCAAGATATGGTCATTTTACTGAAGACGGTGCATGCAGGAAATCCTATACGGGATTAATACGTTATTTTGTAAATATTACGAATTTTCAATATTTATATTGATTATTTGTAATATAATTTAATATAGGATGATTAATTATCTTTTAGGATCATATTTATTATTTTATTAGGAATTAAGGTTGGGTTAAAACAATATTTTTAGTTATTATTATTTTATTAGGAATTAGAGTTAAAACATGTTTAGTTTATTAATATTTTATTCTTTAGTTATTTAGGACCTTTAGAATTCAACCTCTATATAAAGGAGGCTTCATTCAACTTTGTAAATCAGATTTCTTTGATCAATAATACAACAAGAGTTTGTTTTTGCAAGTGCTGATTGCCTTGTGCCTTCGAAGCTTCTTCTCCTGGAGTTCTTTCAAGTTCTTGTGAGGGAGATTAATCTTCACACTCCAATTTGCCTTTTCATCGCGACTAGGAGGGTTGGTTAGAGCCATATTATCGTGTTTGCCTTTTCATTGCGACTAGGAGGGCTCGATAGGACATTATCCATCGATTTTCCACATCCATCCACGCCATCAATCATCTTTACCGTTCACTTTCATAAGGGAGATCTTTGATTTCTTGGTTATTTTCTCTATTCTTAATTCCTTTATCTTTTGTTTATCTTATTTTAATCTTGTTTCTTTTCTTGTTTCTAGCACTAAAAGAAACCCTAAAGAATCCTAGCTATTGCCACCACCTTCCTCATTTATTCCTTATTGTTCTTCATCGAGTCTAGAGCTTTTCTAGGTTTGATTCTTCACAAGAGCAACGTTCATCAATCCGCCACCACTTCCCTATCAATTGATATCAGATTTGGGTCGATTCTTGGAGAGAAACAAGCAATCTTGCTTGTTCTTGCACACAAAACCGTCAAGGTACCCCAACGGAGCTAGTTCACAAACGATTCAGCGTTTCAGGTTCTTTTTATTTAATTTTAATTTAGATTTAAATCCTTATTGTTAGTTTGCTATTTTCTTTTCAAAAAAGCAAAAAAAAACAAAAAAAGCCAAAAAAACAAAAAAAAACCCAAAAAAGTCAAAATTTCAAAAAAATTGCAAACGAAGGTATTTAGGGCTGATTTTATCCATATATTATATTCATTCTAAGAGTAATCCCCAGTAAAAATTTCACCCCAATCGGAGTTCATTGGAGCCTTCAAATACATCATTCAAGTTTCATCGGCAGATTCGGTTTAGAATCTTGTCGAATTTCTTGAAAATTTTTGCAGGAGGAATTTCGTGGTGAAAATTTCCATATTGAAACTTCATATATTGGAGATAATTCACACAAAATATCAGAATTTTTTCAGATCAAGAACAACTTCGAAAAAAGTGATCAAGAAAAACAGATTGTTTGAAGACTCACCGTTCAACAGAGTCTACTGGATACTACTGAAGGTATTTGGTCCTGAAATTTTACAGGTGGTTTCTTGACGTATCGAAAGACATTCAAGAAATGTTTCAGAATTTTTGGACATCGGTAACCCCCTAAAAAACGTTTCTCAAGTTGATCCAGCGTTTTCTAGGTTTTCTTTTTCTTTGACTCTTAGTGCTTTAGGTTCTTTTGTTTTTCCTTGTTATTGTTCTTTTGCATTATCTAACACATTATCTTCTTTGTGTTAGTAGGACTAAAGAGTTTGCATACTTCTTCCTTCTTTGCATTCTCGTTCTCTTGGAGTCTAACCTTTGTTTGGCCTCTTAGAGCTTTTAGGTTTTTCTTATCGCCTTTGCTAGTAATCAAACTCCGATACGAACTGTGAAAGACTACTTGGTAAAGTGAGTTTTAAAGAGTACAAGATCGGCTTACTTGCCTCTCGTTGTGTTACTTTCTTGGAGTGACTTGTGAGGTTTCTTGCTTTGTTGAATTTATTTTATTTTATTCTACTTTAAAATCTTCTTTTGAGTGTTATAATTGTAAGATGGGCGACAATAACAATGAGACACTTACGGCTATCTTACCCGCACTTGAACGACTCACAACTCAATTTGATCAACTTAACAATGCCTTGAGAGAACGGCAAGAACTACAACTGGATCAACCAAACCAGAATCCAAGGCCAAACAATGCTGAACTTTTGGCCCCCAGGCGAGCACAACCACGTTTTCAAACACCCGAACTCTTTGCAAAACCAAAGTTCACTATCCCGTCTTTTAAAGGAGACTACGACCCAGACAAGTACATCGATTGGGAAGGAAAAGTTGATCTCTTGTTCGCATACCATGACTGCCCCCAAGCTGAACAAGTTCCCCTCATCACCTTGGAATTCGAAGGATATGCTCACACTTGGTGGATGCAAACAAGGAAAAAGATCGACAACTACCAAATTCAACCAATCACGTCTTGGACCGAACTCAAACATACCATGAGGAACCAATTTCTACCGACACATTATACACGAGAAGTTAAACAACGACTACACCGACTTCGACAAGGTAGAAGTTCAGTTGAAGATTACTACAAGGAGATGCAGTCCTTACTCAATAGGGCTAACATAACTGAAGAAGAAGAGGACACCATGTCAAGATTCGTCGTTGGCTTAAACTCAAACATCACTGATCTTCTTGATCTCCATGGGTACGAAAACATCGAAGATACACTAAAGAAAGCAATGACAATCGAAGCACAAATACAAAGGAGATTCCGATTCAGAGAACATTACCAAGGTACTTCATTCTCTTACCAAGGTAATACTTCAAATCCTTCCTCATCTTCTACTCCATCTTCTCAAAAAAAGTCGAGAGATGACAAACTCGACAAAGAAAAACAACGACCAGCGAAGAATGAGACACTTCCAGCCCCTAAAGACGACACCCGAGCAAGAGACATCAAGTGTTTTAAATGCTTAGGAAGAGGCCATATCAGCCGCAATTGTCCAAATACGAGGACCTTAACCATACTAGGTGATGGATCTTACAATTCTGACTCTGATGACGACCTCGCCGACATTCCAGCACATGCTGAAGCCAAAGAAGACAGTGATGACTATGGAAGTGATGAGTACAATGGCACAATATTGGTGATCCGTCATACATTAAACATTCAAGCATCCGACGAGTCTAACATACAGCGTTCCAACATCTTCCACACACGCTGCCTAATCAAGGAACAACCATTCTCCATCATCATTGATAATGGTAGTTGTGTCACCGTCATTAGCTCCAATGTTGTTGAATCACTCAAACTTCCTTGCCAACGACATCCGAAACCTTATTGCTTACAATGGCTTAATGAGAGTACCGAGATGAAGGTGGTTAAACAATGCCTCGTTAATATCAAGATGGGAAAGTATTGTGACGACTTATGGTGTGATGTAATTCCGATGCAAGCATCCCACATTCTCTTAGGACGACCTTGGCAATACGACAATGACGTCACATATTATGGTCGAAAGAACATTTACACAATTCCAATAAAAGGTAAACCGTTCCGACTTAACCCCCTACCCCCCAAAGAGATTCTCATAGATCAACAACGAATTCTCAAGGAAATAGGGAATTTGAAACAAAAGGCAAAAGAGGTCACAACCGATAAAAGGCAAACAAATTACCCACGGGTGGTGAGTGAACCTCAATGTGAAAATAAAAGAGTGTCTCAAAACATTTATGCGAGTGCAAAAGACATAAGAGATACCCTTTTTCAAAATAGGCCGTGCATTCTAGTCCGTTTCAAGGACTCCATTTTATCAACTATCACTAACATCATAGATTTGCCTAGTGTGTTTTCTTCTCTATTACAGGAGTTTCAAGATGTCTTAAGCAACCCACCGGATGGTTTACCACCTACAAGAGGAATCGAACATCAAATCGAATTCATCCCTGGATCAACCATACCAAACCGCCCCGCTTACCGATGCAATCCTGAGGAAACGAAGGAATTGGAACGACAAATAGATTCATTATTACAAAAAGGACACATCCGTGAGAGTCTTAGTCCTTGTGCAGTTCCCGTCATTCTAGTTCCAAAGAAAGATGGCACATTCCGAATGTGTGTAGATTGTCGACCTATCAATCGGATAACAATCAAGTATAGGCATCCTATTCCACGCCTAGATGATATGTTGGATGAACTACATGGTGCAAGTATCTTCACCAAAATTAACTTGAAGAGTGGTTACCATCAAATTCGAATGAAAGAAGGTGACGAATGGAAAATAGCATTCAAGACAAAGTTCGGCTTGTATGAATGGCTTGTTATGCCCTTTGGACTCACAAACGCTCCAAGCACCTTCATGAGATTAATGAATCACGTTCTTAAGGAGTTTATAGGTAAATTTGTTGTCGTTTACTTTGATGACATTCTTATATACTCATCTTCTTTTGATTCTCATGTCATTCACGTTCGAATGGTTCTCGAAGTTCTTCAACGAGAACATTTATATGCTAACATGGATAAGCGTGTGTTTTGCAGTGATAAGCTTATGTTTTTAGGCTTTATAGTTAGTGTACAGGGTATTCATGTAGATAAAGAAAAGGTCAAGGCAATTCAAGAATGGTCCAAGCCTACTTCCATCACCGAGGTAAGATCTTTTCATGGTTTGGCAAGTTTTTACCGTCGCTTTGTCAAAGATTTCTCAACCATTGCTGCACCATTAACCGAGATCATCAAAAAGTCAGTTGAATTCAAATGGCGACCACTATAACAAAAAGCTTTTGAACTTCTTAAAGATAAGTTATGTTCTACCCCTATTCTTCGTCTTCCCAATTTTTCTAACACCTTTGAGCTAGAATGTGATGCTTCAGGCATAGGCATTGGTGCCGTCCTCATGCAAGAAAGACAACCTATCGCTTACTTTAGTGAGAAGTTAAAAGGTGCACAATTGAACTACTCTATCTACGACAAGGAACTTCTTGCACTCGTCCGAGCACTCGAAGTGTGGCAACACTATCTTCTCCCTAAAGAGTTTGTCATTCACACGGACCATGAATCACTCAAATGGTTAAATGGACAAGGTAAGTTAAACAAACGACATGCTCGATGGGTTGGGTTCATTGAATCTTTTCCTTACATCATCAAATACAAACAAGGGAAAGATAACATCGTAGCTGATGCATTATCCCAACAATACACACTTATCACTCGAATGCATGCTACTGTTCTGGGTTTTGCACATATCAAAGAACTTTATCCTAACGATCCAGATTTTTCTGAGATTTATAAACAATGTGTAAAAGGTGCTTTTAACAAGTTTTATCTTGTAGACGTCTTTCTTTTTCGCATGAACATGTTGTATATACCACAAAGCTCTTTGCGTGAATTCTTGGTTCACGAGTCACATTTCGGAGGACTTATGGGACACTTCGGTATTCACAAAACACTTGATATGGTCATGGAACACTTCTTTTGGCCGCACATGCTTAAAACAGTGGAAAAGATTTGTGCATCATGCATCACGTGCAAACAAGCAAAGTCAAAGGTAAATCCTAATGGTTTGTATACGCCTTTACCAATTTCTTCTTCTCCTTGGATCGATTTATCGATGGATTTTATACTTGGCTTACCCCGCACTAAAAAAGGACGAGATAGTATTTTTCTGGTTGTGGACAGTTTCTCAAAGATGGCACACTTCATTCCTTGCCATAAAACGGACGATGCCACACATATTGCTAATTTATTCTTTCGAGAAATAGTCCGCCTTCATGGCATTCCTCGCACCATTGTGTCCGATCGTGACACTAAGTTCATAAGCCACTTTTGGAAGGTTGCCAGTTTAGATGGTGAAAAGAAGGATGCCCTTGTCAAAGACATTCACGCCAAAGCCAAACTCAAGATGGAGAAAACCTATGAGGCAATCGCAAACCGAGTTAACAAGGGCCGACGACATGTCACCTTTGAACCAGGAGATTGGGTATGGGTTCACATGAGAAAAGAAAGGTTCCCGACACAAAGGAAATCCAAGCTAGACCCACGAGGCGATGGCCCAATCCAATTTCTTGAACGAATCAATGACAACGCCTACCGCATTGATCTTCCCGATGAGTATAACGTGAGTGCATCCTTTAATGTTTCTGACTTATCTCCTTTTGATATTTCAGATTCGAGGACGAATCCTTTTAAGGAAGGGGGAGATGATACATGCACCACATGCCCTAAAGCTCAGGATGATGAATTTACTATACCACTTGGCCCTATCACATGAGGCCGGACCAAACTTCTTAAAGACAAGCTTCAAATCGTAGTTCAAGCATTCATCCGGAAGGGTCTAATAGCAGCAGATTTGTAACAACTTTTTGAAGGGGATCCAGTTGTTATCCAGTCGACATATCTTCTGGAGATACAACCTTCTGTCTCTTATCTTTCCAACGGTTCTTGAATCGTATCAATCCGATATCGGGAACTCAAGATATGGTCATTTTACTGAAGACGGTGCATGCAGGAAATCCTATACGGGATTAATACGTTATTTTGTAAATATTACGAATTTTCAATATTTATATTGATTATTTGTAATATAATTTAATATAGGATGATTAATTATCTTTTAGGATCAGATTTATTATTTTATTAGGAATTAAGGTTGGGTTAAAACAATATTTTTAGTTATTATTATTTTATTAGGAATTAGAGTTAAAACATGTTTAGTTTATTAATATTTTATTCTTTAGTTATTTAGGCCCTTTAGAATTCAGCCCCTATATAAAGGAGGCTTCATTCAACTTTGTAAATCAGATTTCTTTGATCAATAATACAACAAGAGTTTGTTTTTGCAAGTGCTGATTGCCTTGTGCCTTCGAAGCTTCTTCTCCTGGAGTTCTTTCAAGTTCTTGTGAGGGAGATTAATCTTCACACTCCAATTTGCCTTTTCATCGCGACTAGGAGGGTTGGTTAGAGCCATATTATCGTGTTTGTCTTTTCATTGCGACTAGGAGGGCTCGATAGGACATTATCCATCGATTTTCCACATCCATCCACGCCATCAATCATCTTTACCGTTCACTTTCATAAGGGAGATCTTTGATTTCTTGGTTATTTTCTCTATTCTTAATTCCTTTATCTTTTGTTTATCTTATTTTAATCTTGTTTCTTTTCTTGTTTCTAGCACTAAAAGAAACCCTAAAGAATCTCAGCTATTGCCACCACCTTCCTCATTCATTCCTTATTGTTCTTCATCGAGTCTAGAGCTTTTATAAGTTTGATTCTTCAACAAGAGCAACGTTCATCAATCCGCCACCGCTTCCCTATCAGAGGGGAAATAGAAGGAATATTGAATTTTGATTTAAAGACTTACCGCTATACCACTGCTTCTGCAAGCTCTTGGCAGTGTAAATATTAGTGAAAGATTCTCTAAATGCTGAATCATACACGTTTGTTAAGCCATTATCGTAGAAATTATCCCCGTTGAGATTACGAAATCTATATCTACTTTCTCTCCAATCCTTCCCATCTGTTCAGTTCAATCAAATGAATTCCTCATGAGAATTTCTAAACCATTGCATTGATCGAATCTCTTTAAAGAAACGAAAATTAGACCTGAAAAGAGACTTCAGATTGATTGTAAAATCCTCTTCTCCCCCGATCTCCAATAACCAGGAAGCTAAGCGACCCATCCGTTTTGACGGGGTGTTCGAGCGTCGTAAGCTTGGCGTAGCTTGGGACCAAGAAGGCGCAAAACGCCACCGTTAAACAACAGGAAAGGTCGAGCATTGCTTTGGCTGGGAAACCGGACGCCATGGCCGCCGCCGTTGGTACCACCATGGCTGTTGGAAAAGGATTTCAGAGAGGCTTTTCAAAAGGAAAGAATTTGTGAATTATCGGGATAAAAATTTATTTATTTTATTAAAAAATTAAAAAGTTAAAACTGCGATGGAGAAATTGGTTAAGGTGATGCCATTTATATAGTTTAGTGTTTGCTGAGATTGTAAGTGGCTAGCCGTTTTAAAAAGAATTTTACCGTTTGCTGAGAATTTGTAGAGAAGCAGGTGCTCTCATTTTTAACCCATAACATCGGATATATTTATATTATTTTATATTTATCTCAGATTTATTAAAAAAAATTATACTCATGCCTGTATACTTCAAATGAAGTATAATGAAATAGATATATATCATTAAACTTATAAACTTCTACTCAAACCCAACAAAACCGAATCACTTTCCTCGTCAACGCAAATCTAACATTTAATTTTCCTTTATTTAAATTAACTATCAATTATCTTTAAGTTAATTAGTTTTAATTTCTTTTTCATCATGTTCTGAATGGTTTTATGTTTAGTTGTCTACTTATCTTGTAATTTATCATATTATGTTAGTGTAAAGTTTATTTTCTTATTTGTTGATTGTTCGAGTATAGATCTGGTGGGGACCATCTCAATCGAGTGGTGTATGACTCTTCACGTTGCATGCTTGGGTTTGTTAAGGCTCCCCTCTCTTTTCTGTTAGCTGCTTCTCATGCTTTCTTTCTCTCTCGAAACTTCTCTCTTGCAATTTCCTTGTTTTCAGTTTCAATATAAATATCCAGCTTTTGTATTATGCTATACATGCATTAATTGTTTTCAATAAAATGATTCTCAGATATTCTCTTTCCCTTCTTGCTTATCATTTGTTTTTCATTCAAGAAGGTAGCTTAATTGCTATCTTAACATGGTATCAGTTGTTTAATCCTAGAGTTCGTTATCCACTGGCTGTGCTTTGCGGTTTGTGTTGTTTGAGCTTTCTGTGATGCTGCTCCTGCGTTGATGGGCAGTTTGCTACAGCTGCAGAATGCTTGGCTTGAGTTTCCTCTTTAGTTGAAGAGCAAGCTAGTGGTCTGTTTTTTTTTTCTTGATTTGAACTCAGGTTTGATATGAAATCCTTGTGTTTCTTTAATTCGTCTCAGCTATTACAAGATGTTGTTAAACTTTCTGAGCATACCTATCCTTTTTGGAAGCACCAAATAACGTTAATTTTTTATGGTTATGGCTTGTTTAAATTCATCTCCGATGATAGTGCTCCTCCAAGTGAGTCTATTACAACCGAATCAGGTCAGATTGAGGAGAATCCAACGTTTGTTGTGTATCGCCAACAAGATAAGCTTCTTGTTTTTTGACTTTTAATCACTATAAGCACAGATGTTCTTCCACATCTCACTGGTCTCTCGTCTTCTGCCACTATTTGGAGCGCTATCTCACGCTTGTTTGGTGCTCGATCTAATGCTAAGATCTCGTCTCTAAGGCATAGCCTTCACTCTAAACGGAAAGGTGGTCTAACCATTAGTGAATACCTTGCGAAAGTTAAATCTATTTGTGAACTCTTAAATGCAACAAGGAGTGTCGTCACCAACACTACAAGAAAATATACCTTTAATGACACACAAACGATGACACACGCTAATTTATGACTTGCAAAAAATGTATCATAAAAAAATGCCATGTTTTTTTAAAATATGAACGATTTATGACTTACAATAATGTGTATCATATTTAATAGTCATAATCAAAAAATTTTGTAAAAACAAGGAGTACAGTTTTAATTGTGTGTTATCTGTAAAAGTCATATTTTAATTTTTCCCCATAATTTTCATCTTTCCCGCTTCTTCTCCCTCGATAGTTCACGCCACATGCTTTTCTCTTTTTCTCCTTTTCTCTTTTTCCCTTTTTCTCTTTGCAACCTCCCACTGGTTTGGCCTTCACCACAACGCAGAGACGAGGGGGTCAAAATTCAAGGGTTTCTACAGGTATTCCTTGTTCTCTATTCCACTATTCAATTGTAAACCACTTTATTTCATCCCAAATCACTCGCTTGCTAACGGGGAAAAAGAAAAAAGAAAGAAAAATCGCCAAGCTCGGTTTCCCTATTTCCATGGAGATCTAGGGTTTCCAATTGTTTCCCAGCTAAAAATCGAATTACCTTGTTCACATTTTCAATTACTTACTATAATTAAGTTTCTGAGCTCATATATGTTGGTTGTATTCTTTTAAAGTTCATTACATTTGATCTGCGCGGAGGCTTTGTTGAAGCTGCGTTTGGTTATGCGAATAAAAGAAGATGGAATTAGTTGTTGTTGGAGACGTAGTGTGTTTGGATCCGGAGCTATTGCAGCTCCTGGTGATGTCTCCTTTTGTTCTCAAATCCAATCCCGAATTCACGCAAAAGCTTTTCGAGCAGTGGCTTTCGCTCCCCGATGCTTACAAGCTGGTACTTTTGTTTATCTAGTTTCGAGCAGTGGATGTAATCAATCCATATTTTTATACTTTTCATCCATATATATTTTTATACTTATTGACTCACGAGCTCATTTCGTGAAAAATATCGCAAGGTTCCTTCACTAGAGTTCCTGACTTTCCCTGATTTTTTCTTTCTTTCTAGAATCATTGCTGCATAAGGTAATTTCATACTCTAACCATCATTTCTATGTTCAAATTCTATTTAATTTTAATTTTCGGAGCCGTCTGATTTATTTTCCATGAAAATGATGGGAAAATTAGTATTTATGATTTCTTTAATTTAATTTGTTCAGTTCTAGTCATTTATCTCACCGTATTTGTTGTCTTAGCATCTAAGAAGAGGTTTTAGCACATATCTATGATTTGTATATTTTTATTGTGATTTGGTTGCTGTTTGGTTTCAGTTTTTCTTGATGTAGATCCAGCAGCTGTAATTTTGATTTTAGCTCCCCTTCTTTTCGAAGACCTCGAAAACATAGTGCACTAGGTTGCGGTTGATAATTTTCTTTTTATTGTGTGATGGGTCAAAATATAAATAATGAGAGATGTAACTCATTTAGAGAAAGTCTCTTCTTCTGGAGAGTGTTTATGGAATGACCTCAATTCTATATTTCAAATAGCTGGGAAGATCCCCTTGTCTTGTCAGTTATCATATGTTTGCTCTCTATTAGTTTACTAAATAGCTTTCAAATATTTGTTGACGCTGTTGCCTTGCTCATTTTGTCTTGTTCATGTTAGGAGTGCATTACTACTTGATAGTTAACGCTTTAGTTTTGACTTGTTCTTTCATAAGTTTGTTTTTGCTTGTACACATGTATGTGTTTTGTGTGTGAAATACTGATGTGATGTTGTCATCTCTTCTGCTCAGGCAACATGAGACCCATTTTCTATGGAAACTTTGAGTATGATGCATGCCAGTCTGATTTGGAACGTCTCTTTAGAAAATTTGGGAGAGTTGAAAGAGTAGATATGAAGTCCGGTGAGTATTGTTCTCGTTATTGGCAATTGGTTCCATGTGAGAATCGTGAGCATCATTTCCTGCTCTTTTTTCTAAAGTATTTTTCTCATGCTATTGGTGCTATTTAGCTGGATGCGTTAATTATAAAGGTGTCAGAACTCGAAAGTATTTTGACCTTAAAAGGTTGCTTTCTTATTAATTATATCACAGTTAAAATCTATTTCACATGGTTTTAGTTTCAATGTGTAAACGAAACCAAGCTGTTTTTTTGTGCTGAACTTGAATTTTGCAAGTATAATCTTGGTACTCTATTAAAAAACTAGCTTAATTTGAATGCTTAACAGAAGGATAACACGCATTAATTGTAAATGCTTGTAAAAATTAGAATATAGAGCAATATGTATGCACATTTCGCGGTGAGATAAAGTTCCTGCTGTAATGAAATAAAAGTATCCTACTTCCAGAGCATTAAGGTGTTGGTCCCTATCATGATGGCTGCACAGTAGAATGACCTCATAGTACACGACTCAGCATCATCAATCATAATTCATTGAGTTTTACTGGGGGTCCAGGATGTTTAAGGAAAACTATTTAAAAAAAATAAGCCCCCATACTCAACATTTTCTTTGGCGTAGGATTTTCTTGGGATCTAATGGAGGAGCTCCTCAGAGTTCTGTTTCATGCATGTGACGAGCTTCCTCTTCTTTCTTTCAACAAGAGTCACTCTAATCCACAATGTCATGGATCATCCTTCATCCATCATTTTCCTCAGGGCATTTTTTCATTTCATTCCTCATGACTTTTTCCCAGCCCTCAAATTCAGACATGTTTCAAGGTAGAAACATTAATGACCTCATGGTAGAGGCTGTAGAAAATATGGAGAAGGAACACTAATTCCTTGACCTACATGAGATCCATTTTTGGATTCTTGTTCCTTGACATCACTTAGATCATCACACAAGGCCTGTTACTACTTTCACTGGTCTTAGTTTATAGATTGTTGGGAGCTGACCAAAATGTAATCCTAGGGCATCATTTTAGGTGGTTTGTTTCTTGTTGGAGAGTAAACGCCAACTGAGATCTCAAATACCTCACTCATGTATTTATGCATTTTGGAGAGCTTAAACAAAATTATTATTTATCTATAGTCTAATAGTATGTTCCAACTCAGAACATTTTATATACTGTTGAAACATCCATTCTAAAACATATTTGGTTGTGCTTGGAAATATTGTACTTGGCACTTTAACTTTGTTTTTTTCTCTTAAAATGCTTTCTGGCTAAGATACAATTACATTTTCTCTTGACAGTGATCAGGTTGTCTTGGCAGTACATTAGTTGTTATGAAGAAATTATCAAAATTCCTTCCGGTATGTGTTGGTGTTATTCGTTTGAAGTTACAAATTTCTATCATGAGATTGTGTTTGTCACCATTTCTTTTAGTTTTATATGATATTCATATTTTGTCTTCATTTTTAACTCGTAATAGCTAATGACAATGGCATGTGCATGGTATTTTCATACACAGTTGTTTGTGCTTGAGCTAAATGTTAATGTGTATAAAGTGTGAGATGTAATTATTACAATAAGTAGCTAATGAGATAAGAAAGAATATTAAGTTGACTAGTTTGACATTCTGGTCAATGTTCCTCAATTTTATCCTATGTAATATTAGCTTATGCTTTTAAAACTGGAATAGGATTGTTAACTTGAAAATCTAGTATTCTTAGTCATAGTAAGAACTTTGGTTTGCTTATCAACTGTTAAGTGAGTTTGTCTGGAGTATGGAGGGATGACCTTAAAATTTTCATGAATATGGTCATATAAATTTATGAAATTTATCTGGGTGATGAATAAACAAGCTTCCTGTCGAAGCAGAAGTTTATTCCTTTTCTTATCTACTTTTGTTTAACTGGCTCAAATTTTGATTGTTAACATTTTCGTATTCCTTTATTTTTACCTAAAGCAAAATGATGAAACAAATGCTATTATGAGTTTGCTACAGTTAATTTTGTTCTTTATAGTGACAATTAGTGCTGGTCTTTTGAAGATAGGCCATGCAGTGAAGTGATTGAATTCTAGAATTTCTTTTTCTTTATTTGCCATCTGTGAATCTCACTGTATAAAGAAGCAAGTTTAATTTAGCTGTGCTTAGTTATGAAGAATAGAACCATGTTTGATTGTGCAGGTAATCGGTTGGTCAATGTGTTTTTAGTAATCTAGTTTGCTCATTTCTTTTTTTAGGACATTCTATAACTGAAAATTTATGCTTCATGTAGCAGTTTTATTTGGATTTATTTGTAAAACCCCATTAGTACTGAGAAATTGGATGGATGTGGGACCTGAGATCAATTCTTATATTTGTATATGAAAAAATTGCAATTCTTTTGAATGATTTGAGAATCTGCTGCTTATTTTTATAAAGACATTTACTAGATCTGTGTGTCTTATTTCTAGGTGATTATTCTTGCATATACATGGTGTATTTGTATCAGATTATTGCTTCTTGGGATATATGATTCTTAATCCCTTTGTTCTTATCTTTTCAACCAAGGTTGATTATTTTCCATTTTTTTATTGCATATATATGATTCTCCACTGGAATATCTAAACACTGCCTCTCTTTCCCCAAAAAAGGATTATCAAACAAACAGGTATCCTTAATCGTATCCCTGCAACTAGGGGAAGTTAATGTCTGCAAGCATTAAGAAAGACTCTTGGAACCTTCAGGTTTTTCTTTTCTAAATAACTTCACGTTGTATTGCAGATTGATTCCTGGAGTTCTTCAGCTACCTGCGAACTCAAACTTGATGGCTGATGAAATACAACTAGAATCAAGAAGACTCAACTCCATTAGAATTGAGAATACAAAGTTGTTGAAAAATCTGATAGAGTTTCAAAAAGTAAGCTGTCACTTGGTTTGTTGAAACATGAGTGCATGTTTGTGCATAAATATACTGGACCAAGGAAGGTGTTTTCAGAAGTTTAATGTGCATATTAGGAATGTGTTTGTTCTATATATTGCAACTAGTTTTAACTGTTACAATTATTTTTAATTATTTATTGTATGCATGCCCAGATGGCGAGGGCATATTAGTAGAACTTTATTATGCCGTGATATTTTGTATCGACATATGATTACAATATTTTTGATAACTTAATGTGAATATATTGTATGCAAATGGATTCCTTATATATAATATGATATATATATATATATATTTAGTATTATGAGGCATTAAATGTGATTTAGTTTGATTATTTGTCAATCTACAATATATATATAATTTACGAAATACAATCATGACACACGAATGTGTATCATCATTTTTTATGATGTGTTCTTCAATGACACGCAATGTAAGTCATACATGCGTGTCATATATTTATGACACACAAATGTGTGTCATCTTAATTTATGACGGGGGCTTCAATGACGCTCAATGAACGTCATAAATGTGCGTCATAAATGTGTGTCATAAATGCGCGTCATAAATTTATGACGCACAGTTGCGCGTTATCTTAAATTCATGTCGGTGGCTTTAACGACAAGCAAATGTGTGTCATCTGCACCCATAGATGACGCGCAATGCGCGTCATTAAAGGGGTTTTTTCTACCAGTGCAAGCAAGATCATGTGAGTGTTGCCTTGGTTGGGTTGTCTATGGAGTTTGAATCTATCATTGCGATAGCCTCTTGTGAGTTGGTATTCTTGGAGGTGCTCACTAAAATTCTTATTGATTGTTGTTGTGTGTTGTGAGTACTAATAAATTATACGTAAATGATGTGCAAGTATACACAATCGCAACAAGTAATAAAGTGATGAGTGAGTATCGTCTCCATAGGGATTGGTGAAAATTATGACTTTGACCACAACACTACACTAATTTATCTAACTATAGAAATGATATATATACACTGATGATGCTTTGGCAATAAAAATGTGAAAGTGAATGAAATGATGGTGAGGGAGTGTGATTGAGTGAATAATGCCGTTACAAAAGAGCAGTTTATAATGATGAATATGATGAAAATGACAATGCAATGTAAAATGGTAAAAATAGCAAATAAATGGAATAGCTTGATAATCCTGACACGGAAAACAACTTCGGGAAGAATGGTGGGGGTCACTTAAGGAGCTAAAAACTTATTTTTCTAGTTGATTTAGTCTTCTAATGTTTTACTTCTTCGACGGAGTTTGCTAAAGGTGTTCTTGCTATCTCTAGTCATAAGAACTTAACAGAATAGAATGTCACAGTATCTCCTCTCAATCTCAACTATGACAACCTACACTATTGATGACGCACTACCCCTCTTAGTCGTTGAAATCCTAGCTTAGTCTCTCTCAAGTACTAAGAGATTAGGTTATAGTGATTAACTATATCTCATTTCTTATGTTAATCCTTCCTAAGTTTCTCTCAAAACACTTAAAAATTAGTGACTAGATTTATGTCAAACATCCAGTCTTTATCTAAGAAATGGACACTCTCATGCCTCCTACAATCTTAGAAGATGAAGCAATCATGAACAAAACAAGTAAAAAAACAAAAGATAAACATTCATCAACCATTAAAATATAGTTTCAAGCATCCATCGAATGAACTCCACCAAATATATCTTAGTTCATGGTGGGGTTCGAACAAACCATAGAGTATATTCAACCTTACAACCCCAATAAAGTTTCAAGCTTTAACAATGGAGCAAAGGTTGGAGAAGAAAACACTAGGTGTGCACGACCAACGCTTCCCTCGAACCACCCCGAACGGCTATAGCGCGAGCTCCTATCGGATGCTACGCCACTCCCTCGAGCTTCACCAATGGAGGAACACCAATAAAAATGGAGAAAGAGGAACAATAATGGAGGTAGAGAAAATGGAGAAGATGATGATTTTTTCAATTTTTTCCCAGAATTCTCTATCTTGTGAGGCGTCCTTATAAATAAAATATCTAAGGGTATTCAATTTTGCACTCAAAATACCCATCATACCCCTAAATTTATTCCTTGTGTGTGAATTTTATCTCTATAGGTAGTAGTGGACCCCATTTAAATGATTATCAGTAGCAGACATGTGGTTTGACAACTGTCCTATTGTAAAAATATTTCTCTTTATTTTTCTGTGCCATAAATGCCAAGGCATTGTAGTCTACTTAAGCAACATGCGATGTCGCGACATTCTTCTCAGTTCGCCCTATGCTCATTGTTTTCTGCACATCACTAAATAACCACACATTTCCCATCATATAGCACCTTAACAAAGTAAAAAATAACACAACCACCACAAATGCATCTACATGCAACTATATGAATATAAAATGACTTATGTGAACCGTTAGAAAAATAATAACTTAAGTGAAACAAACCTTAAAAGTAGCATTTTTACGAAGTTATCAATTGTAAAGCTCATCAAAAATTATTTCTTAGTGAAGACTCTCAGTCAACCTAGCTGTTCGTTCGAGTGATAAGGATAATGGGGTTGAGAGTATCAAGGAGGTTTTGGATGTCAACTCATATGAGAAACAAGTATCTAAAGGTCAAGTTCAAGGTCAAGGTCGTGGTTGGAACAACTTCAACCGGCCACAGTGTCAGTTGTATGGAAAATTTGGGCATGTTGTTCAAAAAATGCTATCACAGGTTTGATAGAGATTTTAATGGAGTTGTAGGGAATACTAATCGGAGTGGTGAAGAATGAAAGCATTCATCTAATTCCTTTGTTCGATCATTACAACTCTCTGCGAACATGTTTACCTACACGATGAACCCTATAGTATCTCATATGCCTGCTTTTATGAATCATCCACCTGCTTCATCAATGTTTCCTAGTATTTCTTCTTTTAACTCGACACCAATGTATCTTGGTTACCCTATAGCTGCCACTCCTACACCGAATCAACTTACAGTTGTTCCTGCTAATGATCATTCCTTTAGCTCGGGTGGGGGACAAAACCCTTTTGTCTCAGCCTCACCAACAGCCTTTGTTGCAACTATGCCTTTGTCTGCTCAGCCTAGTGCTCCAAACCCTTTATAGTATCCTGACACAGGCGCAACTCATCACGTTGTCAATGATTTTTCTACCTTCAACTCAAGTACTATGTACACAAGTAAAAACACTCATCTTATAGGTAATGGTGCAGGCGTTCCAATTACTCACATTGGCCATAGGAGTTTGCCTACAAACAACAAGCCATTATTATTGAAAAATATGTTGCATATACCTTCTATAAAGAAGAACTTATTATTGGTTTCTTATATTACTCAGGATAATATTTGTCGAGTTTCATCTGTTTGAATGTCTTGTGAAGGATGCTTGGAAACGGAGTGTGTTGTTGAGAGAGAGGCTCACGGGTGAAGGATTGCATCAACTCTTTCCACCAGCTAAGGAGTAATCTTCTTCTTTACAGTTAAATAATGTGATCAAGGCTAAGGATCTTTTAGACCTATGGCACAAGCGTTTAGGGCATTCGTCTATTCATTTAGTGAAGTCTGTAATGGGGTTGTGGATGGTTCTAGTACCAATGAGTTGTCTCGTGTTTGTAGTGTTTGCTTGCAAAGTAAAGATCTTTTTTGTAAATCCTTAACTAAATACATGTAGCCTTTTCATCTTGTTGTCTCTGATGTGTGGGGACTTGCACCAGTTTCTTCAATGGATGGTTATGTCTACTATGTTTCGTTCATTGGCGTGTTTAGTATGTATATATGGGTTTATTTACTAAAAAGGAAGTTGGACGTTATGCAATGTTTCCTCAACTTTTATAAGCTAGTTGAAGTTTAGTTTGGGGTCAAGATTAGAATTGTGTAGAGTGATGGTGGTGGAGAGTATCAAGCTCTTAAAGGATGATTTATTGGCAATGGGGTTCAACATCAGCTCTCTTGTCCGAGTACATCTGAACAAAATGAGAAAGCTGAGAGGAAGCATCAACATATTGTAGAAATGGGGCTTTCTTTGCTAGCACAGGCGTGCTTACCTTTGAAATTATGGAGCTATATGTTCAAATCAGCAGTTTATCTGATAAACCATTTGCCAACTGACGTTTTAAAAGGCAAATCACCCTTTGAAGTTTTTCATCAACAATTTCCAGATTACTCGGTACTAAAAGTGTTTGGTTGTGCATGTTTTCCACTGTTATAACCTTTTAACCAGCATAAGCTTGAGTATCGATCAAGACAACATGTGTTTCTCGACTATAATTTCTCACACAATGGGTTTCAGTGTTTGGACGAAAATGGTAGGGTATTTATCTCCAGACACGTGATCTTTGATGAGAAGATATTTCCTTATGAAACCTGCAAATTGTGTAATAAAAGTCATGATGCGGATCTTGTCTCAAGTGGAGTTTTACCAGTTGTGACTTCTTTTCCTTCAACTGAAATATTGGGTACTTTATAACACAGTGAAATATTTGTCATAGGTTCCAGTCCACATCTTGAAGTTCCCGTTGCAACCAAAGGAGGGGCGTTTTTCCCGAAAAATCACCGGTGACCAGTATATTTACTGATCTAACACCGGTCAGATTATATTTCCCGATCTAACACCCCTAGCAGTAAAGTGCGCTCTCTGCCTCGCGTTATATGCTGATTTGGCGCCACGTGGGTATAACACGCCCCCTGTACCGCAGATTATATGGTTATAAATACCCTTCACTCCCGATTAAGTTTCTCACATCTCCTCACATCTCTCCTCTCAACTTATAAATTAATACAACAATTCCGTCAACGAGTAATAATTCTGGTAATTTTCTCATATTTGATTTAGAAGTTCGTGCGATTTTTCGTTATAAATTTCTTTTATTATACTTATTGTTTATTATGATTATTTGAAAAAATATTATACTAATTATTTTTAATTAATTTTTGTGTTTGTAAAATTGAAAAGCAAGAGCATACGTCAAAATAATTTTGCGGTGCAGGTAATAATATAAAATTATATTATTTAAATTATTTACGTTGATGTGTAAAAATTTATTGTGTTATATTTTCATTCATATATAATTTATTTAATCATGTTTGTTTCAGTTTTTTTTTGCAGATATAATATTGCCGCACTTTTAAACTCAAAGAATGGCGCGACTTTCAGCTATTGTTTATTATGATGGTGAAATTCGAGAAGATGAAACCGGCGTTGTTTTTGTATCAAATGAGCGTGTTAAAATATCATTCAAGAGAAACATAACTCTTAAGGAGCTGATAACCAAGATTTCGAGAAAGATTCATGTTGGAAGTAGTAGAAGAATGTCGTCGTTGTAGTACAGATTTCCAATATCATTGTTGCCATTAACTTATATAACGTTCGAACTTTCGAACAATGATGATTTTCAAATGATGGTTGGAGCTCAAAGTAATTATTCAGACGCTGCTATTGAGATGTATGCACATTTTGTTCAAGTGCGTGTTGTTCGGAGTCAATCATTAAGCTCCCACTATGGGCTGGATGAACAAGTTGATCAATTTGACAACCCGACTACAATAATGTATAATGATTCTAATACCATAATGGGGAGACATTCATCCACAACTCTTTACGATATGTACCGAGGTGGGTCCACGAACAATCCGTATGGCAACACCGCGTCTAGTTCAAGGGGAAGGCATTCATCTGCAAATTTCTTTGACCATATGGAGATGCCATCGACGCAACCATCTATGCGGTTTCCATTTAACACGATGGCTTCAAGCTCTAGGGAGAGGCATTCAACTGCGAGCTTTTTCGATCTCAATGTCGATATGCCTTCCAGTTCAAGGGGAAGGTGTGCAAGTAGTAGGTTCTTTGACCTAAATATGGAGAGCATAGAGGAATCATCATCTCCACCAGAAGAACCGCTTCGTGAGCCTGGTGCGGATGGTGCTGAGACTGGATTATTCATTCACCCAGAATCACCGCAATTCAACTCCGATGATGATGAAGTTCCAGGAAATGTGGCACAAACTGACCCTCCTGCACACATGTATGAAGCTGATTATGGTGCAATGTACGAACCAAAATTTGCGGATATGCCTCATCTCAGTGACTATGGATATTACTCATCAATAAATAATGGTGAGTTATATTTAGGCATGGAGTTTTCAAGCAAAGAAGAAGCGATTATGGCTATAAAAAATTACAATATCCTTAATTATGTTCAGTTTAGAGTCAATCGATCGACGATCGAAAAATATGTATGCTATTGTGCCCGACGCGAAAATAGATACAATTGGATGGTTCGCGTATCAAAAATGAAGAGGAAAAACAACATATGGGAACTAACAGTATACAACGGTCCTCACACATGTTGTGTTGGAGGGGTCAACCAAGATCATCCCAACTTGGACTCTGAAATGATATGCCAAGCCATTATGCCCATGGTAAAAACAAGCTCTCATATAACTATTACAATGTTGATTTTAGCTATACAATCGCAGTATGGGTACACTGTCTCCTATAAAAAAAGCTTGGTTGGCAAAACAAAATGTCATTATCAAACTTCATGGCGAATGGGATGCATCTTACAACAAACTTCCAGGTTGGTTTAGGCTAGTACGGACGTTGAATCCTGGGACAATTGTGGACCTTGAAAGCTCCTATGCATACCATAATGATCGATTTCTTCGCGATCGAAGCCAATTCTACCGGGTTTTTTGGAGTTACCCATAGTGCGTTAATGCTGCCAAATACTGCAAGCCTGTGGCCCAGATCGACAGGACTTTCTTGTATGGAAAATACAAGCAAGTTTTATTATTGGCCGTTGTCCAAGATGGCAATCGCAACATTCTTTCAGTTGCTTTTGCTCTTGTCGAATGAGAAGATACATATTATTGGGCTTTTTTCCTCTGAAATTTACGTGTACATGTTATCACGAGGGAAAACATCTGTGCATGGGTAAGTGAAACTGATGTAGTTTGTTTTCTTTCAATCATTTTAATTTTGAAAAGAAAGCAAGTTAGTAAGTTATACATTTTTTTGTCAGGTTACGAACTACTTTCTCGAACGTTTGAATCAATGCTTCAAGATTTGTGAGCGAAGAACGAGGAAGGATACCATTACATCAGCCTCATCGATAAAGAAATATGGACGAACGCATATGATGGTGGATATCGATATGGACACATGACGACCAACTTGGCTGAGGCATTCAATTCAACCTTAAAGGGTGCACGTCACTTACCTGTAGCGGCTTTGGTAAAAACTACATATTTTCGTTTGGAGGCGCTTTTTGCGAAGCTCGGTAGACAAACTCAAACCTGGATGCAAGGTGGTTATGTCTATCACCCTAGATTAGTTGCAGATCTACAGAAAAAAATTGTTGCATCAAATGGAATGTCTGTAACAAGCTTCTCAAGAAGGCATGAAATATTTTGTGTCACAGAGTTGCCGCGACCTCTTCAAGGGATTGAAGTTGTGTCGTTAAGAGTAAATCTAAGGGACAGAACGTGCGACTGCGGGTTTTTTCAAGCTCTGAAGTATCCATGCTCTCATGTGATAACAACTTGCTCGCATACACGTCATTACTATAACCATTTTGTGGATCTCGTATACCTACTATATGAAGTTTTTAAGGTATACGAATTTGAGTTTCTCCCATAGGTAATGACAAAGACCCTGATATTGTACCAAATCCGAGTTTATTGAGGGAGTGTGGTCGTCTAAAATCCAATCGAATTCATTGCGATATGGATATTCGATAAAGATCTAGACAAGACAGAATATGTGGGCATTGTAGAAACCCAGGACACACTAGAAAAACATGTCCACTTCTGTTGTCATCAAGTAACAATTGATGAGGAAATGATGTATTTGTTTATCAAATAATAATTCTTGTACTTTAATTTGCATTTACTTCAAGTTAATGTCATTCGATAATCGTTGATAAAGATTAAAAAAACGAACACAATCATTAAATTTTATCAAACTAATAACAATTTGGTATTTGAATATAATTTTAAATACAACAAACTTACAATAAGAATTAAATGGTAAATGATAACAAAATTACAATAACTGATATTAAATGGTAATAAACAAAATTAACTGAAATACATTAAAAAAAAGTCCAACAAATTTAACAAAATAGAGTAAGTATTAAATGAGAAATAATAAAAAATTACAACTTAACAAAATAAAGTAAATACAAATATAAAAAAAATCTATCGATGCCTGTGACGCGAATGTGTTCCGCAGGGCGGTGGTTGTCGGTCTCGATGAGGATTTCTTCGTATCACTGGTTTTGACTCCTCGCTGTCATCATCATCACCATCTTCATCATCGTCGTTGCCATCATTTTCGTCCTGAGCATGTACATTAGGTTGATGAGGTGCTGATGACGATGAAGCACCTCCATAGAATAAGGACCCTGGAGGTGTATGACTAACTATCCCACTGGCCTGCGAAATCTGGGAAAACTCATAAAACCCAGACATCGCTGAGTGTGAAAACTGTACAGGAGGTGTCTGTGCTGCGGCCATGGGTGATGAGGCTGAACTCGCCAGATATCCAGTATATGAACCCCAAGTTGGATCTACAAACATAGACTCATAATAGCCTTCAGGAGGGGTCATCTGTGACGGTGGCAGCAGTGAGGTCATAAAACCAGGTGAAGGCGACGGCAGCGACATCTGGTAATAGAAAGACGGTGGCATCATATATGGATGTGGCATCATAAACGGCTGCGGTGGCTTCTGTGAAGGTCCTGCTAGTGCAGCTGAGGATGAACCGGAAGTACATGCTCTCCGTCCACGAGTCGGGGGACGATGGTGCTGTGTCGGTGAATATCTCTGTTGACGTCGCGAAAAGGTCTGCCCTCGTACATCCTCAGGAAGCAGAAACGGTTTCCCGTTACTGTTGAACCACTCATAATAACCGTCAATAACCATCAAGAGGTCAAGTAAAATGGGCTCTCTACGGGGAAGGCGCCGATGTCGATCCTCCCACAACACGACCCACTAATGATGCCTCACCAGTCAATTTGTATATGTCTTGCCGCGTCTATCTAAGCTATGTAACTCATCCATATTGCGAGGTGCTTCCAGAATTAGTTGAAAACAACCAAACTGCCGGAGCACGTGATCAGTAGAGTGTCACTCGAAGGTCGCATAACAGATCAGAGGGACCATCGACATCCAAACATCTGATGGGCCCCTCAACTCAGGTGGGATCATCGCCCTCACATCATCAGTACAATATGGCACGCATTCAAACTAAAACAAATATTATATATTTTTTTATCAAAATAATAATATAATTATATAACTATAATCTAAAATCGATTTTTAAACATTAAAATTCATACATGTGTGTCAACCTTCTGATCGATTAGCACCCTAATTTTTTTTAAATCATCAGGTAGCTTCTGATGATTTTTCCTATCAGTAGACCACCTATTCAAGGAAAAAATATTATTATACGCTGTATAAAATTATTAATAAACAAAATCAGTTTTATAATTACCTTAGAAGTAGTGGAAATACGAATGGGTTCTTCACAATGGGACATAAAAAGGGCAATCGATACCATGCCCAAGACTGCAGCAGCAGGAGATATCATCCGATAGCATTACGCCTGTAGTCAGTGGCTCCACACATCTCCCTGTGCATCAAAGCCAAAAATGTCGAGCCCCAACTGAATGATCCGACCAGACGAAAGTCGCTAAGATGTCGCAACCACATGCGGTGAACTAGGTTGCGCGATTTGTCCAGCATCAGCAACCCTCCTATCAACTGCAGTATGAATGCCCGTGCATACATCTTAACTTCATCCTCAAAGGCGTCTGCGCTCAACTCCCGAAAATTGGCATCTAATTAATTTAACAATATCCTACATCCGATAAAACTTTCCGAGACACGTCCTACATTATCCCGGCACAAAGTATTCTAGGAACCTTGCGAGATTCCTGATATCACATCTCCATCCACCGAAAGCCCTATGTGCATAGCAACATCCTCAAGTGTAATCGTGCACTCTTCGCACGGAAGATGGAATGTGTGGGTCTCCGGCCTCCGCCGCTCTACTAAGGCAGAAATAAGGTCTGGTTATATCTTACAGTGACCCTGATATCTACCTATGTAACAAAATCCAGCCTCTACTAAATACGGCAAGACACGGCTAGGTATCACTTGTTTAAGATTCCTAATAAAAGGATTTAATACACGGTCCTTCTCCTAAAATTAAATAATTACACAAATTAATTCTTAATCTAATAATTATGCATTAAATAAATCAACAAATTATTACAAATAATTTAAATTAAATTAAAACGTTAAAATGTTACTGTATTAGCAAAGTGTCGAGATATATGATTTCCATCCAAGCGAAGTAGATCGCCTTCCATTATATATCTGCAAAAAAATATTAGTAAAATATTAAATAAAGTAAAATGTTTAAATAAATTAAATACATAATATTAAAAATATTATAAAATATACCTTAAACATAGAGAGTATTTGAGAGAATTTGAGAGAATATGGTGTGATGAAAGTAATAGAGGATTGGGGTATTTATAGGGAGGAATGGGGAGTAATTAAAGGTATAGCGCGCCCCCTGTACCACGATATACCACACGTGTCAGATAAACAGATATAGCGCAGATCAGGGGGTGCGCTATACCCACGTGTAAGTCATGTTAGCATATAGCGTTGTACAAGGGGCGCACTATACCCCACGTGGTGCCAAATCAGCATATAGCGCTGGACAAGGAGCACGCTTTACTGCTACGAGTATTAAATCGAGAAATATAATCTAACTGGTGTTAGATCGATAAATATCGCCGATAATTTTTCGGAAAAAACGCCAAATGCAGGTGCGGTACAATGATACCTATATTTGACCAAAATTGTCCTATGACGTCTTGTGAAAGGATTCACATTGTTGGAGACAATGTTGTCTAGGAGAATGTGCATAAGTTGCCCTAGTTTGCGTGAAAATGGGCTAGGCGTTGCACTTGACCTTGTGCCTAATATTCAAAGGAATGAACTTCGGCTAATGACCAAGAGTTACAACCTACATACCCTTCACCTGACGTGCCTACATGTATGTACTTGTGATGACGTGACTGAATCTAGTTCAAGTAATTTTGGAGATGTGGTTCACATGGTGTGGAACAAACTACAGATGTAATTAATGAGGAAACAGTGACCAATACTCATCCTATTATAACCAGAGGTAAACATGGTATTGTGAAGCCCAACCTTTATCAAGTTGCGTGTATTGATAGAGAACCTAGAAATATTAAAGAAACAATGCAAAGCCCTGACTGGCAACAGGCTGCCTAAGCTGAAAATGAGGCGTTGATGAAAAATGAAACATGATCTCTTGTTCCTTTACCAGAAAATAGGAAGGTTGTGAACTGTAAGTGGACCTTCAAAATTAAGAGAAATGCAAATGGCTCTGTGTCGAGATACAAAACCTGACCGGTAGCAAAAGGTTTTCTTCAACAAACAGGGATCGATTATCATGAGGTGTTCAGCCCTGTGATCGAACTTGCAACAGTCAGAGTCATTATTTCTCTTGCTTTGTTGAAAGGCTAACGACTCAGGCAAATTGACATCAACAATGCCTTTATAAATGGTGTTTTAACACAGCCACCTGGTTTTGAAAAAGGCAATGACAATCTTGTTTGCAAGCAGCATAAAGCAATTTACGGTCTCAAACAGGCTCCTCGAGCGTGGTTTGATCGTCTTAAGCGATTTTTAGAAGCGGAACGTTTTGTGCTTGCCAAGTCTGATTGCTCTCTTTTGTTCGAACAACTGTCGGGAAAGTTGTATATCTCTTGGTTTATGTCGATGATATCATTCTCACTGGGAATATTGAGAATGAGGTTCAATTGGTGGTGGACATACTAAATAAGGAGTTTGCTTTGAAGGATCTTGGTTTGCTTAATTTTTTTCCTTGGAGTCGAAGTCTGTTACGAGTCCGGTGGTATAGTCTTGAGTCAGCAGAAATATATTCGAGAACTTTTGCAAAAGAGTGGCTTTGAAGGTGCTCGAGGACTTCCCACACCTATGGTGGGAAATTGCAAATTATCTATCAAAGAATGCCATCCTTTTGAAAATGTTGCTCAGTTTCGGAGTATCGTTGGTGTGTTACAGTTTGTTGTGATTATTCGGCCAGATATAGCCTTTGTGGTTAATCGCGTGTCAGTTCATACAAAGTCCTCTTGATGTTCATTTTTAGGCTGTAAAACGAATTCTTCGTTATTTACAGGGAATAATCGACGTTGGTCTGTGTTTTTCAGCTTCTTCTCGCCTATCATTAATCAATTTTGCTGATGCAAATTGGGGTTCTGTTGTTGATGATAGACGTTCACGTTTGGTTATTGCATCTACTTTGGTGGAAATCTTGTTTCATGGAGTTCTCGTAAACAGAAGTTGATCGCTCGCTCCACTGTTGAAGAAGAGTATCGAAGTCTCGCCTGTGTTGCTGCTGAAAGTGATGAATGTTGTCCCTCATGGTAGACCCACTCTGTGGTATGATAATTTAGGTGCAGTGACTGTTTGTGTTAATCCAGTTCTTCATTCAAAGTTCAAACATGTGGAGTTTGACTTATTTTTCGTTCGAGAAATGGTTGCTGTCGGCGAGTTGCAAGTACTTGAGGTACCAACTTGTGAACAAGTTGCGGACGTTTTGACAAAACCTCTGTCCGCTCCTTTGTTCTTCAAGCGTCGACAAAAGCTGTTGCTTACATAGCTAAAGCAGAAGAGTTTTACAAACCTGGAAGCCAGAGGGAATGTTGAAGGTTAAATTCTCTTGAAAGCTTGTGTTGTTGTTGGAGTATAGATTTGGTGAGGACCATCTCACTTGAGTGGTGTATGACGTTTCTCTTCTCTCTATCTTCACGTTGCATGCATGGGTTTATTAAGGGTTTGTTAAGGCTCTCCTCTCTCTTTTCTGTTGGCTGTTTCTCACGCTTTCTTTCTCTCTCGAAACTTCTCTCTTGCAATTTCCTTGTGTTTAGTTTCAATATAAATATCCAGCTTTTGTATTATGCTATACATGGATTAATTGTTTTCAATAAAATGATTCTTGCACTACAAAAAAAATGGGGGATTGCTCGGGGAATTTCGAGGGAATTTTAGACAGAATTTAAGTTTATTAACGGAATTTTCGAGAGAAGAGAGATGTCAGTAAAATACCGATCGGAAACTAATATTTTCGATGTAATAAAGTAAGTCGTCAGAATATTACTGACAAAAATTCGTCAGTATATTATTGACAAAAAATTTAAAATTCATTGGAATGTTATTTATGAATAAAATATTATATTTTATGTTTCCAACGAATATATGTTTTCCGTCGGAATATTTAAAATTTTGAAAAGAAAATCTGAATTTTTAATTTCCGATGGATTATATGTTTTCCGTCAGAAATTTAAATCTTAATTTTTTTTTTTAAAAAAAAAGAGGGAAAATTTATCGGGATTCTACCCGAAAAAAATACATTCCCTCCAAAAACATATTATAAATCCATATTTTTATTTAATTAATTAAAAGACTGAAAATTAATAATAATATAATTAAAATAATTACATTAATTAAAAAAATTAGATAATAATAATAATAATGGCTGATTCCACGAGATAACGTTCTCGATTTTTTTTCACGAGATAATGCTTTGGACATATTATTTGCTGAGATAGGGTTAATTCTACAGTGATCAAGGAGGTCGCCATGCACTCCGGGCGACCAAGGAGGTCGCCATGCACGCCCGACGTCCTTATAGGTCGCCATGCACGCCCGGCGTCCAACGTTCCTCGCGTGATTCTGTTGCTCTGCCCGGTTGCTGCTCTGCTTTGGTGCTATGCAGGGGGCATGGGATAGGTTTCCAAGCTTTGTTCACGTGGTCTGCTCTCGTTGCGCCTCTGCTCGCATGCAGCGTGAATTCAGCTGCATTATTGCAGCACTTATTGCTGCATTATTGCAGCCCTTATTGTTGCATTATTGCAGCCCTTATTGCTGCATTATTGTAGCCCTTAAGCTCACGTGAATGGCCCATGCAAAGGTGAATAATTGAAGCAAACAGGGTGGTTGTATTATATATTAGATGGGGTTAATGAGTGAAACATAAAAGAAAGAAAGGGAGAAGAGAGCAAGGGAAAAGAGGAAGAAGAAGAAAGGGAGAGCACAACATCGAGGTAAGCTTTATAATTATTTAAATTAGTTTATTATTTTAAATTATTAGTTTGTTATTTTATGGTTTAAGGGTTTACAACATTTTAGTTAATTAGTTAGTTAGTTTAAGGTAAAACAAAATTTTAATTAATTAGTTTGCTTGATGGTTATATTATTGTTAGTTTAAGTTATATCATACATAAATACAAAATTATTTAATTAGTTTGTTTGATGGTTATATATTAAAAAAATAATTAATTAGTGTGTTAGTTAGTCTAATTTTTAATTAGTTTGTAGTTAGTTAAATAGTTAAGTTATATTTTGGTTGTTGAATTTATATTATATAAAAAAATTAGTTAATTAGTTTAAGTTATATAAAAGAATAATTATTTAAATTAGTTTATTGTTATAAATTATTAGTTAATTAGTTTATTATTATAAATTAGGGTAAAACAAAAAAATTAGTTAATTAGTTTGTTAGTTTAAGTTATATTATTGTTAGTTTAAGTTATATCGTATAGAAAGAAAAAATTATTTAATTAGTATGTTTGATAGTTACATATTAATAAAAATAATTAGTTAGTTTTTTAGTCGCTAGTTATATATAAAAAAAATATGTAAATAGTTTGTGTTAGTTAAATAGTTAAGTTATATTTGTTTGTTGAATTTATATTATATAAAAAAAGTAGTTAATTAGTTTTTTAGTAGTAAATTATAATTAAAAATCATTTATTAGTTTAAGTTATATTAAAGAATAGTTTATTAGTTAACGTTATATTAAAGAATAGTTAAAGTTATATTAAAGAATAATTTCTTAGTTGTTTAAGGGAAAATTTACGTTTAACTTATATTTTAAAAAGTTTAGTTTGTTAGTTTATTAGTTTAATATATTATAAGTTATTATATTAAATTTTTTTGTTGTGTTGTAAAATAGTTAGTTAGTTAGTTAGATTATATTAGTTATATTAAATGAATTTTTAAATACTGTTGTTTACTTTTTTAACAGATTCATTCCAATGGCTGACCAAATTCCACTGCTGAGACTTGACAATGAACATATTTCAAGTCATTTGGGAATAATGGTGAATAAAATATTTGTTTAATGAATTATAATTAATAAATATTTGAATATTATTTTATGATGATTGTGATAATTTTTTTGCATTATTTAATTGTAGGAGGACGAGCAGCGAGTCCTTCGTCTTCGGCTACATAAAGTGTCCAAGACACACCCATTGATAGAAGAAAACTTGCAAGAGGCTGGATTTTGGTATGTAACATTTGTGCGAGATTACAAGTTGGTCCCAGGTTTGATCAGTGCGTTGATTGAACGTTGGAGACCAGAAACGAACACGTTTCATTTGTCGTGTGGCGAATGCACGATAACTTTGGAGGATGTGGCAATGCAACTCAGGGTCCAAACTAATGGGATGCCGGTGGTAATGTCACATGAGTTTAATAATGTGGAACAACTTTGTAACTTGTTTCTTGGGAAAGCTCCCATACCACCAGAGTATAGAGGGTGACGGGTGAGGTTGTCATGGTTGAAGAATGAATTTCAACTTCAACCAAATAGTACAGAGCACGAAATTATATATGCAACACGAGGATATATATTACAGTTGATTGGGGGAATTTTGATGCCTGATAAATCCGGTAGTTATGTTCACACTCAGTATCTTCTTTTTTTAACAAATTTTGAGAATTGTACGCAATATAGCTGGGGTTAGGCAATATTGGCGCTCTTATATCGTGAGATGTGCAAGGCGTCATTAGTCGTGAATGATAATAATACAGCAGAAATCGATGGATGTCTATTGCTGCTACAATCATGGGCTTGGCATAGACTTCCATTTTTGACACCGATTAGTCGGACTGCGGTTGACTTTCCACTTGCCGGAAGGTAATATGAATCCTTTATTTTAATATAAAATATTTATTAGAAAATATTTATTTTGATTAAAATTATTGAACAAAATGTCTCTATTTTTGTTTTGATTGATATACAGATGGAGACATAAAATTGAAGGCACGAGGTTGGTGCACAACAACATTAAAGAGTTCAGGCTGAAGATCAATATTAAGGCCAAAAAGGAGGTATGTATAATCTGTATTTTTTAATTATTATTTAAATTAACTATATTATTTGATTTTAAATCAATTTCATTGTTTTTGTAATTTTACAGTTTAATTGGAGACCATACATGAATGAAGAATTATTTCCGTTGATACCGCACGATATTTTAGATGGGTGTCAATATTGGTGTCCTGTTACAACATTGATCAATTTTGCTTTTGTTGAGATCCAATTTAGGGATAGAGTGTTGAGGCAATTCCACTTCCACCAACCTATTCCGCGGAGTCCATGGGATCATGACCTCCTCCAAAACTTAGATGGTCGCCGTTCGATGAATTGGGTTGAGACGTATGACGACCTGCACAGATTTTATGGTCGTCGTAAAGAAGGCGTTAATTAGGTTTAGAAGCATGCAACCTACATTAATGCTTGGAATAATAGGGCTTCATTCATGCCAACTCTTGTTGCCATTCAAGATGACGACTTTAATTTTTAGACTTTGGCTTACGTTGCTTATTTTTGGGATAATGGAAAGCTGTTCCTCACAATAATGGTAGAGATTCGACAATTTTTTAGGTTTAAGAAAAGATTTGGTAAAGTTGAATACTCTCTACCGAGTGGGAGTGGGAGTTCATCTCTACAACCTGAAGCGGAAATGACCGATGTGGATAATAGCGCACCACAACCGTTCGGCGATGCGGGATCGTTGCATCATGCAGTTGATGATTCTACTATCCCGGCATACATACCAGAGTTTGTGCAGAGGCACTCATCTATTCTCCTACGTTTTCGTCGACATATGACTTTGAACACATGGCAGTTCAAATGCCCCCAATGAATGAGGAGGATGGGTACAATACTCCTGAGCAACCACAACGGCCACAACGTATCAGACGTCCACCCCGACATTATCATTCAACAACACCCCGGCATCGACAACAATTGTAAACTCGTTTGCTATTTATTACAAATTACATATTAAAATTATACTAGTTTTTTAACCTTAACAATGATTTTTAGTATCAAATCATTACTAGTATCATTAGTATCAAATAATTAAATATTTAGTAATTTGACTATTTTAAATCATTAGTATCAAATAATTAAATATTAATAATAAATCATTATTAATAATAATTAGTAAATCATTAGTATCAAATTATTAAATATTTAAAAATCATTAATAAATTCGATTATGTATAAATTTAAACTCGAGTAGTCCACACTTGTACACTCATTTGTTATTATTCTATAATTATTAGTAATAATTATTAAATCCTTAGTATTAAATCATTATTATAAAATCATTACTAAATAATTACTAAATAATTACTATTAAATCATTATTATCATTATTATTATTAAATCATTATTATCATTATTATTAAATCATTATTATAATGATTATTACTAAATCATTATTATAATGATTATTATGAAATCATTACTAAATCATCAAATCATTAAATATTTAAATCATTATTATAATGATTATTATCAAATCATTACTATAATGATTATTATCAAATCATTAAATATTAAATTCATTATTAAATCATTATTTAAATTATTATTAAATTATTTTTATGGTTAATTGAACCACACGTCCATTTAAATTTGTTCAAGTCATCGAATTATAAATGTCATATCAATTAGGTCCTTCTATTTAAAAACTCCGGTCGAATATTTTATCGACAAAAATTACATAAATTCAACTTAAATGTGAATATATAATAATTTATCACCCTATTAGTAAATCATTATTATTATAATTTTATTATTATTAATAATTACTAATCATTACTATCAAATCATTAAATATTAATAATAATTTCATTATTACTAATCATTACTATCAAATCATTAAATATTAATAATAATTTCATTATTACTAATCATAACTATTAAATCATTAAAAATTAATAATAATTTCATTATTACTGATCATTACTATCAAATAATTAAATATTAATAATAGATGGGTGCCTCAGACTGCACAAACTCTGGTATGTATACCGGGACAATATTAGTTATGTAACGAAAATGGCGTTAATTGAACCACACATAATCCTGATAAATACATAGAAATACATATATGATTACTAATGATGAGGCCTATATCTTGGTAAATTAGGACAATTGTTTTTTGAATGGCCTTCACCCCTACATAATCCGCATATCTTTTCTTGACCTCTCTCTCTAGCATGGAAATCCATACTGGTATGAATTCGAGTGGACTCAGGTCGACCCTTTGGACTTCTGCTAAGCATTGGATTTGGTAGCCATTCATCATGATCCTTTTTGGGCCAATATGATTCATTCGGGATCTATCTGAACGCATAGCTGTAGACATTTAATATCCTACATAGGTGGAAGCATTCATCAACATAAGTGTATGCGCTTACACCAGCATACATGCATGCAACGACTACATGAGCACATGGATATTTTCATGCCTGAAAACGACCACAATCACACCATTTGTGTCGTAAATCAACTCTAAATGTTTGGTCTTCTCCTCCGACGTTATGACATATGCACAACACGACAAAAGTATGACCAACTCGGTCAAAATTATGAATAACCATTGATGTTGCCAATCGCTCATTTGCTTCCATTGATTCCACCACTGTAGGAGCCCAAGTTTTACCTCTATTTATGATACTCTCAATTTCCTTGCCTTTGTCCGACCAAACTTTAGCCAATATAAAGTACGTCTCTTTCACTACACTCGTTATTGGGAGATGGCGTGTACCTTTTAGTACCGAATTAATGGCCTCAGCAAGGTTTGTGGTCATATGGTTGTATCTCCGACCTTCATCGTATGCTTGCGACCATTTTTCCCGTGGTATTTTTGAAGCCCACTTCCAAACACGCTGATCATCGTAAAATACCTTCAAATTCTCCAATCTATTATCAAAATTTGGTCGATGTAGTTCGTATCATGTTCCATAATATATTGTGTTAAACCGCAATTAAAAAAACCACGTAAAAAATACAGAAATATTGTAAATAAAACTTACCCATGCTGACTATCTTGCTACGAATATGTGCGTTATGAAATTGGTCGATACTATTCTTACCAATATGACGGATACAAAATGTCGGATATGCATACGCAGGTATCCAACGACTTCCTGGTCGTTCAATTACCGCCAAAATACCCGTTCCTCTATCAGATATCAAGCAAACTCCATCTTCACGAACGACATATTGACGTAGATTGGTCAGAAAGAAACCCCAAACCTCTGTTGTCTCTCCCTCAACAATGGTGAATGCAATTGGGAATATATTTCACTCACCATCTTGAGCAACTGCCATCAAAAGTACATGCCTATATTGATCATACAGCCACGTACCATCTACTTGGATCATACGTTTGCAAAATGGAAATCCTTGAATACATGGCTTGAATGCCCAAAATAGTCTATGAAATATTTTCTTCCCTGGCTGAAGTTGACCTTCTTCGTCATATGCGGGCATGGTTTGAGACTTCACTATGGTTCCTGGGATAAATCGCTTCATTGCTTATAGCAAATGTGGTAGCTCATTGTACGATGTATCCCAATCTCCCTACGTCAGCTTCATTGCCTTCATCTTCGCATTCCACAACTTGCCATATTTTACTTGATATCCAAATTGGCTTCGAATAGATGCAGCTAACACTGAATAAGATATCCTTGGATCCTTTTCAACCATCGCGTTCACGTATTCACATATTACATCGGAGTCCAATAGTCGGTGGTCTTGTTCGATGGAGTTTCGCAAACATGTGTGCAGACCATTGTACCTCGTGATGACCCAAACATCGTGCCTTTGATTTTTCGACACTATGATCTTCCACTTGCACTCTGGGCCATATTTTACACACTTCGCGTATAGAGTTTTCTGGTTGGACTCTACAACATGGACATCAACATGGCATTTGATGCAGTACTCTTTAATCGCCAGCGTAGCTTCATTTTTTCCTCTGAATTGCACCCCAACTGAAAATTCACCAGAATTATCAAATGATTCAGTCATTTGGTACGGAGGTAAATGTGGCATGTCTAGGAATTCAAGTGCCCTCATCGCATCATAGTCTATCTCGTACATATGAGGAGTAGCTTCATACGGTGTTGGAACTTCATCAATTGCATCTCCACTAAAAATATTTTCATCGTCGCCCAAAACAAGTTCTTCGGTTTCTTCATCTTCGCTTGAATCATCATGAATTTCTCCCCATCGATTTTCAGCGTCAATATCAACAACCAATTCCGATATGTTTCTCTTCTCATACTCTACTGCTGCAGATGTCCCCCGACTTCATTTACACTTTCCAATAGTGCCATAAAACTGTTCAGGAACCTGTATGCCGTCTCCTCAAACTGACTATATAAAGCCATTTCAGATGAATTTTGAGCCACACCTCTTGATGACCCAGGAACATCACATATGTTACGCACATCAACAAATAACTCAATAACTACTATATTGGTTGACTCATGTAATCCAACCATGGTTCCAATATCATCATCTTCTTTAAGTGGAACTGCAACATATCTGACTGGGTTGGGGTATATCATAAACCTATACCTCAAACCATCAACTTCAGCTCGAATTTTTCTTTCTATCTTATGCTTCATTTCTATAAATGTGATGTCTTTTTTTAACATCATATTTATTGGTTTTTCAGACTGAAAAACTACTACGATTATAATGGACAATCGTGAAAACATTGTTGCTCATTTTCTCTACAAATAAAAAAATAAATTAATTTAGATTAAAAAATTAGATAAGATAATTTCATAAAACATTAAATCATTAAATATAATATAATATACTATTATATTAATGATCAAATAAAACTGGTTATTTAACTTGATTGATTGATTACTAATATTACTAATAATGATTTAATAATTATTATTAATCTAATGATTTGATATTTAATGATTTAATAATAATATGATTTAGTCATGATTACTAATAATTATTTATTATAAATACTTAATGATTTAGATTTGATACTAATCATTTAGTAATTATTACTAATAATCATGATTAGTTTGATAATATTTTTTATTTTTTAAAAATATCAAACAAATTTGTTAGGCAAAATATCGTGATAATGCGTTGGCCGGATTATTTCATTCAATTAATTTTTACTCCTTACTAATTTACACATACAATATAAATTAAACAAAATATTTTTTAAAACAACACTAAAAATTTTTAAACACAATATTTTTTTAAACGGAAATTATCTCGTACAAATTAGTTTATATAATCTAATATAAACTTACTAACTAACTAATTTACACATACACAACAACAAAAAATGGACAACCAAAAATAATAAATTACTCACGTATTTATGCATTCTTTCTTTCTTTTCTTTTCCTTCTTTGTTTCTTTCTTCGAATCAATTTGTATGTGGGCAAATGTTGTGGAATAATGCCCTGTATGTGTAAACCGTTTAATTTATTTAAACAACAATAGCTCCCACAAATTAATTTTATATAATCTAATATATTATAATATAACTTAAACTAATAAACTATTTCTTTATTATAATATAACTTAGTTAAAATAACAAACTAATTAAGCACTAATTATTTTTTTTATAATATAACTTCAACTTCAAAGAACAACCTAATATACGTTTAAAGACACTAACAAATTAATTAATATTTTTTTATATTTAATAACTTAAACTAATTAACTAATTAACTAATTTTTTATATAATATAATATATAACTTAAACTAACAAACTAATATAATATAACTTAAACGAATAAACTAATAATTTATACTAACAAACTAATTAACTAGATTTTAGTTTTACCCTAAACCCTAAACTAACAAACTAATAATTTCATATAATAAACTAAATTAAACAATATAAAATTACCTCACGAACTATGTTTGATCTTTTATCTTCTTTTATTCTTCTTCATTTTCTTTCTCTCAGCAAATTTTATATGTGCTTATGCTCCTGGTTCTAGTTCTGCTTCTGCTTCTACCCTAAACCCCATATCCTCTTTATAAAGTAAAAAAGTGTTGAACAGAGTCATTAAATTTGAATGTTGAAGAAAATAATATTAGCATTGAATCATATAACTATTGAGCATTGAAAGGCTGCAATTGAACATCAATATTTGCTGCATTTAGCAGCTAAATTAACGCTGTAATAATGTAGCTATGGATGCAACGCATGCAACTACGGATGTAGGAATCTCCCAGTTTTGGATGCAACGCATGCATGAGGGATAGGGTTAAAGCTTGGTCACGATGCAGGAATCTCCCAGCTATGGATGCAACGAATGCATGAGGGATAGGGTTAAAGCTTGGTTGTGGTGCAGGTGCAGGAATCTCCCAGTGCTTGGTCGCCGGGACTCCATGGCGACCTACCATGTCACCGGGACTCCATGGCGACCTACACCCCACGTGCATGTCCCATGCACAGCTCCCGCTCCCACATGCCCATGTACCCACATGCCCATGCAGAGATCTCCCACATGCATCGCTCCTTGGTCGCCCCGAGTGCATGGCGACCTCCTTGGTCGCCCGGAGTGTATGAAAATATCCTTGTGCACTGTAGAATTAACCCTATCTCAACAAATAATATGTCCAAAGGATTATCTCGTGCAAAAAATATTTCGAGAACATTATCTTGTGGAATCAGCCAATATCCAAGGTTTATTATTTGTTGGTTTAATTCGGATAGGTTGATTCCACGAGATAATGTTCTCGAAATTTTTTTTTCATGAGATAATGCTTTGGACATATTATTTGCTGAGATAGGATTAATTCTACAGTGACCAAGGAGGTCGCCATACACTCCGGGTGACCAAGGAGGTCGCCATGCACTCGGGGCGACCAAGGAGCGATGCATGTGGGAGATCTCTGCATGGGCATATGGGTGCATGGGCATGTAGGAGCGGGAGCTGTGCATAGGCCATGCACGTGGGTTGTAGGTCGCCATGGAGTCCCGGCGACCAAGCTCTATGAGATTCCTGCACCTGCACCACAACCAAGCTTTAATCCTATTCCTCATGCATGCGTTGCATCCATAGTTGGGAGATTCCTGCATCGTGACCAAGCTTTAACCCTATCCCTCATGCATGCGTTGCATCCATAGCTGGGAGATTCCTGCATCCGTAGCTGTATGCGTTGCATCCATAGCTGCATTATTGCAGCGTTAATTTAGCTGCTAAATATAGCAAATATTGATGTTCAATTACAGCCTTTCAATGCTCAATAGTTATACGATTCAATGCTAATATTATTTTCTTCAACAGTTAAATTTAATGACTCTGTCCAACGCTTTTTTGCTTTATATAAAGGATATGGGGTTTAGGGTAGAAGCAGAAGGAGAACCAGGAGCATAAGCATAAGCACATATAAACTTTGCTGAGAGAAAGAAAAGGAAGAAGAAGAAAAGAAGATAAAGGATCAAACATAGTTCGTGAGGTAATTTTTATTGTTTAATTTAGTTTATTATATGAAATTATTAGTTTGTTAGTTTAGGGTTTAGGGTAAAACTAAAATCTAGTTAATTAGTTTGTTAGTATAAATTATTAGTTTATTAGTTTAAGTTATATTATATTAGTTTGTTAGTTTAAGTTATATATTTTATTATATAAAAAATTAGTTTATTAGTTTATTACTTTAAGTTATTAAATATAAAAAATATTAATTAATTTGTTAGTGTCTTTAAACGTATATTAGGTTGTTCTTTGAAGTTGAAGTTATATTATAAAAAAAATTAATTAGTGCTTAATTAGTTTGTTATTTTAACTAAGTTATATTATAATAAAGAAATAGTTTATTAGTTTAAGTTATATTATAATATATTAGATTATATAAAATTAATTTGTGGGAGCTATTGTTGTTTAAATAAATTAAACGGTTTACACATACAGGGTATTATTCCACAACATTTGCCCACGTATAGATTGATTCGAAGAAAGAAACAAAGAAGGAAAAGAAAGGAAAGGAAGAAGGCATAAATACGTGAGTAATTTATTATTTTTTGTTGTCCATTTTTTTTGTTGTGTATGTGTAAATTAGTTAGTTAGTAAGTTTATATTATATAAACTAATTTGTGCGAGATAATTTCCGTTTAAAAAATATTGTGTTTAAAAATATTTAGTGTTGTTTTAAAAAAATATTTTGTTTAATTTATATTGTATGTGTAAATTAGTAAGGAGTAAAAATTAATTGAATGAAATAATCCAGCCAACGCATTATCACGATATTCTGCCTAACAAATTTTTTTGATATTTTTTAAAAATAAAAAATATTATCAAACTAATCATGATTATTAGTAATAATTACTAAATGATTAGTATCAAATCTAAATCATTAAGTATTTATAATAAATAATTATTAATAATCATGACTAAATCATATTATTATTAAATCATTAGATTAATAATAATTATTAAATCATTATTAGTAATATTAGTAATCAATCAATCAAGTTAAATAATAAATTTTATTTGATCATTAATAATATAATAATATATTATATTATATTTAATGATTTAATGTTTTATGAAATTTTCTTATCTAATTTTTTAATCTAAATTAATTTATTTTTTTTATTTGTAGAGAAAATGAGCAACAACTTTTTCACGATTGTCCATTATAATAGACAGATTATGGAAAATGAGGTCGGAGTAGTTTTTCAGTCTGAAAAACCAATAAATATGATGTTCAAAAAAGACATCACATTTATAGAAAATGAGCATAAGATAGAAAGAAAAATTCGAGCTGCAGTTGATGGTTTGAGGTATAGGTTTATGATATTCCCCAACCCAGTCAAATATGTTGCAGTTCCACTTGAAGAAGATGATGATATTGGAACCATGATTGGATTACATGAGTCGACCAATATAGCAGTTATTGAGTTATTTGTTTATGTGCGTAACATATGTGATGTTCCTGGGTCATCAAGAGGTGTGGCTCAAAATCCATCTGAAATGGCTTTATATAGTGAGTTTGAGGAGCCGACATACAGGTTCCCGAACAGTTTTATGGCACTATTGGAAAGTGTAAATGAAGTCGGGGGGAAATCTGCAATAGCAGAGTATGAGACGAGAAACATACTGGAATTGGTTGTTGATATTGACGATAAAAATCGATGGGGAGAAATTCATGATGATTCAAGCGAAGATGAAGAAATCGAAGAACCTGTTTTGGGCGGCGATGAAAATATTTTTGGTGGAGGTGCAATTGATGAAGTTTCGGCACCGTATGAAGCTACTCCTCACATGTACGATATAGACTATGATGCGATGAGGGTACCTGAATTCCCAGACATGCAACATTTACCTCCGTACCAAATGATTGAAGCATTTGATAATTCTGGTGAATTTTCAGTTGGGGTGCAATTCAGAGGAAAAAATGAAGCTACGCTGGCGATTAAAGAGTACTGCATCAAATGCCATGTTGATGTCCATGTTATAGAGTCCAACCAGAAAACCCTATACGTGAAGTGTGTAAAATATGGCCCAGAGTGCAAGTGGAAGATCAGGGTGTTGGAAAATCAAAGGCATGATGTTTGGGTCATCACGAGGTACAATGGTCTGCACACATGTTTGCAAAACTCCATCGAACAAGACCACCGACTATTGGACTCCGATGTAATATGTGAATACGTGAAGGTGATGATTGAAAAGGATCCAAGGATATCTTGTTCAGTGTTAGCTGCATCTATTCGAAGCCAATTTGCATATCAAGTAAAATATGGCAAGGTGTGGAATGCGAAGATGAAGGCAATGAAGCTGACGTATGGAGATTGGGATACATCGTACAATGAGCTACCACATTTGCTATAAGCAATGAAGCGATTTATCCCAGGAACCATAGTGAAGTCTCAAACCATGCCCGCATATGACGAAGAAGGTCAACTTCTGCCAGGGAAGAAAATATTTCATAGACTATTTTGGGCATTCAAGCCATGTATTGAAGGATTTCCATTTTGCAAACGTATGATCCAAGTAGATGGTACGTGGATGTATGGTCAATATAGGCATGTACTTTTGATGGCAGTTGCTCAAGATGGTGAGCGAAATATCTTCCCAATTGCATTCGCCATTGTTGAGGGAGAGACAACAGAGGCTTGGGATTTCTTTCTGACCAATCTACGTCAATATGTCATTCGTGAAGATGGAGTTTTCTTGATATCCGATAGAGAAACGGGTATTTTGGCTGCAATTGAACGACCAGGAAGTCGTTGGATACCTCCGTATGCATATCTGACATTTTATATCCGTCATATTGGCAATAATAGTATCGACTAGTTTCATAACGCACATATTTGTAGCGAGATAGTCAGCATGGGTAAGTTTTATTTACAATATTTGTGCATTTTTTACGTAGTTTTTTTAATTACGGTTTAACACAATATATTATGGAACAGGATACGAACTACGTCGACCAAATTTTGACAAGATATTGGAGAATTTGAAGTTATTTTACGATGATCAGCGTGTTTGGAAGTGGGCTTCAAAAATACCGCGGGAAAAATGGTCGCAAGCATACGATGAAGGTCGGAGATACAGACATATGACCACAAACCTTGCTGAGGCCATTAATTTGGTACTAAAAGGTACACGCCATCTCCCAATAGCGAGTGTGGTGAAAGAGACGTACTTTAGATTGGCTAAAGTTTGGTCGGACAAAGGCAAGGAAATTGAGAGTCTCATAAATAGAGGTAAAACTTGGGCTCCTACAGTGGTGGAATCAATGGAAGCAAATGAGTGATTGGCAATATCAATGGTTGTTCATAACTTCGACCGAGTTGGTCATACTTTTATCGTGTCGTGCATACGTCGTAACGTCAGAGGAGAAGACCAAACATTTAGAGTTGATTTACGATACAAATGGTATGATTGTGGTCGTTTTCAGGCATGGAAATATCCATGTGCTCATGCAGTCGCTGCATGTATGTATGCTGGTGCAAGCGCATACACTTATGTTGATGAATGCTTCCACCTACGTAGGATATTATATGTCTACAGCTATGCGTTCAGACAGATCCCGAATGAATCATATTGGCCCAAAAAGGATCATGATGAATGGCTACCAAATCCAATGCTTCGCAGAAGTCCAAAGGGTCGACCTAAGTCCACTTGAATTCATACCAGTATGGATTTCCATGCTAGAGAGAGAGGTCAAGCAAAGAGATGCGGATTATGTAGGGGTGAAGGCTACTCAAAAAACAATTGTCCTAATTTACCAAGATATAGGCCTCATCATTAGTAATCATATATGTATTTCTATGTATTTATCGGGATTATGTGTGGTTCAATTAACGTCATTTTCGTTACATAACTAATATTGTCTCGGCATACATACCAGAGTTTGTACAGTCTGAGGTACCCATCTATTATTAATATCTAATGATTTGATAGTAATGATTAGTAATAATGAAATTATTATTAATTTTTAATGATTTGATAGTAATTATTAGTAATAATGAAATTATTATTAATATTTAATGATTTGATAGTAATGATTAGTAATAATGAAATTATTTTTAATATTTAATGATTTGATAGCAATGATTAGTAATAATAAAATTATTATTAATATTTAATGATTTGATAGAAATGATTAGTAATTATTAATAATAATGAAATTATAATAATAATGATTTACTAATAGGGTGATAAATTATTATATCTTCACATTTAAGTTAAATTTATATAATTTTTGTCGATAAAATATTCGACTGGAGTTTTTAAATAGAGGGACCTAATTGATATGACATTTATAATTCGAGGACTTGAACAAATTTGAACGGACGTGTGGTTCAATTAACCATAAAAATAATTTAATAATAATTTAAATATTGATTTAATAATGAATTTAATATTTGATGATTTAATAATGATTTGATAATAATCATTATAGTAATGATTTGATAATAATCATTATAATAATGATTTAGTAATAATCATTATAATAATGATTTAAATATTTAATGATTTGATGATTTAGTAATGATTTGATAATAATCCTTATAATAATGATTTAGTAATAATCATTATAATAATGATTTAATAATAATGATAATAATGATTTAATAATAATAATGATAATAATGATTTAATAGTAATTATTTAGTAATGATTTTATAATAATGATTTAATACTAATGATTTAATAATTATTATTAATAATTATAGAATAATAACAAATGAGTGTACAAGTGTGGACTACTCGAGTTTAAATTTATACATAGTCGATTTTATTAATGATTTTTAAATATTTAATGATTTGATACTAATGATTTACTAATTATTATTAATAATGATTTATTATTAATATTTAATTATTTGATACTAATGATTTAAAATATTCGAATTACTAAATATTTAATTATTTGATACTAATGATACTAGTAATGATTTGATACTAAAAATCATTGTTAAGGTTAAAAAAACTAGTCTAATTTCAATATATAATTTGTAATAAATAGCAAATGAGTTTACAATTGTTGTCGATGCCGGAGTGCTGTTGAATGATAATGTCGGGGTGGACGTCTGATACGTTGTGGCCGTTGTGGTTGCTCAGGAGTATTGTACCCATCCTCTTCATTTATTGGGGGCATTTGAACTGCCATGTGTTCAAAGTCATACGTCGACGAAAACGTAGGAGAATAAATGGGTGCCTCGGGCTACACAAACTCTGGTATGTACGCCGGGATAGTAGAATCATCAACTGCGTGATGCAATAATCCCGCATCGCCGAACGGTTGTGGTACGCTATTATCCACATCAGTCATTTCCGCTTCAGGTTGTAGAGATGAACTCCCACTCCCACTCGGTAGAGAGTATTCAGCTTACCAAATCTTTTCTTAAACCTCAAAAATTATCGCCTCTCTACCATTTTTGTGAGGAACGACTTTCCATTATCCCAAAAATAAGCAAGGTAAGCCGAAGTCTCAAAATTAAAGTCGTCATCTTGAATGGCGTCAAGAGTTGGCATGAATGAAGCCCTATTATTCCAAGCATTAATGTAGGTTGCATGCTTCTCAACCCAATTAACGCCTTCTTTACGACGACCATCAAATCTGTACAGGTCGTCATGCGTCTCAACCCAATTCACCGGACGACGACCATCTAAGTTTTGGAGGAGGTCATGATCCCATGGACTCCACGGAATAGGTTGGTGGAAGTGGAATTGCCTCAGCACTCTATCCCCAAATTGGATCTCAACAAAAGAAAAATTGATCAATGGTTTAACATCACACCAATATTGAAACCCATCTAAAATATCGTGTGGTATCAACGTAAATAATTCTTCATTCATGTATGGTCTCCAATTAAACTGTAAAATTACAAAAACAATAAAATTGATTTAAATCAAATAATATAGTTAATTTAAATAATAATTAAAAAATACATATTATACATACCTCCTTTTTGGCCTTAATGTCGATATTCAGCCTGAACTCTTTAATGTTGTTGTACACCAACCCCGTACCTTCAATTTTATGCCTCCATCTGTATATCAATCAAAACAAAAATAGAGACATTTTGTTCAATAATTTTAATCAAAATAAATATTTTCTAATTAATATTTTATATTAAAATAGAGGATTCATATTACCTTCCGGCAAGTGGAAAGTCAACCGCAGTCCGACTAATCGGTGTCAAAAACGGAAGTCTATGCCAAGCCCATGATTGTAGCAGCAAAAGACATCCACCAATTTCTGATGTATTATTATCATTCACGACTAATGACGCCTTGCACATCTCACGATACAAGAACGCCAATATCGTCGAACCCCAGCTATATTGCCTACAATTCTCAAAATTTGTTAAAAAAAAGATACTGAGTGTGAACATAACTACCAGATTTATCAGGCATCAAATTTCCCCAATCAACTGTAATATATATGCTCGTGTTGCATATATAATTTCGTGCTCCGTACTATTTGGTTGAAGTTGAAGTTCATTCTTCAACCATGACAACCTCACTCGCCACCCTCTACACTTTGGTGGTACGGGCGCTTTCCCAAGAAACAAGTTGCAAAGTTGTGCCACATTATTAAACTCATGTGACATTACCACTAGCATCCCATTAGTTTGGACCCCGAGTTGCATTGCCACATCCTCCAAAGTTATCGTACATTCGCCACACGGAAAATGAAACATGTACGTTTCTGGTCTCCAACGTTCAATCAACGCACTGATCAAACCTGGGACCAACTTGTAATCTCGCACAAATGTTACATACCAAAATCCAGCCTCTTACAAGTTTTCTTCTATCAATGGGTGTGGCTTGGGCACTTTATGTAGCCGAAGACGAAGGACTCGCTGCTCGTCCTCCTACAATTAAATAATGCAAAAAAATTATCACAATCATCATAAAATAATATTCAAATATTTATTAATTATAATTCATTAAACAAATATTTTATTCACCATTATTCCCAAATGACTTGAAATATGTTCATTGTCAAGTCTCAATAGTGGAATTTGGTCAGCCATTGGAATGAATCTGTTAAAAAAGTAAACAACAGTATTTAAAAATTCATTTAATATAACTAATATAATCTAACTAACTAACTATTTTACAACAGAACAAAAACATTTAATATAATAACTTATAATATATTAAACTAATAAACTAACAAACTAAACTTTTTAAAATATAAGTTAAACGTAAATTTTCCCTTAAACAACTAATAAACTATTCTTTAATATAACTTTAACTATTCTTTAATATAACGTTAACTAATAAGCTATTGTTTAATATAACTTAAACTAATAAATGATTTTTAATTATAATGTACTACTAAAAACCTAATTAACTAATTTTTTTATATAATATAAATTCAACAAACAAATATAACTTAACTATTTAACTAACACAAACAAATTACATATTCTTTTATATATAACTAACGACTAACAAACTAACTAATTATTTTTATTAATATGTAACTATCAAACATACTAATTAAATAATTTTTTATTTCTATATGATATAACTTAAACTAACAATAATATAACTTAAACTAACAAACTAATTAACTAATTTTTTTGTTTTACCCTAATTTATAATAATAAACTAATTAACTAATAATTTATACCAATAAACTAATTTAAATAATTATTCTTTTATATAACTTAAACTAACTAACTAATTAACTAATTTTTTTATATAATATAAATTCAACAACCAAAATATAACTTAACTATTTAACTAACTACAAACTAATTAAAAATTAGACTAACTAACACACTAATTAATTATTTTTTTTAATATATAACCATCAAACAAACTAATTAAATAATTTTATATTTATGTATGATATAACTTAAACTAACAATAATATAACCATCAAGCAAACTAATTAATTAAAATTTTGTTTTACCTTAAACTAACTAACTAATTAACTAAAATGTTGTAAACCCTTAAACCATAAACTAAAAAACTAATAATTTAAAATAATAAACTAATTTAAATAATTATAAAGCTTACCTCGATGTTGTGCTCTCCCTTTCTTCTTTTTCCTCTTTTCCCTTGCTCTCTTCTCCCTTTCTTTCTTTTATGTTCCACTCATTAACCTCATCCAATATAAAATACAACCACCCCGTTTGCTTCAATTATTCACCTTTGCATGTGCCATTCACGTGAGTTAAAGGACTGCAATAATGTAGCAATAAGGGCTGCAATAATGCAGCAATAAGTGCTGCAATAATGCAGCTAAATTCACGCTACATGCGAGCAGAGGCGCAGCGAGAGCAGACCACGTGAACAAAGCTTGGCGACCTATCCCATGCCCCGCATGGCCCATGTATAGCACCAAAGCAGAGCAGCAGCCGGGCAAAGCAACAGAATCACGCGAGGAACGTTGGACGTCGGGCGTGCATGGCGACCTATAAGGACGCCGGGTGTGCATGGTGACCTATAAGGTCGTTGGGTGTGCATGGCGACCTCCTTGGTCACCCGGAGTGCATGGCGACCTCCTTGGTCACTGTAGAATTAACCCTATCTCAGCAAATAATATGTCCAAAGCATTATCTCGTGAAAAAAAAATTCGAGAACATTACCCCGTGGAATCAGCCAATAATAATACTAACAAGTCCATATTGTATTTTGATAATGCCTTAATAAGAAAATAATAGCATATGATACAAAATTAAATTCATCATATTAACTAAGATAAACATGACTTTACAACATATATTTCACAATACAATATTTCTAATAAAAATAAATATATGATTGTACACTATACATAAAAAATAAAATATTCAATAATAAAGAAAAAGTAAAATACAAAGTTTGTACACTAAAGAGTTATTATCATTTAAAAGTTTTGAATCTACAAAATATAATGAAAGATGTTAGTGAATAAAAAAAATAATACAATAAATAAAGCATGTATTAAGAAAAATTACATTAAACAAAATTAGAACTTACATCAATATTGATAGTTGATGATAATAAAAAAGGATGAAATTAAGAGAACTTTTGGAGAGAAAAAAAAGTTAAGAAGAAATGAAATGAAGGAAATGAGAGAAGATTGACTTTAGAAATGTTTAAATAGGAGAAAATAAGGGGAAAAAGCGAGTAAGTTTTTAAATTTGATGGTTCAATTGGAGGGAAATTGAAAAACAACGGCGGGTTGGGTGAAAAATAAAATTTTTGCGACGGAACATGTGGACCCGTCAGAAATTTCTGATGGAATAGGTGAATCTGTCACAAATTTGTTTTTGATATACCAAACAAGTTTATTAATTAAATTTTATAAATTTTAAGATTATATTCGATTCAATTATTCGAATATATTCAATTATTACTTAAAGTTTTTGTTGAAAATGTTGAGTTCATCGATATGATGAAATAGCCAAGAGGGGGTGAATTGGCAATTAAAATTTTGCTGGAAGCTGTTGGGAGCGTAAGGATATTGGTACTCCTTCATAGGGAGTGTCGATACTACCTGTATAAAATTCAAATATTTTGACCGTTGCAAACTCAGTGGTATCGATACATGTTGAAAACATTTTGATGTTTCGATATAACAAATAAAATATTAATGAATTTTAAGATTTTATACTCTATTCAAAAATTATATATATTCGATTCAATTATTCAAATATCAAAAATATTACTCCAAGTTTTCAAATGTCAGTTTTAATCCTTACTTAAGTGTAAAATTGTGTTTTAATCTTAAAATATTTTTGAAAATTTTTTTAGAAAGTATTTCGAACCATAATCGAGCCAAAAATAAGTTTTATAAAGGGAGGTACCGATACACTCCTATGATATACGGATACCCCTCAATTTCGAATAAAATAAGGGTACCGATACATAGCTGAAAGTATCGATACACTCCATGTCAAAATTGGCTCCGAGAAACATTGAATGCCATAGGTGTACCGATACCCCTGGGAGGTACCGATACACTTGGTCAAATAACAGTCGAAATATTTAAAATTTACATTGGGTGTACCGATACCCTTTGAAGATATTCTGATACCCCTACTCTCCCAACAGAATTTTAAATGGAAAACATACAACAATGCCTCTATTGACTTCACCAATGATCTCTAACTTTCAGAAGTGATCCAAGGTGTATTTAAACAAATTCTGAAGCCATTGATCAACAAGAATTGAGAGAGAATCAAAGAGAAAGTATTTCACAAACCGAAGAGGACCCATGGCAAGTGATTTTAAGAATATGTTTGTGATGTTATTCATCAGTTCTTGAACCTATAAAAAGTTACCAAAAATTAAACTTTTTGGCATATTTCTATAGCTCCTTTCAACTAAAATATGTAACTTGACTTACAAATCTATTGAACCATTTTGAGAATTCAACATCAAGTGTAGCATCAATTTATGTGTCGCTCAAATGGGGTTAACAATACCTGTAGTAGGTCCTATACATTATGTTCAATTAAAGGTGGATCATGATTAATAAAAAATTAAGCAACGTCGGAATATAATGGTAACTATGATACATACTCAACAAATGGCTCTACCTCTGTGCAATTCAACAATATGTATGTATGTGCTGCTACAATTTCTTCATTAGAAAGATATCTTTCATTCCCTTTCCCAATCGTCTCTGCTCTATGTTGTACAAAAATGGAAAGAATTTATGGATGTTCTTCATGATTGTTTGGCATGAGTTGTGCACTATAAGTATTTGCTAGCTTGGGAAAGTAATAATGAAAGAATTTGGAACCTTCTACCATCTCATATGAATTGCAAATTGAACCTTCAACATGAGCTTTATTACCGATAGAACCTTTTAACTTTCGAAAAAACCTAAATTAAAAGGAAACAAAAGATTGTAATGTAAATAAAAACACTTATTCACTTTGTAACAATACTTTTAAATTATATAAAAAATTACCTTTCAAATGGATACATCCAACGATAATGTATTGGTCCACCAATCCTTGTTTCATATGCCACGTGTATCGGTAGATGTTCCATTGAATCAAAAAAACTAGGAGAAAAAAATCGCTCTAATTTGCACAAAATGATTGGGATATCCTTTTCTAATCTTTTCATGTCTACCTCCTTGATTACATATGATGTTAAGTCTTTGAAAAAAAGACTCAGCTCTGTCAATGCCTCCCAAACATTCGTCGGTAATAGCTCTTGAAAAGCTATAGGAATTAACCTTTTCATGAAAATATGGCAATCATGACTTTTCATTCCAAATAACTTTAACTTTTTCATGTCAACACATCGACCAATATTGGATGCACAGCCATCAGGGAATTTGAAATCTTTCCCCCAATCACATAACATTTTCTGCCTTTGTTTGTCTAGTGTGTAACATGCTTTTGGATATCTACCAAAGTCATCTTGATTTGCCAACTCAGGACGATCATAATAAAGCTGTAATTATGCTCTAGATTTTGCATTATCCTTTGTCTTACCTTCAACATTCATTATTGTGTTGAATATATTCTCAAAAACATTTTTCTCCACGTGCATCACATCATTGTTATGATAGATCAAATTTGAAGACCAATATGGTAGATCCCAAAAGATGCTACGTTTTTTCCAACCACATAATTGAGCTAATTGGCCATTACTTTGACGACGTCCAACTCAGTCACTTTTACAAAACCCCAATGATGATTATGAGGTAAAAATATGCGATGATTATCAAACCAAGATTATTTCTCACCATGCTGAAGAGTAAATGCTTCAGATTCCTCCATGCAATATGGACATGCCATTCTTCCAGTTGTACTCCAACCAGACATCATGCCATACGTATGAAAATCATTGACAGTCCATAACAAGGCAACACGAAGCAGAAAATTTTGCTTCATTGACAAATCATATATTACCTCCCCTATTTCCTGTAAATGTATCAACTCAATAATTAAGGGTTGCAGGAAGACATCTATATTATATTTTGGATTTTTAGGACCTAGCACAAATATTGTCAAAAACATAAACTCGTCCTTCATGCACATAGAAGGAGGCAAATTGTATGGTGTTTCTATAACCGGCCACAAAGAATATTATTGTCCAGATTGACCAAAAGGTTGAAAATCGTCTGTGCATAACCCAAGCCTGACATTACGAGTCTCATAAGAAAATGTTGGATGCTCCTTATCAAAATGTTTCCAAGCAAGAGAATCAGAAGGATGACACGTGAGATCGACCTTATCATTTTGATGCTCAGCATGCCACCTCATATGCTTAGCAGTAACTTCTGAGGTATATAACCTTTGTAACCGAGGAGTTAAGGGGAAGTAGTACATTTTTTGTACGCCTTTCTGTTACTAGATCCTTCACCTGCATTATCCTTGTACCAAGGATGATCGTAAAACTTACATTCACTCAATTTAAAATCACTACCCCAGTAAATCATGCAACCATTTCTACAACAATGTATTTTTTGAACCGGAAAACCAATATCATGAACCAACTTCTTCGTCTCATAAATGTTTTTGGGCATGACATTATCTTCGGGAATTAACCTCTGCATTATTCGACAAAGGCCATCGTAGCATGCATTAGGAATATGATATTGTGCTTTTAAGTGTATTAATTCAGAAACCACTGATAACTTAGATTGATTGATAACAACCCATATCGGTTCGGAAGAAGCACCAAGTCTATTGTACAACATCTGTGTCGAAGCAGTTGGTGGTTGATAATCTTCTATCATATATGCATTTAATTCAGGACCAGCAACATCTACGTCATTATTGGATTCATGATTACTACAACATAAATCGTATGCATCCTATGGAGCTGGAGTATTAAAATTCGTCATATGGTTATAGTAACCAGTATAAGAAAAATGTGGCTCTCCATGATGCACCCAATTGTGATAATGCGGAACAAACCCTTCAGTGATCACATGAATTTTAACTGTTTCTGGATCTCGAAAACTTTTATTTCTGCATTTAGGTCGATTACATAGACACATAATATTTCCTCGATCCGCAAATCTAGGCTTACTTAACGCAAATGTGATGAACTCCAACAGTGGCAGCTCAAAATCAGGATTAATAACGTGACCATTTATCAGCCTATCAATATTGTACATCAAAGATCTATCCATACAGAATACCAAAACCTGTTTCTATTGTAATATTAAATTAAGATACTTAAATTAGTAAAATTTTATTTAATAATTTTTATTTTTATTTTTTAAATTTCCTAAAAAAATAAAAAAAATAGGACTTATGATATTATTATTGTAAATTACATGTAAAAAACTTTTTATTGTTATTTTTATTAACATGCAAAAAAAACATTGTTAAACTATGTTACATGCAAAAATATTTTCTCTACTTTTTGATATATTTTTCACCTTTTTAATTGAAAGGTTAATACTAATAAATTTATAGCATTATATTGTAAAAAATAAATTAAAATTTACCTTAGCTCACAAATTCAGTAGAAAATTTCAGAGTTCTCCAAAAAAACCAAAAATAAAATTTAGAATTTTCTTTTTTCTTTTAAATGTAAAAAATAATAGCTATGTTATCAATATCATTAAAAAGAAGTTTATTAATTAATCAAAAGCAACTTGCATTAACTATAAAAAAAAAAGAAACAATTTACAATATATATATATTATCATTAAGCATACGCAAAGCAATAACCTTTGTAGAGAAAATTTTTATTTTTTATAACAAGATGATTGAGTATGCTATAAATAAGTCACGAAAGCAAATATCTAAATCATTTAGATAAACAACATTCTCCAAGCTAAAATTACAATATCAAACAAAAAAATAAATGCTTATAAATAAAATATAAATGATAAATCCATAAATCAATATATTATAATTTCAAGTGGACATATAAATGAAAAATTAAATATTTAAGATAATATAAAATAAAAAATAGAAAATACCTTCAATCAAGCTTGGTGTCCTGCATGCAGAGAAGAAATGGAAGATTGATGGTGAGAAGAATGGGGGAATACACAATGTGGGGAATAAAATTGGGAAGAAACGGGTAGCTAGCTAACATTTAATGGGTATTAATTACACAGGAACTTTTTAAAACAATTGAGAAGAAACGGGTAGCTATGTATATTTTTTATTTCCGACGGAATGGCTATTCCGTTACAAATTAAATTGCTATATTTTAATTAAAAAAAAATTCCGATGGAATCATTGTACTGTCGTAAATTAAATTGATATTTTTTACTTCCGACGAAATGATTATTCTATCACAAATTAAATTGATATATTTTAATTAAAGTTGAACACAATTTTCGACGGAATCATTGTCCCATCATAAATTAAATTAATATTTTTTTACTTAAATGAATAGACTTTCTGATTGAAAAAGTAATTCGGTCGAAAATTAATAATTTTGTGACGGAATCATTTATTTTCATTAGTAATTTGTGATAGATTTTAAATCCGTCGGAAATATTCAATCGATAATTTAAAATTTTCTTGTAGTGTTGGATATTCTCTTTCCTTTCTTGCTTATCATTTGTTTTCATTCAATAAGTTTGTTTAATTGCTATCTTAACATTGACATATTTGTTCAAAGTAAAATTTAAAGATTAAAAAGTTAAGATAAACTCACAATTCTTACACGAAGAAGATTGTAGAAACATTGACCCTTAGTTGCTAAAGTTGTCGAAAATTCAAGATCGATATAAGGATTCATTTTGAATCATATTTGTCTTCTTAACAAGTGATAAATCAATGGATTTCAATCTAACTAAAACTTTTATTGTTTGCCGAAATTATCCATCATTTTGAACTCACGAGTTTCGGCTGAGATCAAACTTCCATCTAATGTTAATCATTTAAATTATCTTTAGTCCTGTAAATAAATCTAGTTGAACAAGAGTATTGTTGACCTCGATTCAACTTGAAAAGTTCAAAACCAAGATTGATTCGACTCAAAAGATTGTGAGCTTAAAATTGGTAATCTCGAATTGAACTCGAGATCAAAATTTAAAACTCAAATCTAGCTCAAAAAAAAATTAAACTCGAAACATTCTTAGACTTAACTTGATTGAAGCTTGAACTCAAGTACTTGAAAACCTATATTGCATTTATAAAACAAATAAATTTAATATTATTAATAATTAATTTAAAATTATAAATTTAATATATTATTTTCTAGAGTTGTTTGTTAGCCTTTTGGGTTGAGTATCAAATAATTCGTTTCGACTCGTTAACAATTCGAGCATGAGTTGAGTCCATTCAATTCAAATATTAATAAACTTTAAACTATTTAAACTCAAGTACATTACGAAATGTCTCACCTTATTTACGTCCCTAATTATTGTCTTATCAAACAAGAGTTTCACCTAGAAATCCCTCAACTTATATAGCTTAAGTAGCCTGACACTCCGACTAGATTAAATCTCTGCAATTCATCTATTTGCTAGAAATGAAAATAAAGTAGCGAGAAGCTTTTTTGAATTTATAAACATTATCGTTGAAGATACTTATAGCTTGAAATTCAAATTTAAGACTATCTTATTTTGTACTTATTGTTTCTATAGACTATGGTACTTGTAATCATGCATTCAATGAGAAATGATTGGGAGAATTAGGTTAGAAGATTGTATAAGCGATTATACGCGACTAGCGAAAAGTTAAGTTGGGGTTAAAATGTCAATTGCACCATATTGCATTATATATCCTCAAAGTATGACTCACATTTTAAATTGATCTTAAACTTTTAAATGTTTCAATTTCATCCCTAAACTATGACTCTAAATTAATCCTTAAACTTTTGAATATTTCAATTTCATCCTCAAACTATGACCTTCATTTTAAATTGGTCACCAAACTTTTTAAACATTTTAATTTTATCACAAACTATACATATATATTAGTCGCATGGCTTGTTAATAAAATCTGTACGCCAAATTATACTATTATATATTTGAAAAAAAATAAAATTTAGATTAAACTATGGTTGAAACTAATTAGATATTTGGATGAATTTGATGATGAAATTGGAATGTTTAAAAGTTTTGGGACTAATTTAGAAAGAGGAATATAGTTTAGGGATGAAATTGAAATGTTCACAAATTTATGAGCTAATTTAAAATGTGAGTCATAATTTAGAGATAAAATTAAAATATTAAAAAATTTAAAGACTAATTTAAAATGAAGTCGTAGTTTGAAGACAAGATGTAATTATCTTGAAGTGCTCTAATAAGTTTTTTCTTAGTAAGAGTTGGAAAAAGTAAGATCAATTTAATGATCTACATAGTAACATTTAATCATATATAAGTTGTCTACTTAATAATAAACACGTTCACTCGATATATATATATCAATATTTTCAATAAAATCCAATAAAATCTTCGATCAATACCGAACAGGATTTGCATTTCTAATAGCAAGTATGTACAACATAAAGGTTATATAAGTTGTTTGTGATAGCATCTATATTCTTCCCATCATGTACAAGTTATGAATGTTCAATCTCCAACCTCAAATTCATGCAGCGTTTAAAGCTCGAGTCCCTACCCATTATATGTTTTACGTTTGCATCCCGGCTAGTAGGATAGACCTAATTATTGGGACCTAAAAGGGCTAGCAAAAAAGCTCTGTAGTGTCCTGATGTGTCGGAATGGACAGCATCATTCAAGGTCTTGCCATACTTTTTACTATACTCGAGCTTTATGTATTGCATGTCAATCTCAGCTCTGGTAACCACAATCCTTACTAGTGCAGTGTCATCTGTTCCAAGACCTTTCATTGCCTTCCGCAACGCCTGTTGTTTCAGCAAATGTTTTTATAAATAAATTATTCGTTTTTCTACCAGTTGATTTAACAAGGGGGTTACGATGATGATGGGTGTTTCTGATTTAGACGGAGATTTGATCTTTTACTTTCAGGAGGAGGTAAAATAGAGATCTTAATTTTTTTTTCTTTATTTATCTCTCTTTTAGCTTTTATGAACAATTACTAACAGTCTATCTAAATAAAAAGAAATAAATTACTTACGGTTAGCTTGATCATCTTGTTCCTATCAACAACACTATAAAAAAATTGATTGGAAACTAATAAAAGATGATAGTTACGGTGTTTGTAGGCGGTTTACCCTTTTTGATTTAGATAAAGAGATACAATCGATGATCAAACAATAGTTGGTCAGTGTTTTAATCTTTTATCTACCTGAGAAGGTAAAAAAAATCTGAAAGCTTTTCTTCTCTTCTACCTCTTTATAAAGATAAAATATGGAAACATCAACCAACTCAAACTAGAAAAAAAGGTGAACCGACTGCTGACATCATAATCATCTTGTTCCATCTACAATATTATAATTTATAAACATAAAATTTGATTGGAATCAAATAGAAGAATTGAAGTTTTTGGCCTTACCTTTGCATAGAACCTTGGTTGACTTTCAGCACATCTTAAAATTGTTTTAAGGGCATATTCAAAGTTCCTGTGAGTTTCATCTCTGATGGTCTTCTCCAATGTTTTCTTGAACATGCTTTTGTAGACGTCACTAACAGCGCAAAGGTGTGCCCTACTTCTTTCACTGAAAACCTGTATGAATGTCTTCCCCGACAGACTAAATTTCTTAGCCGCCTTGTGCAGTGCTTTCGCGTCTTCCTCTACCAACTTTTCATCGTACTCGGGCCCTTCGTAGCGTGACGTCGTTAAAAACGCAAGCAGTAACTGTAAAATCCCAGTTAAATAAAGCACGATAATGATCTCGATATAACAAAGATAGCTTGTAAAAACAAGACCTTTTTATGGTCACCGGATAATTCATCTTCAACGTGGTCTTCGAGATTAGTTCCGACGTTTGTGAAATAAGCTCGCTTAAGTTGTCCGATTTGCGACGGAGTTCGAGAACATATGATTTCAGTCACTGCCTTTTGATCTTTCAGGGCTCCTCTCAAAGCTTTCTTCAAAATGAAAGAATCTCGTTCTCCTGGTTCGTGCATCCATAGCAATACTGCTTTCTAATACACAGTTTTTCCCCCCAGATATCAGTTCCGCTTTCCCATTTTTGTAGATTGAAACCGAAATATTATTAATTAATTACCTTGAGATGGCCGTTGAGCTCGGATCTTAAACGTTTCCCAAGTTCATGACCGTATGCGGATTCATATTCTTGTTCGATGAGGGAGCGTTGTGTGGCATCTCTGTGAGCCAGAATATCCACGATCGCTCCCGCATCGCATCCTATTCCTGAAAATGGAACGGAGAAAGCATTTAGATCGCACGGATCAACTAATCGAAATTGTAACCCGTGACAAGAAGAAAAGGATATGAAGAAATGTAGAAGAAAACGTTACCTTTGAAGGCGCGGAAGATTTGCATGGCATCTTCACGGGTGGAAGGTGGCACCGGAGGTACTGTCACCGTCGCCATTTCTCGTCGTCTCGGAAATCAACAGGAAACAGGAAGAAAGTTGAAGGTGAAGGTGGATATGGAATAAGAAGAAGGTGAACAAAGGTTCCTTATCCCATGCATTTAGGATTGTCCACCAATTTACAGACGCCCCCATATATATATATATATACTCTACAGCCTTTTCTATTTTTAAACACTCCATATTAATAAAAGCAGCCAAGATCGCTAATACAACAAAAGGACACTTTAAACTTGGGACTCATTAGCCGTTTCCTCTACATTTGTTTAAAAATTAGGCAAAGTATGATATGATTTTACTTTGTTGAGTTGCTCGATAATTAAAAATTATAAAATGATCTTTCGACTATATGACGTTATTTTGTTGAGTCATTCATCTATTAAAAGTTATTAAATGATCACTTATTATTCATATGTTTCAAACTCGTCCTTTTCCAGTAGAAAATTAGTGATCATCTAAAGTGAACGTTAACATGTTGATTGAGATATGATAAAATATTATCTCAAAATCGTTTGAGTTGTATTTTGTGTATTAAACTCTTCATTTACATTACACACGTCGAGTTAGTGCTTAAAACATTACATTATCCAGTCAGTGCTTGAAAGCAACGACGGTGTCAGTGGACATGATTAAAATATGATTTTATCATATTCTAATCAGAATGTTAACGTCCAGATCAAGCGACTGTTAATCTTCTAATAGAAAAAAGTTGAGTTTGGAACATATGAATAGTTGGATGACTATTTTCTAACTTTTAAAAGTTGGGAAACCCAACAAAACAATGTCCGATAATCAAAAGATCATTTTATAATTTTTAATAGTCGGGAGATCAACAATTAATAGCCCTATAATCAGAGGATCATTTGTATAGTTTGCCCTTAGAAATTTTCATTGATATCATGACCTAAAATTCTTACGAACAATGGAAGGATCTTTAAAGGGAATGATTAACCCAAGGGACCAGAAATGAAGAATAGAGGTTTCATTGTTTTTTTTGGCCCAATAGGCCAACTAAGAAAAATAAATTGGGATATAGGGCTGCTAGAAAATTATTTTAGGATCTACGACTCGTCACATTGAGGTGACGAGTTTTGAAGGATATTATTTTTATATTATGTGATTATTATTTAATTAATTTCTAAGGAACTCGTCACCATGAGTTCTATTAAATAATATTATTTTTACGACTATTTACTTTAAATAGAAAAATAGGAAAAAAATCTTTGGAACTCATCACCTCGAGGTGACGAGTTGTTGTAGCCTAAAATGTTGTTGTTGTTTTTATATTTTTGATGTGAGAAATTTGAACGATCATACTGATATATGACTGAAAAGTTAAGCAGATTATAATACATTTTGTTTAAAAGAACAACGAATTATAAACGTTAAATTAACCCATTAAACATTACATTATGGAGACAAAAACAATTAACCGTGAACATGAAATTATGAAGAAAAAATAACAGACTTAATACATTACGTTAAGGACGTAAATAAAACTAACCTTATACACACCTTAAATAGTAAATAAAATCATAAACATAGTTGTATTTGTTATGATGCTTTAATCTTCGTAATCAGTAGACTCGTCAGAAGTAATATTAAGTTCCTCAATTCTCGATGCTTTTCTTGTTTTCGTTCACGTATAAATTGGAACCTTGCTTCTGGTTCTCCATAATTTATGTTTTTTTTCTTCGTCATTTGTCTGAGTTGGTGGGATGTTCGAGCTGGAAGCAACATCCTCAACTGAACGAGCAAGGTCGAGATCAACGAACTCTACAAACAAATCGACATTAGACAAAAAATGATAGAAGTATGTCTCAATCATACCAGTACAGTTGACATCATCCTTTAGATGAAACCTCATGCATGATAGTGAAACTCTATAGTATAAAAAAGATATTCTTCTATTGCTTTCGAGTTGAACCCTTGTTTCTATATTGAACTTTAATTCATCTAGTTGAATATTTTTTTCAAAACACATGATTAAAGATTTGCAATAAAAAAAACTATTGCACGAATAGTGGAACAATAATGGTAAGCTTAGGAGTGTTTCATTCAACCAAAGTTGTATCAGGACAATAATGCCACATTATCATTTCATCACCCACGTTCCTGGCAGTTAATGACGAGTGACTCATTTATTATAAATCAATATTATTACTGATTAATTTAAAACATTTATAGAGAAAATGAAAACTTATTAGAACTTTAATAACCATTTGTGTTGTTGACCCAAAAAGCAGTCGGGGTTTTAGTAAACTTTTGTGGTGAGTGAGTCAAGCGGGAAATTCTACAATACGGTATCCTTAATATACAACTAAAAAAGACGTTAACGGATTTGTTATTATTTAAAAAAAATATCTTTTTTAATTTTATATTAAAATTGTCGCACGTGATCATTTCCCGAGTTAAGTCCCCAACAATTTTGTCCGTCGTTATATTTATTTTTGGTTAAAAAGTTAGTATTTATAATTTACATTGTTTTAACTTTTGGGTGATTTTTTCCTACGAATTTTATAAAGAGAAAATAACATCAGTGACCAAAAATGCCTTATAATATACGATTTTAACCAATTGTTTTTGGATTTGCCAAAATGACCAACTAAATCGCAATGCGATCGATAATTCGCAATGCGATCTCCGGTATCGCAAATCAGTTTCCAGATTCGCAACGCGATTCTGACTATTGCATTGCGATTTTCCAAATTCGCGTTGCGATTTTCCGAATTCGCAATGCGCATATGTAAATCTCAATGCGAATATGTAAATCGCAATGCGAATATATAAATCGCAATGCGAGTATGACTATCGCAATGTGATTCTAACAATCGCAATGCGATTGTGACATCGCAACACGATTCTGACTATCGCAACGAGATTTTGACTATCGCAACGCGATTCTGACTGTCGCAACACTGAATTTCAAATTCACAACAGGTTTTAGTTTCGCAACACAAATGTTTTGGGTATATAACTACGCAACAGAAGCAACTCATAACCTAAATCCCTAAATCGCAACTCATTCCATCTCCATCTATCACTCTCTCTGGCGACATCCGTTCCTATATCCAACGACATCCTTCCCCATCCGGCAACAGGTTTTAGTTTCGCAGCTCGTTTGTTTAGTAAATTAATTTACAATAATGAAATCATCTAATGTTGATCATTTTTGGATAGATTTGTGTTTTGGAGGGTCATGGGAGAATGTTCATGGTGTTTTACAATATATTCCTTTACCCATGAATCTTCAACTAAAACTGTCATTAAAAAAGTTAACTTATGAAACTCTAATGTTACGTGTTGCAAATAAATTGAATTTAGAGCCCTTAAGTGGATTTAGGCTATCTTATCAGAGAAAATGTAAAGTTTATTTGTTAACCGACAATGAAGATGTTGAACGATTCATTGCTTACATTAGTGTTTCGTAAGATGATGTTACATTGTATGTTGTTGAACCTAGAAGTAGTGAAGTTGGGTCAGTAGCGGGTAGTAATCAACTAAGTTTTTCAACCCCAGTTTATGGTGCTCAAAATTTAATAGTTCCACCACAATTTCATCACCAAGCAAATTTTGTTTCACCACATTTCCAATACCAAACATAATCTCAAAACCCACAACCTTTCCCTAATCCAAATCCCAATCAACTTTCAGCACCAAATTCTGATTTTCGTATTAACCAGTTAGACGATGATGAGCCAACAGAAAAAATTGTGAGTACTAGTCGGTATTCAAAATTTGATCTTGGTCAATACCCGGACTTTGATCTTGGTCAATACTCAGATTTTGATGATGTTTCAGAAGAAGAAACAAACCCTGCGTGTAATGATTTTGATATTGGTCAATACCCAAATTTTGATGATGAAACAGCCGCTACCGAGGAAGATGTTGATGATAATGAGGAGGAAGTTACGACTGTGAATGAACACGTTGAACATCCATTCTGTAATTCATATAACCCTGAAGAAGAAAAAGAAGAAGAAGAAATCCCCGAAGAAAAGTCCCCAAAGAAAATGCCACGGGAGTATAACTGGAATATGCCAGAATTACTTCAGATACCGGAAGAAGAGTTAGTAAAAATAACAGTTGATTATTACACAAAAATTATTCGTATCAAGAAAGATGATTGTTTTGATATAAAGGAAGACTTGAATATAGCTTTGTATACGAAATGTGTGGAAGATGGCTATCAACTGAAAGTTAACAAATCAAGCAAAGATCGTTTCGAAACAAGGTGTATGATTGACAAAAACTGTACGTGGCGTATGATTGCAAAGAGGATAAAAGATTGCGAAATGTTTCAAGTTAGGACTTTTATTGATAAACATACATGTTCAAGAACCCAAGTTTTTCCTCACCATATACAGGCAAACAAAAAGGTGTTGGGTGGTTTTCTGGCTGAGTTAATGTTTTTGAATGGCAGGGTATATCGGGGTCATAAAATTATGAATGACATGAATGCTCGGTTCAAGATTAGTATCTCATATTCTCAAGCTTGGATAACCAAATGTTATGCCTTGGAATTGTTGAGCGGGTCGCCAGAAGTATCGTTTGCCCAACTGCCGGCTTATTGTCACAATTTAAAGCTGAAAAATCCTGGGTCGGTAACTCATATCAAAACAGATAGAGATGGACGCTTTGAGTTGCTGTTTATCACCATTGGTGCTGTGGTTAGTAAATCAATATAATTTTGTTGACTCATTTTTGTTAGTTACATGCATTTCACATTTAAATGATTATATTTCTTGTGTATATGATTTTGTAGATTCGTTCGTTTATTACTTGCATTCGCCCAGTTATTACAGTTGACGGAGCACATTTAAAAGGTCGATACCTTGGAGTAAACTTATTAGCAGTAGCCATGGATGCTAACAATGGGATACTGCCAATAGCTTACGGGGTTGGCAAATCTGAAACCTCTGATTCATGGATATGGTTTATGGGGCATCTTAGGGATTGCATAGGTCCTATTAGCAATCTGACAATCATATCCGATAGGGCAAACTCAATTGACAACGCTGTTAGAAGGTGTTTCCCAGATGCTTTTTATGGACTTTGTGGTGTTCATTTATATAGAAATCTAAAATCAAGGTCTGCTGGTATAAAAAATCACAAATGGACATACTGGAAGGCTGTAAAAGCTTGTCGGGAAGTGGATTTTAATAAGCATATAAATTGTTTAAGACTTGTTTTGCCTCAGTGTTCTCAAACACTAGAAGATGTCGGGTTTGAAAGATGGTCAAGAGTACATCAACTTGGAGTAAGATATGGTTTCATGATGTCTAATAGTGCAGAATCAATCAACGCTCTAAGTCGTCATTCCCGGAAATTACCCATTACTATGTTAATGGAGTTTTTTCGAGCCTCTATTCAACAGTGGTACTACAAGAAAAGAAACCATGCATGTATTATTTCTTTAAATTCGTAACTTATCATATATTTTACTAAGTATTATTTATTTAAATTTACAGGAACATTGGAGCATCGTGTTACACCATGGACTGAAAAAAAGATAATGAAACGTGTTGTGAAGTCAACGTCATGGAGAGTTAAACCATGTTCAAACACTTTGTTTGAAGTACTGGATAATAACTTAAATGGGCTTGTCGATCTAAATGCAAAGACGTGTAGTTGTATGAAATGGCAAACATCTGGTTATCCGTGTGGGCATGTTATAAAAGTTGCTCTTCATCTAAACCAAGATGATTCAAGCGCATACGCTATGGATTGCTACACTACAGAAGTATATCGACAGACTTATGCCGAGATTATCTACCCTATTCCACATCCTTCTGAGTGGGACATACCAGATGACTTACAAACAGTTTTGCCACCAGCCATGGACAGAAGGCTACCTGGCCGACTAAAAAGTCACGATCGTATACCGTCTAAGGGTGAAGAGAAAAAGAGATCAACATGTAATCGGTGCAAGGAAAATGGTCATACAAGGTTGACATGTGGATCACCAGTGCCATCACAATCATCTTTTCCTCTACCAAAATATGGATCCTCATCAAAATCTAAAGCTTATATGGTGTCAAGAAAAAGGCAATCAAAATCGCAATCAAAATCAAAATCCCAATCACAACCGGCTTCACCTTTTGGGACTATTAACTTAGGTGATTTTTAAATGCAAACGTTGTATTATGTGTAAACTTTTAACATTTTCAGCTAGGCATGTATTAGTAACTTGAGTTTGAACATTGCTATGATCTGTTCAGTTGTTATCACTTATTACACATTCATTTGAATATCGCAACGCGAATTTGACTATTATGTGTATTTTATGTGTAAACTTTTAACATTTTCAGTTAGGCATGTATTAGTAACTTGAGTTTGAATATTGCTATGATATGTTCAGTTGTTATCACTTTTTACACATTCATTTGAATATCGCAACGCGAATTTGACTATCGCAACACGAATTTGATTATCGCAACTCAAAAATCGCAACGCAAATTTGACTATCGCAACACGAATATGACTATCGCAACGCAAAAATCACAACGCGAATTTGTCTATCGCAACGCGAATTTGACTATCGCAACGCGAATTTGATTATCGCAACGGGTATTTGACTATCGCAACGAGAAAATCGCAACGCGAATTTGACTATCGCAACGTGAATTTGACTATCGCAACGCGAATTTGACTATCGCAACGCGAATTTGATTATCGCAACGAGTATTTGACTATTAAAACGAAAAAATCGCAAAGCATATTAGACTATCGCAATGTGAATTGACTTTCGCGTTGCGCTTTTGGCTTTCGCATTGCGATTTTGAGTTTAGCGTTGCGAAAGTGTACCTTCAACAGGTCTTTTGCCTTCAATATGATGCAGATTGAAATCAATAAATCAACTTTTACATTTCAATCAATTAAACAAGCACAAATAAGAATTATTTACACATCAATATTAAACAAATCAACTTTTACAAATCAATTTTTATAAATCAATTAAACAAGCAAAAAATGATAATAATTCTTATTTTCCTCATCAATTAAACAAATCATACTTTTAAGAATCAATTAAACAATCAAAAAAAGTGTACCCCAGACAGTTGTTACGCACCCATACATCAATTTCACGCAACTCACTTCAGGATTAACCTGTAGAAACCAAACATTTGCTCAAATAACACTTTCTACACATCTAAAACCAACAAACAGCAAATTATTATTGAATTCTAGGTACTTAACAACACTTGCATTTGACTTAAAAATTGTTTATGGACACTTTCATAACGCGGATGTAGGTAGGCAGCGTCTCGCATATATCGCTCTAGCCATAAAATGCCGAAACCACAAGCCTACTACACCTCTATCTCTATCGATGGGAGGTAGAAACTGTGTACTTCCTGTCGTCAAACGCTCCAAGCACATGCATACGAGAGGACCACAATCCCCTCTGGCTTCCAACGTTTGTTGTGGCACGGTCTCGTCTCTGATAACTGTAACATTGAACTTCTTTGGCTTCTTGTTTCTAGAATAAGTCCAATAATTAATCTCATCCAAGAATTTAGCCAAATGAGAGCTCCATCCCTTAATAATATCTCTCAAATCAGACAATGATATATAATTTATCATGTTGTCATATACTATTGTCTTTAGGGATGGGAGATGAAGCTCGACGAGAAGCCAATGAGTACGTTCCAAAATAGGGATAAACACCTGCATCGAAATGTAATAATTCAAATTGCACACTTATTTATGAACACCTTTAAAATATTTAAACAAATAAATACTAACCTTATCGACCTCCCACCATGCAGGATAAAGTTTAGCTTGTCCATTAGCCAACACATATGATTCCTGTCGTTGATTCTTCAAGTGAACTACGTGAAAAGACGTCGACATAATTGTATATCGCGTATTTTTTTATTTTTCTTCAATTTCCTTACTATTAGAAGACGTGACACCCATGCATCAATATGTTGTTTTACAAAAAAAAGACATATATTAGTGAATTACATAAATTTAAAAAAAATTAATCAAAATGAAATATAAGAAGAAATATAAGACTTACCCCCCCATCGAAATAGACATTGTCTTCAACCCCTAATAACACACCCCACCAAGACCATTCAATTTACAAATGCATATCATCGTTGAGTTTGTATATGTCAGCGTAAAACCCTTGGCTCCACTCATGTAGATAAAAATCAATTGCGGTCTTAGCCCAAAGGGTATTATCCAGAATTGTTTCCGGTAGTTGTTTCCTCTCCACTTTATCTGCTGGAATAGTACTGGCCAGTAACTTATACGAAAGCCAACAGTCATCCATCATGTCCGGTACGTGAGGGGGTTTCTCAATAATTCGATATATTACACCGTGTGAATCGGGCTCTAGAATGTTGGGAGTGACCTCTTCAACGATGACAGTGGCCTCTTGAACGGTGGGAGGGGACTCTTGAGGGATGATAGGGGCCTCTTGAACGATAGGGGAGGCCTCTTGAACGATGACAGGTAAGTCGGGCTTTTTCTTACGGATTCTTCGCACTATTGGGGTGAACGGAGATGTAATGGCACGTGCATGTCGTCTGATGCGTGAACTCCGTCTTGTAAGAAAAACTCGACGTAGAGCATCCACCTTAGCGGGCCGCTAAAAATAAATTAATACATAAATCAATAAATAAACAGACATGATATTAAACAGTGAAAACAAAGACAAATATATTTCAAACCTGCACGGTATTCACCCAAGTCATTATTCTATCATTGTTCACAAAATGCATCAGATAACATTCCAGAAGTAATCACTTATATAAACATTTAAAAGGAAAACATATAGGTTTAGTGCAGGTTCAATGACAACATAAAGAGTAGTAGTTTATTCTTGAAACTTAAATTTTCAACACTGTGAAGTTAGTATTTGTCTTTGTCTTTTGGTTGAAGTAATGCAATTCATTCAAGTTCCAATTTGCAGAAGAAGAATAGAATCTGAAACTTAAAATCACAACACGAATGACTATCGCAACGCGAATTTGACTATCGCAATGAGAGAATCACAATACGATTTTCATTTCACATTGCGATTTTTCGTTGCGATAGTCAAATTCGCGTTGCGATAGTCATTTTCGCGTTGTGAAAGTAAACTATTCTTCTTCTGAAAATTGAAACTTGAATGGATTGCATTACTTCAACCAAAAGACAACAAAAAACAAATACTAACTTCACAGGGTTAAATAATAAACAGTTTAGCAGTATTGGCAGCAACCGAATGAATTTACTAAGCAATCTAAGTGAAATGGTTAATCTAAGTGAAATGGTTAATCTAAGTGAAATTACGAGTAAATTTATCATCAAGTTAAATATGAAAAATATTAAACATACCTCGTTGCGTAGAGTATGAACCTCATTCTGCAATGATGCTACCATCTCACGTAGAGTGGCTACCTCACCACGTGGAGGTGGAGGTGGAGAACAGGGAGATAAACGTCGTGGCATCTTTGCCAGTCGCCTCATGAGGTGATGGTGGAGAAGAGGCTCGATGATGTGACAGAATAGGTGATGGCTCTTGTTGTGGAGGTGTATAGTCGGGTCGATCAGGTGATGGCTCTGGGTGAGGTGATGGCTCTTGAAGTGGAGGTTGTTCATCATCCGTGCCATCAAAAAACGCTTACTAGCTTGCCACCAATCAGTGGCAAGCTCAGCTTCCGTGGGTGTCAGCCTCTATAATGGAGTGTTGGCCTCCTAACAATATAAAAGCTCAAACAAAGTTAAACGTGTACTAGTAATAACTTGTTTATAAACATATGGTAGTATTTGTGTTAACTTACATTATTTATTGTCGTATACGGTAGTAAATCCTCCCATTGCTGCAAGGTCCGTTTCCTCTTCCAGGAAATAGCCCTAGGAATATCATTAGAAGTTTTTAATGCATATGTCTGCATGGCGGGAAAGGCATCAAATATCCAAATCTACAAACAATATAATAACAAACATTAGTAATTGTTAAATAATTAATTATAATTTTGGAAACATTATATAAAAATTCTTACCTTAAATGCCCAAATAAAGCCTGACAAATTGTATTTGGAACCATCGCCACGCAAACGTTTTCGATCATCAAAGGCAGACGACAACTTATTCCATGTAGCTTTCCATAGATACGAACCCCACGGAAATAGGTTCCATGCATTTAGGTCCTCTACCAATTTAATTAGATCATTAGGAATAGGTTGTCTGGCCTCTCTGCCTAAAAAGTCGGCATGCAAAAGTATTAGAAGGCATACTCGGACAACATCGACGTCATACATCCGAGTAAAACCATCTTTCTTATTCAATAATCTCGTCAAGTCTTCTACGTGTAAATTCGGCTTCTCCATTGACAGCTCAGGAAAAACCCAGGATAACCATGATAGGCGGGTAATATGTCTAGTGTACCGACCTACATCATCGTGTCCGAAGCGTAGACCGGTGATTAAGCAAAACTCCTCCCGCCCAAAACACGTATACGCCGGTGGAAAATCAAACCATATCTCTTCATCACGACGTTGTATAGTCCATGGCCCGAAGCAAGTATCCTCAAATATTTTTTTTTGTGCAGGTGAAAGCTTCGACGCAATTGTTTTGGCCAGGCTTACTTTATTTCTTAAGGTCAATTGAGCCAAATAAAAGTTCTACAAAAACAATAAACATACCAAGTTAGATATATCAAAAACTACACTGTGAAGATATACCAAGAACAATAAACATAAAGAGTAGTAGTTTATTCTTCAAACTTAAATTTGCAACACTGTGAATTTAGTATTTGTCTTTGTTTTTTTTGTTGAAGTAATGCAATTCATTCAAGTTTCAATTTGAAGAAGAAGAATAGTTTCTGAAACTTAAAATCGCAACACGAAAATGAAAATCGCAACACGAAAATGACTATCGCAACGCGAATTTGACTATCGCAACGCGAAACTAAAATCGCATTGCGATTCTGTCGTTGTGATTTTCATTTCGTGTTGCGATTCTCGGTTTCAAATACTAAAATTGAAACTTGAATGGATTGCATTACTTCAACCAAAAGACAAAACAAAGACAAATACTAAATTCACAGGGTTTAATGACTAAACAGTTTAGCAGTATTGGCAGCAATAGAATGAATTTAATAAGCAATCTAAATGAAATGGTTAATCTATTATTGAAATTACCAGTAAACTTATCATCAATTTCAATATGAAAAACCTAATAATAATGCAAAAATTTCAAAATAAAAATAATTAAAAAAACTAACCCTCGGTGGTTGATTTGGTTGATTTTCTATTTCTGACCGTGAATGATTGTGAGGGTGGCTCTGAGAGATGGAGATAGACGAATTTCGTCGGAGATGGGGACGGATGTCACCTTAGAGAGTGAGAGATGGAGATGGGACTGAGTTGTGATTTAGGGTTTTAGGTTATGAGTTGCGATTACGGGATATACTGTGGACGGTTCAGTGTTCCGATATATTAATATTCGTGTTTGGAATTTGAAAAAAAAATATGCGTTGCGATAATAATGGCGCTTTGAAAATCGCATTGCGATAGTCAGCATCGCGTTGCGATAGTCAGAATCTCGTTGCGATAGTCATAATCGCGTTGCGATAGTCGGAAAATCACAACGCGAATTTGGAAAATCGCAATGCGATAGTCAGAATCGCGTTGCGAATCTGGAAACTGATTTACGATACCGGAGATCGCGTTACGAATTATCGATCGCATTGCGATTTAGTTGGTCATTTTGGCAAATCCAAAAAAAATTAGTTAAAATCGTATATTATAAGGCATTTTTGATCACTGAGGTTATTTTCTCTTTTATAAATTTACCGAATGCACATTTTGCCTTTTCAGAGACCGACACTTGTGTTGTACCTACTAAACAACTTGTCGGCTTCCCATGGAGGGTACTAAGGAATTAGAAATCCCATTTCGAAGATATGGAAGAATTCATTAAATAATTTTAATGATTAAAAAATAATATTTTTAAAATTTTAAATTTAAATAGTTATATTCATAAAATATACTTACATGGTTAATAATTAAAAAAATATTCTGAATATACATCATATTGTCATCATTCAATTATTCAAAAGAAAAAAAAGGAAATTTCATACTAAATTGTTTTAAGAGATTAGTTTATAACATTAAAATTTTGATGTAATAAATTAATCCTACATTAATTTCATTATAAAATTATTATTTTAGAAAAATATTGTTGTTAGAGTTTATTTTTATTAATATGAGTAAGTACGTGACAATGTCTGTTTAAAGATAACTCTCATCCATTTAACATTGACCTTCAAATATTTTAGGAAAATATTATTATAAGAGTGTTTTTGTGTTTATATTTTTATACAATTATTAAATAAGACAATATAAATAATTTTATTTGAATATTAAAATTACTTTTAAAAATATAATTTAAGATTATGCACGAATCAAACTGCCTTACTGGTTAAAAGGATGTGTTATCCCTAAAGGTCTCGTGTTCGAGCACATCATATGTCTGAGGTGTTTGAAAATTCATTGTCAAATTGATTGAGAGTTCTTTCAAACATATATTATATTTTAATTACTCTTAGATTAATAAAAGAAAGATTATTTTCACATTACTAAAAAAGTTATATTATTTTATCTAACTTAATTTATCTGAATGTAAGATTAAGGGATTTGGCTGATGAGATTTGAAATTATCTAATAATTATATAAATTAATTGTGTGACTAATTTTTAATTATATTTAACATTTAATATTAAATTAAAAATATTAATAAGAAAGTTCAAAGAATTATTTTATATATTTTTTTTCTAAATTTTACATTTAGAGCCACGTTAGCAATATCAAGAGAGTTCTCTCACTTTTTGAGATTGCTTTTGGCCTCAAACTCAATCCGAGGAAGCCCAAGCTGTATGGGATTAATGTTGTTAATTCGCTCGTCAGAGATTGGACAGATTTGATTCGCTGTGGTTTCGACCAATTCCCTTCGACATACCTTGGGCTCCCTCTTGGTCAGAGTTGGAACTCTCTTGTAATATGGTATCCTATTATCGATAAGTTTAATTCCCGTCTTGAGGGGTGAAAAGGGAACTTTTTGTCTTTTGGAGGTAGTAGTACCCTCGTCATGTCTGTGCAATTAAACGTGTCGATTTTCTTCATATCGTTACTTAAAATGCCTGCTTCTGATGCTTCTTCTTTGAATAGTGTAATTGCAAGGTTTTTATGGGGTGCTAATGAAGGTAGATCGATCCATTGGATCAAGTGGGATAAGTTGTGTAAACCAAAAGAGTTTGGGGGTTTGGGATTTGTTGATCTGAGCTTAAAGAACAGAGCATTACTTAATAAATGGCTTTTGCGGTATGGTAGCTATCCCAATAGTTTGTGGAGGAAAGTCATTGACGCAAAATATGTTGTGGGGGGTTCTTCGAATCTCAGTACGCCGCTCACTCCGGCTAGATATGCTTCTTGGTTATGGAAAATTTTATTGATCCCCTTGATTAATAGGGCTAATCTCTAGCAAAAATATTCGTTCCGTTATCGGAGATGGTCAATGTATAAACTTATGGTCTGATCTTTGGATTAGCAATCGCCCTCTTGATGTTTCTTTTGCAAGAATATTTTCTCTTAAGGTAAAAAATCTGGTAAGATATGTGTAACGTCCCAAAATCTGGATTAGTAGTTCGGGATGGTAATTGGATGATTTTTAGGATTTACTTTTCCAACTCTAATCGTAATTCTCATTTCCTTTGTGCCAATTTCCTTGATAAATTCATTCTCTTAAATTCATTCTCATTTTCATTCCTAATTTTATTAATTGTTCTTTTCATTCTCTCATCCAAATATCATTGTATTCTACTCAAAAGATATCCCATGGCCTAAACTCTTCTTCTTCATTTTTTCTATTCATTTTTTTTGTTAATTCTTACTCCTTTTATCTTGATATTTTCTCTTCGATCAAGATTGCTTCATTCTTCTTCTTTGTGCCGCTAATCTCCTTTGTTTCTTGGTGTTGCCATTGTTGATCTTCTTCATCTCTTCATCTTCTTTTTCCAACAAGGTAATTCTCTTTCCTTGGTTCTTTTTTGTGTTTCAACGATTAATGATCTAATTTTTGATGATTTTAATTAATCATTTATTTTAAAGAGGAGTTTGTGAAAATAAACTTATTTTCAGAGACGTTTAATGTGCTACTTTTCTTGATATCTTTTCAAGGTTTTCTTGTGATGATTGAGATATTTTATGATGATATTATTATCATATCAAATCAGTTTTTCAATTGCATTTGATTTCGAGGAATTCTTCAAAACAAGCTTGATTTTGATATTTTTTTAGAAATCTAAGAGTTAATGTTAATTAATGTCATTTGTGATTTTTTTATTTGATTTTAGGTATTTCTATTAGTTGTTCTTGATTAGCTCTTATTGAGGAGAAGTAGTGTCAATTAGATCGGAGGCCTAGAGAGTTGTTTCGGTAAGATTTTTGGTCATTTTGGTTCTTTCGCTCTGTTTTCGAAATGGAAAATTATACTATGTTTTGGATATGTTCTTGATCTGTTGTTTTAATTTCCAAGGTGTTTGATGTGTTGAAAGGTGAGAAAAATTGTTGCATCGTGTTTTTGTGGTCATTTGCTAAATATTTGGAAGCGATTTCGGTTAGTGGACAACAAAGGTGAGTGACTTCTATTCTAAGAGGATGAACATGTTCAAGGGTAAATGGAAGTGTAGCTTAAAGTAATTCTTTTAGCTTGGACTCTAGGATAAGTGAACTTAAATTTATACATATGATTGATACGTAATGTGATATGAAATATGAATATTGTCATGTGTATTGAATGTGTTGCAAGTGATGCATAGTGGTTTTGAAAGTGTATTTTGCAAAATGTCTATTTATGAATGTGTGAGGATTGGTGGAACAGCTTCACTATCCGGTGTGATCGAGCAAGGTAATATTAAATAAAGTGTATGTGGTTTGTTTCTATAAAATGATAACGTGGGGAGCCATTAGGACTTAGATGACCTTTGAGACGTTGAACTTGTAATAATATGGCATGTTAGTTGTATTCATAGATTTGAAATGAAGCATGATGTTGATTTGATGTTGTTGTTCGAGGATGTTGAATTCATATGAATGTGTTGTTTGAATATCAAATTGACCAAATGTTGAATTATGCCTTTAAGAAGTGGTTGGTATGCTTAGACAAGTGGCACTAAGTGTACTAAATATGTTAGACTCATAGGATGCATGAAATGTCCCAAAATGCATAATTGGACTAGGTAATTTATGCCAAAAAGTGAACTTTTATGCAATGTTTGACTTTAGATGCTAGATCCTTGTATGATGATTTGATTTGTGTTATAAAGCATGCTACAAGTGTATTATGACATGTATGATGTGGTATGAAGGTGTCCAAGCATGTATTTAGTCCATATGATTGATTATATGAAAATTTGGTGGCCTATTTATGCATCTTCTTGCGAATTTTGCACTTTTCTAGAAACAATATTGATTCCTTAGGGGAAAGGATCGATCCCTTCCCAAAAATGATCGACCTCTTGCTTTAAAGGATTGACCCCAAACCTATTATTTTGCAAAGGATCGATCCCTTCATTGTGTGTTCAATGAAAAGTGATAAAATTGCATTCATTTAAGGTCCTAAGTGTCCCTAAGTCTTAATTTGACCATAGGAAGATTATATAAGTTTAAAATCGTCCAAAAATTGAATTGCTAATTAATATTAGACCTTAACTTGGAATTTGATGAGGCTTCTTATGTCACACTTTAATATACTGAATTTCATAATAAAGGAGTCAATTGCATATTTGTCGTTCTTATATGACTTTCGAATTGTTTATGTTTTAGTTCTTAGAGAAATATGTTCAATTTGGTCTCTGTTTGGTGTCCGATTAATATGAAAATTTCCATTAACTAATTAATGATTAATAATGAATATTGGTAAACTCAAATTGGTATTTCTAGTTAGAATTATTTGATGATGTGAAAAGATTATTTTACCCCTATATAGCTAATTGTGTCTATCTTGTAATGCATCGAGTTTCGAATGTTGCTTAAATTGTTATTTGTTATCCGCTGTCATTTATTACATTATATATGTTTTAAATTTAAATGTTTTTGCATAGTATGCATGTTTAGGGTTTTTATTCTATTCGAGAAGTTCGGAATCTAATGTATACTCATGTATCCAATTTATTCTTTGTAACGTGATATGGGGTGTTAAAACATGTGAATTTGGTGTGAAACTAAACTCTGTCTGGTTGTGGCAGATCAACCTTCGCAAAAGTCTTTTTGACTAGGAAATCGAGGTGTAGGAAAAGTTTTTGGAAGATTTTGGTAGTATAAGAAGAAGCTCCCTTACCTCGAATTAGTTGGGTTTGTTTCTCTAATGGTCAGTACTCTTCCAAAGCATTTTATGATTTAAGTGTCGATGGTTGTTCCGAGGAAATGTCATTTTGGAAATTGGTTTATTTGGTTCCTCCTAAGGTAGATGTTTTTATTTGTCAAGCTGTCCAAGAACGAATAGCTACTCGGATTGAAATTCGTATGCGCAGGGTTGCTTTGGATTCTTTCTTGTGCCTCTTGTGCAATAGGGAGGATCAATCAGTGAATCATTTTTTTGTTTCAGTGCGATATGTAACATCCTCCATGCCGGGTTAGTGATTAATTTGCAAAGTTTCAACAATTGGTGATTAAAGTAGAATAATTATATAGTTAAAAAAAATAATGGTTAGTAAATATGAAATGTATGTAAGGACAAAATGGTCATTTGTAAGGAAAAATTATAATTAAAAAAATGTTATGGGGTTATATTAGAACCCACGTGGGGCTTGTGGAGGAAACAAAGGTTTCCAGAATCCTCTCATTTCTTCTTCCTTCTTTCTTATCTTCTTCTCTTCCTTCTCCAAACGTGAAGCTTGCAAGTAAAGGTAAGAATCTGAACCTTGGTAGTTTCTCTGATTTTTAAGATTGAAAATGGAAGTTTGGATGTTATATAAGCTAAAGGAAAGCTTATATGGCATTAAGACAACAAGATAAGTGTTTTAGAGATAGATTTGGAAAATGAGTTTTTAGATGAAATTTTGATATGGATGAGTTTTTGATGTTTGAATAAGATTTTTGACTTGTCAATAAGTTAATTAAGAAGTATGAAGTAATAGAATTGAAATTAGAACAAGTTGGAATTGGAGTAAGATTCTTCAATTCTATATGGATGAGTAGTTTTCTTAGTTTTAGAGGTATTGAATGGATAATAATTAGTTTAAGTAAGTGTATGAAAGCTAAGAGTATTAAAGGGAGTGAAATATGTATATTTGAGCTGAAAGGAAAGGATTTTCGAGCTCAAAATAGGATTTTCGGGCTAGGGGAATCGGTACCCATTCAAGGGGAACCGATACCCCCTCAACGAATATGAATTTCCAGAATGCTAGAGGGGAATCGATACCCCCAGGGGGGGGAACCGATTCCCCCATGAAAAAAAAAGAAGAAAAGAAAGAAAGACTAAGCTATTAATTTCTAAAATTAGTAAGCTATTAAAGCTTAATTTCAAGACATAGACATCTGATGATCATCTTAAAAAATTTTGTTTATGTAGATACCGAGCCTACACGAGTTCGGGAACAATCTACAAGTAGGATCGATCGAGGAAAAGGAAAACAAGTATAGGTGAGTGCATATGCATAGCATGATTATAGAAATATACTTCATTCTAGACTTGTGATAAGTCTAGATTTTATATCTTTGTACATGAGCATATTCTGTATTATGAGACATGACATGAGTTCATATAAAATGCATTATATGACATGAATATGTGGGAAAAGTTATGAGCTATGTGAAAAGGTAAGAAATTACATGTCTACGCGATATAGACTACGTGAAATGTAAAAGCCCATGTTATGTAGATGAGAACTATAAGTATAGTTGGCATGCCAAGGGTAGAGGGTCTACGCGGTCCTTCGGGACATATGTATATTCTTTGGAACATGTGTGAAGTCTTGAAAGACACATGCTTGATCCTTAGTATATGTATATGATTCTTAAGGAATTCTATGTGGTCCTTATGGACATCATTATATGGCACTACGGTGCAATTCTACGCGGTCCTTCGGGATATATATATATTCTGTGGAACATGTGTGAAGTCTTGGAAAGACACATACTTGATCCTTAGTATATGTATATGATTCTTAAGGAATTATATGTGGTCCTTATGGACATCATTACATGGCACTACGGTGCAATTCTACGCGGCACTTCGGTGCATTTATACGAGCTGTGGTGACAGTATAGTGCACAACCTCACATTACTCAGATACCTTAGGTTCTCAATATGCTATCATGGGCCAATAAACTTATTAATACAGATTCATGAATGTTACAGTCATACGCTTACAGGTATGGATATTGATGATGTATACTACATTGATTAAGTACATGTTTGCATCTCATCTCATATGATCATGACATTTTCATTACATTGCCTTGTTATTATTACTGCCTCACTAAGTCGATGACTTAGCGTGTGAGTGTTTCACACGTAGGATCCGAGAAAATAGACGAGACAGGTGAAGCAGCTTGACAGCATTACTCCTGCAACCACCAGATCAGAAGCAACTTAATCAGTAGGTCATTTTGTTATGTAAATGGCAGTTGGTATGTAATTAAAGGGTTAAGTTGTGTATGCTCTGAACATTTTGATAAACTTATATTACAATATGTATATTATTGTATTTTCTTAATATAAGTTCAAATATTTTGCTATTATTGGTTAAGAGTCGTGTTTTAAAAGTTAATGTAATATCTCTGACTCCTATCCGGGTCGGGTACGGGTTGAGGGTGTTACATTTAATGGTATCAGAGCTATGGTTTAGCCGATTCTAGGCATAAACCAGAGTCTATAGAGTCTTTAAATGGAATACATGCCAACAAATAGTGAGAACTTCTGATCTGGTATAGTATGAGTATGTTGTTTTGCTAATAGAACAATGTGTTTATTTTTATTAGATGTCCGAACATAATAGCTCCCGAAGTGAAGCGGGAGAAGATAGGCATGCTGAAAGCAGTAATTCACCTGCCCTGGCCAGGCAAGGTGAAGAACATGCATCTCAAGGAGTGCCTGTGCAAGATCAAGATACGTTCTTCAGAACGTTAGACGCTATTCTGACGCGTCTTCAACCTTCTGCTCCACTAACTCAAAGAATTAATGTAGCAAAAGAGTTGAGAGGTTTAGGAGCTCCCGAATTTAAGGGAGAAGCTGAGGAAGGTCCAGTGTCAGCGGATCTTTGGTTGAATGATTTGAAAATCATGTTAGATGGTCTCCACTGTTCCGAAGTGGAGAAATTAGATGGAGCTGTGTCTTTATTGAGGGGTCAGGCGAGGATATGGTGGACGAACGTCACCATGAGGATGTCAACCGACCAGTTGACTTGGTCTTTGTTTTTAGAAGAATTTAAAAACAAATATATTGGAGATCAGTTTATCCGACAAATGAAGCAGGAGTTTATGAATTTGAAGCAGATGAGCCGTTCTGTATATGAGTACGAATGTGAGTTTAATAAGCTGAGCATGTTTGCAGTTGAGCTTGTGCCTACTGAAAAAGATGCTTGCGAATGGTTCGTGGAGGGCTTGCGCCCTAGACTTAAAGAAATGTTGATAGTATTAAACTTGTCCTCGTTCCAGGAGGTGATCAATCGTGCAAAAGCTCTTGAAAGGGCTCAGAATGAACGATTTGGGGACTCAAGAGTTCAGACATCAAAGAGGACGACTACTTCTTCTAGCTCAGTACCAACAAAAAGGGGAAGAGACTCGGGATTTCGATTGCAAACTAGATCAGAATCAGTTGCATCGTTTGCTAGGGGAGCAAGTCAGGCAAGACCTAGACAGACGCAGTCAGTGGAATCTGGTGCTGGGAGATCTACTCCGAGTCAAGGGAGACAGTGTCAGCACTGTGGGAAAAACCATTATGGGGCTTTTCGTATGGCTGCTGGGACTTGTTTTCGATGCGGAGATGCCGGACATTTTATTCGGGATTGCCCTTTGATTGTTGGTGAGCCTGCACCATCTGGAAGAGTTGGTTCTTCCTCACAAAGAGGACGAGGAAAAGGCAGAGGAATGAACCCGTCTGAATTCTCTGCCCAACCTGAAGTTCGATCCACTGCTCGAGTATACAATCTAAAGACAAGTGAAGACCGTGATGACCCTGATGTTATAGCAGGTACTTTTCAGTTGTATGATAAATTAGTATTGGTGCTGATTGATCCGGGTTCTAATTATTCTTATATTACCAGTAAGTTAGTAAAGGAGTTGAGGATTCCTATAGAAGCTACAAGTAATGTGATGATAGTAACTAATCCGTTAGGGCATAGTACTCAGGTGGACAAAGTCTGTAAGGGGTATCCCATAAAGGTTCAGGGAATTGAATTCCCTGCTAATCTGATGGAATTACCCTTTGACGAGTTTGAAGTGATTCTGGGAATGGATTGGTTGTTTCATTATTATGGGAATGTCGACTGTAGATTGAAAAAGGTAACCCTGAAGAGTCCAGAAGGAATAGAAGTTAATGTGATCAGTGAAATGTGTAATCCTTTAGCAAATGTAATATCAGTGATATCTGCCAAGAAATTATTGCTACAAGGATGTCAGGGTTTTCTTGCAAATGTGATTGATTCAAGAGCTCAAGAGAAAAGGTTAGAGGAAATTCCAATAGTTCGAGAGTTCCCTGATGTTTTTCCTGCTGAATTGCCAGGATTACCTCCGGATAGAGAGGTAGAATTTCAAATTGAAGTAATGCCAGGAACCGCTCCAATTGCAATGGCACCTTATAGAATGGCTCCAAAAGAATTGCAAGAGTTAAAGAATCAATTGCAAGATTTGTTAGAAAAAGGATTTATTCGACCAAGTGTGTCACCTTGGGGAGCTCCGGTGTTATTTGTTAAAAAGAATGATGGATCAATGCGTCTTTGTATTGATTATCGACAGCTTAATAAGGTGACTATTAAGAACAAGTATCCCCTTCCGCGCATTGATGACTTGTTTGATCAACTAAAAGGAGCTTCGGTATTTTCGAAGATCGATCTACGTTCGGGTTATCATCAATTGAAGATCCAGGAGAAAGATATTCCGAAGACAGCTTTCAGAACGAGATATGGTCATTATGAATTCATCGTAATGCCATTCGGAGTAACGAATGTACCTGCTGCTTTCATGGATCTCATGAACAGGATTTTTCAGCCCTATCTGGACCAGTTTGTTGTTGTCTTTATTGATGACATACTGGTGTACTCGAAATCCCATGAAGAGCACAGCACACATTTGAGGCTAGTTTTGCAAATTCTCAGGAATAAAAATCTCTATGCGAAATTGTCCAAATGTGAGTTCTGGTTAAAGGAAGTAATTTTCTTGGGGCATGTGATCTCGGCAGTTGGGATTAGAGTAGACCCTCAGAAGGTTAAAGCTATAATGGATTGGGAAGTTCCTAAGAATGTGTCTGAAGTTCGGAGTTTTCTTGGACTTGCCGGTTACTATCGAAGATTCGTTAAGAATTTTTCGATGATTGTGCTGCCTCTAACAAAGCTAATGAGAAAGAACGTACCATTTGTTTGGACTTCTGAATGTCAAGAAAGCTTCGAAGCTTTAAAGAGAATTCTGACGGAAACTCCGATATTGGTTCAACCGGAATCTGGCAAGAATTTTGTAGTATACAGTGACGCATCCCATAACGGGTTGGGGTGTGTATTAATGCAAGAAGGAAAGGTGGTAGCGTATGCATCGAGACAATTGAAACCACATGAAAGGAATTACCCCACTCATGATTTAGAAATGGCTGCTGTAGTATTCGCTCTCAGGATTTGGCGTCATTATCTTTATGGGGAGCGTTGTTACTTATATACGGATCATAAGAGCCTGAAGTATCTGATGACTCAAAAAGAATTAAATTTGAGGCAACGTAGATGGGTAGAGTTTTTAAAGGATTATGATGTGATAATTGACTATCATCCCGGAAAGGCTAATGTGGTAGCAGATGCTCTGAGTAGAAAGACGTTTGCAGCCTTACGAGCTATGGATGCAAGATTATCTTTAACGGGAGACGGTGGTCTTTGTGCAGAATTAACCCTTAAACCAGTATGGTTGGAACGGATAGGAGAATTACAAAGTAAAGATGAAATGTGTTTGAAAAGAATTGAACAAGTAAAGAACAAAGAGATTAAAAACTTTGAGATTAAGTCAGATGGAAATCTATATTGTAAAGGAAGAATTGTAATACCCGACAATGACGACTTGAAGAAAGAAATTTTATCAGAGGCTCATTGCAGTCCGTTAACGATGCACCCGGGTGGAACCAAGATGTATATGGATTTGAAGAATCGATTTTGGTGGTCAGGGATGAAACGAAGCATCACCGAATTTGTGTCTAAGTGTTTGATATGTCAACAAGTCAAAGCCGAGCATCAAGTTCCATCAGGATTATTGCAACCGCTTTTCATTCCTCAATGGAAATGGTAAAATGTTACGATGGATTTTGTTTCGGGGTTACCCTTGACCCCGAACAAAAGAGAATCAATCTGGGTAATTGTTGATCGATTAACTAAGTCAGCGCATTTCCTTCCGGTTAGAACGGATTTCTCTATGGAAAAGTATGCAGAGCTGTATATTAGAGAAGTTATTAGATTGCATGGAGTACCTGTTTCCATAGTCTCTGATCGAGACCCTCGATTTACTTCTAGATTCTGGAAATCTTTACATGGAGCGTTGGGAACTCGTTTAAACTTTAGTACGGCTTTTCATCCTCAGACTGATGGGAAATCAGAGAGAACTATTCAGATATTAGAAGATATGTTGAGAGCATGCGTAATGGAATTTAAAGGATCATGGGAAAAGTATTTACCGCTGGCAGAGTTCGCTTACAACAATAGCTATCAGTCGAGTATTAAAATGGCTCCCTATGAAGCTCTTTATGGAAGGAAATGTCGTACGCCTTTGAACTGGTACGAGCTCAAAGATAAAGAAGTGCTTGGTCCTGAGTTGATTCAGGAAGTAGAAGAAAAGGTCCAGATAATTCAGAGTAATCTCAAAGCTGCAGCAGACAGACAGAAATCATATGCAGATCTAAAAAGGAAAGAAATTGAATTTCAAGTTGGAGATAAAGTGTTTTTAAAAGTGTCCCCATGGAAGAAGGTGTTGAGATTTGGTCGAAAAGGAAAATTGAGTCCTCGGTTTATTGGACCATATGAGATTGTAAAGAGAGTAGGACCTGTAGCATATCAGCTAGCTTTACCACTTGAGATGGAAAAGATACATGATGTCTTTCACGTTTCAATGCTTCGAAGATATCGATCGGATCCCTCCCATATCGTAAATCCAGAAGAGATCGAGGTACAACCGGATATGACTTATGAGGAAGAACCGATTCAAATTTTAGCTCATGAGGTTAAGCAATTGAGGAACAAGACTATTCCTTTGGTCAAAGTGTTGTGGAGAAACCACAAAGTAGAAGAAGCAACGTGGGAGCGTGAGGAGGATATGAGGAATCAGTATCCCCATCTCTTTTCTTATTGAAAATTCGAGGACGAATTTTCTTAAGGGAGGGAGATTTGTAACATCCTCCATGCCGGGTTAGTGATTAATTTGCAAAGTTTCAACAATTGGTGATTAAAGTAGAATAATTATATAGTTAAAAAAATAATGGTTAGTAAATATGAAATGTATGTAAGGACAAAAAGGTCATTTGTAAGGAAAAATTATAATTAAAAAAAATGTTATGGGGTTATATTAGAACCCACGTGGGGCTTTTGGAGGAAACAAAGGTTTCCAGAATCCTCTCATTTCTTCTTCCTTCTTTCTTATCTTCTTCTCTTCCTTCTCCAAACGTGAAGCTTGCAAGTAAAGGTAAGAATCTGAACCTTGGTAGTTTCTCTGATTTTTAAGATTGGAAATGGAAGTTTGGATGTTATATAAGCTAAAGGAAAGCTTATATGACATTAAGACAACAAGATAAGTGTTTTAGAGATAGATTTGGAAAATGAGTTTTTAGATGAAATTTTGATATGGATGAGTTTTTGATGTTTGAATAAGATTTTTGACTTGTCAATAAGTTAATTAAGAAGTATAAAGTAATAGAATTGAAATTAGAACAAGTTGGAATTGGAGTAAGATTCTTCAATTCTATATGGATGAGTAGTTTTCTTAGTTTTAGAGGTATTGAATGGATAATAATTAGTTTAAGTAAGTGTATGAAAGCTAAGAGTATTAAAGGGAGTGAAATATGTATATTTGAGCTGAAAGGAAAGGATTTTCGAGCTCAAAATAGGATTTTCGGGCTAGGGGAATCGGTACCCATTCAAGGGGAACCGATACCCCCTCAATGAATATGAATTTCCAGAATGCTAGAGGGGAATCGATACCCCCAGGGGGGGAACCGATTCCCCCATGAAAAAAAAAGAAGAAAAGAAAGAAAGACTAAGCTATTAATTTCTTAAATTAGTAAGCTATTAAAGCTTAATTTCAAGACATAGACATCTGATGATCATCTTGAAAATTTTGTTTATGTAGATACCGAGCCTACACGAGTTCGGGAACAATCTACAAGTAGGATCGATCGAGGAAAAGGCAAAGAAGTATAGGTGAGTGCATATGCATAGCATGATTATAGAAATATACTTCATTCTAGACTTGTGATAAGTCTAGATTTTATATCTTGGTACATGAGCATATTCTGTATTATGAGACATGACATGAGTTCATATAAAATGCATTATATGACATGAATATGTGGGAAAAGTTATGAGCTATGTGAAAAGGTAAGAAATTACATGTCTACGCGATATAGACTACGTGAAATGTAAAAGCCCATGTTATGTAGATGAGAACTATAGGTATAGTTGGCATGCCAAGGGTAGAGGGTCTACGCGGTCCTTCGGGACATATGTATATTCTTTGGAACATGTGTGAAGTCTTGAAAGACACATGCTTGATCCTTAGTATATGTATATGATTCTTAAGGAATTCTATGTGGTCCTTATGGACATCATTATATGGCACTACGGTGCAATTCTACGCGGTCCTTCGGGATATATATATATTCTGTGGAACATGTGTGAAGTCTTGGAAAGACACATACTTGATCCTTAGTATATGTATATGATTCTTAAGGAATTATATGTGGTCCTTATGGACATCATTACATGGCACTACAGTGCAATTCTACGCGGCACTTCGGTGCATTTATACGAGCTGTGGTGACAGCATAGTGCACAACCTCACATTACCCAGATACCTTAGGTTCTCAATATGCTATCATGGGCCAATAAACTTATTAATACAGATTCATGAATGTTACAGTCATACGCTTACAGGTATGGATATTGATGATGTATACTACATTGATTAAGTACATGTTTGCATCTCATCTCATATGATCATGACATTTTCATTACATTGCCTTGTTATTATTACTGCCTCACTAAGTCGATGACTTAGCGTGTGAGTGTTTCACAAATAGGATCTGAGAAAATAGACGAGACAGGTGAAGCAGCTTGACAGCATTACTCCTGCAACCACCAGATCAGAAGCAACTTAATCAGTAGGTCATTTTGTTATGCAAATGGCAGTTGGCATGTAATTAAAGGGTTAAGTTGTGTATGCTCTGAACATTTTGATAAACTTATATTACAATATGTATATTATTGTATTTTCTTAATATAAGTTCAAATATTTTGCTATTATTGGTTAAGAGTCGTGTTTTAAAAGTTAATGTAATATCTCTGACTCCTATCCGGGTCGGGTACGGGTTGGGGGTGTTACACGATACCTCGTAGAGAATTTACAAAGATGGTATTCATTTTGGAATGTTAGTATGGTCATTCCAGGAAGTTCTATATCATTCCTAATTGTGTGAGAGGGTGCACCGATTAAATATTCTTCTAAATTGCCATTGGCGGTTAGCGTTTTCTGGTTTAGCGTGGTCAATTTGGCTATTTCGAAATGGAATTTTCTTTAATAATAAGCTTTGTGTCGAAGACCAAATTTTCAACACTGTTATCTTGAGGATTGGTCTACGATGTAAGAGTAAGTGACCTTGATCTCCTATCTCCATTTCTAATATTTTCTCTAACCCTTCACTGTTGTCTTATATTTCAATTTTTTCCTTGAGCTTTTATGCTTCGATTTTCTTATTGGTAACATTTTCATTTTTTATCCTTGTTGATGTTGTTGTCTAGAGTGCGGGGGTGATTCTGTTTTCTACTAGTCTGTTCCGGTGGCTCCTCATATCACACCCCCAATTTTCAAATTAAAATTTATTAAATAAATTGTTTGATTTTAAGGATTAAAGTGTAAGCTTTTGGAATTTTGTGGGCTAGTTTCAAAATTTTGGAAAGTTCAGGGACCTACCCTTGAGTTATCCCATTTTCTGGTTTGTTGAAAAATAAAAAATTGGGATTTTATGGCTGAGGGGACTTGAACCCATTAGGCTAAGTTGTTATTAGTGTTTTATTTAATAAATATAATTTATAATAATTTGGGTTGGGTGATGATCCCATTTTCAAATTCACCCTCCCGATGGTGAACCAAAAACCTCATTTTCTTTGTGAAATATTGAACCACAAATCAAATTACCTCGTCGTCGTTCAGTCACCACTGATGGATAGAAGCGTGCATCATTGTCGTCGTCAGCTTCAATGTCCTCCGGTGACTCAACCCTGACTCGTAGATCATCTCAATCGATCTCCGATCGTTGTAAATCGAGGGAGGAAACCTTGCGCCGCCACCACTCTTTCTCTCAATTCCGGCCGTTCTAGCTATCGGTTGGCTGCATCACCACTACCTCCGTACTCCCCACCTCCGTCCGCTCAAAACCTGACCGGTGGATCAGGTTTTGTTGTCGTTTTCCTCGTTGCTAACATTGGTAAGCGTTTCAACCATTTTCTTTTGTTTCAGATGGTTTTAACTAAAATTGAGCGTTGTTGTTGCTTGGATTTGATGTTCGGTTGATCGTGAAGTACTAGGTCACCGTCCCCGACCCTGTCGTCGTTACCATGCATCGTCACGTGCGAGTGGGGCTCCTCCCCCAACCTTAGAACATTCTAGAACCGGTTCGAGTTGACTTGAACCTATCTGAGTCAACTCGTACTGAACCGAGTCAACCAAAACCGCCCTGAGTCAACTCGAATCGGTTTGACCTGTTGACCTTGACCCAAACTGTTGACTTTAACATGCCTGTTGACTTTGACTTTGACCAATTTGACCGTTTACCGTTGACTTTGATCAAAAAGTCAAAATTTTTGAAAAATCATATTTTATGTTTTTCAACATCCTAAGTCCAAATCCAACGCCCATTTCGCCAAATTCAATCCCAGTAAGCTATTTTTTGGCATTTTATCTCTTGATACAATATAAATTTTCATGTTTAAGTTCCGTTTTTAATGTAATTGGTATTACCATGTATCTGAGATATTATGAGACGTGGAATTAAAGTTTGAGGGCAATCAAATGGAGTTAAATTGGTTAACTTTTATGGCTCAAAAATCGAGGTAATACATTACTACCTTATGTATGCTTTATAGAACATGTTGGCATTGGTTAATGCATAGACGAATATGTTTGGATACATGTGTGTAATTAATATATTTCTAAACTCGATCCAAATGCGATGAAAATTAATTAAACTGAATAAGACTCAAATTACACGTATAAGATACTAGAAGACTGATAAGAAATAATTTCAAGTTCAGTGATTAACCGATAAAACAATCAACCTCAGAATCTTTAAATTCTAATTATTTTCATTAAAAGTTTTAATATCAGAATCATATGGTTAAGAAATTACGAAATTACCCCTATTAGGTAAAAATGGTTCGAATTGACCCTAATAGTGGAAGTATCGTGAGAATTCGTATTTAATCCGATAAACTATTGATTCATCTGTTATATTCATGATCTGTTCGGAAAGTCACTGATAATCAGATCTTAACATCTGAGAAGGTACAAGACTTAGATTATTGATTTATCAGCAAATATCTAAAGGCTAAAACACTGAAAGTATTATTTATGTTTGAATTATTAAGGAAAATTGAATTAAATAGAAATACTAGATTGAACGAAATAACCATGAAGTATAAAATGACTCAAAGTACCTCCAAACCCTAGAATGACATGATTGATAATATGATTGATAACTTATTTAGTAAAGAAATTTATGGCTTATTGTGTATAATTTCCAAAGTTTCTCATAAAAAGAAAATCTTTTGTTCATTTGTAAATTTTCTGACTTGAGCAGTGCTACTCTTGAAGTCTGTAGATTATGGTCGCATGGCTAATGGGCCTATACTCATTTATACCAACCGGATTCAACTTATTCGAAATCAACGTGATAAATGAATGATTCACACCTTTTCCTAGTTTTTTTCGGAGTAGAAATCATTGAAAAATTTGAAAATGTCCTCCTTCAAGAATGGCCAAAATCTTTTAAAGAAACCCATGTTCAATCCATCCGGTCCAGGTGCCTTGTTACTATCTGACGAAGCAATTACCTCCCAAATTTCATCCTCCAAGAAACTCCTTTCCAGAACGAAACATTGCTCCTCATAAAGCCTATTAAAATGCAGGTCCATATGCTCCACCTCCAGTGTTGTCTTCAAGTTGTAAGTTTTCTTGAAATATTCAAGAATACTAGATTTTATCTGTTCCGGGTCCGAAACCAACTTACCATTCACTTCCAAAAACTTCAGGGCATTGACCCTTCCCCTATGTGAAGCGTACTGGCGAAAGTATCTTGAATTTTTATCGCCATCTTGTATCCACTTCGCCCTAGATTTTTGAAACCAAATTTGTTCGTCTTTTTTATAAAAAGACAGTAACTCCTTCTTATCTCTCGCAATGGACTCCATCGAAGCCCAAGTATACCCCTGTTGTATTTCTGCCTCCCGTTCAGAAATGGACTTCTCCAGATTCACAATCATTCTCGGCAACTGCACTCGATTGTTGTTAGACCAGCTTTTAATTGCTTCCTTTAATTCTTTTAAGATGCTTTCAATTCCTCTCCTCTTTCCCCTCTTCAACTCTTTGATTTTCACTTTCAACATGTCTTGAAATCCCACCTCATTCATAAGGTAATTAAAAAGTTTGAAAGGTTTCAGACTCCAATTAACCTGACTTCTTTCCAACACCACTGCATTGTGATCCGAAATTAACTTTGGCAGTAAGACCTGAACAATGCCAGAAAACAACAGAAAAAAATTAGCATTCACAAAAAACCGATCTAGTCTAACAAAAGAATGAACTTCCCTATTATTTCACCACGTGAAGCTCCCTCCAACCAACGGTAACTCCACCAATTTAGCTTGGAAGATGAACTCCCTGAATAGCCTTATAGAATGTGAATTCTGAGTTTTTCCAATTTTCTCATCCCGAGACAAATATGAGTTGAAGTCGCCTCCTACACACAAAGGGCAATCCACTGTACCAATGAAACTAAGCAGTTCCTCAAAAAAGCCTCCTTCTCCTACTCAACGGTAGGACCATACACATTTAAAAAACAACACTCCTTTTTGCTTTCCTTGATCATTCCCTTAATTGCCACGAACCTTGTAGAAATTTGCTGCACCTGCGATATGAACCAGTTTTCATCCTATAAACTTAGGATTCCTCCAGACGCCCTTTCTGACGGAGACACAACAAACCCGCTAAGATTCTTTCCCCCTAAATTTTTCAACGTAGACGGTCTCACCAACTCTACTTTAGTTTCTTGCAAGAATAAGACAGAAAGTTTCCGGTTCATAACCACAATCCTTACCGCCCTTACCTTTTCCTTACTTCCCAACCCCTTGATGTTCCAAGTTACACACGAGAACCCAACCATTATACAAAAAGACTTACACCTTATCCAGAGCTATGAGATTAATTCCCACCCTCCTCGCTCCTGCTTTTAATCATTTCCGAAAACTTCTTGGCAAAAGCGTTCTTCCCTCCCCTAAAGGTTACTCCCATCATTTTAAGCAATGACTATTTTTATGTTGTTTGCTATAATATAGATGTTTACTTACATGATGATGTCTAAATTTTCCTTAACCATTTTATGATGGGATGTTTTTCCAATGATGGGCATTGTGAACTTAATGTCATCGAAACAGGTCAATATTTTGTCTCCCAGTGCTGGGTTTGAGACGGATTAATGGTCTGAAGGGAACATCTATTCTATGTTTGCACCTGTCACAAACTGATAGATGCACAGATGTGCATTATTTTTTCATTTGTTAAATTATACTGACATTTTTGTTTAACTGCAGCAAATTGCTGCATTCAATATTTTGCGAAGACGTCTAAAAACTGTGCCATCAAACTCTTTCAATGGTGATCAACTCAAACGAGCATCATCAGGCAACCCTTACTCCCAAATTTTACATCATAGTGGATCAAAAATTACTGAGGATGTTGATATGGACCAAGATAATGGGAATTTACAGAACGGAATTGACTTTGCTACACTGCAACAGTTTAAGAAAATGCAGCAACACCATATGCTAGCAAAATCACGAGCACAATTACGAAACAGTTCCACTTCAGTATTGAAGGTGTGTGACCTGCTTGTTCAGAGTCTTGTTTTCATTGTCAGGCATCATTTTTTTTTAAATATTTTGTTAGACATAAGTGCATATATTGTCAATTAGGTAAAGACAATGCCTTTCCTGTATGAGAGTTGGCTTCAAACTTTTATCGTCGTTATGTTTCACCTTTGTACGTTCATATATGTTACTCTGATTTGAAGGTGAATGTCAATATGAGTATGTTTCCTTCAAGTGAGTTTTGGATACGTGTATATGCCTGACATGAGTATGCTCTAAACTTTAGAAGTTCTATACACTTGAAGGACCATACTCTCCCCCATGTATCAGACATGGGAAGATACTTAAGACAATGAAGAGTCGGAGTAACATAGTTTAACACAGTTTGCCAAATATTTTTTTGGTTTTCCAGTATATTCTTATCAACGTATCATCTCTCTTCTACATCCAGGAGGGGCCCAAAAGTAGAGCCCCAACAATCTCCAACATTAGAGAGAAACAAGCCTCCTTCAAGATCATCTAGGAGAGGGCCGGGGCAGTTGCAGATTTAACTGCTGTCATTGCTGCCAATCAATAGTTCTAGTTCAATCGTACTCAAGCCACAGGCAATATTAGGTATATAGTTTGTAAAATTTTATATCTATAGTAGTTTGTTTCTATATTGAAACCCGTGGAGGCTGGGATGGTGAAAATTGGCTTTTAAATATAAGCTCGTGGGGGTTCCAAGTATTCAATCTCTTTTTTTTTCTCCCTCCTTTATGAAAATGATACACCCATGTGGTTGAGTCATTTTTTTTATTGAAAACCACATCGGTTTTTTTTGTTTTGTATAAAATAAGGATTAGCTAATGTACAAATAAATTGATTTTGGATATAACTAGGCATGTACAAAGAAAACCGTTTTATTCTATACTCTATAGGGATATTTGCCTTGCATATCTTGTTTTTATGTCTATTGCTTTCAGAAGTTTCAGAATGTGTACATTTTTGTTTTAAAGTCGTAGAGGGGTATTGAATCTTCAAACAGGGTGATAAAAACTAGTTGCATCCGTAGCTTTGCTCATGTGTCATACCGAACGCTCTAAAAAACTATAAATGATCGACAATCTCATATCAGATGGAAAGTGGGGTAGTTTGGGTGTGTTAACAATGACTTCACCTTGAAATGTTTTTATTAGTTTGGGGCGATTATAAGGTAGCATCTGTTCGAAAGACTTTCAACCATTTGACAATGAACGCTCAAACATTCCTATAGGCACCCTGTTTGAATTCGATACATCTAGAAATAACAATAATCTCTTTAACCACTAGGTTGCTTGGTTTGTGCACTTTACCTAAAACTTCTAGGCAAAACTATGGGACGTTATACTATTGGGTGAGTTGGAATGTACATCGAACTTTAAAGCATTAATCTAACCTTGAAAAGGAAATGAAAGTTTTTGGGCATATAAATTAGTGTGATGGACTAATTATCGGTCATAACTTTTTGTAAGATAATTATTGATACCAACGGCAATTCTAATTGTCTAATTTCATGCCAAGTGCCTCAACGAACGAATGGAATAGACAGTTTGGATGAACCGTGACTTCAAGTTTAATCTTTGAGAGTTGGGTAGACACAGAATTAATTTATACGCATACTGCAACATGACCATAAACATATTGAACGTATGTGGAAAACTCTTCTTAGACCGCTAGGAGAAAAAAAAAATAATGCTGAGCCATAGCATAAAAACTTCCCCGCAAAATTAACTCTTCATCTGGTGCTCCCCATGGGAACCGAGTTTGAGGAGCTTCATTGGCCGATTTTGAAGCAGATGCAGTATTAGTATTGATATTAAAGGTTGATTCAGATAAATGAGAATCTCCGGCAGTCAATGTCGATCCAGGAGGCAGGCGGGATCTTTATGTATCACGTACCTGGAATTCCAGGTCTCGTTGGCTCATCTAGATGTTCAGGTTTCCTTGACAGCATATTAACGATCCGGTGCATGTTTGGTCGCAATTTGGGATCATGCAGATAGCTCTGCTTGTTCCGTTTGGTCGCAACTTGGTATCATGCAGATAGCAGGTGGTTCTGTGGCAACCTCCAAGACCATGCCCTTTTTTGTAAAGCTTATACGCCTACAAAATCTACCGAACAAGGTCCGGTTAGGAAACAAATGTCATTCATAGAATACTTCGCTACTTTTAACCATTTTTAATTCATTAATTAAAAGAAAGCAATAATGTCAAAAGTTGAATATTCATGAAAAATTAGCAATGAAATATGTTTAATGTTTGGATGTTACCTTTTTCTTTCAAAAATAAAATAAAAGATCTTATATATATATATATATTAAAAAATAAAAGAACTCATCATGTTATTTAAAAGATAAAATTTAAAAGGCTATTCGATGCAAATGAATGAAAAATGACATTTCTGAGTTGATCCAAGTCTATGCACTTGAGATTCAGTGCAAAAGTGATAGCTCAACATAATTTTGTGGCATTAATGAAGTGGTACCACCAAGTTAATATTATTACATCTTTTAATATTCACTGGCTGAAAAAAAAAATTCGTGCGTTCAACATTGGACTTAAATAACCCATACAAATGCAGAACACTGATGATGAAACCCATTCATCCTTTGCACATGCTTCTCATCTTCGAACAACATCGAAACCGATGGCACCAACCAAAAACACACAGATTGACTATTCATATTTAACACTACAAGAGGCCTGTGCTCCCACCAAATGGATTGTTTGCATGTGGTTCACCATAAGGGACCATTTGGTTCACTGGAAATGCCCCTAAACCTGCATCACCAAAAGGATTTGATGGGCCCATCATCAAATGTTGCTGCTGCTGCTGCTGTTGTGGCAACGGATAGGTAGTTGGTTGGTAAGAACCAAAAGGATTTGTTTTGCTGTTGAGCCATTGCTTCCATTTGAACTGCTGTAGGGGGAGCAACGTTATTTGACACAGCAAATGGATCCTGTACCTCAAACGGATTTGGTGCTGCACTCCCACATACAGGCTGCTGGGAAGCTGTATATACAGCTGAGTCGTATAGACCGTTGAGAGTGAGCGAGTCCAATCCACCAGCCTGGAAATCATCAATAAAAAAATCGGTCAGATAATTAGCATTATTCTACTGACTCGGGTCCCCAGTGTATTCTCATTCAGAGACTTTGAACTGTCTCAGTTGCATGCATGACATCATTAAAATGGCACAAGGAATGAAATCTAAACTGAATGCAAGAAGAATGACACTTGATAAAAAAACTTACTACAAACTAAAACCAGAACTAAGAAGCCGTTGTTCCGAAATACACAAGTCTAGAATTAGCATATATTTATTTCATACAAGTACACTAATTTAATGATCTCAAGTGTTTTCCAATACTAAGTCATATTTCACACAGACGTGTGTTACTCAAAATTAGGTGAGAGAAGGATCTGGAAATGTCTTACACAGGTATGTTTAAAAAAATGTTCTTTTTATTATTATATGTTTCGGGCATGAGAAGTGAAAGCACAGAAAGGGCATACCAATTGCCTTTCAGTTGGTGCAGAAATATCAGTGCTTGGTGTTGTGACGAGGGCAAGTTCCCATCCATTAGGATCGAATTCTTTTGGTTGCCCGGCACTAGAATTAAATGTGAAAGCAGGATCTGCAAAAAAATAATAAAAAGTGCACCTTCTTAGCATTGCAACGCCAAAAAGATTATATTAGCCATCAAATAATGGAAGGGGGGCAAAGGCAAGGGACTAAGAAACATAGTTTACCAGATTCTGTTGGAACAATGGCTAGTGCTAAAGCATTACTTTCCTCAATTGCTGAGGCATTAGGTGCAGAATCATTCAATCCCTGAACCCAACAAAATGCAGTCAACAAAACAAAGAAATAGACAAATAGGATAAGGCTATGAAACTCGAAAAGAAACATACCAGTAAATCGTCAGTGTCCAAGTTGGTCTGAGGTGCTAGAGGGGGAGCAGTCTCGACACTGGAAACAGGAACATCATCAGCAGGTGCAGATGGTTCAGGTTCATCATTGGATGATATTTTATCTTCAGAAGGACCTTCCTCAGGTCTGTATGTTAATTGAAGCTGTAATAATTGACACCATTAGTTCTTTAGCATATATCAGATCAAAATAATTCTAAATTCCAAGGCAATTTGAGAATTCTATATTAAACACAAAGGCGAGAAAAAAGGAAAAAATTACAACTTAAAAGGTCATTCATCTTAAGGATCCTAATATCCAGAACCAAGTTATATAGTAAACTTTTGCCATTACATTTGCAATAGCAATCAATCATGTTTGGTCTTACCATCTCAGCTTATATTTGATTCTAGCTTCCTCTAGTCTTGATAGCACTTTCTATAACATTATTTTCATCTTTGGTTTCGACATTTTCGTAATGAAAAACAATCTCTAGCAACATTCCTCATATTTCCCAGAGTTCATTTTAATTCATGTCCAGTTAATTGTTAGATTTAACAATATAATCTAACACATCATGCAAATAAAGTTTAAAAACAACCCGAAATCCCTATCATATTGATAGACAATACAATTTTTGTCATATATATTTAACAGTTGAACAAATAGCATGCATAACCTGCACGAATTAGACATGAAATACAACCATTAGATTAAAAAATATATAAAACATATAAAAAAAATTGACAGGGCGTGTAAGTTAACTAGTTTTACACTAGTGTGAATAAATCTCTATTATATGTAGCATGCATGTACGCATGCATATTTGTGTGTGTTATCACTTATCAGGAATATAGTTGAAAGAGTACTAACCAACGGTTCCGTTGGGACAGAAACCACACGTGGTGCCTCTCTAATATACTCTTCCATGGTAGCAAGAAAAGATTGTGGAGGCTGGAACAATGATAATGATTAGTTAACATCAAAGGATTGAACAAAAAAAATCACATAAGAGAACTTAAACAAAAATTCACCTCCATAGAATCCATACCTCCCGGAGAACAGGAAACTGGAAGTTCCTAGCAAGTTCCAATCCTTTGCAAACTTCGTAAAAATCAGAAAGACTATTAGCCTGCATCATAGAATTAATTATATCTTTACCAAACCAACCACAACTACTAACCAAATAACAATGTAATTCAATAACCAGAAAAGTAACTACTTGGCTAAATATTTGATACAAATGTAACTATTAAGAAATTATATCTTCACCTGTTGACCAGCTCGCTTGTATACATCAAGTGCTTTGACAGCTTCATGTCTAGGCATCTCAAAAAACTGCAATGAAATCACAAATCAAGCTATTGTGAAAAGGGGGGATAAAATAATTAAAAAAAGTATCAACCTGAAACCAGGAAATTATTTTCTAAACAATAAAAAACACATCACCTTGTCAACAAGATTGATAATTCCATTATTAATAACACAATATATTTTGAAGCTCTCTTTTAATACCTGAAAAGTGCAGCATTGTGAGGTTAATGTAGTTTCAAAAGCAAAGTATTTCCATTGTCAGATACTTCTAATCTTAATAATTCATATGATAAGGTAAAGGAATTCCTAAGAGAAGTACAAAAATAGATTTCCAGTATTTTTTTTAACACAGGAAAATCTCTTACGATCTTTATAGTAAAAACAAAGGTGCAGATGCATAACAGGGTCTAAAAATCTTAATCTAAATCTAAAATTTTGAACATCCATAGATGACACAATCAATTTTTTAATGATAGGACTTCTATTAACATCAGTCATTGATTTACATGCAGGAAGCATAACTTTTAAACTCAAAACTGGAACCCATCGTCTGTAAATCAAACATCTCCGCTCCTATCCCTCCATTTCAGGAGGCAGCTTAACATGATTCTATGGGTAGCAAAATTTAGCAGACATGTTCCTGCTCGTAACCCGTTTTAGGAATTCAAATGTGACCCATGTACTCGCTAGAATTAAATTATAAAGAATTTGTTGATTTTGGCCATGATCTTCTAAGAAATTCAGCCAAATTAAAACAGTGAAATTTTCAAGAAGTTTAGTCAATTAAAATAAGAGGTAAACAGTTCGGGTTCATAAAATCAAGGGACTCAAAGTTCGATGAGAAATGTTATGGATTGGTGCAATTTATCTCTAAAATGGTTTTGAGACAGGCTGCGAAGTTCAGAGGACTGATTTTTTTTTTATAAGAATTGAAGGCCTCGTTAAAAAACCCCTTCTTGATTAATGGAGCTTGTAAGTAAGCTCCTTAATCAGTGAAAGAAGGAAAAGAGTGCCTTAGGATTTCATTCAACATGAAATAACATAAGATACATCCAGATAAAACCACCCCATCAAAATCAGAAAACCAAAAAACACCCGTAAACAACCAAATACAACAAACTAACTTAGCCTAATCCAACTTAGCTAAGGCAACAACCTCTATTTGTTTGACCTGTTACCACCCTAGTAACACTTACAAACTTTAAGCCTATACAAAGGCCAAAGAAGAACACAAAACATTTAAACAATAAGCCTGTAACAATCAGCCAATCCCCTCCTTAGCTAACTTGTCGGCCTCCATGTTACAACTCCTAGGAATCAATCTAAGAAAGATATCCTTATCAGAAATTGAAGCCCCCAATTTCCTCCACCAAAGCACTGAAAAATGTAGGGGCAGAGTGCGGCTTTGAAATCCATTCCACTGCATTTTTACAATCAGTCTCAATAATAAGTCTTCCCTTCTTAGCCCATACAGAGGAATAGAAAACATCAATTCCTTCCTTAATAGCTTTCAATTCTTCCAAAGTAGGAGGACCAGGCCCTACAGCAGTCGAGAAAGTGGCTAAAGTATAACAGTTTGAATCTTTTAAAATACCTTCAATTCCACCCTGCAACTCATCTCCTCTTACTGCCCCATCAACATTGAATTTAAACACATCCGGTGGAGGTGGAATCCAACAATTAACCTTCTTTGCGAAAGGAGAATTATGAAACTTATCTGCCAGCGAAGGATCTCCTACTAGTAAATCTGTCTGAATACGAACAGTAGGGTATTTAGCTAAATACCATTTAGCCAACCTAAACCTGGCGATGAAGAATAGAGCAGAACAATCAAATTTCCCGATCTCAAACACCACCAGATTCCTAACCTTCCAAATTGACCAGAAAACAACACCCGGGATAAAACTCCAAATAGGAGAATTTTTCCTTAGATACGACCAAGAACAAAGAAGGGAAATGGGGTCTTGAGGCAAAGCAGTAGAAATATCACATAACCTTAGAAATTTATTATAAATCTCTCTTGCAACAAAACAAGAGAAGAACAGGTGTTCTATTGTTTCTTCATGAATATGGCATAAAGGACAAAGCACATCTTCCAAAGGAATCCCTCTCTTCTTCAACTCCCCTCTAACTGCCAATTTACGATGACAAATCTGCCAAATAAATGTTTCAACTCTAGGAGGAGCCAATCCAGACCATACCCACTTATTCCACTCAAACCTTCCTTCAGAACCGCAGGATAACGTCAATCTACAAGACTTGACCGAGAGCAGTTTATCCCCCTTTCCCGACCAAGCAAGAAAGTCATCCACTGAATCGGACAAAACTATATTATCAATCAAGGACATTAAGGCAATCCACTGATCCAATTCCCAATCGCATAAATTTCTTCTTAACTGAATATTCCAAACCCATACATTATTTTCAAAACCACCAAACTCAGCTAATTTCCTCCATTTATTAGTCGATAGAGCAAATATTCTAGGGAATTGAGTTTTTAAGGTCAAATTATTAACCCAAACATCATTCCAGAATTCTATCGACCGACCATTCCCTACTTGGAACTTTGTATTAGCTCTCAAAAAGTCTCCAATCTGATCCCTTTTCACATAATTGTTCAGAATACCACTCCATATCCATGAATCTAGTGGAGAAACAACCTTTGATATTGAAAGATACAAGTTACTAACGTTATTTTTACAGCAGATCATCTTTTTCCACTGACTGTTTTTTTCATTTGCGAATTTCCAAACCCATTTCCCAAGCAAGACTCTATTCATCAAACTCAGATCTAAGATTCCCAACCCACCCTCTTCAAATGGTTGACAAACCGATTTCCAATTCACCCAGTGAATTCGTTTCTTAGCTTGATCTTCTCCCCAAAGAAACTTAGCCATCAGAGAATTTAACTTCTGAGTTACCTTGTATGGAATTTTGAAAATAGAGAGGTAAAACATCGGCAAGGAGGACAACATTGATTTAACCAACACAAGTCTTCCAGCCATCGATAAAGAATTAGCTTTCCATCATGCTAATCTTTTATTAAAATTCTGGATTACCGGTTCCCACATAACCTCTGAATTCTTCTTTGAGCCAAGCGGTAAACCAAGATATGTCATAGGAAAATACCCCACTCCACAGCCCGCTTCCTTTGCCCAATCTTTTAGCATGTCATCTTCCATATTAACCCCATACAAAGTGCTCTTAGACAGATTTAAATGCAGCCCTGACATTAAGCTGAAAACCCTCAAAACTCTCCTAATATTTAAGATCTGTGTTGGAGAATCTCTGCAAAATAAGATTAGATCATCTGCAAACTGTAAACGTGTCAGAGGACTGATTGTTCAGTGGATTCCTCCTCCAGTTGGTTAGTTGTTATTTCAATGGATAAATAATTTAGTAAACTTTGTACATTGTGCAAATGGAAAAGAAAAGCCTCTGATACGTTTAAACTTTGATTTTAACAGTAGAACTCAGATTCCACTAATCAAAAACTCAAAACAAGAACTGGGGACTAGATAAGAATCATACATGTGGCTCTTATTAATAACAACACACAACAGTTCAATCAATTCACAACTCTTCATGTGCCATTCGGTCAAAGACTTCCAAGGTAGATTAGTTCAGTGACTGGAGACCAGTAAAAAGATAGAGAGAAGAGAACTAGTGGATTACAAGTGCTCTAAGCCATACAACATGTATTCCTTTTCTAGGGTCTGAGCAGAAGATATTTATTTTGAGATTGTTCATTCTTATTCATCATACGACATGATGAAGACATATAATAGATCAAGTAGAATGAAAATCATAAATAAACAAGAGGGGAGCTCGAAAGCAAAATTTGGAATCTAAGAAGACATACTGCATAAGTGAAGAATGTTGAACAGTCTACATTCTGGTAAAAGTGTGTCGGTTAGTAAAGCAGAGGGGTTTTTATAATAATGTTTATTCAAGGTCTAGGAGGTGGGGAGTTAAGAGCTGTATTGAAAAAGGTTCAGATTATTTTACTTTGAATGAGGCAGAGGGAGTGGCAGAGGCATTGAAATGTTGGAATGTTAGTAGGGTGTAAGTTTAGAGGAGGTGAGAAAACATTCATGGACAAAGCGGTTCCTTTGGTTAAGGAGAGAGATTTGTATGGAGGAAGATAATCGGAAAAGGTTAATAAGGTTATGGTACGATGATGATGGTTGAGCGGTCGATAATGTCTTGGAAAGTTAGGGGTTTGGGTAGGAGGGTTAAAGCTCGAGTTGTAAGGAGGTTTGTTGATGAGAAGAAGCCTTTAATTTTATTTTTACAGGAATCAAAAGTGGAAGGTGAGAGCCATGCGTTAGTGAGGAAAATGGGATGGAAAATTCTAAAACATCTTCAATACCCTGAACTCCTCTTTTAACCAGTTCAGTCTTAACTGCTAGCTTCTGAAGAACACCTTGCCACACATGATTCCACTCTTGGAGGTAGCAGACCCCTCCAAATTATATTTTTTCGGAAATGAACCTCCTTTAAACCTGAAGAACACAACTTATCACAAGAGCTAACAGAATACACACCGTCCCCATTGCCTTTCCATATCAAACCATCATTGGATTCTTTATAAAGTGAGAAATTTGAAATGATATCCATCAAATTAGACCATTGTTCAAATTCCCAATCATTTAAATTTCTTCTCAATTGAACATCCCAAATCCAGCCCATAGATCGATATTCACCAAACTCACATAATTTGCCAATCTTGTTTGATGAAATAGAAAACAATCTAGGAAAATGACCAAAAGCGGATAATACATAGCCGAAATATCTTGCCAGAACCGAATGAACTTTCCATCACCAACTTGAAACTACACAAGCTTCGAAACTTATAACCGAAAGGGTCATCTTTGAAATGGTTATTCACCATTGATCTCTAAATCCAAGAAGCTTGAACTGGAACCTTTCTGTCAAACAATAATAAGGATGAATCAATATTGTATTTACTGCAAATAATTTTCCTCCAAACAGAGTTTCTGTCATTAGTAAACCTCCATGACCATTTCCCTAATAGAGCTTTGTTCATACTGTTAAGATTCAGTACACCCAGGCCTCCTTCATTCTTTGGTTTACACACATTGGACCAATTAACCCAATGTATCTTGTTTTTACCATTGCTCTCTCCCAATAAGAACTTAGATATGATTGAATTGAGGATTTTGAAAACCGAGGCTGGAATCTTAAACATCGACAAAAAATAAGTAGGAAGTGAGCATAGGACCGACTTAACCAATACCAATCTCCCTGCTAATGAAAGAGTAGAAGCCTTCCAACCAGCAAGTTTCTTGTAGAAATTTTGAACCACCGGATCCTATAGACCTGATGAATTCCTATTAGCACCGAGTAGAAGTCTTACGTAATCTGAAGGAAAGCACCCAACGGAACAACCAATAGACTTTGCCCACTCCTGAACTTCCTCTTGAGTCGAGTTAATTCCAAACAATTTACTTTTCTTTAGATTCAGTTGAAGACCAGACATAACTTCAAACACTCTAAGAACCCTCTTCACATTCAAAATTTGCATCTTCGAAGCTCCACAAAAGATGATAAGATCATCAGCAAATTGCAAGTGAGTTAAATTAAAAGACCCCTCCTCTCTTCCTATAACTATTCTAGAAAATAACCCCTCAGAAATTGACTTTACAACAATGGAGACAGAGAACAACCCTGGCGAAAACCCTTTGCCATTGGGAATTCCTCAGAAGGAACTCCATTGAACAATACTAAAACAGAGGTTGTAGTTACACATCTCCTTATCCAACCACTCCATCTGGATCCAAAGCCCATATTCTCCATTACCTTGAACAAAATAGGTCAATCAACTGTATCATATGCCTTCTTGAAGTCAACCTTGAAAAAGCAACCCTTGAGCCCGTTTTTCCTCCAAAAATTAATTCCCTCATTAGCAATACGAGAACAGTTCAATATTTGACGACCAGGGATTGAAGCAAATTGTGTCGGACTGATGATGTCTCTAATACAACTTCTTAACCTCCTCGAAAGACACTTAGATAGGATCTTATATACCCCTCCTACTAAGCTTATAGGTCTATAGTCATCTAAATCACCAATGTTAGAGCCCTTTGGAATGAGAGTAATGAAAGTGTGGTTAATACCATGTTCCCAATCTTTCCCCAAATAGAAGTTGTGGAAAAATTTCAGAATTTCATCCTTAAGGACATGCCATAACCTTTTGAAAAAACCCAAATTTAATCCATCTGGCCCCGAAGCTTTATCACTATAACACAACTTTAATGTATCCCAAAATTTTTCTTCTGAAAATTCCTTTTCTAAAAATAGACTTTGCTCCAAGGAAATTATAGAAAAATTCAACCTTATATCTTCTACTTCCAAGATAGACCGAACATTAAAGATTTTAAAAAATGATCCCTGACAATGGCCTTGATAACAGTCAGGTCTTGGATAATCTTTCCCTCGACTTTTAGAGCATTCATAGCATTCCTCTTTCTTCTAACTTGTCGACACATATTTTCGTCCGATCGTATTATATGGCATTTACGTGTTAATTTATGTGTTATTATTTATAGTATATAGTGTAGCTGTATTATATTACATAATATATACATACTATATTATAATTATGTAACATATATTATATTATTACTAACTTATTTTCATTTGTTTACAGAATCAGGCCCATTACAAAACTGGTAAACTGATACAAACAAATCCAGAGGCCCAGTGTTTACAAACTCAAAAGTCTACTACAATAGTGGACCCAAGCAGCAACCCGGTCCACTTAAGCAACCCGGGACCCGGTTCACTGGAGCGACCCGAACTGGTTAGGGTTTCAAAACCCTAACCCTATCTTTCATTCTAGCCATTTCTCACCAGCGCCGCACCCGCCGCAGACTCCCCACTCCTCACGCCTCCAACGACAGATTTTCAAGGCATCAGGGAACAACCAACAAACAAACAATATTAGTTCAAATAGGAGTCTCTAAAAAATATAAAGAGAAATACAAAGATCACTAGAGATTACATATGAATACCCGAGAGAAATACAAAGAGAAAATACAAAAAAAATAAGGCAAATCGGAGCAAAGTTATACTCTTCGAAAGTAAATACGCAAATAACAGAGGTATTTTTTACCTATATTGATTCGGTTCCCGCTTGCATGTGGCTCGAGTTTTATTTTTTTCCTTTTATTTATTTATTTTTCTTCTTTTTATTTCTTTTATTTTATTTAATTTGTTTTCTTAATTTAGTTAACTTATTTGGTTTTTACTTTTTTTATATATTTTGCATTTATTTTCTTTTTATTTCGTGACATTTTTATAGTTATTGTCTTATTGATTCTGCATTTTACTTTAGCTAATATTTTTTTTGACTTTTTTTAAGGGCACGCTTTTAAATCTATTAAAAGTGAGCAATTCAGATCGAACTTTTATCTTTCAATTTAAATTACATTTTTCTTAATTAAGACAATTGAAAATTAATTAGTACCGAAAGGACAGTTTAAGGGTGCTAATCCTTTCTTAACTGTTATCGACTCCCGAATCTTACATATCTTTGGTAAGACGCAGATCAGGTAAGAAATCATGATATTCGATCAACTCATTCTTTTGTTTAAAATAAATTATCGGTGGCGACTCTAACCATTTTCTTAAGTCGGAGCCCAATTCTGAGTCTATCTGAAAGACGATCGCGACAACTTGGCGACTCTGCTTGGGAATAAACTCCTGTTGTAAGTCAGGCTGATGTTAATTTCCAGTTGTCTTTTTAATAAAAATTGTAAGTTTAAATTTTAAGGTAACTTTTTCGATCCTTATTACTTAATTTTGATTATCTTTTCAAATAAATAGTTGTACTGACGGTTTCTTTCAGTGGTTTCAGCTTATCAAACTTGTTTTTCCATCTAAGGCTCTATACTCGAGCTCTGAACACTGTTTAAGTGGGGGTGAAAGGGAAGCCCTTCGTGAAAATTTATTCTTCGTACGAGCTTAGAAAGTAGCCTTCCGGATTCATATACTTTATGTCTTCGTGAGAATTTATTCTCCGTGCGGGCATAAGGGAATGTATTCTCTCGAGTTTAACTTAATCCACATGAGCCTGTAATAGATTTAAGACTAAGGGTCTGGCAAGCCCAAAGGGGCACCAGCAATGAGAACTCGGAAACCTTTTTTAGAACCTAAACAGGAAGATGATGGAAATTAGAGCATACCCCAAAACTCAATGTCAAAGAAGTCGTTGAGTCATAGAAGGGTGTTCTGAATGGAAGTCGTAGCTGCAAAGACATGCTCACTCTCGACTATTTGGAGTGGCGAAGGTTAAGGAAAAACGACATCATTAGAAGAAGACTGCTGGATATGGTTAGGGAATGGATGGTTGTTTTTCAGCTAAATCATGCATTAAGAATTTTTTTGATCGGGTTGGTAATGAGGGGAATGATGGTATTTGGGAAAGGCATGTATGGGTAGGGGGTAGCACCACCCCGTGTGGAAACTTTTGTTTGGCAAGTTGCACATTAAAGAGTGGCGGTTAAGGAGGAACTGTTGAAGCGAGAAGTGGATGGGATTGATGATTCCTTATGTCCGATGTGTGGTAAGTTTGTGGAGTCGGTTTCACATCTTTTTTGCATTGTGAGGTGGTATGGGGTTTGTGGTCTAGATTTTTGAATTATTAGACTGTTTCATTTGTGGTTCCAAAGAATTTGATTCCTTTCATAATTTTGTGGGATGATCTTGTTCCGAGCTCCATTATTTGGAAATTCATTCCAAGGGCAGTGTTGTGGACTGTGGTCGGTTTGGAAGTGTAGGAATGAGATAATTTTTAAGAAAGGGAAGGTGGATATTGCGTTGTTTTTTCTTGTTCAATTTAGAATTGCTTCTTGGTTTGGTGCTAGATTTAAGGATGTGCATACTCCTTTTGACTCCTTAGTGGGTTATATAAAACCAGCAGATTTTTTGGGAAGACAGAAAAAGGGTTGTTCTCCTTCATCTTGGTGGGTACCTCCTCTGGATGAGTTCATAAAACTTAATGTTGATGGTGTGATGGTAAAGGGATGGGATAAAGGAGGAATAGGTGGACTGATTTAGGATAGTAGAGGTATGATGCTCGGTTCATTTTTAGAGAAGGTTGGGGGTGGTCCTCCTATACTTGCAGAGATATTGGCGATCAAAAGAGGGTTGCTTCTTATTGAAGAATCAGGATCTGTCCCAAGTTAAAGGATTATTCTAGAATCGGATTCTAGTACTACATTGAAGTGGATTAAAAACCCGAATATATGTACCCCTATGTTTCAGTCCTTGGTGAAAGATGTAGCTACTCGTGTGGAAGGACATGATATTATTATAAGGCATATCCTGAGAGCTGCGAATTGGGAAGCTGATAAGTTAGCTAAAGATGGTATAGATTGATTAATAGGCTCTGTGTTTGGGTTGTTAAGGTGTTGTGAAATGTTTGTATTACTGAAGGGTGTTTTGGTTTCAGTGTTATGTAATTAGTGTTATGATGTAACAGTAGGTTGTTTGGTACTGGTTGTGTATTATTGTTCTGATTAATAAAATTCATAGACACTCTTTTCCTCCTTCCAATGTCCTTCATGTTACTGTTGTAACATGGAGGGTATGAAGGGGGTTTTTAATGAGGCCTAATTTTCTATCAAAAAGAAGACATACTGCATGAAAGCCAGGAAAACATCAAGATGCCAGGAAAACATCAAGATGCCACTAGTGATGATTCAAAATAAGATTTCAGGACTAAATAAAATGACACGAACAGAAAACAAAGAGAGACTAAGAAATTGAACGTACCAGAGCCAAGGCATACTGTATAACGTAGTTTACCACAGCAGCACCTTCTGGCTGCAAGGATAGCAAAGAAGCCCATTAACTTTCCAGATAAATAAAAATAACAAAATCTGAACAGTTGATGAAACAAAACTCATATTAGACAAGATTAAAATATAATAATACCCGGCAACCAATGAGACGATAAAGCAATTGCTGCAGAACAGGCAACTGCTCCAACAATTCTTCACTGCCCAATTCCCTTGTTCTGCTGTAACCCTGCCAATTTAGAAGAACCAAAATTGCAGCAGACCAAGAACCCAAAATGGTACAATCAAATACCTATGTAATGCTACGGAACAAATATTCCCAAAAGAATGATACCTTGTCCTCCCCCTGGGAAGGCCTTGGGAGACGCTCAGCTTCAATGTCATACTTCAGAATCCTAAAGCATTCAAGTCTTTCTTCCAAAAATAATGCATATGTACGCACCCAAGCAGAGCAATCCCATGCTATAGAGCATATACAAAAAGGGGGGGCAAGGATGAATACGCAAAAAAATCAGAAGTTTTTGCTCATGACAAGAAGACATGTACAGAAGACGGAGACAAATGCATGGACCAATAGGCAAAAGAGTAGAGAGAGATTAAAGGCTCACCGATAGGGCTAGAATCATCCTTGAAATTAGAAAGTTGAAGAATGTGTGCTCTTTGAGAGAAGTTTAGAAGTTCTTCTCTGAAAGTAGGATCACCCTCCCTCAGAGCCCTATGGATAACTATAAGAGTTTTCAATGCAACCTATAAAATAAAGGAAGAGGAAAAATTACAATACATGTTCATTTACCTATATCAAAACAATAGCTAGATGTTGACATATCATAAAACATCAGTACAAAGTAATTTGTTAAGTCATTAATGATAATTATGATGCATTCAAAGACTTAAAGAATCCAAATCATGAATAAACCATCTTTCAGGGTAAATCTCATGCCCAAGAAGATTAATTAATCATTCACCAAAAACCAAAGATTCACTGATCATGTCAAAGCTAAAATCGAAAATATTACATAAAAACCTAAAACAGTATTTGTAGTCAATATCATTTCAGAGTGTCTAGAAACACATATGCAACTAGAAACTAGTCCAAACAACCACCCAAAATGCATGCATAATTAGAATAATGAAGATCAGCCGAAGGGAAAAGGTACGAATGGAAGATACTGAAATGAACTCTCATCATAGTATACATTTTGAATGTTGCACTCTTCCGTAAGTATTACAGCAAAACATATGCTATGATGCACAGTGGTACCAGGTATAATTGATGGTAAAAAATTCTAATACATAAACATGCCAGTTGACAAAGCAATAAAAAAAACAAATAACTTAACTCTGGAAACATTAGTGTTGAATGCACATTAAAATAGCAATTGTAGACCCCCACTTCATTTCAAAGCAGAAACACCATCATCCAGATGAACATTGATTTCATATCAATTTTAAAGGCAAGAAGTCCTAATATTTCCTTATCATAATTACAAAAACAAAAAATATCAAGGAAATAATACCGTCCAATTATGAGTCTTGGCCAATCGGCGGGAAAGCGCATGAATGCAATAAGCAACATCTGCTCGAGGCCGAACCGCTGATGTGGCTAACAAGATTTCTACAAAGAAAAACAAAATACATACATATCCGATCCCAGAAATTGAAAACCCCAGAAAATTATATTGGATCCGTAAAATAGCAATTCAAAAAATCCAAAAGAACTCACTTCTAAGATGCCTTTCTTTAGGAGGACACTCGACATGGTTAGTAGCTTTAACTATAGCCACATCCAAATCCTAATTATAAACATTTCACAAAAAAAACAAAATCAAATCCAATAAAATTCCACATGCTAAATATAGGGGAAAGAGAAGAGATCTGTGAAACATTACAGCGTAATCGCTATTGACATGAGCGAGACCGACTTTGGTGGAATCCTTAAGAGCGCCATACGCTTTTCTCCATGTGTGAAGAGTCCCCATTTGTAGCGTCTAACCGCTCAGATCGCTCTTAAAAAGAAGACCCTTTCGGATTTTCACTTTCCTTTCTCAAACTTTCTATATTTTATTGCTAATAATTTAAGTTTTGCTACGGATTTTGTTTTGGTTTCTTTTCTCTTTGTCAGAGAGAGAGAATCCAAAGATGGGCTGTCGTTGCTGAACTGATGGACGCTTCTATCTCCACTGCAAGTACACGAATGATCCTTAATTATAATGTACTATTTTGTTGAGTGTTATATTTATTACTAATTATAAAATAATCTTTTAATTATAGATTGTTATTTTATTGAGTCTCTCAATTTTTAAAAGTTATAAAATGATTAACTAATTATTCATATATTCCACATATATCCTTTTTATTAAAAAATTGACGACTCTTTGTGTTGGATGTTAATCTTCTAACTGGGATATAATAAATTTGATCTTAAAATTTTATACAACTATACAGTTCAAACGATTCTGAGATTAAATTTTATCATATGTATAATCGAGTGACTATTTCATAACTCCACCTTAGGCGACTGTAAATTTTTTTAGTGAAAAGGATGAGTTTGTAAAATATGTATAATCGAGTGATTGTTTTATAACTTTTAATACCATAATGACTAAACAAAATAATATTATATAATTGAAGGACTATTTTATAACTTTTAATAATTAAATGACTTAACAAAGTAATATCCTATAGTTAGAGGATCATTTGTGTACTTTACCCTTATTATTATTATAATTTTCAATAAAATAGAATTAGTACTTAATCTTTTTTTTTTCTTTTTACTAAATTTTACAGTTTGATATTTTGCCATTAAACAGGCAGAATCCTTTAAAAATATTAAAATTGAATAACAATATGTATTTGAATTTATATTTTTTAGATATTTTAATAATAATTATATCAATTAATTAAATTATAAAATATTTGTACCTAATTTTATGTTCAGATAAATTCACATACTTTTGTAGATTAAACCATTCAAACTCAAGTTATCTAAAAATTATATTATACTTATTCGCTGAAATTATTCTTTAAATTTATATTAAATTCATTTTTAAAATTGTTTAAAATCTTTTCTAAGATTTAACACATAAACTAATAGTAAATTATTGTAACTTTTGTTTGAATACTGGATTTCTTTACCATTAATTTATTAATTTATAAGTGTATGAAAGAGCTAGGATCAAATGTAAAGAGATCAAATATTTATTAATTGACTTTGTTGTTTTAATATTTTCCTGTTTGAAATTTATATTAATTATAGTTTATTTTTTAACTTATAAAAATATAAATATATGAATATTAATTATTAATAAATAGATGTAAATAATATATAAATAATTAGTATTGACATTAAAAGTTTGATTATATATTAGACTCAAGTTTAAAAAATAGATTATTTATAAATAAAAATAATAATGAAAAACTAAAAGGGCCTAAAGTGTAATTAAACTAGATTTTTTTAAATATGGTTTAATTTAATTTAAAAGTAATATGGGCTTAAAAATAATTAAATAAAAAATATATACTGATTAAATATAGTTGAACGTTTTAGACCAAAATATATAAACCAAAATCTCTTTTTATATTAATAGAGAAATTAAAATAAATTTATTGATATAGTTCAAAAACTTTTAATAGACTGATTTTTTTTATAGAATATCATATTAAATAAGTAAAAAACTGAATTAGGATTCTTTAAATTAAAATTATTTTTCCCTTAATAGTACTCGTAATATTTAAAATCATGATGATTGTATCTTAACTCAATTTTTACTGTTACGATAACATGAAGTAGACAGTGGGTCATAGTTTACTTAGATAGCAAATAACATTAAATTTAAAGATTTCGAGCTTATAAGTAATTCAGATACTATTTAAAAAAATTAAATATCATCCGATGCATGTAATCATGGACGGAGTCCGAATTTAGGGTCTGTTTGTTTCCCGTAATTCGAATTACGAAATTGGTTTTCCCCGAATTTCAGTGTTTGTTTCACGTAATTCGTTTTACGGAAAATGTTTTCCCGTGTTTGTTTCACGTAATTCGTTTTCCGGAAAACGTTTTCCCGTGTTTGTTTCACGTAATTCGTTTTCCGGAATGTAATTCATTTTCCTAGTAACAGAATTTCCTTTGTGTTTTCTGTAAAATAACTTACGGATTCATTTTCCGTAAGTCATTTTCCGAACTTTTCACTTCAAAGCAAAAATACTCAAAATAATTTTATTTTATGAATTTAATATTAATAAAATATTTTAATATCATTTCATCAAAATATTAATTATTAAAATATTAAAATATTTATTAATATTTATAATAATATAATATTATATTTTTAATATATATAAAATAATCAATTATATAATAATATAAGATATTATATTTTTATTTTAATAATATATAATAAATTTTTTTATATTTAATAATGAATAATATTATTTATATTTCAATAATATTTTAGTAAAGATATTAAAATATACTAATAATATTTTAAAATATAATATAGTACTATTACTTTAATAAATAATTAATATAATTTATAAAATTTTATTTCACTAAAATATACCAAAAAAATGTTTAAATAACATCTTCCAAACATCATAAAACGTTTTCTAGATGTTTTCCAGAAATGTAATTCATTTTCCAGAAATGTAATTCATTTTACAGAAATGTAATTCATTTTCCAGAATTCAAATTCCAGTAATTCATTTTCCAGTAATTCAAATTCCAGTAATTCAAATTCCAGTAATTCATTTTTTGGAAAACCAATTACAGCTAAACAAACAGAGATCGAGTTTAAGTTTTATATATAATTTTTATTATTTATTTATTTTAAAAATATATAAATTATAACATTAAATATGCATATTAGTTCTAGTATTTTTATCAAATAACAAATAAAAAATTAGAAATTAAATTAAATAATAAAAAATACGATTTTAAAAAGTGTCAAATATATAATTATTACATAATTATAATAAATATGTTACTCTTTCAAATCTCAAAATACATCCGCAAATAATATTGTGTTAAATATACTAAAATTAAATATAAGATCAAACAACTATTGCTTAATTGCTTGCCTTTAAAAATTGACACTCAATTGAAGTTGGATCACTTTAATAATTTTTTGACAATCATAGTAGAACTAACTTACTTTTGTTGTGAAGTTATGGTTTCGTCGCAATATTTTATGTTGAAAGTACGAAGATTTTACAGCTTATTGCTCTGTAATTTGTAGGGTAAAACTATAAATTTAGTAACTAAACTATTAGTTTTATTTTATTTCGGTAATAAAACTTTATCTTTTTTTTAAAAGCATACATAATGTTTAGTTTATGATTCAAAAGATAATATCACATCATGATTGAAAAATAAAACAAAAAGTATCATGTCAACAATTCTATTAATTTTTAATGACAAGTGTCATAATCATTTTTTTAAATAATTCAATATTATTTTATAAAACAATTATGATTTTTATTTGAAAAATTGGGGATTTATAAATTGATTTGGATTAAATTGGATCAGAGTCGGCATCGACCTTTGGATTAGGTAGGTCGAATACCTAAAAACATCTTTTTAAACAATTTTAAGAAAAAAATCGTTTTTAAGACAAAATTTGGTCTGCGTTTATCAAAAATTCATTTTTAAGGGTTCGGGAGTCGGTTACGAGTGGGAAAGGGTAAGCACCCCCACAGCGTCCAAAATTGGTACTGTGTTGCTTACACTTTGTTGTAAATGGTGAAAATTGTGAATTTGCATCGATAATTAAAGTATGATCCATTTATTAAAGTTAATTAATTTGCTTCGAATTTATTATTATCAGGGAAAATTATTTAACTGGAAAAGAAATCTCAAGATTAACAATCCTCCATAGGAAAGTTGTCTCGTCTATTTCTTATCTGTAAAATAATATTCCCTCCTCATTGATTTAAAAAATGCAAATCGAATATAATTTGTACATCGACATTTTGCAATAAAATAAATTGCTATTTAACAAAACATACTTTGCATTGTTTAACATAAAATAAAATAAAAAATGAATTAATTAGCAAAATAAAATCAATTTATTTCAAGTACACATTTCCTTCGAATGTCGCATCGGATCGCACTACTTCGATCAAGCAATGCTTTCCACGATCATTCTACGAGTCGTTGTTCTTGAAAATGTTCAAATTAGTTATAAAATATTTAACCGAATGCGAGAGATACATAAAGTGCTGACACAAGATCAATTAATATGAGTATAAATCATGGATGAAAAGCAAATGTATGTATCTAAGGCACAAAGGTGGGCTCCACACAAAAATACACACATAAATACAATTAAAATAACACTTATATACATAAAAAAATAAGTCCAAAATACATCATATATAATTTGTAAAATAGGAATTTAATTGGAAAAGTAAAGTAAATAAATCACAATGCACATACATTTATATATATATATATATATATGGAAAACATGAATAGAATAAAAATGGGAAGTTTAATAGATACGAACATGATCCATGCACTAATGTAACTATATTTACACCTAGCAAGCATACGCATTATAATTTAGTATTATGGCCTAAATAAACAAACATCAAACATGGCAGATCAAAGTATGAAAAATTAAAACTAAATGCAAGGAATAAAATAAACACATCGCAAATTAATAAGTGAAATCAAACATTTAACCAAAAGATTAACAGTGTAAAAAATAGACTATGTCGTAATCGGTTTTTGCCCGGGCACGAAATATTTATTTGGCGGGAAAAATAAAGTGGATAAAAAATGATTTTGAAAAAAAAAATGTTCTGGGAGTCGCCATCAGCCTTTTGGGTCAGGTAGGTCGAATACCTAAAAATTATCTTTTAAAAGAGTTTTTAAGAAAACATCAGTTAAAAGATAAATTGATCTGCGTTTAACCAAAAAATTCGTTCTTTTTAGAAATAAAAAGGGATTCGTGGTCGGTTACGTTTAGGGAAGGATTAGCACCCCCTACAACGCCCAAAATCGGTACTTATTAATTATAAATTGTCTCTATTATTGGAAATTTAAAAGTTCAAAAATATATTTAATTCATAATTCTGTTAAGTTTATTAATATAATTTTAAGATAATATATTAATATATATATTTTATTAAAAAAGATATTTATTTATTTAGAAATATCAGAAAATGGCTTCTATGTGCTTTAAGACAGCTCATTTTTTAATATTAATAAAAATATAAAAATAGATTTATATATTACAAATATTTATTATTTTTTTATTTAAAAATATCAGAAAATGGACATTCAGTTGCTTTAATACTGTCCTTTCTTAATATTGATAAATATATTTATAAGAGTTAGATAAATATTATTTATATATATATATTGACATAAATAATAAATAGTAATACTAATACTAATGATAAATATATATATAATCATAAATATATGAAAGTAAAATATGATTAATAAAATTAAAACATAGTATTAAAATGTAAAAAGTAATAAAGCTTGTAAAATAAATGAAAATATTAATCTTAGGGACTAAATTATAATCAAATAAAATTAAATACCTAATTTATAATTAATTAGTTAAAACTACAGGGATTAGATATGCTATTTTATCAATTTATTAATTTAGGGACTAAAATAAAATTATATAAAAACATCAGTTATTAAATGTAAAATATTAAAATTCGCAGACCTAATTAGAATTATTAAAAATATGTATTAATAGTTTTGACCTTTAATTAATAGGTGATTAAAATAAATATTAATTAAATTATGAAGGACTAAAATGGGTACTTACCCTAATATATATTTATACACTGGTATGGACTAAAACATAATAAAATAAAATTCGAAGACTGAATTAAAATATATGGAAGTTTATTGTAGTGACTAAATTATAAACACAAAATTTAAATAACAAATTAAAAGGCATAAAAGTCAATTTCAGTGACTAAAATTAATTGTTTACAAAACCTGAAGGGCCGCGGAAAGGGTTTGTCCAGTGGTGAAATTACGGACATACCCCTCCCCCAAATCAACGTCATTCGGGGAGGGGTTTTGAAGCCCAAAAACTGGCCCATCGGGTCATTCTCCTCATTCTCTTCTTTCCCTCTTCTCTCTCTAAAATGAGAGAACCAGAGTTCTCTTTGGCTTCTCTTTACATTTCTCCCGCCGGAGAGAACTCAGTCTCGGCCGGCCACCGCAAAATTTCTCTCTTTTCCACCAAAACCTAGATCTAACCTCTTTTAAGCCTAAAACCCTCTCAAAATCGATAGATCTAAGCTATAACCGAAGGATTTACCTCGATTTATATAAGGTTTTCCGGCGGCGTTTGGGTTCTCCGAAGGTACGCAGCTCTTTTTCCTTTTCTTTTTCGAATGGTTGTTTGTTGTTTGGTTGCTCTTTTCCTTTTTGTTGCTCTCGTATCTCCCTCTCCTTTTGGTTTCTGGTCTCTGTTGCTTGTTGTCCGTGTCCCTTTTTGTTTTGCAGGTGTGGTGGCTTTTATAGCCACCACCGAGCTCGCCTTGGACCGGATAATAGAGCTCTTGGCGGTGAGTCACCAAGCTATGGTGGTGACTCACCATAGGGCTTCAACGTGGGGTTGCTTCTGGAGTATTTAGCGAGGCGGCAGCGTGGTGGCATCATCGGAGTGGAGCACCTGGCAGTGGCATCTGGAAGTTGGAGAGGCGGCTGGAGTCTTCTGGAAGCAGCGGCGGCTGGGACGTGGCCCTAGGGTTATGACACCCTAGGGTTTCTTTGCTGGACTGCATAAGGTCCATTGGATCAGATTAGATCCAACGATTGAGGATCTGCGGTGGCTGGGTGTTGGGATAGAAACCCTAATTAGGTTTAGGGTTACAATTAGGCTATCAGGGTTTTGGTTTGTAAATAGGCCGTGATTTGGATTCCGGGATTTGTATCCGGGCTTCAGTTTTGGGTTTTGTAATATTTAATAAATAATATAATAATAATATTAATAATAATAATTATAATTTTAATTTTAATAATAATATTAAATTTAAATTTAAAATGAAAAAATTGATGTCTACAGCTGCCCCTCTTTGCTCATCCTTATGTTAATAAGAATCGAGCAAAGATGAAAAAGACAATAATTTTTTCATTTGGCTTCTTTTGAGCAGGATGGAAATGTTGAAAACATCATGCACTGAAGGGCTTACAGATGACCCGAAGGTTTTTGAAAACATCATGCACTGAAGGACTTACAGATGACCCAAAGGTTTTGAAAGCATCATGCACTGAAGGGCTTACAGATGACCCGAAGGCTTTGAAAATATCAAAAAGCTCCCGAAGGCTTTTTGAAAACATCCTGCACTGCAGGGCTTACGGATGACCCGAAGGTTTTGAAAGCATCATGCACTGAAGGGCTTACAGATGACCCGAAGGCTTTGAAAATATCAAAAAGCTCCCGAAGGCTTTTTGAAAACATCATGCACTGCAGGGCTTACGGATGATCCAAAGGTTTTGAAAGCATCATGCACTGAAGGGCTTACAGATGACCCGAAGGTTTTGAAAATATCAAAAAGCTCCCGAAGGCTTTTTGAAAACATCGTGCACTGCATGGCTTACGGATGACCCGAAGGTTTTGAAAGCATCATGCACTGAAGGGCTTACAGATGACCCGAAGGTTTTGAAAATATCAAAAAGCTCCCGAAGGCTTTTTGAAAACATCCTGCACTGCAGGGCTTACGGATAACCCGAAGGTTTTGAAAGCATCATGCACTGAAGGGCTTACAGATGACCCGAAGGTTTTGAAAATATCAAAAATCTCCCGAAGGCTTTTTGAAAACATCCTGCACTGAAGGGCTTACGGATGACCCGAAGGTTTTGAAAGCATCATGCACTGAAGGGCTTACAGATAGCCCGAAGGTTTTGAAAACATCAAGCACTGAAGGGCTTACAGATGTGGGAAATAGTTTACTAAGTAAGAAACTATAGAGATTGTTTTCTTACTATTTAACAATTTTATTTTCAGGAAAGATTAAATGAAAAACTTTGGAAAGTGTTTTCTCATTGAAATAATTTGTTGATTGGGTAACATGCCCCAAAATAAAGATAATGCTCATTCTTGTGAATTGCGTCCATCTATTCTTCAGATGTTTGCGTGAATCCTGCATTTAAGGTTTTGAATTCTACCTTCTTCTTGTAAGGTATTTTTCACCATGAATCTTCTTGTTCATACGAAGATCTGTAAAATTTCATGTTTGAATGCACTCAGATGTATCGATGTAATGCATTGTCTATTGTGTAAATGATGTTCTTATGAATGCATGAATGTTGGTGCAATCTTCATTTGACTTCAAAGTGGTGAACTTGGTCTTCTTTTACTTCATCATTTATTGACAGGGTTATATTTGGATATCAGTATAGCAACCTATGCCATAAAGTTGAAGAACCATCTGAGCAATTTTGTATCTTTGTATCTTCTTTGCTTGTATTAAAATCTAAGAAGAAATGTTTCATTTACGGAACTCTTGCCGTAATCAGAATTATGATCTTTATGCCCCATTTTGTCTGGATAAAACAGACTTTCTTTGTATGGACTTGTGTAGAAACCCAATAAAGCTTTCATCTTTGAAAAGAGAATATATCATCTTTAAAGAGATATGCTATCATCTTTGAAGAAATAGTCTATCATCTTTGAAAAGTGTAAATGTAGATATGTCATACTCAGCAGGGATTAATTAGGAGAATAATGTATGTTCTAATTTGACTCTTGCAACACATTATAAGGATGATGTATCCTGATTCCTTTCATGTCTCCACATCTAATTGGATCTCGAACAAGGCAACTTGTCATTCAACTTTAGTTGGCTCCACTAGTTTCTTGTTGTAAAACCTTTGACAACACGTTCATCATTTCTTGTGATTTCTGCACAGATGTTTCGTAAACATTTAACAATACATTCGTCATTTCCTGTGGTTTATGCTCAAATTTCTCAATCAAATGAAGCTCTTTGCATAGTGTTCAAAGCTTTTGTATGATGTCACAAGACCACTTGCGAACAAAACTCAATGGGGATACAAGTGAGATGTTGGTATGACCAAAAAGTTGATCAAATTCATGATATATGCTAGTGCTGAGTTGAATAAGAGATGCCAACTGATCTTGATATCATCTTGAGAAAGGGCAAGTGTGATATCGATCACGTTTTCTTTCGAAATGAGCATTATAGAAAGTAGAAACACTTCAGCTATAGGATCCATGTACAAAATGAGGTTTATGGAATTCTCACTGCTGGGGATGAAACACACAGGATAAATAGAATAAATGAAAACTCAGTTCACCCTGGCTGGTAATGATAACCCTGGTAACAACGGGAATAAGAATAACATAAGCTGAGCCTCTTCATTTAATATCATCAAGTAAACAAACACTGATTTGAAAAACAGCTTCGTGGTGTCAACAACACGGTTGAAACTAACTGCCAGAAATCTCAAAGAAATATGTTCAATCATTATTGTCATACAAAAGACCAAATTCAAAGCCGAGATCTTGAGGAATTGAACCTTGGATCGAATGGTTTGCCTAGGGACCATCCTTATTCATGCAAATGTGATGTAGCTTAACAAAGAATACACTGTCATGTGACATATGTTAAGAAGATTGGGTATTTGAAACCATACTTGCTGAGTAGATATTTGTTCAACAACATGATCAATATGTAACTGCTTGATGAACGAAGCAATTATGTATAGTCAGCTCGACTGTCACTGTTTCACCATTTTCATTTTTCACACCTTTATATCTTATCGGAAATATTTGTTCAAGGCAATAATCTTGACACAAGATGATATTAGCCTTTAGCATGCCCCAACATTTGCTGATACATACATTCAAAATACATCAACATTCATGATTCTGATTGAAATGGGCTTTCAACATGCCCTAGCATTTGCTTCTTGCTGATCCTTTAAATGTTCCACATGGATCTGTCTGAAATAACCTTTAAAATGCCCCAACATTTGCTGATACATATGTTAAAAAATGCGTTCAGCATTACTTCTTGCTGAGATGAGCTTCCAAGAATGCCCTACATGGATCATTTCTGTCTGAAATGGCTTTCGAGATAACATAAATCTGTTTATCTTGAATACTCTCATTCTATTGTCAATAAACAACAGTAACTGGAGGAATTCTCTTTATGTTGTCACAAACTTAAGAAGTGCTCAATCATTCTGACAGAAACGTCTGAGATATATGAATGAGGTGATCATCTTCTGGATATGGAGGAGTCTAGTCAGACAGAGCGGTATAAATCGCTTGGTAATCTATTCCATGCCGATACAGTGGCTTATCATCTTTCAGTGAAGGCTATTTCTGGAATATACTTTTCTGTAGAAGAGAAACCAATTTATGTGAACAGTAATCTGATGCAATAGCAAGACTACATATACATTGGTACAGGCTCTTGAAACATCCACACCCATGCAACATGTTAATTCTGATAACTACTTATCTGATTATGAAGCGATCTTTCAGGATGATTTCACAGATATTGATAGTTCTTCTGATATCGAGAAGATCCTGAATTCTGATTTTGATGAGGAGAATAAACTGTTATACTTGACAAGAATGGTGTACTCAGAGGCTGAGGCTTCAATAACCATGGAGAGATGTGGTCCAGATTCATCAATTGCAGAATTGACAGATTTTATATGTGCTGCTCAAATGGCTAAGGTTGTTGATGCACTTCTTTCAGGAGAAGATAAGAAGCCATTATGCAATGACCCCAATTACAAGAAAAGGCAAAACCCGGGCTATGATTTTTGGAAAAGGAAGAAGCAGAGTAAGCTTGAAAAGAAGCTTATTAATGAAGATGATTATGCAGTTCATCTTTCAAATCTAATGATTGGTTTGGGGTTTCTACCGAACCAAATCAGATAACTCAAAGAACAATTCCAGAAGATGCTATTGGGCCTCCTTATTTCTATTATGATAATATGGCGCTTTCTTCAGTTGGTGTTTGGACCAAAATGTCACGGTACTCATATGATATAGAGCCAGAATTTGTAGATTCGAAGTATTTTTGTGCTGCTGCACGAAAAATGAGCTATATTCATAATCTGCCAATTGAGAACAGATTTCCTCTTATTCAGCTTCCTCTATACACCATACATGATGTTTTTCTATTGACAAAGAAAATGGTGGCCTTCTTAGGATCCAAGAACAAAATTGAACTGCTTACAAACATGTATAGGAAGTGCAAAATTAACAAAAAGGATCTGTAAGGTTCCTGAAGCTTATGACGATGAGCCACCTTCGAATGTCCAAAAGTATGTTCTTGATGAGTGCCGAAAATGGAATCTAGCATGGGTTGGAAGGAATAAAGTTGTTCCTCTTGAACCTGATGAGGTGGAAATGCTTCTAGGTTTCCCTAAAAACCATACACGAGGAGGAGGATCTACTAAAGACAGGTTCCCCAGTGGTATCAATGTCCTGTCTCTTTTTTCTGAGATCAGTGATGCAGAGGTTGCCTTCTACTGTCTTGGCATACCTTTGAAATGTGCAAGAACTGAATGGTGATCGGTTGGAGCAATTAATGAGTAGATTTGACGGACTTGACCTTGTTGTTGGTGGCATCCAATTTAACAACCTTACTGGAAGACATAAACATCATCGGGATGAACTTGAAGATTTTTGTTGGTGCATTTCTCTTGAAATGACTGCTACAGCGAATGTCTCTTCTGCTGCTCCAAAATACACACTGCCATATCCCACTCTTCCTGAACCATGGAAATGTTTGGCTGATAGTAAAACTGGTTATCTCAACTTTTAGAATCATGTAACCAATGTTACCCAATATGAAAGGCATACAAATGTAGAATCTGTTCCAATGTCTTATTCTGTGCCATAAGTTCTCAATTTCAAATTTCAGCAGTCTTTTGAAGGACATAATGGATATAATCCTGACAAGGAAAATGATCGACATGGAAGAAGCTGCAATGATATATCAAGACTTGAGCCAGCATCACGATATAACCAGAGTGCAAGTTGGAGACTTGTTCATTCCCATAATACACTTAATGGGACTTATAGCTCTGTGATGTAATCTTCTAGAGAACATGGATTGATGGCTGGGGAAAATAATTTGTCTGGTGATGCTTATCGCCTTCAGCATGAGATAAGTGATAATCTTTCTTGATGAACTGCTAATAATGTCACAAGAGAGCGTCATGAGTTCAATTCCCCAAACTTTCTGGCTTCTCAGACCACTTGATTTCAAGAATGCTTCATCATTTTGGTCTGACTTATTCTTTCTACAATAGATGTAGAATAAGTAGTAACTTGCTTCAAGGATCTTCCTCATTTGAGATTGTCTTGTTTGAAAAATGTTTTTCCTCCTTTCTTTATCGAAGAATGAAAGAATTTTCTAAAGTGTTGCCTATCACAAGTTCATAATAAAATCAAATCATAAGCATGAATTTAAAGAATATCAAAAGAATCAACAACTCTTTAATGTTTGAGAAATATAATTCTTTGACAAGTATCAAAATTTGGGTTAGTTTCAGGATGGCTTTCCTATTTTCTATAGTTACATCTATTTAAGATGTCACTCCTCTCTCTCTTTGTGAACTTTGTCATATGCCTCACTTTAAGGACTTGATATTTTAATCGGATGCGTACAAAATGACGCAACTAGGATTGCCAATTACTAGACCTTCTAGAGTTCTTCCATTTCAATTCTCTGGAATCTTTCATTTAGACTTATCTAATCAAAGTAGTGCGAAAATATCGGTCTAAAAATGAAATTTCTGAGTGCTTGTGTGAAGTTGCCTATAACAGGTGTTTCGTAACTCCCTTAGTCCATTTGTTAACACATTTGCCAACTTGGCTAACTGAATTCAACTTTATTGTATATAATAATATAATCACCTTTATCAGGTTAATTGAAACTTATCCATAAAGCCGGGGCGATTAACCAATTGCTCTAGAGGGACAGTTTTATTACATATAATAGGTTAGCTGAATATTATCCATAAAGCTGGGGCTATTAACCAATTGCTCTAGAGGGATAACTCAAGCATAATAAACTAGCTGAATATTATCCATAAAGCCGGGGCTATTAACAAATTACTTTAGGGGGACAACTTAAGCTTTATTATATATAATAATATAACATGGGTATCCAAATCTAATTTCTTAAGCTTGTTAAGAAGAACCTGTTATAGTCTAGGTGTTTTGGTGGAATTCAGAAAATCTCTTTGTTAGAGTTCAATTTCCAAGCAACTGACTTAAACTAGATTTACCTATTTGTAAAAATTATGTTCATCATCGAACGTCATTAATAGAAAAATATTCTAATCGGTTTTGTAATGTAATACACCAACGATGCCCCATGTTGTAAGCTCCTATATATAAATACCAAGCCTTTTTGTAATTTTTTTCAATAGGAGTAGGTTATCTCATATTTGTAATAGGATAGTGTTTGGGTGTATTTCTTCTGAGGTAAGGTCAATGGTCCTTGTTTTTCTGGTTTTCAATCTTGATATTCTGTCAAAGATTATAACTCTAATCATGAAGAGCTTTTTAATCCAGTTGATATTCAAAGAACTGCAAGATTGCAAAATTGACTCAATGCTCATAACCATACAAACAACACAAATTTATTTATTGCACAAAAGGTGGAGAAAGGAACAAGTACAAGTTCAAACAAGATGCTGAAAATAAAAAGGTATTACAGTGGTAGATAACACTTCCACTTGTTTATGCATCATTACTCCTCTAATGTTGGGGTGTAATCGGCCCAGGATTTTCATCCTTATTTTCTCCCCATTTCTTGATCATTTCTTGTGTCAAGACCCCCTTGTCAACAAGCATCTCTATTTCTTTTAATAGTGGCCAACAACTCCCTGTTGAATGCCCTTTCACCCCCAAGTGAAAATTTCAGAAACTATTTTGATCATAGCAATGGGTAGAAGGGTTTGGTGGTACTTTCGTTGGTCTTGGTGTAATGTATCGACTTTTAATCAAATGAGGGTACAAGTGTGAAATGTAAGTTTGGAACACTTCTAAAGTTTTTCTTGATCGCATGATTTTGTTTGGTCGATCCGAACAACTACTTGTTCTTTTTCTTTTGCAGTCGCGGGTATTCTGGATACTACATTCATTAACATTATCAGCTTTCACTTTTTGATCTGTCGGGCTCTTGGATATGACTTCTGAGTTTTCTTCGTTGATTACATTTTCAATTAATTCTCCACTTGTCACAAGATTCTCAAATTCCTTTGTCGGATTAGCCTGCATTAACTCGAAGAAAGGAGCGGGAAGGGAATCACAAAACATACGTGATATCTCTTTTTCTAACATGGGAGGTTGAACTTGTGCTGCTACTCATCTCCATCTTAAGGCATACTTCTTAAACCCTTCATTAGATTTCATCCTTACTCCTCGAAGATTCATACGTGTTGGAGCTAAGTCTTTAATATATCGATATTGTCCCAAAAATGCATCAGCTAAATCAACCCGACTCTTGATCTGTTCTTGGGTCAACTGATTATACCAGACTACTGCTGGTCCAATGAGGCTATTATGGAAGGAGTGAATCAACAGATCATCAGAACTTAAATACCCTTCCATGTTTCTGCAAAACATTCTCAGATGGATTAGGGGACAACTGGTATAATCATATTTCTCAAAATCAAGCATTTTGAATTTATGGGGAATAACCAAGTCTGGAACCAAGCTGAGCTCTTTTGCTTCTAATTCTTTGTGGGAGGCATTAACACTTTTTATATTTCTGATTGCTTCATCTATCTTCTTGAATCTTTCTTCATACTGTGAATAATTAACGAGGCTATTCGTTGGGTTCGAGTGGGATGCCCCATGTTATCATTCTCAACTCTTTAATCTTACAACATGGTTGCTCTTTATCAGTTATTTCTCCTTTATCAGATACCATCCCTGAATGATTTGATTGGATCCATCTGGTACTGAATATGATTCTTCTTTCCTTTTATCCTGAGGTAACCCTATCAATTATTCTGGCCACTGATCTTGTAGTCCCTCATAAGATTGCTCCATTGTTTTCATGATGATGGTATAGTAAAATGAATGAATGATCTTGATTTTACTATTACAAAATCTTTCATTAATTATTTACATGTTTTTATAATTAATGTATATACCAATATTTGAACAAATAAAAAATGTAATGTAAATGCGAAAATGCATAAATACAAAAATGAGAATGCAAACTATGTAATGCAAAAGTAAACATAAAAGTATGAATACAAAATGAAAATGTAAAGATGTAAAATGCATATGCATGTATGAAAAGGTGTTACTCAAGAGTGATCATCTTAGAAAAGATTTTATTGAACACAAAAGTTTCATTGCATCAAACAAAACTTTACATATAGGGGATAAATTTCAGTCCTAACTCCAACAAAACTTTATATATAGGGGATAACTTTCCCTCTAAAGCCAAGTTAGTCTATCAGTTTATGGGCTATATTGCTTGTCTTGGACCGCAGCTTCTTCCATGACATTCTCTTTTTCCTTCATCTTCTATGTCACTTCTCAGAGTTGGTCGTTTTCCCTTGTAAGAGACCCTTTGTGTCCAAGGAGTTCTTGTACAAGATCTCTATACTCATCTGAACATTTCTCCAACATCTTGTTTATAGTCTTAGTGATTTCTAATTCAGTATCGAGCTCAAGATGATAGATCTGATATGATGCTTCTATGTTGGTCATAGCCATATTTAACCTTTGATTTTTGTCTTGACATCTTTTTAATTCACTGACAAATGTATTGCATCTTTCTTCTGCAACTCTTAAATCATGAGAAAGCTTCTTGGCTTGTCCTTCATATATGTTACAGTTCTTTTTCAGTTTGGTGACCCCTATTATCCACTCTTCTGGGGTGTTTCCTAGGCCAACATTTTGAAAGCCTTGACTGACCTTCTGGAAACCTTCCTATATGGTTTCCATTTTGGTGCTCAATTTATCATTTTCAATCTTCAAATGACGTATTTGAGCCTCGAACCTCAACAAATCATCTTCCTTCTGGACATATCTACTTATACTTTTACCTTTGAAGACTTTTGGTATTAATTTAGTAGGACCTTCAATTATCAAACTTGGTCGATCATTTATCATAAATTGTAAGGTTCCATTTTCCAAAAGACTTTGGACTCGACGTTTGAAGGCAAGACAATTCTCAATGGTATGTCCTTGAGCTCCGACATGATATTCACAATGAACGTTGATGTCATACCAATTTGGATACGGAGGTTGGAATGGTTTTATGTAATATGGAGCCACTTCTCGTGTTTCAAGTAGCTTTTCATATAACTCTTTATATGATATAGGTATAACATACTAAACTTCGATGATTTCTTTTCTTCTCTAGGAGCTTTTACAGTTGTCATCCTTTCTTTGGTATCTCCAGACGATTTGTAAATACGAATGATGATTGTCTGTAACTTCTCCAATTGATTAGGATCAGAAGTCCCTTGCATATCTGAAATTGCAAGATTATGTTCATTGATCTCTATATCTTTTTGTACAGGAATCTCTTTTCCTTTGGTCAAAACAGATATTCTTTCTATCATCTTGGACATTTTCTCTCTTATTTGTCGTATCTCCTTTTTCTCTTCAATGGGCATACGATCTTTGGGTGCATAGCTCTCATCTATCCTCGGAGTTCCCTCAGGATTCCATTCCTTGGCCGCGTCATATTTTGTTTGATCATAAAACTTTTTGTCTATTTATGAAGTCTTTCCAATTTGATGAACAATCTTTCAAGTCAACACCTTTTGATTATGCCATGATCATGCAATGCAGACAAAAGAATATAAACAAATTAGAGCAATGTAACATGCATGGAAAAAATAAGAAAAAAATAGAATAGTTAGTACCAACTAATGGAAGGAAAATGATTCTATCTATCAAGGTATAAATCCTAACCTCATGCTTTCTAGTTCCATGCTTTGTTTGGAAAAATTAACCTAACTGCATGATTTCTAGTTCGCATGCATTTATTCAGAAAAAATAAAAAATCAAAAAAAAAATAAAAAGTTAGAACTTATTTATCCTTACTGTATACCTACGGACAGAGGTTCAGTACTGTCTTAGATCAGGAGAATTTCTAGGGTTTATTATATGCAGGGTTTCGGTTCTAAGAGTAAAGGTACCCGAATTGTCCTTGTTGGTGCCCCCTTGGGCTGTCAATCCCTCAATCCTAGTCCATCACAGACTAAAGCGGACCGAGTTCAATTCGAGGGGACACATTTCTTTATGCCTGACACGGAGAATAAATTCTCATGAAGACATAGAGCATATGAACCCCGAAAGCTACTTGCTAGGTCTGATACGGAGAATAAATTCTCACGAAGACGTCGCTTTCACTCCCACTTAAAAGGGACAAATCTCAGTTATAGAGATTATGTTTATGCAATGCAAGTGTTGTGTGTGAGGAGAAATATTCAGATTTCTAACAAACAATTAAATAAAAATGAAATTTAACACCTTTAAATAAAATAAAAACAATCATAAAGAAGAATATATAAAATATTACAAAAATAATAAGTATATGTATAAAAAATTTGAAAGGAAAGAATTATAAATTAAATATATGAATTTTTAATTTCTAGAGACAATTAATAATTGGTTTTAAAGTTTGACCGATCCCCAAAGGAGTCGCCAAGCTGTCGTAACCGGTTTTTGCCCGGGCACGAAATATTTATTTGGCGGGAAAAATAATGTGGATAAAAAATGATTTTGAAAAAAAATGTTTTGGGAGTCGCCATCGGCCTTTTGGGCCAGGTAGGTCGAATACCTAAAAATTATCTTTTAAAAGAGTTTTTAAGAAAACATCAGTTAAAAGATAAATTGATTTACGTTTAACCAAAAAATTCGTTCTTTTTAGAAATAAAAAGGGATTCGTGGTCTGTTACGTTTAGGGAAGGATTAGCACCCCTACAACGCCCAAAATTGGTACTTTTTAATTATAAATTGTCTCTATTATTGAAAATTTAAAAGTTCAAAAATATATTTATTTCATAATTCTGTTAAGTTTATTAATATAATTTTAAGATAATATATTAATATATATATATTTTATTAAACAAGATATTTATTTATTTAGAAATATCAGAAAAGGGCTTCTAGGTGCTTTAAGACAGCTCCTTTCTTAATATTAATAAAAATATAAAAACATATTTATTTATTAAAAATATTTATTTTTTTACATAAAAATATCAGAAAATGGACATCTAGTTGCTTTACGACTGTCCTTTCTTAATATTGATAAATATATATTAAAATATGATTGAAATGATTTAAAAATAATATATTATATTTATAAATAGGATTTTCATAAAATAAATAAATATTATTTATATATATTTATAAGACTTAGATAAATATTATTTATATATATATTGACATAAATAATAAATAGTAATAGTAATACTAATGATATATATATATATAATCATAAATATATGAAAGTAAAATATGATTAATAAAATTAAAACATAGTATTAAAATGTAAAAAGTAATAAAGCTTGTAAAATAAATGAAAATATTAATCTTAGGGACTAAATTATAATCTAATAAAATTAAATACCTAATTTATAATTAATTATTTAAAACTATAAGGATTAGATATGCTATTTTATCAATTTATTAATTTAGGGACTAAAATAAAATTATATAAAACATCAGTTATTAAATGTAAAATATTAAAATTCGCAGACCTAGTTAAAATTATTAAAAATATATGTATTAATAGTGTAGTTTGACCTAATTAATTAATAGGTGATTAAAATAAATATTAATTAAATTATTAATGACTAAAATGAGTACTTACCCTAATATATATTTATATACTAGTATGGACTAAAACATAATAAAATAAAATTCGAAGATTGAATTAAAATATATGGAAGTTTATTGTAGTGACTAAATTATAATAAACACAAAATTTAAATAACGAATTAAAAGGCATAAAAGTCAATTTCAGTGACTAAAATGAATTGTTTACAAAACCTGAAGGGCCGCAGAAAGGGTTTGTCCATTGGTGAAATTACGGACATACCCCTCCCCCAAAACGACGTCGTTCGGGGAAGGGTTTTAAGCCCAAAAATCGACCATTCGGGCCATTCTCCTCATTCTCTTCTTTCCCTCTTCTCTCTCTAAAATGAGAGAACCAGAGTTCTCTCTGGCTTCTCTCTACATTTCTCCCGCCGGAGAGAACTCAGTCCCGACCGGCCACCGCTAACACCACCTCCGGCCACCGTGAACGGTGGTCGGAATATTTAAAATCACCCCAAAATTTCTCTCTTTTCCACCAAAACCTAGATCTAACCTCTTTTAAGCCTAAAACCCTCTCAAAATCGATAGATCTAAGCTATAACCGAAGGATTTACCTCGGTTTATATAAGGTTTTCCGGCGGCGTTTGGGTTCTCCGAAGGTACGCAGCTCTTTTTCCTTTTCGTTTTTGAATGGTTGTTTACTGTTTGGTTACTCTTTTCCTTTTTGTTGCTCTCGTATCTCCCTCTCCTTTTGGTTTCTGGTCTCTGTTGCTTGTTGTCCGTGTCCCTTTTTGTTTTGCAGGTGTGGTGGCTTTTATAGCCAGCACTGAGCTCGCCTTGGACCGGATAATAGAGCTCTTGGCGGTGAGTCACCAAGCTATGGTGGTGACTCACCATAGGGCTTCGACGTGGGGCTATTTCTGGAGTATTTAGTGAGGCGGCGGCGTGGTTGCATCATCGGAGTGGAGCACCTGGCAGTGGCGTGGCCTTGGCAACGGCGTCTGGAAGCTGGAGAGGCGGCTGGAGTCTTCTGGAAGCAGCGACGACTGGGACGTGGCCCTAGAGTTATGATACCCTAGGGTTTCTTTGCTGGACTGCATAAGGGTCGTTGGATCAGATTAGATCCAACGGTTGAGGATCTGCGGCGGCTGGGTGTTGGGATAGAAACCCTAATTAGGTTTAAGGTTATAATTGGGCTATCTAGGTTTTGGTTTGTAAATGGGACGTGATTTGGGTTCCGGGATTTGTATCCAGGCTTCAATTTTGGGTTTTGTAATATTTAATAAATAATAATATAATAATAATTATTATAATAATAATAATAATTTTAATTTTAATAATAATAATAAATTTAAATTTAAAATGGAAAAATTGATGTCTACAGACTAAAATATAAGAATGATAAAATTTAAAGTTCGAAATAAAAATAACCCGCAATTCAATTAAGGACTGAAATATAAGAAAATAAAATACCATGAAACTAATAGAAACTTAACCAAAGATAAAATAACAGAAAAATAGGGGACTAAAATGAACTAGTGTAAGCATGTACTGCTTGAGTATAAATAAAATAAACTACAATGGCACGGGCTTAAATAAAACATAAAAGCATTCAAAGGTAAGCTAGGAAAAAATTTCAACATATACGAAATAAGAGATCGAAATAAAAAGAAAATAAACTTGCATTAATGACTAAAATAGAAGGGTACAAAGTATAAAGGACCTCTCCAGTGAATAACCCAAGCGTGAAAATGATCCCCATGTCCTCCTTAAAACGACACCATTTCTAGCGTGTTATAAATGAAATCAAGCCAAAATTAACCTATAACCTCATTTACTTTAGTTCCTCGTTTAAAAGAGAGATAGAGAGCCAAAGAGAAATCCCCAAAGCTTCAAATGGAGCTCCCCTATTCTTAGAACCCGGTGGACCTCCATCGTGTCGGCCACTGTTGACCGACGACAATCGCCTTCTGTCGGCTCCGAATGAGAGAGGAAAGCACGATTTGATGCACTTCTTCAGACTGATGATGGATCCTAGCTTGGTTTAGCCTATAAATGGCTCAAACACCATAAATCCATGAAGAAACCCTTCAGTTTCTTCGGCTCTGATGACCCTCGGCTTTCATCAGCGTTCGATCGAGGTAAGATCATTTTCATTCTCTACTTTCTCTCTTTTTTTTCTTTCTGTTTCAATCTCTCTATTTTTTTTCTCACTCCACCGAATGATTCCCCCTTTTTTCTCTTTCTTTTCTATCTTTTATTTGCCTCTACCTGTGTTGATTAGTTGTTGATAGATTTCATAGGATCTCTATCTTAGCCCGATTTCATCAGGATTTTGTTTTTTTTTCTTTCTGTTTCAATCTCTCTATTTTTTTCTCCCTCCACCGAATGGTCCCCCCCTTTTTCCTCTTTCTTTTCTATCTTTTATTTTCCTATACCAGTGTTGATTAGTTGTTGATAGATTTCATAGGATCTCTGTCCTAGCCTGATTTCATCGGGATTTTGTTGCCATTTTATTATTATTTTTCTTTGATTTCCACTGTCGATAGAGTGTAGATTGATGGGTGGATGGTTGTTACTGTTCGAGGTATGGGTTCTGATCGAGTCGGGAAGCACTCGGTAGTAGCTTTACGGCTGGGGAATTGGAAAGCCAAGAGGCGGTGGTGACTGAGTTGATTGAAAAAACCCTAAAAATTTAGGGTTACATCATGGCTTGGGTCGGATGGGGTCCCATTTGAACTAGGTCTGTTGGATGAACTTATGGATGTGTACCGGGTTCTAGTTGGGCTTCAGGTCTTGATATGATGTAATATGGGTTCTTGTTTTATGGACTACTGGTGGGTCTCAGTCGAGCCTTGGGTTGTATTGGGCTTTGGCCTGCAAAATGTAAATAGATTTTGTATTAACAACAAAAACAACAACAACAACAACAACAATAACAACAATAATAATTTTGTAGACTCGAACAAAAACAGGTATCTACAGCTGCCCCTCTTTGCACATTCTTGTGTTAACAAGAATAGGGCAAAGACGAAAAAGATAACCAGTTTTTGTCCGGTTCTTTTTTTTAAAAAAAAATCTGATATGTTTGTTGGTGGGGACGACACGACTCATACGTGATAAAGAGTTTTGGTCATCTAAGGGTGACATGGCTCTTACATGATGAGGAGATCTAGTCGGTGGATGACACGGTTCCTACGCGATGAGGACGACTGGTTATTTAAGGGTGACACGGCTCCTACGTGATGAGGAGGTCTAGTAGGTGGATGACACGGTTCCTACGTGATGAGGACTACATGCCATCTTTAGGGATGATAACATGGTTCCTACGTGATGAGGACGGTTGGTTATCTATGGGTGACACGGCTCCTACGTGATGAGGAGGTATGGTCGGTGGATGACACGGTTCTTGCATGATGAGGATGGTAAGACATATTTAAGGATAATGTTTCAAGGGAAATAGAATCAAAGATATGTGTTTCAAGGGAAACCGTCTCAAGGGAGACAAAACTTGTTTCAAGAGAAACAGACTCAAAGATGACTTTTATTTTGTTTCAAGTGAAACAATTTCTGAATTTGTTTTGAGGGAAACTGTCTCAAGCGAGATGAATCTGTTTTAAAGGAAACAACTCAAGTGAGATTAACTTTATTTCAAGTAAAACAAACTCCAAATTAGCATCTTAAAGGAAAAAATATCTCAAGCGAGACGAAATTTATTTTGAGAAAAATTATCTCAAGCAAGACAAAATTTGTTTTTATAAAACTTATCTCAAGCGAGACACAGTCTGCTTGTTCCTGCATGTTGAGGAAATGTCTTCAGAAGGTATGATTGTTGACTTCAGGAAGTCAAATATGTGGATGACATTGTTCTTTTAGGTTGAAGATATCTGGTCATTTTCGAGCTTTTATTTCCTGAAAGATCGAAATAATGTATTTATGACTGCATATCTTGTATGTTTACAGGTGTCATGATGAAGTTTGTATTTTATTTGATGAATTATTGAATTTTTCCTTTAGAGAGAGAAAATGTCTTTAATGCACATGATGATGAATGAAAAGATGCAAATTTCATGTGTCATATATATATAATTGATGTATGTATATGTTGATTTGTGAGGGGAATGGTTGCGTGAGCAGTCTTCATTCTATCCCTGACTTAGCTTGTCTTCATTTCCACCAGGGTGTACTCTTGCAAACCTCGACCTGAGACAATGTACTTTCCTTACCCCATCAAATTTTCCCCAAAAATTTGGATTCCCTTGCCCCAGCTACAATATTGAGCTTCGGAGAGATATTCGTTGAATTCCAAGATACTTTTAGAGAACTTATCTTGTTTGAAAATGCTTTTCCTCCTTTGAATTTTCAAAATTTTGAAAAATATCAAAAGGAATTTTGAAAAATATTGCCTCATTCTAGGTTTCACAATTGAAGTAAATCATAAAACAAGAGTTCATTAGATATCAAAAGAATCAAATGCTCTTTTAATCTTTTATAGTTGCAAATCTTTGACAAATATCAAGATCGAAATGTTGGTTTTGAGGTTAGGTACCTAAATTCTAAGGTTTATCTCATTGCTTCGCCCTCTTTCTTTATGACATGTTTCTCTTTACTGGTTTGACATTTTAATCAGAGGCGGACAAAATGACGCAACTAGCATAGTCAATTGCTAGACTCTTTAGAACACTTCTATTTCAGTTGTCTGAAATCTTCCATTTGTTCAAGCTTCGTAGACTCCTCTAGTCAAGGTAGTGCAAAAATATCGGTCCAAAAATGAGATTTTTGAGTGCTTGTGTGAGTACGACTATAGCAGGTGTTCCTCAACTCACTTAGTCCATATCCACTGAAACTCCTTATTTAGAAAACTTTGATTTAACTTGCCATTTTTTGGCTAGCTGAATTCAGCTTTATTGTTCATATATATTTTGTAATTGCCTTTATTTGACTAGCTGAAGAATTCATGTAGTCACAAAGTCTTCGACTTGACAACCACAGTAGAGCAAACACCAAATTTCCAAGTACCTGATCAATGTCATGGTTTGAATATAATATATTCATAAAGTCAGGGCTTTCGAGTTTCCTCTACAATCAATTGCTTTAGAGGAATAACTCATCTTTATTGTATACATATAATTATATTATTGGTATATGGATTCCATTTCTTAAGCTTGAAAAGAAGAACATGTTATAGTTTCAGTGTTTGCAGGTCAGAAAATCTCATCGTTAAAGTTTAATTTCCAAGCAACTGGCCTAAACTAGATTCAACTACTTTACCATTCCATTTGAAAAGATCATAATCATCATTGAACGTTATTAACAGAAGTATAAAGCAATTAGTTTTGCAAACTCAAGTGCTAGTTGCCCTATTTTATCCACTCCTAACATATATCTGAATGTCAAGCCCTTGATTGGTTGTACATACAAGAAGAGAGCTAGCTTGGTCCCTTTAAGAGAAAGGTATGTATTCTGGTGCAAATTCAGATTAGGATCAAGGGGTTCTTATTTTGTTGGGGTTCAATATTGTCATTTATCAAAGATTTACAACCTCAATTATTAAAAAGCTTTTGATTAAAATGATATTCAAAGAATTTCAAGATTGAAATTTGCTCATTGTTCATTTCCTCAAAATGAAGCATTTTATTGAAAATGTTCGAACGTCAAGTGACTTACAAACATTTAAACATAAGAAGTACAAAAGAAAAACAAGTTCAAATAAGATGACATCCATGAGGATGCAACAAAGCTCCTGATGGATGCCCCAACTGATTCCCGATCAGAATTCCCCATCACGCATTGAACGTCAATACCCTGAATCGATCAGATCTTGGACCTTGCGCTTCAATGCCCCACAGTTCTCAGTAGTGTGCCCTAAGCTCCCAATATGATAACTACATATGGCGTTTATATTATGGTCTTTCAGATATGGTGCCTCTCTTGGTTTGGATTTAACTGGAGTCACAAGATTCATCTCAACTAGCTTTAGGAGCAATTCATCATATATCATTGGGATTTGATTGATGCGAGTCTTTTCACAGAAGACATTATGAGATCTGGTCCCCAGACTAGCTAGATAAGATCCCACGATGTTAATCTCAGCTCTTTCCTCATTGTCAGTACTGTTAGTGCTTCTTATCTGGCCATTCTTGAAATCTCTTTCGATTATTTCTCCACACATGACGATGTCAAAGAAACTCGCAATGGTAGCATATATCATGTGGTTGATATATGGAGACTTCAATGTGTCGAGGAATAGAGGGATGAGCTCTCTTTCAATCATTGATGGATGCACTTGAAATACCACATCCCTCCATCATTGAGCACATTGTCGGAAACTCTCACTACTCTTCATCTCCATATTTTGTAGATTTGTTCGATTATGAGCCGTATCAGTCTCGTGTTTTTATTGATCCAGTAAAACACTAGCCAAATCCTTCCAAGAGCGGATTTGAGTATGACTCAATTGGTTATACCACTTAGAAACGGGTTCAGTCAAACTGTCTTGGAAACAGTAGATCAACATCTAATCATTGTTGATATATCTAGTCATTATTCGAACGAACATCGTGAGATGGGCATTAGGGCAACTAGTTTTATTATACTTTTCAAAATCGGGTATCTTGAATTTGGGTGGGAGCACCAAGTTAGGAACTAAGACTAGTTCGGTTGTATCCATTTCACTGTAAGATCCATGTCCTCTCATTCCCTTGAATGTTTCTTTGCACCATTGTTTTAAATCTTCAAGGATCTCATTCTTAGCTCTTTTCATCTCCTCATGAGCGGATATATTATGATTAGTAGAATTACCCTAAGGATTTAACACGATGGCTTGAGTTTTAGTGGCAGAGAATCCTATTGGGTGGCTTGGAAGCTTGTCGAGCGAAATGAGTAGCCGTGAACTATCTTGTGCCTTCATGTATTCAGAGGTTTCCATAGTCGATGAAATATTTTCTTTACCTCTTTCTTGGTTGAGTTTGGTCAGTTTTTCCATGATTTGATCAACCAGGTCATTTTGGTTTTGCAAGATACGATCCTTGGTGGCCTTTTGTGTCTACTCTATTTTAACCTCCCACTCTACTTATATCTTTTGCAAACTCTCTTCCAGTTCTTTCTTCAGCTTCTCAAATTTGGCTTCCATTCTCAGTATTGTGTGAATGTAGTTGCATAGTTAGAAGTATTTCCTCAAAGTTTCCCACGAGATATGATTAATGCATGTAAAATGCTTAAATGAATGCCATATAGAATGCAAAGATGAAAATGTAGATGCAAAAATGTTGATCCCAACGATGAATATTTTTGAACAATTTTCACCAGAGATAAAAACTTTCACATTACAAGACAATCCACTTTACAGACATGCCTTCGCTTAGATATTGAGTCTGAAGTGGATCATTTCTTCATCTCAGATCTTCTCCATTGAAAATGATGCCCCTCAAACGCTCTGTCACCTAACTACGTTAATGCTCAAACGGTGCTGAAGTCAGTGTGTCGCTCCTTGATGGTTAGTGATGGAATAATTGTAGATAAGACTATACTGCTAGATTACTCCTCGGATCAATGGATTATTATTTCAGTCTCGAATGCTGCACGATCTTCGAGCAAGTCTCATTTTTGTACTCTAAACTTCTTTTAACCTTCGGTGCATGTCTGTATATGCGACTGCTTGATTGAAATTTTTTATCTCTTCTTGTGAAAATTTTCTCTTAGATATCCCCTTGCGGATCAACATTTTCACATTATGTTATGTCGACGAAATGTAATGCAAAGAAATGTGAAAAATGACACAAACAAAAGAAAAAAAATAAGTTAGTACTGGTAAGATAATCGATACAGATAAAAATGTTATTCAGAGATGAATATAACACCTACCCTGACATGATATCTACCCAAGCATACTTTCATTAAATAACATTCCTACCCAAATATGTTATCTACCCAAAATGATTTTCAAGCAATTAATCCTAACCGCATAGTATCTAGTTCGCATTCTTTTATTTAACAGAATTTAAAGAAAAAAGGAAAGGTTCATAAATACTCCTCCTTCGTGTATACTTATTTTGGGTACCTATTGACGGACAGAGGTTCGGTATAGCTATACCTAGGGTGACCATTCTACGGTTCACCATATGCATAATTTCGGCTCTAACAGGAAAAAGGTACTCGAATTATCCTTTATGTCGGTGCCCCTGTGGGCTGCCAAACCCTCGATCCTTACCTATTACAGGTTTTGAATGTAACGAGTTCAATTCGAGGGGATTCACTGCCTTATACCCATACGAAGGTATAAGGTATGTATCCTATGGGTTATTTGCTAAAACTCATATGAAAAATAAATACTTACTATAGTAAAGCATTCACCCCTACTTATTTGGATCGAAGCTCGGGTCTAGAGCTTATGTTATGCAAATGCACGTGATATGTGTGAGGAATAGCATACCAACTTTTGACTCAAAACGATAAAAAGAAAAAACTTGCTTAAAACCTTGACAAAGCTGAAAACATAAATGAAAACATTAGTACGATAATTTAAAGAAATAAAGAAATTAAAAAAAAACTTCAATAAATGGATCATTAACTAAAGACTCGAACTTATAATTTCCACCACGACGACAATGTGTAAGCGACCTACAGCCTTACTCTCTAAAAAAAGTTTCTAGCAGAGACGCCAAGCTGTCATAACCATTTTTAAAAAAATTAAATATTATTTTATAAAATAATTATGGATTTTATTTGGAAAATTGGGGATTTATAAATTGATTTTGATTAAATTGGATCAGAGTCGCCATCGACCTTTGGGTTAGGTAAGTTGAATACCTAAAAACGTCTTTTAAAACAATTTTAAGAAAAAAAAATCATTTTTAATAAAAAATTCGGTCTACTTTTACCAAAAATTTATTTTAAAGGGTTCAGGAGTCGATTACGCGTGGGGAAGAGTAAATACACCCACAGAGCCCAAAATTGGTACTGTGTTGCTTATACTTTGTCGTAAATGGTGGAAATTGTGAATTCGCATCTATAATTAAAGTATGATTCATTTATTAAAATTAATTAATTTGCTTCGAATTTATTATTATTATGGAAAATTCTTTAAATGGAAAATAAATATTGAGATTAACAATCCTCCATCTGGAAAGATGTCTCATCTATTTCTTATCTGTAAAAGAATATTCCCACCTCGTTGATTTCCCTCCTCATTGATTTAAAAAGCGCAAATCGAATATAATTTGTACATCGACATTTTGCATAAAATAAATTACTATTTAACGAAACATGTTTTGCATTGTTTAACTTAAAATAAAATAAAAAATGAATTAATTAGCAAAATAAAATTGATTTATTTCAAATATACATTTCCTTCGAATGTCGTATCGGATCGCATTACTTCGATCAAGCAATACTTTCCATGCCCATTCTACAAATTGTTGTTCTTGAAAATGTTTGAATTAGTTATAAAATATTTAACCGAATACGAGAGATATATAAAGTGCTAATACAAGATCCATTAATATGAATATAAATCATGGATGAAAAGCAAATATATGTATATCTAAGGCACAAAGGTGGGCTCCACATGAAATACACATAAATATAATTAAAATAACATTTATATGCATAAAAAATAAATCCCAAATACATCATATATAATTTGTAAAGTAAATAAATCACACTGCAGATACATTTATATATACATGGAAAACATGAATAGAATAAAAAAAGAAAGTTTAATAGACACGAACATGATCCATGCACTAATGTAACTATATTTACACCAATCAAGCATACGCATTATAATTTACTACTATGACCTAAATGAACAAACATCAAACATGTAACATCCTCCATACCGGGTTAGTGATCAAATTGTGAAATTCTAAAATTTAGTGACCAAAGTAGATAAAATGAATAGTTGAAAGATTTAATGGGAATGTTTTGTGTAGGATCAATTAACAAAGGAGGAACTAAAGGGGTAAATGAGTCTTTTAATAGGGGAAATAATTAAATATTAGATGATGATATTTAAATCCTCGTGGAAGGCAAATGAAGAGAACAAAAGTTTCCAGATTTCTCTTCTTCTTCACTTATTCTTCTCCATCGAGAGACCAAGCTAAAGGTGAGTTTTCTTGTTGATTAAATTCTTGATGAATTTAAGGTTGCTTATTGATCCTTAGATGATAACTAAGCTTAAGGAAAGCTTAGATTATCTTAAAACCATAAGATGATGAGTATATGAAGAATTAAAGAAAGGAAGTAGAAAAGTGAAATCTTGGATTAGAGTTCCTAATAAGAATTAGAAGTGGGATTTGACTTGTCATAAAGCTAACTAAGAAGTATGAGGTATTAGAATTCAAATTAGAACATGTTGGAATTTGGGTTAGATTCTTAAATTCTATATGGAGAATTCGATTTCTAAGTTTTAGAGGTATGAAATGGATAATAATTAGTTTAAGTAAGAGTATACAAGTTAGGGATATAAAAAGAGGGGATATATAAAGTGTTGAGAAGATTAAGAAGAAATTTTAGTGCTTAAAAGACATTTATGGGCAATGTGCATCGTGCACATTCAATGTGCACCAATGCATCAAGGATAAATCCCAGAAATTATTCAAGGTGTACCGATGCACATGAAGTGCATCGATGCACTCTTTTAAAATACAAATATCGAATGCCATCGATGCATCGATGCATAAGGAGTGCATCGATGCACCTAATTAAATACAAACATCGAATAGGATTTATGCATCGCTGCATGGTGTAGTGCATCGATGCATACCTCCATTAAAAGATGAAAATGGCTTTTCTTTTAGCCTAAGAAATGATAGTTTAGAATATATTAATTAGTATACTGATAAGTATCAATGAATTACTATGTAGATATCGAGCCTAAACGAATTTTGGAACAATCAACAAGTAGGATTGGTCGAGGGAAAGACAAAGAAATCTAGGTGAGTGCATATGCATAGCATGAATATGTATTCTATTCAGTTCTAGACTTGTGATAAGTCTAGATTCAATATTTTGATACATGATCGCATTTCATATTATGATACATGACATGAATTCATACCATATGCATTATGTGATATGAATATGCAAGAAAAAGTTATATGAGTTATGTGATAAAGGTATGGAAATGATATGTCTATGTGATAAAGGTATGAAAATAATATGTCTACGTGATACAAATTATGTGAATTGTGAAAGCCCATGTTATGTAGATGAGAACTATAGGTATAGTTGGCATGCCAAGGGTAGAGGGTCTACGCGGTCCTTTGGGATATATATATATATTCTTTGGAACATGTGTGAAGTCTTGTGAGACACATACTTGATTCCTAGTATATGTATATGATTCTTAAGGAATGATATGTGGTCCTTATGGACATTATTATATGGCACTACGGTGCAATTCTACGCGGCACTCCGGTGCAATTCAACGCGGCACTCTGGTGCAATTCTACGTGGCACTTCGGTGCAATTATACGAGCTGTGGTGACAGCATAGTGCATAACCTCACAATACTCACATACCTTAGGTTCTCAGTATGGTACCATGGGCTAATGAACTTAATAAGGTGAACTTATGAATGTGAATTTGATAAGTATATGTGTAAGAAACATGGTTATGGTTATTGTATTGTTTACATACATCTTATCATTGTAACCCATCTCATTCTGGAAATTCCTTTATATTTTATTGTTATTATTATATTGCCTCACTAAGTCGATGACTTAGCGTGTGAGTTTTTCATACGTAGGATCCGATAAAGTATACGATCGAGGTTAAGCAGCTGGACAACATTACTCCTGCAACTATCAGATCAGAAGCAACTTAATCAGTAGGTCATTTTGTTATGTAAATGGATATTGGCATGTAACTAAAGGGTTAAGTTGTGTACGCTCTGAGTATTTTGATAAACTTGTATTAATATATGTATATTATTGTATTTTAATCAAATAAGTTCAAATGTTTTATCAGTTTTTTTTAAATATTGTTTTGTTTAGTCAATGTGACATCCTGGACTCGTATCCGGGTCGAATATGAGTTGAGGGTGTTACATTTAATGGTATCAGAGCTATGGTTTAGCCGATTCTAGGCATAAACCAGAGTCTATAGAGTCTTTAAATGGAATACATACCAACAAATAGTGAGAACTTCTGATCTGGTATAGTTTGAGTAAGTTATTTTGCTAATAGAACAATGTGTTTATTTTATTAGATGTCCGGACATAGTAGCTCCCGAAGTGAAGATGGAGAAGATAGGCCTGCTGAAAGTAGTAATTCACCTTCCCTGGCTAGGCAAGGTGAAGGACATGCATCTCAGGGAGTGCCTGTACAAGATCAAGATACTTTCTTCAGGACGATGGATGCTATTCTTACGCGTCTTCAACCTCCTACTCCACCAACTCAAATGATGAATGTAGCAAAAGAGTTGAGAGGTTTATGAGCGCCCGAATTTAAGGGAGAAGCCGAGGAAAGTCTGGTTACGGTGGATATTTGGTTAAATGATTTGAAAATCATGTTGGATGGTCTCCACTGTTCTAAAGTGGAGAAGTTAGATGGAGTTGTCTCGTTGCTGAGGGCTAAGGTGAAAATATGGTGGACGAAACTCACCATGAGGATGTCTAGTGACCAGTTGACTTGGTCTTTGTTCTTAGATGAATTTAAAAACAAGTACATTGGAGATCAATTTATTCGGCAGATGAAGCAAGAGTTTTTGAATTTGAAACAGATGAACCGCTCTGTATATGAGTATGAATGTGAGTTCAAAAAGCTGAGTAGGTTTGCATCCGAGCTTGTGTCTACTGAAAAAGAGGCTTGTGAATGGTTTGTGGAGGGCTTACGCCCTAGTTTGAAAGAGATGATGATAGTATTGAATTTGTCCTCGTTCCAAGAGGTGATCAATCGTGCCAAGGCTCTTGAAAGAGCTTAGAATGAGAGATTCGGGGATTTTAGAGTTCAGACATCAAAGAGAACGGGTGCTTCTTCTAGCTCAGCACCATCAAAAAGAGAAAGAGACTTAGGATTTCGATCACAAGCTAGATCAAAATCAGTTGCATCATCTGCTAGGGGAGCAAGTCAGGCAAGACTTAGACATACGTAGTCAGTGGGATATGGTGTTGGGAGATCTACTTCGAGTCAAGCGAGACAGTGTCAGCACTGTGGGAAAAACTATTATGGGGTTTGTCGGATGGCTGTTGGGACTTGTTTTCGATGCAGAGATGCCGGATATTTTATCTAGGATTGTCCATTGATGGTTGGTGAGCTTGCACCATCTGAAAGAGTTGGTTCTGCCTCACAAAGAGGACGAGGAAGAGGCAGAGGAAGGAACCAGTCTGAATCCTCTGCTCAACCTGAAGTTCGGTCAACCGCATGGGTGTATAATCTAAAGACAAGTGAAGACCGTGATGACCCTGATATTATAGCAGGTACTTTTCAACTGTACGATAAATTAGTATTGGTACTGATTGATCCAGGCTCTAATTATTCTTACATTAAGAGTAAGTTAGTAAAGGAATTGAGGATTCCCTTAGAAGCTACGAGTAATGAGATTATAGTAACTAATCCTTTAGGCCATAGTGCTCGGGTGAACAAAGTCAGTAAGGGGTGTCCCATAAAGATTCAGGGAATTGAATTCCCTGCTAATCTGATGGAATTATCCTTTGACGAGTTTCAAGTGATTCTGGGGATGGATTGGTTGTTCCATTACTATGGAGATGTTAATTGCAGATCAGAAAAGGTAACCCTAAAAATTCCAGGAGGAACAGAGATAAGTGTGAGTAGTGAAAGGTTTAACCCTTTAGCAAATGTAATATCAGTAATGTCAGCTAAGAAGCTGTTGCTACAGGGATGTCAAGGATTTCTTGCAAATGTGATAGATTCAAGAGCTAAAGAAAAAGTATTGAATGAGATTTTAATAGTTCAAGAATTCCATGATGTTTTCCCGTCTGAGTTGCCAGGATTACCTCCAGATAGAGAGGTATAATTTCAAATTGAAGTAATGCCAGGAACCGCTCCAATTGCAATGACACCTTATCGGATGGCTCCGAAAGAATTGAAATAGTTAAAAAATCAATTGTAATAGTTGTTAGAAAAGGGATTTATTCGACCAAGTGTGTCACCTTGGGGAGCTCCGGTGTTATTTGTTAAGAAGAAGGATGGATCAATGCGTCTTTGTATTGATTATCGACAGCTTAATAAGGTGACCATCAAGAACAAGTATCCCCTTCCGCACATTGATGACTTGTTTGATCAACTAAAAGGAGCTTCAGTATTTTCGAAGATCGATCTACGTTCGGGTTATCATCAATTAAAGATTTAGGAGAAAGATATTCCGAAGACGGCTTTCAGAACGAGATATGGTCATTATAAATTCATTGTAATGCTATTCGGAGTAACGTATGCACCTGCTGCTTTCATGGATCTTATGAACAGGATTTTTCAGCCCTATTTGGACCAGTTTGTTGTTGTCTTTATTGATGACATACTGGTGTACTCAAAATCCATTGAAGAGCACAGCGCACATCTGAGGCTAGTTTTGCAAATTCTCAGGGATAAGAATCTTTATGCGAAATTGTCCAAATGTGAATTTTGGCTAAACGAAGTAATTTTCTTGGGGCATGTGATCTCGGCAGATGGGATTAGAGTGGACCCTCAGAAGGTTAAAACTATAATAGACTGGGAAGTTCCAAAAAATATATATGAAGTTTGGAGTTTCCTTGGACTTACCGGTTATTATCGAAGATTCGTTAAGAATTTTTCGATGATAGTGCTGCCTTTAACGAAGATGATGAGAAAGAATGTACCGTTTATTTGGACTTCTGAATGTCAAGAAAGTTTTGAAGCTTTAAAGAGAATTCTGACAGAAACTCCTATATTGGTTCAACCAGAATCTGGCAAGAATTTTGTAGTATACAGTGACGCATCCCATAACGGGTTGGGGTGTGTATTAATACAAGAAAGGAAGGTGGTAGCGTATGCATCGAGACAGTTGAAACCATATGAAAATAATTACCCCACCCATGATTTAGAAATGGCTGCAGTGGTGTTCGCCATTAAGATTTGGTGTCATTATCTGTATGGAGAATGATGTTAATTGTATAAGGATCATAAGAGCTTGAAATACCTGATGACTCAAAAATAGCTTAATTTGAGACACAGGAGATGGGTGGAGTTTTTGAGAGATTATGATGTGATAATTGACTATCATCCCGGAAAGGCTAACTTGGTAGCAGATGCCTTAAGTAAGAAAATGTTTGCAGCATTACGAGCTATGGATGCAAGATTATATTTAACTGGAGACGGTGGTCTTTATGCAGAGTTAAAACTTAAACCAGCATGGTTGGAACGAATAGGAGAATTGCAAAGTAAAGATGAAACGTGTTTGAAAAGAATTGAGCAAGTAAAGAGCAAAGAGATTAAAGACTTTGAGGTTAAGTTAGATGGAAATATGTATTGTAAAGGAAGAATTGTGATACCCGACAATGAAGACTTGAAGAAAGAAATATTAACAGAGGCTCATTGCAGTCCATTAACGATGCACCCGGGTGGAACCAAGATGTATATGGATTTGAAGGATCGATTTTGGTGGCCAGTGATGAAACGAAGCATCACCAAATTTGTGTCTAAGTGTTTGATATGTCAAGAAGTCAAAGCTGAGCATCAAGTTCCATCAGGATTATTGCAACCACTTTACATTCCTCAATGGAAATGGGAAAATGTTACGATGGATTTTGTTTCGGGGTTACAATTGACTCCGAACAAAAGAGAATCAATCTGGGTAATTATTGATCGATTGACTAAGTCAGCGCATTTCCTTCCGGTTAGAACAGATTTCTCTATGGAAAAGTACGCTGAGCTGTATATTAGAGAAATTATTAGATTACATGGAGTGCCTGTTTCCATAGTCTTTGATCGAGACCCTCGATTCACTTCTAGATTCTGGAAATCTTTGCATGGAGCGTTGGGAACTCGTTTAAACTTTAGTACTGCTTTTCATCCTCAGACTGACGGGCAATCAAAGAGAAATATTCAGATATTGGAAGATATGTTGAGAGCATGCGTAATGGAATTCAAAGGATCATGGGAAAAGTATTTACTGCTGGCAGAGTTCGCTTACAACAATAGTTATCAGTCCAGTATAAAGATGGCCCCATATGAGGCATTATATGGGAGGAAATGTCGTACTCCATTAAATTGGTATGAACTCAAAGATCGAAGTGTTCTTGGTCTGGATTACGAAGCATCACCAAATTTGTGTCTAAGTGTTTGATATGTCAACAAGTCAAAGCTGAGCATTAAGTTCCATCAGGATTATTGCAAGCACTTTACATTCCTCAATGGAAATGGGAAAATGTTACGATGGATTTTGTTTCGGGGTTACACTTGACTCTGAACAAAAGAGAATCAATCTGGGTAATTATTGATCGATTGACTAAGTCAGCGCATTTCCTTCCGGTTAGAACAGATTTCTCTATGGAAAAGTACGCTGAGCTGTATATTAGAGAAATTATTAGATTACATGGAGTGCATGTTTCCATAATCTTTGATCGAGACCCTCGATTCACTTCTAGATTCTGGAAATCTTTGCATGGAGCGTTGGGAACTCGTTTAAACTTTAGTACTGCTTTTCATCCTCAGACTGACGGGCAATCAGAGAGAACTATTCAGATATTGGAAGATATGTTGAGAGCATGCGTAATGGAATTCAAAGGATCATGGGAAAAGTATTTACCGCTGGCAGAGTTCGCTTACAACAATAGTTATCAGTCCAGTATAAAGATGGCCCCATATGAGGCATTATATGGGAGGAAATGTCGTACTCCATTAAATTGGTATGAACTCAAAGATCGAAGTGTTCTTGGTCTGGATTTAATTCAAGATGCAGAAACGAAAGTTCGAGAAATTCAGCATAACTTCAAAGTAGCCTCTGATCGGCAAAAGTCCTATTCTGATCTTAAAAGAAAAGAGATTGAATTCGAGGTTGGAGATAAAGTTTTCCTTAAAGTATCTCCCTAGAAGAAATTATTACGTTTTGGTCGGAAAGGAAAGTTAAGTCCTAGATTCATATATGAAGTTGTTAAGAGGATAGGACCCGTGGCATATCAGTTATCCTTGCCACCGAAAATGGAGAAGATCCATAACGTCTTTCATGTGTCCATGTTACGAAGATATAGGTCCGATCCCTCTCACATTGTTGCACCAGAACAAGTAGAAGTCCAATCGGATCTGACATATGAAGAAGAACCAGTGAGAATATTGGCTTATGAAGTCAAACAGTTAAGGAGTAAGACAGTTCCATTGGCCAAGGTTCTTTGGAGAAATCACAAGGTAGAAGAAGCCACGTGGGAACGTGAAGAAGATATGCGACTTCAATATCCCCATCTGTTCGTACAATGAAAATTCGAGGACAAATTTTCTTAAAGGATAGAGATTTGTAACATCCTCCATACCGGGTTAGTGATCAAATTGTGAAATTCTAAAATTTAGTGACCAAAGTAGATAAATTGAATAGTTGAAAGATTTAATGGGAATGTTTTGTGTAGGATCAATTAACAAAGAAGGAGGAACTAAAGAGGTAAATGAGTCTTTTAATAGGGGAAATAATTAAATATTAGATAAGGATATTTAAATCCACGTGGAAGGCAAATGAAGAGAACAAGAGTTTCCAAATTTATCTTCTTCTTCACTTCTTCTTCTCCATCGAGAGACCAAACTAAAGGTGAGTTTTCTTGTTGATTAAATTCTTGATGAATTTAAGGTTGCTTATTGATCCTTAGATGATAACTAAGCTTAAGGAAAGCTTAGATTATCTTAAAACCATAAGATGAGGAGTATATGAAGAATTAAAGAAAGGAAGTAGAAAAGTGAAATCTTGGATTAGAGTTCCTAATAAGAATTAGAAGTGGGATTTGACTTGTCATAAAGCTAACTAAGAAGTATGAGGTGTTAGAATTCAAATTAGAACATGTTGGAATTTGGGTTAGATTCTTAAATTCTATATGGAGAATTGGATTTCTAAGTTTTAGAGGTATGAAATGGATAATAATTAGTTTAAGTAAGAGTATGCAAGTTAGGGATATAAAAAGAGGGGATATATAAAGTGTTGAGAAGATTAAGAAGAGATTTTAGTGCTTAAAAGACATTTCTGGGCAATGTGCATCGTGCACATTCAATGTGCACCGATGCATCAAGGATAAATCCCAGAAATTATTCAAGGTGTACCGATGCACATGAAGTGCATCGATGCACTCTTTTAAAATACAAATATCGAATGTCGATGCATCGATGCATAAGGAGTGCATCGATGCACCCAATTAAATACAAACATCGAACAGGATTTATGCATCGATGCATGGTGTAGTGCATCGATGCATACCTCCATTAAAAGATGAAAATGGCTTTTCTTTTAGCCTAAGAAATGATAGTTTAGAATATACTAATTAGTATACTGATAAGTATCAATGAATTACTATGTAGATATCGAGCCTAAACGAGTTCTAGAACAATCGACAAGTATGATTGATCGAGGGAAAGACAAAGAAATCTAGGTGAGTGCATATGCATAGCATGAATATGTATTCTATTCAGTTCTAGACTTGTGATAAGTCTAGATTCAATATTTTGATACATGATCACATTTCATATTATGATACATGACATGAATTCATACCATATGCATTATGTGATATGAATATGCAAGAAAAAGTTATATGAGTTATGTGATAAAGGTATGGAAATGATATGTCTATGTGATAAAGGTATGAAAATAATATCTCTACGTGATACAAATTATGTGAATTTTGAAAGCCCATGTTATGTAGATGAGAACTATAGGTATAGTTGGCATGCCAAGGGTAGAGGGTCTACGCGGTCCTTTGGGATATATATATATTCTTTGGAACATGTGTGAAGCCTTGTGAGACACATACTTGATCCCTAGTATATGTATATGATTCTTAAGGAATGATATGTGGTTCTTATGGACATTATTATATGGCACTATGGTGCAATTCTACGCGGCACTCCGGTGCAATTCTACGTGGCACTTCGGTGCAATTATACGAGCTGTGGTGACAGCATAGTGCACAACCTCACAATACTCACATACCTTAGGTTCTCAGTATGGTACCATGGGCTAATGAACTTAATAAGGTGAACTTATGAATGTGAATTTGATAAGTATATGTGTAAGAAACATGGTTATGGTTATTGCATTGTTTACATATATCTTATCATTGCAACCCATCTCATTTTGGCAATTCCTTTATATTTTATTGTTATTATTATATTGCCTCACTAAGTCGATGACTTAGCGTGTGAGTTTTTCACACGTAGGATCCGATAAAGTAGACGATCGAGGTTAAGCAGCTGGACAACAGTACTCCTGCAACTATCAGATCAGAAGCAACTTAATCAGTAGGTCATTTTGTTATGTAAATGGATGTTGGCATGTAACTAAAGGGTTAAATTGTGTATACTCTGAGTATTTTTGATAAACTTGTATTAATATATGTATATTATTGTATTTTAATAAAATAAGTTTTAATGTTTTATCAATTTTTTTAAGTATTGTTTTGTTTAGTCAATGTGACATCCTGGACTCGTATCCGGGTCAGATATGAGTTGATGGTGTTACAAAACATGGAAGATCAAAGTATGAAAAATTAAAACTAAATGCAAGGAATAAAATAAACACATCACAAATTAATAAGTGAAATCAAACATTTAACCAAAAGATTAACAGTGTAAAAAAAGACTAAAATATAAGAAGGATGAAATTTAAAGTTCGAAATAAAAATAACCCGCGATTCAATTAAGGGATAAAATAGAAGAAAATAAAATACAATGAAACTAATAGAAACTTAACCAAAGATAAAATAATAGAAAAATAGGGTCTAAAATGAACTAGTATAAAAAGGTACTGCTTGAGTATAAATAAAATAAACTACAATGGCACGGGCTTAAATAAAACATAAAAGCATTCAAAGGTAAGCCATGACTAAATTGCAAAATATACGAAACAATAGATCAAAATAAAAAGAAAATAAATTTGCATTAATGACTAAAATAGAAGGGTACAAAGTATAAAAGACCTCTCTGGTGAATAACCCAAGCGTGAAAATGATCCCCAGGTCCTCCTTAAAACGACACCGTTTTTAGCGTGTTACATAAGGATGAAATCAAGCCAAAATTAACCCATAACCTCATTTGCTTCAGTTCCTCGTTTGAAAGGTAGATAGAGAGCGAGAGAGAAATCCCTAAAGCTTCAAATGAAGCTCCCATGTTCCCATAACTTGATGGACCTCCGTCGTGTCCACCACCGTTAATCGGCGGCAACCGCCGTCCGATGACGTCGGAGGAGAGAGAAAAGCACGATTAGATGCGATTCTTCGCACTGATGATGGGTCTGAGCTTGGTTTGGCCTAAAAATGGCTCAAACACCAGAAATCCATGATGAAACCTTCAGTTTCTTCGGCTCCAATGACCCCTGAGTTTCATTGGCGTTCGACCGAGGTAAGATCCTTTCATTCACTACTTTCTCTCTTTATTTTTTCCTTTTTGTTTCACTCTCTCTATTTTTTTCTCTCCCCCACCGAATGGTTCCCCTTTTTTCTCTTTATTTTCTATCTTTTATTTGCCTCTGTCTGTGTTGATTAGTTGTTGATAGATTTCATAGGATCTCTGTCCTAGTTCGATTTCAACGGGATTTTTTGCCATTTTTATTATTTTTTTCTCTTATTTCCAATATTGGTAGACTGCAGATTGATGGGTGGATGGTTGTCACTATTTGATTGATGGGTTCTGATCGGCTCGCGAAGCACTTGGCGGCGGCTGGGGAGTTGGAAGGCCAAGAGGTAGCGGCTGAGCTGATTGAAAAAAACCCCTAAAATTTTAGGTTACATCATAGGCTGGGTCGGATCGGGTCCCATTTGAACTAGGTCGAAACTTCTAGGTTTGGCCCAGGTTCTAATTGGGCTTTGGGTCTTGATATGATGTAATATGGGTTCTTGTTTTGTGGGCTTGATGACTTCGTAAAAAGGCTATATTTAGGGTCTTTTCACTTAAGTTATTGACTGTCTAAAAGCTCATATAGGATCATATAGATGCATTTAGGAGCATATAGTTGCATGTGGTGGAAATATGTTTGTCGTGATATTTTATTTTGTAATCGGTGCTGCTTTTATGGGGAAAGTGTTTGTTTAATGATGTGTAAGATTTGGGAGCAAGGATAAGCAAAAGGGAATTGCTATAACATGATGAGATTACTGAGCAAAATGCGATTACCGCGATAACTCGGACGATATTTCTAGGCAAAAAAGATTAAAAAAGATATTTTTAGTAAGAGCCAGCTATCATTGTCTACACGTGATTTCTGCTATTAGCCACATAGGAGGGGACCATTACCATCTTTGTACCATCTCTCACATAAAAGGAATGAACTTTAGGGTACTATGGTAATTTTAACACAAAACCCAAGGTTATTCTCCCCCTATAAATAGGAGATAAAGCCACAATGAAAAAAGACTTTTTGACACGCCGCCTTAAGCTAGAAATTCAGAGAGAAAAATGTCTCTCCTTTTTCCGTCAATCACTTTTTTTCTTGGTATTCTTTCGTTAACAAGCTAGAGGGAGTGGCGAACTAGGTGTCCAAGAGGAGCTAGTTCACTGGGACAGTCCGTGGTGGCTAAGGGAAGCTCCGACAGTGCACGTAGAAGGCTTTTCCTCATTTCCCTTGCTCTTTGCTTTCATTTTTATCATTTGGGTTGTAAGGAACAGATTAACTTGCTTTGTGCTTGATATATTCAAACCCCACCATGAAGTAGTCTTATTTGGTGGGAGTTCATTTTGGATATTTTAGTTTTACTTTAATGAATGGTTGTTTTTGTATGCTATTATTTGTTTTGTTTATAGAGTTTAATGCCTTAAGGTTGTAGGAGCTATGAGAGTAACCATTCCTTAGGAGATTACTTAGTGTTCGAGAGAAACTAGGGAGGAACCATATAAACAAGGGGTTCTAGGTAGTAACTAGGCCTAATCCACCTTAGAGATAAGGCTAGGATTTCACTCGACTAAAAGGAGTAGTGCACGATCAATAGGTTAGATGTTAATGCTGCCACAAAAAGGTATTGTCGAGACATATCCTATTATCTGGACCAATAGGATCCTTGCAGTAGCTAACTCCAACCGGTTTGCCAATGCATCTTCAATCTGTCGAGTCCCTTAACTAGAGATAGCACATGGCACCCTTAGTAAATTCTGTCGGGCAGATAAGGCACAGAAGTAAGATCATTCTGAGAAGTAGACTTAAATTTCCCAAGTGACTCCTATCATTCATTCCCATAGTAGCTTGTCGTGTGAGGAGTCTAAAGTCCTGATAACGAAATCTAGTATTTACATTTTATTTTTCTTTTACATTTTCATTTGATTGCACTAAACACAAATTAATTTGCCACAACATTTCTATCCATTTTGCCATAACATCTCCATTTGCTGCTACATTACATTACGCCATCATTCCATTCCCACCTACATCCATTTCATTTTGTCACAACATTCTCATTTGTGAATACAATTAGCTATACTTAGTTACTTTAGAATAGTGCATAAACTTTACTCAAGATCTCTCCAATCCCTGTGGACACGATACTCACTCATCATTGTATTACTTGTTCGATTGTGTATACTTGCACATATTTCGCGTCTATATTTAGTACTCATAGGGCTGCTGGTGGGTCTTAGTCGTGTCTCGGGTTGTATTGGGCTTTGACCTGCAAAATGTAAATAGATTTTGTATTAATAACAACAACAACAATAAAAATAATAAAAATATTTTTGTAGACCCGGAAAAAAACGGGTTTCAACAACGGGTACATACGTGGATGCACTTAACTTCGGGCCTAGTGCATATCTATTATTGTAGATAAATTATTAAATATAGTTCAATACTTTAAGGGAATATGAAAAATAAAATTTGCACACCCATTTTATTGAAAAAATATATTAAAATTTTTGGACCATTATTTTTTAATTTCTGGATCCACCACTAGACGGGTACCAAATTGAAACTTAAACTAAATATTAGGTATAATTTTAAAAAATAAAGTCTAACTATCGAAATAGAACAAAAATAGTAATTTAAGTATTAAACTTAAAATTTATCCAGTTTTTAACAATACTAAAACTAAAATATAAATTATGACATAGACCGGGACCACTTTGAGCCCCAAAGGCCCTCCGTCTCTGCATGTAAATATTGTAAATATAATACTCAATATATAAATCATTAGGACTGTAAGTGTATAATTAGTTACTTAATTCAAAGAAATAAAAAATATTAATTCAAAACTTTATGAAAAAATAATCTATAACCTACTACAAGGTTGGTCTTGACTATTTTTTTTTTGATTCGGGGTGAAAATATAAAATGGGTCTCTAATATAAAAAAATTAAGAATATGTAATATAAAATTTTATATTAAAAACAAATAATAAATTCATTACAATATAAAAATGTTAAAAATATGTTTAAGTATACATTTACTTATAAAAATATTGCCTTCGAGCATTTCTTGATGTAAAATCATTGATGATAGTGCCGACATCAATATTTTCCAACATATTTTTCTCAATACATAACATAGCATTTGAAAATAAAAGAACGATTTTATCTAGAATTTGAAAATATATAAAACTCTAAAGAAAAAAATTTGAAAACACGATCTACCTAGAATTTTAAGAAAAATCTTTCATATAATTCAAGCATCACAACTGATGATAAACAAATGTGACTTTGTGTGTGAGAGAAATATAATAAATTAAAAATGAGAATAATAATTTCCAAATGAATCGTGAAACATGGAAGAGAAAAGAAGCATGCTAACTATACTTAAATTTTTCCTCTCATTGAGTTTTGAAGAAAAAAATAACGTTAATAAAAATTTTCATTGATATGAAAAATCAAGAAAGAGATTTGATGAATTGATGGTGGGAATTTGGAAAGACCAAAATTAAAGAGATTCAATTGATTTTGTTTTGGGGAAAGAAATATTAAATTAGAATTTTATGGGAAGAATAGTTTATTAACGTTAATATACATTTCAATGATGACAATTGACACCTTAATAAATTCATGGACCCGTTATTTTATTAGGTAAATTATGCGTTTAGTACCTAAACTATTAGTTTTGGTTTGTTTTAGTACATAAACTTTCAATTTTTTTAAAATCATACTTAAAGTTTAGTTTTTGTTTCATTTTAGTACTTGATATTAAAACTTTAGTTTTTTGTTTTATTTTAGTACCCATTCAAAATTTAACGTTAATTTTTTTAAAATGAAATTTTAAGTATTAAAACAAACAAAAAATGATAGTTTAAGTACTAAACGCATTAAGTTTTTAACGGTGGTGTACTAAAATGAAATGAAAATAACCATTAGGTATGATTTTGATTTTTTTGAAAGATTAGGTATTAAAGCGAATCAAAATTGATAGTTTAAGTTCTAAATACATAGTGTACCTTATTTTATTTTGCAATGTTTTTAAATTTATTATAAAAAAATATTCTTTTTATTTCATTTTATGGGCCCGGTGGACTCCCCTCCTACCCTATCCCAGGGCCGCCGGCCATGCATACTTGTAAAGATATTATAGTTTTTTTATTAATTTGGAGTAAGTACAAGGCAATATATGTTAAAATCTTAATCTTTTGACATTGAACGTTTTTTTGTGGTGCTCGAACCCAATTTCTTAATAAATAATAACAATTTTTTTACTACATATGTCATTTCATTCGTGCAAAAATATTATAGCTTAAATATATTATAAATAGATGGATTGATTTATTCATTTTATAAATTGAAAACCTACGAGCTTAACGCACCCAAATTAAAGCTTACAAACAGAGTTAGATTGACAATTTTATTTTGAAAATAATAATAAATTGACTCAGTTAATCAAGCTTGTAATTCACACATATAGCTTAAATATATATTCCAAAAGACATATCAAAGATACTTTAAACCCTAACTTTCCTTTTTATTAGTAAACCCTATTTTTAACTAACTTGGTTTAAGTAAAAGATAACTTTCTAACTATCTTGTTTTTAAAGAAAGATACTCTTTAAAATTAGTAACTAACTTATTATTTCATTATTTAGGGGGGGGGGGGGGACAGCCAACTAGATTGATAAAGTAAAAAATTAATATTATAATTTTAAAAACTTATAAAAGACCAGTAATTTTTAAAGTGATAAAAAATTAATTTTAGTTTTATTTTTAATATTTTTATATAAAAATTAGGTTTATATTACAAATAAGTATCTCATCTCTTTCATCTAAATACCTAAAATATATAATCTTTTTAAACTACAATATTTTTTTGGTCAAAGTAAGTACATAAAGTTAACATTTTGATCAAGATAGGTACCTAAAATAATTTTTTTGCAAAATAGATATCTAAATTATTTAATTTTTTCATATAAGTTTTAAAAAGTTGACACATGACATTAATTAAAGAATACTTTAGGTATCTAGATGAAAAATCTTAAATATTTAAGATATATATTCTAACCAAAAAGATAATTTAAATATTTATTTTGACCAAAATATAATTTAGGTGTACAAATAAAAAATAATATACTTTAAATAATTATTTCGTGATATAAGCCTAAAATTTATTAAGATAAAAAAATAAAAAAAAATTGGATATCATTGATACCCTTTAGTAAGATTGGCTCCGCCGGGCTAAACTCACGATATAATGCACTCAAAATAAATAATTCACGAAATAACGTTCTCCCAACATTATTTGCTGAAATAGGGCGAAATCAACAGTGTGGCCGTAGGTCGCCATGCCTTCCGGGTGACCTACGACGTGGCTTGCTTCTGTGCATGGGACATGCACAACCCAACCATAGGTCGCCATGCACTCCCAGCGACCTCCTAGGTCGCCATGCACGCCCGGCGACCAAGGAGGTCGCCATGCACTCGGGGCGACCAAGGATTCATGCATGGGGAGATCGTGCCATGCACTCGGGGCTCGGTTCATGCATGGGGCACTCGAGGCGACCAAGGATGACCAAGGAACGGTTCATGCATGGGGCACTCGGGGCGACCAAGGATCGGTTCATGCATGGGAAGAATGGGGAGATCGTGCATGTGTTGGTCGCCATGGAGTCCCGGCAAGGTCGCGAGCAGGCGAGCATGCAGCAGGGGATGTCGCCGCGAGTGCATGGCGACCTCCTTGGTCGCCGGGCGTGCATGGCGACCTAGGAGGTCGCTGGGAGTGCATGGCGACCTACGGCCACTGTTGATTTCGCCCTATTTCAGCAAATAATATTAGGAGAACGTTATTTCGTGAATTATTTAGGAGAACGTTATTTCGTGAATTATTTATTTTGAGTGCATTATTACGTGAGTTTACCCGGCTCCGCCGCTATATATATATATAATATGCTACGTGATTATACCACCATAAAGCTTCAATTGTTTTAACTCTCAGATTTGCTTTACATCAATGGCTTCTTCTGTTGACCGAAAGAGAAGCTCCTCTCAGCAGCCGCAACTGTCGTCTCTTCCACCGTCGCAGCCACCACCACCGCCGCCATCATCATCCTCACCGACAACGTTGGGTCTTGAACTCCTTCAGGCCAACGCCGTGTATGATATTCTTTCAATGTTATCTCCTGTTGAGGCTGCTCGTCTCGGCAGAACTTGCCCTTCTTGGAGTCGAATATACGAAGCCTGTCAATGCCTTGCTTTCTCGAAGCGCACTCTCTCTATCACACGCCAAAACGACAAGGCGAACAAGAAGATGATGATGGTTTCCAAGACTTGTCCTGTCAACAAACGTTCAACCAAAGGAAGATAAAATTACTTCTTTTTTTTTGAAAAGGCAATGCATTAGGGTTTTCTTCAAAGTATCTTGCGTTCCGGGTCACCGGTTGAACTTTCTTAGGGTTTAAGGTTCTTTAGGTTTGTTGAGTTTTGAGTCAAACCATGGGTAAAAAATGGCAGTTTCAGATGTTCTTTGGATTTCTTGAGTTTTGAGTACTTCATGTGTAAATCTTAGAGTTTAGAGCTCTTTGGATTTCTTGAGTTCTGAGTTTAGGTGTAAACTTTAGGGTTTAAGGTTATTTGGATTTCTTGAGCTTTCTTTGAAAATCATGTTGTGTATTGTGAAAGTTATTGTTTGGTACTGTAAGAAAATTTGCTCGTTCGACTGTATTGTTAAATTTTACAGCTAACGAAATTCCAAACAAACTTTGATATTGATAAAAGTTATAAATTGGTTGATGTAATGACTTATTGAAGTGTGTAATATATTGTTTTGGTGTAAACAAAAAAACTTTCACATTGGTAAATTATTGGTGTATTAATTCAGATTCAACTAATTTAAACTCCATGATTATCAAACTAAGTTATAATTTCTTAATTATCAATGGAATCAAATCCAAGTATATCTTAAATAACTCATTGATTTTTTTCTTTTTAATTAATATTTTTAACAAATATTTTCAACCATATTTAACTACTTAAGCATATATAAATAATTAAAGATGGAGTCATTAATAAAAATTGTGATTTTTTTATGATATTTATACTTTATTTTCATAACACTTTAATATCTATGATACATATGACACAATTACTTATTTATTTTATATCATATTTTATAATAGTTTATATGATATACATATATGCACATAATTAAACATTCCAGTGTAACATTCTCTAACTTGCCTAATAAATGTATAACCTTATATCATATTCAATGGTTTGATGTCTCATAGCATGCTACAGTGTACAAACCCGTGCTTTCATAGTGGAAGAAAGTAAGTGTTTGTTAGATATTTTTTTAGATATAACTCCTCCGGCTAATAGATAAATATAGTATGATTTAGTTATCTTGCTATCTTAACACCAAACAAAATTGAAATTAAAATATTTCCTATAAACGAGTATATAATCTTTTGTTTTTTGAAAATATGTTGAATGCTATCCAACAGTACATACCATGGTTGCTTAAATATATGCTAACACCCCGATAATGCGCAATATCCGAGCAATTGGTATACAACATTGCATGTAAAACCTGGTCACCTTTAGAAACAGGCGTCACTTTCAGATTCTAATGTTACCAATAGGCATAGGAAGTTGGGATTTCAGGTTATTTGCGATGAACAGAAGGTGATTGAGGAATTTGCATGTTATTGACCATCCAACTCAGTTGGTAGAGTATAAGGTTCTTAATCTTGGGGTCGTAGGATTGAGTCTCATGGAGGACATTTCATAATTCAGAGGTCTTCTAGAGAAGCTGCTCTAACCTGGTGTTGGGGACAACCTACTATCTTACCTCCCCTTACCCCATTACATATAGGAATAAGGGTCAGCTAATTTTTTATTGTCTTCTTTTTTTAATAGATAACCTAAAATGATACAAAAACACATGTTCCTTGTTTTTCTAACTTGATCTTATCAAACAAAACATGTAATATAATCCAACATCATATTTATTTATCAAAACAATTTTAGTGACGTGTCACGTGCAGCTTAAAATTCATCGTTGTTAGCCCATACATGTATGATATATTTATATATAGTTTATTAAAAATTAAGAGCTAAATTACTTCAAATACATGTAATTGTAATGAACCAAACTCATTGCAAGGTTTTCCCCTTCCCTTACCCTTAAGCCTTGCCTTGCTTCTTTTAAGACATTTCCCCTCTAAACCCCAATATTAAAACACCTCTGTTTTAGTCTCGGTTAAAAGATCCTCTTAATTGAGGAAAAGAATGTATCTGGAAACAGTCTTTAAACGGGAAGATTGATCAAGAGCTAAACACAACATACAGTTTGTTCCACTCCTGGACGTCAACGTTGGGAGATACGACGGCAGTAGCCACGGCTAATGCAACAACACCGATAGTCAACGTTTTGATGCACCCATGGCCTCGTGACAGCTTCTGTGATATATGCTTACAGTGCCGATAAAACAATGCCGATTCAGCAGAGTCAGCAGCACCATTCATTGCTTTTTCATTCTGAAAATGGCCAAAAAGAAATCAGGTTACATGTAAAAACCTACTGCCTACCATTTAAAACAAGACGGCAGGTAGGACCTCTAGTCCAGCTGGTTCGAGATTGCTCCAATTAAAAGATTGACATTTCTAAGTTCTTGAACAGTTCAACCGTTTTATGTATGTTGCCAAGCCGAACAGACCACCTACTCCTGATCCAACCAATCTGATTAATCCATTTCGATTTTTTGCAACTAGGTGGATGGTTGGCAAGAAAATCGGATGGTATTGGTTAGTTTGTAGTAGAATAATTATGAAAGTACCTTGTTTGTCAAATTCTTGATGGCTTCCCTCATGAGGTCAAGAGTGATAAATAAGTAAAACCCATGTGGTCTAACTCTATTTTTCTTCAAGTACCGTGTCCAACACTCGTCAACACATATACGGACATAGATATGGTGACATGGCCCTCAAAAATTCAAAATACATTTGAAGGGGAAACCCTGAACATGTATGAGTACAAATAACATAGAAAAAAAATAAAAGGTTCATCATTCATAAATGTGTTTGGTAACACAGTAAAATAGCTTACCCACTACCTGTACCATTCATCATTCTGGTTCAAACACCAAATAACTATTTCAGCTGCATCTTTCAATAAAGCAAGAGAGCCTGTTTACAAAAGATAAAAGAGTAAACCTTGATGCTGAAACAACCATTAGAATAAGTGGGGGAAGGGGACTGAAGGGGGAAAGGAGGGGGAATTGCAAAGAAAGTAGAATTTTCAAAAATGAGACATACTTTCTCCTGCTGCCACGATAGTAAAGTTGAATATCTGCTGAGATGCTTGTCTCATTGCTTTGCTTCCATGAGAACCAGCGAGAGTCGCTTCCTTTAGTATGGGATATATGGCCTCAGACATCTCGGTTGCCTGCATCGATAAGGTAATAACAAAGCTTAGATGAAGTGAGAAAACACAAGAATTTAAATCAAACCGCGGCTAGAGCAAATGGACTCGGTCAAACTCTTAATATATCTTTATTCTAGCTGAAGATGCAAGGAAGGTAACTCACATTAGCATGTCAAATGACGATGGTGGTACCAAGCGTTCCCCTTTTCTAACAGCAACGTTTACTAAAATAGTTCGAGCTTTTGAGGTAGATAAGATTCACCAAAGAAATGAACCCAATAAGCCTTATGTACTTGAAACTCAGAACCGGAAAAGGCATAAAATTTAGACGCTCTAGTACCATTCCACCAGCTGTAAAATCAGATCCATGGATTGTGGATTGCAGTTTTTGCCACCAATGATCGGTAAAAGGTAATGGGCTCACAAGAATAGCGCCACCAATTTTTATGGGGTGAAATGAAATTCAACCTCCCAATTTTTAATAAAAGCAACCATTAAGGAATAAACTTCCGGATCAACCATATAACATGATTTTCAAAACATATAGTCAGTGTCAGTTATAATGTACACCACCAAGGGAAACTTCACATTAACAAAGGCATTATCCAACCGAATGGTGCATAAAATGAAAAAGCTAATGCACTTCTAATATCCAAAAGGAAATTACCAATATGAAGTCAAGTACTCAACAGCAGACAACATCAAAATCCTGAAAGAAAAGAAAAAAATAATCAATTTAACAACAGACCCGCTAATGAAGCTACCTTTAACTTGGATGACGTCTGTTGCACACCTTTTTTGGAGCCCTTAGCACTTGCTTGTTGGGCCACCAAGTCCTCAAGAATAATATCTAAAGACCATAGGATGAAGAAACCAATTGCCTCAAGGGATTGTTGGTTGATACAATCAGCTGATGTCTTATAAAAAAAATCAAAAATCATAAATATGCGAAAGTGGCACCTGTCAAAGGAAAATTTTACTACTTTGGTAAGAAACAAAAAGAAAATCCTCCAACAGAGACCAAAAATAATTTAATGAACATATGGAAAGAGGACTAAGTGTGATAATATTACTAAGATAAATAATATTTGAAATAAGCATTCAAAAGAATATAACACATGAAAACAACAAGAATTCACTATCACCCTCAGATAAATGATGTTTGAAATAAGCATTCAAAGTACATATTTTAATAGTACTTAGGCAAAATTAAGAACATCTTGATGTAAATAATCTCTATTATGCAAACCTTTTCACCTTTAACAACTAAGTTTTATTTCTTATGAAAATTTGTTCAACTCTGAAAGGGTTGGCTTAGTGTTGTCTATTGTATGAAGCCTTCCCCCTGCTTTTGGTAGAGAGGATGGGTTTCGGTAGCCATAGTAAGGTTGACTATAAGATTGCAAGTAGAGTCATGTTTACATTAAACCAGTAACCCAGAAAAGCATTTGACTGGCTTCCTACAGAACACTGAATGTGACAATTAACACATACTGCAAAATGCTAATCACTCCCTTCTATGCAGAAAAATCCAAATTGGTAAATAATATTGAGAACTACAAGAGTAGGTTATCTTTATTCCTAGCAATCATTTGTAAAGTATTAAATTTGAACATTCAAACATGGAAAATATTCTATTTTAAAGAAATAAATAATCTAAAATTCATTCATTTCACCCATAAAATCTGACAAGTTCCAAGCTTCCAATTGCCAAAATAAATACTAAAGAAATGAGAAATTGTTGAGTCAATCGATCAAGGAAAATGACCAAGAGGGGGTGAATTGGTAAATTAAAAAGTTATTGGAAGTTTTTGAAAGAAGTAAGAAATTGGTACAAGGATTTTAGAGTGGTTCAACTTCCTTAATGAAGTTTACATCCACTACCTTAGCTTCCCAAATAAAGATTTCAATAAATTCACCAATTTGTTCTAACCTTTTAGGACAAGGTGTAACCTTACACAACACTAAGACTTATATCCCAAAGTCTTAAGTGTTTAACTCTTCCTAAGAATAAATTACAAATAGAAAACTAGGAAACCTCACTAGGAGTGTGTTTGCACAATTCAAGAACAAAGAAGAACACTCAACAAAATGAAACAAATGAGTACAAAAGTGTTCTTTAAGGAAAAAAGAATATTGAAGAATGTTGACTTGATTTTGGCTTCAATTGATTGCTTTTGGCTTTCTCGATGATCTCTTGTCTTCACATATGACTTGGAATTTTGTTTTTATACCTCTTTATTCAATTTTAGTTGTTTAGGTTTTTTGAAAACATTTTGATGTTTCGATATAACAAATTAAATTAAAAGAATTTTAATTTTGAAAAAGATTTTTCAAAGCATATTTGATATATTAATCGAATATCAAAATATTACTCAAAGTATTTCAAAGTTTATTTTTAAATCCTTACTAAAGTGTACAATTAAGTTTTAATATTAAAATAATTTCAAAATAATTTTACAAAGTATTTCGAACCGTTTCAAAGCCAAAAATTACAGTTTGTCCAGAGGGTACCGATTCCCCCCAAGGGGGTACCGATTCCCCCTGAATGATTTGGCTCTGAGAATTCCAGTATGCTCAGAGGGAACCGATTCCCCCCAGGGGTACCGATTCCCCCCAGGGGTACCGATTCCCCCCTGTTCAACGGTCGAAATATTTGAATTTTACACTTAGGGAACCGATTCCCCATGAGGGGTACCGATTCCCCCCACGCTTCAAGCAGAAATATTAATTGTTTTCACACTTAAACGACTCCAATAACTTCATTAATGATCCCTAACGTTTAGAAGTGATTCAAGGTGTATTTAAACAAGCTTAGAAGCCATTGATCAACAACAAGAAATATCAAGAAACTATAATCAAGAGAGAATCAAAGAGAAAGCATCAAACCTCAAGTTTGAGCATTTCAATCCTATTTTTCATTCAATATTCATTTTTCTTTCAAGAACACTTACCTTGCTCAATTGTATTTATTCTTGAGTGTTCTTTCTTTGTTCTAGAATTGTGCAAACATATTTGCCTTGTGAGGTTTTTCTTGTAAGTTTGCAAATTTGTAATATTCTCTTTGAGAAAAGAGTGTTCTCAAGAATTGGGGTATATTCTTGAGGGAGTTGTAAGGTTATCTCTTTGGCCTCAAAAGAAAGAACAAATTAGTGAATTTGTTGGAAAATCCTTAGTGTGGATAGCTAAGGTAGTGGACGTAGACTTTGGTTGATAAAGTCGAACCACTCTAAATCGTTGTGCAATTACTTTCAATATTCTGCAAAAGCTTCCACAAAATTTTAATTACCAATTCACCCCTCTCTTGGCCGATTTCTTCAATCAATTAACTCAACAATTGGCATCAGAGCCTCACTCATTTGAAGGTTTAATCGCCTCTTGAGTCGATTTGGGAAGAGTTACATCGATAATCAAAGTCATCAATGGCCTCTACTTTAAATTTCGACTCCGGTCTCGATTCGATGCCCGTCAACAAGCCTTCTTTCTTCAATGGGGCTAACTATGCCTATTGGAAAAATAGGATGATGTAGTTCATTCAAGTAAGTGACTTGGGAGCATGGAATGTCGTAGAACAAGGATACATCAAGCCTCTCACTCATCCAAGATTGTGGAGTGAATGAGAGACAAAAATGTTCCAGCTCAACTCCAGAGCCATCCATATCATATTTTGTGCTCTTGGACCAGATGAATACGGAAGAGTTTTATCTTGTACAACCGCCAAAGAAATATGGGACAAACTTCAAGTCATTCATGAAGGTACTGATGAGGTAAAGAAATCTAAAATTAGTATTCTAACGCATAGCTATGAAAATTTCAGGATGAAACCAAATGAAGATATCAAAGCTATGACGGATAGATTCTCAACGATTGTCAATGGTCTCAAATCATATGGAGAGATCATTTTAAATGAAAAGCTTGTGAGGAAGTTAGTTTACTCCCTTTTAAAATCATGGCAATCAAAGAAGACGACAATCATCGAGTCTAAGGACCTAACGTCCTTAACTCTTGAAGAACTAATCGGTTCCCTCCTCACTCATGAAATGATGCTTGAAGATGAGGTGGACCTCGATAAGATTGACGAGACACAAAAGGAGAAGAAAAAGAGAAAAAACATTGGAGTTTCTCTCAAGTCCACAAAAGATGAGAGTGATTCGAATAAAGATGACGATGATGAGGAAATGGCATTGTTTGCCAAACGGTTCAGAAAAATGATGAGACCTTACCAAGGAAGAAAATTCAAACGAAATGAAGGCCTCAAAAATGAACCAAAAGAGAAGGACCCGATCATTTGCTATGAATGCAAAAAGACGGGGCATGTCAAATATGATTGCCCATAATTGAAGAGAAAGGGTCAATCAAAGAATAAGCACAAGGCTCATGTGGCTACATGGAGCGATGAAGAAGGTTCCGATGAAGAGGAACAAGAAGTAGCAAACTTGTGCTTGATGGCATTCGGGGAAGATTCTAAGGTAACCTCTAACTCATCTGATTTTGATGATTTATCTTATGATGAGCTATTAGAGGAATATAATGGGTTGGCTTCAGATTATGAGAAATTATTTTTAAAACATAAAAATGATATTTCAAAATTAAAAATGAAAATAAACTCATATCCAAAACCAACAACGATCTTGAAAGTAAAATCAAAGATTTGCAAATCAAACTAGAAGAGTTTGAAAAGAAAAAATTGGATTTGCAAAATTTTCTTTCAAAGATCAATGATGATCATCAAAAGAAAATTGATGATCTTAAAGTTTCTTTTGATAAAGTTGGAACAAAACATTTTGAAAAAGGAGAAAATTCAAAATCCAACTTTGTTAGAAAAAGTTTTAAAAACTACAATCATAGAGGTCCCCGAAGAATCTCTAATGGAAAAATCGTTAGAAGTATGTGGGTTCCTAAAGAACTCATTAATACTAAAGATAAAGATATCCTACACAAATGGATACCTAAGGGGACTAGGATTTTGGAAACTAATGAATATGGACCCAAAAGAATTTGGGTACCAAAAATCAAAAATTAATCTATGTTTATAGGAAAAGGAGCATTGCTACAAGGCACGGGAAACAAATCTAAATTCATGGTACCTTGATAGTGGATGCTAGAGACACGTGACCGGGGACAAAAACCGGTTCATAGAGCTTAACGCCAAAAATGGAGGAGAAATGACTTTTGGTGATGATTCAAAAGGTCACATTAAAGGTATAGGTACAATAGGTAATACCTCTTCCATACAAATTAAAAATGTGTTATATGTGAATGGATTAAAGCATAATCTCTTGAGTATTAGTCAATTATGTGAATAGGGATTCAATGTCATATTTGAAACTAATGGTTCTAAAGTCATTGACATTGCATCTAATAGGATTATGCTTGTTGGTCATAGAATAAGAAACATATACATGGTGCATTTAGACTCTATAGAAATGACTAATTTATGTCTAGTTGCAAATGATGAGCATGATAGTTGGTTATGGCATAGGAGACTAGGACATGCTAGCATGAGTGTTTTGCAATGGTTAGTTCAAGGAGAATTGGTTCGAGGGCTGCCTAAACTAAAATTTGATAATGATAAAAATCTGTGATGTTTGTGCTAAAGGAAAACAAAAGCGAGTTTCTTTTAAATACATTAATGATGTGTCAACTAGTAGATTATTACAATTGATCCATATAATTCTTTTTTGGCCAACTAGGACTACTAGCTTGGGTGAAAAACAATATGCATTTGTCTTGGTAGATGACTATTCTAGATATACTTGGGTTCTATTCTTAAGTACTAAAGATTAATCATTAGAAAATTTCATCACATTTTCAAAAGTAATCCAAAACGAAAAAGGTTACTCTATCACTAGTGTTAGAAGTGATCATGGCACTGAATTTGAAAATCTTGGATTTAATGAGTTTTGTAATTCTAATAGTATTAGCCATAATTTTTCAGCACCTAGAACCCCTCAACAAAATGGAGTTGTTGAGAGGAAAAATAAAACTTTAGAAATATTTTTGGGCGGAAGCCACAAATACCGCTTGTTATGTTGTAAATCGAGTAATGATTAGGCCAATTTTAAAGAAAACTCCATATGAAATTTTCAAAAATAAAAAGCCTAACATTAGCTATTTTCATCCTTTTGGATGTAAATGTTTTGTTTTAAACAACGGTAAAGAAAACCTTGGTAAATTTGATACTAAAAGTGATGAAGGAATTTTTCTGGGTTATTCCTTAAATTCTAAAGCTTATCGAGTATTTAATAAAAGAACTTTGGTTATAGAAGAGTCTATACATGTTGTTTTCGATGATAATCTCCTTTCGATGAAGGATTATTGTTTGAATGATGATGTAGGTATTATAAATACAAATGACGTTAGACATGACGTTGAAGAATCATCATTAAAGGAAAAAATGAAATATGAGGAAACTCATGATCCTCTTGAGAATCCAACCATTGAAGAAAGGGAAGTATCTTATCCAATAGAGTACAACTATGTCAAGGATGGTGAGATTATAGGTGATCCATCCAAAGGGGTAACAACTCGATCTTCTCTTAGAAATATTTGTAATTATGTTGCATTTATTTCATGCATAGAGCCTAAGAACAGTAAAGAAGCATTAAATGATGAACATTGGATTATGTCTATGCAAGAAGAGTTAAATCAATTTGAGAGAAGTAAAGTATGGACATTAGTTGAAAGGCCTAGTAATAAATCTGCTGTAGGTACTAGATGGGTATTTAGGAATAAGCTTGATGAGAGTGGTAATATAGTGAGAAACAAGGCTAGACTTGTTGCTCAAGGGTATACTCAAGAAGAGGGCATAGACTATGATGAAACATACGCTCCTGTAGCTAGGATGGAAGCAATTAGAATGTTATTAGCATTTGCATGTTTTCATGAATTTAAACTATATCAAATGGATGTTAAAAGTGTATTTTTAAATGGTTTTATAAAAGAAGAAGTGTATGTGGAACAACCTCCAGGTTTTGAAGATTCAAAATTTCCGGATCATGTTCTTAAATTGACAAAAGCACTTTATGGTTTAAAACAAGCTCCTAGATCTTGGTATGAAAGATTGTCAAACTTTTTAATTGAAAAAGGTTTTTCAAAAGGGAAGGTTGACACTACATTATTTTTTAAAGCATAAAGGTAAAAATTTATTAGTAGTTCAAATTTATGTTGATGATATAATATTTGGTTCTACTAATGATGTTATTTGCCAAGAATTTTCTAAGCTAATGCAAAGCAAATTCGAAATGAGCATGATGGGGGAGCTCTCATTTTTCTTGGGACTCCAAATCAAGCAAAGAAAAGATGACATCTTTATCAATCAAGCTAAGTACGTCAAAGATATGCTCAAGAAGTTTGGACTAGAAAATGGGAAACCTCATGACACTCCAATGAGCTCTTCTACAAAGCTTGACTTGGGTGAAAGAGGTAAATGTGTGGATGTTAAATTTTATAGGTCAATGATTGGTTCTTTTATTTATCTAACTGCAAGTAGACCAGACATTATGTTTAGTGTTTGCTTATGTGCTAGATTTCAATCATGTCCTAAGGAATTACATTTACTAGCTGTTAAGAGAATCTTTATATACCTTAAGGACACTCCTAGCTTAGGACTTTGGTATCCTAGAGACTCTAGCTTTAGCTTGCATGCCTTTTCTGATGCGGATTATGGAGGATGCAAATTAGATAGGAAAAGCACCTCCGGTACTTGCCAATTCCTTGGAAATATGTTGATTTCTTGGTTTTCAAAGAAACAAAATTGTGTTGCATTATCTACCATTGAAGCCGAATACATTTCAACCGGTAGTTGTTGTGCACATGTTTTATGGATGAAACAACAACTTTTTGATTATGGAATTGAAGTAGGTACCATTCCTATCAAGTGTGACAATACAAGTGTGACAATACTAGTACTATTTGTCTCACTAAAAATCTCATCAAACACTCTAGAACTAAGCACATTGAAATAAGACATCACTTCATTAGAGACCATGTCACTAAGGAAGATGTAGTTCTAGAATTTGTTGATACTTTGCATTAATTAGCGGATATCTTTACAAAACCTTTAGACAAGGAACGTTTTTGGACACTTAGGAGAGAATTAGGTTTAACTGACCTATCTTCACTTAGTGTTTAAAATAATTTTAGCACTTTTAAGACTAAATGAAAAATGCTTATAATAGTAATTTCTGATTACATTCATTGCTATTAGTTAGGGGGAGTTTATGATTCTTGATGAAAAATTAACTTTATGTTCAAATCTAGTTTAAGGATTAATTTGATTGATTGAACATAATTAATTTTTGATATATGAGTTGCCAATACCACTAGAAAAGATTAATTTAGCATTTTGAGTGTTTAAAATACACTTTTTTTAATTATAGGGCATAGGGAATCGATACCCCCTTGAAGGGGAACCGATTCCCCCTTTGAATGGGAACCGATTCCCCCCTAGGGGAATCGATACCCCCTAGGGGAATCAATACCCCCTGGGGTTCTGGTTTTTAACCGGGCAAAACACCTAAAAATGTTAAAACCCTCTTCTCTTGCCGCCGTTCCTCTCTCTACTCTCTCCCTATCTCCTTTTTGCCTCAAATCAACGTTTCTTATCGGAATTACTTCAAATATCATCTTCTAAACCTACTAGCATCATTAAAATCGTGCAAACAACATCAAAATCCACTCAATCTCATCTTTGAAGGTAAATTTTCCTAGACTCTCTATTTCATTAATTTTGAACATAAGACTAGTTTCAATTAGTTCTAGATAGAAATAGTGATCGGGCATTGCTTATTAGTGTTTAGAAACTAAATTTTTACCACTAATTTCATAAAAAACACAAGATTTTTCCGAAATTTTCAAAATTTTCAAAATAAAAAAATATTTATTATTGTGTTTTGATTAAATTACGTTGTTGTTATGAAAACTATACATATATTGATTTTTAATAAGTTTTTCGAAAACTTTGCCCATTAGGATTAGTTTAAGAGAACCTTGAAATATTGAGAACTCAATTGAGTTTTGGGATTGATTGAATTGCATACATGTGTTTTCTAAATTTCAGGTTATCCATTCTATTCCAATTTCCTAAACCATGTCCAATCCTAAACGTGCTAGGTCATCATCTAGTCGTTCAAACCAACAACCAAATCCACCTTCAAATCCTCCTCCTATTCCTAATCACGTTGATCCTAATATGACTATCCAAAACTCGTGCTTCAATCATCCTGGTCCTAGAAATCATCATTTTTGGTATTATCAATATTTTGACTCTTACAAAATTAGAAAAGAATGTATCCCTTCTCGACAAGCTATGATAGATATTGATTTTAGATATCTTCCTCTTTTAAAATAGTGGAAATTTGATAAACTTTGTGATCTTGAACCTATAGTTTACCATCAACTTGTTCGCATATTCTATTCTAATGCCGTTTGTATTAAAAAGCCGAGCTCAAACCAAAACCATAGCAGTTCGTTCCTATCTCCTAAGACAATTCATCCATCTTGACTCGGCTTACATAGCTAATGAATTAGGATTAGATAATGATGGTATATCAAATGAAAAACAGTTTTTAGGTTCTCGTTATAAAAGAAGGGATAGTGCGAGTGTCCTAGATCTTCATGATCGTTTTCTTCATTTAATGATTTCTTGGTGGTTTCGACCGTACGGAGGTCGTTACTCTACTCTTCGTGCTTTAGATCTTTGGTGGTTACATTGTTTCCAAAACAATATTAAAATAAACCTACCTCAGATTATTTTTGCTGAAATTGTTGAAACCGTATATCTTGTTCTTAATAAGAAACTCTGTTCATCTCTAGTTTACGGTTGCATTCTGAGTAATCTATTTTCTAAAGCCGGGCTTAGAGTAGGTCTAGATGCCGTCTTTCCTCTCAAGAAACAAATTAATCTTCTTTCCTTAATGAGAGCGGGATGGATAAAGAATAAGGACACCGGTGAATGGGTTCAATCTTCTGAAAATACTCCGGGAGCTAGCTTTTCTCAAGCCCCACCAGAAGCTGACGACGATCCCGAGCTTGAACAATTAATGCAAGATATTGACGAAGCCGACGATGAGTCGGAACAACACGAAGAACAAGCTCAGCAAGAAGATCATGTGCCTCCATATTTTCAAACGTTTATGGAGACATTTGATTTTCGTTATGCATCCTTGGATTCTCGCTTCACTTCCATAGAATCTCACTTCTCGACTATGGAAGCTCAACAATTAGAAATTCTCCGGGAGATGCGTGCAAACAATGAAGCAACCAACGCTCGTATTAATGAACTCACTTATGAAATGGCAGCTATGCAAGTTCATTTCCCTTCTCCCGACCTCCTACGGATGCTTGAACTTTGATCTTTGCTTTGCTTGTTTGGATTGAACTTATTGTTAAAACATTTTGAATGCTTTTGGATTGTTTATTTTTGGTTGTTCGAACTTATGTTTAATACATTTGATTTGGATTTCGTGTTTATTTTGCATCTTTAGACATATATGATCAATTATCCATTACATGTTTATGAATATTGATCATGAAACTAATGACTAACCTCTCTTTTGATTGTGTTCTTAGCAGCTTATGTTTATATATATAATCAATTGGCTAAATGATTTCAAAACCTTGTTTAAAATCTTTTCCGAGTCTTTTTGATTTAACAAAAAGGGGGAGAAATGTTAAAAGCATTTTTGAAGAGGAGTAGTGTTAAAGTAAGGGGGAGTAATATTTTTCGGGAGTAGTATTTCGTATTTTTCAAAATCAAAATTCATTTTGAAATTAGAAAATCTTAAAATGTTTTGTTATATCAAAAAGGGGGAGATTGTTGAAAACATTTTGATGTTTCGATATAACAAATTAAATTAAAAGAATTTTAATTTTGAAAAAGATTTTTTCTAAGCATATTTGATATATTAATCGAATATCGAAATATTACTCAAATTATTTCAAAGTTTATTTTTAAATCCTTACTAAAGTGTAAAATTAAGTTTTAATACTAAAATAATTTCAAAACAATTTTACAAAGTATTTCGAACTGTTTCAAAGGAAAAAATTACAGTTTGTCCAGAGGGTACCGATTCCCCCCAAAGGGGTTCCGATTCCCCCTGAATGATTTGGCTCCGAGAATTCCAATATGCTCGGAGGGAACCGATTCCCCCCCAGGGGTACCGATTCCCCCCTGTTCAACGGTCAAAATATTTGAATTTTACACTTACGAAACCGATTCCCCATGAGGGGTACCGATTCCCCCATGCTCCAAGCAGAAATATTAATTGTTTTCACACTTAAACGACTCTAATAAATTCATTAATGATCCCCAACGTTCAGAAGTGATTCAAGGTGTATTTAAACAAGCTTAGAAGCCATTGATCAATAACAAGAAACATCAAGCAACTAGAATCAAGAGATAATCAAAGAGAAAGCATCAAACCTCAAGTTTGAGCATTTCAATCCTATTTTTCATTCAATATTCATTTTTCTTTCAAGAACACTTACCTTGCTCAATTGTATTTATTCTTGAGTGTTCTTTCTTTGTTCTAGAATTGTGCAAACATATTTGCCTTGTGAGGTTTTTCTTGTAAGTTTGCAAATTTGTAATATTCTCTTTGTGAAAAGAATGTTCTCAAGAATTGGGGTATATTCTTGAGGGAGTTGTAAGGTTATCTCTTTGTCCTCAAAAGAAAGAACAAATTAGTGAATTTGTTGGAAAATCCTTAGTGTGGATAGCTAAGGTAGTGGACGTAGACTTTGGTTGATAAAGTCGAACCACTCTAAATCGTTGTGCAATTACTTTCAATTTTCTGTAAAAGCTTCCAGAAAATTTTAATTGCCAATTCACCCCCCTCTTGGTCAATTCCTTCAATCGATTAACTCAACAAGGTTGTTGTGGGAGTTAATAAAGTCGTTGGGAAGAAATTTCCCGCGATAAATGCTGTCTAGACGCCTTAAATACCAGTACTCAGGCTTGGAGTATCGGTATTGTATGCATTAAATACAAAAATCTAACCGTTGAGAAGAGTGGGTATTGGTACTCTATATAGAGTATCGATACTCACAGAATATCAGTATGAAAATAGCCTACTGGAATTGTGTTTGTCAAAAACTTCATAGGAGTATCGGTACCAGTATCGATACTTCAATGTGTTTTTACACACTAGTATCGGTACCAATATCAGTACTTCAATTTATTTTTACACATTGGTATCGATACATGTATCGATATCACTTGAACAATATCATTATTGTTCTTGTAGTATTAATACTCTAGGGTTTAAATTTGATTTTTGTCTTGATTAAAATCCAAAACCCTTTGTAAAATGTTCGAAAATTATTTCGAGTATATGACTTGAGTTTTTCAAAAGATTAAGGAGTAAAGAAAAAGTTTTTTTTTACTTTAAAAAGAATTTTTATATTTGAATGGTTGAATCGAATATAAAATTGAAAATCGTATTAAAAAATAATCTTAAAATTTCTTTAAAAAAATATTTACTATTGGTATATCAAAATCTCAAATCATGGTTCAACAATATCCCCTTTTTAACATAACACAACTTTTGAAAAAATTTAAGATTTTTAAGATTTGTTTGAAAATAACTACTCCCCTTACTATATCATTTCTCCCCTTTTTGTTAAATCAAAAGGTTAAAAAAACAAGATATAAATAGAAGTTGTGAAGATTAAATGTACCAAATGAGGTTAATCAACATTAATAATATTCTCAAATCAATAAACATGGTCATAAAACATAATGTCTCAAATGTCACATTTTAAACCATAATAAGCATCAAAACTAATATAAATATTAAATAAAAGCACTTATATGCATGAAATAGTCTATTCCACAAGAAAAGTAAAATAACATCCAAATCTAAATAATCGAGCATCAAATTATCAAAGGATAATATCCAAAATGTATAAATATATAAGCATGTGTATAAATATATAAGAAAAATGTATATATATATATATATATATATATATATATATATATATATATGAATATTTAGAAACCAATGAATATTTGTATATATATATATATATTTGTGTGTGGGGGAATATGTAAGTAAAATAATATGTTTAAAAGAAAATATATAAAATATAAAGTTATATATGAAAATATACATGTATGTATGTATGTATAAAATCATATAAATAAGAAAAAAATTGAAATATTTTTTTTAAAATTTGAAATTAATATGAAATTAAAATATTTTGAATTTTTCCAGTGAAAAACGATATATTATGGTGCGAAAATGATGTAAAAGTAATACTTATTCACTAATTTAACCTAAACTAACAATAATTTAGCCTAAAGTCAAAAATAAAAATAAATTAGGGCTTTAAAAATACCTTGATTCACGATTTGAGGAGAAAATGAAGCAATGTAGCTCGATTTAGATGAAATGTATGCAACAAGCATGAAAATCCACCAAAAAAAGAAGCAAATCGACGATGAATTGAGAGAGGTGAGAGGTTTTCGTCGAACGACTGAGTTAAGGTTAAAAAAATATAATTTTTGGAGATTTGGAGGGTTTTAACGCGTCCCAGACCCTGAGTATCGATACTCATTTAAATGAGTTTTGGAACTCCTACGTTAAATAAGATGGTATCGATACAGAGTATCGATAATCCTAACGATACTATAAGAACCGTATTGATACTGAATGAACAATAACAATATTGATAAAGAACAATGTCGGTACTGTATAAACAATATCAAAACTAAATGCACAAAATGGTCAAAAATTTGTAGCAAATTAGTCTTATCACAAATTAAGCACATTCAACGTAATTGACCAAATGAGACATAAATTATATGATTTAGCAACAAAAACATCTATGAATGCTAATGTTGCATGAAATTCTAGTTAAAATGCACCAAATGGTCAAAATTCATAATACATACTTTAGGGCGTCAAAAATGGTATAGGTAACTCTAAATAGACAAAGAAAATATGTTCAAGAAAATACATAGTTAAGCATACTTTGAACATTTTATCCACTTTAATGAAAAATCCTAAACTCCTTCTAATTGATTGCATGGTAGGAAAAAAATCATTTACCATGTTTTTTCATAAAATCATAAGAGTGCATAAATATTTAAACACAAAGGTATGTTTGTCAAACTTAATTCTCTCCTAAGTGCCCAAATATTTTTCTTATCTAATGGTTTTGTAAAGATATTTGCTACTTGATACAAAGTGTCTACATATTCTAGAACTATATCTTCATTTGAGACATTATCTCTAATGAAATGGTGTCTAATTTCAATATGTTTGGTTCTAGAATGTTGGATGGGATTTTTGGTAAGTCAAATAGCATTAGTGTTGTCACAATTGATAGGAATAGTACCTAATTCAATTCCATAGTCTATTAGTTGTTGTTTCATCCATAAAACTTGATCACGATAACTACTAGCTAAAATGTATTTCACCTCGGTGGTTGATAATGCTACACTATTTTGTTTCTTTGAAAACCATGAAATCAACATACTACCTAGGAATTGGAAAGTACTAGAGGTGCTTTTCCTATCTGATAATGTATGCAAGCTAAAGTTAGAGTCCTAGGATACCAAAGTCATGTACTAGGAGTGTCTCTAAGGTATCTAAAGATTCTCTTAATGGTTTGTAAATGTGATTCCTTTAGGACATGATTGAAATCTAACACATAAGCAAACACTAAACATAATGTATGGTCTACTTGCGGTAAGATAAAGCAATGATCCAATCATAAACCTATAAAGCTTAACATTTACACACTTACCTTCCTCATCCTTTTCAAGCTTTGTAGATGAGTACATAAGAGTGGTTTGGGGTTTCATATCTTCCAATCCAAACTTCTTAAGAATATCTTTGATGTACTTTGCTTTATTGATGAAGATGTCATCTTTCATTTACTTGCTTTAGAGTCCCAAGAAAAAATGAGAGCTCCCCTATCATGCTCATCTCAAACTCACCTTGCATTAACTTAGCAAATTCTTGGCATATATTACTATTAGTATATCCAAAATAATATCATCAACTTAAACTTGTACTAATAACAAATCCTTACCTTTTGTTTTTATAAATAAAGTAGTGTCATTCCCTTTTGAAAAACTTTTTTAACAAGAAAATTTGACAACCTTTCATGCCAAGCTTTAGGAGCTTGTTTTAAACCATACAAAGCTTTTGTCAATTTAAAAATATGATCTGGAAATTCTGAATCCTAAAAATCGGAAGGTTATTTCACATACACTTTTTATTTTATAAAATTGTTTAGAAAAACACTTTTAATATCCATTTGATATAAAGTAAAATCATGAAAACATGAAAATGCTAATAACATCCTAATTGCCTCCATCTTAGCTACGAGAGCATAAGTTTCATCAAAATATATTCCTTATTCTTATTAGATGCAATGTCCATAATTTTGCAACATTCATATAATTTATTCCTAAATACTCATTTAGTAAATACAATAGATTTTTCATTAGTCTTTTCAGCTAATGTTCATGCTTGACTCCTCTCAAATTGATTTAACTCATATTGCATAGCCATAATCTAATGTTCATCATTGAATGCTTCTTTGACATTCTTAGGCTCTATGCAAGAGATAAATGCAACATAATTACAAATATTCTTAAGAGAATATCTAGTGGTTAACCCTTTAGATGGATCACCCAAAATTTCACTATCTTTGACATAGTTGTACTCCATTGGGCATGAAATTTCCCTTTCTTCTAAAGTTAGATTCTTGAGGGTATCTTGAGTTTCCTCATTCTTTATTTTGTTAAATGATGATTCACAAACTTCATTTGAATTTAAGATACTTACATTATCGTCAACACAAGAATCCTTCCTCGAAAGGGGATTATCATCGAAAACAACATATATGGACTCTTCTACCACTAGAGTTCTTTTATTAAGACTCGATAAGCTTTAAAATTTAAAGAATAACCAAGAAAAATTCCTTCATCACTTTTTTCATCGAATTTGCCAACTATATCTTTTACATTATTTAAAACAAAACACTTGCGTCCAAAAAAGATAAAAATAACAAATGTTAGACTTTTTTTTTGAAAAGTTCATATAGAATTTCTTTAAAATAGGTCTAATCATTACTTTATTAATCATATAACAAGCAGTATTTTTTGCTTCCGCCAAAAAATACTTAGGCAAATTGTTTTCACAAAGCATGGTCCTAGCCATTTCTTCTAAAGTTCTATTTTTCCTCTCAACAACACCATTTTGTTTAGGGGTTCTAGGGGCTGAAATTTTTTGGCTAATTCCATTTGAATTAAAAATTCATCAAAACCAAGATTTTGAAATTTAGTTTTGTTGTCACTCCTAACACTTAAAATTGAGTAACCTTTTTCATTTTGGTTTATTTTAGAGAAAGTGATGATTTTTTTTAAAAGTTTCATCTTTTGTACTTAAGAATAGAACGCAAGTAAATCTAAAATAGTCATCTACCAAGACAAATGCATATTGTTTTCCACCCAAGCTAGTAGTTCTAATAGGCCCAAAAAGATCTATATGGATCAATTGTAATAATCTCCTAGATGATACATTATTAATAGGTTTAAAATAAGATCGTTTGTGTTTCCCCTTAGCATATGCATCACAAATCTTATCAATATCAAGTTTTATCGTAGGCAAACCTCTTACTAGATTATCTTGAATAAGTTTTTGTAAAACATTCATGCTAGCATGTCCAAGTTTTGTATGCCATAACCAACAATCATGTTCATCCTTAGCAACCAAGCATACATTAAAAATATCAATATTATCTAAATGCACCATATAGATATTTCCTATCCTATGACCAACAAACATAATCTTATTAGATGCAATGTCCATAATTTTGCAACCATTAGACTTAAATAAGACATTGTATCCCTTCTCACATAATTGACTAATACTAAGTAGATTATGCTTCAACCAATTCACATACAAAACATTTTCAATAAGAATGGTAAAGCTGTTACAAATAGAACCAATTCCTTCAATGTGACCTTTTGAGTTGTCACCAAAGGTTACTACTCCTCCACTTTTAGCTTTAAGCTCCAAGAACCGACTCTTATCATCGGTCATGTGTCTTGAGCATCCACTATCAAGGTATTATGAATTTGAACATTTGCTTTATTCCCTGTAGCAATGCTCCACCTACAAACATATATTAAGTTTTTATTTTTGGTATCCAAATTCTTTTGGGTCCATTAACATTAATTCTCAATATTCTTGCCACATTATGCATCCATTTTTCAAGGATATCCTTATCATTAGTAGCAATGAGTCTTTTGGGGACCCATATACTTCTAATAATTTTTCTATAAAAGGCTATTTGGGGACCTCTATGTTTGTAATAATTAAAATATTTTTTACATAGTTGGGTTTTTACTATTCACCTTTTCAATTTTTTTCCCAACATAGTTAAAAGAAGCCTTAAGATCATCAAGTTTCTTTTGATGATCATCATGAACTCTTGAAAGTAAGTTATGTAATTCTTTATTTTTTTTTCAAACTCTTCATTTGACATGCATGTCTTTGACTTGACTTTCAATTTCAAAATTAGTCTTAGAAACTAGAGCATTTTCATCTTTCAATTTTGAAATATTTTTCTTTTGCTTAGAAATCATGCTATCATTTTTAAGGCTAATTCGTCATAAGCCTCTTGTAATTCATCAAAAGGATAATCAATTGAAATGGATGAATTAGAGGTTACCTTGGAATGATCTTCTATAGTCATGAGACACAAGTTGGCTACTTCCTCCTCTTTATCATTGGAGGACTCATCATCACTCCATGTAGCTACATATGCCTTGTGTTTTTTCTTGAATGATCTCTTATTCTTCAATTGTGGACATTCAAACTTGACATGCCCGCGCTTTTGCACTCATAGAAAATAATAGGATCACTCTCATTTGATTCATTTTTGAAGCCTTTCTTTTTTTGGAACCTCTTTCCTTTGTTGGACCTCACGAACCTCTTGAATATTGTGGAAAACATTGGTATTTCTTCATCTCCATCATTTTCGTTTGAGTCACTTTCATCTTTAGTAAACTTGAGAGCAACACCAACCTTTTTTTCTTTTCAATTTCTTTATTTTCCTCATCTTTATTTTCTTGTTCTTCTTCTTCCTTCACCATCATTTCATGAGTAAGAAAAGACCCAATGAGCTCATCTATATTGAGGGTCTTAAGGTTTTTTGCTTAAACAATGTCAGTCTTCTTGGATTTCCATGACATAGGAAGACTATAGATCATCTTCCTAACAAGCTTCTCATTAGGAATAACTTCTCCAAAGCCTTTGAGACCATTGAGGTTAATAGAAAATCAATCGATCATGCTCTTAATATCCTCATCTGGTCTCATCTTAAAGTTTTCATAATTATGATTGAGAAGACTAATCTTATTTTTTCTTACCTCATTTATTCCTTCATGAGTAACTTCAAGTTTGTCCCAAATCTCCTTGGCATTGAAACAAGATAAAACTCTCTCATATTCATCGTGTCCAAGTGCACAAAATAGAATATACATTGTCTTTGCATTGAGTTGGAACAATTTCATTTATTTTTCACTCTATTCCGTCAAAGTTTTAGTTGGAGTAGAATGTCCACTCAATATGATGCCCCAAGCTCCTAAGTCATTTGCTTGGATGAAAAACATCATCTTATTCTTGCAATAGGCATAGTTGACTCCACTGAAGTAAGAAGACTTGTTGATAGGTTGAGAATCATTGATGACGTCGAAGCTTGATGTAGTGGCCATTGATGACTTATTTGATGACTTGAATCTTCTAGGATCTTCTCAAAAGGTGGTAAAACCTTCCAATGAGTCTAGCTCTGATATCAATTTTAATTCAATCGATCAAAGAAAATGGCCAAGAGGGGGTGAATTGGCAAATTTAAAAGTTATTGGAAGCTTTTGAAAGAAGTAAGAAATTGGCACAAGAATTTTAGAGTACAAATTTACTAATTTGTTTTTTCCTTTTAGGAAAGGTGTAACCTTACACAACACTAAAACTTATACCCCAAAGTCTTAAGTGTTCAACATTTTCTAAGAAGAAATTACAAACAGCAAACAAGGATAAGTGTTCAACCTTTTCTAAGAAGAAATTACAAATAGAAAACTAGTAAACCTCACTAGGAATTTGTTTGCACAATTCAAGAAAAAAGAATAACACTCAACAAAATGAAACAAATGAGTACAAAGTGTTATTTGAAAGCAAAAAGAATATTAAAGAATGTTGACTTGATTTTGGCTTAAATTGATTGCATTTGGCTTTCTCTATGATTTATTGTCTTTACATATGACTTGAAATCTTGTTTTTATACCTCTTCATTTATTGTCTTTACATGTATTGATACCACTTGAAAAGTATCGATATTATTCTTGCAGTATCGATACTCTAGGATTTAAATTTTATTTTTAACTCGATTAAAATCCGAAACCCTTTGTAAAATGTTTGAAATTTTTTCCAGTATATGACTTGATTTTTTCAAAAGATTAAGTAGTAAAGAAAGAGTTTTTGACTTTAAAAAAATTATATTATAATGGTTGAATTGAATATAAATTTGAAAATCGTATTAAAAAATAATTTTAAATTTTCTTAAAAAAATTTACTATTGGTATATCAAAATCTCAGAGCATGGTTGAACATAAATGAACATCAACTCACATCAGCAAGCTTGATAATGATATTTTCCCTAAACATCTTCATCCATGGAAACTGTCCGGCTACCACTTCTTGAAACGTCTTCCCATAAAAATTCGTAAACTTCTGCATTTGAATTTCCTGTTGTTCTCCATTCAACTCCTAATTTTTCCAAACCAATAAAAAATGTTAATCGATCAACAAGTTACGAAACCATAAAAAAGACATAAAATATTTCATTTTCTATGCTTATAGCGAGATAAGCCGAGTGATCAGTGGGATCAATCTTCAATGCGACCTCTGCAGCCGTAACCTTAGGGTTATTCAGTTTCTTTTTCTTCACCTTCTTCTCCTCTGCCGACTTCTCTTCAGGTTTAACACCTTCCATATCACTGCTATCCTTACCATCGTCGTCATCGAAGTCTGATCTGTTATGCTTTGCCTTCATATTAACATCAACATCATTGTAAGCTCTTTGAGCTTCGAGAACCCGACGACGACGATCCTCATACTACTTCTCGAGGGAATGAAAAATGTTAGTGCCGTCGTTAGTTATGGTCCCGTTTGGGAGGGAAAGGATAGGTTTTTGGGGATTTGCGTTGGGCTTGGTCTTCAATTGACGTTTGGGATATGATACCTTTTGCCAGCCGTGGTCAATGTGATTGTCGTTGGTAGTGGCGATAGTCGTTTCATTAGACTTGTAGAGATCGACGGATGCCATTGTTGAAGACGCTGAAGAAGAAAAAGACGAGAGTGGAGAAGTTGGTAGGTAAATAACAAGAATAAATATCGAGAAATGGGAAATGGATTTTATTTTTTATTTGAATTAGTGGTGGTCATTGTCTAAATCTGTATCCGATTGAGTACGCGTTGGCCTTCTGCTTATTAATTAAAAAATGGTAAAATACATAAATAGTCCCTTACATTATTTTTTTTATAAAATCTTATGTAAAGTTACAAAATGGTCACCCAACTTAAAACATTAACAAGTTGATCCTTTCTATTAAAAAACTAAGGGTAAACTACGTATTTAGTCACCCAATTATTTGTACAATTATATTTTGGTCATCCAATTATTTTTTTTTCAAAATTATACCTAATGTTACGTTTTGGTTTCATCTTGATCACTTGTTGTTTTAAAAATTAACAAAAATATTGATGCGAATTTTTTTTTTATTTTTTCAATGATGACATGTTATTACCTTATGCTGAAACATTAATATCACTGTTATTTTTTAGTAAACTACTCAAATGACCAATTAACTATGAGGTTGGTGTCGATATGACCATCATACTTTTTATTTTAACAATATGATCACATAACTATTTAAGCGGTTTCAATGTAGCCACCTATCGTTATAAAACAAAAGATGTAGTTGATGTGGCTGTTATTGACTAATGGCCAGTTAGAGGTCTACTTCAGTTACATTGTTTATTTTGCAACGGTATGTGGTTATATTGAAATCACTTAAATAGTTATGTGGTTATGTTGTCAAAATTGAAAGTATGATGGTCAGATCGACACCAATCTCACAGCTAAGCGATCATTTGAGTAGTTTACCTTTAATTTTTTTAACGACGGATGAACAAAATGAAACTAAATATAACGTTAGGTATGATTTTAGAAAAAAACAATTGGGTAACTAAAACGGAATCGTGTAAATAATTGAATGATTAAATAAGTAGTTTACCCAAAGTTTAATAATAAATGATATAACAGTTGATAAAAATTAGTATAATAATAAATTTATTCCTTAATTTATATATTTTATTTTTATTTTAAAAAATAATTTTTAATATCCATTTACTTCATTTGATTTTGAATCCCTATAACTTGTTGAAGACCAAAAATTAAAATCCATAATTTGAAGATAACATAAATTATAAGCCCGATAGAATTCAATTTTGTTTTATAGTTTGTAAATGGATTCGTGAAAAACAAAACAAATAAGGGGTTGAAAATTGAGAAATGGCAAAGATGGAGGTCTTTGGGTGATGATTTAAAAGTCTTGGGAATGGAGTTTGGGTTGACATGTTGGTTTAAACTTTCAATGTTGAAGGAGATGGATAATTGGGAAAGAGAGGACGGGTAGATGCATAGGGGTGGAAATTTATATATCAGATCTGATCCGATTCAAAATATTGAATATCCGAAATTTTAGATATCAAAAATAGAAATTCGAATCTGATCCGAAATTTCAAATATCCGAATTTTCGGATCGGATATCTAAAAATCCGATCTGAATATTTATTATAATTTGATAAAAAATTGATAAAAATATATAATTAATTTAAGAAATAATAATTATAAATATGATGGTTGTAAATAATTTTTTATATCAATTATCTAAATTAGGTGTATTGACTGTTTAATCAATTCATTAATTATTTAGACTAAATAATAAGATACCTAAACCAATAAATAGGGACTAAATTACAATTTGAAAACAGGAGAAGAACCAAAACCAAAATTGACCATTGGGTCTGAGACTAGTTAAAGAAAAACAAAGTGAATTGTAAGGCAAAGGCAGTGGAAGCATGCGAGCGTGAAGGAGGTTTTGGGCTATTGTCTAGTATTGGGATATTGTCTAGTATTGGGCTTAGGGCTAAAAGAGGCCCAATTAATTTTAGATTTTTGAATAATTCGAAATTAGGATTTTTGTAATCCGTATCCGACCCGATTATCCAAAAAATTTATCGGATATCCGATCTGAAATATCCAAAAAAATTCGGATCGAATATCCAAAAATTTAGATCTGATTATCGGATAAACGAATCGGATTATTAGGATCGGATATTTTTGTAAACCCCTAACAGAGGGAGAGAGTTATAAATGCTTTATTAATACATCATTAAATGCGATATTAATTGTAATACTTTTATTTAATATTTAAATATTTAATAAATATTAATACAATATAATATTAAAATAACGAGAATTACTTTTTTAAAATTAAGATCGTATTTAATCATTTTGAAAATTATAAATAAAATAAATTACACTATTTCTTTTAAGAATAATTAATTTTTCTATTTCAAATAAAATATTTAAAATAAAGTATTTAAATTAATTATAAAATATTCATTGTTTTATAAAAATGAGATGAAATAGTATCGACTTAAACTTTTACAATGAACAATCTGCATACACGAAATAGAAATTCTCTGCCCCTTTATGGTACCCTTATCCCTGGGAACTTATGTTGTGCGGGGCTAAAAAACGACTAAAAAACGGTGTGACCGGTTAAACAAGTGAACGGTTAAAATTTAAACCGGTTATGTTATATCATTTAACCGGAAATATTATCAAGTACAATAACATATTAAGTATCGCTTATATAATGTAATAGGTAGCGCTTATATAATAAAATAGACATTTAACCGGAAATATTATCAAGTACAATAACATATTAGGTATAACTTATATAATGTAATATGTAGCACTTATATTGACATATTTTCTAACTAAATCGGTTTATTTATACTGGTAACATTGCAAATTTACCTATTACATTATAATTATCGGTTTAATATTTTTGGGATCAATACAATTTTAAAGGTATCGACACTTTATGCATGCACCTCGTTGGGCATTCATTCTGTTAAAACGTATCGACACAAACTTAAAAAGTATCGATACATTATGTAGACATATTTTTTTATAAAACCGGTAAATTTCTATCGGGTACATTGTAAATTTACCTATTACATTGTAATTATCGGTTTCGATGTTTTTGGGATCGATACAATTTCAAATGTATCGGCACTTTATGCGTGCACCCCGTTTGGCATTCATTCTGGACAACAAGTATCGACACAAGTTCCACAAGTGTCGATACATTATGTAGACCTATTTTCTCATAAAACCGGTAAATTTATATCGGTTACATTGTAAATTTACCTATTACATTATAATTATGGGTTTTGATGTTTTTGGGATCGATACTTTTTATAAATGTATCGACACTTTATACGTGCACCATTTTGGGCATTCATTCTGGACAACAAGTATCGACACAAGTTCCACAAGTGTCGATACATTATGTAAACCTATTTTCTCATAAAACCGGTAAATTTATATCGGTTACATTGTAAATTTACCTATTACATTATAATTATGGGTTTCGATGTTTTTGAGATCGATATTTTTTATAAATGTATGGACACATATTTAGGTAGTTATTGTACATACCTAAATATGTCATGCGAATTTACTGTTGGACCCACCCTTCCACTACCAATACCACATCCTATTGAAAGCACGACTGAAACATGTTATTCAATGAACCTTTACTTACATCTCCATCAACTCCGGGACCACTGAACTTGCACAACAAAATTTTTACCATGAATCATACTGATGCAGACAATGTTAAGCCAACCAATGAATGTCATGAAGTACATAATGTTGAGTAATCTGACAGATTGGTTGGCCAGCTCTTCTCTTCACGTGATCAAGCTTGGTACTTTTACAAGGGATTCTCACGGGAACATGGGTTTAGTGCACGTAAGGGAACAACACGGCTTGACGTGGAAGGGAATGTGAAGACACAAGAATTTTGTTGTTCAAAAGAAGGGTTTCGAGTATCAAAAGTCAATATTGTTGATCGTCAACGTGCTCATACATCAGTCACAAGAACAGGATGCAAGGCTAGAGTCGTAGTTACAACAACAAATATAAACGATCATTGGGTTACAAGTAAGTCTTATCAGAAACATAATCATGCATTGTACACACCTGGTATGACACCATTTATGCGTTCTAACAGAGCTGTAAGTAAGGCTGATATCGATGAGGCAACATCATTGAAAGAGGTCGGTGTTGGCACGTCACAAGTAATGAACTATTTAACGCAGCAGGCAGGGAGCTATCATAATGTTGGATTTACACATAAAGACCTCTATAATGCACTTCAAAGAGGTAAAGCAAAGGAAATCGTCGATGGGGATGTGAATGCGCTTATTGCTTACTTTGATTATAAGAAACATGATGATCCCGGGTTTTTTATGACATACTCGGTAGACGAATCAGGGGCATTGCATAATCTTATTTGGTCAAATTCTACATCGAGATCATATTACACATGCTTCGGTGATGTAATTGTGTTCGACACAACGTACAAAGATAATTTGTATGGTTGACCAATTATGCCTATTGTCGGTGTCAATCATCACCATAACACAATTGTGTTTGCCACTGCCATAATCGCTGGCGAGACGTCCCAATCTTTCGAGTGGGTGCTACAGAATTTTTTAGAAGCTATGTTGAATAAATCGCCAATTTCATTTGTCATCGATGGGGATAGGGCAATGTAGAGGGCTATCAAATATGTTATCCCTTATGCTAAGCACATATTATGTTCTTGGTATCTTTCTCGCAATGCACAAGCTAACATTGGTGACCCATAATTTACAGCAGCATTCTCAAAATGCATGGCTTCCTGGTGGATAACCGAGGAATTTGATATTCAATGGCGTTCGGTTGTTTCATAATTCAACATCGAAAAGCATCAATGGGTGATTGAGAAGGGAAATACTCGACACTTATGGGCACAAGCATATCTAACCAGTCATTTCTTTGCCAATATTCACTCAACACAAAGGTGTGAGTCTATGAATACTTCACTTGTGATTGCACTGAAACACAAGAAGACATATTTAGATGTTTAGTAGAATGCGTATGAACGAGTTGAAAGTGGATTACTTAAGTTCCCAGACGAAGCCCTTCCAGATCATAAAACTAGTCGACCTTGAAAGCCATGCTGCTGAGGTTTATACACGCAAATCTTTTCGTGCGTTCCAAGATGAACTTCAACGGTAGACATTGTACTGGATTCAGAAAGAGATTCAGTCCTTATCAGATGAATTTCAAAATTATATTTTGACAAAGTACAAAGAAAAAAATAGGACGTTTGAAATTAGTTTTGATTATCGTACGAAAACCTTAAATTACTCCTGCAAAAAATTCGAGACCGTCAGACTTTCGTGTCGCCATCAACTTCATATTTTGAAGCACTTGGATTACACATATTTTCCCGGGACTTTGATTCAAAGTAGGTGGACTAAGGATACGAAGGCTTCTGCACCCAGTTATGTTGACTTGAATGTGCCTCCAGAAGTAATGTAAATGGAAAGGTTCGCTGCTCTACGTGCAACGTCAAGTAGGTTATGCTACATTGCATCAAAGACAGACGCGTCTTTCAAAACCGCAAGAGATGAGATGAAAAGACTAACAGAAAAATTTAAAAAACTCGTTTAGTTTAAATTATTCAGTCAACCAGAGCAGTGTAGTAAACAACGTTCGTGACCCTCAACGAAAACAACGCAAGCAAAAAGAAGTACCGAAGAACAAGGTCGAGAAGAAAATTAGGCGATGTGGGTTCTGCAACGGTGAGGGCATAACAAACTAACATGTCCTCAAGTCAAGCTCAGTTTGAATACAAGCACACAGCCTACATCAACTGATTTTTTCGAAGACGGAATAGAATGTCCATTCAGTCTCGCACGTGATGACAACGATCTCCATATATCGTAAGTATCAACATGACTTCTATTATGTATAAGAAACATGTACAACAACCTATTGCTAACTTTTCTCATCTCATACAACATATTACATTCATATAAAAAATTATAAATCGTATACAAAATTACGAATTGTATACAAAATTTCCCCTACATTAACAAAATTTCCTCTCTTAGTATATTTTGGTTGTGGCTTACGAGACCGTTTAATATTCCATCCGCATCATCACATAAATACCAAACAATCTATAGACTAGAGTCTCCCGCAATCATGGCCAGAAACATTTTTGTAACTGGGATATCCAAGTTAATCATGTTGATTGCATAGCCAATAAAACCTGGGGGTCCAAATGGTATGCTAGGAATTGGTAAGGCAAGTTTCCTTTGAGGGTTTAAGGTTTAGAGCCTCCAATGTAAGGAGTGCATGATTGAACATTACATATAATAGTTGTATTCAGTTGTTGAGGAATTGTTCTTGATTTTATATAAGGATAATTATAATGATATACATTCACGTTTCGGGACCAATTAGTTAGATGCATACAGTACCCTATATCCTCGAGACAGAGCACAAGAAATCTGACACTTAAAGATTTACCAAGAGCGGTAGATTTTGCTCTGAATGAAGACCGAACCTAGAATCAACTTTGCAATTATGTCTATCATGCTGAAGAGAACCTGCTGAATGATAGGATTTGCACACAACTACAAGCAATTTAAACCCTAAACCCAACTACTCACATAGAAAATTATGCAACAGAGATGTCAATAATTTTATGGGAAATCCTGACATCTCTATTGCATAATTTTTCATGTGAGTAGTTGGGTTTAGGGTTTAAAATGCTTGCAATTGTGTGCAAATCCTATCATTCAGCAGGTTCTCTTCAGTAGTATAGGCATAATTGCAAAGTTGAATCTATGTTCGGTCTTCATGCAGAGCAAAAGCTACCGCTCTTGGTAAATCTTTAAGTGCCGGATTTCTTGTGCTCTGTCTCGAGGATATAGGGTACTGCATGCAGCTAACTAATTGGTCCTGAAACGTGAACGTATATCATTACAACTATCCTTATATAAAATTAAGAACAATTCTTCAACAACTGAATACAACTATTATACATAATGTTCAATCATGCACTCCTTACGTTGAAGGGCTCTAAACCCTCGAAGAAAGCTTGCCTTACTAATTCCTAGCTTACCATTTAGACCCTGCAAGGGGTTTTATTGGCTATGTAGTCAACATGATTATGAGCTTCCTTTATCTTTTTGCATTCAGTCAGACTGTACAGATTTGAATCAATTAAAAGTTATTAAATACTTTAATCCAATTACTATTTCAAGAACAATTACATGAATACATTGATACTTACTGGTTGCTTTCCATTTTCTTCAATATTGATACGCTGGGGCTCCATTTGATGGTCATCATCTTCGCGAACAAAGATTGAACTTTCAACCTATAATCATTCATAAACAACAAACTTTAAAACCTAACCCCTATTTCTGAAGAGTAACATTCTAAAAAATTAGGGTTTCGACAACATACATATCAAAGACATTAAGGGAAAAAAGTGTCCAATATGGAAATAAATCAAAAACTAATTTGAATACCATAATATCGATAAATTTACATGAAGAACTGATCGTAACTATTATGAACGCTGGTATTCGTCGGAGTGGAAGAGTTCTCTTTTACCTTTAGGGTTTGTTGATTTTAAAATGTATAGCGTTGCATATAAATATAATGAAAAAAACACGCTTAATTTTAAAAAGTATCGACATAACTTTAAAAAGTGTTGATACATTATGCAAACTTGTTTTCTAATTAACAGGTATCGGTTACATCAAAAATTGACCTATTACATTATAATTATATTATTCGATGTTTATGGGATCGATATTTTTTATAAATGTATCTACACTTTATTCGTGCACCTCGGTTGGTCATTCATTCTGGACAAAAATAATCGACACAATTTAAAAAGTGTCGATACATTATGTAGACCTATTTTCGAATTAACTGGTATATTTCTACCGGTTACATTGTAAAGTTACCTATTATATTATAATTATTGGTTTCGATGTTTTTGGGATCGATAAAATTTTAAATGTATCGACACTTAATGCTTGCACCCTTTTAGGCATTCATTCTGGACAACAAGTATCGACACAAATTCCACAAGTGTCGATACATTATGTAGACCTATTTTCGAATTAACTGTTATATTTCTACCGGTTACATTTTAAAGTTACCTATTATATTATAATTATTGGTTTCGATGTTTTTGGGATCGATAAAATTTTAAATGTATCGACACTTAATGCTTGCACCCTTTTAGGCATTCATTCTGGACAACAAGTATCGACACAAATTCCACAAGTGTCGATACATTATGTAGATCTATTATCTAATTAACCGATATATTTCTACCGGTTACATTAGAAATTGACCTATTACAATATAATGATCTTATTCGATGTTTTTGGGATCGATACAATTTTAAATGTATCGACATTTTATGCGTGCACCCTTTTAGGCATTCATTCTGGACAACAAGTATCGGCACAAATTCAACAAGTCTCGATACATTATGTAGACATATTATCTAATTAACCAGTATATTTCTACCAGTTACATTGGAAATTGACCTATTACATTTTAATGATCTTATTCGATGTTTTTGGGATCGATACAATTTTAAATGTATCGACACTTTATGCGTGCACCCCTTTATGCATTCATTCTGGACAACAAGTATCGGCACAAATTCCACAAGTGTCAATACATTATGTAGACCTATTATCTATTTAACCGGTATATTTCTACCGATTACATTGAGAATTGACCTATTACATTATAATTATCTTATTCGATGTTTTTGAGATCGATACGATTTTAAATGTATAGACACTTTATGTGTGCATCCTTTTAGGCATTCATTCTGGACAACAAGTATCGGCACAAATTCCACATGTGTCGATACATTATGTAGGCTTATTATCTAATTAACCAATATATTTCTACCGGTTACATTGGAAATTGACCTATTACATTATAATGATCTTATTCGATGTTTTTGGGATCGATACAATTTTAAATATATCGACACTTTATGCGTGCACCCTTTTTGGCATTCATTATGGACAACAAGTATCGGCACAAATTCAACAAGTGTCGATACATTATGTAGACCTATTATCTAACTAATCAGTATATTTCTACTGGTTACATTGGAAATTGACCTATTACATTATAATGATCTTATTCGATGTTTTTGGGATCGATACAATTTTAAATGTATCGACACTTTAAGCGTGCACCCTTTTAGGCATTCATTCTGGACAACAAGTATCGGCACAAATTCCACAAGTGTTGATACATTATGTAGACCTATTATCTAATTAACTGGTATATTGCTACCGGTTACATTGAAAATTGACCTATTACATTATAATTATCTTATTCGATATTTTTGGGATCGATACAATTTTATATGTATCGACACTTTATGCATGCACCCTTTTAGGCATTCATTCTCGATAACAAGTATCGGTACAATTTCCACAAGTGTCGATACATTATGTAGACCTATTATCTAATTAACTGGTATATATCTACCTGTTACATTGTAAATTTACCTATTACATTATAATTATCTTATTCGATGTTTTTGGGATTTAGATTTTAATAATTTCAAAATGGGTACATGTGCACGCAGATATAAAATACATTAATAACTAGTATTGATATTTCAACAATCCTCAAATGTCTCGGTATACAGAGAAACAAATATGGATATAAAAACCCGACCAATAATCCAACAACGATTTGGAGATCAAATGTCGTTATATATTCGGAGCAATCAACCTAAATGAAACGCGAGGGAAATCCCGACTACCATAATTTTGAGTAACAAGAAGGAAGACTGGAAATGCGAAGAATACCTCCCGAATACTATCCATTTCATCCAGCTCATGAAGATAGGATAATCGTAAATCGAAACCGTCTAAGAGAAACATAACTGATGTAGAAGTAGCTGCATATTTAAAATCTCGAAGGCGATCTATTTGGTTCTCAAACATCTAAAGCATCGGAAGCATTTCAGACTTATGATTTGGGTACTACATGGGTAATGCAACAAAATGCATCCAAAATTTCTCAAGAATTAAACGCTAGATCTTTTAATAATAATGTTAAATAATGGAAGATACACACGTAAAGCATAAACCTCGGTACAATTAACAATGTAAACGGATAAAAGTTCTCTAGTATAATGAAAATAGTCGTAAATGACAAGTTCATACGCTTTTCATGTACGCCTATTATTATTGCACCAGTAGAATTTTATCGTTTACATTGTTAATTTAGCAAAGTATCGATAGTTTATACATGTGTACCCTTCAATTATTTTTGTTATAATTACAAGTTGTAGCCCTTTATTATCGGGATTTTTAGTTTCCATTTGTTACAAACAATCGTATACTACCCATATCATACGTCCAAAACATTTCTGACGCTTTAACTGTTTGAGAACCAAATGCATCGCCGTTGAGATTTTAAATCTGCAGCTGCTTCTACATCAAGTATGTTTGGCTAAGACGATTTTGGTTTAGGGTTAACCTACCTCAGTGAGCTGGCTGAAATGGATATTATCCGGAAGGCATTCTTCGGATATCTAATCTCCTGCTTGTTAACCAAAAATTACGATGGTCGGGATTTCCCTCGCATTTAAAGTTGAAAAAAAACAATGAAAATTAGGAATAATCAATAATAACATGCATATTGTCTAAGTTAATAAGTTTTGAAAAAGGTTAGTTGTCACCTTAGAAATAAAATTTGAAACACTCCCGATGCTTCCATTGAGTAAGTTGTTGTTTGGATGGAACAAAGACTCGGGCTAATATTTATAGTGGAGCCAAAATTTATATTGAAATTCAAACTCAAATTGAAATTTAAATTCAAACTCCAATTACATATGAAATGAACTTGAAATGCAGTGTTAAATTGAATATGGAAATTGCATAATTGATTCATATTGTTCAAATAACATGCGTTATGAACCATCAAGCGGGTAAAAGACAATATTGATTCTGTTTAAAGCTGAGTTGTGAGTTGATGGGGTTGTCACACTTGTCACATGGGAAAAAAGTACTCACTTGGAAGAGATAGATTGTTTTGTTATGCACAGCCCATCCGAATGGAATATTTACTGTATGTCACACGTTATACTGTGCAATATTAAAAGACACAGTTAATGTGTTATATGTTTATACATAACAGTGTTCAAATAATGTTCAAATAATCAAACCCACAACGAAATCCATCTGAATAAAATATACTAACAATAGAATCAAACCAAAACATGCATACACAAAAAATTTATACATAACAATGTTAAAAAATTTATACAGAAAAAGGTTATTGCTAACAAAATCTAGAACATTAGGCGCATTCAATAAATTTTCCAAATACTCTCATATGTTACCGCCTTTTTCTGAGGACATATATAAATAATTTCAATTATCAAACTATTCAGGTGCAATTTTACTAACACGAAACTAAATTAGCATAATCAAGATTAAATTTGTGTCATACCTAGAGCATCGTCGTCCGAATGTGAAGCAGCGTCGAAGGGATATGGACATATGTAATTGTTTTTATATATAGAAACATAAATTGCTAATCAATCAATGTATGAACACCTGTTTAACTGGAAAATTTTGGCATAAATGTAACTTACCGGATTATAAATCATTTTTCACACTGAATTATCGACGAATAGTGTATTTAGGGCGTTAAAATCAGTATAATCATTCCAAACATCATTGAGATCTTTACAGTATGTCACATTATCTTTTGTTTTGCACCTTCCTTGATCATGTTTACAAACAGTCGAACATAAATATGTAGGGAGTATAGACAAATTAAAGTCAGCAAAGTGTAGTGACATTCTTCTTACCCAAACGAATAGAAACTGGTCAGAGAACAAAGGTAGTTTCTCAAGTACACGGTCGATGTTATGCCTGATATTGTAATCAAGTTTAAATGTTAACATTTAATTGTATATTAACGATTTTGGCTATAGTAATACAATTGCTCAATAGTTCTAACCTCATCTTGGATGACCAAATGGCAATAACAAAATTTTGTACACAAAAATACATAAATTCACATAATCCTTTTATGAGGATAACATCTACAACATGAACAAAATTAGATTAAAATTGTACGCATATATGTTAAAATAATGGATACAAATGAACATAATTGAAACCTTTTGGATGTCTTGGGATGTAGGCAAGGACACCATTGACATAAAAAATTATAAGTTTTCTTGCAGGCGGCGTTGTAGACACGATATACTTGTTTGGATCATCATCATTATCTTCATCTTCATCGTCATTTTCATTGACTGCTTGGTTGTTCAAATCTGTTAAAAGAAAATAAAATACATTTAACAACGTATAAATATTTAGAAACATAAATAATTAATTACCTAACATGTTTGATGTCGTTGACGTAATTCGTCAAGCAAGGTGGAGACTTCATCGCGTAGTGATGAAATATAGGCTCATATTCCGCTCACAAGGGAATCAATATGCTCCCGAAAATTGACCATGTATTCCATCACAGTCTTAATTATGACATCATCTCCACCTGGAGCTTCTGGAGCTTGCAGAGCTTCTTCCATCATTGCGTCTCCCACTGGTTGGTCGTCTTCATGGCCAATGGGGTTTATTTCCTCTTTCTCTTAATCTAATCTGACATCCTTCACACGCTTTCAACTGACATTTTCAACAAAATCATATCCCGCTCTGGTAATAAATAACATGTCAATCTTGCGGGTTAATCGAACAGGGGCCTCAAGCAAAAAATCAACTTTTCCCTTATTCAACAGATGGGTGATGACACATCCATTTGGTAGTGAAGTTGAAATTGATGCTCCATTTGTGACCATATATACAATTGAATTAAATATCAGTTTAGCAATGTTTGGAGCCGTTTTGGATGATCTATACTTTGCTATCCACTAATAATCGTTGTCTCAAATCGTTGAATATTTTCCCCTAGTAGGTCGAATAAACCAAGTCAGCATTTTGTGAAACACTCTGGCCTCTACATCTAGGTGAATTGGGTTATTTCTAGCAACCCGTTGTATTGTATTATATATATCATTTTCATTTGTATCCCCTTTATTCTGTACACCTATACCCTCTACAATAGTATCCGGAGATATATATATATATATATATATATATATATCTTTCCCCATGACATGGCTATTAATTCCTATTATATTACCCTTATTAGGCTCACGCTGGAAGGAAGCATTACTGTAGAATACTCTAACTAGGTTGGGGTAATATTTTGGTTATACACCAAGGAATTCAAGCGAACCCCAAGATGTAAATATGGATTTAAAACTAAAACCATATTTATCATCGAACAAGAAACCCAAGTCAATGACACGTTCGGGACGAATCTTCCTTACTTTGAAACTGATCTGCCATCTTTCTTTCTCCTAATCAGATCTAAAGTTCAGAGTTTTGAACGACTTGATTTGCTCAGAAGAAGCAATTGGTTCAGAATGAGGTTGTCCTTAAGAAGATCTTGGTTGAGAAGAGCTTTGAGAAAGACCGCGCCTCTAACGCTGACGTTTTGGAGCCATTTTGGGTGTGGATGCTATTACATTGGAACAAAACACATTAAGGAAAGAAAATAGTCCAATCTGAAAATCAATCAAACCCATAAAATATCGATAGATTTACCTGAATATCTGATCGTAACTACTATGAGAACGTTAATATTCGTCAGAGTGGAAGAGTTCTCTTCTTTTTTCTTTAGGTTTAGGGTTTTTCCATTTAGAGTTTGTATCGATTATAATCTATATATAATGAAGGGAAAAAACACGCAAAATTTAAAATTGTATCGACACAAATTTAAAAAGTGTCGATACATTATGTAGACCTATTTTCTCATAAAACCGGTAAATTTTTACCAGTTACATTGTAAATTTACCTATTACATTATAATTATGGGTTTCGATATTTTTCGGATCGATACTTTTTATAAATGTATCGACACTTTATGCGTGCACCCTTTTGGGCATTCATTATGGACAACAAGTATCGACACAAGTTCCATAAGTGTTGATACATTATGTAGACCTATTTTTTCATAAACAGGTAAATTTTTACCGGTTACATTGTAAATTTACCTATTACATTATAATTATGGGTTTCGATTTTTTGGGATCGACACTTTATACGTGCACCCTTTTGGGCATTCATTCTGGACAAAAAGTATCGACACAAGTTCCACAAGTGTCGATATACTATGTAGACATGTTTTCTCATAAACCGGTAAATTTCTATCGGTTACATTGAAAATTTACCTATTACATTATAATTATGAGTTTCGATGTTTTTGGGATCGATACTTTTTATAAATGTATCGACACTTTATGTGTGCACCCTTTTGGGCATTCATTCTGGACAAAAAATATCGACACAAGTTCCACAAGTGTCGATATATTATGTAGACTTGTTTTCTCATAAACCGGTAAATTTCTACCGGTTACATTGTAAATTTACATATTACATTATAATTATGGGTTTAGATGTTTTTGGGATCGATACTTTTTATAAATGTATCGACACTTTATGCGTGCACCCCTTTTGGGCATTCATTCTGGACAAAAAGTATCGACACAAGTTCCACAAATGTCGATACATTATATAGACCTATTTTCTCATAAATAATTAAATTTATACCGGTTACATTGTAAATTTACCTATTACATTATAATTATGGGTTTCGATATTTTTGGTATCGATACGTTTTATAAATGTATCGATACTTTATGCGTGCACCCCTTTAGGCATTCATTCTGAAAAAAAAGTATCGACACAAGATCCACAAGTGTCGATACATTATATAGACCTATTTTCTCATAAACTGGTAAATTTATACCGGTTACATTGTAAATTTACCTATTACATTATAATTATGAGTTTCGATGTTTTTTTGATCGATACTTTTTATAAATGTATCGACACTTTATGCGTGCACCCCTTTTGGGCATTCATTCTGGACAAAAAATATCGACACAAGTTCCACAAGTGTCGATACAGTATGTAGACCTATTTTCTCATAAAACCGGTATATTTATACCGGTTACATTGAAAAATTACCTATTACATTATAATTATGGGTTTTCATGTTTTTGGGATCGATATTTTTTATAAATGTATTGACACTTTATGCGTACCTATTTTCTCATTAAACCGGTATATTTTACATATTACATTATAATAATTGGCTTCGATGTTTTTAGGATCGATATATATCGTCAAACTTTACGCTTGGGAACCATACTGGACAAAATGTTGGAAACAAATCTTTTTGTTTATTAATTTTGTCATTAAAAAAGTCTATTTTTACCACCTACATTGTAAATTTACCTTTTACTTTAAAGTTATTAAATTTTGTAGTTATTGTACATACCTCAATATGGAATGGTGATTCAATCCCGCACATGATGACAATTATATTAGTGATATTTGGAATAATGCAGACAACGATCTTCATATATCGTAAGTATCAACATGACTCATATTATGTATAAGAAACATGTACAACAACCTATTGCTAACTTTTCTCATCTCATACATAATTACATTCACATACAAAATTATTAATCGTATACAAAATTATAAACCTATATACAAAATTAACCCTACATTTACATCATCGCTTCTTTTTATTATTCTTGTGTCTCATGGCAGCTTTTGTGATCTCATCTATTAGTTTATTTTGATTATGGCTTACGAGATCATTTAATATTTACGATCGATCCCAATGTCCAACAACCTATATTCAAATTGTCAGTACGTTAAGTATTGTAAACCACAACATTCAATCTACTGTAGATGCTCGATTTGTCCGGGGTTTTATTCGAAGTTAATTCGTGTTTATTATTATTATTATATTGTTATAAGTAATTTTTAATATATATATGCAATAAATAATTAAATAATTAAAACATGCACTAAATATTTTATTGTTGTTACAGGCCTACATCAATATTAAACTCTGAACAGGCCGAACCAAAATGGTCCAAGCCAAAGCTACAAGCCCGGGACTCGATAGCCCAGTTGTTACGGGCCTAATTCTGGAAACCCTAAACCCATTAGGGTTCCTTGCCAGCAGTTCCCGACGCCGCAACAGTACGACCATTGGATCTGGCTTCACGATCCAACGGTTCACAGTACTCCAGGGTTCCCGAGTCGGCGCGCGAATCCACCTAGCATCGATCCATGCTTGTCGGCCACAACTAAGCAGACCACGGCAAACTCCACTACTCAAGCCCATACCTCCGTCCATGCTAGCGTGACACCCAAGGGCACGCCCATACTCTGCAATCGACGATAAGGGAACACAAGGGGAATGGGTCTTCCTTTTCTGCATCGGGAAAACAAAGCCAGTAAAGAAATCATCCATTATCAGCAAGAGCAGACACAAAATGAGATTAACAGAGGGGAGATCTCGGGGTCAAAAAAAAAGGAGGAAAAAAAGAAGAAATCTAGATAGAAACTATCCTCCATTAGCAAACAGCAAGCAGAGACAAGAGAAAAACACTAAAACGAAATACCAAAAAAAAACCCATTCGTCAGCAACCATAGAACAGAAACCAAACGCAAGAAACTTACCTTCCCAATCCAGTAGCTTTCTTCGCCTTGGCTAGGAATCCATACCTCGTCTGTGAGAAGGTAAAGTCCTTCGTCTCCCGTCGATTTCGAGTTGTGCATGTCTGTTTTAGGCTTCGGGTTCGTATGGGTTAGCAGTGGATTCATGGTTGTGGTGTCTAGGTTGTTTGTTTAAGAGTGAAGGTCTAGGTCTAGGTTCGTCGAGGTTGAGGGGTTCTTCATCGGAGCTGTGGGGTATGGTGGAGGCCATGGAGGCTTTCGTTTCGTCTGGGTTTTGAAGAGGAGATGAAGAGTTTATGCTCTTAGGGGGTTAGATTTTAGGGTTCACACCGGTGTGACTCCTCGTCGAGGCCGTTAGAGGGCGGAGGCCGCGGAGGCTTTGGGTTTTTAGGATCGCAAGTGGGAAGTGTGAGAGAGAAAGGAGAGAGACGAAGAACGGCTGAGGGGTTCGTCTGGTTAGAGTGGAGAGGAAAATGAGTTAGGATTTTAAGTTTACCATAGGCTATCTCATATTAAAGCATCAAAACGACGTAGTATTAGGCGGGGATGAAACAGTGATGTTTTGGGGTTAGAACATCAGTCGTGTCTTAGGTATTAGGGGGAATCAGGCGCGAGGTCCATCAGTTCTATATCTGTTGCATTTTAGTCCTCGAAAAGTAGTTTTGTGCTGGTAATTTGGTCTTCTTATTTTCCGTGCATTCAGTTTTAGTCCTAAACTACCGTGTTTCTTCAATTTATGTTTGTTTCGATTGTAACCTGTAATTTTGGATACTTGATAATTTAGTCACTCATCAGGTTTATTTGTTTCAGAGATTGATTTCTATTTTGCATACCCAGTTTTGGTTTTTTGTCATTTTTGTCCTTCATTGCAATTTTGCATACTTAATTTTATTTTGTTTTATTTGAATGCATGTTTATTTTGTTGTATGCATGTATACCTTGGTATCATATTTTATTTTAGGCCCCGGTAAATAAGATAAATATTAATTCGGATGTTAATTGATTTAGAATAAAAGCCTTTGTAGCGTATTAATATGAACGTGATAGTTTTAAAACGTTAAGAATAAATGATTCCTTTGTAAAGTAAAATTCATAAATGCATCGTAAATATTTTTATAGACTTAGAAGTTTGTTTGAATGCATGACATATTTTAATTAGTTTATGCATGGTATTCTCATGAGCATAACTCGACATTATTACATAATTTGACTAAGGGTAATACCCTTTTAATTTAAATTCGTTTAAGTGGGCTGTCTTAACTATTAGAGGTCTTCTTCTAACGCTTTTAAATTAACAGTGTATCCCATCAATGACACCTAAGAAATTGATTCATTACTTTAAAATTTGGGAATGAAAGATAAAGAAATGTTCGACTATTTAAATTTATCGAGAAAAGGTTGTTATAACTATTTAAGATCTGGTCTCGATATTTATAAATAATCGAATATCCTTTATTTTTCTAATGGTTGGGTAATTTTAACTTAATCACTTTTTGTGCTTTTAAGTATAGTAAAATTTGTATGTTATTGTTTTGTTGGGGATTATAAATCAAATTAAAATCGAACTTGTAAATTTCATTGCAAAGACACTAATTAATCGACTAGGTACCGATTTAGGGCGTTGTGGGGGTACTAATCCTTCCCCACACGTAACCGACTCCCGAACTCGAATTTTGGTAACGCAAACCTAAATTTGTTATTTTAATTAAAATTAATATTTTTATTTAAAATGGCAAACCATTTTTGGGTGTCCAATCACACCCTAATCAAAGATTGGTGGCGACTCCTCGAACCGTTTTTATCGTAAAAGAAATCCCAAATTTTCGAAACGAGAGGTTTTCCAAAATCATATTATTTTTAAATAAAAAATCAAACATAAAGATCATAATTTAAAAATGATGCGGTTTTTCAAATCTCGCTTCCCCACCCAGTTTAAAAATCGTTTCGACAGCTTGGCGACTCCGCTGGGGACTTTTTAGAGAGTCAGGCCTATAGTCGATTAATTAATTGTCTTTGTAAATGAAAGGTAGAAATTCTTTTTAATTTGGTTTTTGATCCCCTATTTGGTTTTAATGTGTTTGTTCAGAATTCGATTAACCAATAAATAGTTGTACTGATCTGTTTGCTAATGGTTTCAGATTATTTATGTGTTTAAAGAAGTTTGATCTTTTGAGTGTTTAAGTGAATATGTGTTGTTTTATTTTCGCTTTTCCTCACACATTGTACAGTTGCATTTGCATAACATGAGCTAAAACCCCGCTCCATCCTAATTAAGTAGGAGTGAGAGACTACTCCCTCGTGTGGTTTTCACCTTCGCATGGGATAGTGGATCACTCCTGGAGCTCACGCCTTATGGTCCTCGTGATGGTATTCACCTCCGCATGGACATGAGGAGGTGTGTTCCCTCGAAATTGAACTCGGTCCCAAAAGCCTGTGATGGGCCAGGATTGAGGGCTCGGCAGCCCAAGGGGCACCGACAAGGACAATTCGAGAACCTAATGCTTTAGAACCGAACCCAGCATGTAGTGAACATAGAGCTTGAACTTAGGTTGAGCCTAACCCGAACCTTAAGAGTCCCGTGAGGAGTGTACACAAGGAAAAGTTTTCAAGTCATTTATTTTTGCTTTTTGAATAAATGTATGTGAACTAGAAATCATGCGGTTAGGTTTATTTTCTCGAACAAGCATGCGAATTAGATATAATGCGGTTAGGATTTTTTGTGAATAACAAAGCATGGGGGTAGATATCATGTTGGGTAGGATCTACTAAGCATGATTGGGTAGTCAACATGTGAGGATAGGTTTTATTTGATATTTATGGTACTTACTATTTTGTTGTTTATCTTATTAGTACTAACCCATTTTTTGTTTTATGTCTATTTTATTTTAGATTTATTGCATTTGCATCTTCATGTCATTCGAAGGTGTTAATTCGTAAGTGATTGACTAATAAGAAGGCTGGTCATATTGAGGCAAGAAATTCTTAGCCATGTAGTCAAAGTCAGGAGATCCAGAGACATTCAAATGATTCACGAAGGACATCCGAAGAATGAAGAAATTCGAATAACGATTCATTAAGAAAGACATCCGATGAATGAAGTTTGAAGTTGTTTGAAGACTTCTTTCAAATGAGCGAAGGCCGAAGATGAGATAGATGCAGAAATACCAAGGACGAGAAGACCCTTCACAAAGACATGAAGACCATTTTGCATTAAAAGTGAATATGGAGGTCCCAAGATTCAATTTAAGGATGTTCGACTTCATCAAAGACAATAAAGTACGCCGACAATTTTGGAGGTGCAATGCCAGATTCCATGAAGAGTACGACTCAAGGAAATGAAGCGACGAAGAATCACAATTGTATTTTGGCTACATTATGTAATGAATTATTGTTATCTAAATGAAGGTTGTTCTATAGTGGTCACTTTTGGAATTAACACCTTTTGCATTTGCATTTAGCATTGGCATTTGCATTTAGCATTTGCATTTGCATTGCATGTATTTGTTTAAGCATTTTATATGCATTAATTATGAAAATATGGAAGTAATTTATGGGAGGTTATGTGACAGTAATAACAAGATCATTCATTCATATTGTTCCTCATCATCATGAGAAAACAAATGGAATCAATGGAGCAATCTAATGAGAAATCACAAGATTAGTCGCAAGAGCAGTTGGTTGAGTTACAACAAGATACGAGGATTCAAGCATCGGATTCTCTACAAGGCGCATCGAATCAATTGATCCAGGTGCTGGCACCACGAGCTGTTGGTAAAGAAAAAGAAAATCAATGTCATCATGTTAATGCATCGAGAGCGATAATTTGCCCCGGAGTATCTGACTCAAGCCAAGGGAAGAGCCTCGTCAATTATGTGCAATTTGAAAATGAATTCAAGTGGTTGAATAAAGCCGTCAAAAATATAAAAGTTGTTAATGCCACTCACAAGGAGTTAGAAGCCAGAGAACTCAGTTTGATCCCTGATTTTGTCATCCCACATGAATTTAGGGTGCCTAATTTTGAGAAATATGATGGCACCAGTTGCCCCCTAATTCGTCTGAAAATGTTTTGCAGAAAGATGGAATGGTACTTAGATGATGATAATATGTTGATTCATTACTTCCATGAAAGTCTTGCTGGGCCAGCTGTGGTATGGTACAATCATCTGAACAAAGAGCAGATCAAGACATGGGTCAACCTAGCTGATGCTTTTCTAGGGCAATATCAATATGTTACAGGCTTGGCCCCAAAACGTCATCACCTTCAAAAGACAAGGATGAAAGCTACCGAGAGCTTCAAAGAATATGCCCTAAGATAGAGATGAATGACAGCATAAGTTCAACCTCCTTTGTTAGAAGAAGAAATATCATATATGTTTCACGATTCTCTTCCAGCTCCTTTCTTTGAGTTAATGATGGTAAATTCGACGAATGACTTCAAAGATCTTAATATGGCTGGTGAGTCAATTGAAGATACAATCTATAAGGGAAACTTGAAAGTCACTTCCAAAAGCCCAAGAAACCAAGAGCGGAGAGCTGATGAGGTGAATGAATTTCATGTCCATAGCTCCTACAGTCGTAAGAGAAAAGGGGCAACTGGTTGCTCGAGTCGTCCAAAAAAGGTCCCACAATCGAAAATTACTTTGAAAGTGTTCCAAACTTCTATCTCATACCCATTTGGTTAAAGATCAATACCTCACACCAAGGCCAGTGAAAGTACAACCAGACCCTTCTGCTCATAGCTATGATCAGGATAGTGTTTGTCATTTTCACTTGGGGGCATTGGGGCATTCTACGGGGAGTTGTAGGCCGTTGTTGAAGGAGATAGAGATTCTTGTGGAAAATGGGACGTTGACGCAAGAACTAGTGGAACAATGGATAACGAGCTCGAGTGGGGCACTAAAGCACAATGTGTAGCACCCGATCGAATCAAACGCCACTACATCAGAAGAATAGTGGGGCACCTGACTGCGCAAAAACCATTTTGTTCATCATGAAATTTTTTTCATTTGCAACATCTTATTTGAACATGTTTTTTGGACTTTCTCATCAGTTTTTTGTAATGATATTTAAATGAATTCATGTTACTTTAAGGATGGTGAACATTGAATCAGATTTATGACTTGAAATTCTTTGAATATCAACCGAGTTAAGAGCTCTTTAATAATGATGAGTTGTAGGTCTTTGACAAAATGACAAGGTTGAAACCTGATAAAACAAGGACCTTGACCTTATCCCCAGAAGTTACAATCGATCACCGTACCTTTTTATTACAGGGACCGATATAGCCTTCTCCTATCATAAAGGAATGAACAATAGGCTTGGTATTCAGGTATGCATAGGAAGGGATAACATGGGGCATCTTTTGTGTACGATGTTACAAAATTGTCTAGACCATACTTTTGTTGACGACGTTCGATGATGATTATAATCTTTACGGATGGAATAGTCAAGTAGATGAGTCTAGTTTAGGTTAGTCGCTTGGGAATTGAACTCTAACGATGAGATTTTCTGACTTTTAACAACACCTAGACTATGACAGGTTTTTCTTGACAAGCTTAAGAAATTAAATCCGCATACCCAGTAATATATATATATATATATATATATATATATATATATATATATATATATATATATATATATATATATATATATATATGGGTACATAATAAAGCTGAGCTATTCCACTAAAGCAATTGGTTATAGAGGAAACTCGAAAGCCCTGGCTTTATGAATAGACTATATTCAAACCATGACCTTGATCGGGTACCTGGCAATTCGGTGTATGCTCCATTGTGATTGTCAAGTCAAAGACTTTGTGATGAGATGAACCCTTCAGCTAGCCCGATAAAGGCAAATTACAATAAAGCTGATTTCAGCGAGACAGACAATGGAAAATTAAATCAAGTTTATCTAAATAAGGAGTTTCAGTAATGATGGACTAAGGGAGTTAAGGAATATCTGTCAAAGTCAATTTCACACGAGCACTCAGAAATTTCATTTTTAGATCGATATTTTTGCACTACCTTGGTTAGAGGAGTCTACGAAGCTTGAACAAATGGAAGATTTCAGAGAACTGAAATGGAAGTGTTCTGGAAAGTCTAGTAATGAATTATACTAGTTGTGTCATTTTGTCCGCATCCGATTAAAATACCAAGCCAAGAAAGAAGGGCATGTTGTGATATTCACAATGATCAAGAAAGAAATGACATTCTGGTGGTCGAAACCTTAGAAAATAGGAAGCCAACCTGAAGACAACCCCTCAATTTTGACACTTGTCAAAGAGCTATAACCCTGAAAATATTAAAGAGTTGTTAATTCTTTTGATATTCTGTGAACTCATATATATGATTTGATTTGATTGCGAGCCTGAATTAAGGGGCAATATTTAATAAAATTCTTTCATTCTTTGATCTTTGAAATAAGAGAAAGAAGTAAAACATTTTCAAACAGGACAATTCAAATGTAAAAGGTCCTTGAAGCTGGTGAGGCTCATTGTGTCTCTATTTGAGAAGAAGAATAAGCAATGCAGGAACGTGAAGCATTCCACAATCTTGAAATAGAAGGTCTAAAGAGATCAGAATGGATGAAGAATAAGAGCTTTTAGCATTTCCATATTACTTTGCCAATAACCCATCAAGAAATAGATGTTCACCATCTTTGAAAGGGGCACATATCTCAGCCCGAATAAACAGGCAAGTCATTGTGTTAGAAGGGTTGATCACTTCTTAAGTAGCATGAAGAAAGGCCCTCAAATTATTTGACAACACTACTATGTAGAGACACCATAATGAGAACATTCAAGTTATGATATATTAGGGGCCGAATAAACCCACTTCATGTTGAGATGATAAGATTCAGAAGGAGGCATGAAGAATGAGCCTTACAATTTGAGGTGATGGGGCATTTTGAAGGCCCATACCAGTATAAGACAATGTTGGGGCACGACTAAACCCACATCGTGTTAAGCTGACAAGATTCAGAACAAGAAGGCATTGAGAATGAGTCTTACAATCTGAGTTGTTGGGGCACTAGTGAAGGCATGTTTCAGCTAGAGGTATTAATGTGGGGTATATGTGGAAGCCTATGAAGACTTGTGGAATGATCATTGAATTGGACAAATAGTTCCAATAGGGTAGAAATGTATGAAGAGTGAAAATGATGAAACAGTGACAGTGGAGTTTACTGTACATGATCATTTTGTCCATCATCAATTACTTTACTCTTATGATTTCATATGCATCAATGTGGGCGATCTGGTATCCCACTTTAATTTCCACTGAGTTTTGGTATCCTTGTAATACCATGAGAAAACTCTGAGTGCTACGCAAAGAGCTTCTCTAGTTGAAAGATATGGGCAGAAGCCACATGAAAGATGAATATGGTCAAATGTTTTACGAACCAGTGAGTATGGTGATGAATCAGTGTTGCGATCATGTGTTGTTTCCATTACCCAAGATGAAGGTTATCTTCTACAACCCCAGGTTGAAAATAAGAAATGATGAAGATTATTTTCCACGGTTAACAGCAAGAAACTAATAGAACCAACTAAGGTTGAATGATGGGTTGTTATTAAACCTCTCGACCTGATATGGTATAAATGAGCTTTGTTTGATATTTGATTAAATAGGGTGACATGAAAAATTGGGACAGATCCTCCTTGTGATATGTTGTAAGAGTCAAATCAGGATAGATGCAGATCTCCCTTTGATCTTTACGAAGTTTGGAATAGTCATATGCACAGTCTCCGAAAATAGGGCAACACAGTCATAATTCTGACCATAGCAAGAAGTTGAGAGAGAAAAGCAATTTCTCCGAAATGAAGGCAGAAAACAAAGATGACAAGAAGATAGAAGAAGATCAGAGGGATCTTCAAAAATGCCAGTTGGAAATTATGAGTTGTTGCATGGGTGTCTAAAGCAAACCCTGGAAAAGAATGATCAAGTAGAAGAAGACTGAGTTCGCCACCTTGAAGTCAAACAGTGAAGATTGATTCAATATTTATGCATTCATGAAAACATCATTTGCATAAAAGAAAATACATTACACTGATACATATGGTTGCATTAGTGTTTCATGCATAAACACATGGTTTTGACAGGTCTTCCAGTGAGAAGAGAAGATACAAGATGTTAAAATCCCGACGATTGAAAGGAAGATTTCAAACCTTAAACGCAAAGAATCGCATTAGATAGGCATACCCTAAAGAATTGATAGGTATAATCCACAGAAGAAATATTGCTTTGAAGTGAAGACCATCAGATGTAGAAGAAAAATAAAGATCTTCGTGTATGAAGAGATGAATCAATCGATTAAAGTGACTTGCACACAGGAGATTGGGGCAAAGTTCATCTTAACCATTCACCAAATAGTAGTGAAGCAATTCATTTTAAGCCTTCTCAGAAGAGTGTTGGAGAAAGCCATCAGACCATCAGATGTAGGAGAAACGCGCGTGAGAAGTCATTAACCGACTCAAGGTCCCAGAAAGGAAGAGGTCCAAATGGCATCAGAGTCAAGGAAGACTCTCGCATTTAGTTGCGGCGAGACAAGCTCTCACAGGAGAAATGAATTCAAAAAGATTCTCTTAAATTCTAAGTTTTTGAGTATAATGTTTTTCAAATCTTCAAGCATACACTAATGAGTTGTATCGTTTGATTTTCAGGTTTGACCTTCGAAGCAAACCAACTTAACCCTTCACAAGAAAGTAGTGAAGCGAAGAAGATGTCCGAGTTCCATACTCCCTAGAAAAAGAGGGAGCGAACCCGTTTGAAGATGTTTGAGTTCCATACTCCCTATAGAAAGAGGGATCGAACCCGTTTGAAGATATTGGAGTTCTATACTTCCTGAAGAAAGAGGGAGTGAACCCGTTTAAAGAAGATGTCTGAGTTCTATACTTCCTGAAGAAAGAGGGAGCGAACCCGTTTGAAGAAGATGTCCGAGTTCCATACTCCCTAGAAAAAGAGGGAGCGAACCCGTTTGAAGATGTTCGAGTTCCATACTCCCTAGAGAAAGATGGAGCGAACCCATTTGAAGATGTTCGAGTTCCATACTCCCTAAAGAAAGAGGGAGCGAACCCGTTTGAAGAAGATGTCCGAGTTTCATACTCTCTAGAGAAAGAGGGAGCGAACCCGTTTGAAAAAGATGTTCGAGTTCCATACTCCCTAGAGAAAAAGGGAGCGAACCCGTGTGAATTTATTGGAGTTCTATACTTCCTGAAGAAATAGGGAGCGAACCCGTTTGAAGAAGATGTCTGAGTTCTATACTTCCTGAAGAAAGAGGGAGCGAACCCGTTTTAAGAAAATGTTCGAGTTCCATACTCCCTAGAGAAAGAGGGAGCGAACCCGTGTGAAGTTATTGGAGTTCTATACTTCCTGAAGAAAGAGGGAGCGAACCCGTTTGAAGAAGATGTCCGAGTTCTATACTTCCTGAAGAAAGAGGGAGCGAACCCGTTTGAAGAAGATGTCTGAGTTCCATACTCCCTAGAGAAAGAGGGAGCGAACCCGTTTGAAGTTATTGGAGTTCTATACTTCCTGAAGAAAGAGGGAGCGAACCCGTTTTAAGAAGATGTCCGAGTTCTATACTTCCTGAAGAAAGAGAGAGCGAACCCGTTTGAAGAAGATTTTCGAGTTCCATACTCCCTAAAGAAAGAGGGAGGGAACCCGTTTGAAGAAGATGTCTGAGTTCCATACTCCCTAGAGAAAGAGGGAGCGAACCCGTTTGAAAAAGATGTATGAGTTCCATACTCCCTAGAGAAAAAGGGAGCGAACCCGTGTGAAGTTATTGGAGTTCTATACTTCCTGAAGAAAGGGGGAGCGAACCCGTTTGAAGAAGATGTCCGAGTTCTATACTTCCTGAAGAAAGAGGGAGTGAACCCGTTTGAAGAAGATGTCCGAGTTCCATACTCCCTAGAGAAAGAGGGAGCGAACCCGTGTGAAGTTATTGGAGTTCCATACTCCCTAGAGAAAGAGGGAGCGAACCCGTTTGAAGAAGATGTCCGAGTTCTATGCTTCATGAAGAAAGAGGGAGCGAACCCGTTTAAAGATTTTCAAGTTCCATACTCCTTAATGAAAGAAGAAGCAAACCCGTTAGAAGAAGATTTTCGAGTTCCATACTCCCTAGAGAAAGAGGGACCGAACCCGATTGTTAAAGATTTTCGAGTTCTATACTCCCTGAAGAAAGAAGGAGTGAACCCGTTTGAAGATTTTCGAGTTCTATACTCCCTGAAGAAAGAGGGAGCGAACTCGTTTAAAGATTTTCGAGTTCTATACTCCCTGAAGAAAGAGGTAGCAAACCCGTTTTCAGAAGATTGTTCGAGTTCTATACTCCCTGAAGAAAGAGGGAGCAAACCCATTTTCAAAAGATTGTTCGAGTCTCATACTCTCTGAAGAAATAGAGAGCAGACACGATTATTGAAGATTGTTCGAGTCTGATACTCTCTGAAGAAATAGGGAGCAAACACAATTGTTGAAGATTGTTCAAGTCTTATACTCTCTGAAGGAATAGAAAACAGACATGATTGTTGAAGATGTTCGAGTTCTATACTCCAAAAGGAGGGAGTTGTTCGAGTTCCATACTCTAAGAGGAGGGAATGAACCTGATTGCAGAAGATTGTTCGAGTTCCATATTCCCTAAAGCGATAGGGAGTGAACTCAATTTCGAAGAATTTTTAAAATTTCACTTATCCTGAAGTTCTAGTGAAGCGGATTTATCTATTGAATTTTCCATGACCGGGCAAATTCGACCATCTTTTGATCTTTGCTCTATTCTCGTTACACGACAATGAGTAAAGAAGGGCAGCTGTAGATGCTCGATTTGTCCGGGGTTTTATTCGAAGTTAATTCGTGTTTATTATTATTAATATATTGTTATAAGTAATTTTTAATATATATATGCAATAAATAATTAAATAATTAAAACATGCACTAAATATTTTATTGTTGTTACAGGCTTACATCAATATTAAACTCTGAACAGGCCGAACCAAAATGGCTCAAGCCAAAGCTACAAGCCCGGGACTCGATAGCCCAGTTGTTACGGGCCTAATTCTGGAAACCGTAAAACCATTAGGGTTCCTTGCCAGCAGCTCCCAGCACCGCAACAATACGACCGTTGGATCTGGCTTCACGATCCAACGGTTCACAGTACTCCAAGGTTCCCGAGTCGGCGCGCGAATCCACCTAGCATCGATCCATGCTTGTCGGCCACAACTGAGCAGACCATGACAAACTCCACTACTCAAGCCCATACCTCCGCCCATGCTAGCGTGACACCCAAGGGCACGCCCATACTCTGCAATTGACGATAAGGGAACACGAGGGGAATGGGTCTTCCTTTTCTGCATCGGGAAAACAAAGCCAGTAAAGAAATCATCCATTATCAGCAAGAGCAGACACAAAATGAGATTAAAAGAGGGGAGATCTCGGGGTCAAAAAAAAGGAGGAAAAAAAGAAGAAATCTAGATAGAAACTATCCTCCATTAGCGAACAGCAAGCAGAGACAAGAGAAAAACACTAAAATGAAATACCCAAAAAAAACCCATTCGTCAGCAACCATAGAACAGAAACCAAACGCAAGAAACTTACCTTCCCAATCCAGTAGCTTTCATCGCCTTGGCTAGGAATCCATACCTCGTCTGTGAGAAGGTAAAGTCCTTCGTCTCCCATCGATTTCGAGTTGTGCATGTCTGTTTTAGGCTTCGGGTTTGTCTGGGTTAGCACTGGATTCGTGGTTGTGGTGTCTAGGTTGTTTGTTTAAGAGTGAAGGTCTAGGTCTAGGTTCATCGAGGTTGAGGGGTTCTTTATTGGATCTGTGGGGTATGGTGGAGGCCGTGGAGGCTTTCGATTCGTCTGGGTTTTGAAGAGGAGATGAAGAGTTTATGTTCTTAGGGGGTTAAATTTTAGGGTTCACACCGGTGTGACTCCTCGTCGGGGCCGTTAGAGGGCGGAGGCCGCGGAGGCTTTGGGTTTTTAGGATCGCAAATGGGAAGTGTGAGAGAGAAAGAAGAGAGACGAAGAAAAGCTGAGGGGTTCGTCTGGTTAGACTGGAGAGGAAAATGAGTTAGGATTTTAAGTTTACCATAGGTTATCTCATATTGAAGCATCAAAACGACGTAGTATTAGGCGGGGATGAAACGGTGACGTTTTGGGGTTAGAACATCAGCCGTGTCTTAGGTATTAGGGGGAATCAGGCGCGAGGTCCATCAGTTCTATATCTGTTGCATTTTAGTCCTCGAATAGAAGTTTTGTGCTGGTAATTTGGTCTTCTTATTTTTCGTGCATTCAGTTTTAGTCCTAAACTACCGTGTTTCTTCAATTTATGTTTGTTTCGATTGTAACCTGTAATTTTGGATACTTGATAATTTAGTCACTCATCAGGTTTATTTGTTTCAGAGATTGATTTCTATTTTGCATACCCAGTTTTGGTTTTCTGTCATTTTTGTCCTTCATTGCAATTTTGCATACTTAATTTTATTTTGTTTTATTTGAATGCATGTTTATTTTGTTGTATGCATGTATACCTTGGTATCATATTTTATTTTAGGCCCCGGTAAATAAGATAAATATTAATTCGGATGTTAATTGATTTAGAATAAAAGCCTTTGTAGTGTATTAATATGAACGTGATAGTTTTAAAACGTTAAGAATAAATGATTCCTTTGTAAAGTAAAATTCATAAATGCATCGTAAATATTTTTATAGACTTAGAAGTTTGTTTGAATGCATGGCATATTTTAATTAGTTTATGCATGGTATTCTCATGAGCATAACTCGACATTATTACATAATTTGACTAAGGGTAATACCCTTTTAATTTAAATTCGTTTAAGTGGGTTGTCTTAACTATTAGAGGTCTGCTTCTAACGCTTTTAAATTAACAGTGTATCCCATCAATGACACCTAAGAAATTGATTCATTACTTTAAAATTTGGGAATGAAAGATAAAGAAATGTTCGACTATTTAAATTTATCGAGAAAAGGTTGTCATAACTATTTAAGATCTGGTCTCGATATTTATAAATAATCGAATATCCTTTATCTTTCTAATGGTTGGGTAATTTTAACTTAATCACTTTTTGTGCTTTTAACTATAGTAAAATTTGTATGTTATTGTTTTGTTGGGGATTATAAATCAAATTAAAATCGAACTTGTAAATTTCATTGCAAAGACACTAATTAATCGACTAGGTACCGATTTAGGGCGTTGTAGGGGTGCTAATCCTTCCCCACACGTAACCGACTCCCGAACTCGAATTTTGGTAACGCAAACCTAAATTTTTTATTTTAATTAAAATTAATATTTTTATTTAAAATGGCAAACCATTTTTGGGTTTCCAATCACACCCTAATCAAAGATTGGTGGCGACTCCTCGAACCGTTTTTATCGTAAAAGAAATCCCAAATTTTCGAAACGAGAGGTTTTCCAAAATAACATTATTTTTAAATAAAAAATCAAACATAAAGATCATAATTTAAAAATGATGCAGTTTTCCAAATCTCGCTTCCCCACCAGGTTTAAAAATCGTTTCGACATCTACGATTTTTAACAATTTAACCGCAAACTAATTTTTAATTCCACTTACAAAATCACCAGTTTCCCCTTTAGAACCGATTGATTCCATCCGCATCATCACATAAATGCCGCAATCATATCTGTTACAAAATTTGAATACCATACATGTCAATTATGAAACCTTCATAAATTAAGCTTTCTATTTATGATAACATCTCATACCCATTCAATTGCTCATTCATCTTATGCTCCACAAATTCAAAATTTTTCAAGGGGGTCTTTCCTAAAGAGCCACATGCTTCTACCCAATTGCGTTTCTTATTATAACTATATAATATTTTCATCTGCATTAAAAAATATGAAGTTATGATCCAAACAAATTATGAATTATAATTTATATAATTTCCTTTCAAACATACCAATCTCTTAGCATCATTCACTCTCTGTTTAGTTGCTTCAGATGTAAATAAACTATCATATACCATTACAACACGTTCTACCATATCCAACACCAACAGCTACTAATGTGAATTGGCGTAGTTTATTGTGATCATGATCTACAACAAATTTCACACCCAATTTGACAAAATTCAACATTATATATCCGAAAACATCATTTGCAATTCGTATGTCGTCTTACCTTCTCACAGTCGGTGAATTTCACATAGTTATCCAATATGGGACCCCAAAAGCTCACAATTCCCTCAACAGTTACTTTGCTTCTGGTATCCAATGTCTGTTGCTGCAATTACGCGACAATCATTATTAATTTGTCGTCTATAACACTACTTTCAACATTTATTAATTTCACTCATCGCTAAGTGGTATGGAAGGTATCCAATCCTCCGGTGTGACTTTTTCGAATCGTAGCATACTGTCCAGGCGAGCAAATCAATAACCTAACAAAATTAATTACACAATCAGAACATATTCAATAGGTTTTAATATTTTGTATTTTCTACTTACCACACCTCCAACCCATTCCTTAGGCTTCAACGTTGCAACGTCGGATACACTAGCGTATTGATTTCCTATTGAGATTACAGAATATCTGTATGAATCATTAGAATTAATATCTTGTCATGAAATATTTAAATATCACTCACAAAGTAATATATTTCACTTACTCCGATTCTAACCCACTATTCCATAAATAATCACACATTGCAGCTTCGAGGTCATCAATTCAACTCGGAAAATCCGCTTTTTCAACCTACAATTTTGCATACAATTTTTTGTCACAACAACATGATAAAAATCAAATTAAGTTTTATTTTATTCAACTTACCTTCTATTTCTTCTTCTGGGGTGCAGGACATTCTGAATCCAAATATGTATCTATAATACTCTCCGGTGTATAGATCACATCGACATCCTTCCTCCTCATTTCCTCATTCTTCTCTTATTCCTCCATCTTTTCTTCTTCATATTTTTTCAGTTCATCGTATTTTTTCTCTACATAGCTCTTCATCTATTTTATTTCACCCTTCATTTACCCCCTTAATCCAAGTTTTTATCAACCACCTCCTTCACCCCCGTAAGTTCTCTCCTCAATTCCACAACCTCCTTGACTACTACATCAATTTTTTCACCCATCATCATCTTAAGTTCACCCCTTAACACCTCAACTTCTTTCACCACTACATCTATCTTTCCTTCCACTTCCCCCTTATGCCTCTCAAGTGTCTCTTCGACTCTTAATTGTCTTTGCACAATATCAAATTGGATTTTTTTTATATCAGTCAATTCAGACATCAAAATGTCGAATTTACTCTGTTTTCCCTCACCGTCATACCCCTGACCGTCATCCACCCCTCCAACCATCTCTTCTTCCTTTTTCACTGCCTCCTCTGCTTCTTCTACCTCCTTGACAATAAACTTCAAAATTAAATTTATATTAAGACATTGATTATATTCTTAATATTATTTAATTACATTTATTACCATTTCTAACTTCCTCGGTCTATCCAATTTCAACTTCCCCATCACTCTAACCACCTCTTCCTTTCCCCATGCATGGTACGTACCACTCCGTTTCTTTCATAAGCCGGCAAACTATCACAGCCCGACCAAAAATCGAACAATGCAATCTGCATTTATAATAAAATTTATCATTTTATATAATAACTGAGTTACCTTTAAGATTGTTATGCACTCTTTGACGTATCTCTGGCTGCTCTTTTGAAAGGTGATTATTGATTCAATCAATCTCGAATGGACATATTCAGCCCAATTAAATTCACCCTTCAAGCCTTAATCACAAATGAGCTTCATATTGTCCTTTTTCGTTGACGTATCACCCGTTGGACAAAGAAATATCCCGACAAGGTACAATAGAACTCGGACCTTCAGGTCATCCCCCGGGTAATATCCACTTTTGATATCCTCTTCAACTTCAATATATGTCACCTTCTGCTTCAAACCATATTTGGAGGCAAGTGCTTTCCAGTTCTTACTCTTACAGACTTCTATAACACTTTTGCCTTCGTTTCGTACCCCCAAGACGGCTACAACAGTCGATACCCCCAGAGGGAATGAATAATCACCATATTTAGCAATACATTGTTTGACATCAAATTACTCCATCAAGGATCGACACAATTCCCTTCGAATTGGTCGATCCCCTACTCCTATCAATGATCCAAACCCCATTTCCCTAAGCACATTCAACTGATCCTTCTCTTTAAGGTGTTCAATTAATGAATTTACCCTTTTTATACTGCACCTTGTCGACACTTCCTACATTTTTTAACAATATATAATGTTATTGTTCTTATATATCTTGTATCAACATATTTACAAGTTTAATGAATACCTTTTTTCATGTGCTTTCCTCCGTTCTTTGTATTCTTTACTATCATTCCTTGACTGTGTGATGTAAGGTTCCTTTTTCAGCATCACTCATCAAATTCCAATTCGCCAGCACATCATTTTTCACCTAATATTAAGCATAAATATTTCTTAATCAATACATTGACACTAAATAATACTCAATGTCAATTTCATTTTACATACCGAACCGATGTGTGTGCCATCTTCTTTCATCCTTTGGCATTCGACCATAATGTCAACATTTAAAATTTGTAATCAATTTAAAGTTCTTAAATACTTTAATCCAATTACCATTTCAACAATAATAACAAAAATACATTGATACTTACTAGAAGTACATATATCCACCCTTTGGTTGCTTTCGAGTCTCGGCCTCAATTTCAAAGTCATCTGCGCCACCAACAATTTTTCCACCCATTGACTTCATTTTTCTTTCATATATCAGCTTACGCAAATCAAATCAAATACTTGTTACATACACTTTATTCAATATACAAATATAGATAACTACTCTTGTGGTAAAATGATTTTATTCAAAAGAATTTGAATGGCCACTACAAAATGTGTCGGTACATTTATACAACCTAAAATATCATTTTCTACCTATAATATTATATACATGTATCCATATTTATTTTCTACCTATAATATTATATAATCGGTCCCAAATCCTTCTTGGCTTCGATTCGAAATCCCCAAACTAAACCCAAAAACCCTAATCCCTATTTCCTTCAAACGAATATGAACACTCAATACTCCAAGTATCGGCACATTTATACAACCTATAATATCATTTTCTACCTATAAAATTAAATAAAAGTATCGATATTTATCATCTACCTAGAATATCACTTTCTACATGTAATCGGTCTCAAGTGCTTCTTTACTTCGAAAACCCTAAACAACACATAAAAACCCTATTTTCGATTACTGTAATATAAAAAACTAGGGTTTCAACAACGTACTTTTCGATTCGACTGCAGCAACAAACAAACAAACTTCTCTTTAAAAATGCCTTCTGAAATGCAGCAACAATTACGCTTCGATTTCAAATACTCGTTCGTGTTCTATCTATTTTCAGAGAAGATTTAGCTATGCCCTTTATATTTACACTGGATATGTTATTTATATTTAATTGATACAATTACTCAAGTGTCGATACTTTTATGTCAGGTGTCGATACTTTCGATAAGCTATTTACCTATTTCTTTGAAAGTATCGATAATTTATTACGCCTACTTAATAATGTATCGACACTTTCAATATATCTGGTAGCGCTTTACTGGTTTTTTCATTTATAGACCGGTTTTGTCATTTTTTACCTGTTATATTGTTATGGATCGATACATTTTTATAAAGTATCGACACTTTATAGGTGCTATTACAGCTCCTCTTTTAAATTCCAAAAGTGTCGATACTTATATTAATGTATCGACACTTTCAACATATCCGGTAGCGCTTTACCGGTTTTGTCATTTATAGACCGGTTTCGTCATTTTTTTACTTGTTATATTGTTATGGATCGATACATTTTTATAAAGTATCGACACTTTATAAGCGCCATTACTGCTCCTCTTTTAAATTCCAAAGGTGTCGATACTTATATTAATGTATCGACACTTTAACATATCCGGTAATGCTTTACCGGTTTCGTCATTTATAGACCGGTTTTGTCATTTTTTTACCTTTTATATTGTAATAGATCGATACATTTTTGTAAAGTATCGACACTTTATAGGCGCTATAACTGCTCCTTTTTTAAATTCTAAAGGTGTCGAAACTTATATTAATGTATTGACACTTTCAACATATCCGGTAGCGCTTTATTGGTTTTGTCATTTATATATCGGTTTTTTCATTTTTTTTACTTGTTATATTGTTATGGATCGATACATTTTTATAAAGTATCGACACAAACAGACAAGCTAAGTTTACCGGTTGCCAAAGTTTTTAATATTTCTTCATGATTTCCACATATTACATTATTATTACTCGATATTTCTGGTAGCGCTAAACCGAATTTATCAAATATCTTTTAATGTATCGGTAACGACATATATTAACCGTATATTAATCTGTCTTTCATGAGACAATCCCCCTATCCCTACCTCTTCATCTAAAATATTAGTAAGTGTTTATTTTAATTAATTGTGTTAGACCTTGTTTGTTTAATGTAAAAAAAGTTTATTATTTAGAATTTAATAAAAAGGTTTAATATAAAATAATTACTTAAATTATACATTTTTCTATTAAGTTTCTAAATGTTTTTTCTATCAATTTAGGTGTCTAATATTTTTTAATGTTATCATTTAGAATTTACACCGTAATTCTCGTTAAAAATCAGTTAATCAGTATTTGGCACATGACATATTTTTTATTTCCTTAATTTTTTAAAAACAAAATCATAATTAAAAAAACTTATTTTTTCTATTTTTCATAAAATACCCCAAGACCTTCAATTTCGACAACGATCACTACCACCACTGGTGATTGCCAACTCACTCGTAGACCCCCAGCTCGTTGCCCAACCACTGATCACTTATCTGACGATTTGGATGGATGTGTGTTATGATTTAGGAATTTAGTTTTTGGATTTAGGGATTTAGACAATTTGAAGCTATGATTGACCGCCAGCGATGGGTGGGTAGGCGACGACGAGTGGGTAGGCAACCAGTGAGGGCGACATCAATGGTGGATGACCAATAGGTGGGGTGGATACTTTGGGATTTTTCTTTTTGAGATTTCAAAAACATTTTGGTTTTTTTAAAAATAACAATAATTTTAAATATATTTAAATATATTTTTAAAAATCTATAAACATGTTATGTGTTGCATTTTAAGTGGTGACAGAATTTTTTAATGTTTGTTACGATTGAGGCATCTAAATGATAACATTAAAAACGTTAAACACCTAAATTCATTGAAAAGAATTTAGGCACATAATGAGAAAAGAGATATAGTTTAGACATTGTTTTATATATTAAGTCTAATAAGAAGTGATATTTTTTTTTCATGGCCAAAAGAATTTCTTCTATATTTTCTAGAAAATAATTTACGATCTGATTTTTCATAAGTAGTTTTATGATTTTTTCACTTTAAAACATAAATATTCAAAATGATATTATTTTATATATTTAATATTGATATTTTCGTATCAATTTAATAAAAAATAATTATTAAAATATATTTATTAATAATTTTAAGAATATAACATTATACTTTTTAGTATTAGAATAATATACTCAATTATATTATAATGATATATGATATTATATTTTTATTTTTATTTTAATATTAAAACTAATTAAAATAAATTAAAAGTAAAAAGGTTTTAAATCAATTCTTATTAATATAAATATAATATGTTAATTGGTAGTATTAAAAATTATTAATAAAAGATAAAACATTTTTTTAATTTTAATTTGAATGTAATCGAAATTGGGAAAAACAATAAATCTTTTTTATACTAAAATAAGGTTTAGAACAGTTAATTGAAACAAACACGTCATTATTTTAGACGAAGAGACATGAACAGGGTCACCATAAAAGGACAGGGAGGTGTTCGAATTTAAGACCATAAAAATATGACAATAAATTTCTTAATTACTTGGTTCTTATAACTTTATAATTAAAATGTATTAAAATTAATTTTTAAACATAATAAATAAATTAAAATTAACACAACCTTTTTATAGAGTTTAACTTCCTATAAAAAAATTGGTGAGTTATTAAGTAATTACAAAGTCAAATTCAATTAATAACATATTTAATTTTTTTAAAAAAAATTAAATCTCTTTAAAAACAAAGTTGGCTGACCAAGCACTTCACTGAGAATCATAATTAATTAAACTCATAATCAATATCTTTTATATAAAATCCCTTTCGGCGGAATGGAGAAGGAAAACAATCTCTGTAGAAACAAATTAAATTAACGAATAATCGAGTTTTATTTACTAAAATCTCTTTCGTTGTCCGAATTGGAAAAGAAAAATCGTTTCAGTCAATTAAAGCAGTTTTAATATCAAAACTCTATAAATGGTGCAAAATTATCGAATGTACTGGCGTATAGGTGGCGAATATTGATTAGGTAAAGTGGAATATCCAGACACTCTTCCTGACTCTTTGCGCGTATTCTTCATCTTCCTCGTCCTATTTTTTTCTTAGTGAAAACTATCCTGCCCCCCGCCCCCCAACTGAAAGAAAGATCAAATTTTAACTCCTCGGCTGCCTCTTCATTCCTTCACATCTTCCCAGGTACTTCCATACATACATACATACATACATACATGCATATATTTGTTTGTTTTTTCATTCTCCAAAATGCTCTTATTTTCCAGTTTCTCGATGTGGGGTTTCTTCATTTGCTTGTATCTAGGGAACCCAGTTCTGGATTTTGATGCTTGGGATTTCCTGGGAAATTAAGGATGCGATTTTGAATGTTTATGTTTGTTTTTAAGATTTGGTTTTGCTCGACTGATAATAATGCTGAGTTTAATTGGCCGAAGTTTTCGATTTACTATCTAGAACTAGTTCTTTGAGAGTACTTGAAATCAAACGTCTTTTCTACAAAGCTGCTATATTCTTAATGGATAAAACCGCTACGTTTGGATTCAATTATCTGCTGATATTTAAATTGCGGGACCGTCACGTTTTCGGTTTTATTGCATTCTGCAAAAGCGGGTGATATTGTTTGCGGTCATTTCGGGTATCACTGTTGTGCAGCCTTTACTGTCATATAACGGCCGCTAATCCTATAGTGGATTGCTATTTAAATCGTGTTGAAGTTATCGAATAGCATAATTTTATGGTCTATGATGCGTTTTTTCACAGGCTAGAACATATGCATAAATTGGTTAAAGCGAGGGATGGGCACAGGATATTATTCTAAGAGTGAAGTTTTAAAACTTTAGGAGATGGCGAATTTATAAAATTCTAGGGGCGAAAATAGAAAGAAAATACCTAAAATATATACTAATTTCCTTCCCTGGTTAAAGCAATATATTATAGTAGTCTGTCACTAGTACTCTGTGTCCGACATCACATCCGACAATGATATGTTCATTGTTTAAAATTTATTCATATTTCATTGTTTAAAATTTATTCATATATTTGGAGGATTTGGGTGTTTGGATTGGTATTCTGGCTGGAACCTTTTAAATGTTGTAGTTGGTGCATAGATTGACACTGTTCTTCAAATGTTTGCTTTTAGTTCCCTATGAAAGCCATACAATGAATATGATCTTTCTAAGTAATCTCCCTTTGGTGTTCAATAAACTATTACCTATCAAACTATACCTCCTATGACGTTGTTAATTCTTTGAAATAGTGCTTTTTAGAAGCTTGATCCTTGCTTCCTTTTGTTGAATATGATTTATCATATATCTATGTTACTTAGACTTATGTGCAAGTGTAGAATACGTATATGCATCTAACGTGGTTGTGTTTTTCTAGCGTTTTCTATTAGTTGTAGGGTCATCTACCTATACCGATACCTAGATAAGTGTACGACTTGGGGATTTGAAATGAGTACTTTAAGAAGAATGAAGAATCCGTCTTCTTCTCTGTGCACAGGTGAAGCACAAAAGGAGTGTCTTACAGTCTTCTTCTAACCATCGCCAGCAACTCTTGCCGGCAGCTAAAACATTTTTTGCATTCTTTCAAGGATCATGAGTCCCCAGACGGCATTGAGACATAGTAAAGCCTTAGAGGGTTTGCATGGGGTGCAAGTGTTTCCTCATTCACAATCTGCGTTGGAGGAGAATAATAAACAGGGGAGCTTCCAATCCAGTCATGATAAATCATTTATTACAGCAAATCAACCACTATTGATACAGTACGCTAAATGAGTGTCCATCTGTTTAAATCCTAACTTATCAATTTATTTGTAGAAAGTCTTGTGAATACACTATTTTTTGCCTGTGGTCTCTGTAACATGGTTGCTTAAACATGTTTTTCAGAGTATGGCAGCAGAGACCAGCTTGTTTAAGGCCTATAAGATGCTGTACGCAAGGTATGGTAAAGTACTAATGCATTCATTTTCCTTGAAGTAATCATGTTTGACTCGTTTTCAAACATGATTATGGAGATATGATCCTCCAAATACATGGTAAAACTTATAAAACTGAATATACCCATTATTGGACGCATGACGTATCCACCTCTCATACTCAAGCAGTCAAGCCCAAGCAACATAGTTTGCGGGCGTGTATCTTTGCTCTCAATTTTCCTATATAAGATTCTTTGTCAGTGCTTATCTTTTTAAACATTTTGTCAGGTGACCATAATCTTGTAGAGACGGTTGCAAATGTGTTGACGTCACTCCCCTTCATAGTTCTTGGGATCCAAGCCCCTAGGTAGTATCATCTTCAGTTTTCTTCATAAACAAGATATCAATCTATTTAATTTGCTCCTTCTCGTCATTTTTCTTAAGCACTTGTGTTTGACACCTATACCCGAACATGGGCATGATAATATGATATTCCAAAGACACTTCAAATACATGAAAAGAAAAATTAGAAAAAGTAAAACATACCCGTATTTGACATTCACACCCATGTCCGAATTACATAACTTATTAACCCTTTATTTACTTGGATGCAGGAAAAATTTTAATACTACACTGTATGCTAATTCACTAATTGGAGTGGGAGTTGCCTCTACTTTGTACCATTCTTCCAGAGGAAAGCTGAGGAAATACTTAAGGTGGGTCGACTATACAATGATAGCCACTGCCACTGTGGTAAGTTCCTATGTTGCTTCGTCTCTTCATTTTTTCTTAGTACTTATGACACAAGTGTTGGACATTTTCGAACATGAGTAAGGATATGATCCTCCAACGACTCTCCAAGGACATGGAAAAACTTAGAAAATATTGAACTTTCCCATTTAGACATATGCACATTTCCACCACTTACCCCCGAGTCCAAGTAATGTTGGTAAGTTCAATCTGATTCATAATTTGATTGGAATAAATGCATTAAAGTACCCTGTCCGATGCATGTCCGGACACGATTATAGGTATACAATCTTCAAGGATCCTCAAAATGCATAAAAAATCTTGGAAAAAAATGAACACCCTCATTAGACATTCACGCCTGAATCCAAGTCAAGTAACTCAGGCTATTGACTTGTACGATGTTAAAGATTAAAGTTAATGTTAAAGCGTTGTTACTATGCTGCATTTTATACTTGTCTGAGAACACAATGCATCTTGGAGAAACTATTCTCTATAATACACAAATGAGCTATTTGGGTACGAGGACATACCCTCAAATGAGCTTCCAAATAAATGAAAGAACTTTAAAAATAAATAAATGAAGATGCTTGTGTCAAATAGATACTCGGATTTGGCACTTTCACCCAAGTATGGTAACATAGTTGCTGTACTTCTATTTTAAATTGCTCTCTTAGTTACAAAATTTTAAAACAGAAAATCGTTATTGCAGTGTCTATCAAGAGCTATTCGGAATGAAAACCCGAAGTTACTGATGGCAGCTTCGGCTTTTCTTCTACCTGTTCAGCCTCTGATGGTTTCAGCTGTTCACACTGGAATGATGGAGGTAACTTGCGGTTCCTACAATTTTTTCCTTATAGCTTATTGCAGTTTATTGGGTGGGATCAAAACAGATTTGCACAATCTTTTAATAGTTTGTATATTTAGCAGATCAAATGCCAAGCCAAGACATGTCTGACTATGTGTGGAAACAAGTATCAATTATGGATATTTTAGAAAAGATAAAAACTCGAATTTTGATGTTAGGTGAACCTGCGGTTGCCCGATCATTGGTTCAGCTTAAACAGTACACTTGATTTACTGTAATTCTATGCTGAAGATTTTCTTATACCAAACACAAGTGTGGGACATAGATATTTAGAAAATTAACGAAGAGTCCAGGCAACATAGACTATAATTGTGATGTTAGCTAATCTCTGTTTGCTCAATCCTTGTTCCAGTTTAACTTTAACAATACAGTTGTTTTCTTACCTTCTAGGCTGAAGCTGTTCTTATATCGAACACAATTGTTGTACACGGATATTTTAAGGGGGGGAAAGCCCGAATAACGTAGAATATAAGTTTGATGTTAGCTGAACGAGTGATTTCCTAAGCATTTTTAACATTACAGTTGCTTAAACTTGGCTTGCGGGATGAAACTGTTGGTTTACTGAAACCTCCCGTTGATCCATTACAGGTAGCATTTGCTAAAAGAGCCGTAAATGATCCAGAATTAAGGAAAGCTCATGACGTGCATAAGATGTCATCTCTATTGGGGGCTGCTCTTTTCATCGCCGATGATATGTTTCCCGGGACGCCTTTCCTTCATTCTGCATGGCATCTGGCAGCAGCAGTCGGTGCCGGCACCTGTAACAAGCTTCTCGACTAGTGTATATCATATAGTCAACCCTATATCTTCCCTTAGTTCCTTATTATCCATTTATCTTGAGAGCTGGGGAAACGAAATCGCATTGTTTTCCAAGCACCATTCATATATATTCAGTCGCATTCTTTTCATGTATTTAGAGGGTCATATTTTTATATGCATTGTATACTCATACTTTAGGAACAGTGGGAGAAGAATGTGATTATGTTATTACAAACAAAAAAAAGAAGATAGAGGCTTGATTTAAAAATGCGATATTTAAATATTAATCTAAATCCAACACCTTTTTTTTTTAGATTTCTTTGTTGGCTCAAAGGTGACGGACCATAAATGAGTTTATTTATTTTATCTATTACTATATGCTAACAAGCTTTAAAATAATTAACATCTTTTTATAGAAAAATAACAAGTTTTCAAATAATTCTCAATCAAACCACAATTAATTCTTAAGCAAATCATGACACCTGTAAACACGTCATCTATAAAACGTGAAATTATATATATATATATATATATACACACTAATTTATTTTATGTTAATCTTTTGATTAAATAATAAGTCTGATCAATAAGATTTCGATTTTAAAATCATACTCAAAAGTTTGAATATAATCAAGTTGAGCTCCAACTATATTCGACCACCTAACTAATTTTAAATATATTGAATTTTTACGAGTTTTATTTTTTTTTTAAATTAAGTTTAACTTGATTATTGTTGAATCAAGTTTTAACAAATTAAATCAGGAATCAATTTGCCTAGTGGGACGAAACACAAGATTTATTAAACAATATTAGAGGTTCGAATCTTAAATTTTGTGAATGGAATAAACTGAATTGGGAGGGTCGTTCTTTATTATGTAATATCCGGTCTGAATAGTTAATCAATAAATCGAATACCAGTAATTATAAAAAGAAAGTTTTAAATTAAATTTAAATATAGAGTTGGTTGTACATGAACTTAATTTGATGGTTTTTACTTGCATTTAATTTTTAATTTTTATAAGAAAATTTTAAATTAAACTCGATCCTAAAAATAAATAACTAAATTTAAAAAAAAAAACAGAAATCAAACTATCTTCTACAAGAGAAAGTCTAACAAAAAAGTTATAATCAATTCTATTTTAAATATAGCTTAATTATATATATATATATATATATATTGAATTCAAACTTAACTATAAACTTCAATATTTTAAAATAAAAAAATTAGCAATGTTTGATTGAAATTTTACTTATTCTTCTTGTTCTAGTACATGAATAAAAAATTTATATCACTTCATAATTTTAACCACTCACACGAAATATAATAAATATTATTTATTTTAAATATCTATTATTTTAATTTTTTATCTTTTTAATTTTAATTTTAATTTTATATTAATTACTTTATATTATAATAAACTAAGTCAAAATTCATATACTATTTATAATAATTAAATTTTTTTCTTACATTATTATTTGTATAACCAAACAACACATTTTATGTCACACCCCGAAGTTGAGGCAAAATTTTGAGGGACCAAGCTGTAAAATTCTCAAGATTTTATGGTATTTTCTAAATTTTTAGAGTATCCAGGGACTCAACCTTGAATTTACCCATTTCTTTAAGCCGGAAAAAAATATGTTTTGGAAGGTTTGAACCCAAGACCTTAGGGTGCGTTTGGTTCACGGAATATAAGATTACCAACGAGAATAGGATTACCGGCGGGAATAAGATTACTGGGAATGTTGTATTTTGTGTTTGGGTTGTTTAGCAGGAATGTAAGATTACAATGTTTAGTTAAAGGAATAAAAGATTATTAGAATATATATTTTACCAAATTGTCCTTATTATATATTTGTTTTTTTAACAAGTTGAATTCTACTATAATTAATTTATATATTTTCTTTAAAATTTTAAATTAATAAAATTTATATAATTGTTTTTACAAAATTGAAAAGATAAATAGGTTTAATGAAAGGGTAAAATTTAATTTTAACCCCTGAACTTCATATAAAATTCTAATTATGAACTTTTTTTGTAAATCTAAAATAGTTTAAGGATAAATTTGTAATTTAACCTTCGTATAATTTTTTTTATTCAACGACATAAGAAGGATATTTTTGAAAAACATTTAATGGCATTTTAGTCCAAAACGCCGGTAATCCAACAATACCTAAGGGAAGGGGGTAATCACATTCCCGGTAATATACCCCCAAAATACCACTGTTGGGAATAAAAGATTATAGGGGGCTGGGAATGTTTGCCAACCAAACAGGAGAATGACATTCCATTCCCCAGGTAATGTGAGATGACTTGAACCAAACACGCCCTTGGGGTTATGTCTAGCTATACCTTAGCTATCTAGGTTAGGACATTATTAATGATAAAAATAAATAAAATTTGTTTTATTCGTTTAAGGCTCGAGTTATGACTCAAAACCAATCCCCCTTTTCCAAATTTAAAACCCTAAAATCCCCAATTTCCAAACCAAAACACGAGTTTCCTTGCTCCAAAAATCAGCATTGTTTCGTCGTAAAAGTTCATTGCAAAGCTTCACCGAAACCCACCCATCGCCTTAGTTTTTCGGCTGATCCGGGGGTCGTCTCATCTTATCGCCACTCCTATTGGCTTCCACGACGTCGTGCAATCAAAACCCAAGAGTTTTGGTCACCTGTTGTCGTGCCATCGTCGTTCGTCGTGGGTAAGACTTTCGGCCGCCTCCTTTTCAATTTTTCATCGAGATATTGGGTTAATTTTGAGTTAATTAAATTAGAATGCTAAGTTATAGGTTATGGAGTGATCGACATCCTCAGCGACCTCCGTTGCTGTCACCACGCGTCAACATTGCGCATGGGGCTTCTCGACCGGTCCAGGAGCCTTTTGTAATCGGTCCAGTCAGACCAAATCGGGTCAAGCTGATCCAACTCAGCTAAGTCAACTCATTAAGTCAAATCGACTAAGTCAACCCGTTGACTTTAACTTTGACCCGCATTGACTTTAACTTTGACTAAAAAGTTATTTTTTTTAAAAAAAAGTCATGTTTTATGTTTTTCTACGTTCTGAGTTCGAATCCGAAGTCTGTTTTGTTGAATTCGAACATGGTAAGTTGTTTTCACTGATTAACCTTCTGATTTAATATGTTTTTCGCAATTAAACTCCATTTCTGATGTAATTTCTGTTGATATGTATTCGAGATATTATCGGACATTGGATTCAAGTTTGAAAGCGATCAAATAAAGTTTGAACGTTCGACCGGTGTAGCTCAAGAATCGAGGTAATACTTTACTACCCTATGCATGCTTTATAGTATATGTTGGTATTGCTAAGTGCATGGACGAATATGTTTCATCTCATCTGTATAGTTATTTATTTCTAAAATTGATTCGATTACGGTAAAAAAATAAGTAATTGAATAAAACTTTGATGGCTCGTATTAGAAATTAAAAGATTTATAAGGAACAATTCCAAGTTTCGTGATTAACCAGTGAAGCGTTTAACCTCATAACCCTTAAAATTTGATTACTCTTGTTAAAAATTGAAACACCAAAAATACCTAGATGAGAATTTATGAAGTTACCCTTGAGAGGTAAAAATAGTCCGGATTGACCCTGACTGAGAAAATACCATGAGAATTTGAATCTAGTCTGATAAATTATTGATTTAACTGTTAAGTTCCTATTTTGTTCGAAAGATTTTTGGTAAATAGTTTGTAACCTCTGAGAAGGCACTAGACCCATAATTTCTAATTTATGAGTATACACTCGAAGACTAACTTATCAAAAAATAATCTTATTATCAGAATTGTTTGAAATGACTCAAATAAATGACAAGTTTGAATTAAATGGAAAGACTAAATGAAAAGAATGGACTGAAATACCTTTGTACTGTAAAATGTCCAAAATACCACTAAAGTGTGAAATAACTTAAAATACCCCCAAGCCCTAGAATGATTGAATACCCTTAAGCTCTAGAATGAATAAATCTACCTCGAATACCAGAATGGTCTAAATACCCTCATGACTTGCATTAAGTAAATGCCTTTGGATAACTTTTGAAGATACCGGTGAAGCTATAAATATTGTAACACCCATGAGGTTTTTAGAGTACGACCTAAGTAGTTCGATCATCCTTAATACTATTACAATACGAAAAGTAAATAAATGTTGCTTAAATACATGTTTGTCTCCTTATGATCCATCAAAAGATGGTTCTGAATGTGATCACTTCGATTCTGCAGTGCAACCAGATTTAAGAAATGAAAAGTCGTGAAGTTTCTCTACTTACATAATTGATAAGTGTCGCCTTTGTTGGGAATTGTATAGTGCGATTGGAATTGAAAACCTGTTAAGATGTTTGAAATCTGGAATTTTGTAAATCGCTGCATACCCTTATTAAAATTAATTTATCAAAATTCTCAAGAATTAAATGACTAAAATGCCCTTATAAGCCTGATTGATGGAATCACTTTAGGAATGTCTGAATTCGAAATAAATTTTGATACAATAATTCTTGAATACCATGCTGATATATCTGAATACTATGATCTTAATAAATCACTTCCTGAATGATTGATGAATCTGCTAGCTATCAAACCCCTTTTTATAAGGATCTCATTTTTTAAAATTCAATCAATTGTAGAAGTTTCGTGTTCCTTATGTATTATATGATTATTTTATCTGTTCTGAAATGTGATTTACCGAAGTTACTAATTTAATGAATCTTTTAACTATTCGATATTCTGATTTACTGATGTATTGATTTACTGTTTATGAACTATGGTTACATGATATGTGCTCTCTAGTTATCTGTTTTCACTGGAAAATATAATCGTTCTTAATTTATGGATCATGGGAATCTACTGTTTACTATATAAATTGATTATTGGGATATTGTCTGTGTAGGATTTTGTAGTATAGAGGTTCAAATCTGATCAAGATGGTTATTCCTTACAAACCTAAGGTGGCATTGGGTAGACACTGAGGCCTCAAGGCATTTCCTTAGGTAGAGTCTAAGGCCCAAGGGCATTTCCTTAAGTAGGCTCTAAGGCCCCATGGTACATCATTGGGTAAGCTCTTAGGCCCTAAGGTACTCCCTTGGGTAGGCTCTCAGGCCCCAAGACATTCCCTTAGGTTGGCACTGTTGAAAACATTTTGATATTTCGATATAACAAATTAAGTTAAATGAATTTTAAGATTGTGCAATAAGGTTTTCTAAGTATATTCGATATAATTATTCGAATATCAAAACATTACTCTAAATCTTTCAAAAATCATTTTTAATCCTTATTCAAGTGTAAAATTAAGTTTTAATCTTAACATAATTTCAAAATAATTTTACAAAATATTTCGAACCATTTCAAAGCCAAAAATTCCAGATTGCTCAGAGGGAACCGATTCCCCCTGAATGGTTTGGCTCTGAGAATTCCAGTATGCTCTGAGGGAATCGATTCCCCCCCAGGGGTTACCGATTCCCCCCCTGTGTAACGGTTAAAATATTTGAATTTTACACTTAGGAAACCGATTCCCCATAGGGGGTATCGATTCCCCCCACGCTCCAAGCTGTTTTATTAATTGTTTTCACACTAAAACGGCTATATTATCTTCTCTAATCATCCCCAACGTTTAGAAGTGATTCAAGGTGTATTTAAGCAAGCTTAGAAGCCATTGATCAATAACAAGAAAACATTAAGTAACTAGAATCAAGAGAGAATCAAAGAGAAAGCATCAAACCTCAAGTTTGAGCATTTCAAGCCTATTTTTCATTCAATATTCATTTTGCTTTCAAGAACACTTATTGTGCTCAATTGTATTCATTTTTTAGTGTTTTTTCTTTGTTCTAGAATTGTTCAAACAATCTACCTTGTGAGGATTTCCTTGTAAGTTTGCAAATTTGTATTGTTCTCTTTAGGAGAGAGTGTTCTCAAGAATTTGGGGTATAATTATTGAGGGTTTGTAAGGTTACTCTTTGTCCTCAAAAGAAAGACAAATTAGTGAATTTGTGGAAAATCCTTAGTGTGGATAGCTAAGGTAGTGGACGTAGACTTTGGTTGAGAAAGTCGAACCACTCTAAATCGTTGTGCAATTTCTTTCAATTTTCTGCAAAAGCTTCCACCAAAATTTTTATTGCCAATTCACCCCCCTTTTGGCCAATTCTGTCAATCGATTAACTCAACAATTGGCATCAGAGCCTAACTCATTTGAAGGTTTAATCACCTCTTGAGTTAATTCGGGAAGAGTTATATCGATAATCAAAGTCATCAATGGCCTCTACTTCAAACTTCGACTCCGGTCTCGATTCGATGCCCGTCAACAAGCCTCCTTTCTTCAATGGGGCTAACTATGCCTATTGGAATAATAGAATGATGTACTTCATTCAAGCAAGTGACATGGGAGCATGGAATATCGTAGAAGAAGGATACTTCAAGCCTCTCACTCATCCAAGATTATGGAGTGAAGGAGAGATAAAAATGTTCCAGCTCAACTCCAAAGCCATCCATATCATATTTTGTGCTCTTAGACCAGATGAATACGGAAGAGTTTCATCTTGTAAAACCGCCAAAGAAATATGGTACAAACTTCAAGTCACTCATGAATGTACCGATGAGGTAAAGAAATCTAAAATTAGTATTCTAACGCATAGCTATGAAAATTTCAGGATGAAACCAAATGAAGATATCAAAGCTATGACAGATAGATTTTCAATGATTGTCAATGGTCTCAAATCATATGGAGAGATCATTTCAAATGAAAAGCTTGTGATAAAGTTAGTCTACTCCCTCCCAAAATCGTGGCAATCAAAGAAGACGGCAATCATCGAGTCTAAGGATCTAACATCCTTAACTCTTGAAGAGCTAATCGGTTCACTCCTCACTCATGAAATGATGCTTGAAGATGAGGTGGACCTTGATAAGATTGAAGAGACACCAAAGGAGAAGGAGAAGAAGAAAAACATTGGAGTTGCTCTCAAATCCACAAAAAATGAGAATGATTCAGATGAAGATGACGATGATGAGGAAATGACATTGTTTGCCAAACGGTTCAGAAAAATGATGAGACCTTACCGAGGAAGAAAATTCAAACGAAATGAAGGCCTCAAAAATGAACTAAAAGAAAAGGACTCGATTATTTGCTATGAATGTAAAAATCCAGGGCATGTCAAATATGATTGCCCACAATTAAAGAGGAAGTGTCAATCAAAGAATAAGCACAAGGCTCATGTGGCTACATGGAGCGATGAAGAAGGTTCCGATGAAGAGGAACAAGAAGTAGCAAACTTGTGCTTGATGGCATTCGGGGAAGATTCTAAGGTAACCTCTAACTCATCCGATTTTGATGATTTATCCTATGATGAGCTATTAGAGGAATATAATGGGTTGGCTTCGGATTATGAGAAATTGTTTTTAAAATATAAAAATGATGTTTCAAAATTGAAAAATGAAAATAAACTCATATCCAAAACCAACAACGATCTTGAAAGTAAAATCAAATATTTGCAAATCAAACTAGTAGAGTTTGAAAAGAAAAATTTAGATTTGCAAAATTTACTTTCAAAGGTCAATGATGATCATCAAAAGAAAATTGATGATCTTAAAGCTTCTTTTGATAAAGTTGGAACAAAACGTTTTGAAAGTGGAGAAAATTCAAAATCCAACTTTGTTAGAAAAAAGTTTTAAAAACTACAATCATAGAGTTCCCCAAAGAACCTCTAATGGAAAATTCGTTAGAAGTATATGGGTTCCTAAGGAGCTCATTACTACTAAAGATAAGGATATCCTACACAAATGGATACCTAAGGGGGACTAGGATTTTGGAAACCAATGAATATGGACCCAAAAGAATTTGGGTACCAAAAATTAGAAATTAATCTATGTTTGTAGGAAAAGGAGCATTGCTACAAGGCACGGGAAACAAATTCAAACTCATGGTACCTTGATAGTGGATGCTCAAGACACATGACCGGAGACAAAAGCCGGTTCATTAAGCTTAACGCCAAAAATGGAGGAGAAGTGACTTTTGGTGATGATTCAAAAGGTCACATTGAAGGTATTGGTACTATCGATAATACCTCTTCCATACAAATTAAGAATGTTTTATATGTGAATGGATTAAAGCATAATCTATTGAGTATTAGTCAATTTTTTGATAAAGGATTCAATGTCATGTTTGATATTAATGGTTGTAAAGTCATTGACATTGCATCTAATCAGATTATGCTTGTTGGTCATAGAATAGGAAACATATACATGGTGCATTTAGATTCTATTGATATGACTAATTTGTGCCTAGTGGCTAAGGATGAACATGATAGTTGGTTATGGCATAGGAGACTAGGACATGCTAGTATGAGTGTTTTGCAACGGCTAATTCAAGGTGATTTAGTTCGAGGCTTGCCTAAGCTTAAATTTGATAATGATAAAATTTGGGATGCTTGAGCTAAAGGAAAACAAAAGCGAGTTTCTTTTAAATCCATTAATGATGTATCAACTAGTAGAGTATTACAATTGATCCATATAGATCTTTTTGGGCCAACTAGGACTACTAGCTTGGGTGGAAAACAATATGCATTTGTCTTGGTAGATGACTATTCTAGATATACTTGGGTTCTATTTTTAAGTACTAAAGATGAAGCATTAGAATATTTCATCACATTTTCAAAAATAATCCAAAATGAAAAAGGTTACTCTATAACTAGTGTTAGGAGTGATCATGGCACTGAATTTGAAAATCTTGGATTTATTGAGTTTTGTAATTCTAATGGTATTAGCCATAATTTTTCAGCACCTAGAACCCCTCAACAAAATGGAGTTGTTGAGAGGAAAAATCGAACTTTAGAAGAAATGGCTAAAACCATGCTTTGTGAAAATAATTTGCCAAAATATTTTTGGGCGGAAGCCACAAATACCGCTTGTTATGTTATAAATCGAGTAATAATTAGGCCAATTTTAAAGAAAACTCCATATGAAATTTTTAAAAATAAAAAGCCTAACATTAGCTATTTTCATCCTTTTGGATGTAAAAGTTTTGTTTTAAACAACGGAAAAGAGAACCTTGGCAAATTTGATGCTAAAAGTGATGAAGGAATTTTTATGGGTTATTCCTTAAATTCTAAAGCTTATCGAGTATTAAATAAAAGAACTTTAGTTGTAGAAGAGTCTATACATGTTGTTTTCGATGATAATCCCCTTTCGAGGAAGGATTCTTGTGTGAATGATGATGTAGGTGTTATAAATACAAATGACGTTAGACATGACGTTGGAGAACTATCATCAAAGGAAGAAACGAAAAATGAGGAAACTCATGATCCTCTTGAGAATCCAACCATTGAAGAAAGGGAAGTATCTTATCCAAGAGAGTACAACTATGTCAAGGATGGTGAAATTATAGGTGATCCATCCAAAGGGGTAACAACTCGATCTTCTCTTAGAAATATTTGTAATTATGTTGCATTTATCTCATGCATAGAGCCTAAGAATATTAAAGAAGCATTAAATGATGAACATTGGATTATGGCTATGCAAGAAGAGTTATATCAATTTGAGAGAAGTAAAGTATGGACATTAGTTGAAAGGCCTAGTAATAAATCTACTGTAGGTACTAGATGGGTATTTAGGAATAAGCTTGATGAGAGTGGTAATATAGTGAGAAACAAGGCTAGACTTGTTGCTCAAGGGTATACTCAAGAAGAGGGCATAGACTATGATGAAACATACTCTCCCGTAGCTAGGATGGAAGCAATTAGAATGTTACTAGCATTTGCATGTTTTCATGAATTTAAATTATATCAAATGGATGTTAAAAGTGCATTTTTAAATGGTTTTATAAAAGAAGAAGTGTATGTGGAACAACCTCCAGGTTTTGAAGATTCAAAATTTCCAGATCATGTTCTTAAATTGACAAAAGCACTTTATGGTTTAAAACAAGCTCCAAGAGCTTGGTACGAAAGATTGTCAAATTTTTTAATTGAAAAAGGTTTTTCAAAAGGGAATGTTGACACTACATTGTTTTTAAAGCATAAAGGTAAAGATTTATTAGTAGTTCAAATTTATGTTGATGATATAATATTTGGTTCTACTAATGATGTTCTTTGCCAAGAATTTTCCAAGCTAATGCAAAGTGAATTCGAAATGAGCATGATGAGGGAGCTCTCATTTTTCTTGGGACTCCAAATCAAGCAAAGAAAAGATGGCATCTTCATCAATCAAGCTAAGTACGTCAAAGATATGCTCAAGAAGTTTGGACTGGAAAATGGCAAACCTCATGACACTCCAATGAGCTCTTCAACAAAGCTTGACTTAGATGAAGGAGGTAAATGTGTAGATGCTAAATTATATAGGTCAATGATTGGATCTCTACTTTATCTAACTGCAAGTAGACCGGACATTATGTTTAGTGTTTGCTTATGTGCTAGATTTTAATCATGCCCTAAGGAATCACATTTACTAGTTGTTAAGAGAATCTTTAGATACCTTAAGGACACTCCTAGTTTAGGACTTTGGTATCCTAGAGACTCTAGCTTTTGCTTGCATGCTTTTTCTTATGCGGATTATGGAGGATGCAAATTAGATAGGAAAAGCACCTCCGGTACTTGCCAATTCCTTAGAAATATGCTGATTTCTTGGTTTTCAAAGAAACAAAATTGTGTTGCATTATCTACCACTGAAGTATAATACATTTTAGCTGGTAGTTGTTGTGCACAAGTTTTATGGATGAAACAACAACTTTTTGATTATGGAATTGAAGTTGGTACCATTCCTATCAAGTGTGACAATACTAGTGCTATTTGTCTCACTAAAACTCCCATCCAACGCTCTAGAACTAAGCACATTGAAATAAGACATCACTTCATTAGAGACCATGTCACTAAGGAAGATGTAGTTCTAAAATTTGTTGATATTTTTCACCAATTAGCGGATATCTTTACAAAACCTTTAGACAAGGAAAGATTTTGGACACTTAGGAGAGAATTAGGTTTGACCAACCTATCTTCACTTAGTGTTTAAATTAATTCTAGCACTTTTAAGACTAAAAATGCTAATTTTTTTATTGCATTCATTGCTATTAGTTAGGGGGAGTTAATGATTCTTGATGAAAAATTAATTTTATGTTCAAATATTGTTTAAATAATAATTTAATTGTTTGAACATGATTAATTTTCAATAAATGAGTTGCCAATACCACTAGAGAAAATTAATTTAGCATTTTGTGTGTTTAAAATAGGATTTTAGCATTTTGGTGCAGAGGGAATTGATACCCCCATGAGGGAACCGATTCCCCCTTTGAAGGGGAACCGATTCCCCCCACAGGGGAATCGATACCCCCTTGGGGTTCTGGTTTTATCGGACAGAACCCTTAGTTTTTGTTTAAACCCTCTTCTTTTCTTCTTTTCTTCTTTTCTTCTTTTCTTCCGCCGTTTCTTCCCTCTACTCTCTCAAATCTCCATTCTTGCCTCAAATCAACATTTTTAATCGGAATTCACTTCAAATATCATCTTCTAAACCTGTTGGAATCATCAAAAACGTGCAAACTTCATCTAATCTCACTCAAATCCGAAATCCTTCAAGGTATTTTTCCAAAACTTCTATTTCATCAATTTATGAACATAGAACTAGTTTTAATTAGTTCTAGGTTGAACTTTAGATCGGGCATTGATTGTTTAGTAATTAGAAACTAGGTATTACAACTAATTTCATCAAAAACACAAGAATTTTTCAATAATTTTGAAATTTTCGAAATAAAAAAAATGTTTTTCAAATTATTGTGTTTTGATTGAATTATGTCGTTGTTATGAAAACTATACATATATTGTTTCTCAAAATCTTATTTTTCAAAAGTTTTCAAAAACCTTGCCCATTAGGATTGATTTAGAGAACCTTGAAATATTGAGGACTCAATTGAGTTTGGGGATTGATTGAATTGCATACATGTATTTTTTTAAATTGCAGGTTATCCATTCTATTCTGATTTCCTAAACCATGACCAATCCTAAACGTGCTAGGTCATCATCTAGTCGCTCACACCGTCAACCAAATCCACCTCCAAATCTTCCTCCTATTCCTGAAAATCCAATTCGTAATCCTAATCCCATTGATCCTAATTTGACTATCCAAAATTCGTGCTTTAATCATCCTGGTCCTAGAAATCATCATTTTTGGTATTATCAATATTTCGACTCTTACAAAATTAGAGAAGAACGTATCCCTTCTCGTCAAGCTATGTTAGATATTAATTTTAAATATTTTCCTCTTTTACAGGAGTGGAAAATTGATAAACTTTTTGATCTTGAACCCATTGTCTACCATCAACTTGTTCGTATTTTCTATTCTAATGTCGTTTGTGTTAAAAACCGAACTGAAACCAAAACCATAGGAATTTGTTCCTACCTCCTAGGACAATTCTTATATATTGACTCGGCTTACATAGCCAATACATTCGAATTAGATAATGATGGTATTTTAAATGAGAAACAAATCTTAGGATCTCGTTATAAAAGAAGGGATAGTGCAAGTGTCTTAGACCTTCATGAACGTTTTTCTCATCTAATGATTTCTTGGTGGTTTCGACCATCTGGAGGTCGTTATTATACTCTTAGAGCCTTGAATCTTTAGTGGTTACATTGTTATGAAAACAGTATTAAAATAAACCTACCTCATATCATTTTTGCTGAAATTGTTGAAATCGTAAACCTTGTTCCTAACAAGAAACTTTGTTCATCTCTAGTTTACAGTTGCATTTTGAGTAACCTATTTTCTAAAGCCGGGCTTAGAGTTGGTCTAGATGCCTCCTTTCCTCTAAAGAAACAAATTAATCTTCTTTCCTTAACGAGAGCGGGATGGATTAAGGATAAGGAAACTGATGAATGGATTCGATCGTTTGAAAGTACTCCGGGAGCAAGTTCTTCACGAGCACAACCAGAAGCTGATGACGATCCCGAGCTTCAACAATTAATGCGAGACATCGATGAAGCTGAAGATGAGCCTGAGCAGCCAGAGGATCAAGCACAACAAATGCATCAAATGCCTCCATATTTTCAATCTTTTATGGAGACATTCGATTTCCGATATGCTACCATGGATTCACGCTTTACTTCTATAGAGTCCCATTTATTCACAATGGGAGCTCAACAATTAGAAATCCTCCGAGAGATGCGCACAAACAACGCTTCGATGAATGAACGTATTGATGCACTCTCACACGAGATGGCCGCTATGTGAGCTCGTTTTCCTCCTCCCGATCCGGATGTTTGATTCTATGCTTAGTTTTTTTTTAAAAAAACTTTGAACTAAAAGATTATTGTTTTAACATTTTGAATATTTTGGAATGTTTGAATTTGTGGATTGTTTGATTTTGAACTTGTTTGGATTTATGAGAACTTATATATTTGGTGCATCATTTACATCATTTTAGCAATATGACCAATTTTGCCATGTCACATTAATTATGAATATTGATTATGAAACTAATGGCTAACGTTTCTCTTGATTGTGATCGTAGCAGCTTAATCTATATACTCAATTGGCTAAATGATTTCAAAACCTTGTTTAAATTCTTTACAAATGTATTTTTGATTTAACAAAAATGTAGAGAAGTGTTAAATGTGTTAAATGTTTTAAAAGAAGAGTAAGTGTTAAAGTAAGGATGTTTTAAAAGAGGAGTAAGTGTTAAAGTAAGGGGGAGTATTTTTTTTTTCAAAAAACGTCAGTTTTTTATTTCAAAATCTTAAAATTACTAAAATGTTTTGTTATATCAAAAAGGGGGAGATTGTTGAAAACATTTTAATATTTCGATATAACAAATTAAGTTAAATGAATTTTAAGATTATGCAATAAGGTTTTCTAAGTATATTCGATATAATTATTCGAATATCAAAACATTACTCTAAATCTTTCAAAAATCATTTTTAATCCTTACTCAAGTGTAAAATTAAGTTTTAATCTTAAAAAAATTTCAAAATAATTTTACAAAGTATTTCGAACCATTTCAAAGCCAAAAATTCCAGATTGCTCAGAGGGAACCGATTCCCCCTGAATAGTTTGGCTCCAAGAATTCTAGTATGCTCAGAGGGAACCGATTCCCCCCTAGGGGGTACCGATTCCCCCCCTGTGTAACGGTCGAAATATTTGAATTTTACACTTAGGGAACCGATTCCCCATAGGGGGTACTGATTCCCCCCATGCTCCAAGCTGTTTTATTAATTGTTTTCACACTAAAACGGCTATATTATCTTCTCTAATCATCCCCAACGTTTAGAAGTGATTCAAGGTGTATTTAAGCAAGCTTAGAAGCCATTGATCAATAACAAGAAAACATTAAGCAACTAGAATCAAGAGAGAATCAAAGAGAAAGCATCAAACCTCAAGTTTGAGCATTTCAAGCCTATTTTTCATTCAATATTCATTTTGCTTTCAAGAACACTTATTGTGCTCAATTGTATTCATTTTTTAGTGTTCTTTTCTTTGTTCTAGAATTGTGCAAACAATATACCTTGTGAGGATTTCCTTGTAAGTTTGCAAATTTGTATTGTTCTCTTTGGGAGAGAGTGTTCTCAAGAATTTGGGGTATAATTCTTGAGGGTTTGTAAGGTTACTCTTTGTCCTCAAAAGAAAGACAAATTAGTGAATTTGTGGAAAATCCTTAGTGTGGATAGCTAAGGTAGTGGACGTAGACTTTGGTTGAGAAAGTCGAACCACTCTAAATCGCTGTGCAATTTCTTTCAATTTTCTGCAAAAGATTCCACCAAAATTTTTATTGCCAATTCACCCCCTATTGGCCAATTCTGTCAATCGATTAACTCAACAATCACCTATGCCCAATGCAATTCTGGGAAATTGCATATCGGTGTTCGGTTATAGGGTATTATAATATCATAAAATATGTTTTAAATTGTTGTTGTTTTAAAAGATCTGTACAATTTTTATGGGTTTTTAACACACTAGACTCCTCATCTCAATCTCCTGAATCTGTCTCTGAATATTTCTTTCAGATTTTGATTTCTTGACGAATACCTGAAAAAATAATTAATGAAATCTGAGCACGTCTCTAGAATCTGATGATGTCTGTATTGTTAAGAAAATTTATGATTTACCATATATCTGATGACCTTTTGCATTCATCTGGTAGTTCTGTATTACTGAGTTTTTCAAAACTCACTCTGTTACTTACCATTTCAGGTTAAAGATTTTGATAATGTTCTTTTACCGACATCAGTAAAGAAGTTCCACCGACGTTGCTTGCGGAGTACGGTGCATGTAGTTAGGGGGCATGTATGTTGTATTTTGTTTTTATATTCGAGTCTTAAACTTGTTTTATTACTGGATATTGTTGAATTCTATTTTTAATAAATAAATGATTTTCTAAACTTGTATTTTAAAATTTTCAGGATTTTCAGTTTGGGTCGCTCGGTGACCTTAATGTGACACTCCGGATTAGATCGGATCACCTTTATCGGTCTGAGGGTGTTACAACTTATTCAACTCAATTACATCCCTAATATCACTCTCAAAATTTAAAATGATTATCTGTTTTAGATTTTTTTATGAATTTTTATTGAAAATTTATATTTGTCCCCTTGTAATTTTATAAATTCAAGTTCGTCATTCTAAAATTTAAATTCATCTTCTAATATAAAATCACATGTCCATCCATAAGTAATATTACACGTATAACAAAAATTTTACTCTTAAAAACAGAAAAAAACTTAATAAAAAATTAAATAAAACCATGTTCATACGTGAGACTAAAGTTCTTTTATATAGTATTTGCAATCGGATTAGAGGGGTCCCAGGTATTCCACTGATATAACAAAACATGGGAAGGGAGGACAAAGGAGACCGTGGCGGTGGGGGAGAGGACAAGAAGACAAGTGGGGTCTATATTTTTCGAATCCCAATCATCAACTGTGGGCCCCACTTGTTCCAATGTTTTGTGTCTTCCCCTACTCCTAACCCCATCATTGCCGTCCCATGCTCCTTTTCCCATGGAGATTTATACAGTGAATTCCAGGATCAACTACAATGAAGTCCACTTTTGTTTAATTTTCTTCTCAATTTTAATTTATCACTATTAATTGTCCTAATTGAAATGGTAATAAATCACCCTCACACCAACACACTTGGAAATCTGAATTCCAGAGAAAGAAATATAATTAATTTGCAAATTGAGGTGTGAACTACAGATGATATTAACTAAGGATAATTTAATTATTACATTTATTTTTAATAATTTAACCGTTATACTTTATATTTCATTTACGTATTGTATGTATGTATGCACGCACTTGGTGTAAATTCAGACGTTACAGTTTGCTCTGAACCTGTCAAACAAGTAAAGTAGCATTCAATTCTTCAATAACTGTAATTTCTATTTTTATTTTTTATTTTAGTTAAAATCCTCTGCCCCGGCAACCTCAGACTCAGTGAGTCAGTCCAGTCTAAGCACCCAATCATCTCATCAGCGAACCCTTGAATCGACCGCCACTTATTAGACAAGACATGCTGGTTTTTCTCCTACACCCTCCAAGATCTTCCTTTCTCTTGACACGTGTCTCGTATCAGACTGGTCAAACCTTTTGACTTAACGACCACAGTCAAATACCACAGCTCCCACTTATTAATATTAAGAAAAACCTATACTCAGAGTTGTCCACCTTGACAAGTTTATATGTAAATTCAAATAATTTAATAAATTTGTTTAGATTATTAAATATTAAAATTATATAATTAAATAATATTACTTTCTAAATAGGCTTTTAAGTTAATTAATTTTTTTAGAAAATTTAAATTCGAGCATTTGTATATATAAAGTGCGTATTATCAATGATTAAGAAATATTATTAAAAAAATATTATCTTATAATCACCTTACACGATTAAAAAAATTTAAAAATAAAGAATTATCGATGTTAACGTGTTTATCTAATATGAATTTGAATAATTTAATTGATTTTAGACAATAGTATCTTATAATCAGTTAGACTATAAAAAAATTATATGATTTAATTTAATTTATTCTATCTAGTAATGACTTTGACCTTTATCCCATCGTTTCCTTTCCTATTAAATTCTCTAACATCTCCATATCCCTTATTTATCTCCTTTTTTTTATTTATTAAAAAGAAACTTCATCATTTTTCTGTCTTTACATCAGCCCCTTAATCCCTTTATTTCTTTGTCTGCAACTTTCATGGCGGTCTCACCGACCTTCTCTTCTAACTTGGAGTTAACAATATCTGTCTCCTCTTCCGGTAAGCAAAAACACAACATCAATCCCCTCGAAAATCCCATGTTTTCTTTTCCTTTTTGATACGATGATCTTTAATAACATGGATTGATTTTTTGTTTTTCTTTATCCAGTGAGAGATTTGGATATAAACCAAGTACCGCCAGCAGGATCCGAAGACGAATGGATGACACCATCATCAACCATCGCTGAAGAAACTATCAATGGCGTCGGTCCTCGCAAAAAGCTTCGTCTCTCGAAAGAACAGACTCGTTTGCTCGAAGAAAGTTTCAGACAAAACCATACCCTAAACCTTGTATGTAATAAATCAAACATGGTCCCAAAAACCCAACTCTTTTTCTTCTCAAAATCTCCAAGGATTTAATCAGATCATCATCACATGTTTTTGACCTTTTTCTTCCCCAGAAACAGAAAGAAGCATTGGCTTTGCAACTGAAGCTTCGGCCCAGACAGGTTGAGGTTTGGTTCCAGAATCGTCGAGCCAGGTACAATAATACACATTATACATTTATTCATTGAATTATTTCATTTTCTTTAAAAAATCTGGGAATTTATTATAAAAAGTAGATGAGGGTAAATATCATAAAAATATTGACAGAATGTCAGAAAGTATGCAGAATCTGAATCAGTTCTACACATTCTTTGTCCTGGGAAGTTGATATATCGCTATCATTCTTATAATATATAATCTTTACAATGAATTTAATTTGAGTTTATAACGTCATATTTTAATTATTATTGATTATTTTTTATCACGGTAATATTATTACATAAAATCAAGGAATTTAATGCCATGAAATTAAGGAATTCCTACAATTACATACATACATATCATAGTATAAGCGTTAATGTATGGAATGAAAAGTTCACTATTTTCCTCTAACATAATTTTAACATTATAAAACATGGAATGAAATTAGGTAATGTTTGGTTTATTTTTCTTGTTATACGTATTAAATGCAACAACAAAAAAAACCTTAAAGAATAATTAATTTTTAACATCATGCATGTAAATATGTATCAGTTAAAAGAAAATGATTTGGTTTGATTTCATTACATGGGAGAGCTTGAGAATCAAAACAATGATGCTTTGTCTTAAAAATCTAAAACATCGAAATTTATAATAATCATTGCTCCAATTGACAATATTACACCAAAAATTTAAATAAACCTCTTATATTATTCTTATTTTAAGATTCAAGTTTTTATATTAAATATTAAAATTTATTAAGTTTTTCTTCATTAAATATAATGTTAGATCTGTTAAGTATAGAAATTTGGACCTTAACATTCTGTATATAGAATAGATTAGGTTGAGAAAACTATCTTATAACAGATTTTTTTAATGTATAATTTGAATTGATTATTTAATAAATTAGATATAGATGATTATAAAATATTAAAAAATGATAATAATGAATAAAGTGGTACATTGACCCACCATCTTTTGGACATGGCTTTAATGAAACGTCTATGACATGAAAAAGGAATTGACGAACTGGTAGCAGATTACAGAATTATTACTGAAATAGAAATTGCTGCTTTTCTGAGTCATTGGTAGATCATTTGGTTGTATTTACTGTAACAGTTTGGCGTTTAAGAACATAATAAATGCACTTTATTTATTTAATATGAATAAAATCCAACTTTGAAATTATTATACTATTTTTTTGGAAAAAAAGTTTAAAATAATGAAAAAGATAACCACGAAAAGCTTTTACTTATTTAAAAGATTTATATTCCCCACTCCTTTATTATTATTATTTAAATATTTCATCATTTGTTATTACTAATTTCAATAGTTTATTTTTACTTATTTAACGATATTTTTGTAACCTCACATATATATATATATATATATATATATATATATATATATATATATTATGTTAATGACAAATCAACCAAATATAGGAGCAAGCTGAAGCAGACGGATATGGAGTGCGAGTACCTAAAGAGATGGTTGGGGTCATTGACGGAACAGAACCGACGGCTTCAAAGCGAAGTGGAGGAGCTTAGGGCCATGAAAGTAGGGCCGCCGACGGTTATTTCGCCTCATAGCTGTGAACCGCTCCCTGCATTCGGCCTTACGAGCGTGTCACCACCATAGCGCATGGCGGTGACCCTGTTAAAGTAACAGCATCCACCACCAGCTCCGTCACCATTGCTGCTAAAGTTGGCTCATTACCAGCCTCCCAATGACGGCTTGATAAGTAGACGATTTGGTCTTAAACATAAGAGGGGTTAGATAGGATAGATACCACCTCCTCTTATTTACTTATTTTATCACTTTATATTTATTTAAATTTTCATTTTAACGAATATTAAATTTTTATCCATTAGCTTTAAAAAATAATTCAATTTAGATTCTTGAAGTATTTGAGGTTGTCTTCATCTTGAACTATTTGAAGTTATCTTAATCAAAGCCCAGCTAACTTTCAAATTGAATAAATTTGACTCCAGCTTTAACCCAATTTAAATTTTTAATGAACTAAAACGACCTATTAAATATTCGATTCAAAAAAATTTACAAACAATTGGAAAAAATAATATATTATTTTTCATATTTTTTAAATTAAATTATTATTAGTATTAATATTTATATATTGCTATTATTTTAAAAATGCAATATAAGACTATCATATACTTAAGGTTTATGTTTGAATTCGATATTCAATTGAGAAAAGTTGAAAAATATTCCGAGTTCAAATTTTTCTAAATTCGAGTCTAGTTTTTTAATTTCGAATCAAACTTAAAAATTTTAAACTTGCAAGCTTTAGAGTCGAACTTATATTCTTTATTTCAAATTTGAATTGAACATGATAATTTTAAGCTCATGAATTTTTGAATCAAATCAAATTTAATTTTATACTTTTTAAATCGAATTGAACTCAATATTGTTCGATCTTAACTCGGCTCATTTACTACCCTCGGCAATAGAACCCAAAAGCTGGTCCAGTTCCTATATTAGGCGGGTGAAAACAGCTACAAACTTTAACATCTTGACAAAACTGGATCAATGTTGTGTTACTCAAAGATAAATTCCAGCCCCAGCTTGATCTGATCTGCTGGCTTCTAAAATAAAAACATATAAATAGATTTATATTTCATAATTAAAAATTTTAAATGAAAATATTTTGTTAATATTTTATTTTAATTAAATTTAAATTGGTGAAAAATTAATTTTTTTCCCAGAATCCATGGATATAGTCTATTTAAATAGTTTACCACCGGGAGAAACAATGTCTATCGGGGGTTATCCAGACACCTTAACTGAGACAAACAAACAATACACACTCTAAACACTGATAAGTCATAACAGTCTTTTTGAATATTCTCCTTCAGACCCAAACTCTTAAATAATTTTTTTGACTCAATAATAAAAAATGTTCATACCATTTAATTTAATAATCACATTAACCCGTACTACTTTTTAGAATATTTTGACTCCATCGTTTTATTTTGAGACAAAAAACCCCTATATAGATAAAAATAATTGGTCAACAAACAATCAATGCCCTAAAATAAATTATTGGAGACTAAAATGCTCTAAAAAAGAAAACAAGTCAATATAACTATTTAATCAAAATGTAAAGGTTTTTTGTCCTAAAAATAAAACGTTGGGCTAAAATATTTCAAAAAATAAATGCTAAAATAGTTACGCCCGGATGCCGATGTATGGGCGGATCGACCTTCCTCTATGGCCTTTGGGGCAACTCAGTGCAAAGAGGAGTATAACATAGTTCCACATGATAAAACTTCTGTAAGAGGTTTATACAAATATCCCCCACATTCAACTTATACTATAGTTCTTTCCTCTTTAGCATCAAACAACAAAAGAAACTAGTAGCTCTGAATAACTAAATCATGTAGAGTCAAGGAAGCGATCGAAAGGCATGAATCGGATAATTCACAAAACCTCAACGCAGCATGTCAAATGTGATCCCATTACGATGTTAGGAACACAGATATTGGACATTTCTTTCCCAAAATAAAAAATATATATGTTAATCTATAGTACCCAATAATATATTTCATGATGAGCTTCATAAAAGAAAAATAACCGGTAAAGAATAGGACCTCCCGAGGGACAGTTGATACAGGGCTGAGGGCTAAAACCTGGATTTTTACTTCAAGTTCGAGCTCATTGGACCAGACATCTTAAAAGGTTGTGTATTTTCTGCTGCCTAAATCCTAGTTCCAGCTTCTCCTTGGCCTGAAAAGTGGTGCAAGCAAATGAAATGAGAAATTTACAGTTCAAAGCATCTAAACCCCTCTATAATTTTCCTTGAACAATTTTCAGTCATTTTAGCCCCCATTTCTGATTTCATTGTATTTCTTATGATCCAATTTGAGAGTACGTGAATCTTCATAATAGTCATATGTTCTTTAAATAGTATAGTTTATGGTAATACTTCCTATTCTTCTGCCGAGATCGCCAGTAGCAAGCAAGAGCACCGAACACACAGCTAGCAATAGCAATAGCCAATGCAGCCCCTATAGGCACCACAACAGCGTTTGTTGAGGCCACCAAATCATCCAGAGTAACATTGGTTCTCCTATCATTGGCAAGAAGACCCGTTTCGTTGTACAAAGATATAAGCGTATTTCTGTAATAACCGACTAAGAATTTGAACACTTCATCCTTGTCCCAATCGATCTGATTGCTTCCTTTATCTTTGGGACCTTGTGAGAGATAACATGAAGGACAAAGTTGCCTCGGAGGCCAAATAATCTTCGGGAAATTGGGATCTCCGGTTTTAAGAGATGCTTCTTCCTTCATTAATCTCTCATTAACCTCATTATGGGCACTCCACAGCCAAAGTGCAAATTCACGCGCTTTCTTGAAAGGACTAGTAACTCTACAAATTGCATATTTGTAAATTAGATGAAACAAACTTAAGAATATTTAAGAAAATAAACTGCTTTGAAGTTGAATTTACCTCGAACACATTTCGTAAAAATGTTGACGACAATCCTCGCAAATAAAGAAGTTGTGAATAAAATCACATATAGATATAAACGCAAACTGGCTTTCTTCATCCCCAATCCTCACTGAAAGTGAATGCATCAAAACCCACAATCCACAACTGCACACAAACATGAGTAATTATTGGCACCTTAGAAAATCAATTAGAGGTGAAGGAATCTCTACTATAATTGAATTCATGCGTAAAAATTTAGAACGGATATCCAACCTAAAACTAATTGACAACAGGTGGTGGAGAGGGTCTTATTACATTTACATATCTAGGTTGTCCCAATTTAACAAATATGAAATTTAATTTATCTCCACTTCAATCCTACCCCTCACGAGGCATGTACCAAGAAGGACCTATCAGACATCATAGGCATAGTAGCCCTACCGTTTGTGCTTTCATCAAAGGAAAGACTCAGCTCTCACCTTGTTAACATAGGGAATAAGAGTGGGGTTAAAAAAGGAGATAACACTTGCTCCAACACCTTGTTAAATTTTAGAATAAACATTCATAAAATTGAAATAATTGGAGAGGTACTTGTTAAAATGATATGCCTGAGTTGCCCCCAAATTAACAGAAGTGGGTTTACTTATCGGTTTAATATACAAGGCTCATAATTGTAGAAAAAGAAATATTCTTAGTTACCAAATTATTGGAACAAATAACTATGAGAGACAGCTAGTTTGACAGGGTAAACCAATTTTGATACATTGAGAGATCCCGATTAGACAAGTATAATTTTTTTCTTAAAAAGAATGTATGAGCTAAAAATTCAGAATTTTAAATCATTACCTAAAGCCCCTGGTTTCGTTCTTGCTACCACGACAAAACATCTGCAAAAATGAACATCCAAATGGCATAAAGCAACCATTAAAAAGAGAGGCCCCAAATGATATTATCAAAAGTATATATTTGATCTTAGACTAAAAACAAAAGGTATACATATTTTATAGAGTTTAAACTTAGAAGGAATCAATTGATTGACAAAAGGTATCCATATTTTATAGAGCTTAAACTTGGCAGACATGATGCTACTAATGTTAACACTTTCAAATATATGCAAGGGAAGAAAATACTAAATAGCAATCCGATTTTCCTATTAGAACCTACCCAATATCCACGAGGAACTTCCTCTCCACAAATCTGGAAATCATGTAGCACCTCTTTCAAGTTATTGGTGACATCATCAACTTTACCAGATGACCACATATCTAATGGGCACAATTCATCAAAGTTGACGAGGACTTCTGCATTTCCCTTTCGACACCTAATGCAATATATAATAATAGCACAATTAAGGAAACACCATATGAAGCCAAGGTCATAATGAAAAGAAGGATCTTTACCTCCTGGAAGGATGATGAGCTACTAAAAGCTGAATGAATTTTATAAGTGAAGCTCGAGTTTTTGATTTAATCATCTGCAGGACGTCATATGTTGCAACTTTAGAAGACGGGAATTTTTTTCCATAAACATATACACATGAGATAGAGAGGGAAAATCTACACTAGAGATTCCCACCTTATGTTCCAAAATGATGTCAAAGGCAGTTGCGGTTGCCTCCTCCACATCATATATGGCTCGAGCAATCTTCCACAAGCCAAATTGTAAAGTTAAAATCCTAAGCAAATTGAAAACCTCAAACATACATTGTTCAAGAAGCAAATTAGAAGTGCACAAAAATACCTGTCCAGGGTCTGATATATTGGGCGGAAGAAGCTCGTTTTCAAAATTTTCATCATCCAAACCATATGAACTGAAAGGGAGTCAAGCAGCATAAATCATATGACAAAAGCTGACAGTAAAGGTATCATAGATAAGTGCAAATCTTTGGCATTAGCTTCAGTTGCATATCAATCAATCACCCTCGTCTTACAAGTACATTATCAGAACAGAAGCATATTTCTTCAGTCCAGAACCTCCCCTCTGTTGACGGTTGCCATGCCTTACCATCAAAAGAAGGTTCAAAGCTCCAATCCCCTCCCAACCCATTCTGCATTTTGCATGAAACTAAACACTATAGAAACTAAATACTATAGAAACTAAACACTTTGTCTTTCCCACTTATGCACACTTAGGTGCGGAATAAACATCTGGCAATGCATGAAACTATTCAATCATAGTCTGTCACTCTGTCTCAAGGATTTGTAACAACATGCTGGCAAGTTCTATGTACATTAGCATACGCTTAAACTGAATCTAAAGAATACATCATTCTCCAATATGTTATGTCATATTAATATTAGTCACAATTTTAATGAATTAATCTTATATTCTTCAATTGAATCTGAAGAATGCATCCCGCACAAAATCATATTTAAAAGTTAATCTTATATTCTTTCAGCTATCAAAATGTCTTACTGCATGCAGTGTACTGTTAATAGTAATTAGGAATTTTATGTAAATAGCGCTCTTTTAACAAACAGATTATCGAGCAATTGTCAAATGTACCAGTACAGGTCAACATTTTTTAAAAAAAACAAAAACCTCATTCATGATAACAGATGGTAAGGCCCTCATAATTGCATTTAGTTTAAAATTCCATAATTCCAAGAGATCATTAGCTCAGAGTATAAAAATGATGTACATTTAATAAGTGGTGAATGTAGATACCTCATACATACCTGCCTAGTTGCTTATTGATCCAATTAAGCAAGCGTTCTGCTGTTCGCCCATCATCAATTTCACGTATTTCACTTTTTTCTTGATTGGGTTTCCAGCCTGAGGAAAACTTCTTAGGAGGACCCCAAAACAGTGTAGGGTAGTGACCAACAGAAAACTTATCACAAAGATCGGTATTTATCTGTGCTGCCAGAGAAGTCAAAGATCCAAACTTAAATTAACAAGACAGTTTTTCAACAACTATAAACAAGAGTCGGAAAGAGTGAACCTCAAGAAGGAATGCACTATTTTATTTAGTGGCTACATAAAAGTACAAGGCTAGATAAGTAAACCAAAATACATGGCCAAAAAAGAACAGCCACAGTACATGGTAACATTCCAACTCTTCAAAACTCACAAAAATAACTAAAACCCAGAACGATGTTAAAGTGCTACTTTTATTTAATTTTCATATTGACAACTTTACACTAAACTGGGGAAGGCCAGAATGCCAGAAAACATTTTCAACTGCATCTGAAATACCAGCATTAAGCTAATGAGGAAAACATGTGCTATGACAGAACCTGGATTTTTAAAGTACTATTTCCGTGTGGCTGCACTTTGCAGGTATCCAAAAGACAAAATGAATACCTTTAATGCACAATCGACTCTAGCCATCAATATGATACCAGGATGCACCGCATCAGGTCCATTGAAAAGCCTAGCAACTTTTTCATAATGGGGCTGCACGAATCATAAGAAAGTGAATCTATAAAAAAAACACAGAGTGCAAAATAGACCATGATGTACCTTGTAATTTCTGCAAGCAGGGCACCTGAAAAGTAATAATCACACAGAAGAGAGGATTTGTCATTTAACAACTAGCGTGAAGGATGCAACTATACTGCTAGCTACGCATGCAAGGAAATGCACTCATGTATAGGAATGTGCAATTTTCATAAACGACAAAAAATTGAGTGAACACAGCAGCTACTAGGAAACAAATTATATTGATCATAACTGGATTCTGGATATGTTGATTAGTTATTCTGGCTGTGAAATATAAACAACCGTGACCATTAGTTGGTTTGCCAACTCTTTTCATATTTAAATGGACATAACGATACCCTCACACTTCCTGATTAAAAAAAAGAGCACAATCGTATTTATGTTTATCAAAGGTGTCAATTTCCTAACCAACAGAGGAAGCCTAGGAGGGGAAATGGCACATTCAATTTTAAAATTTCACGCAAGTGTTATGGAAACAAAGAAAAAGAACCAATTTTGAACAGTGAACTAAACAATAAATTCAGTTTTCTACAAAGCCATCCCTTAATTCTTAAATTCCGTAAATTATATATTATAATTTTAATGCATTCAATTATATGAAAAGCAAACGGAAAGATAAAAATAACCAATTATGGTCAACGAAATAAATGAAATTCAATTCCCTACAAAGCCATCCCTCTAATTCTTAAATTAAAGCAGTTATATAAAATAATGCATTCAATTGTATCCAAGGAAACTGATAAAGGTTCAAGATCTCTCTCTCGATATTTGCAGACTATTTCATTAACTTAAATTAGAAGTCCTGTGATGATGGTTTGGCTCGTTTGATCTGGGAAAAAAATTATTGATACGGCAAGCTTTTTGACCGAACCAACCAAACCAAATTCCAAGGGTTCGGATCAGCTCGGTTCATCATTTTTCAATTTTTTTAATATTTAAAGTTTCTGTTTTCAACTAATTTATAAATTATTTGCAAATTATAAAAAAGTTATACCTAATAAAAATATGAAATAAAAAAATAGAATTTGGTTTGAATAAAAAAAAAATTGTTATTCAAACCCGAACGAAAGTCGATCTGAACACTACCGTTCAAATTGTTCGGTTTTTCTTCTCAGCTTTCTTCCATGGTCAACACTATCACCACATAAAACTATGAAAACCGATAATATATTTCCAGTTCTTAAAGCTCTAGATTGAAAACAGTTGTGCAGGTAAGAATGGCTGAAAATTAAAGGACTACTAACCAGTTAGCGAAGAATTCGGCTATAGCGTAAGTGGCGGGAGTGTCCTTGAGAACTCCATCGAAGTTCGTAGCGTTCAATTCAACGCCATAGTCCTTCGGATCGCCGCCGCCGCCGTTATTATCGCCAATCACTCGAATTACCGTCCGCGATCCCGCTTTCAACGACGTCGCTTTTAAGATCGAAAGGCTCAAAATCAGAATCCAGAACACATGAGACATCGGAAACAAATTGGAAAAAAAATGAAAACTGAATATATGTTTCTCTAGAGCTTCTCCGGAATTGAAATGAAAGTGTGTGCTTTTTGACCTTTTATAGGATATTAAATTTGAAAAAAATATATATTAAACATACCTGTAAAAAAGATGTTAAGTATGAATGAAGACATTAAATATTAATTTTAAATTTTAAATTTTAAATTGAAAATAGATTGAAATCTTATCAAGTTTTGAATTAAACTTTTAAATATTTTTATTAAAAATTAAGCGTTAACTATATTTAATATAAAATATTATTTAAATATATAATATTTTCAATAACTTTTCATTAACTTAAATAATACCTATTACATTTATTTTATAATTTTTTCCTTTTCATATATAAAATATTCTAACTTAACATCAAATTTGTGATTTATTCTAGTGGCTAACTACTTTCTACTTCATATTAGAGACCTGGGTTAATTTTTTTTAATTTTAATTTATTTTTTATGTTATTAGTAATATAAGCTATATAAATAGTGTTGTAAAACTTTACATGATGTAGAAGCTAGTGCAGTGGTTGAGACGCGTACCTGTTAGTCTGCTGGGTGTTGGTTCGACTCTCCATACCACTGTTTAATCAGCCGGTGATTGATCTCACCTGCTTCGATAATAAAAATATTTAATTTTAAATAAATTAAAATTAAAAAAAATCCTCGAATCAGATTTCATCTAATTGAAAGATTAATTAATAAGTATTGAGAACTCATATCAATATTTTCGTCAAATGTTAACGTTTAGTAGTTCGATTGATAATAATTAAATAATTGAGTGATCAATAGTATAGTTTACCCTATAAATTTTAACGTAAACTATGTATTTAACCTTTCAATTATATGTACGATTTTTCTTTGATCACTTATTTTTTTTTTCAAAAGTCATATCTAATATTACGTTTGAGTTTTATTTTGGACATACATCGTTAAAAAATTAACAGAACTGTTAATATAATATTTAAAAAATAAATAAATGATGATGTGACATTATCTTATAATGACATAATAATATTACTGTCTATTTTTAATGGTGGAATAAAATGAAACTAAAATGTAACATTTAATATGATTTCAAAAAATAAATAGTTGAGTATCAAAATAGAATCATACGCATAGTTAGATGACTAAATATATAGTTTACCCCAAATTTTAATAAATGAATAATATATATTTAACATGTTTATTTATTGAAACGATGGTTTAGTTAATAACGACCTACTGGTAGGACAAAGCGAATGAAGTTAATATTAAAAAGAAAGTCAAGATTAAATTGTAAGGTTTTAACAAACAAATAACTAACCTCTAGTTTTGTTGGTATGTTTAGAGTTTGTGTGTTAGTTGGTCTGTATGTCCTTTTGTGTATTTATTAGTTCTATGAATTAATTTAACTTATTAACTAAAATTTTATTTTGATATACAAGTTTTTTATAATCTGATTTTTTTTTATTTTAAGTTAGTATGTATTACATAATATTTTAAGTCTAGAAAGTAAAACTTTAAATTTATTAACTAAAATGTTATTTTGATATACAAGATTTTTATAATCTGATTATTAACTTAATATTATACTAATTTAATATTATTACTTTGGAAAATTAATTAGGGCACTTACAGAACGAAAATATATTTTATTGTTTTGGAAAATTAATTTAATATTATATTAATAAATTATAGAAAATGATTAAATTAGGGCCTTAATTATAAAAGTAAAAAGTGAGATTGAAAAAAATAGAGGCTTCAATTATAAATGTAAAAAGTGAAATTAAAAAAAAAATTAGAGGCCTCAATTAGGAACATCAATTATAAAGGTAGAAAGTGAGATTGAAAAAAATTAGCCTTAATTATAAATGTAGAAAATGAAATTAAAAAAATTAGAAACTTTAACTATAAAGGTAAAAAATGATATTACAAAAAATTAAGGACTTTAATTATAAATATAAAAAATAAAATTGAAAAAAAATTAAATGTGTCATTTATAAAAATAAAAAGTAAGATTAAAAAATTAAAAACTCCATAAAAGAAGGGATATTATAAAAAAAATGGGAGACCTCACTCATGGTGCTCCCTTTATTAGCCGACTCTATTTTAATATTAAGAACTTTAACGATTTTTGAAAGATGTTGTTTAAACTTTTTTTCACTAGTTGATGAATTTTTTTAAAAATTATTTATTACAAATATTAAATATAATAAATAATATTATTTATCATAAAACTTAATATTATTATTTTTAAAATATTAAAATAATTTACTTATTATTAAAATATTATTTTTATAATTTTATTAATAAAAATATTAATATTGGTATATTTTATTTAAATGAAAATATTATAAATTATATTAATTATTTATTAAAGTAATAGTGTTATATTATATTTTAAAAATATTAATTAGTATATTTTAAATATATTTATTAAAATATTATTAGATTATTAGATTAATATTAAAAATATAACTAACATTATTCATTATTAATAATTTAATAATATTATTTATATGAAATTAATAAATAATATAAATTTATTAATAATTTATTATATATTATTAAAATAAAAATATAATATCTTATATTATTATAATATAATTGATTATTTTATTATAATATTAAAAATATTATATTATATTATTAGAAATATTAATAAATATATTTTAAATACTTTCATAATTAATATTTTTATTAAAATGATATTAAAATATTTTATTAATATTAAATTCATAAAATAAAATTATTTTGAGTATTTATTATTTGAGGTGAAAAGTTCGGAAAATGACTTACGGAAAATCAGACCGTAAGTCATTTTTCAGAAAACACAAAGGAAATTATGTTGATCAGGAAAATGTTTTACGTTGACCAACCAATTTTATTAAAAGAGTTATTATTCTAAATGTTCTTTATGATTTATATTTATAAATTATTTAAAAATAATAATTATCGATATAATTTAAAATTAAATGTGAAAATTATATTTGTAAATGATAGGATAAGATGACATAAATACTTACAAAATTTAAAAAGAAATATCAATCAATTCGTAAAATAAATTTAATTTTTTTCGCTAAAACTGAAACTACAAAGCTTAAGGGTTTGTTTTGTTCTAGAAAATATTTTCTGTTTTTGTTTTAGAAAATAGTTTTCATTTTCATTTTTCTGAAAATTAGAATGGTTAATATAAATGAAAATTTGAATCCAGAAATAAAAATAATAAAAATATATTTTATATCTAAATTTTTAAAACAAAATGAACAAATAGTTATTAAATAATTAAATTAAACTATAATTGTTAAAAATCATTACATAACTTTAATATATGAGTTATGCAAATAAAAAATAATAAAATTGATAAGAAATATCATACCACAAAAATTATTTTAATTTATAATAATAATATAATGTTAATGCGTCTGGACATCAATTACGTTTAATAAATAAGAAAAATGTTGTTGTAAGCAAGAACACACAAAAGTGTCATCAAAATAAAAATATGTTTAGTGATAATTGAGGCTCTCAAACTTTTGGGGGGGAAACTAGTGTAGTCTCTATATGTTTTTTGTGTTTAATGTGAGCCTTAAATCGAGAATAAAAAAAAATCAATCTAACCCTTTGACCGAAGGAAGTTGACCATCACGATGCTTACATGATAATTTATGAAACTTATATGACAATCTACAATATTTTGATGTGAAAGTTCACGATATTGTTATGATAGTACATATGGACGATTATATGATAGATAAGCTTAATTTTTTTGGCTGAGTTTGAGGGCATAATTGATTTTTTTTAATTTTGAGGACTTATTCAATTTTTTTTTAAAAATAATACATTATTTAAATTTTAAAATATAAGCAATTATTAAGATATAAAAATACATTAGATATAAAAATACTACAAATTAAAATATTAAAAAGATCAAGTTAAGGACTACATAAAGTGTAAAAAATTCAGGGCCATTTTGATTTTATTTTTTTTTTGTAAAAATTTGAGGATTTCAGATACCATTAATTTTAAAAAATGTTAGAAGGATTCAACCTTATGTAAGTTAAGTTAAAAATTTAAATCCCATATTTTCCTATTTTATAATTTTTCAAAATAAATTTTAATGAAAACACTGAAAACATCTTTTTATGTTTTCATAAGATGTTTTCATATTTTCATTTGTTTTTTGTTTTCATTTTCTAGAAATCATTTTCTAATTTCATAACCAAACACGTTTTTCTTCAACATTTTCTATTTTTTATGAAAATGAAAAGAGCCTATTTTTTTAGAACCAAATGAACCCTAAGAGTTTTCAAATTTCAGTAGTTAATCTTCCGAGATACAATGTAATCAATTCAAGAGGTTGTCAAGTAAACATCATTTCACCAAATGGAGTGACCTCGAATTAATCCTGCAAGTATATCAGCCACTGAGTTAGTTTCCCTACCAATTAACAATATGGATAAATTACATTGTTCCTATAACACCCTCATACCAATGTGGGTGATCCGATCCGAGGTGTCACATCAGGGAACCAGAGCGACCCACAATAAAAATCTAAAAAAAATTAAAATTTTTCTTAAAATGTGAAAAATCATGAAACAATTTCTAAATAAAATACAAGTTCAAAAAATCATTCTTATATTACAAACAAAATTAAAATCATACAAGTTTCAGACTCAGTATATATATATATATATAAATGTGACCTACATGCCCTTAATTATACATTGTACCGTACTTTGCAAGCAAAGCCAAAGGAACTCCCAAAATTGAAGCTGATAACTACACTGAATCAATTCATTTAACCTGAAATGGTGAGTAAAAAGTGAGCTTTGGTAAGCTCAGTAATACAGAACTACCAGATGAATGCAATATGTCATCATGTATGTAATAAAGCATAGCTTTCCTTAGTGGGACAAACGTCATCAGATTATGTCGATGATTTTAGATTCCATTAGCTAAGTCTTCAGTTACAAACAATAATTTACTGTCTGAATGAAGTATTCAGAGAGAGTCATATTCAGAAGATTAAATTGGGGAGTCTAATGTGTTCCAACAAAACATAGAAATGTGTACATATCCTTTAAAAATATTAATAGTTTAAAACATATTTTTAAAACCACAAAAATACCCTCCAATCGAACATCGATATGTAATTTCCCTATAAATGCATCCATAAGGACTTACCCTAAGCACATAGCAAAGGTTCCACCTAAGGGAGTACTTTGGGGCCTATGAGCCTAACCAAGGGTCTCTTTAGGTTTGTAAGGATTTACCAGCTTGATCAGAGCTGAACCTTCGTACTCTAGACTCCTACCCATACAGTATCCAATAGAAATAAGATTGAGCAGTGACTTTAATATCAAAATCATGATCCATTAGAATGTTGTAAAAATGGCAATGTAGTTATTTAAATCACATGAATGCCTTCCATCCGTACACCAAAATACAATCCCCATACTAAGGGAGTGCTTTGGGGCCTTAGAGCCTACCCAAGGAATACCTTAGGTCCGTAAGGAATTACCACCTTGATCAGAGCTGAACCTCCATACTTCAGAATCATACCCAGACAATATCCCAATAATTGGTTCATATAGTAAACAATAGATTCTATGATCCATAAATCATGAACGATTATATTTTCCAGTGAAAACAGGTAACCAGAGCATGAAGCCATAGTTCATAAATAGTAAATCCGTAATTTCAGAAAAATCATATTTTAAAATAGGTAAAACAATTATATGGCATATAAGGAACACACTAGAGGATCCAATTATTTTCCGGAGGTTCTTAGCAATTATCAAGCGGGGGAAACACGAAACTTCTGCAAACTAATTGAATTTTAAAAATAAGATCCCTATAAAAAGGGGGTTTGATAGCTAACAAATTCATCATTTATTCGGAAAGTGATTTATCAAGATCATATAGTATTCAAATATTTTTTTAAAGGCACTAAGTGATCATAAAAGTATTCAAAATCTTTTACATCAGAGTTACTTGAGATTTCAGATATGACATGAGTGATTCCATTATTCAAGAAATCAGAGGCATTTTAGACATTTTAATTTCTTGAAGAATTCTTAATAATTTAACCCAATGTGAGTAAAACAACAATTTATAGTATTTAGGATTTATATCAAATTATCAGGATTTCGAGTCAATTTGAACTAACCAATCCCAACAATACGATACTTGTCAATCATTTAGACCAAGATACTTCACCATTATTCATAATTTCTTAATATTGATTGCTCTAGTTGAATTGTTCACACTCAGAATGATTGTTGAATGGATCTTAGGGTATTTATTTTATTTCTTTATTGCAACGGTATCAAGAAATGTCGACGTGTTTGATTCATGGCTCATTACCCTTATGTAGAGTACAATATATAAGTTCATCAGCGTTTCCAGACTTATCCAATTCATCCCTTTAATTCTAGGTCATTGATGGTACTTAGGTCATTTAGTATACAATTTTATCCTGGTTATTTCGGAGTTTTCAGAGTAATTTGATTGTTTCAACAATTTGGATACGTACAATACTTCCATTCAGTTCAATTTTGTATATAATATAATCATTTCGGGTAATTCAGACGTGTAAAGTACTTTCAATAATTTAGCATCCAGGTGTTCGCTCAGGAATTAGAAATTCTAGGTCATTTTCCCATTTCAAGGTTATTTTAGTCATTTCATTTAATTTTGACATATAAACTACTTCTGCAAATTATTCTTTAAGAGTTTATTCAATAATCGGAATTCTAAGTCTTTTACCATCTCAGAGGTTATGATTGATTAACAGGGTTATTTTCACTTTCAGTGGTAATCCTTGTCTTTTACATCACAATGGTATTTTCATATTTTCTTATCTAAGTATTTTTGACATTTAACCTTTAACGAGATTAATCAAAATTTACGAGTCTTGAGATTAATTGATTTACTGATTAAATCACAGAACTTTGATTTATCTATTATCGATCTTCTAATTCCTTACACGAGTCAATTGAGTCTTATTGGGTTTACTATCTTTATATCGTATTCAATTTGATTTCATCAATAATTATCTCTATGTAATTGACCAATAACTTCAATCATGCATTAACAAATCACCACCATGTACCATAAAACATGTATAGGCTAGTAAAATATTACCTCAATTTTCGAGCCACATCGGTTAACCAATTAAACTCTATTTGATCACCCTCAAACTTTAATTCCACGTCCCATAATGTCTCGGATAAATGGACAAACCAATTACATTAGAAACAGAACTTAAATGTGAAAATTTGTATTGATTTGGGAGTTAAAATGTCAAACAATAGCTTACCAAGTTTGAATTTGGCAAAACAGACTTCAGATTCGGACCCAAGACGTCGAAAAACATAAAATTTGACTTTTTGGTCAAAGTCAACAATCAAAGTCAAAGTCAATGGAGAGGTCAATGGGCAGGTCAAAGTCAATAGTTCAGGCTAAGGTCAATGGGTCAGACTGGTTTAGGTTGACTCGATTCGGTCCAAATTAACTTGGTTGGGTCAAACAAACTCAGTTCAGACCAGGTTGGGCCGGTTCGGTCCACCTAGACCATTCTAGAATGTTTTTCTGGGTGAATACTAGCTCCACGTGCATACGGCGGTGAGTGACAATAGTGATGAGCTTGGGGACGGCTACCGAGAACTCTTGGAGTATCTACACATCATTATCAAGCCAAACCAACTCAAAAATCAGGCAAAACCACGATGGACGGTGAGAACGGCGATAGTGACATGACCCACCGATTGGGTCTTGAGCACATACAGACGAGGAGTCTAATGGTGGCGGTGGTGAGGCGAAATGATGAGCGAAGTGGCCAAAATCAAAGAAAAATCTAGTGGCAATGGGGTTTCGATGAAACTTTACCAGCTTCTCCATGATGAACGAAAATAGCTGGAGGAGAGTGGCTAATAGAGGTTAGTTCGCGGTGGCCTGGTGCTTCGATTGGAGGTGGCGGTGTCTCTAACCGATGAGCGGCAACGATGACCTGAGGCGAGGAGGATGAATAGTTTCCTTCCAAACAATGATGAACAATGGCTAAATTGATGAAATGGGGGTTGGGGTTGGATCACCGATCGACGTCGAGCTCACTAGACACGCGGTGCATTACACCACCGACTGGAGGAGGCTGAACGGAGATGTGGCGTGGACGATTGGATTTGGTGAGATGATGGGTTTTGATTCACAATCGGGGGGTATCTCCTTTGGTTTTGGGTTATAACCCAAACCAAATTATATAACATATACAACAACAACAACAAAAACCTATTCCCATATGCAATGGGGCTAGGGCGTGAGAGGCCATAACCCTAGGGTCCCGGGTTCTAGTCTCTCCAACTGCCCTTTATTTTATTTTTGGTGTCAGATGAGTTATGGAAAAATTATTGGGCTAGTCGTTGAACTTCCTATATATTCAAAATCTAGCCCAAAAAGTTCCAGAAACCAACTGTTTTAAAATAAATCAATTTATTTAATAAATTTTAATTTGAAAATTAGGGGTGTGACAGCCTTGGTAGACTTATAGACCCCAAGGTACTCCCTTGAGGTGGCTCCTTTGTTGTATGCTTAGGGAAGTCCTTATGGATGCAATTCTAGGGAAACTGCATATCAATGTTTAGTTGGAGGGTATTACTGTGGTTTTAAAATATGTTTTAAACTACAAATGTTTTAAAGGATTTGTACACATTTCTCTATTTTGTTGGAAAATACTAGACTCCACAATTTAATCTTCTGAATATGTATTTCTCTGAATATTTCCTTCAGACCGTAAATTCCTGTTTGTAACTGAATACTTAGCTAATGAAATCTGAAATCACCAATAGAATCTGACGACATCCGTCCCACTAAGGAAATATGACCTATTGCATTCATCTTGTAGTTCTGTATTACTGAGCTTCCCAAAGCTCACTCTTTACTCACTATTTCAGGTTAAATGAATCGATCTAGTGTAGCTATCAACTTCAGTTTTGTGAGTTCATTCGACTTTGCTTGCAGAGTACGATACAATGTGTACTTAGAGGCATATAGATCACATTTTTTTATATATACATTGAGTCTAAAACTTGTATGATTTTAATTTTGTTTGTAATATATGAATGATTTTCTGAACTTGTATTTTATTTATAAATTGTTTTATGATTTTACACATCTTAACAAAAAATTTACTCTTTCCCCTAATTTACTCATTGTACTTTCAATTTTTTTTAATTTACTCACTGAACTTTCTAGATTAAATCATTTTATCACTTTGCCGTTAACTTTTTAACGGTGTTATGACATGACACAAGTATCAAAACGTCATCGTTTTGAAAATCCAAATATACACAAAAATGGCATCATTTTGAATCCTCTTTTTCCCCCGTTTTCTCTCTACTTTTCAAATAAGGTGTCCATTTGTCACCGTCGATCACCACTTCATTTTTCATTTCGGCCACCGTCTACCATCATTGATGGTGGTCGGTCTCAAAATTCATGGTTTGGTTCATCTCGACCCCTACGTCCGAATTTGATGGTTATGTCACCAGAAAATGTCCCAAAATCTGTGAATCTCGACTAAAACGTTTCAACTTCTCACTAAAATCTCCAATTCATGGACTTTGAAACAAGTTCAAACAAAATAGAGGTCAGATTCAGACTCAAGGTGTCGAGGCGAAACGACCCATGAAATTTGGGACCGAATGGCCACCATCTATGGCAATTGACGGTGGCTGGCGGCGGCATCCTACCAACTTTTGTTTTTAATTTATAGTTGGATGAGCAAAATAAGAGAGATAGTAAAGTTGAGTGAGGAACGGTGTAATTTATCATTTATATTTTCAATTATTTAATATTAAATAATAATAATAAAATGACACATCATCACAACGTTAGAGAGATAACGACCGAGTGAGCAAAATGATTCAATCTGTAAAGTTCAGTGAACAAATTAGAAAAATTAAAAGTACGGTGAGTAAAATAGGAAAGAGAGTAAAGTTCAACGAGGAACGATGTAATTTACTCTCACAATATTTATACATCCCACTCTTACTTTAGAGTCATCCTTATCGAGTCGACAAGTGTATTCCTCGTGTCTATTCCTAGTGCCGAAGATCGTAATTCAAACACCTTGATGTTGTCATTTTCAACCGTTATCTTACGATACCTAATCTCCATGCATGTTGTGGAAAGTTGAGAGTTCTACAAACATCAGGCAATTACGTATACTTTTTTAAAAGATCAAATAATCAATTCCCTTAGCCGTTGCCATTTCATTGTATCTCATAGCTTCATCTGCATTAGTTTTTTAATCCTACAACGGAAGCATACTACTTTTAGGCACAACTAGTTAATAATTCTTTAAAGAAGTGCGCAACAATATTCTCATACTCGATAAATAATTGACTTAGGTATTTGTAATTCAATTGAAATCGTTCACTGTTTAACCTACTTTCATTTGTTTTTTATTATTATTATCATTTTTAAAAGGAAGAATGTAGTACAAAATTGGGCAACTTCATTTACATCAAGGAGCATGAAATGATATTTTTATTTGAATTTCCTTTATCCACTGCCACTATTTCAACGTGTCTTCTCATTCCTTTATTTGAATCTCTCAATGACTTGATAGTTTTTTGGTAATTGTCAATTTTGCATTGCTTTGACTTTAGAAGGATTTGTAGCTACTCTTTTTGATAAGATAATATAGCCTAAATATTCCACTTTTCTCTTACCAAAAATATTTCTTCCTTTGAGTAAATAACTTGTGATGCTTTAATAAATCTAATACCACTTGCAAGTGGTGTAAATGCTCTTCCAAGCTAGAGTTATACACTAAAATATCATATAAACTAATACAAATTTTCTTAAGTAAGGACCAAATACCTAATTCATTAGTCTTGAAATGTGGCTGGTGCATTTGTTAATCCAAATAGCAGTACCTTAAATTCATAATGTCCCTGATGGGTTCTAAATGTTGTCTTAGGAACATCTTCTACTTTAATTATGATATGCTAATAACCAGACCAAAGGTCGATTTTAGAATAGTATGTAGCTTCAACTAACTCTTTCAATAAATCTTCCACAATAGGAATGGGGAATTTGTCCTTGACAGTTAGTTTGTTTAATTGCATGTAATACACACAAAGTCTATAGCTACCATGTTTTTTTTGATAAGGAGGTATGAGGATGCGAATGGGCTCTTGCATTGCTGAATGATAGAGGATTCCAATATTTCTGTTATCTTCTTTTCTACTTCCGTTTTCCGATGATAAGGAAATATGTAGGGTTATAAATTGATAGGTTATGCCCCGAGTTCTAGTTTTATGGTAACATCATGACTTCAAGGGGGTAAACCTTGAGGTTATGCAAATACTGCTACATATGCTGTTAATAATGGTTGGATACCATAGGAACTTTTTCTTGTTATTGTTCCCAAGCATCCATAAAAATAATTTCTCCCATAGATCCTTAGCTGTCATTTTTTTTTTGTAATTTAACCCCAGAAATCATTTTAATTGAATGGCTTGTGTCTCCACCATGTAATCCCTCTATTGTCCTTTGTGAAATTCAAGGTCATATTATTAAAATCCATCAGGATAGGACTATACATTTTCATCCAGTCGACCCCCACTACCATGTCATTTTCCCACATGTGTAGAACTCTAAAATCATGTTGAAAGATATATCCATACATTTTCCATTTCAATCTTTTACTCTTTGTTGTACTTTGTTATTTTAACCCTTACTACAGTGATTACCAATGATTAGCATGCACTAACTTTGTTCATTCCTTGGCCCGGCTCGGATTAATAAAACTATGCGTACTCCTACTGTCCGCTAAGATTGATAAAAGTTTCCCTTTTATGGTGCCACTAATTCAAATAGTACTATGGTCTATATTCCCATGCAAAGCATTGATGGATATCTCTAGGTTTTCTTCCTCTTGTTGTACATCTTGACAACTAACTCGTTCTTCCTCAGACATTTCATTTCATTCTACTTTTGCCATCATATTAAATTGTTTTAACTTTCACTGTTGTGTATGTCCAAATTCTCCCATACATGAAAAACACAGTTTATTTGATCTTCTATAGTCTAGTAGGGTCTGTCTATTGTTGTTTTGAGTGAAAGGGGTTTTCTGAGTAGATGTAGTTGACAGACTGGTTGTTCTTGGTGCCAAAGGATAATATGTAGTTGAATTTCCCTTCAGAATTGTTCTATTCTTTCTGTTGTCCACCTCTAATGTCAATTCATAAAGCTTTACTTTCCTATAAGCCTGATCCAACCTTTATGGTTCATGTATTTTTACCTTGTGTTTTAATTCTTCCTTTAATCTACTAATAAAATTGAAGGTAAAGTAATTTTCTTCTAAATGTGGGTTCTCTTGTAGCATGAAAGGCTTCAGTTTTTCAAATTTTGCTAAGTAATCTATCATTGTTGACGCCTGAATTAGCTTGTTGAATTCATGTATGACATTCGTGTAGTTCATATTACAAAATCGGTGACACAAATTAGTCCATAAACTCTTGCCATGTAACTTTATTCTTCTGCATTATATACCCATCGAACCATGCCTCGGCTTGCCCAATTAGGAATATGGCAACATAATTTAGCTTCTAGTGTTCAAGTACATCAAAAATTGAGAAGTATTTTTGGCATTTCTTAACCCAACTCCTAGGATTGATCCCATCAAACATATGGAGTTCAATGTTGGGTATGAGAATATGTTGGTTATGTGCACGATACTCTCTTGAAAGTAATTCTTCCTTCTCACTACCGGTACCTTCCATGGTGGAATGATTTTGTTTACAGGGTATGGTGGGTCGGTTCCAAGTTGGTTCTTGAAAAATTGAGTTTAGTATTTTTTTTTTGTCTAGATGTTAATAATCTTGGTTCATCAGTTTTGAAATAATATCTTTCTTTATTGTTGATGAAGGTTACTTGTATTGGTTTCTTGTCATCCAATTTGTTGTGGCACTTTCGATTTGTCTATTCGCTACTCGTGGGGGAAGATTCTCTTTCTATGCTGCCTTGGTCACCAAGGTCAAGATTCTTTGAACGTATCCATGAGTTTTCTACGTGCTTGATTCCAATGATACCAATATGCTTTATAAGGTGGATTTTTGTTCTGCCCACCATTCAGGGGTTCTTATTTCTTTGATATTTTTTTCTTCTGTAATCGCAGGTCGTGTGTTGTAGAGTCTTGATCGTTAGGGTTCTTGGTATGCGTTTTCTTAGACTTTTCTAGTTTGTTTTGAATCTTGAATCGACTCTGATTACCAATTGCTATGACTCGAAGAATAAGAGAAGCAAATTTCAGAAAAGAAGAGGTAAAGATTTAAGTATTTTATTTTTTGTTGACTGATATGATGCAAGAATAATGCATCTTTATATATTTTTATATAATCTAACTAGCTAACTCTTTTACTTACATAGGTGGCCTCCTAATCGGCTAATTATAAGGCCCATTACTCATACATGGTCCGATTGAAATAACACTACCCAATAGTCTAACTGTCCAACCAGATGACACAATCTGTTTAAACTCAATGTCCGTATAAAACGCCGTCATTTAGTTTACCCCATTACACAAATCACTTTGTATCCCCTTAGATTGGCCCTTCTCGCTGAATTCCTCAATTCCTAAATCCCCAATTCATCTGTCTTCTATGCAAAACCCTAAAATAGAATTTTCAATCGTAATATACCTCTGATTAAAAGATAATAAATAAAGGATTTGTATATTTTATGCCTTTGATTTGTCAATGAGAGGAAGTAGTTGCAATAAATGTACAAACATATGTAGATAAAGGGTATTCTTACTTTTTTGATATTCGAAACTGAATGTTTTTATAATATAAGAATCATTTCTCTTCACTTGCATTGTTGTCATTTTATTTTTCTTAAAGCAAAAAAAAATGTATTTAGTTGCAATTTGGGGTTAAACTGTTTTGTTCACAGGGCTTCTTTTAGAACACTTTTATGAATGCAAAATACTATTATAATATTATACACTTATTCTATTACTTTTATACTTTTGGACTTTTTTTTTCTAAATCATATTTTTGACATTTTTCTCTCTTTTTCACTCTTTTTACAATGATAAATCTCACCTTTATTTATAAATTCTAGTGACAATTGGATTATTAACAATTGCCAATATTTTAGTTATTAATCTTATAAATATCTAGATTTTTTTATAAAAAAAATTAGACATGATATTAAATATTATAAATATCTAAACTATTTTATGAATATTTCTAAGCATTTAATGTTTCTATATTGTTCTGGAATATTCTCAAAATTATCTTTTAAAATATAATTATAGATTTATTTAGAAGTTGTTTTTGGCTTTCAACGCCTCCTATTTTTAATCAGTTGGTGGTTGCTCTTGTTGTCATTGTATCCATCAGCGATGGATAGTCGTTGGTGTCCAAAGGTGCCAAATTTAATTTTTGTTCTAATAGAGGAATTGTAATTTTTTTTACAGAGATATTTTATCTTTATCAAAACATAATATAATAAGTTGTAAAGTTTTCATTCTTCCAACATAAAATATGCGATAAAGCCATTAACTCTACAATAAAATTAAACCTCTTCTACTATGATTGTCAAAGATTTATTGACGAGGCCTAATTGAATGATAATTTTTAAAGGTAAATGATTAAGTAATATTTTTTTATTTATTTTAATTCAAGTTGTTTGATCTTATATCTAATGTTAGTATTAATTTAGTTAATCTAATTAAGAAAATAAAATCATAAATCTAAATTTGATTTTTGTTATGTAAATGAATTAATTTATTATGCATTTCGAGATGTTTTATTATAATTATGTGATAGTAATGTCTTTCGTACCTTTTAAAATAATATTGTTTTTTTTATTATTTACTTTTATTTTTATTTTTATTTTTCTACTTGTTATTTTATAGAGACCTTAGATCTAATATGCATGTTTAATTTTATCATTTATATTTTTTTAAATAAATAAATAAATAATAAAGGTAAAATTATGCATAAAATCTAAAATAGTTGAAAAGATTCAATCAGGGTTAAAATTAAGTTTTGGCTCCGTTCTCGGTCCCAGTTAATTTTATGCATCGGGTGTATCTGGAGATTTCGAGCAGTAATGATTCATAGGGGGAATGGGGCTAACCGTGGTTCTCATCAATGACAAACCGACATCTTCAAAATGGGACGATGAGCAGAAATGATCGTGGGGCTGTCAAGAGGTAGAAACAAGAGCCAAATCGTAACCACGTCTCGGAGCTCGGACGCCGATAACCGGAGATTGATAGCACCTGTTCCACGGAAAGAACAAGATTGTGTACGTTTTGGATTCTGTTACAGAGATTCGAATGTGTCGGATATATGAACACGTTCGACACAGATAATGTTAATTTTTCTTTAATTTCATGTATTTTAAGGGTCATTGCAAGGTCATACCAAATATGAAAAATATTTGAATGAAATACTCATAAAAAATGAGTCGGAAACACAGTTACCAGAAAGGAAATATGGTTGCAGATGGAATAGCGTCATTGACTGCAAGTTAAAGACCTTTTATTCTAAGCCAATTTACTTCATTAAATGCTAAGTAAATAAATCTTGGCCCTCTCCTCCACAGATATTTAAACTTGCAATACAAGTAGTTTAATAAACCCTATATATTTCCCACACACCCAAACAACTCTACTCCAATGGACTGCTTTTGATTACTTGCTCAAGGCTGTGGAGGTGGATCAATAGAAAGCTGCAAAGGGAAGATATGGTTCCAGCTCTTTGGCACATTTGCAGTGCAATGGAGGAGAATCCATGGGGAGGAAAAGGTCCATCCACAATGTCATTGTCAATTTCAATTGGGGACAGAAACCCTAAATACTAAGACAGAACAGAGAGGAACATGGCCAGAAGAAGAGAAAAACCATGGAATTGGTCCCTCCTTGTGCTCCCCCATTGTCACGCAACGTATTGAAGGAATGGGTGGACGAAATTTGGTTTTCGTGATCGAGAAGAAACTGTTTTACAGGGACGTCAACCCGTAAGCCAACCGACTTTCGATCCCGTTCTCACTGATATAATCTCATTCCTTTCTCACGGAATTAGAGGCCTACATTTGGAGGGAAAGAATAACGCCATTACAGCTCTCCTACTGGAACCATGGATGGTGAAAAGAGAGGTCAACTTTAACAAGTGGACAATGGGGAAGAGTTCAATGTATGTAATTAAAACAGCTTGGAATTCTGTCGTGAAGAACAATGGACTGAAGGCACTACAAGAACTAAAACTTTTCATGACCATTTAATCATAACACTAAAGATTTTCGTCACAAAAAGTATGAATTAATCATAACACTAAAGATTTTCGTCACAGAAAATATATTATTTATGACGAAAATTATTTTTGTCACTTTTGAAATGAGTAAGATTTATTTTTATTTTGGCACTCTTTAGATAATAACTGTGACAATTTTGAAATTCATCATACGTAATTCGTTATTAATAGTGTTTTATTGTGACCAAAACAAGTTATCGTTATCAATGGGTCACTAATAGAATGGTCGAATTGGCGCCAACTTATTTTTCGTTGGAAAAATTGTAATAATAACAATATATTACGTAGTCAATATTATTATTCATAATTGTGATGAAAATATTTTTTCACTAGTCTTAGTTGGTGTTTTGTGACGATAATTATTTTTGTCACTAGTTTTAGTCAGTGATTTGTGTTGATAAATTTTTTGTCACTAGTCTTAGTTGGTGATTTGAGACGACAATAATTTTTATTGCTATTGAAATGAATAGTTGTGTCTTGCGTGTATTTAATCACTAATAAAGTGTTTGAATTGACGTCACATTTTTTAAACAAAAAATGATATAATAGTTATAACATATTAAATGATCTCTATCATTATCCATAATTGTGACAATAACATTTTTCACTAGTAAGTTTATTATTTTATAATGGTATAATTGTGACAATCTTAAATTACGTCACAAGTATCACTACAAGAGTAAATGTTTTTACTGGCAAATTGATGACTATTAGTAATTTTATTTCGTCACTGTTATAGTAATAACTATGATGATTATATTTTTCTCATAGTTAAATTCTCACTATAAGTATGTAGTTGTGATACAAATTTTACCGTCACAAAAAATTTGATATTATTAAAATATGTAAATTGACACAATTATTTCATTGGCGAAAAATGATATGATAGTGACAATATATAAAGCGATAATTATTATTTGATATTTATCGTGACAATAAAGTTGTTTGTCACTTAAAATTTTACTTTTTGTTGTGATAAATATCGACATCAATAATAATTAAAATTTTTGTTAAGATAAACTAGTTTGTCAAACATTAATACTTTGTTATTAGTATTATGCTCTAATTTGATCAATTTTAGTTTTTTATATATTTTAAAATTTTAAATTTCAATAACCATCCAAATTGTACAATGACTATATGACTAATAAAATTACAATAACCTTTTAAATATTTTGTTGTATATTATTATGAACTTTTATTAACGACATAAATGACCAATGATACTATAAACTTTGATTGTGTCATTTAATTTAATCTGCAATTATGATCAGTTTTTTCTTCAAAATAATTGATTAATTTTTATATGTAATTATGATCTTTGTGGAGATATATATGAATTTTACAAATACCATTTAATTATTAGTACTTTCTTTTTTTAATTTAGAAATTTCACTACAAGGGTTAATACATTGTCAAATATTTTTATTTTATTTTTTAAATATAATCTAAGAACACTTGGTTTTATTTTAGATTTAAAATTTGATATTTATATGATTATATTTTAAAATAAACCTAATTATTTTTTTATATTTATCTTCCATGAACGTATTTCTTCCAACAATTGTTTAACATAAATATTATTTTTTTTCTAACAACATATATTTCTTTCTCGTCCAAAATTTGTGACCAAAACTTTTTTTTATAGTGTCGTAAAAAATTTTTGTAACCAAAATTTTGATATTTGTGACAAAATTACTAAGAACCATCAATTTTCCAGTAAAAACCTTTACTTTTGTAATGATATTTGTGACGTAATTTAAGACAATCACAAGTATATCATTATAAAATAATAAACTTACTAGTGAAAAAAATGTTATTGTCACAATTATGAACAATGATAGAAACCGCTTAATATGTTTTAACTATTATATCATTTCTTGTTTAAAAAATGTTACGTCAATTCAAACATTTTATTAATGACTAAATACAAGTATGATACAACTATTCACTTCTTGTTTTAACTATTATATCATTTCTTGTTTAAAAAATGTTACGTCAATTCAAACATTTTATTAGTGACTATTTTAAGTGTTTTGGTTGTAACGGTTGTTAAAATTTTTTGTTAAGTGACACATATCACATTTATATATATAATGTTGAAATTTTATTTAAAATAGAAAACTTAAAATTATATATATATATATATTAAAAAAACTCAAATCCTTAAACTTTGAAAACTATAATTTCAATTTGTATGCCCATCCCGATCGTCGATCATACCTCCACCAGAACCTCCACATGACGATAAATTTAACATAACAACCCAGAAACCCAACGACTCTGATGAAGGCAATGGTAAACTTGAGCCCCCAAACAACGAACCTGAACCCTCAAAATCGTGACATCCAGACGATCCGATTATATGCACGTTAACAAGTGTAATAACAACCGACAAGGGAGATACTGAGGGTGGCAGAGGTGACAACAGTTGTGGTAACAATGGTTTTGTAATTGTAAAGAAATTAAGGTTTTTTAATATAACAATATTTTTTAAAAATTAAATATTTTTTTAAAATTACCTGAATATGACATGTGTCATTTAACAGAATTTATTAATGGCCATTACTACCAAAACATCTAAAATTGTAACGTTAGACACTTAGATTGATCAAAAAATATTTTAGACACCTAAATAAGAAAAAAGTATAATTTGGATACTTATTTTTCTATTAAACATTTTTATTACACATTTTGGTATTTCTTTAGTATTCGTATTAAAATTAAACGATATAATATCTTAAAAACTAATAGTGTTATATGTGACACACATGCAGATAGTGTTAGACCTGAGTGATAAAATAATTTTTTTATAGACATATGTTAAAATATAACGTCACAGTTCATTGATTTAACACAAATATACAAAGTAAAAATAAAATAAAAAAGAAAAAGCAATCCTCGTATTTTTTTTTTTGTTAATCTGGGGTAAGCATAAGGTGTATCTATTAAAAGATAACTTTTAATTTTTTGATATTGAACGCTCACACCCGTAATATCTATGGTGTTCGAACCTAAATCTTAAGCAATAACAACGATTCCTCAGGAAAATCAACCCTCGTACTAAGAAAACAAAACTTAGTGACCGTTTTTAATAACCAATTCTTTCTTACTTTCAGATATATATATGTACTTTACTTGCAAGACAAGAAGTTTAATAAACCCTAAATAACCCCCCCCCCCCCAAAAAAAAAAAAACAACTCTACACCGCCAAAGAAAAAGAATTTGAACTTCACCGTCTTCTTTTGAATTACAATCAACCTCGCTCTTCTATTTTTGATTAATTCTCCAAAGAACCCCGCTTTCTAATTGCTGTCAACCTCTCTCTGGTTTTCTTCAGTCAAAAGAGTATAGTTTTCCCGAGGAAGATATGGATCTTCTGAGTTTGGATGATTTCAAGAACACAAAAACTGATCCGCAATGGACTGCTTTTGATTATTTGCTTAAGGCCGTGGAGGTGGACCAACAGAAAGCTGCAAAGGGAAGGCATGGTTTCAACTCTTCGGAACATTTGCGTTGCAATGGAGGAGAATCCGTTGGGAAGAAAAGGTTCATCCACAATGTAATTGTCAACTTCAATTGGGGACAGAAAACCCAAATACTAAGACAGAACAGAGAGGAACATGGCCCGAAGAAGAGAAGAACCATGGAATTGATCCCTCCTTGTGCTCCCCCATTGTTGCCCCAGAGGTTCAGGCAACGCATTGAGGAAATGGGCGGAGCAAATTTGGTTTTCGTGATCGAGAAGAAACTGTTTTACTCGGACGTCAACCAGCAAGCCAGTCGACTTTCCATCCCGTTCTCGCAAGTTCAATCCCACGCCTTCCTCACAGAGTCAGAGGCCCTACATTTAGAGGGGAAGAATAACACCATTACAGCTCTCCTACTGGAACCATCAATGGTGAAGACAGAGGTCAACTTTAACAAGTGGACAATGGGGAAGAGTTCAATGTACGTAATTAAAACAGCTTGGAATACTGTGGTGAAGAACAATGGACTGAAGGATACAACTGTTGTTCGGCTCTGGTCGTTCCGTGCCAACTCTACTTTATGCTTCGCTCTTCAAAAGCTCTGAGTTTTGTTAGTCAAAGTGAAGTTGTCAACAAGATTTGTAGCGTTGAAACTCGTTTGAATCGTTTTTGTTATGCTATTGTGAATTATCGGATTTTTTATAATTCTGAGTTTATGTCATCATCCAGGATGTTGATGATAAATAGAGTTTATTAATTAGTTCTTTTATGTGTTTTTGGGTTTTTGACCGTTAGATCCTTATATATATATATATATATATATATATATGTTTGACCAATTCAATTATTCGAATATGTATGTATGTGTGTGCATACATTCAACATTTGACAACAATTTGAGAACTACTTTCATATTTATGAACTGGTGGATGTCCGTTTAAAAAATTCTTCAATTTTTTATTTGTTCCGCGATTTTGCACCTTTTCTGCAAGTTCTCTTCTTCATTTAGGACAGATAGGAAATCCTGATAACCGTCTAGCACATTACGCTCAGAAACTTGCTCTTGTGGGCATGGAGATCCATTTTCAGCTTCATTTCCTGCCGATTTCTCAACAGTGCCACTCTCCTCTAAAGGAACCACCTTAGCCCCCTTTTAAGTTGCATGAACCGGCACTATCCTTTGATCTTGAACTTGCAGTCTCGGTCTCGGACAAGGCAAGTCTCCAGTAGTAAAATCAAGAGATTCAGGGGGACCATTGGGAATAGGAACTCCATTCTGTTCACACCAACTTGCGACGAGACCCTTAACAAGTAATTAGGAGTCAAAGAGAGATGCGGAAGCTTCTGTTGAGTCTTTGGGCAGGTGTCATGCCCATCACTAAACCACATTTCTCAATGCAGATCCTTTCATACGTTTGTCCAGAAGCAATTATGACTGGATCGTGCATAAGCTGCAATGATATTGGACATCGTAATTCTTCAGGGGGAAGTGGCATATGACCAGATCTAATATTTGACTTGAAATTAAAAGAACTGAGCTTAGATAGCTGCCGCTCAAATGCCAGGCCATTACCACATGCCCCTCCACCCTCAAGAGAACCCTGAACAGTGGGGGAACAAGGTGTTGAACCCTGCAAATCATTATCATCTGAAACCTCACATCGAAATTGTCGTAACCGGTTTTCGTCCGGGCACGAAATTTTTTATACTTGGCGCGAAAAATAATGTGAATAATAAATAATTTGGGAGTCGCCATCGGCCTTTTGGGTCAGGTAGGTCGAATACCTAAAAATTATCTTTTAAAAGAGTTTTTAAGAAAACATCAGTTAAAAGATGAACTGATCTGCGTTTATAACCAAAAATTCATTCTTTTTATTAATAAAAAGAGATTCGTGGTCGGTTACGTTTAGGGAAGGATTAGCACCCCTACAACGCCCAAAATTGATACTTTTTAATTATAAATTGTCTCTATTATTGGAAATTTAAAAATTCAAAGATATATTTAATTATATTATTTCAAATTTTATTACTATAATTTTTAAGAAAATATATTAATTTAAATATATTTATAAAATATTTATTTATTTAGAAATATCAGAAAAAGACTTCTAGGTGCCTTAAGACAGCTCTTTTCTTCGATATTAAAAAATAAATAAATGACTAAAACATTTTCTTAAGATAATAAAAATTTATTTTAATATAGTAAGATATTTATTTATTCAAAAATATCAGAAAAGGGCTTCTAGGTACCTTAAGACAGCTCTTTTCTTTGATATTAATAAATAAAAATAAATATTAAAATTTTAATAATTTAAATAAAACTAAATTATAATTTTTATAATGTTTAATTATTTAAAATACCAGAATAGAACATCCTGTTGTTTTAAGACTGTCATTTTCTTTGATATTGAAAATAAATAAACATTATTATTTAAAAGAATATAGGTATATATTTATATGAATAAGATAATAATAAAATAATTATGAAAATAACAATTTAAACATATAAAATTAAAATATTAAAATTAAAATTAAATATAAAAAGTAATAAAACTTATAATTAAAATTAGTGACTAAATTATGACATATCAAGATTAAATGCTCTAGTTTGAAATATTATGAAACCTAGGTGTTACTAATGTAATTAATCCTTAATTAATTAATTAGAGGTCAAAATAAAAGTTATTAAAGTTATAAGGACTAAATACGGTATTTACCCTAAATATATATAAGTATACAGGCTAGGACTAAATTATAAACTAAATAAAATCGAAAGACCGAATTAAAAGGTTCAAGATTTGATTTCAGTGACCAAAATGAAAAGTTACAAAACTGTGGTGGCAGCGGGTATGGTTTACCCACACGATAAATTACAAATATACCCCTCCCCCAAAACGACATCATTTGGGAGGAGTATTTAAATACCCCAAACGGCTGGCCCGAAGGGCCAACCCCTCATTTCTTCTTTCTCTCTTCTCTCTCTAACTGAGAGTTTAATATTCTCTCTCGCCTCTCTCTCTTCAAATCCCTCATCGGAGGGATTAGAGTTTCGGCCGGCAACCGTGCTCCGGTGCCGACGGCCACGGTCAACGGTGGTCGGAAATTTTTTAAATTACCCTAGGATATAAATCTCATTGTTCTAAGGCCGAATCCGGTATCTATTTTCCCCAAAAGTCCCTGGAATTTCCTAGATCTAAGAAAATACCTTCGGTATTTTCGGTACTTCGGCGATGTTTGGAGTTCTCCGGCGAGGTAAGTTCTTCTTTCTCTTTTCTCAGCTGATGGTTGATTTGTGTTGGTGTGGTTGTCTCCGGTTTTTGGTTATCTCCGGTTCTTCCTCTCTGGTTTTTTCTTGCTCTCCGTGGCTGTGTGTCCTCTTTATTTTGCAGGTAACGGTGGCTTTTATAGCCACCACGGTGCTCCTCTCGGACTGGTTAAAGAGTGTAAACTTCGGTGAGTCACCAAACTATGTGGTGACTCACCCCATAGCTGAGACGTGGACGGCCGGCGTGATGTTTCTGGAGTCTTCGAAGAGGCGGTGATGTCGTGGCTACAGCGGGGTGGAACACCTGGAGGTGGCAGCTGGGCTCTTCTGGAAACATGAGGCGGCGCCGCGCGGGGCTTCTGGAAACGGCGACTGGGAGCTAGGGTTTAGAAACCCTAGCTGAAACCCTAAATGTTTAGGATTTCATTTTGGTCTGGGCCGGTTGATCGGGCCTGTACTGGATTGGGCCTCTAATGTAATTTGTAATATATATATTTAATAATAAATAATAATAATAATATATTATATTAATAATAATTATTATTATTATTATGAAAAAAATTAATGTTTACAGCTGCCCCTTTTTTCTCATTCTTGTGTTAACAAGAATAGAGTAAAGACGAAAAAGACAATAATTTTTTCATTTGGCCTCTATTGAGTATGATGAAAATGTTTGAAAACATCATGCACTGAAGGGCTTACAGATGACCCGAAGGTTTTTGAAAACATCAAAAAGCTCCCGAATGCTTTTTTGGAAACATCATGCACTGTAGGACTTACAGATGACCCTAAGGCTTTGAAAACATCAAAAAGCTCCTGAAGGCTTTTTGGAAACATCATGCACTGTAGGACTTACAGATGACCCTAAGGCTTTGAAAACATCAAAAAGCTCCCGAAGGCTTTTTGGAAACATCATGCACTGCAGGACTTACAGATGACCCTAAGGCTTTGAAAACATCAAAAAGCTCCCGAAGGCTTTTTGGAAACATCATGCACTGTAGGACTTACAGATGACCCTAAGGCTTTGAAAACATCAAAAAGCTCCCGAAGGCTTTTTGGAAACATCATGCACTGTAGGACTTACAGATGACCCTAAGGCTTTGAAAACATCAAAAAGCTCCCGAAGGCTTTTTGGAAACATCATGCACTGCAGGACTTACAGATGTAGGAAATAGTTTAATAAGTAAAAAAACTAAGAAAATCGTTTTCTTACTTTTCAACAATTTCATTTTAGAAAAGATAAAATGAGAAACTATGGAAATCGTTTTCTCATTATTTTTCAAAATAACAACATCAAAAAGCTCCCGAAGGCTTTTTGAAAACATCATGCACTGCAGGACTTACAGATGTGGGAAATAGTTTACTAAGTAAAAAAACTAAGGAAATCGTTTTCTTACTTTTCAACAATTTCATTTTAGAAAAGATAAAATGAGAAACTATGGAAATCGTTTTCTCATTATTTTTCAAAATAACAACATCAAAAAGCTCCCGAAGGCTTTTTGGAAACATCATGCACTGCAGGACTTACAGATATGCGAAATAGTTTACTAAGTAAAAAAACTAAGGAAATCGTTTTCTTACTTTTCAACAATTTCATTTTTAGAAAAGATTGAATGAGAAACTATGGAAATTGTTTTCTCATTTTTTTCAAAATAACATGTTGATTGGGTAACATGCCCCAATCTCAAGATAATGATCATTTTTGTGGATTGCGTCCATCTCTTCTTCAGATGTTTGCATGATTACTGTATTTGTGGTTTTGAATACCTTCTTCGTGTAAGGTATTTTTTACCATGAATCTTTTTGTTCTTCCGAAGATCTGTAAAACTTCATGTTTGAATGCACTCAGATGTATCAATGTAATGCATTGTCTATTGTGTAAATGATATTCTTATGAATGCATGAATGTTGATGCAATCTTCATTTGACTTCAAAGTGGTGAACTTGGTCTTCCTTCACTTCATCATTTATTGCCAGTGTTACCTCTGGATATCAGTGTAGAAACTTATGCTATCCAGCTTGCATTTCTGCAGAATCATCTGATCAACTTGTATCTTTGCATCTTCTTTGCTTTATTTAAGTCTCAGAAGAAATGTTTCACTTGTGGAACTCTTGTCGTAGTCAAAATTATGACCCTGATGCCTCATTTTGTCTTGGATAAAACCAACTTTATTTGCTTGGACTTGTGTAGAAATCCCATAAAGCTTTCATCTTTGAAAAGAGAATCTATCATCTTTAAAAAGAGAATCTATCATCTTTGAAGAGTGTAGATGTAGATATGTCTAACTCAGCGGGGATTAATTAGGGGAGTAGAGTCTGTTCTGATTTGACTCTTGAAACACATCATAAGGAGAATTTATCTCAATTCCTTTCATGTCCCCACATTTAAATCAGATCTCGAATAAGGCAACTTGGACCATATCATGTCGAGATGCTTAACAACAACATGTCATTCAACCTTATTTGGCTCCACTAGTTTCTTGTTGTCAAAATTTTCAGCTCTCCTTCTGTGGAAAGAAATCTTCATCTTGTATCAATAAAGGAAAACAATATGATAACAACATTGGTTCAACACCATAATCACTGGTTCATAAAACATTTGACAACACATTCTACATCTCCTGTGGCTTCTGCTCGAATTGTTGGTCAATGAAGCTCTTTGCATGGTGTTCAAAGTTTTTGCATGATGTCACACAACCACTTGAGAACAAAACTCAATGGGAATACAAGTGAAATACTGGTATGACAAAAAAAGTTGGTCAAATTCACAAAACGTGCTGGTGTTGAATTGAATAGGAGACACTAATTGATCTCGATATCATCTCGGGCAAGGGCAAGTGTAAAACTTATCACGTTTTCTTCTTTAATGAGCATTGTAGAAAGTAGAAACACTTCAGCTATAGGATCCATGTACAGAAAGATATCCGTGGAATTCTTGCTGCTGGGGATGAAACGCACATGATAAAACCCAAAATAGATAAAAATTCAGTTCAGCCTGGCTGGCAATGATGACCCCAGTAATAGCGGGAATAACAATAATGTAAGTGAGTCGAGTCTCCCTTTCTAATGTCATCAAGCAAACAACAACTGATGTGAAAAACAACTTCGTAATCCCAACAGTATGGTTGAAACTAACTGCCAGGAATCTCAAAGAAATATTTTCAATCATCACCGACACACATAATACAAAATTCAGAGCTGAGATCTTGAGGAACTGAACCCTGGATCGAGTAGTCTATCTGGGGATCATCTTTATTCATGCAATCATGATGTAGTTTATCAAAGAACACATTGTCATGTGACACATGATTTAAGAAGATTGGGTATTTGAAACCATACTTGCTGAGTAGATATTTGTTCAACAACAGGACCCTAATGCAACTGCATGATGAACGAAGCAATATAGTCAGCTCGACTGTCACTGTTTTATCATTTTTATTCTTCATACCTTTCTATCTCATTGGAAATTTCTGCTCAAGTCAATGATTTTTAACACATGATGATATGGGCCTTCAGCATGCCCCAACATTGACTAATACAAATGTTCAAAATGCATCAATAGTCCTGATTCTGATTGAAAAGGATTTTCAGCACGCCCCAACATTTGCTTTTTGTTAATCTGAGCCTTCAAAATGCCCCACGTGGATCTGTCTGAAAGAACCTTTAAAATGCCCCAACATTTGCTGATACAGATGTTAAAAGTGTGCTCAACATTACTTCTTGTTGAGATGAGCCTCCAAGAATGCCCAAATGTTCATATTGTTGTGAGCCTTCAAAATGCCCCAATATTCTATTTCTGGTTGAAATGGGCCCTCAAGATGTCCCTCTAGATATGTTTGTTTCACTCTCAATGTCTGTTTGACTGAAATGTCATGATCCCCACGAGGTCCAATTTTGACAATGAACTGTTGTAGGTACTTGTAGCTTTATTCGTGCCCCAAATTTGTTTATTTTGAATAGTCTCATTCTGGTGTCACTGAACAGTAGTATTGTCAAGTAACTAGAGAAATTCTCTTCATGTTGTCACAAACTTAAGAAGTACTAAATCATTATGGCAGAAATGTCTGAGATATGTGTATTCTGAATGAGGTGACTATTTTTTGTATCTGGAGGGATTTAATCAGACAGAGCGGTATAAATCGCTTGGTAATCAATTCCAGGCTTACACAGTGGCTTATCATCTTTCAGTGAAGGCTATATCTGAAATATACTTTTCTGTGGGAGAGAAACCAATTTACGCGAACAGTAATCTGATGCAATGGCAAGACTACATATACAATGGTACAAGCTCATCAAAAATCCGCACCCATGCAACATGTTGATTCTGATAACAACTCATTTGATTATGAAGCGATCTTTTAGGATGATTTCACAGATATTGATAGTTCTTCTAATATCGAGTAAATCATGAATTCTGATTCTGATGAGGAGAATAAACTGTTATACTTGACAAAAATGGGATACTAGAGGCTAAGGCTTCAATAACCATGGATATATGTGGTCTGAATTCATCAACTGCAGAGTTGACAGATTTTATATGTGCTGCTCAAATATCAAAGGCTGCTGATGTACTTCTTTCAGTAGAAGATAGGAAGCAATTATGCAATGACCCTAATAACAAGAAAAGGCTAAACTCGAGCTATGATTTTTGGAAAAGGAAGAAACAGCGGAAGCTTGAAAAGAAGCTTCTTAATGAAGACGATCATGCAGTTCATCTTCTTAATCCAATGATTGGTTCTGGGGTTCTTATCGAACCAGATCAGATAACTCAAAGAACACTTCCAGAAGATACTATTGGGTCTCCTTATTTCTACTACGAGAACATGGCACTTGCTCCAGTTAATGTTTGGACTGAAATATCACAGTACTTATTCGATGTAGAGCCAGAATTTGTAGATTCGAAGCATTTTCATGCTGCTACACTGAAAATGGGCTATATTCATAATCTGCCAATTGAGAACAGATTTCCTCTTATCTTGTTTTCTCCATGCACTATACATGATATTTTTCCATTGACAAAGAAATGATGGCCTTCCTAGGATCCAAGAACAAAGTTGAACTGTTTATAAACATGTACAGGAAGTACCAAATTGACAGAAAGGACATGTAAGGTTCTTGAAGCTTGTGACGATGAGCCACCTTTAAGTGTTCAGAAGTATGTTCTTGATGAGTGCTGAAAATGGAATCTAGTATGGGTTGGAAGGAATAAATTTACTCCACTTGAACCTGATGAAGTGGAAATGCTTCTAGGTTTCCTTAAAAACCATACATGAGGAGCTGCTAGAAACATGTTCCCCGGTGGTATCAATGTCCTGTCTCTTTTCTCTGGAATCAGTGATGCAGAGGTTACCTTCTATTGTCTTAGTATACTTTTGAAAACAAATGTGCAAGAACTGAATGATGATCGTTTAGAGCAATTGATGAGTAGATTTGTCGAATTCGACCTTGTTATCGGTGGCATCCAGCGTAACAACCTTACTGGATGAAATAAACATCATCAGGATGAACTAGAAGATTTTTGTTGGTGCATTTTCTTGCAATGACTGCTACAAAAGCTGTCTCTTCTGCTGCTCCAATATATCCCACTCTTTTCGAATCATGGAACGGTTTAGTTGACAGTAAAACTGGTCATCTTCAACTTTTGGAATCCTGTAACCAATGTTACCCTATATAAAAGGCCTATAAGGGTAGATTCTGTTCCAATGTCTTGTTCTGTGCCATAAATCCTCAATTTCAAATTCAACAATATTCTGAAGGACATAATGGATATAATCCTGACAAGGAAAATAATCGACATGGAAGAGGCAGCAATGATGCATCAAGACTTGAACCAGTATCACGGTATAACCAGAGTGGATATGGTGGACTTGTTCATGGCTCTATGATGTAATCTTCTAGAGAACATGAATTGATGGTTGGGGAAAATAATCTGTCTGGTGATGCTTATCGCCCTCAGCATGAAATAAGTGATAATCTTTCTTGATGGATTGCTAATAATGTCATAGAAGAGCATCATGAGTTCAATTCTCCAGACTTTCTGGCTTCTTGGACCACTTGCCTTCAAAAATGTGAAGTGCTTCATTATTCTGGCCTCGTTCATTCTTTTTCTACAACAGAGATAGAATAAGCAAAAATTGCTTCAAGGACCTTCTCCATTTGAGACTGTCCTATTTGAAAATGTTTTTCCTCCTTTCTTTATCGAAGAATGAAAGAATTTTGTAGAATGTTGCCTATCATAGGTTCACAACATGAATTCAAAGAATATCAAAAGAATCAACAACTCTGTAATGTTTGAGAATTATAATTCTTTGACAAGTATCAAGATTTGGTTTGGGTTTCAGGATGGCCTTCCTATTTTCTTTGGTTACATCTATTTAAGATGTCACTCATCTATCACTCTTTGTGAACTTTATCACATTCCTCACTTTGAGGACTTGGTATTTTAACCGGATACGTACAAAATGACGCAACTAGGATTGTCAATTACTAGACCTTATAGAGTCTTTTCATTTCAATTCTCTGGAATCTTTCATTTAGACTCGTCTAATCAAAGTAGTGAGAAAATATCGGTCTAAAAATGAGATTTCTGAGTGCTTGTGTGAAGTTGACTATAACAGGTGTTTCGCAACTCCCTTAGTCCATTTGTTAACATATTTGCCATTTTGGCTAGCTGAATTCAGCTTTATTGAATATAATAATATAATCACCTTTATCAGGCTAATTGAAACTTATCCATAAAGCCGGGGCGATTAACCAATTGCTCTAGAGGGACAACTTTATTGCATATAATAATATAATAGGTTAGCTGAATATTATCCATATAGCCGGGGCTATTAACTAATTGCTCTAGAGGGACAATTCAAGCTTTATTGTATAATAATATAACATGGGTGTTCAAATCCAATTTCTTAAGCTTGTTAAGAAGAACTTATTATAGTCTAGGTGTTTTGGTGGAATTCAGAAAATCTCTTTGTTAGAGTTCAATTCTCAAGCAACTGACTTAAACTAGATTTACCTATTTGTGAAGATTACGTTCATCATCGAACGGCATCAATAGAAAAATACTCTAGTTGGTTTTGTAATGTAATACATCAACGATGCCCCATGTTGTACGCTCCTATATATAAATACCAAGCCTTTTTGTAATTCCTTTCAATAGGAGTAGGCTATCTCATATTTGTAATAGGATAGTGTTTGGGTGTATTTCTTCTGAGGTAAGGTCAATGGTCCTTGTTTTTCTGGTTTTCAATCCTGATATTCTGTCAAAGATTATAACTCTAATCATGAAGAGTTTTTAATCCAGTTGATATTCAAAGAACTGCAAGATTACAAAATTGATTCAATGCTCATAACCTTATTAAGCAACACAAATTTATTTATTGCACAAAAGGCGGAGAAAGGAACAAAAAAAAACAAGTTCAAACAAGATACTGAAAATAGAAAGTACTACAGTGATAGATAACACTTCCACTTGTTTATGCATCATGCCTCATTATTCTTATAATGTTGGGTATGTAATAGGATTAGGGTTCTTTTCTTCATTTGCCCCCCATTTCTTGATCATTTCTTGTGTCAAAACCCCTTTATCAAAAAGCATCTCAATTTCTTTTAATAGTGGCCTACAATTGCCTGTAGAATGCCCCTTTACCCCCAAGTGGAAATTACAAACACTATTTTGATCATAGCTATGAGCAGAAGGGTTTGATGTCACTTTAGTTGGTCTTGGTGTGATGTATTGACCTTTAACCAAATGAGGATACAAGTCTGAAATGGAAGTTTTGAACACTTCTAAAGTTTTTCTTGATCGCATGACTTTCTTTGGTCGATTCGAACAGTTACTTGCTCTTTTTCTTTTGTAATTGTGAGGACTCTGGATGCGACACTCATTCACATGATCAGCTTTTGCTTTTTGATCCGTTAGGCTCCTGGATGTGACTTTTGAGTTTTCTTCATTAATTACATTCTCAACTAAATCTCCACTTGTCACAAGATTCTCGAATTCCTTTGTCGGATTTGCCTGCATTAACTCGAAGAAAGGCGCTGGAAGGGAATCACGAAACATACGTGATATTTCTTCTTCTAATATGGGAGGTTGAACTTGTGCTGCCACTCCTCTCCATCTTAAGGCATATTCTTGAAATCTTTCATTGGTTTTCTTCTTTACTCTTCGAAGATCCATACGTCTTGGAGCTAAGCCTTTAACATACCGATATTGTTCCAAAAATGCATCAGCTAAATCAACCCATCTCTTAATCTGTTCTTGGGTTAACTGATTGTACCAGACTACTGCTGGGCCAATAAGGCTATCATGGAAAGAGTGAATTAACAGATCATCAGAACTTAAATATCCTTCCATTTTTCTACAAAACATTCTTAAATGGATTAAGGGACAACTGGTGCCATCATATTTCTCAAAAATAGGCATTTTGAATTTATGGGGAATAATCAAATCTGGAACCAAGCTGAGTTCTCTTGCTTCTAGTTCTTTGTGGGAAGTATCAACACATTTCATATTTCTGATTGCTTCATCCATCCTCTCGAATCTTTCCTCATATTGTGAATAATGAACAAGGCTATTCTTTGGGTTCAATTGGGATGCCCCAGAGTATGTTATCTTTCTCGACTCTTCAATCTGATTGCATGGTAACTCTTTATCAATTATCTCTTATTTATCAGATGCCATACACTGAATAATTTGATTTGATCCATCTGGTACTGAATCTGATGTTTCTTTCCTTATATCCTGAGGTAACCCTGTCAATTGTTCTGGCCACTGATCTTGTAGTCCCTCATAAGATTTCTCCATTGTTTTCATGATGATGGTAAAGTAAAATGAATGAATGACCTTGGTTTTACTGTTACAAAACCTTTCATTAATTACTTACATGTTTTTATATTTAATGTATATAACAGTACTTTAAATAATAAAAAATGTAATGTAAATGTGAAAATGCATAAATGCCAAAAATAAAAATGCAAAATGTGCAATTCAAAGATATAAAAAGTAAGAATACAAAATGAAAATGCATAGATACAAAATGTAAATGCATTTATGAAAAGGTGTTACTCAAGAGTGATCATCTTAGAACAGATTTCATTGAACACAAAAGTTTCGGTACATCAAGCAAAACTTTTACATGTAAGGGACAGCTTTTACTCCTAACTTCTCTATTTCCCTTAAAAGTCAAACTAACTTCCAGTTATGCTCAGGTGTGGAGTTCTCAATCTGCTTTAATTCTCTCGTGAAACCAGCTAAGTCCACCAGCTTATGAGCTACATTGTTTGCTTGAGCAGCGGCTTCCTTCATGATATTGTCTTTTTCCTTCATCTTTTGCATTAACTCTCGAAGTTGTAAACAATATTGTTTATTTTTTCTTGTGAGAAAATCTTTATGTTCAAGAAGTTCTCGTACAAGATCTCCATAATCATCTACACATTTCTTCAATGTTTTGTTCTTGGCCATAGTGGCTTTTAATTCAGTATCGATCTCAAGCTGATGAATCTGATATGATGCTTCCATGTTGGTCATAGTACTATTCAACCTTTGATTTTCGACTTGACATCTTTTCAATTCACTAACAGACGTATTGCATCTTTCTTCTGCAACTCGTGAATTATGATAAAACTTCTTGGGTCTTCCTTCATGTGTGTTACAGTTCTTCTTCAGTTTGGTGACCCCTGTTATCCACTCTTCTGGGGTGTTCCCTATACCAGCATTTTAAAAGGCTTGACTGACCTTCTGGAAATCTTCCTGTATGCTTTCCATTTCGGTGCTCAATTTATCATTTTGATCATTCAAATAACATATTTGGGCTTCGGATCTCAGCAAATCTTCTTCCTTCTGGACGTCCCTACTGATGCTATTACCTTTGAATACATTTGGTGTTGATCTGGCAGGATCTTCAATTACCAAACTAGGTTGATAATTTATCATAAACTACAAGATTCCCTGATCCAAAAGACTTTGGACTCGACGTTTGAAGGCAAGACAATTCTCAATGGTATGTCCTTGAGCTCCGGCATGATATTTACAATAAACGTTGATGTTATACCAATTCGGATACGGAGGTTGGAATGGTTTTATATAATATGGATCCACTTCTCGTGCTTCAAGTAGTTTCTCATACAACTCTTTATATGATATGAGAATAGTATCAAGATGAGAACCACCTTTTATCTTGGATTGAACCTGAGTTTTAGACGTCGGGAGCAGACCAAACTTTGATGATTTCTGATTACATGATTTCTTCTCATCTCTGGGAGCTTTTACAGTGGTCACCATTTCTTTGGTATCTCCAGACGATTTGTGAATACGAATGATGACTGTCTGTAATTTCTCAAGTTGGTTAAGATCCAAAGTCCCTTGCGTATCTGACATTGCAGGGTTAAGTTCATTGAGCTCTCTCTCTTTCTGTGCAGGAATCTCTTCTCTTTTAGCCAAAATAGATATTCTATCCATCATATTGGACATCTGCTCTCTTATTTCTTGTATCTCCTTTTGCTCTTCAATGGGCATACAATCTTTGGGTGCATAGCTCTCCTCTATCTTCAGAGTTCCCTCAGGATGTCTTTTCTTGGCCGCATCATATTTTGTTTGATCATAAAACTTTTTGTCCATTTACGATTTCTTTCCAATATGATGAACAGTCTTTCCAGTAAACACCTTTTGATTATGCCATGATAATGCAAACAAAGAAATCAATATGAATAGATTAGAGCAATAAACATGCATGAAAAAAATAAGAAAAAATAGAATAGTTAGTACCAACTAATGAAAAAAAATCTATCTATCAAGGTATAACTCTTAACCTCATGCTTTCTAGTTCCATGCTTTGTTTGGAAAAATTAACCTAACCACATGATTTCTAGTTCGCATGCATTTATTCAGAAAAAAAATAAAAGGAAATAAATTAAAAACTAAAGCTTATTTCTCCTTTGTGTACACTTACGGACAGAGGTTCAGTACTGTCTTAGATCAGGAGAATTTCTAGGGTTCATTATATGCAAGGTTTCAATTCTAGGAGTAAATGTACTCAAACTGTCATTGTTGATGCCCCCTTGGCTGCCAACCCTCAATCCTAGTCCATTACAGACTTAAACAGATTGAGTTCAATTCGAGGGGACACATTTCTCTATGCTTGACACGGAGAATAAATTCTCACGAAAACATAGAGCATATGAACCCCAAAAGTTACTTGCTAGGTCTGACAAGGAGAATAAATTCTCACGAAGACGTCGCTTTCACTCCCACTTAAAAGGGACCAACTCAATTATAGAGCTTTATGTTATGCAATGCAAGTGTTGTGTGTGAGGAGAAATGTTCAAACCTCTGACAGAAAAATAAATAATGAAATAAAATACTTGCAAGTAAAATGAAATATTAATATAAATATTATAAAAATAATAAGTATATACAAAATTTGAAAAGAAAGAATTATAAATTAAATATATTAATTTATAATTAATAGAGACAATTTATAATTGCTTTTTAAAAGCTTAAGTTGTCCCCAGCGGAGTCGCCAAGCTGTCGTAACCGGTTTTCGTCCGGGCACGAAATTTTTTATACTTGGCGGGAAAAATAATGTGAATAATAAATAATTTGGGAGTCGCCATCGGCCTTTTGGGTCAGGTAGGTCGAATACCTAAAAATTATCTTTTAAAAGAGTTTTTAAGAAAACATCAGTTAAAAGATGAACTGATCTGCGTTTATAACCAAAAATCCATTCTTTTTATTAATAAAAAGGGATTCGTAGTCGGTTACGTTTAGGGAAGGATTAGCACCCCTACAACGCCCAAAATTGGTACTTTTTAATTATAAATTGTCTCTATTATTGGAAATTTAAAAATTCAAAGATATATTTAATTATATTATTTCAAATTTTATTACTATAATTTTTAAGAAAATATATTAATTTAAATATATTTATAAAAATATTTATTTATTTAGAAATATCAGAAAAAGACTTCTAGGTGCCTTAAGACAGCTCTTTTCTTCGATATTAAAAAAATAAATAAATGACTAAAACATTTTCTTAAGATAATAAAAATTTATTTTAATATAGTAAGATATTTATTTATTCAAAAATATCAGAAAATGGCTTCTAGGTACCTTAAGACAGCTCTTTTCTTTGATATTAATAAATAAAAATAAATATTAAAATTTAAATAATTTAAATAAAACTAAATTATAATTTTTATAATGTTTAATTATTTAAAATACCATAATAGGACATCCAGTTGTTTTAAGACTGCCCTTTTCTTTGATATTGAAAATAAATAAACATTATTATTTAAAAGAATATAGGTATATATTTATATGAATAAGATAATAATAAAATAATTATGAAAATAATAATTTAAACATATAAAATTAAAATATTAAAATTAAAATTAAATATAAAAAGTAATAAAACTTATAATTAAAATTAGTGACTAAATTATGACATATCAAGATTAAATGCTCTAGTTTGAAATATTATGAAACCTAGGTGTTACTAATGTAATTAATCCTTAATTAATTAATTAGAGGTCAAAATAAAAGTTATTAAAGTTATAAGGACTAAATATGGTATTTACCCTAAATATATATAAGTATACAGGCTAGGACTAAATTATAAACTAAATAAAATCGAAAGACCGAATTAAAAGGTTCAAGATTTGATTTTAGTGAGCAAAATGAAAAGTTACAAAACTGTGGTGGCAGCGGGTATGGTTTACCCACACGAGAAATTATAGATATACCCCTCCCCCAAAACGGCGTCGTTTGGGAAGAGTATTTAAATACCCCAAACGGTTGGCCCGAATGGCCAACCCCTCATTTCTTCTTTCTCTCTTCTTTCTCTAACTGAGAGAGTTTAATATTCTCTCTCGCCTCTCTCTTCAAATCCCTCATCGGAGGGATTAGAGTTTCGGCCGGCAACCGTGCTTCGGTGCCGACCACTGCCGCCAGCCACCGTCAACGGTGGTCGGAAATTTTTTAAATTACCCTATGATATAAATCTCACTGTTCTAAGGCCGAATCCGGCATCTATTTTCCCCAAAAGTCCCTGAAATTTCCTAGATCTAAGAAAATACCTTCAGTATTTTCGGTACTTCGGCGATGTTTGGAGTTCTCCGGCGAGGTAAGTTCTTCTTTCTCTTTTCTCAGCTGATGGTTGATTTGTGTTGGTGTGGTTGTCTCCGGTTTTTGGTTATCTCCGGTTCTTCCTCTCTGGTTTTTTCTTGCTCTCCGTGGCTGTGTGTCCTCTTTATTTTGCAGGTAACGGTGGCTTTTATAGCCACCACGGCGCTCCTCTCGGACTGGTTAAAGAGTGGAAACTTCGGTGAGTCACCAAACTATGTGGGTGACTCACCCCATAGCTGAGACGTGGACGGCCGGCGTGATGTTTCTGGAGTCTTCGAAGAGGCGGTGATGTCGTGGCTACAGCGGGGTGGAACACCTGGAGGTGGCAGCTGGGCTCTTCTGGAAACATGAGGCGCCGCCGCGCGGGGCTTCTGGAAACGGCAGCTGGGAGCTAGGGTTTAGAAACTCTAGCTGAAACCCTAAATGTTTAGGGTTTTATTTTGGTCTGGGCCGGTTGATCGGGCCTGTACTGGATTGGGCCTCTAATGTAATTTGTAATATATATATATATATATTTAATAATAAATAATAATAATAATATATTATATTAATAATAATTATAATTATTATTATGAAAAAAATTAATGTCTACATAAATAACTTGGAGTATTTCCTCGTGAGATGTAAAAGATAAGCCACAATGGATTCCTTCCTCTTATCTTCCTCAGCACGAGCTCTTTCTGTCACCTTCTTGAGAGCCCTTCTTTCAGTTAGGGCTGCTCTTGAAAAAATATAATTAGCAAACACTCTATAAGTGAGAAAGGGGGGATTGTCTCAGGAAATGCGGGTTAATATACGACTAATATACGGCAGTACCAGATACATTAAAATGTATTTAATAAATTCGGTTTAGCGGTACCTATTATGTTGACAACTAATAATGTTTTAGGTAGAAAATATGAAAAACTATAAAAAAAATTTGGTAACCGGTAAACTTTGGTTATCGGTAAGTATCTATCCTTTTTATAAAAGTGTCCATACTTTTAACATATCAAGTAAATTTGACCGGTTTTGTCATAATGAATCTGGTTTTGTCATATTTTTACCTGTTATATTGTAAAGTATATATCCTTTTTATAAAAGTGTCCATACTTATTTCACTGTGAAAATATATTTATTATTATCTTTGGTTAATATTGTTAAATTTAAATTCTAAATAATATTTTATAAAATATCAAATAATCAAATAATTTTGTGTGTAAATGAAATTATTAAATTAATATTGTAGGTGGAAAAAATGAAACACTATTAAAAAAATTGAAACATAAATTAAATAACTTTAAAAAATATATATATCATTTTTATAAAAGTGTCCATACTTATTTCACTGTGGAAAACATATTTATTATTATCTTTGGTTAATATTGTTAAATTTAAATTCTAAATAATATTTTATAAAATATCAAATAATCAAATAATTTTTTGTGTAAATGAAATTATTAAATTAATATTGTAGGTGGAAAACATGAAACACTATTAAAAAAATTGAAACATAAATTACATAACTTTAAAAAAAGTATATATTTTTATAAAAGTGTCCATACTTATTTCACTGTGGAAAACATATTTATTATTATCTTTGGTTAATATTGTTAAATTTAAATTCTAAATAATATTTTATAAAATATCAAATAATCAAATAATTTTTTTGTGTAAATGAAATTATTAAATTAATATTGTATGTGGAAAACATGAAACACTATTAAAAAAAATTGAAACATAAATTACATAACTTTAAAAAAAGTATATATCATTTTTATAAAAGTGTCCATACTTATTTCACTGTGGAAAACATATTTATTATTATATTTGGTTAATATTGTTAAATTTAAATTCTAAATAATATTTTATAAAATATCAAATAATCAAATAATTTTTTGTGTAAATGAAATTATTAAATTAATATTGTAGGTGGAAAACATGAAACACTATTAAAAAAATTGAAACATAAATTACATAACTTTAAAAAAAGTATATATCATTTTTATAAAAGTGTCCATACGTATAAAAGTAGGTCTAAGTCATGAAGAAATATTAAAACGATATACCAGGTAAAAATATGATAAAACCGGTAACAAAATGATAAAACCGGTAAAACGTTACTGGATATATTGAAAGTGTCGATACTTTATATAAGGATCGACACTTTGTGAATTTAAAAGAGAAGCAGTTTTAGCGCTTATAATGTGTCGATACTTTAAAAAAAATATCGATCCACAACGATATAACAGGTAAAAATATGATAAAACCGGTATCAAAAATGATAAAACCGGTAAAATGATACCGGATATATTGAAAGTGTCGATACTTTCGTAAGTACGTGTAATAAATTATCGACACTTTCAAAGAAATAGGTAATTATCCTTTCGAAAGTATCGACACCTGACATAAAGTATCGACACTTTGTATTTGTATCGATTAAATATAAATAACATATCCGATCAAAATATAAGCTAAATCTCCTCTGAAAATAGATAGAACAGACGAATTTTTGAAAGCGAAGCGTAATTGTTGCTGCATTTCAGAAGACGTTTCTAAAGCGAAGTTTGTTTGTTTGTTGCTGCAGTCTAATCGAAAAGTATGTTGTCAAAACCCTAATTTTTTATTATTACAATAATCGCGATAGGGTTTTTATGTGTTGTTTGGGGTTTTGGAGTAAAGAAGCATTTGGGAACGATTGCAGGTAGAAAGTGATATTCAAGGAAAAATATAAATGTCGATACTTTTATTAAATATTATAGGTAGAAAATGATATTATAGGTTGTATAAATGTGCCGACACATTTTGGTGTGGCCATTCAAATTCTTTTGAAGAAAACCGTTTTACCACAAGAGTAGTTATCTATATTTGTATATTGAATAAAGTGTATGTAACAAAATAATTTGATTTGCGTAAACTGATATATGAAGGAAAAATGGAGTCAATGGGTTGGAAAATTGTTGGTGGAGCAGATGACTTTGAAATTGAGGCCGAGACTCGAAAGCAACCCAAGGGTGGATATGTGTACTTCTAGTAAGTATCAATGTCTTTTTGTTATTATTGTTGAAATGGTAATTGGATTAAAGTATCGATAAACTTTAAATTGATTACAAATTTTAAATGTTGACAGTATGGCCGAATGCAAAAGGATGAAGGAAGATGGCACACAGAGCGGTTCGGTATGTAAAATGAAATTGACATTGAGTAGTATTTAGTGTTAATGTATTGATTAAGAAACGTTTATGTTTTATATTAGGTGACAAAAGATGTGAGGTCCAAATGGAATTCAATGAGTGATGCTGAAAAGGAACCTTACATCACACAGTCAAGGAATGATAGTAAAGAATACAAAGAACGGAGGAAAGCACATGAAAATAAGGTATTCATTAAACTTGTAAATACGTTGATACAAAATATATAAGAACTATAAAATTATATATTGTTAAAAAATGTAGGAAGTGTCGACAAGATGCAGCATTAAAAGGGTGAATTTATTAATTAAACACCTTAAGGAGAAGGGTCAGTTGAATGTGCTGGGAGAAATAGGTTTTCGATCGTTGGTAGGAGTAAGGGGTCGACCTATTCGGAGGGAATTGTGTCGATCCTTGATGGCGCAATTTGATGTCAGGCAATGTGTTGCTAAATATGGTGATTTTTCATTTCCTCTCGGGATCCCATGTGCTGCAGCCGTATTGGGGGTAGAAAATGAAGGCAAAAGTGTTGTAGAAGTCTGTCAGAGTAAGGACTGGAAAGCACTTGCCTCCAAATATGGTTTGAAGCATAAGGTGACATATGCTGAAATTGAAGAGGAAATAAAAAGTGGATCTTACGTTGGGGATGAGCTGAAGGCCAGAGTTCTATTATACCTTGTCGGTATATTTCTTTGTCCAACGGGTAATACGTCAACGAACAAAGAACATATGAAGCTCATTTGTGATGAAGGCTTGAAGGGTGAATTCAATTGGGCTGAATATATCCATTCGAGATTGATTGAATCAATAATCAACTTTAAAAAGGGCAGCCAGAGATACCTCAAAGGGTGCATAGCAATCTTAGAGGTAAATGAGTTGAAGAACTTTTTGTGTTTTTATAAAAATATAAATTTTATTATAAATGCAGGTTGCACTGTTCGATTTTTGGTCGGGCTGTGAGGCAGTGCCGACTTATGAAAGAACCGGAGTGGCACGCATCCGTGCATGGGGAAGGAAGAGGTGGTTAGAGTGATGGTGAAGTTGAAGTTGGATAGAGCGAAGAAGCAAGAAAGGGTAATAAATGTAATTAAATAATATTAAGAATAATCAATGTCTTAATATTGTAATTTAATTTTGAAGGTTATTGGCAAGGATGTAGAGGAGGCAGAGGAGAAGAAAGGAGGGATGGTTGTATTGGGGGATGACGGTGAGTGGGACGACGGTGAGGGAAAACGTAGTAACTTCGACATTTTGATGTCTGAATTGGCTTATATCAAAAAAATCCAATTTGAAATCATGCAAAGACAATCAAGAGTCGAAGAGAAACTTGAGAGAGTCGAAGATACACTTGAGAGGCATAAGGGGGTAGTGGAAGGAAAAATAGATGGAGTGGTGAAAGAAGTAGAGGTGTTGAGGGGTGAAGTGGTGAAAGAAGTTGGGGTGTTAAGGGGTGATATTAAGATGGTGACGGGTGAAAAATTTGAGGGAGTGGTGAAGGAGGTTGTGGAATTGAGGAGTGAACTTACGGGGGTGAAGGGGGTGGTTGATAAATACTTGGATGAAGGAGATCAATTGAAGGGTGAAATAAACGAGATGAAGAGCTATGTAGAAAAAAAATACGATGAACTGAAAAAATATGAAGAAGAAAAGAGGGAGGAGGAAGAAGAAGAAATGGAAGAAGTGAGGAGGAAGGAAGTCAATGTTATTTATACACCGGAGAGTGTTATAGCAGCAGATTTGGATTCGGAATGTCCTGTACCCCAGAAGAAGAAGCAGAAGGTAAGTTGAATAAAAGAAAACTTAATTTGATTTTTATTATGTTGTTGTGACAAAAATTTGTATGCAAAATTATAGGTTGAAAAAGCGGATATTCCAAGCGGAATTGATGACATCGAAGCTGCAATTTGTGATTATTTATGGAATAGCGAGTTAGAATCGGAGTAAGTGAAATATATTGTTTTGTGAGTGATATTTAAATATTTCATGACAACATATTAATCCTAATGATTCATACAGATATTCTGTAATCTCAATGGGAAATCAATTCGCTACTGTATACGATGTTGCAACGTTGAAGCCTACGGAATGGGTTGGCGCTGTGGTAAGTAGACAGTAGAAAATGTTAAAACTTATTGAATATGTTCTGATTGTGTAATTAATTTTGTTAGGTTATCGATTTGCTCGCCTGGACCATATGCTACGATTCTCAAAAGTCACTCCGGAGGATTGGCTACCTTCCATACCTCTTAGCGGTGAGTTAAATTAATAAATATTGAAAAGTAGTGTTATAGACGGTAAATTAATAATGTTTGTTGCGTAATTACAGCAACAGGCGTTGGATGCCAACAACAAAGAAAGTGTTGAGAGTATTTCTACCTTCTGGGGTCTCATATTGGATAACTATGTGAAATTCACCGACTGTGAGAAGGTAAGACACCATACCAATTGCAAATGATGTTTTCGGATATAGAATGTTGAATTTTGTCAAATTGGGTGTGAAATTTGTTGCAGATCATGATCACAATAAACTACCATAATTCACATTGGTATCTGTTGGTGTTGGATATGGTAGATCGTGTTGTAACAATATATGATAGTATGTTTACAACTGAAGCAGCTAAACAGAGAGTGAAAGATGCTAAGAGATTGATATGTATGTCTGTATGAAAGGACATTATGTAAATTATAATGCATAATTTTTTTGGTGCATAACTTCTTCTATTTTAATGCAGATTAAAATATTAGATTCTTATAATAAGAAACGCATTTGGGTTGAATCCTGTGGATCTCTAGGAAAATATCCCTTGAAAAATTTCAAATTTGTGGAGCATAAGAAGAATAAGCAATTGAATGGTTATGAGATGTTATCACAAATAGAAAGCTTAATTTATGCAGTATTCATCATAATTGACATGTGTGGTTTTCAAATTTTGTAACAGACATGATTGCGGCATGTATGTGATGATGTAGATGGAATCGATCGGTTCTACAGGGGCAACTGGTGATTTTGTAAGTGGATAGAAAAATTCGTTTGTGGTAAAATTGTTAAAAGTCGTAGATTGAATGCTGTAGTTGACAATACTTAACGTTCTGACAATTTGAATATAGGTTGTTGGAGACTGGGATCGATCGCGAATATTAAACGATCTCGTAAGCCACAATCAAAATGAACGAAGACAGGAGATAACAAAAGCTGCAATATTACATAAGAATAACAAAAGGATGCAATGATGTAAATGTAGGGTTAATTTTGTATAAGATTTATAATTTTGTATACGATTTATATTTTTGTATGTGAATATAATTATGAATGAGATGAGAAAAGTTAGCAGTATGTTGTTGTACATGTTTCTTATACACATTAAGGGTCATGTTGATACTTTGAAGTAAAAGGCAAATTTACAATATGGCCAACAGGGTGCAACCATAAAGTGTCGATCCATATATAAAAAGTGTCAATCCCAAAAATATCGAAAACCAAAAGTATAATGTAATAGGTATCGCTTATATAATATAATAGGTATCGTTTATATAATGTAATAGGTAGTGGTTATATTGTAAAGTATCTATCCTTTTTATAAAAGTGTCCATATTTTTTTCACTGTGGAAAACATTAATTTAAGGTTATCTTTTGAGTGAGTTTTAAGATATTAATTTAGTAATTATAGGCGTCTAATGATTTATTTTTTACGTTACGATATATATTATTATTAAATTAACAATTCTAAATATTATTTTATAAAATATCAAAACAATCAAATAATTTTTTGTGCAAATAAAATTATTAAATCAAATTACTTTATTCCAACCATGTGACAAGTGTGACAACTCCATCAACTCACAACTCAGCTTTGAACTCAATTAATATTGTCTTTTAGCTTGATGGTTCATAAAGCATGTTACTTGAACAGTATGAATCAATTATGCAATTTTCATGTTCAATTTAACACTGCATTTCAAATTCATTTCATATGTAATTGGAGTTTGAATTTAAATTTCAATTTGAGTTTGAATTTCAATATATATTTCGGCTCCACTATAAATATTAGCCCAAGCCAATATGCATGTTATCATTGATTATTCCTAATTTCCATTGTTTTTTTCCAACGTTTAAACGCGAGGGAAATCCCGACCATTGTATTTTTTGGTAAACTTTAAAGCGTCAGAAACGTTTCGGGCGTATGATCTGGGTGGTAAACAAATAGCAACTAAAATCATAAGTCTGAAATGCTTCTGAGTACCACCCAAATCATAAGTCCGAAATACTTCCGATGCTCATCAAAATCCAAAGCTCATATGGTGCCAAGCAAAAGGAAATCAAAATTCAAATCTCATATGATGCCAAGCAAAAGGAAATCAAAATCTACAACTTGAGTTTGAACATTGATATGATATGTTCAGTTGTTATCATGTTGGGATTTTCTCGTTTTTGATTGCTTGGATAGTTGTTCTCTTGCTTCTTCAAGTGTCCTTAGCTTGTAATTTATAGCTTGGAATGTGTTTGATGTTGTATATTATTATTAAATTAAAAACAATAAACATATATATTACATATTTATTATTATCTTTGGTTAATGTTGTTAAATTAAAAATTCTAAATATATTTTATAAAATATCAAATAATCAAATAATTTTTTGTGCAAATGAAATTATTAAATTAATATTGTAGGTGGAAAACATGAAACACTATTAAAAAAAATTGAAACATAAATTACATAACTTTAAAAGAAGTATCGATCCTTTTTATAAAAAGTATGGACACTTTCAATATAATAGGTAAAAATATGATGTAATAGGTAGCGCTTATATAATGTAATAAGTATCGTTTATATAATGTAATAGGTAGTGGTTATATTGTAAAGTGTCTATCCTTTTTATAAAAGTGTCAATATTTTTTTCACTGTGGAAAACATTAATTTAAGGTTATCTTTTGAGTGAGTTTTAAGATATTAATTTAGTAATTATAGGCGTCTAATGATTTATTTTTTACGTTACGATATATATTATTATTAAATTAAAAATTTTAAATAATATTTTATAAAATATCAAATAATTAAATAATTTTTTGTGCAAATGAAATTATTAAATTAATATTATAGGTGGAAACATGAAACACTATTAAAAAAAATTAAAACATAAATTACATAACTTTAAAAGAAGTATCGATCCTTTTTATAAACAGTATGGACACTTTCAATATAATATGTAAAAATATGATGTAATAGGTTGCGCTTATATAATGTAATAGGTATCGTTTATATAATGTAATAGGTAGTGGTTATATTGTAAAGTGTCTATCCTTTTTATAAAAGTGTCCATACTTTTTTCACTGTGGAAAACATTAATTTAAGGTTATCTTTTGAGTGAGTTTTAAGATATTAATTTAGTAATTATAGGCGTCTAATGATTTATTTTTTACGTTACGATATATATTATTATTAAATTAAAAATTCTAAATAATATTTTATAAAATATCAAATAATCAAATAATTTTTTGTGCAAATGAAATTATTAAATTAATATTGTAGGTGGAAAACATGAAACACTATTAAAAAAAATTGCATAACTTTAAAAGAAGTATCGATCCTTTTTATAAAAAGTATGGACACTTTCAATATAGAGAAAATCGCCTCAGTGACAAAAAAAAAGTTATAATATACGATTTTAACCAACTTTTTTTGGATTTGCCAAAATGACCAACAAAATCACAACGCGAAATAAAAATCGCAACGCGATCCCCAGAATCGCAAATCAGTTTCCAAAATCGCAACGCGATTCTTGAAAATCGCAATGCGATAGTACAAATTCGCATTGCGATTTTCCAAAATCGCAACGCGAATATGAAAATCGCAACGCGAACACATAAATCGCAACGCGTATCCGTAAATCGCAACGTGTATCCGTATATCGCAACGCGTATCCGTAAATCGCAACGATAATACATAAAATCGCAACGCGTATCCGTAAATCGCAACGCGATATTTAAAGCGCCATTATAATCGCTACGCGTATTTTATTTTCAAATTACAAAAACCAATATTAAGACAAAATCCCGTAATCGCAACTCATAACCTAAAACCTAAAATCACAACTCAGTCCCATCTCCATCTCTCACTCTTTACGGCGAAGAAATCCGTCCCCATCTCCGAAGATTTCCGTCCCCATCTCCGGCGAAATCCCTCACAACCATTCACGGTCAGAAATCCCTCACAATATTCAGAAATGGAAAATCAACCTCCGAGGGTTAGTTTTTTTAATTATTTTTATTTTGAAATGTTTGCATTATTGTAGGTTTTTCATATTGAAACTGATGATAAGTTTACTGGTCATTTCAATAATAGATTAACCATTTCACTTAGATTTCATTTCGCGTTACGATTCTGTCGTTGCGATTTTCATTTCGCGTTGCTATTCTCTCGTTGCGATTTTCAAGTTAGTATTTGTCTTTGTCTTTGTTCTGTCTTTTGGTTGAAGTAATGCAATCCATTCAAGTTTCAATTTGCAGAAGAGTCGCAACGAGATAAATGAAAATCGCAACGAGAGAATGACTGTCGCAACGAGAGAAATGAAAATCGCAACGAGAGAATCGCAACGCGAAATGAAAATCGCAACGAGAGAATCGCAACGCGAAACCAAAATCGCATTGCGATTTTCATTTCGCGTTGCGATTCTCTCGTTGCGATTTTCATTTCGCGTTGCGATTCTCTAGTTGCGATTTTCATTTCGCGTTGCGATTCTCTCGTTGCGATTTTCATTTCAACCAAAAGACAAAACAGTGTTGCAAATTTTAGTTTCAAGAATAAACTACTACTTTTTATGTTTATTGTTTTTGGTATATCTTCACAGTGTAGTTTTTGGTATATCTAACTTGGTATGTTTATTGTTTTTGTAGAAATTTTTTTCGGCTCAATTGACCTTGAGAAATAAAGTCAGCCTGGCCACTACAATTGCTTCGAAGCTTTCACCTGCTCAAAGACAATTGTTTGAGGAAACCTGCTTCGGGCCATGGCTGAGAGTACAGCATCCGGGTGGAGATGCTAATTTGACCCATTTGTGGCTTCAGACCATGACATCAAATCTACCCGACAGTATACAACGTGGTGAGGAAGAGATATGGTTTCATTTTCCACCAGCGTATACTTGTTTTGGGCGGAAGGAGTTCTGCTTAATTACTGGTCTACGATTCGGACACGATGATGTAGGCCGGTACACTCGTCATATCGCCCGCCCATCATGGTTATCCCGGGTTTTTCCGGATGAGTCAATGGAGAAGCCGAACCTACATGTCGACGACCTGAAGAAATTGTTTAATAAGAAAGCTGGTTTCACTCGGATGGATGACGTCGATGTTGTCCGAGTATGCCTTCTACTACTTGTGTATGCCGGCTTTTTAGGCAGAGAGGCCAGACAACCTATTCATCGGGAGCTAATAATATTGGTAGAGGACCTGAATGCATGGAATCTGTTTCCGTGGGGTTCGTATATATGGAAAGCTACCTGGACTAAGTTGTCGTCTGCCTTTGATGACCGCAAAAGTTTGCGGGGCGATGGGTCCAAATACACTTTGTCAGGCTTTGTTTGGGCCTTTAAGGTAAGAATTTCTATATAATGTTTCTAAAATTATAATTAATTATTTAACAATTACTAATTTTGTTATTATATTGTTTGTAGATTTGGATATTCGAGGCTTTCCCCAGCATGCGTACATATGCAATAAAAACGTCAAATGATATTCCCAGGGCTATTTCCTGGAAGAGGAAAACTCTGTTGGATTGGGAAGACTTAATACCATATGCGACAATAAATAATGTAAGTTAACACAAATACTTTCATATAATATATAAACAAGTTATTAATAGTAGACGTTTAACTTTGTTTGAGTTTTTATATTTTAGGAGGCCAACATTCCATTACAAAGACTGACACCCACGGAGGAAGAGCTTGCCACTGATTGGTGGCAAGCTAGTCAGAGTTTTTTTGATGGCACGGATGATGAGCAGCATCCACTTCCTCCAATTCGAGAGCCATCACCTCACCTAGAGCCATCACCCGATCGACCCGACTATACACCTCTAGAACGAGAGCCATCACCTATCCCGTCACATCATCGAGCCTCTTCTCCACCATCACCTCATGATAGGCGACCGGCAAAGATGCCACGACTCCTATCTCCCTGTTCTCCACCTCCACCTCAACGGGATGAGTCAAGGGAGTTACGTGATGAGGTCAATGCCTTGCGTGAGGAGATCGGTACTCTACGCGATAACGATGGTGCATGGCGTGTGGAGGTGTCAACTTTACGTGGTGAGGTTGCCGCTCTACGTGAGATGATAGTATCGTTGCAGAATGAGGTTCATACTCTACGCAACGAGGTAAGTTTAAGATTTTCCATATTTAACTTAATGATAAATTTACTCGTAATTTCACTTAGATTAGCCATTTCACTTAGATTGCTTAGTAAATTTATTCGGTTGCTGCCAATTCTGCTAAACTGTGTATTCTTTAACACTGTGAAATAGTATTTGTCTTTGTTTTGTCTTTTGGTTGAAAGTAAATTTGTTCGGTTGCTGCCAATTCTGCTAAACTGTGTATTCTTTAACACTGTGAAATAGTATTTGTCTTTGTTTTGTCTTTTGGTTGAAAGTAAATTTGTTCGGTTGCTGCCAATTCTGCTAAACTGTGTATTCTTTAACACTGTGAAATAGTATTTGTCTTTGTTTTGTCTTTTGGTTGAAAGTAAATTTGTTCGGTTGCTGCCAATTCTGCTAAACTGTGTATTCTTTAACACTGTGAAATAGTATTTGTCTTTGTTTTGTCTTTTGGTTGAAAGTAAATTTGTTCGGTTGCTGCCAATTCTGCTAAACAGTGTATTCTTTAACACTGTGAAATAGTATTTGTCTTTGTTTTGTCTTTTGGTTGAAAGTAAATTTGTTCGGTTGCTGCCAATTCTGCTAAACTGTGTATTCTTTAACACTGTGAAATAGTATTTGTCTTTGTTTTGTCTTTTGGTTGAAAGTAAATTTGTTCGGTTGCTGCCAATTCTGCTAAACTGTGTATTCTTTAACACTGTGAAATAGTATTTGTCTTTGTTTTGTCTTTTGGTTGAAGTAATGCAATCCATTCAAGTTTCAATTTGCAGAAGAAGAAATAGTTTACTTTCGCAACACGAAACTTAAAATCGCAACGCGAAACCAAAATCGCAACGCGAAATGAAAATCGCAACGACAGAATCGCAACGCGAAACCAAAATCGCAACGACAAGATCGCAACGTGAAACCAAAATCGCATTGCGATTTTCATTTCGCGTTGCGATTCTTTCGTTGCGATTTTCATTTCGCATTGCGATTCTGTCGTTGCGATTTTCATTTCGCGTTGCGATTTTGGTTTCGCGTTGCGATTTTAAGTTTCATGTTGCGAAAGTAAACTATTTCTTCTTCTGCAAATTGAAACTTGAATGGATTGCATTACTTCAACCAATAGACAAAACAAAGACAAATACTAACTTCAGGGTATTAGTTTGAAACATATTTTTCTTTGTTATCTGATGCATTTTGTGAACAATGATAGAATAATGACTTGGGTGAATACAATGCAAGTTTGAAACATATTTGTCTTTGTTTTCACTGTTTAAATATCATGTCTGTTTATTTACTGATTTTTGTATTTAATTATATTTTTCTTATATTTCAATTTGATTAATTTTTTCAATTTGATTAATTTTTTTTTAAATTTATGTAAGTCACTAATATATGTCTTTTTTTGTAAAACAGCATATCGATGCGTGGGTGACACGTCTTCTAATAATAAGAAAACTTAAGAAAAATAAAAATATACGATATACAATTATGCCGACGTCTTTTCACGCCGTTCACTTGAAGAATGCACGAGATGAATCATTTGATTTGGGCAATGGACAAGCTAAACTTTATCCTGCATGGTGGGAGGTCGATAAGGTTAGTATTTATTTTAGATTGAGTTTAAAGGTTTTATGAAATAAGTGCGCAAATGAATGAATTATTACTTATGATTGCAGGTGTTTATCCCTGTTTTGGAACGTAAACATTGGATTCTCGTCGAGCTTCAGCTCCCATCCCTTAAGACAATAGTGTATGACAGCATGATAAATTACATATCATTGGCTGATTTAAGAGATGTTATTAAGGGATGGAGCTCTCATTTGGCTAAATTCTTGGATGCGATCAATTATTGGACTCGTTCTGGAAACAAGAAGCCAAAGAAGCTCAATATTACAGTTATTAGAGACGAGACCGCGCCACAACAAACGAGCGGAGCCAGAGGAGATTGTGGTCCTCTCGTATGCTTGGCGTTGGAGCGTTTGACGACGGGAAGCATCAAGTATCTACCTCCCACCGATAGAGATAGAGCTGCAGTAGGCTTGTGGTTTCGGCATTATATGGCTAAATCGATATATACGAGACGCTGCCTACCTGCATCCGCGTTATAAAAATGTCCATAAACAATTGGTAAGTTTATATACTTTTGGTTTGAAAATGTTTGGTTAAGTACCTAGAATTCAATAATTTGCTGTTTGTAGGTTTTAGATGTGTAGAAAGTGTTGTTTGAGCAAATGTTTGGTTTCTGCAGGTTAATCTCAGAAGTGAACTGCGTGAAAATGATGTATGGCTGCAAAAGTTGATTCAATAGTTTAATTGATTGTTTTTTGATTGTTTAATTGATTTGTAAAAGTTGATTCAATAGTAGATGATCGGAAATAAGAATTATTGCTTATTTTTTGATTGTTTAATTGATTTGTAAAAGATGATTTGTAAAAGTTGATTTGTGTAATTGATGCGAATATAATTCTTATTTGTGCTTGTTTAATTGATTGAAATGTAATGGTTGATTTTGTTGATTTCAATCTGCATTATGTTGAAGGCAAAATTGACTATCGCAATGCGAAATGAAAATCGCAATGCGAAATGAAAATCGCAACGAGAGAATCGCAATGCGAAATGAAAATCGCAATGCGGAAATGAAAATCGCAACGGGAGAATCGCAATGCGATTTTAATTTCGCATTGCGATTCTCTCGTTGCGATTTTCATTTCGCATTGCGATTTTCATTTCGCATTGCGATTTTCATTTCGCATTGCGATTCTCTCGTTGCGATTTTCATTTCGCATTGCGATTTTCATTTCGCATTGCGATTTTCATTTCCGCATTGCGATTTTCATGTTGGGATTTTCATTTCGCATTGCGATTCTCTCGTTGCGATTGTAATTTCCGTGTTGCGATAGTCAATGCATGCCTAATAGTGATAACAACTGAATAACAAGAGTTGGTTAAGTCAAAATGGTTGGCCTGAGTCATTAATTCAACTGAAAATGTTAAAAGTTCACACATAAAATCCACATAATACAACGTTTGCATTTAAAAATCACCTAAGTTAACAGTCCCAAAAGGTGAAGCCAATTGTGATTTTGATGAGGATCCATATTTTGGTAGAGGAAAAGATGATTTTGATGGCACTGGTGATCCACATGTCAACCTTGTATGACCACTTTCCTTGCACCGACTACATGTCGATCTCTTCTTCTCTTCACCCTTAGACGGTATACGATCGTGACTTTTTGGTCGGCCAGGTAGCCTTCTGTCCATGGCTGGTGGCAAAACTGTTTGTAAGTCATCTGGTATGTCCCACTCAGAAGGATGTGGAATAGGGTAGACAATCTCGGCATAAGTCTGTCGATAAACTTCTGTAGTGTAGCAATCCATAGCGTATGCGCTTGAATCATCTTGGTTTAAATGAAGAGCAACTTTTATAACATGGCCACACGGATAACCAGATGTTTGCCATTTCATACAACTACACGTCTTTGCATTTAGATCGACTAGCCCATTTAAGTTATTATCCAGTACTTGAAACAAAGTGTTTGAACATGGTTCAACTCTCCATGACGTTGACTTCACAACACGTTTCGTTATCTTTTTTTCAGTCCATGGTGTAACACGATGTTCCAATGTTCCTGTAAATTTAAATAAACAATACTTAGTAAAATATATAAATATGATAAGTTACGAATTCAAAGAAATAATACCTGCATGGTTTCTTTTCTTGTAGTACCACTGTTGAATAGAGGCTCGAAAAACTCCATTAACATAGTAATGGGTAATTTCCGGGAATGACGACTTAGAGCGTTGATTGATTATGCACTATTAGACGTCATGAAACCATATCTTGCTCCAAGTTGATGTACTCTTGACCATCTTTCAAACCCGACATCTTCTAGTGTTTGAGCACACTGAGGCAAAACACGTCTTAAACAATTTATATGCTTATTGAAATCCACTTCCCGATAAGCTTTTACAGCCTTCCAGTATGTCCATTTGTGCTTTTTTATACCAGCAGACCTTGATTTTAGATTTCTATACAAATGAACACCACAAAGTCCATGAAAAGCATCTGGGAAACACCTTCTAACAGCGTTGTCAATTGAGTTTGCCCTATCGGATATGATTGTCAGATTGCTAATAGGACCTATGCAATCCCTAAGATGCCCCATAAACCATGTCCATGAATCAGAGGTTTCAGATTTTCCAACCCCGTAAGCTATTGGCAATATCCCATTGTTAGCATCCATGGCTACTGCTAATAAGTTTACTCCAAGGTATCGACCTTTCAAATGTGCTCCGTCAACTATAATAACTGGGCGCATGCAAGTAATAAACGAACGAATCTACAAAATAATATACACAAGAAATATAATCATTTAAATGTGAAATGCATGTAACTAACAAAAATGAGTCAACAAAATTATATTGATTTACTAACCGTAGCACCAATGGCGATAAACAGCAACTCAAAGCGTCCATCTCTATCTGTTTTGATATGAGTTACCGACCCAGGATTTTTCAGCTTTAAATTGTGACAATAAGCCGGCAGTTGGGCAAACGATGCTTCTGGCGACCCCCTCAACAATTCCAAGGCATAACATTTGGCTCTCCAAGCTTGAGAATATGATATACTAATCTTGAACCGAGCATTCATGTCAGTCATAATTTCATGTCCCCGATATACCCTGCCATTCAAAACATTAACTCAGCCAGAAAACCACCCAACACCTTTTTGTTTGCCTGTCTATGGTGAGGAAAAACTTGGGTTCTTGAACATGTATGTTTATCAATAAAAGTCCTAACTTGAAACATTTCGCAATCTTTTATTCTCTTTGCAATCATTCGCCACATACAGTTTTTGTCAATCATACACCTTGTTTCGAAACGATCTTTGCTTGATTTGTTAACTTTTAGTTGATAGCCATCTTCCACACATTTCGTATACAAAGCTATCTTCAAGTCTTCCTTTGTATCAAAACAATCATCTTTCTTGATACGAATAACTTTTGTGTAACAATCAACTGCTTTCTTTACCAACTCTTCTTCCGGTATCTGAAGTAATTCTGGCATATTCCAGTTATACGCCCGTGGCATTTTCTTTTCTTCGGGGATTTTTTCTTCTTCTTTTTCTTCTTCAGGATTATATGAATTACAGAATGGATGTTCAACATGTTCATTCACAGTCGTAACTTCCTCCTCATTATCATCAACAATACATTCTTCGGCAACGGCTGTTTCATCATCAAAATTCGGGTATTGACCAATATCAAAATCATTACACGCAGGGTCTGTTTCTTCTTCTGAAACATCATCAAAATCCGTGTATTGACCAATATCAAAGTCCGGATATTGACCAAGACCAAATTTCGAATACTGACTAGTACTCACAATTTTTTCTGTTGGCTCATCATCGTCTAACTGGTCAATACGAAAACCGGAATTTGGTGCTGAAAGTTGATTGGGATTTGGATTAGAGAAAGGTTGTGGGTTTTGAGAAAAACTTAGTTGATTACTACCCGCTACTGACCCAACAATACTACTTCTAGGTTCAACAACATACAATGTAACATCATCTTGTGAAACACTAATGTAAGCAATGAATCGTTCAACATCTTCATTGTCGGTTAACAAATAAACTTTACCATTTCTCTGATAAGATAGCCTAAATCCACTTAGGGGCTCTAAATTCAATTTATTTGAAACACGTAGCATTAGAGTTTCATAAGTTAACTTTTGTAAAGACAATTTTAGTTGAAGATTCATGGGTAAAGGCATATATTGTAAAACACCATGAACATTATCCCATGACCCTCCAAAACACAAATCTATCCAAACATGATCAACATTAGATGATTTCATGGTTGTAAATTAATTTACTAAACAGACGAGCTGCGAAACTAAAACCTGTTGCCGGATTGGGAAGGATGTCGTTGGATATAGGAACGGATGTCGCCGGAGAGAGTGATAGATGGAGATGGAATGAGTTGCGATTTAGGGATTTAGTTTATGATTTCAGTGTTATATACCCAAAATTTCAGTGTTGTGATTTACAGATTCTCGTTGCGATTTACGGATTATCGTTGCGATTTACAGATTCTCGTTGCGATTTACGGATTATCGTTGCGATTTACAGATTCTCGTTGCGATTTACGGATTATCGTTGCGATTTACAGATTCTCGTTGCGATTTACGGATTATCGTTGCGATTTACGGATACGCGTTGCGATATACGGATACGCATTGCGATTTACGGATACGCGTTGCGATATACGGATACACGTTGCGATTTACGGATACGCGTTGCGATTTATGTGTTCGCGTTGCGATTTTCATATTCGCGTTGCGATTTTGGAAAATCGCAATGCGAATTTGTACTATCGCATTGCGATTTTCAAGAATCGCGTTGCGATTTTGGAAACTGATTTGCGATTCTGGGGATCGCGTTGCGATTTTTATTTCGCGTTGCGATTTTGTTGGTCATTTTGGCAAATCCAAAAAAAGTTGGTTAAAATCGTATATTATAACTTTTTTTGGTCACTGAGGCGATTTTCTCTTCAATATAATAGGTAAAAATATGATGTAATAGGTAACGCTTATATAATGTAATAGGTATCGTTTATATAATGTAATAGGTAGTGGTTATATTGTAAAGTGTCTATCCTTTTTATAAAAGTGTCCATACTTTTTTAACTGTGGAAAACATTAATTTAAGGTTATCTTTTGAGTGAGTTTTAAGATATTAATTTAGTAATTATAGGCGTCTAATGATTTATTTTTTACGTTACGATATATTATTATTAAATTAAAAATTCTAAATAATATTTTATAAAATATCAAAAAATCAAATAATTTTTTGTGCAAATGAAATTATTAAATTAATATTGTAGGTGGAAAACATGAAACACTATTAAAAAAATTGAAACATAAATTACATAACTTTAAAAGAAGTATCGATCCTTTTTATAAAAAGTATGGGCACTTTCAATATAATAGGTAAAAATATGATGTAATAGGTAGCGCTTATATAATGTAATAGGTATCGTTTATATAATGTAATAGGTAGTGGTTATATTGTAAAGTGTCTATCCTTTTTATAAAAGTGTTCATACTTTTTTCACTGTGGAAAACATTAATTTAAGGTTATCTTTTGAGTGAGTTTTAAGATATTAATTTAGTAATTATAGGCGTCTAATGATTTATTTTTTACGTTACGATATATATTATTATTAAATTAAAAATTCTAAATAATATTTTATAAAATATCAAAAAATAAAATAATTTTTTGTGCAAATGAAATTATTAAATTAATATTGTAGGTGGAAAACATGAAACACTATTAAAAAAAATTGAAACATAAATTACATAACTTTAAAAGAAGTATCAATCCTTTTTATAAAAAGTATGGACACTTTCAATATAATAGGTTGTAATAGGTAAATTTGCAATACTATCGGTATAAATATACCGGTTTACTTATAAAATAGGTAAATATAAGCGCTACCTATTACATTATATAAGCGCTACCTAGTATGTTATTGTACTTTATAATATTTCCGGTTAAATAATATAATATAACCGGTATAAATTTTAACCGGTCACTTGTTTAACCGGTCACGCCGTATATTAACCGTTTTTTAGGCGCCGCACCGCATAACTACCCGAGAAAGGGAACATTGCGGAAAACAATTTAAAAGTAATAACCACCATACTAAGAATACACACGTGTACTAATACAATTATGCATTCATATACCCTGTTTGTGTGCCCAGAAAACAAACTCTTACCAAGTAAAGTTTACTACATGTAGAACAGTGCTGAAGAACATTTTTGGCCTTCTCTAGAACCATATGCAATGAGCATAAAGCCTGAATGCCAGATTTGCTCCTTGGCCGTGCTGATTCTAAGGAAGGGAATATTAACGAAACTTTGCAATAAATTGCTGAAAGTGTCTTACACCAATCTCCATGCAACTGCATAAGGGAAAAATCAAGAACAGAAGTAAGAAAATGTTGAACATTGAAAACGTTTAGTCTTCTTTATCCTTAATAACACATGCAACAAGTTTCAATCATTACCGCTGCACTAGAAACAAAAGGCCTTTGATATTTAACGGTACAAAAGATACTCAGGAGATGGACTGATGTCATCAAAAGGATTGTGCAGAAAGTGCATTTACAAAAAATAAAAGAAATAATTGGCATGCCCCCAATTTTATGAAGTTAACATGAATTAAAGAAACAGCACATGTATGAAATGACGGTTCTGAAACTTCAAATTTAACATATCCAAATGCTTTCAAATTCATACTTTGGCATCACTAGCTGCAAATAGGTTCTCTTCAACCTCAAAAATATCCATAGCATTCACTGCAAGAAACCACTAAAATGCATATCTATATCAACTGAAATGCAAGAAAAAATAGAAAATAGTCAGATGGTTACAAACTAACCATTAAAATATATGTGAAAAAACAACAGAAACATGAAATTACATGTATAACTTAAACTCTATTCCTTTAACTACATAAAAATCAGAAAAACTCATTTTTATCCCCATTGACACAAATATTCATGACCAACGATGCATCATGAACATCAATAAAAATTTCTCAAGCCCTATTTGTTTCAATTGCAATGTAATCAAGCTTTATGTATTTCAACTTTCCTAAACAGATGCACCTTAGCAAAGCAAGTGCCTTCTTAATCTCAGTTCAACAGTTTTCTATATATATACAATAGAAGTATTATTTAGAAATGTTCATACTTTTCAAACATTTCCTATTTGATATGTGCACCATAAAAAATAAAAGGTCAAACGGACAATATTAAAAAGAAATCGGCATATAAGAAGTTCACTAGGCAGTATGAGCATTCTTCAATGAGCAATTGATCATGACATTATTTGAATATCGAGAAAAAATTATGATTTTGACTTAGGCATTTCATAAAACACTGGAAGATAGAACTACGAAGGAAGAGTTTCCATTACAAAACAAAATCTTATGATTGGTATTGAGAAGTATCTAAAAACATTCTGATTTAGACATCTCATCAAACAATTGAAATATGCAAGATTCTGTCACTACTGTGTAGGTGAAGTCGGGGTCTGATCGTGAAGCACAATCGGATTAGGGATTATAGAGAATATTTGGGGATGAGAAGTAAGGTTCGATCGTGAAGTAATCGGATTAGGGATTATATATCACCGTTCTTTTGTTTCATTTTCTTGAATTTCCTCAGGTTGGTGGATCACTGTTTTGGCTCTAGATACCAATTGTTATGGCTGAAGAGGGAGATTTCAGGATTGAAAAAGGTAAGAGAAGATCGAAGTTTTATTTCTTGTAATTTCATCATACAATACATATTACAAAACACCCTTATATACGACTAACATCTAACCTCCCGTTGTAGAGTATTCAAATTACAACAGACCAAGCTTATTGGGTTGTTCACCCAACGACCCACTTAACCAAGCTACAGACCCAACTAACCACATTACCTTACCCGACGTCGTTTAGGCCTATCAGTTTATTAGTAACATTCCCATATCAGATCGCCCCCAATTCTTCAATCCCTAATCCAATTGCTTCACGATTGAACTCTACTTCTCGTCCCTAAATCTTCTCTTCAATCCCTAATCTGATTGTGCTTCACAATCAGATCCCGACTTCACCTTCATAGTTGTGATAATAATTGTTATGGTTGAAGAGGAAAGGCAAGAGAAGATTAAAGTTTTATTTCTTTTAAAATTATATTTATTAAAAACTTCACTTTTCCAGAATTACCATATCTTTTAAAATTATTATTATTATTTTTTATTACTTTCCAACCATTTAGTAGTATGTTTCATATAAGGTTTGTTTTCTTTCCATACTGACCACCTTTTGATCCTTATATATATGTTTGAGCAATCCAATAATTCATGTATGTATGTATGTACGAGTATTAGGATGAGCATTGGTCGGGTTGGGTCGGGTTTTTGGTCCATCCGACCCGACCTGAGAACAACGAGTCCTCCACCCGATACTCGACCCAACCCGATCAAAACAAGTTTTCACCCGACCCCGACCTGATATATAACTTAAAAAATTGACCCGAAATAATAAAAAATTTATTTTTAATAAATAAAAACAGTGACTTAATTGAAAAAAAAAATAATATATAGATGAGTATTATTGTAATTATTATTAAATATATAAGATAAAATTATATTTTTTTTCGGGTAGGGTATTTTCACCCTAAACCCGAACATCACATTAAAAAACCCGACCCGAAGCTGAATTTTTTTTAATAAAAAAACCGACCCGATCAGGTCGGTTCGAGTCAAAATCCATCGGATTCGGATCTATGCCCATCCCTAACGAGTACACACTCTAACATTTGTCCCCAGGAAAAAAAAAAGCTACAATTTGGAAAGCTACTTTCTTATTTATCAAGTAACATCCGTTTAAAACATTGTAGGCTCAAGTGGTAAATTCTTCGCTTTTTAATTTGTTCCATCCAAATATTGTATTTAGTTCGAAATTCAGTCGAGCTTACTACTAACACTAAAACTGAACAACTTAGTCATCCATTACTAAAATTTGGTATATTTATTAAACTTCTAATATATTGTTTCACATTCAAAATTCAAGAACAGAAATATTATTTTGATGATATACTCACCCTAATACTCTGCCAATCTTTACCTAAAAGGCTTGTGTTCCAAGCTAACCAACCTTGTTTGATTATAATTAAACTTTACATGCAATGCATTTTTGTTTTAATTAGAACCCAAACAGAAGTGCAAACAAGTCTTTCAATCAAACATCCAATTCATAAATGGTGTCTTTCACTAACTCCACCAATCATACAACAAAGGAAGACCTGAAATATGATGAGGACATGGAAATCATGATGAAAACATTTAACATAACAAAAAAAAATTCTCTTTTCCCCCAATTTGAAACGATTAAAAATGAACGGGGAGATTAAACAAACATTCTTTAGATCTTTGACATTATATTCCCACCCCCTCAGTTGCAGTCCCGACCACGTCTTCACGCATAGTTCAACCTGAATATGTCATTCAACACATAGAAGCTTCCCTGCTGTGTCGGCATCAGATGAAACATCTAAAAGAGCAGAATGCATGACAAAGAGATTGGTTAGTGAAAGTCCATAAAACAAAACCATGCCAAACTATCAAAATTAATGGAAATGGTGGACAAGAAACAGATAAATTTTCTAAACAAAAAGATAAATGTCTGACACAGCACAACAATGAACATTTAACAATGAAACTTATACAAATCCGAAAGTAAGACATTTAACCATAAGGAAATCATTGTCGCGCAGAGAGGAGAAGGGATGTGAAGTGTGGGTTTCTTTTGCATCCTGCAGAGTCCCAAGTCCCAACAAACAACATTGGGATAGATACCAGATGATTATTCAGAGTAAGAAACGAGCACACACTCTGAAATTAATCAAGTAGAAAACATATACAGAAAAGCAGAAGAATTATACTAGCAAAAAGGAAACTCAGGAAATAGAAGAAATCTCTAGATTGCGGTCTATAATTAATGATACAGTTATTAAAAAAACCGGCAGGCTAAGGTAAGAGGAAAGGAATATCCAGGATCTGACGGAGTTTAATTAATTGGCAAAGATTTTCACATTTTCCAAAATCCATCGATGAAAATTTTCAATTTCAATTCGATTATCTTACACTCATGTTCCCTTCTTAAGTTGATTACTGTAGATTCAAATTGAATTAAAAAAAACATGTAATTCCTGAAAATGTAATGAACAGTAAATATCAAAAAGCATCAATATCCTGGCTGAAAATGTAGATTCAAATTAACAGTGACACATAAATTACGCCCTGCATCAATCGCCTAACTACAAATCAAAACCCTTTAGCACCTAAAACCCGAGAAAAATGCGATAGCACATAAGAGATTTACCTGGCTGAACTTGAGAGCATGCTGTTCGCCGGAGAGCTGGAGGGTACCACTGACGAAAACAAGCATACCACCGGCACCGGAGGGCTGGCAATCGACGGTGGTGATGTTGTGCTGACACTGCTGGAAAGGAAGGCTGGTGAGCTTAGCGACGATGCTCTGAGCGCCTTGGATCTTTTGACCTTCGAAGGTCAACATTGAACCATCCTGGTAGAGGTTGGCTAGACCGGGCCGGTTCGAATCGAACGTCGCGTAGTAGTGCTCGACAAACGCCTTCGCCACTGCATCTGGATCCATCTGATTTCTTTTTTAAATTATTTTTTTTTCTAAAAAAGTTATCTTTTTGATTTCTAATATGAGATTGAGCGGTCGATTCAAATTTACGCCAGCGAAATAGAGAGAGAGCCCATAGGGATTTCGTTATATATATATATATATAGAAGGAGAGGGCGAGGAATGATCTAACGGCTGATATTGAATGGTAAAACGAAAAATCTAACAGGCGGCTGGCTTTTTCACCGTTGACTTTATTTGAATATTTTAGCTAAGCGAATCGCTCTTTGCGTCGCGTCAAAGCAACGCAGCCTCCCATCCCTCTTTTTCTTTTAAAATTTGAATTTAATTAAAGCAATAATTATTTTTTATTCTGTATTATTTGATAATAAAGTAATTAAAATTCATGATGAAATAAAAAGATGATGCTCAGTATATTATAAAAAAAAAAACAAATTCGTTCTGTGATTTTTTTAGCAAAAATACTCGAGATAAAGCTTTTGTAGACAGTAATGTATCCATTTGTTGATTTTGTTAGGTAAAGAACAAAAATAATAATAATAATAATAATAATAAGAGGCACAGAGACGTCGACAGCAAGGTCAGAACCTGCGCGGGCAAAACCCTACTGGAATATATTGACATTAATACTACCAGGGCACACAATTATTTTTAAATAAACTCAAAGCCTTTGTTTAAACTGTTCCGTTTTAATTTATTTATTTTTTGGATAAGTTTTATTTATTTATTCTACATTATTATCAGTGTTTGATCGGTGGAAAACAAATGGTTAATATAATTCATTTTCTGGTTAATTGAATTTCTTTTATATTTTTTAAAAAATGACTTACGATCTGATTTTTTGTAAGTTATTTTACGAACTTTTTAATTCAAAGCATAAACACTCAAAACATTATTATTTTATATATTTAATATTAATATATTATTTTTGTATCATTCTAATAAAAATTAAATTATATTTATTGATAATTTTATAATATAATATAATATTTTTATTTTAATAATATATAATAAATTATTAATAAAACTAATATTATTTATTAATTTAATACAAATAATATTATTAAATTGTTGAATATTTAAAATATACTCCTTAAAATATAATACAATATTCTTATTTTAATAATTTAATAATAATATTATTATTTTAATAAGTAATTAATATACTTAATAATATATTATTTTTATAAATTTTAATAAATTAATATAACTATAATATTTTTATTTTAATAAACTATAATAATATTGTGCAAAAATATATAATAATAAATTGTAGATATAATATTTTAATAATAATATTGACATAAATAATATTAGATAAATTATTCTAATATTTGAATAATAATATTATTATTTTGTTAATAAAATATATTATTTATTGCATTTGATGTTTATAATTAATTTATCAACCAATGGAAAATGAATTACACAACATCATCCAAATATTGTAAATTTATTTTCAGAAATCAAGAAATGTAATTCATTTTTTCGGAATCTGTTTTTCGTGAAACAAACGGATTCTAAATTTATAATATTAGATAGTTGAAATATTTTATTAAAAAAATTAATTGAGTTTAATGATTTTGAGATATAATAATTATTTTTATCAAAAGAGAGTAAAAATGTTTAATTTTGTGTGCTTCCACGTCTCTGTGTTGTGGCATAAGGGCGTAAAATAGAAAGGGAGGGATGAATTTCTCTCGTTTTTGGCATAACGAGCCCCTAACAAAATGATCGCACAACATGCTATTAGCTCAATGAAGGAGCGTACCCATGATAATTATATCAGTGTGTCGGGGTTGTGAGAGCTCTCGCTTATATAAATAGTTAAATGTGTTTATAAACGCTTGACCTTGAGATGTGACTCATGCAAGGAACATTAGCATGACAAGCTTCTTCGGTTCAAGCTGAGGTTTGAAACGTAAACTTTTCCTCAAGAGGATAGATGGGACGATTTTGGAGAGATCCAACCATACATCATATCAAAGATTATTCACTCGTTATTTCTTTCTATTCACTCGTTGGATCTAGATTACTCAAGGGAACCATCGATAATTCATACATCATATCACATTATTTCAAAGGTGTTGTTAAATGAAATGCAAGGATTTTAATAATGACATCCATGTTTAATTTGGACCGTTGGATGAAAAATAACAATATTGAAATTTTTGGAAAAATGGCAAGGGAAAAGTTGTACATGACAAAATATTTTGTCCATCTTTGACTTTGGAAGACGATAAGGTTTATGTGGCTTGTTATTGAGGTAAATATCAAGTTTTATTAAGGGTAAATTAGTAAAGATATTTTAATTTTAAGAGTAAATTGGTAATTTAACATTTAATGAATTTTTAATTCATTATTTAATAAAGAAAGATGAAGAATTTTCAGGAGAATTGCTTCATCTTTCTCTTCAAGTGCCGTGAACTCCATATCCAAGATAAAGATCAAAGAAACTTTAAAGGTAAGAAAAAAGTTCAAGAGTAAAGCTAGGAACGCTAAGTAAGGTTACCAGTGAAACATTATCAACTGAGTGCTTTCTTACTATATATATATATATATTATTATATAATATGATGTGTTGAATACTTTTGATAATGAGATATGATTTGGCTCATATTATGATATTTTTTAATAATTTATTGAGTGATTTAAATGATTTTAGATACGAGCTATCAGATGTAATATTTAAATTACATTTTGATATATTCGTATTTATAAATATTTTGATATTTAAATGACATGTGAATGAAAAAGCCATTGTTTTCTTATTGATATTTTTATTGTATGATACTTAACTTTGTTAATATTTAAAAAGACTATGATGAGTGTATGATATATAATACTTAATTATAATGATGTTAGAAAAGATTTTGATAAATGACAGTTAAATGGTCCAAAGAAAATGCCCATTGTAAATGCATTGAGAGTCATAGGTATAAAGTTAGAGTATTATATGTACAATTCTACGTAGCACATTCGTGTGCAATTCTACGTGGCACTTCGTGTGCAATTCTACGTGAAAATTTCGACTGCATAATGGCACTTTATGTGCATATCTACGCGACACTATATGTGCATTCAAAAAACTCATGATGATTGATCATTATGATATTCCTGATTTATACAGTGTTGTTGTGTTCTACAATACTTGTATATTCTACGTGGCACTTTAAGTGCATATTATATACGCGACAGTTTTGACTGCTTATTGCAGATACTCACATATGACTCGAATACCTTGAATTCTCAGTGATTTACAATGGAGATATAAAATGAAAAGGTGAATAATATATACTATGAAATGAGTAAATTGAAAAGTTTATTTAAGGTGATATAAAGATGAAATAGTCTGCTCAATCGGGTATGAAAGTAAAGTTCTATTAAGAACTCTAATTTGGCATAAAACTTTTCATGAAGAATCTTCGAATCATAAACGACCTTTTATATGATGTTCTTATATTTTTATATTTAGGTGATACTTTGATAAAGATGTTCTATTTCTATTATTGATTTTATTTATATTAGCATTATTATTAGAACTTAAAGCCTCACTATGTAACACCCCCAAACTAGGGGTCAAATTATGAGTTTATGAAATTTATAGATAAATTTAAAAGTTACAGGAATTCGGGGACCAAACCCATAATTTACCCATTTTTCTTTATAAGTGAAAATTTAACTTTCCACTCCCCGATCAGTTAACCCAATAATACCTAAATTTCATTAAAATCCCTAAAAACATTTTCTTTCCCCCGATCGAACCTCATCGGCCTCCCTGAGCCATGTCGTCCGGCCACAATTCGGCCCTTTACTACCCCCCATTCAACACGTTGTCGATCGACGAACAAAGCCTAACCCCCAATTCACCGTGAAACGACATTTAACGTCGTAAAATTGTGTCACAAAGCTTCATAATTTTCCTCGGCACGCCTTGATTTTTCGGCGATTCCAGCTGAACCGATGAGCGTTGAGCCTCACCGCCGTCACCAACAGGTTCACCGGTCTGTTTTGCCTAAAACCCGACCCGTGGGTCACCGCACCATCGTCGTTCTCACCAGCGACCGTGGGTAAGTTTTGGGTTTATAGTTTGGTTAAATTTCTTCCGGTTTTGGTTGATATTTTGGTTTGATTTTTGTCTGAATGGTGTGTAGATGCTTCGGGAGTGAATGGCCGGTCGAAATGGCCCTTTTCGCTATTACACGTGCTCCCATGCACCGTCGAGTGCGTGTGGGGCTTGTTTTGGGTCCAAGGAAATTTCCAGAACTAGGTCGGCCCGATGCGTCTGGTCTGGTCCAGTCACCTAGTCAACTCTGTTCGAGTCAACCCGTTGACTATGACTGTTGACTTTGAGCAAAAAGTCAACTTTTTTAAAAGGTCATATTTTATGTTTTTCGACGTCCTGAGTCCGAATCCAAAGTTCGTTTTGCCAAATTCGCATCCGGTAAGTCGTTTTTCAATGTTTTATCTTCGGATTCAAGTTGGTTTCTCAATTAAGTTTAGTTTCTGACGTAAATTCATTTGTTTTGTATCCGATGAATTATTGGACGTTGAATTCATGTTTGAGAGTGATCAAATGGAGTTTAAAGGGTCAATCGATAAGGCACGAAAACAGAGGTAATATATTACTACCTGTTTCATGCTTTATGGAACATGTTGGTACTGGTTTCTCCGTGGATGTGTATAATTGGTCACACATATGTAGTGATCACTTCCTAAACTCGATCCTAATATTATAAAAAATAGGTAATCGAATATGACTTATATGACTCGCATAAGAAAACGAAAGATCAATAAAAAAATTAAATGATTTGACTTTAAGATCCATAAAGTTTGATAAATTTTCTTAAAAGGTTAATAGCATGATTAACTGGATATGAAATTACCGAAAAGAGCAACATGAAATAAAATTACGAAAATGTCATTGTAATGGAAAAATACTAAGACTTCTTCTAATGGTGAATAATAATTCTGAAAGGAAAACTTGATTAATTATCAGAAAAACTGCATTTGATCAACTTGAATGTAATTACTGAAATGTCCTCGAGCTTCGTAATATCGGTAATAACCTGCAATGATCAAAGGAACAAAATACCATGAGCCTTAAAGGAACTAGAATTCATCCAAAAAAAAATTAAATAAAAATTCAAGAATAAAAATATTATTATCTTTAGAACTATATATTATTAATTCATCAATTTTATATTGATGTAATTGAGTCCTTGTAAAATAAGCATTCTTTTACTTTGTTATATTAATAAGTATATACAAAACTTTACTTATTTCTAATTTGTTATTGTTTAAATTTGTTTTAATGTGCGTAAAGTGTAATGTTTATTTTTAATATTGTATATTTATAATTTTCTATCTATTTTAATCTACTTTTAAATTTGAAAATAATCTGACTTAATCAAATTCAAAGCTTTTATCTCTCACTATCTATCTATTTTTAATTATTTTAATTTTATTTTAATTCACTCGTTACATACATCTTTAACTATATTATTTTCACTTATTTTTTTTCTTAAAAATCAACTTCAATTAGTACGAAGCAAGCTACCTCGGTAATTGAATGGATTGTTATTGTCTTTAGAGGTTTTAAATTCGAGCACTAGTATTGTTGACAAAGGCGTTTAATCATTCATTGTCAAATAGTTTTAAAATCTTTAGAACAAATACTACCTTATAATCACCTTAGTTTAATAACAAAATTAAGTCTCCTACATAATATTTGTGTTTTTTATAAAAATAAATTAATTTTTTAATAAAATTATTAATCATCTAAAAATAAGTCTAATAAATCTACTTATCAACGACTTTTTATTTTAATCTAATCTAGGATTAATGCACCTGTGTATTTTTTATATATAAATAACTGGTAGCTAATAAATATGCTTAATTTTGAAAATAAGATTATTAAATTTTTATATTTTTAATTTTTAATTTTTAAAAGACAATGGTATACACGTATATACATGAGATCCAATCGATCTTAATTTAACTATTTGAGTTAATCCATTAATAAAAAAAACTATTTGAGTTAATTCAGTTTCAAACTATTTAAGTTAATTGTATTACATGTCCTAAAATTATAATCTTCAATTCAATTAGTCTCTATATTTTTAATATTCTAACTTCACTCTTGAATTATGATTCTCATTTTAAATTGATTTTCCATTTTTTTAAATTTCAAATTCATTCCTAAATTATGAGCCTCATTTTAATTTAGTCTCTAATTTTTTTAATATTATAATTTCATCACTAAACTATTTATATATGTTAATCATGTCGCATGTTAATAAAATTGTTAATAAATTGTTGAGTATCATGTAAACATTGATATGTATTATGTAATAATATGATTAGACATAAATGATAGCTAATGTTGTACCACATCTTCTAAAATCATTATTTATAATAAAATTGAAATTCTTTTTATTTTTTTTACAAATTGTTTATAACTCTTTTATGTGTTTTAAGGTTAAATAATTATTTTATTTAAATTCAAAATTAATTATCATTTGCGTCGTATCATATTATTATATATGACACATGTGTATTTAGATGATATTAATAATATTTATAATGATTTTATTAATAAGGGCCTTGATTAACATATATTGATTTGATGGTTTGAGATAAAATTATAATATTTAAAAGTTTTTTGATCAACTCAAAGAGCAAGTCAGATTGTGTGTACGTTCATTGTCAATTGATTAAGAAAAATTCTGAGTATATACTATTTTGTAATCATCAAAATTAATAAAAAATATGTTTAAAATTATTTTTGAAAAATATGTTATTTATATTGTTAGAAATTTATAAATTAAAAAATAATGAATAAGAAATTAACACGAAATAAGACATGCATAACAAATGGGATTTAACGTGGTTCAATCTTTGCATACCTCAACAAATAAGGAGAAGAAGAATTCACTATAAAAATAAGAGAAAATCGCCTCAGTGACCAAAAAAAAGTTATAATATACGATTTTAACCAACTTTTTTTGGATTTGCCAAAATGACCAACAAAATCGCAACGCGAAATAAAAATCGCAACGCGAAATAAAAATCGCAACGCGAAATAAATTGTGACAATAAGCCGGCAGTTGGGCAAACGATGCTTCTGGCGACCCCCTCAACAATTCCAAGGCATAACATTTGGCTCTCCAAGCTTGAGAATATGATATACTAATCTTGAACCGAGCATTCATGTCAGTCATAATTTCATGTCCCCGATATACCCTGCCATTCAAAAACATTAACTCAGCCAGAAAACCACCCAACACCTTTTTGTTTGCCTGTCTATGGTGAGGAAAAACTTGGGTTCTTGAACATGTATGTTTATCAATAAAAGTCCTAACTTGAAACATTTTGCAATCTTTTATTCTCTTTGCAATCATACGCCACGTACAGTTTTTGTCAATCATACACCTTGTTTCGAAACGATCTTTGCTTGATTTGTTAACTTTTAGTTGATAGCCATCTTCCACACATTTTGTATACAAAGCTATCTTCAAGTCTTCCTTTGTATCAAAACAATCATCTTTCTTGACACGAATAACTTTTGTGTAACAATCAACTGCTTTCTTTGCCAACTCTTCTTCCGGTAACTGAAGTAATTCTGGCATATTCCAGTTATACTCCCGTGGCATTTTCTTTTCTTCGGGGACTTTTTCTTCTTCTTTTTCTTCTTCAGGATTATATGAATTACAGAATGGATGTTCAACATGTTCATTCACAGTCGTAACTTCCTCCTCATTATCATCAACAACATCTTCCTCGGCAACGGGTGTTTCATCATCAAAATTCGGGTATTGACCAATATTAAAATCATTACACACATGGTCTGTTTCTTCTTCTGAAACATCATCAAAATCCGTGTATTGACCAATATCAAAGTCCGGATATTGACCAAGACCAAATTTCGAATACTGACTAGTACTTACAATTTTTTCTGTTGGCTCATCATCGTCTAACTGGTCAATACGAAAACCGGAATTTGGTGCTGAAAGTTGATTGGGATTTGGATTAGAGAAAGGTTGTGGGTTTTGAGAAAAACTTAGTTGATTACTACCCGCTACTGACCCAACAATACTACTTCTAGGTTCAACAACATACAATGTAACATCATCTTGTGAAACACTAATGTAAGCAATGAATCGTTCAACATCTTCATTGTCGGTTAACAAATAAACTTTACCATTTCTCTGATAAGATAGCCTAAATCCACTTAGGGGCTCTAAATTCAATTTATTTGAAACACGTAGCATTAGAGTTTCATAAGTTAACTTTTGTAAAGACAATTTTAGTTGAAGATTCATGGGTAAAGGCATATATTGTAAAACACCATGAACATTATCCCATGACCCTCCAAAACACAAATCTATCCAAACATGATCAGATGATTTCATGGTTGTAAATTAATTTACTAAACAGACGAGCTGCGAAACTAAAACCTGTTGCCGGATTGGGAAGGATGTCGTTGGATATAGGAACGGATGTCGCCGGAGAGAGTGATAGATGGAGATGGAATGAGTTGCGATTTAGGGATTTAGTTTATGATTTCAGTGTTATATACCCAAAATTTCAGTGTTGTGATTTACAGATTCTCGTTGCGATTTACGGATTATCGTTGCGATTTACAGATTCTCGTTGCGATTTACGGATTATCGTTGCGATTTACGGATACGCGTTGCGATTTACGGATTATCGTTGCGATTTACGGATACGCGTTGCGATTTACGGATACGCATTGCGATTTACGGATACGCGTTGCGATTTACGGATACACGTTGCGATTTACGGATACGCGTTGCGATTTTATGTATTATCGTTGCGATTTACGGATACGCGTTGCGATATACGGATACGCATTGCGATTTACCCATACGCGTTGCGATTTTACGGATACACGTTGCGATTTACGGATACGCGTTGCGATTTATGTGTTCGCGTTGCGATTTTCATATTCGCGTTGCGATTATTGAAAATCGCAATGCGAATTTGTACTATCGCATCGCGATTTTCAAGAATCGCGTTGCGATTTTGGAAACTGATTTGCGATTCTGGGGATCGCGTTGCGATTTTTATTTCGCGTTGCGATTTTGTTGGTCATTTTGGCAAATCCAAAAAAAGTTGGTTAAAATCGTATATTATAACTTTTTTTTGGTCACTGAGGCGATTTTCTCTAAAAATAAAGATCACCGGATACAAATACATAATATTTCATGTCTCCCAAAATTTGATATTTATATCAACATCATGTGTATTCTAAACCACTCTCTTAATATACCTACAAAATTCATCCCTACAACACAAATCCCAAATTCAGAGATTACAAAATGAATGTATCTCTTTAAAATAATTCTTTTCATTATTTATAGAGTTAAATAATTGGTTATTAATAATTTTTATTTTATACAATTTTTATTTAAATAAATATATTCATCAAATAATTTTTAATCACAAAAATTACAAAAACATAATTTAATTTTTATTTTGAATTTGAGTCAATATTTAATATATATATATATATATAAAGATGTTATGCATTTCTTTTATTAATTTAAATAATTATAAGTGACAATATTTGTATTAAAAACTTTTAACTATTTAATAATAAATATTAAAATATTCTATAATTAATATTACTTGAATTCAAGACTTCTAAAAATAATAATCATCTTTTAATTATTGAAACCATAAATTTGTACAAAATGTTATAATATAAATATTAATAACAAAATATTTTAATATATCTATATGACATAAGAATCGGTATTTAGGGGCCGTTTGGATGGGGGAATGTGAGATTCTTCGGGAATGGAATCCACATTCCTCCGTTTGGTTTGGCTGGAAATGTCATTCCCGGTAATGTTTTATTACTAATAGTAGATTTTTTGGGATATCTTACCGAGAATGTCATTACCTCCTTTCCCTTAGATATTGTAACATTACCGGCGTTTTAGACTAAAATGTCTTTAATTTTTTTTCTTTAAAAAATATCATTCTTCTGTCATTGAATAATAAAAATTCTATGAAGGTTAAATTATAAATTTATCCATAAACTATTTTAGATTTACAAAAAAAAGTCTATAATTAAAACTTTATATAAAGTTCAGGGATTAAAATAAAATTTTATCATTTCATTAATTTTTTTTATATTTTTAATTTTGTAAAAAATTATAAATTTTATGAATTTAATTTTTTTAAAAAAATATAAATATTTTCCAACTTGTAATATTATACAAATATATAATAAGGACAATTTGGTTAAATATACATTCTAATAATCTTTTATTCCTTTAACCAAACATGATAATCTTACATTCTAGTTAAATCAACCAAACACAAAATACAACATTCACAATAATCCTATTCTCTGATAATCTTTTATTCCCGCTGGTAGTCTTACATTCCGTGAACTAAACGTAGAAAACCGTATAAATTCAAAGCTAGTCAAGTTATGGTCCCACTCTCAGGCAACTAACGTCATGCTTATTAGCAAAAAAAAAAAAAAGTCTTCATAAAGATATCAATCATAATCACACCCTAATCGGCCTTTCTTAATCAGAGCAATATCATTGAGTCAACGGCCAACAAACTGCTTACTAGGGGTGTTCAACAGGTCCGACGGTTGATTGAACTTAAATTAAAAATTTTATTAAATTAAAAATTGTTATTTTAACCGTTAATTGAACTTAAAATTTTTCAAAAATAATTAATTAAACTGAATAAAGTTCAGTTAATCGGTTGGTTAATTCATTTGATTTGGTCGATTAGTTCAAACAAAACCGAAATTTAAATATTTCTAAAATTATTAATATATAAATAATATATATAATATATTAAATATTTAAAATTTTTGATTAATTCAATTATTTTGATTAATTAACTTATTTTAAACCGAATTAACTAATAATTAAATTTTAAAAAAATATTAACTATTAACCGATTAAATTTAAAATTAATCGATTAAATAAAAAAAATACTACTGCTGCTTACCGTTTAAAAGGTCAATAAGAACGACTTCACTCCATAATTAATTACCTCCCGCACCGTAAATTTAAAAAATCAGTCATCAAGGGATGACCTCTGACACAGTTTACAATCTTCACCAACCTTCACTTTCTCCACGATTTTTTGAACAATCGAAATAAATTCCTGATTTTTAGATATTCGATTCATTGAAACCAAAAAGATTGGAATTTCCCGGGAAAAAAGTTTCCATTTTTGTTCAATGGGTGATTCTCATGTAGGATTAGATGAAGAGCAACCACCTCCCGCCCGAATCCCTTTGCTCAGTCCAAACATTCAAAGCGTCGCCGTTCGAGGCCATCAGCAACAAGAGATCCGAACAAGTAACAATCTCGATAATTCGTTGGAAAATTTGGAGAGGTTTTTGACTTTCCTTGGCTTCAATCAATCTTCTTTGCTGAGTCTCTCCTTGTCTTGGGCGGCGTTCACGGTCGTAGGGGTTTTGGTCCCTGTTTTGGCGCTGGAACCTTCCAAGTGCGACGGTTGTGAGACGTACCAGATTAGGGATTTCGGGTTGGAAGTTGTGGCTTCTCAGGCTTGTATGGCGGCCGTTTCCTTGTTTTGTATTTCGTTTAATCTCAGAAAGTACGGTCTTCGGAGGTTTTTGTTCGTTGATCGATACGGCGGTCAAATGGCTCGATTTTCCGACCTTTATGTTAAGCAGATTTCGGTAAAGTTTCCCCGTTTCTTTAAAACTTTTGTGTTAAAATTGATTAGTTTTGATTTACCAGCGCGTAATCAGGATTAACGCATTCAATGTTTTGATCTTTTATATTATGGATTCATGTCGTTGGATCAACCAGTCAATCACGGATACGAAAATAGAAAGCTTATGATTAATCCTAGCTTGGAAATGATCTCCTGTTTTGACTGTTGCTTGTTTTATAGACTTGGTACCAAGAAATTAAAACTTAATGAGAATTTTAAATATTTTGAAGGGACCAAACTAAATTTTTTTAAAAAAAAAATCGAGGGACTAAATTCTAACATGTGCTCGATACCAGTGTGTTCAGTTTTTTCTAACATGTACTTGGAGGGTTCTCGGAAGGTCCCATTCCTATATATATATACATATATCCAGGAATTTGTGGAAGAAGGGTATGCCAATCATAATAAAGAGTCATAACAACACAGTATGAATCTTCTAATAGTTTTGGCACTAGCAATTTTGGTAATAAAAATTAAACTAAGATGCATTTGAATATTTTCCTTTGTTTAGTTCTGTTTCTTGATTTGGATTAATACCTTTGTATAGGCTTCTATGCGCCTGATGGTATGGTGGTTGCTTCCTTGCTTTATTTTGAAGATGGTGCGTGAGATCATTTGAAGTTTATACGTGCAACGTGATTCATGGTGGTTATCTGTTGCTATTTTGGTTGCTTGGATTTTGTCCTGGACTTATGTTTGTACGATTAGTCTATCCACCAGCATCTTGTTTCATTTACTCTGCAACTTGCAAGTTATTCACTTTGATGATTATACAAAGCTCTTGGAAAGAGAATCTGATGTTGTGGTATTTATTGAGGAGCACATTCGACTACGGTATCATCCCTCCAAGATAAGCCATAGGTTCCGGATGTTTCTTCTTTTACAGTTCTTGGTTGTCTCGGTTAGCCAATTTGTGACTCTTCTCCAGACAACAGTATATGGTGGAACGGTTAACTTCATAAATGGTGGGGATTTTGCAGTAAGTTGTGATACTTATTTCTGTATAGTTTGATCGTTCATCCGTAAGCTTAATCAATCCTCCTGGCATAGTTTCTTCAGAGTTTAACCATTTAATACTTTTGAGTTTTAATTGTTGTTGTCTGTTCTTTTTCTTGCCTTTTTCTAGATCTCCTCGATTGTTCAGGTGGTTGGGATTATTCTTTGCTTGCATGCAGCCACAAGAATTTCTCATAGAGCTCAAGGAATTGCATCATTAGCATGTAGATGGCATGCACTGGCTACATGTTCTTCGAACGATGCATCCCTTAGATGTTCTAACAGTGCAGGAAACATGGAAGTCCTAAATCAATCGAACTCACTACATATGACCTTTTCTGAAAGTGATCTGGATTCTGTGGATTTCATCGCCATCCCTACAACTACACAGTTGGCTTCTTATATGTCTTCATATCACAGAAGACAAGCATTTGGTACGCAATTTATCTTGTGTCTGTTGCCTTCTCTGTTTATTTCTCTTATGAAGATTTAGGACATCATGAAGCAACAATGTGAACCTTGCACTAATACCATAGTAAACTGAGCATAAAACACATAGCAGATGCACTCTACGTTGCTTCATCTTTCATTTTTCATGAAGTATGTCTGGCACTTGTGTATGATGCATAACCAACCATGGGTGTGGGATATGAACCTCCAAAGACCTTCCAAGTATATGGAAATCTTGGAAAAAAACTGAGCGTACTTGTGTCAAACACATACCATGTCCACCAATCATATCTGAATCCAAGATATGTTCAGTTGCTGATGTAACTCCAATACATAAGCCATTATTAATGTGTAGAAGATGGTTGGTTTATATCAAATTTGTGATTTTTTTTCTTCTGATTTCCATTTAAGGACAATGGATATTCTTCATTTATCCTTTTTATATATGTTCTTCCGACTCTACATTATTCTTGAAACCATCCATATTTGACTCCCGTGTCTAACACGTAAACGGACATGTGCATATGGATCTGACACTCCATGGAACCTTCAGTTACATGGAAAAATGTTGAAACAAAATGAACATACCATGTCAAATACATGCCATACGTTCACACTCAAATCTGAGTAACGTCATTTTTGACCTAGTAACTGGATTTGTACTAGCTTTGTATCTATAGTTTATAGTATTTCGATATGGTTACTTGAAGTGGGCTGGTGGTAATTAGTTTGCAAGCAGGTACCAGTTTTGCAATGAGAACTAGATTAGTTATATTGAACACCAGGCACAGTAAAAAACCCAGTATTTCAACCATAAAGTCTTTTGTTTCCATTATTTTACCCCCCCCAAAAAAAGATCAAACCGTTATATCATCCCCCAAAAAAAGTCAGGTCAGACTTTTAATTTTCAAGTCTGACCAGATGACTTTTAATTTTCAAGTCTGACCAGATGAATGTATGTGTTTGGCTTAAAGGTATGATTTTTTTTTGGGTAAAATAAAGAGAGGACTCCTAACAAGTTGGGAGTTCCCCTCCCCCTTTATATCATCCTCAAACAGCTTGAGAAAGTCAAGGGAGGATTATAGTAACTAGTGCATTCAACGATACAACTTGCAGCTAATGATGCCCATTCAATCTGCAACCATGTTTCCTTCCCGGTAAACATGTTGTACTTGGACGTTCCACTGCCGCTGAACATCATCTTTAATGAGTGCAAGGTCCCCAAGTGACTTTGTATCAAGGCTGTGTTTCTAAGAACTTGAACTACAACAAGATTGTCAAGCTCCTGTATAACATTTTGAGCACCTATATCAATTTAGTTAGTTAATTAATGCTTATGGGGTTTAATGTTCTGTGTCATGCAGTGATGTACTTGCAAGCCAACCCAGGGGGCATTACTATATTTGGATGGACAGTTGATCGGGGACTCATCAACACAATCTTTTTCATTGAACTTACTTTGGTTACTTTCCTGCTTGGACAAACAGTCGTCTTCAGCCCCGCCTAGTAAAATCTCCAATCAAGCATATCAGTTTTTCCATGGATTATATCCTTCAATTCCAAGTGAGTTTTCAGCTTTATAGGTGATTGATTGTTTTCTTGGTTCAAGGCATCGTCAAGTCGTTGGCTAGCTCACGGTTTCCCTGTCGCTGCAAAAATTACTAGCCGGCTGCTGCATCTGGTAATTTGTTGGGAATAAATGGATGACGTAGAGAGAACGAAACTGACTGTGATGAGGTTATTTGCCGGAAGGTTTTTGGAAGTTTTGCATGATGCGACATTTGGAAGTCAGGCAAATTTCTCTACGTTTAGTGTCCTTCATTTATTTATTTCATTGTATGCCTAACGATACAGATTTTTAATTCTTATTAGAAAGGGAACTTTACATTTACCACATTAGTGCAATTGTAAAGCAGTAATCACATCTCAGAATCGAAAAGTTACGGTATTCCAACTATTTTTTTTATAAGTGTTCGATTTTGTTACATATTATTAGGCTAATTTCTAGACTAGTATATATTCCATTAAATGTAAATATTATGTTACTAGTTTAATTATATTAGTTGTGTTTATATAACTCTTTCTACATATGAATAAAATACATAGAAACATATTCTCTACTAGTTCTACATGGTATCGGATGTGTTAAAACATTAAGTGTTTGAATTTTTTTGGGTTGTTTGGGTATCGAAAGAAAGGAGTATTTTTGGTCGTTTTTCACCAGTGGCTTTTGGAGGTCAATCTCTCGACACCGCCAGCACTAGGAGGTTCACCGCGCATCGATTGGCCGATATGGCAATTTCGACCGCCACAATCCCTGCGCGTGAAGCTCACGTGCCACCACAAGGTTCTGCTGTTTCTTCACACGCCGGCTTGTGAGGGCGCATAGCTGATCCTTTCCGATGTCGATTTCTTCTTCCATCTTCTCCGCTCGTTTTCGACCACCCCTGCCGCTGACTTGTGCCTCTGTTTTTTGGTTTTGGATTGGGTGTCGCCTTCTTTTTTTTAAGTACTGTTTGGTTTCTGGTTTTGCATTTGTTGTGGGTTGTGTGTTATCTTGCACTTATGGCTGATAAAAAGAATATATAAGCTTCTTCAACAGTTGTTACAATATCTGCGGATGAGTATGCCAAGTTCCTTCATCTCGTCTTTGTTGAGTCAGGTAAACCCAATACATGGCTTGTTTTCACCTCATCGAAATGGGTCATTAATTCTGGTGCAACAGCCTAATGACAGGTAACCTCAGTCTTCTTTTTCATTTTAAATCCCATTTTATCACTCCTTTTACTTTAGCCGATGGTTCTACATTCAATGTTATTGGCTCCGACACTGCGAATCCTACCCCGTCTCTTCCTTTGTCATCTGTTGAAGCTTGGTTTCATGGAAGAGTAATAAACAAAATGTGGTCTCGCGATCTAGTGCTGCAGCTGAATATAGAACAATGGCCAAATCCGTATGTGAAATCATATGAGTATATCAGCTCCTTAATGAAGTAGGAATTAAAGTTTCAGTACCAACAAAACTTTGGTGTGATAATCAAACTGCTATTCATATTGCTTCCAATCCTGTATTCCAGGAACGAACGAAATATATTGTTATTGATTGTCATTTCAATCGTGAAAAGATACAACAAGGTTTAATTACTACTAGATATGTAAAGACCAGAGAACAACTAGGAGATATCTTCACAAATGCTCTCAATGGAATCCGAATCAATTATCTATATAACAAGTTGGGCATGATTAATATCTATGAACCAATTTGAGGAGGAGTGTTACTGATTATTAGCCTAATTTCTAGGCTAGTATATATTTCATTAAATGTAACTGTTATGTTACCTAGTTTAGCTATATTAGTTGTGTATATATAACCCTTTCTGCATATGAAAAAAAATACATAGAAACATTCTCTACTAGTTCTACAAATTCAAATATTTGCGTAATTGACATGGACGCGAGGGTATGACCTTATAATTACCCTAAAAATATATGAAATTAAAGAAAAATTAACATTACCTGTGTCGGACGCATTCATACATCCGACACATTCGATAGCTGTAACAGAATCCGTAACTTACATCATAAATAGAGGAAAAAGGTCAGAACAAGGGATTGTAATGACATTGAACATTTTGCAGCAGAGTTTAATATGATTACCAACAAAGGGAAGGCAACTTGAAAGAGAATGAAGAAGGCAAGTGACCGGTCCTCCTTATGTAATCTGCCCTTTCAGAAGTTTTCATTGCCTTTTCATTCAGTTTTGATTCTGCATTTGCACGCTTCTCTTCAGCTATTCTCCTTGTGGCAGCAAGTTTGTTTGCACACTTCTCTTTTGCTCGAGCTTTCAATCTCTCAGCTTTCACCTAAACATCAACATAACAGTATTGGTTAGATGGGTTGGACACTAAGGATGACTTGCCATGCTTTTTGAAGTAATTTAGAGTATGTGTCATACACCATGCGATTCGGACTCCGGTGTGCGTGTACGATACAAGTATGTTTAAGTTTTTTTTTATACATTCCAATGGTTCTTAGATAATCATAGACCCAAACTATATCCAGGTATGCAGCGGATGCGAGTTTTAAACATGTGTGTTTCAAGAAAAATACGTAGTTGGAGCAATATTAGTCATATATATGAAGCTAGCTAATCAGTTACCTCCATTTTCTTCATTTCCATTTCTGCTTTCCTCTTCTCATGATTTTCCCAGGCTTCTATCTTCATTTCTTCACGCTTGTACCTACAATGCAAGCCATATGCTCTAATCAGATCCACTTGAGTTAAAAAAGAATCATATTGCATTATTATCAACTATATCTGATCATATAGAAATCCCTAAGCTTAAGCTAACTGTACATCACCTTGCCGTATATTTAGTACGTTCGGCCTCATCCCAAGCCGCTGCTTGACTTTCTAGTGTATTTTGCTTGCTAGCTTGATCCGACTTATTGTTTTCCATCCTGGATTCTTGTTTATGCAGTCCATTTGTTTCATTTCCCCTGGCAGCTCCATCAGTATCATGTTTACCTGTAGCACTTGCTTGATGGCTCTCACCACAGGGTTGTCCATGGTGATATCGGACCGGAGTGGAAGATCCCGAAGTAATAGGACTCCTTGCAGAAGGACTCATGGCTTGGATCGGTGTTGCCGTTCTTGATGGCTCTTGGCTTACAGCAGGGGTCATCTCGGTCCCCATATATCTCACACATACTGATCTCAAAACCGATGTTGAGTTCTGGTTTGCAGGCTTGTAATTGATTCGGCAAACCGATTCATCACAGTGCACCTGTTTTGTTTCATCTTGGTATTCAGATGGCATAGCTGCAACAGCAGTGGCTGGCAGACCATTTGTTTCTTGTGCTGCTGAACGAACTTCACCTTCACTGTTCGAAGAGTCTTGTTCTTTCTGTGGAACAGGTGCTATCAGTCTCCGGTCATCGGCGTTTGAGTTCCGAGGCGTGGTTTCGGGTTGGCTCTTGTTTCTACCTTTTGACAGCCCCACCAGCCATTTCTGCGCATCATCCCATTTGGAAGGTGTCGGTTTGCAGAAGCCAGGCCGTTGATGAGAACCACGGTTAGCCACATTCCCTCTATGAAACTCAAAAACATTGCCGCTCGAAATCTCATAGTATCCTTTATCTTCACTTGATCTCATTTTCTGACGAACAAAATGTTAGAATTCGAACTCAAAATCCGATGAATGTTATCTTTTATTTCAAAGAGAAAACTTGTGAGACCTTTTTACAAGCAATTAGAGCACAAATGGATGAACAGTGTTACATCAAACAGGAGATCAATAATGTTTTTTTTCTTTCAACAAGAATCCATTGAAATATCTGAAATTTGGGTTCACAAGAATCAAAGCAGTAAAGGGTCCCATCACCCATGTGGGATTTATCCATTAAACTAACTAATCACCATGTTTAAAGAACCTCTAAAGTTCCCCTTATATCAAAAACAAGTAAACAAAGTTATCTGTCAAAGCAGTGCTGCTGCCAAATTGCCAATGAAAAGGTTAATGATTTCCCAAAACCCAATAAACAAATAAAATAGACACTTTGATGGTAAGAGAGAAGGCTTCTGGGTTTTGCAGCATAGGCGTAATTTTAACAGAGAATAATGCCTTAAAAACCATTGTGTATAGATAAATATTACACTAAAATATGTGAATATATAGTACGGAATAAATAAATGATGACCACATAGGGCGCAGAGACACATTGTCAGAGCCAGACATAAAAAAAGGGAAGAGTTTCAGAACTTGAGATCCATTTAAAGATTAAAATACTGAAAATAAAAGTTTGCATGGTTGGAAACTTCAACCATTTAAATGATTACAAATGTGATGACGTAATAAATGCAATGAAAATCGTAAAATAACAATCCAAGGCAGAAGGCACTTTGGCACAGTAAAAAGAATTGGGAATTCTCAACTCTTTTGCCTCTCATGCAGTTGCACTCACACTAGAATCTTGGGAACTGTTTTTATTGATTTTAAATAAATCAGCTGAGAAAGGTAAAAGTATTGTTTTATTTTAGGCTTGATTATAAAATAATTGTGCTACCTATAACATTTTTCACGAATAGATGATTAAATTATTTTTTGAATGATCTTGACGTCTTATATTACAAACGTTATCACTTTAGGTTTTCGGGCCGTTAATAAAATTTCATCCGTTAAGTGATGTGTGTTACAATTTGATAATTTAAAAATTTTATTTAAAATTTAAATTATATTTAAAAAAACATGAAAATTTTGAAATAACCCCAAAACTTTGAAAACCTTCATTTCAACCCCTAAACCCACACCGATCACCGACCTTTGCTATCGATGAAGCTGCACCCAACCTCACCTCCCCCGACAACCAAAACCCTTATGAAATCATGATCGATCGATGGTGAACAGACATTGTATACCCTAAGATGAAAATAGCGATCCCACGCGATTCCAACGGCTAATCGACAGTAACGACAGCATATGACCAGGGTGACGACAGTGTGTTGGGATTAGTATTTAGGAATTTTAGGGATTTTGGGTTTTTTTAATTTAAGAGAAATTAGGTTTTTTTTATAAATATAATAATATTTTTAAAAATTAATTTTAAAATTACCAAATTGTGACACGAGTCACTTAACGGAAGAAATTAATGCCTTTGACAGCCTGGAGAACTAAAATGGTAACATTTGTAACATTAGACAACTAGATCATTCAAAAAATAGTTTAGGCTTACATTTGTGAAAATCGCTATAGTTTGGGTACTTATTTTATATTTAAACCTTTATTTTATGAGTAAACTATAATAATAACCACTTAATTATAAGAAAATTCTAATTTGACTATTGATATTTTAGTTTTATCAATCAAATCACTTAATTATTTTATGTCAATGAAGTTACTTGTCGTTAATATTTGACCGTGGAGTTAGCATAGTAGTTCATCAAATTAATATAATTACACATTTAATCTTTATTATTTATATATTTTATCAATTTGATCATAATTTTAATTTGTGACTTGGTTTAGTGGTTAAGCATGTCCTAGTGGTTAGTGAGTAATGAAGACTAAATTGATAGAATGGGTAAGTAATAAAGATCAAATACATAATTAGGGATGGTCAAAATACTCGAACTTGGCGGGTCCTGACCTGACCCGACTCTATAGGGTGTTTTTATGAAATTTCGAGGCTCGGGACGAGGCGGAACAAGTTATATGGTATAAAATTTCAAGAGGGGCCACGTTTAAGGTGAGAAATCACTGACTCCACCCGAATCAATATATTTTTATTTACTTATATTATATTTAATATTTTAAGAATTTTTTATTTTTTAACTATTAAAAATATAAATATTATTAAAAAATATATTAATTTAACCTTTTAAAATATAATAAATAAATATAAATATATTATTATAATTTTAAAAATTTAATATTTTCGTATCGGGTTGGGTCGAGTCGGTGTTTTAGTCTAATATTCAAAGCGGGTCACCTAAAATTTATCAATGCGAGACCGGGTCGAATTTAGCCTTAGGTATATATTTTCGAGTCAAGGTCGGACAGCCGAAAAACCAGCCCGCCCCACCCCGTGCTCATCCTTTATGTAAGGACAACTCATCCATCAAGATGTTAATGATATATAATTTAATTAACATCATTTAAATAATTAATTTATCTAACTACATTAATTGATCGTGAGGAGTTTTCAGATGAAAATCTCGATGTTACAAAGAAAATTATTAACGGTAAATTTCTCATTTTAGTCCATTGTCATATATTTTGATTATTTTATTTTAATATAATTAAAGATAAATGATGATAGATTAAAAAAATTGTAAAAATTATTATTATTATAAAAATTAATTATATTTAGAGATATTTGTTTAGATTCATTTACTTTTCACTAATTAAAAATGTATGTTTAAGATTAAATTTAAATTCTTATATCTGGAGATTTTATCGTCATTATTATTATTATTATTTATTCAGATCTGTTTTTAGTCTGATTTAACCGTGTCTCGAATTCATTAGTATTATTTTAAATTATTAAACAAGGATATTTTATAATAATTATTTTATTTTAAATAAAAAAATAAAAATACACAAAAGAAAATATAATAATAGAGGGTGGTCGGAACATGAAGCTATTCACATGGCTTTGATGGGCCGCACCCGTGAGTTATTTGATGCATTAAATTCAAATGTTGGGGCTAATTGTCAGTACAGTTTTGACCTTCTTTTCGATACTAGTGTTATTGGCGGAGTATACGATTAAGATTGATTCAATTTGGTCAGGGTTTTTAATATTTTAGATTATTTACGATGATTTGACTTGTATTTTTAATTTTTGTATTAATTTTGATAAAATAATTTTATTTTACATTTTTATATCATTAACATATAATGTATTGAATTCGGGATGAGTAAATCAATTAAGACCGTTAAAATCTCATTTGAAAATTGTTTTTTTTATTGATTTTTATTTCAAATGCTGAATTGTAGGCAACACACAACATTCTTTTTTATATTAAAGCACAAAAGGATTGGGTTGATGCTCAAATCTCAATCCTCACAATGCTTTCCTTCTTCATCAGAATGTACTGACTTATCAATTCTATGCTTATTTATATATTAAACCAACTGATTTCGTAGATGAATGAAGTTAAAATACTTCCCAGCTGAAAAGGAGTTGGCCAAGGTCTAAGAGCTATAGAGCAGAGCAGTATCCCACATTGCTCAGCAGTAGAAAAGTTCACCCCCACCATCTTTTATATATTAAAGCACAAAAGGATTAGGCTGATGCTCCAATCTCAATCCTCACAATGCTTTCCTTCTTCATGAGAATGTGCTGAGTTATCAATTCTATGCTTGTTTAGAAGTAATTCAACACATTTCTTGTGAAGAAGGAAATTATATTGTGAACAAGAGTGTATTTGATTGTTTGATTTTTTTTTATATTCTTGTGTTTGATAATTAAAAATATTTTAAAATATATGTATTTTTATTTGATAGTTGTAATTGATTTAAAAAATATATTTTTAAGTATTTAATAGTTGTAATTGATGTAATTCATTTTTTTTGTATTTTTTACAAAATTTTTTATCTTTTAAATATTTTGAAATATATTTTTAAATGTTAATATGATATTTCAGTATTGTTTTAATAATATAATATTTTTAATATTATGTTAATATTTACTCTATTATATTATAATAATATATAATATGATATTTTCAATTTAATAATATGTTATAAATTAAAAATGTTCAAGCAGTTCAAACATTAATTTGACTATCGACTAAATTGAATTATCATTAACTCGATTAATCAAATATATGGTATTATATTTTTTAATTTAATAATGTATCATAAATTAAAGATGCTCACGTTAATTAGACTATTGATAGAATCGAATTATGGGTTAATTGAATTCTTTTAATCGTTAATTGAATAATATTTTTTAAAAGATATTAACCGAACCAAACTTTTTTTAATTTACTAAATCAATTTTCATCAAATTAATTACATTATATCAAATAATTAAATTATTTTCATCAAATTAATTGTAATATATAAAATAATTAATAAAAAATAGTTTATATAATATCATCAAAATACCATAAAAGAAATTTGAAAAATTAATTTCAAAATATATATTTCATTTTACATAAAATAGTTTTCAATTCATTTTACATAAATCATTTTTTCAGAAAATCAATTATAATATATATCAAATGTATTTTAGCATTAGAGAATAATTAATTACAATAATTAAATGAAGTCAAGTTGTTTAAATGCTAGTTGTAGTTACTGTTGGTGCCATGAATTTTAACTATTTTTATCCATAACTGTTTTATTATCTATCTTTAATTAAATTATCGAGAAATATAAAATATTTTTGCAAATAAATATCTGTTTCGACTATTTATGGATTTTCCCTACTAAGCTAATAACGGATCACTTGTTTTTGTTTTATTTGTTCATTTTTTTAGTAAATCCGTATTTTAAAAAATCAAATAAAAATAAGTTTTCATTAGTAGTGTATTAGATGTCCATCTGATATATAAACAGGAATTTTGTAGATGGCATCTAAAAAATTACCTTCATATTATTAATTTTTTTGAATTGTTATGTATTTTAATGAAGTTAAATTATCAAAATCGTAAACTTAAAGGACTCAAATAATCATTTTACATTTTCTAATAATTGTTTTGTCATTTTTTAACAGTAAAATAGATGACATTTTGGATACTCTTTTTCTCTTATAGGATTATCTTGCGTTGGTAGAATAAGTTTTTAATTAGAACTTTCAAAATGAAAATGTACACGATCAATTTGTTAACTTTTTAATAGAATGACCAAAATGCAATCGGTACAATATTTGTACTGTTATAATGCTTTCACTGGACTTTTACATTTAATGCATGAGTATATGTGTAAATGAACTTAACATTTGATTGTTCTTGAATTATTCATATAAAGTTTGTTTATGCTCGTTTATTAAGTTAAATAAAAGAGTATGAATAAAAATATTATGTTCATTCAGTGAATGAGCGAACACGAATAGTGAATGAGCGAATACGAATAGAGGTGTGTTGAATTCATTTATGTTTACAAACTAACTCGTTTAAAAAGTTTGTTTATCAAATTGTCTATAAGCTCATTTATCTGATTCTTTTTTTCCGTTTATTTTTTAAATATTAGTAAAGATAGTAACTAAATTGAACACATTGTGAAAGTTGGAGACCAAATTGTGAATCTAAGGAGCTTTAAGACTAGTGATGCAATTTCAACATTTTTTTGAATATCTAAAGAAATATGTTCACAAAATGTTAAACGAATTAAACACGAATTGTAATACCCTAATCCATACGACCTGAAGATCAATGATTTAAAGGGTTACACGGGACCACCCAAGTGGCTAACCCAAAATTTTACTTTTAAAAATATTTGAAAACATTATAAGTAAATCATTCACCAATGACGAAAGATAAAATAATAATATTTGAGTTTACAAATATGGGGAGCTCCCAAAATACATGTAATACCTCAAATTTTAGTTAGTGACCAAAAAATAAAATTTAAAAGTTTAGTGTCTAAAGTATAAAGTTTGGAATAGTTCAAGGATCAAAGTGGTAATTTTTCCGAAAAATATTTCTTCCATAAATGAATAGAGCATCCCCAAGAATGAGTTTGTGTGGGAATTATAATTTCGGTACATGATTTGTATTAAAGGCTATAAGGTAGTAAAGTTCAGTATAGAATTGGATAATCGAATCGAATCGGAATTTCACGAAAATTTGAAGGATGATATATAAAGGTTGGAAATATTATTTCCAAATTTTAGAATAGTGAAATTTAATGTGGATCAATGGAATTGAAGTCGCTTTTCCATATTTAGCCGAAATTAGAAAAATTTAATGACTAAATTGCAGTTTTCAAAAATTTGCAAGTGCAAAGGTGGAAAGTGGATTTTTATTTGTTCATCTTTGAATTTGAAGATGATATAGATAAGATGGTGTCATGGATGATGTTATAGCAATGGCAAAGTGTAAATTATCATATTTTGGTAAGGTTAAAATGATAATTTCTAATTAAATGAATTTTAAATTCATTTATATTAAATTAAGAAAAGTGTATATGTTAATTATGAAGATAAAACAAGAACTTTCAACTCCTCTTCATGCTCAAGTCATGCACCCCTTATCTAGGTAAGGAGAAATTTTGAATTTATTTTTAAGCTTATTCGATTGATTTTTGGATTTAGCTATTAGAGAGAGAATTAATCCTCTTGAAATTCTCTATAACTTGGTATAAAAACTACATGGAAATCATGTTTATATGATGAGATTGGAGATTAGGATTTATGGGTATGTTTGATTTTGAAGATTTGATGGAAGATTATTATGTTTTTGATGTTATAGATTATTTCTAAATCATGTGTGATGATTAAAACACTTGAAATCAAGCTTAATCATGTTCGACCTAAACCTAGGGTTTTGAAGAATTTTTTATTTGGTTAAATTAAGTTAGGGGTTTAATTGTAGAAGCATTGAAATGTTGTTTAGAGGTGGAATCCATGCTTGAATCAAGTGAAAATCAAGAACCCTAAACCCTAGAATATTTAGCCTCAAGGAAATAATTGGAGGGAAATTATGAAAAAATTCCCTAGGCTCAAAAATGCTGTTTGAAAGGTTCTACAAGCTTTAGAAAGTTATTTGGACCAATTTTTAATTTTGTGAAAGTTGGGGGACCTATTCAACAATTATGGAAAGTTATGGGGTTAACATGTAATTGTTAAATAGATGATGTACTATGCTGGAATTTAATGTTATAATGTTGAATTTGATGCTAGAATGTGAAATTTGATTATTTTGGAAAGTTGGTGAAGTTTGAGGACTAACTTACAAATATGAGAAAGTTAGTGACTTAAGTAAAAATTGTGTAAATGTTGAGGTAATATGATGGAATTAAATGCTTTAAATTTAAATTAAGTTGTTTAAAGTTTTAGTTGAGGGAAAAAAATGGCAAGGGATCAATTTGAGTAAAACGAAAAAGTTGAAATGAATTTGAAAAGAATTCATAATTAGTGGTTAAAATGTGAAGTTTGAAATATTGTGTGCCTTAGTGATGAATATGGATAAAAGGGACTTGAATGGTCAATTTGAAGCTTTGAGATCAACATTTATGTTGTGACAAGAAATTAGTATCGGATGAGTTCTGGAAGATATTTAGGAATTTATTTTTCTATTGTGTGCCTATGATAGTAAGATTCTAACATGTGGTTTGAAATTTATATATTTTGTAAATGGTGTCCATTTAGATTATGGTTGAAATCAAGACCAAGCAATATGTGAATTTCTAAGGAAGGTTTGCAAGCTAAGGATATAGGTGAGTGCATTTAATTTGTATTTAATGTTATCAAGCAAATATTGGCTTGCGATGAGCTAGTGACATATTTAATATGGTAAGAAGTAACTCCCAATGTTTGCGATGAACAAACATTAGCTTGGGTAACATTCATACTTTTAGTACCAAGGATGGCAATGACTTGTTTGCAAAGAGTGACATGCGCTTTGCCTTTGCCTTTAAGGGTTTTAGAAGATGGTCATATGTTCTCCTTATTAAAGTTTAGGGAAGTTTTGTGTAGCCACACATTTTCATCCGACCTCATTATATAATATGTTATTTATATTATATAATGTATTATATTATCATTATTATTATTATTATATAATTATAGTATTATTATTTTAACGATTTTGGTTTTGTGTTATGTGTAGGCCCAATCTAACTCGAAGGCCAACTTTGCCAAGCCCACACGTGCAAACCTCAACAAGCTAGGGTTTCACCTCTCTTTCTTCAGCGTCGCATATCTTAGATCGTCGGATCAACTCACCATATGACAATCGAGATGGTTTGAAGATCCCTTATTCCAGCCGCAACCTACCGCCCGTTTTTATTGCACAATCACAACTCGACGACTTGATTTCATGGGACTCAAAACCAACCGAAAAGCAAGAAACAAAGCATGCATTTTAGTTCTAATGAAACACTAAACATAACAAAAAATAAGGAACTTTCTAAGCCTATAAATTCATGAAAAATGTAAAAGGAAAACACGAGAGAAATACACAAGAAATCCGAAGAAAAAAAAACTTGAAACTGTCGAAAAGAAATGCAATAAAAAAAGGTATTTTTACCTTGCTCAGTTTTCTTTTTTTACTTGCATGTGGTTTGTTTGTTTGGTTTCTTTTGTTTCGACTCGAAAAATCACAAAAATAAGAGAAGTCGAGGATTGAGGGGAGGGGTTTTTCGAAATGTCTTTTCTAGATCTAGCCCTTCTTGAGGCTTGTTTGTGAAAACTAAGGGTATTTTCGAAAAGAGGATAAAACAACTTTCAAAAAATGCAAAAAAAAAAAAAATTCTACCCCCAATGAACGGCAGCGAGGCGGTGGCCGGTCGGATTCTGGGTTTCGATTGAATGTTCTTCCCAGAATGAAGAACAAGTTAAGAGGATTTGAAGTTTTCGGTTTGATTCATTTTGGGCAATGGGAAAATAATGAGCTTTGTTTGTGGGAAATAAGCTTTATAGTCAACCCATGGACCCCATACGGATCCCCAGGATCTGCACATTTTTGAGTAGGTAAGGGATAATTACAACTTTGGTCCCTATTATTTTAAAAAGTCCTTTCCACGCTTTAAAGTTAGATTTAATTTTGTTTTTCTTTCAAATTGGCCATTTTTTTTTAATTTGGTCATTTATTCATCTTACATTGCTTTTTAAATTTAATTTTAATTACATTTTTCTTTCAAATACGTCATTCATTTATTTCTTTTTTTATTTGGTAATTTTTTCATTTAATTCAAGTTTTCATTTAATTTTTTTATTTATATATTTTTAAAAAGGTTATTATATTTTAATGAGTGGTTGATCCGACATTTTTATTTATTTATTCCTTTCTTTTATTTATTTAATTTTTTTTAGTAATTTTTGACTTTGTTTATATTTAACTTTGCAATTGGTGTTTTTTATTTTTAATTTAATTGATTTTTTTCTTTACGTTTTTATTATTTTGTGTTTCCAGCATGTATGATTTGTTTTCGTTCTATTTATTTTCATTTTTCATTCTGTTAATTTTTATTTCTCGGCATGTGTATATTTCTTTTTTCTGTTCTGTTTAAAGTATCATAATTTAGCCTTTGTCTTTTCTTTTGTTCAATTAAATATTTTTACTTTGCAATTTAACATCTTTTTGACCTTTTAGGGATATTTTAATCAATTGGATGTAAGTAATTTGGATCGAACTTTTATCTTTCTATTTAACTTTCAATTTTCTTAATTAAGACAACTGGAAATTAAGTTAGTACCAAAAGGGCAGTACAAGGGTGCTAATCCTTCCTTGACTGTAATTGGCTCCCGAATCTGACATATTTCTGGTAAAATGCAGATCAGGTAAGATGGTGTCCGATCAACCTAAATATTTTTTAAATGATCGGTGGTGACTCTAACCCATTTATTTAAGTTGAAGCCCAATTCCGGGTCCACCCGAAAGACGGTTGCAATAACTTGGCGACTCTACTGGGGATTGGTAAATGAGTCAGACTATGGCTCATTTCCAGTTGTCTTTTTAAGTGAAAATTGTAAGTTTAAATTTTAAGTTAATTTTTTGATCCTTATTACTTACCTTTGATTATGTTCAAGTAAATAGTTGTACTAATGTTTTTTTTCAATGATTTCAGATTTTTGAAAAAGTTTTCATCTCTGGCTCTATACCCGAGCTCCGAACCCTTTTTAAGTAGAGGTAAAAGTGACTCCTTCATGGGAATTTATTCTCCGTATAGGCTTAGGAAGTAACCTTCGAGATTCATATATCTTATGTCTTCGTGTGAATTTATTCTCTGTATAGACATAAGGGAATGTATCATCTCGAGTTTAACTTGGTCCACATAGGCTTGTAATGGCTTAGGACTGAGGGTCTGACAAGCCCAAGGGGGCACCAGCAAGGAGAACTCGGGTACCTTCTTTAAAACCTAAACCGGGAGACTACAGGGAATTAGAGCCTACCCCGAAACTCTATTTCAAAACCTAGGATGTTTTACTTCCTGTTCAAAGCTTGCAGTTTATCATTTTGTTTTTACTTTTATTATTATTTTTACCTTACTAACTGAGTTTTCTTTTTTATCATTTTCATCATAAAAAGAGGTAATTGATCTACAAAAAAGTGTTCGTTACACATAAATAATCTGCATTAATGGACAAAGGGGTTGTAATGCAAGAAGTGAAAAATGCCGAGGTACGACTGTGGTCCGAAAATACTCAGAAATAAAAGGGAGACAGTATGGAAGGAAACTATGTGTTAGATCTGGTTAGATATACTTCTGTCAGCCTAAAACAAAATGATGTTCAAGAACTACAGAATATTTGGGACAATTGGAAAAGTGACCAGAAGCGGATGTTCAGCCAGCAGTATAGTGATATCGCACTTCTACTCTATGTCAAGATAGATAAACCCCTAATCAGAGCTCTAGTACAATTCTGGAATCCAGGGTACAACTGTTTCACCTTTAACTAGGAAGACATGGTGCCCACAATCGAAGAATATACCACTTTGCTGCAATGTGGGGGAATTGAAATGGATCAGGTCTACATCAAGCACATCAAAAGTCAGTCTTTCACGAATGGGCTGCCAAAGGTTGCAGGGGTAGATGAGAAATGGGTAACTGACAGGATCCAACACAAAGGTAGCGGGGAAGGAATTGCTTGGACCATATCAAACAACTGATGAAGAACCACCCTGATGAATGAAAGGCAATAAATCTTTTCGCGGTAAGACTTTATGATTTGGTTATCTTCCCAAAAACATTAGGGTACATTGAGGCAGCTGTGGTGGAACTATTCGAACAACTCCCGAGATGAGTAAATCTGGTACCGGTAATTTTAGCTGAAAATTTTTGATCCCTCAACCATTGCAGAAAGACTGGATGAGGAAGATTTATAGGGTGTGCACAGCTTCTCCATGTTTGGATCCATAGTCACTTTTGGAAGACTAACGAGATTTCTTACCGCCGATTCTGCACTACTTATTATCCTTTAGGGGAATTCCTTATGCTGAAATGGCAAGAAGGCACCCCAAAAGAAAAGTGGATGAAAGTATTCACACACCTTCGGGATAGGGATATTGCTTGAAGAGCTCCTTGGTTAATCTACAATGACATTCTTTTCTGATGTAGAGATTCAGAAACTATGACATCACTTGGATTATGGGGAAGAGTCGGATATTCTCCACTTTTGGCACTTCGACAGTATGGGGCACGCCAGTTTGTCCCGGCAACACACGGAATATCTGGATCGAAATTTGCATACCATGGGGACAACTACAAGAAAAATGTCAAAGAAGTAGCTGAGTCATGTAAGAAAATGTTCCGAATAGATGTCGTGGCTGCTAAGGACATGCTTACTCTCGACTATTTGGAATGACGGAGGTTAAGAAAAAAATGACACCATCCCCTTGCCAGATCATGAAGATACTCGAACCATGGAAGAACATCTTAAGCCTGTTCCCTCTGAGCTAGAGATAACAAGGAAAGAATTTGAAGTTGTAAAGAAGGAACTGAAACAAAGGCTTAGGGAACTCGAGGCTAAAAGGTTGCAGTGGAAATTAGATGATGATACTCAAAAGGATTATGTAGACAAGTTAGAAAATGAATAGAAGAAAATCTGCTTTGAGCTCAAAGACTTGATAAAGGGATATCAAAAACAAGTTCAGAGCAATTCCAATCTAAAAAGGTCTTCTGAGTACTGGAAAAGTGAAGCTAGCAGCCTGAAAAGGAAGTTTGAAGGGTAAGATAAAAGAGAAACCTTAAAAAAACAACTTAAGACTTCTCAGAGACGTTTACTAGACAACCAACATCATAACAAGTGTTTGAGGATCCAATTAACTGATTTAGAAAAGTCTCTTCAGAATCAGCAAGAATAGGATTGCAAAATCATAGCTGAGTTGGAGGCCATTATGGAAGGATTTAAGAAACAAGCAAGTGAGCTTCAGATAATTCCCTTTGATGGAGGGTTTCAGTGGCATTTTCATTGGCAACAAGCTCAACAGAGGGTGAAATCTGGACATGTAGTCATCTGGGATTTCTTGGAGCAAGTACAGAAGACATCTTATCATTTTCATGGGTTAGCAAGAGAAGTCGTAGTAGTCCGACAAGTCATTCAACTAGTGACAGATTAAGGAAGAAGATTTGTCAACCTGTTAGAAGTTGTTAGGGGTTTAGAGGATTTAGTCAGAATATACCTTTAAGATATTTTTTGTCTCTTAAAAAATAAAACACTTTTGTCTCAATAGAGATTATTTATAATAACAGACACGTTTTTGGATTAGTACCTCTAATTCTCATACATCATGCACTGTTTTTCATATTTCACATTTTATTTTTATTTTCCATGTTTTTACAATCACATTAACTAACAGAAAATGTCTCATCAGAAGATGGAACAAACACCGATTTTACCTCAACAAGCTTTGGACACGCATCATCCTCACAATACCCGCACAAAGAAAAGACAAATGGAAGCCAAAATCGCTCAACTCGAAGAGAACATGTTGAGGTTGCAGAGGGAGTTAGAAGAAAAGATAAGCCAGAACAATCAAAGTACTCTGGAGACGATCACTAAGAGCCAAGAGTCTTTGGTCGATCAGATATTTGCCAAGTTATCTGGCGTAAATCAAGCAAGTGCGCCTGGGTAGGTTCGTCTGATGGGGTAGCTATGCCACCTACCCCACAGGTGGTTATCTCACCTGGAATTTTACCAGGACTACAAGGGGACTCATCACCTGTAAAAGAGCCTCATTTGCTGTAAATGTACAGACTTCTGTATCAAACCTTGAGAATAATCCTGATGATTACCATATACCGGATTTTGATGAGGAAGACAAGTCAAAGAAGATGGAAGAAAAGATCAAGCTACTGGAAGACCAAATGAAGGTAGTTAAGGGGGACCATGATTACTATGGATTCGATGCATTATAACTGAGTTTGGTCCTAGATTTGGTGCTTCCACCAAAATTCAAAGTCCCTGAGTTCGAGAAGTTCGATAGGAATAGTTACCCTTCAGCTCACATCACCATGTTCTGTCAGAAGATGACAAGATATGTAGGAATTAATCAACTCCTGATTCATTGCTTCCAGGAGAGTCTGTCTGGTTCAACCATCTGATAGTACAATCAGCTGAACCGATCTCATATCAAGACCTGAAAAGATCTAGCCAAGTCTTTCTTGGAATAATATAAGCACATAAACGATATGAGACCAGATCGAGTTATGATACAAAGCATGAAGAATAAGCATAATGAAAGTTTCAGACAATATGCATAAAGATGGAGGGATTTAACTGTGCAAGTTTATCCACCCTTGGATGAAAAAGGAAACCAGGAAGCTCTTCGTGTAGACCATGAAGGCTCCTTACATCAGGCACCTAGTTGTAATAACACCAGTAAATTTTTCAGACTTAGTTATGGCCAAGGAGATGATTGAAATGGCTATAAAATAAGATAAGATCGAGGGAGAGGAATCAAGTAAGAAACCTCCCATGAGGAATAAAGATAGAGAGATTAACAATATCAACACCTACAATGCCAATAAAGGTGTTACAATCTCAAACTCAAAACAACTGCAGCTATACCGTCAGGTACTTCTAGACAAAATTCGAGGGAACCTAGTAAAGAAAGAGAGAAGGAGCAATTCGATCCTATTCCCATGATGTACAAGGAATAATATCAACATATCTTTGACACTCATGTAGTGTCACCATACCCTGTAGAAATAATGAAGCCCCCATACCATAGATGGTATGATGAGAACGCTTATTGTGAATACTATGGTGGTGTATCGGGGCACACTATTGAAAATTGCCTCGCATTCAAGAGGATCATACAAAGAATGCACAACAAGAATTGTATCCACTTTAATGCAAGAGCACCAAATGTTGCACAAAATCCTTTTCCTAATCATCAAGAGACTGGATTAATGTAGTCACTACAGAGAAAGACAAGAAAGTTAAAATGGATGTTTCTAAAATAAAGTCTCATTTGGCTTGGGTATAGAGCTAGATGGTGAAAGCAGGGCTTATTGCACCACATTTAGATACATCCAGGAGTGGAGATGGTAATCACTGTTGTTACCACAATGAAGAAGGGCATGAAGTGCAAGATTGCCCGGAGTTTAAAGCTTTGATCCAGCTCATGATAGATAGGAAGGAGCTGGAATTCTATGAAGAAGTCTGAGACTTTTTGAAAGCGGATGTTTTTGCTACCAGAGAATCATCCGAAGGTAGATATGGCAGGGGTCGTCCTTTGGTAATTACCTCTAAAGTAAAGATAGCAGAGAAAACACAAGAAAATATGGTGATCACAGCACCCCGACCTTTTTCTTACGAGGACAATAAGCAAGTGTCTTAGAAGTATGAATGCCAAGTAAGCACCTTGAATGAAGATGACAACAAAGTAGGGCATTTCGTGGGGAAACACTACTCCCAAGAGACTAAGTCCCCCAGAGACCACTTGAACCCTTGAAAGGGGACGTGCTGGTAATAAACGAGCCAATAAAGAAAGAATAAGCTATAGAGTTTCTAAAATTTCTAAAGCACAGTGAATACAACATTGTGGAATAGCTACATAGCCTGCCGATATGTATTTCAATGTTAACACTACTGCTAAGCTCAGAGGCACACAAGGAGATGCTCTTAATGGTTCTAAATCAGACGTTTGTACCACAAGACATACCAGTCAGCAAGATGGATCGAATGGTTAACAATATTTAAGCTAACAATCTCATCTCATTTTCTGATGATGAGATTCTGTCTGGAGGAAGAGGTCGAGCTAAAGCATTATACCTCACCACTCATTGTCAGGGACACACCTTACTGAGTGTGTTAATTGACAATGGTTCAACCCTTAATTTGATGCCTTTAGTAACATTGAAAAGGCTGCCAATGGATACCTCCCATATGAGAACATGCCAAAGCGTGGTTCGAGTATTTGACGGGACCAAGAGGGAGGTAGTCGGCAAGATTGAGGTGCTTTTTAACCATCAGACCTGCCACTTATAATATTAAATTTTTGCTAATGGACATCATGTCTTCCTACAACTGCCTTTTGGGAAGGCGTTGGATTCATCAAGCTGGTGTAGTACCATCCACGCTGCATCAGAAAGTCAAGTTTATCATTGATGGGGCTCTGGTAATTCTTAACGCTGAAGAAGATATCATGGCAAGTGTGACCATTGATGCTCCATACATAGAAGTAGATGAGGAAATGGTAGAATCTTGGTTTCGCTCCTTAGAGTTTGTGAATGCCACATTTGTGGCTGAAGGAAAAAATTTCCAAACCCTAACTTTTCGAGTGCACTAAAATAGAGATCAAGTAGACCTTGGGAAGAGGTGCCAAGGTGGGAAGAGGATTTGGGAATCTGTTGTAGGGAATGATTAATCCCATCCTTCATATAACAAAATTAGACCAGTTTGGGCTTGTTTTTCAGCCCAGCCAACAACAAAAGAGGAAGGAAATTCAGAAGAACCGAGAAAAAAGATTGGTCAGATTAAGTGGAAATGAATTTCAATGGGAACCCATGGTATTCCCACCTCTTTACGACACGTTTAAATCAGGTGGTTATGTGTTTGAGACCACCTCACCATATTGGGAAGCTGCTTTGAAAGACCTGAGTATCAACGCTATAATCACATATAATGCTGAAGATGCATATAAATCCGGAATCCGTCCACTGCCACCTGGGTTTGTTCTTAGTAACTGGTCGGTGGAAGAACTACCTTGATTTTCAAATTTCTTTCAAAGTAATATTCAAACTATCTCTATTCGCCTATACCCGGGGTAATAGGTGATCTTTCGTAAGGGTGAATAAATATTTTTCTTTAAATTCAATAAAAGATGCAGTTTCTTTCATGACAAATATTTGTTTATTTCATTTTTTTGAATTCATTTTTCTTTCATTCAGTACTTCGTTTCATTCTCTTTTGAATTTAATTTTCGTTCATTTCATGTGGGATATTTTCCTCTCATGCATACACATTTATTTTCTCCTTCAGGTCCCAAGATAACGATAATGCAGGCACTGATGATCCTGACTGAAGGTGGATTTTGAATCGACCAATTGTCTCGGGGAAATTGATGAATGTGATAATGAAGAAGAGTGAAACTTACCTATCGAATTTTTGAGGATGGTAGAAAGAGAAAACAAACAAATATTGCCACATAAAGAGAAAATAGAAGTCTTAAATCTGGGTACTGAAGAGGAGAGAAATAAGTCAAAATTGCACAACTCTCTCGGTTGAAACGAGATAAAACTGGATAGTTTTACTTCAAGAATACAGAGACGTGTTCAGATGGTCGTATCAAGATATGCCGGGGCTAGATACAGATATGGTAGTCCATAAACTACCTATCAAACCATAATGCAAACCCGTGCAACAAAAGCTAAGGAGAATGAGACCTGAAATGCTCCTTAAGATCAAAGAAGAAGTCAAGAAACAGTTTGATGTTGGTTTCCTTCAAGCGGCCAAGTATCTGAAATGGGTGGCTAACATAGTGCCTATTCCAAAGAAAGATGAGAAAGTATGCATGTGTGTCGATTACCGGGACCTTAACAAGGCAAGTCCCAAAGCCAACTTTCCTCTGCCGCACATAGACACTTTGGTGGATAATACTGCTGGGAACGCTTTCTTCTCGTTCATGGATGGATTCTCAGGATATAACCAGATTAAGATGCATCCTAAAGAGATGGAAAAGGCCACATTCGTTACAATGTGGAGAACTTTTTGCTACAAGGTGATTCCCTTTGGATTAAATAATGTTGGGGTGATATATCAAAGAGCTATGGTGACATTGTTTCATGACATGATGCACAAAGAAATCGAAGTTTATGTCGACGACATGATTGTCAAGGCACAAACCAAAATTGAACATGTTGAGAATCTGAGAAAGCTCTTTCAAAGATTAAGAAAGTTCCAGGTGAGATTGAACCCCAACAAGTATACATTCAGAGTAATATCCGAAAAGTTGTTAGGCTTTGTGGTCAGCAGGAAATACATCAAAATTGATCCGATAAAGTTAAGGCCATCCATAATTTACGCCCCCCCACAAACACAAAAAGAAGTTCGAAGTTTTTTGACCAGATTGAATTACATAGCACGGTTCATATCTCAGCTAACCGATAAATGTGACCCAATCTTTAGCCTTATTCAAAAGAGTAACTCGGGAGCATGGGATGAAGACTGTTAGACTGCATTTGATAAAATAAATGAGTATTTATCTCATACCCCTATCTTGATGCCCCGTCCTAGGCAAACCTCTATTCTTGTATTTATCTATATTTGAGAATTCAATGGGATGTGCCCTGGGCCAATATGACGAATCCGGGAAGAAAGAGAGAGCCATTTACTACATGAGTAAGAAGTTCACTGATTGCGAGGTCATATATCCTCCCATCGAAAAGGTTTACTGTGCTTTGGTCTGAGATACACAAAGACTCGGACAATACATGTTGTACCACACAACTTGGTTGATTTCCAAGTTAGATCCGCTAAAGTATATGATAGGTGTGTTTGCTCTCTCTGAAAGGTTAGGCTGATGGCAGATGTTGTTATCTAAATTTGGCATCAAGTACGTGAGTCAAAAAGCCATAAAGGGAAGTGCCATATCGGATTTCTTGGTAAGCAGAACTGGTGAAAATTACGAGCCGCTGGACTTTAACTCCCAAACTAAGACTTGATGACCATATCCTTAGAATAAGCAAGTACTTCCACATACGATTCCTGAAAAATGTATTTTGATGGTGCATCAAATGTATTAGGACATGGAATTGGGGTAATACTAGTCTTCCCTAAAGGAAATCATTACCCATTCACTAGCAGACTGAATTTCGATTGCACCAACAACATGACAGAATATGAGGCTTGTGTTTTGGGAATTCGAGCTGCTATTGGACAAAATATAAAGACCTCACGGGTATATGGAGATTCAGCCTTAGTGATCTATCAGCTCTGCGGAGAATGAGAGATGAAGGATGTAAAACTGGTGGAGTACCGAAAGCTAGTATTGGATCTACTCTAAGAATTTGATGAAGTCACCTTCCATTATGTGCCTAGAGAAGAAAATCAAATGGTTGATGCTTTAGTTACCTTGACAGCCGCATTCAAGACTGGTGGGGAGTCTGATATAATGCCAATTGGCATACAGTAGTATGAGTACCCGATTCATTATTACCAAATTAAGGAAGTAAAAGACACTAAGCCCTAGTACCACGACATTCTACAATACATCAAAAACTGAAGTTATCCAGAAAAAGCCACCGAAACTGATAAAATAACTATTATAGATGGTGACTAGTTATATTCTTGATGGGGAGATCTTAAACAAGAAAGGCCATGACCAAGTCTTGTTGAGATATGTAGATGCAGAAGAGGAAAGAATGCTAGTAGAATAAGTACATGACGGAGTTTGCGGAACACATACAACTAGACATATGATGTCGAGGCAAATTATGAGATATGAATATTTCTGGTCCACATTGAAAAGTGACTGCATCAATTATGCTAGAAGATGTCACAAATGTCAAATCTATGGGGATAAAATAAATATTCCACCTCAACCTCTTCATGCGATGACATCACCATGGCCTTTCACTATGTGAGGCATGGATGTTATCAGAAAAATCCATCCGAAGGCTTCAAATGGTCATCGATTCATTCTTGTGGCAATCGACTATTTCATAAAACGGGTAGAGGCTGCAACATATGCCAGTGTAACTCAGTCTACTATTTGTAAGTTCTTGAAAAAAGAGATCATATGTCGGTATAGTTTACCCGAAAGAATCATTACTGATAATACTACAAACTTGAACAATAAGATGATAGAGGTTGCTTGTGAACAATTCAATATAAAGCATCACAACTCTACTGCTTATAGACCGAAGATGAACAAAACAGTAGAACCAACAAACAAAAACATCAAGAAGATAGTGGAGAAAACAACTGAGACAGACAAGGATTGGCACGAGAAATTGCCTTTTACTTTGTTTGCTTACCAAACCTCTGTACGAACTTTGATTGGGGCAACCCCATTTTCATTAGCATATGGGATAGAACCATTATTTCCAATCGAGGTAGAAATTTCATCACTCTGGGTCTTGTCAGAAGTTATGTAACATCCCAAACTATGGGTTAGTGGCTAAATTGTAAAACTTCAAAATATGGTGATTAAAGTAGAATATTTGAATAGTTTAATGAGTTATTCAGAAATATTTCCTGAAGGTTTTAGTAATTATTAAAGAAATCAAAGGGCAAAATGGTCATTTAGCATGAAAGATATTTTTCCCCTCTTATAAGATAAGGGAACCACGTGGGGAAGGGAGAGATTTCTCCAGAGTTTTCTTCTTCCTTCTCTCAGCCATTGACTCCATCTTGCAAAGGTAAGATTTCTTAATAGTTGATTATTAGCTGAAATTTAAATTGGGTTTCGATCATTAGATGATAACTATGCTTAAGGAAAGCTTAAGTTATCTTAAAATAAAAAGATGATGGAATTATGAGAGATTAAAGATTATGAGTTCTTGAATGAAATCTTGATATAAAGTTGATAATTAGAATTGGAAGTTGAATTTGACTTTTCATCAATCTAAATAAGGAATATGAAGTGTTATAATGAGATTTGGAACATGTTGATATTTGCGTATGATTCTTGAATGCCATATAAAAGACATGATTGGGATGTTAAAGAAATGATTATTGAGTAAAAATAAGTGTAAATATGTGTATGAAAGTTAGGAATATTAAAGAAGGTGAAATATGAAGTGTTGAGAGGAAAATAAAGGGATTTTCGTGTTCAAGATGACATTTTTGGGTTGTGTGCATCAGTACATCTTCAATGGGTACCGATGCATAAGGAGTGCATCGATGCACCCCCTTAAGAAGAAAACATCGAATGTAAATGCTGTACCGATGCACAGGTAGTGCATCGATGCACACGTTAAGGAATGCATCAATACACTGTAGAGTGCATCGATGCATACCTTCATTAAAAGATGAAAATAGTCTTTCTTTTAGCCCAAGAAGTGATAGTTTAGAAGATATCAATTAGTATACTGATACGTATCAATGTATTACTATGTAGGTTTAGAGCGTAATATTGTTCCGGAACAATTGAAGAATTAGGATCGAACCAAAGCAAGACTAAGGTGAGTGCATAGTGTATTGTATATGGTGATTCATGGAAATAAGACTTGTGTTAAGTCTATTTCCTATATTAGAATGCATGAATTAATGAATATAAGCATGTGGTTGGTATAAGTATATGTGTTATATGTTATGATATGTATGGATATAAGTTAGAGTCGTAAATCATATGAATATATATATATATATATATATATATATATGTATACATATATATATAAATATATCTAATTCATGTGATTAGATAAGAAGATGATATAGGTTATATGATCATGAACTATGTAGATAATAAAGATTTAAGTAATAACAAGAGAAAGTGGTATACACTTGGTGGTATAAATACCCAGAATTATATGGACATGTAATATAGGTTAGGTAATGAGGAATTATGGGTCTATATGACTAGGAGAAGATATAAGAACCATGGGTAAAATATATAATAAGTGTACACAAAATCTAGGGAGTGTTATAAGTGTAAGGGAACTATATGACATATAGTATATTGTAGGGCAATGATTTATATGAAATATGATAACCAAGTATAAGTTATGTAAGTTAGATTCTATGTAACTAATATGATGGACTCATTTGATTAAATGAAGACTGAAATATGTTGAGTAACATTGATGTATATATATGATAGAAAATGAGAATCATATGTAACTAAGAAACACTGTCATAAGTTATTATACTAACATTTAATAGTATTTATATAAGAATTATATAGGAAATCATATGTTAATATAGGTTTAGATAATAAAATATGTGAGGTTGAATTATGTAAATATATGGAATTAGTATAAACTTTGTATGTTGTAAGGGACTATGCAAATTGGTAAGATAAGTTATATGGTATTGATATAAGGGTATATGCATAAAATTATATAAGATGAGTTGTGAAGCTATGTGATATGTATGAGAAATGACCCATGTGAATACATGAGCTTATATGAATTAGTGATGTGAATATAAGTAATATGAGCTACGTGCTTATGAGATATGAATATGGAATACGAGCTATGTGAAAATAAGTTAAGTAATTACATGTGCATATGGAAATGTTATGTGAAAAGCTATGTGGCTATGTGAAGATGTATAAAGTTCTAAAATATAATGCCCATGTTATATGATATGAGAGCTAGGGGTATAGTTGGCATACCAAGAATCGATGGATTATCAGTGGTCCTTCGGGGCATAGTGGTTCTTCGGAACAATCAGTGGTCCTTCGGGACATAGTGGTCCTTCGGGACAAATATTCAGTGCCCTTTGATGGAATTATACGAGCTGTGGTGACAGCATAGTGCACAACCTCTATGTACTTGCATATATTTAGTTCTCACATATGTACATATGCTAATAAAGAGATAATATAAATAAACTTGATATAATGATATGTTTGTTTCCTTGTGAAATGTTATGTGTGATATATGATTATACAAATGGTAATTATAAGATCATATGATAAAAGGAATCTATGATAGTGATAAAAATGAAGATGATGATATAGTTGCTTGATTGTATATGTTATATGATATAAGTGAGTACATGTTAAGATATATGATATGAACATGAGAGATTATATGAATAAGAGAATAAGAGATATGAATGATAATGACATGTATGTATGTATGTATGTATGTATGTATGTATGTAGTGTATTTGTTACATGAATAAGGATATGAGTGGTAGGATATAATAGTAGTAATTATTCTTGCATGATTACAAGTTATAGATTACATTATATATTTATTTGCCTCACTAAGTCATCGACTTAGTGACTTAGCATGTGAGTGTTTCACACGTAGGTTATGAAAAGCGAGAGGAGAAGTGAAGAGGAGCAAGACAGGTCAGACTCTCCTTTCCACATATCAGATCATAATTGTAGTTAAGTGTAGATATTTGGTTGTATATAGTGTGTTGGCATGTAACGGAATTGTGAATTACTAATGCTCTGATTGATTTTGTTTATTTTGGTCAAACTTGTGTGAATTAACATCTTTTATTTTAATGAAAGTTTAAAATTTTCATGATTTTCTTTAAGAGTCAAAGTTTGAAAAGTTAATGTGACATCTCGGACTCGGATCCGGGTCGGATACGGGTTGGAGATGTTACATTTAATGATATCAGAGCTACGGTTAAGCCGATTCTAGGCTTAAAACAATGTCAAAAGTGTTTTAAAAAGTATACATGCCAACACAAAGTGAAAACTTTTCTGATCTGATAGTGTAAGGAGTGTACTGTCCTGTTAATAGAGTTAATTCACTATATTAAATTAGATATCTGATTATGAGAGCTTTCAAAGTGAAGCGAAAGGCGATAGACCTGAAAGTAATAACAATTCACCTGCTCTGGCCAAACAGGGCGAAGAGCAAACACCTTAGGGAATGCCTGTATAAGATTAAAGAAATTTTTTCATTATATTGAATGAATGTATAGAAGTAGTTAAAATAATTAAGAGCACCTGAGTTCAAGGGTGAATTTGATGAAGGTCCTGTTGTTACAGACATTTGGTTAAATGATATGAAGATAATGCTAAAAGGTTTTCATTTCTCTAAAGTGGAGAAGTTAAATTGAGTAGTTTCATTACTACATGGGCAAGCTAGAGTATGGTGGACAAATGTCACCATAAGAATGTTAAAAGATCAAATGATGGGGTTAGAATTGTAGAAGAGTTCAAGAATAAATGCATCAGTGATACATTTATAATATGAATGAAATCAGAGTTATGAATTTGAAACAAAGGGATAGTATTGTGTATAAGCAAGAGTGTGAATATGATAAGGGTTTGTAATCTAGAAGGAAAAAGTTAGCGTTGGCTAAAAAGATTTCGTGATGAAAATGTATTGGATATAGTTGTATATCTTGAGTATGTAAATGTGATGTAGTGAAAAAGATAAGGATTTACATGTTTAAGAGGAGATAAAGAGTAATAGAAAAGTTTAAGAATGAATATATATCGGTGATCAGTTTATAAGACAAAGAAAGTTACAACTTTTGATTTTGAAATAGAGGAATAGTATTGTGTGTGAGTAAAAGTCTGAGTTTGAAAAGTTGAGTAAGATACCTTTGAGGAAAATTTCGACGGAAAAGAAGGTATATGATCGGGGTGATAAGGTTTGTACCATAGATTGAAAAATTAAAGATTGTGTTAAGAAATTTAAATGTGCAACCGAATAATGTTAGAAGATTCCCACTATTCTAAGTGGATAATTTAGATGAGGTAATTTAGTTACAATACGGTTAAGCTAAAGTATGGTAAACAAATGTTGTTATGGGAATAATGAAAGATTCATTGATGTGAAGATTGTTTTGGAAGAGTTTAAGAAATAAGTACATCGGTGATTAGTTTATAAGATAGAAGAAGTTAAAATTTTGAATGTGAACAAAGAAATTTCATGGTATATGAGAAAGAATTATGGATTTGATAAGTTAAGTTAATCAAGTATGAGGTGAATCTGGATTTGGTTATGTATTTTGATCATATAGATGTGATGTAGACAAGGAAATAAGTATTTGTAAAAGATTAAGGAAGAAATTATCAGTACAAGAGATGATAAAGGAAGAGGTTTTATATAAATAAAGGAAGATTATCAAATTACGAAGATGTGATGAAAATTGGTAATCATGGATAAGTATAAGTGATATGAAAAGAGTATGAGAGCCTGAAGAAAAGATATGATCTATGTTACAAGGAGATTTTGATTTATGGAGGAGTAAAGGGATAAAGAAAGTAAGTGAAAAAGGAAATTAAACGGTTAAGTAAGATAAATGTTATATGGAAGTGTAGATGATAAGTTCGATATAGAACTAAGAAAAGTGTGCAAGGTAATGTGAAAAGACTGTATGATTCTGTAAAGTATATGTTGAATCACAATTGAAGAAGCTTTAAAGTTGTGTTTGGTCAAATGATGATGGAATATAAGTTTTGTATTGTTATAAAGTAATTAGAAATTAATGAAGAAATATATGGATTTATGGTATGGAGTGATGAGAATAGAGGGTATTGTTTATATAATGAGTGACATTATACGGATTTTAGAAAGGTCAAGGAAAATGCAGAATAGGAGGAGAGAAACGACAAATGAATTGAGGTTACTGGTTACTGTTTATCTGATAAGTGACAGTAGATGAATATATATAAGGGAAAAAGGTAATTGAAGAACTAAGGGAAGGAAATATTAAGTAAATGAGGCAACATAAGAACATTAGAAGATATGTTTTTATTAATGTGTGCAATGAAAATTCGAGGACGAATTTTCTTAAAAGGAGGAGAGATTTGTAGCATCCCAAATTATGGGTTAGTGACTAAATTGTAAAACTTCAGCATGTGGTGATTAAAGTAGGATATTTGAATAGTTCAATGAGTTATTCAGAAATATTTCCTGAAGGTTTTAGTAATTATTAAAGGAATCAAAGGAAAAAATGGTCATTTAGCATGAAAGATATTTTTTCCCTCTTATAAGATAAGGGAACCACGTGGGGAAATGAGAGATTTCTCCTGAGTTTTCTTCTTACTTCTACCAGCCGTGGAATCCAACTTGCAAATGTAAGATTTCTTAATAGTTGATTATTAGCTGAAATTTAAGTTGGGTTTCGATCATTAGATGATAACTAAGCTTAAGGAAAGCTTAAGTTATCTTAAAATCAAAAGATGATGGAATTAGGAGAGATTAAAGATTATGAGTTCTTGAATGAAATCTTGATATAGAGTTGATAATTAGAATTGGAAGTTGAATTTGACTTTTCATCAATCTAAATAAGGAATATGAAGTGTTATAATGAGATTTGGAACATGTTGATATTTGCGTATGATTCTTGAATGCCATATAAAAGATATGATTGGGATGTTAAAGAAATGATTATTGAGTAAAAATAAGTGTAAATATGTGTATGAAAGTTAGGAATATTAAAGAAGGTGAAATATGAAGTGTTGAGAGGAAAATAAAGGGATTTTCGTGCTCAAAATGACATTTCTGGGTTGTGTGCATCGGTACATCTTCAATGGGTACCGATGCACTCTCAAATAAATAAACATCAAATGCAATTAGTGCATCGATGCATAAGGAGTGCATCGATGCACCCTCTTAATAAGAAAACATTAAATGTAAATGGTGTACTGATGCACATGTACTGCACCGATGCACACGTTAAGGAATGCATCGATACACTGTAGAGTGCATCGATGCATACCTTCATTAAAAGATGAAAATAGTCTTTCTTTTAGCAGAAAAAGTGATAGTTTAGAAGATATCAATTAGTATACTGATACGTATCAATGTATTACTATGTAGGTTTAGAGCGTAATCCTGTTTCGGAACAATCGAAGAATTAGGATCGAACCAAAGCAAGGCTAAGGTGAGTCTATAGTGTATTGTATATGGTGATTCATGGAAATAAGACTTGTGTTAAATCTATTTCATATATTAGAATACATGAATTAATGAATATATGCATGTAGTTGGTATAAGTATATGTGTTATATGTTATGATATGTATGGATATATGTTAGAGTATTAAATCATATGATATATATATATATATATATATATATATATATATATATATCTAATTCATGTGATTAGATAAGAAGATGATATAGGTTATATGATCATGATCTATGTAGATAATAAAGATTTAAGTAATAACAAGAGAAAGTTGTATACTCTTGGTGGTATAAATACCCAAAATTATATGGACATGTAATATAGGTTAGGTAATGAGAAATTATGGGTCTATATGACTAGGAAAAGATATAAGAACAATGGGTAAAATATATAATAAGTGTACACAAACTCTAGGGAATGTTATAAGTGGAAGGGAACTATATGACATATAATATATTGTTGCAAACATTTTTGTATTTCGATATAACAAATTAGTTTAAATGAATTTTAAGATTTTACAAATGATTTTCTAAATATATTTGATTCAATTAATTGAATATCAAATTATTACTCTAAGTCTTTTAAGATCAATTTCAAACCTTACTAAATGTGTAAAATTGTGTTTTATACTTAATATATTTTTGAAACAATTTTCACAAAGTATTTTGAACCAAAATCAAGCCTAAAATCAATTTTTCAGAGTGATGCACCGATGCACCAATCCATGCATCGATGCACCATGAATTAAATTGAACATCAAATGCATTTCATGCATCGATGCATATACCATGCACCGATGCACTAAGGATTTTATGAAAACATCGAATGCATTTGATGCATCGATGCACCAGCCATGCATCGATGCACTCTGGCTATTTTGAAACATCGAATGCACTTGATGCATCGATGCACTCCTATTGCACTAATGCACTAAGGGTCCAACGGTCAAAATATTTGAATTTTACACTGATGCACCGATGCACCATGGGTATGCATCGATGTACTGACGCTCCCAACTAATTTTATTAATTATTTTCACACTTAAATGGCTCTATTGACTCCACTAATCATCCCCAACGTTCAGAAGTGATTTAAGGTGTATTTAAACAAGCTTAGAAGCCATTGATCAATAACAAGAAACATCAAGCAACTAGAATCAAGAGAGAATCAAAGAGAAAGCATCAAACCTCAAGTTTGAGCATTTCAAGCCTATTTTTCATTCAAGAACACTTATTGTGCTCAATCGTATTTATTCTTGAGTGTTCTTTATTTGTTCTAGAATTGTGCAAACATATTTGCCTTGTGAGGTTTTTCTTGTAAGTTTGCAAATTTGTAATCTTCTCTTTGAGAAAAGAGTGTTCTCAAGAATTGAGGTATATTCTTGAGGAAGTTGTAAGGTTATCTCTTTGGCCTCAAAAGAAAGAACAATTTAGTGAATTTGTTGGAAAATCCTTACTGTGGATAGCTAAGGTAGTGGACGTAGACTTTGGTTGATAAAGTCGAACCACTCTAAATCGATGTGCAATTACTTTCAATTTTCTGCAAAAGCTTCCACCAAAATTTTAATTGCCAATTCACCCCCTCTTGGCCGATTCCGTCAATCGATTAAATTAACAATTGGTATCAGAGACTAACTCATTTGAAGGTTTAATCACCTCTTGAGTTGATTCGAGAAGAGTTATATTGATAATCAAAGTCATCAATGGCCTCCGCTTCAAACTTCGACTCCAATCTCGATTCGATGCCCGTCAACAAGCCTCCTTTCTTCAATGGGGCTAACTATACCTATTGGAAAAATAAGATGATGTAATTCATTCAAGCAAGTGACATGAGAGCATGGAATGTCGTAGAAGAAGGATACTTCAAGCCTCTCACTCATCCAAGATTATGGAGTGAAGGAGAGACAAAAATGTTCCAGCTCAACTCCAAAGCCATCCATATCATATTTTGTGCTCTTGGACCAGATGAATACGGAAGAGTTTCATCTTGTACAACCGCCAAAGAAATATGGGACAAACTTCAAGTCACTCATGAAGGTACCGATGAGGTAAAGAAATCTAAAATTAGTATTCTAACGTATAACTATGAAAATTTCAAGATGAAACCAAATGAAGATATCAAAGCTATGACGGATAGATTCTCAACGATTGTCAATGGTCTCAAATCATATGGAGAGATCATTTCAAATAAAAAGCTTATGAGGAAGTTAGTTTACTCCCTTCCAAAATCATGGCAATCAAAGAAGACGATAATCATCGAGTCTAAGGACCTAATGTCCTTAACTCTTGAAGAGCTAATCGGTTCACTCCTCACTCATGAAATGATGCTTGAAGATGAGGTGGACCTCGATAAGATTGAAGAGACACCAAAGGAGCAAGAGAAGAAGAAAAACATTGGAGTTGCTCTCAAATCCACAAAAGATAAGAGTGATTCAAATGAAGATGACGAGGAAATGACATTGTTTGCCAAACGGTTCAGAAAAATGATGAGACCTTACCGAGGAAGAAAATTCAACCGAAATGAAGGCCTCAAAAATGAACCAAAAGAGAAGGACCCAATCATTTGCTATGAATGCAAAAAGCCGGGGCCTGTCAAATATGATTGCCCATAATTGAAGAGAAAGGGTCAATCAAAGAATAAGCACAAGGCTCATGTGGCTACATGGAGCGATGACGAAGGTTCCGATGAAGAGGAACAAGAAGTAGCAAACTTGTGCTTGATGGCATTCAGGGAAGATTCTAAGGAAAAGGAGCATTGCTACAAGGCACGGGAAACAAATCCAAATTCATGATACCTTGATAGTGGATGCTCAAGACACATGACCAGAGACAAAAGCCGGTTCATTGAACTTAACGCCAAAAATGGAGGAGAAGTGACTTTTGGTGATGATTCAAAAGGTCACATTGAAGGTATTGGTACTATTGGTAATACCTCTTCCATACAAATTAAGAATGTTTTATATGTGAATGGATTAAACCATAATCTATTGAGTATTAGTCAATTTTGTGATAAGGGATTCAATGTCATGTTTGATATTAATGGTTGTAAAGTCATTGACATTGCATCTAATCAGGTTATGCTTGTTGGTCATAGAATAGAAAACATATACATGGTGCATTTAGATTCTATTAATATGACTAATTTGTGCCTAGTTGCTAAGGATGAGCATGATAGTTGGTTATGGCATAGGAGACTAGGACATGCTAGCATGAGTGTTTTGCAACGGTTAGTTCAAGGAGAATTGGTTCGAGGGCTGCCTAAACTAAAATTTATAATGATAAAATTTGTGATGCTTGTGCTAAAGGAAAACAAAAGCGAGTTTCTTTTAAATCCATTAATGACGTATCAACTAGTAGAATATTACAATTTATCCATATAGATCTTTTTGGGCCAACTAGAACTACTAGCTTAGGTGGAAAACAATATGCATTTGTCTTGGTAGATGACTATTCTAGATATACTTGGGTTCTATTTTTAAGTACTAATGATGAAGCATTAGAACATTTCATCACATTTTCAAAAATAATCCAAAATGAAAAAGGATACTCTATAACTAGTGTTAGGAGTGATCATGGCACTGAATTTGAAAATCTTGGATTTATTGAGTTTTGCAATTCTAATGATATTATCCATAATTTTCAGCACCTAGAACCCCTCAACAAAATGGAGTTGTTCAGAGGAAAAATCGAACTTTAGAAGAAATGGCTAGAACCATGCTTTGTGAAAATAATTTGCCAAAATATTTTTGGGCGGAAGCCATAAATACCGCTTGTTATGTTATAAATCGAGTAATGATTAGGCCAATTTTAAAGAAAACTCCATATGAAATTTTTAAAAATAAAAAGCCTAACATTAGTTATTTTCATCATTTTGGATGTAAATGTTTTGTTTTGAACAACGGTAAAGAAAACCTTGGCAAATTTGATGCTAAAAGTGATGAAGGAATTTTTCTGGGTTATTCCTTAAATTCTAAAGCTTATCGAGTATTTAATAAAAGAAATTTAGTTGTAGAAGGGTCTATACATGTTGTTTTCGATGATAATCCCCTTCTGAGGAAGGATTCTTGTGTTAATGATGATGTAGGTATTATAAATACAAATGACGTTAGACATGACGTTGGAGAATCATCATCAAAGGAAGAAACGAAAGATGAGGAAACACATGATCCTCTCGAGAATCCAACCATTGAAGAAAGGGAAGTATCTTATCCAAGAGAGTACAACTATGTCAAGGATGGTGAGATTATAGGTGATCCATCCAAAGGGGTAACAACTCGATCTTCTCTTAGAAATATTTGTAATTATGTTGCATTTATTTCATGCATATAGCCTAAGAATATTAAAGAAGCATTAAATGATGAACATTGGATTATGGCTATGCAAGAAGAATTAAATCAATTTGAGATAAGTAAAGTATGGACATTAGTTGAAAGGCCTAGTAATAAATCTACTGTAGGTACTAGATGGATATTTAGGAATAAGCTTGATGACAGTGGTAATATAGTGAGAAACAAGGCTAGACTTGTTGCTCAAGGGTATACTCAAGAAGAGGGAATAGACTATGATGAAACATACGCTCCCGTAGCTAGGATGGAAGCAATTAGAATGTTATTAGCATTTGCATGTTTTCATGAATTTAAACTATATCAAATGGATGTTAAAAGTGCATTTTTAAATGGTTTTATAAAAGAAGAAGTGTATGTGGAACAACCTCCAGGTTTTGAAGATTCAAAATTTCCGGATCATGTTCTTAAATTGACAAAAACACTTTATGGTTTAAAACAAGCTCCTAGAGCTTGGTATGAAAGATTGTCAATTTTTTTAATTAAAAAGGGTTTTTCAAAAGGGAAGGTTGACACTACATTATTTTTAAAGCATAAAGGTAAAGATTTATTAGTAGTTCAAATCTATGTTGATGATATAATATTTGGTTCTACTAATGATGTTCTTTGCCAAGAATTTTCTAAGCTAATGCAAAGTGAATTCGAAATGAGCATGATGGGGGAGCTCTCATTTTTCTTGGGACTCCAAATCAAGCAAAGAAAAGATGGCATCTTCATCAATCAAGCTAAGTACGTCAAAGATATGCTTAAGAAGTTTGGACTGGAAAATGGCAAACCTCATGACACTCCAATGAGCTCTTCTACAAAGCTTGACTTGGATGAAGGAGGTAAATGTGTGGATGTTAAATTATATAGGTCAATGATTGGTTCTTTGCTTTATCTAACTGCAAGTAGACTTAACATTATGTTTAGTGTTTGCTTATGTACTAGATTTCAATCATGCCCTAAGGAATCACATTTACTAGCTGTTAAGAGAATCTTTAGATACCTTAAGGACACTCCTAGTTTAGGACTTTGATATCCTAGAGACTCTAGCTTTAGCTTGCATGCCTTTTCTGATGCGGATTATGGAGGATGCAAATTAGATAGGAAAAGTACCTCCGGTACTTGCCAATTCCTTGGAAATATGCCGATTTCTTGGTTTTCAAAGAAACAAAATTGTGTTGCATTATCTACCACTGAAGCCGAATACATTTCAGCTGGTAGTTGTTGTGCACAAGTTTTATGGATGAAACAACAACTTTTTGATTATGGAATTGAAGTAGGTACCATTCCTATCAAGTGTGACAATACTAGTGCTATTTGTCTCATTAAAAATTTCATCCAACACTCTAGAACTAAGAACATTGAAATAAGACATCACTTTATTAGTGACCATGTCACTAAGGAAGATGTAGTTCTAGAATTTGTTGATACTTTGCATCAATTAGCAGATATCTTTACAAAACCTTTAGACAAGGAACGTTTTTGGACACTTAAGAGAGAATTAGATTTAACTGACCTATCTTCACTTAGTGTTTAAAATAATTTTAGCACTTTTAAGACTAAATGAAAAATACTTATAATAGTAATTTCTGATTACATTCATTACTATTAGTTAGGGGGATTTTATAATTCTTGATGAAAATTAATTTTATGTTCAAATAAATATTAATTTGATTGATTGAACATGATTAATTTTTAATATATGAGTTGTCAATACCACTAGAGCTAATTAATTTAGCATTTTAAGTATTTAAAACGGATTTTTGACTTTTTGTGCTTAATGCACCGATGCACTTAACAATGCATCGATGCATCCCCTTGAATGTGCATCGATGCACAGGGTCATGCATCGATGCATCCGTCGGATTTTGGGGTTTTAAAGGTTTATTTTTCTCATTTATCTCAAATCCTAAAAACTATTCTCTCTAGCCATTTGTCCCTCTCTATCTAAAAATCTCCATTCTTGCTCAAAATCAATGGTTTTTCTTCAGAATCTTCAAGTTTTTCATCTTTCAAACCTGCTTATATCATTAAATCGTGCAAAACAACTCCTCATCCCTCTCAATCCAAATTTTCAAGGTAATATTTCAAAAAACCTCTATTTTATTGATTTTTGATTTTAGAACTAGTTTTGATTAGTTCTAGGATGAACATTATATCGGGCATTGATTGTTTGTTGGTTCTAAACTTGATTTTACAACCAATTTCGTCAAAAACAAACAATTTTTCAAGATTTTTCTTTGAATTTCGAAATATATATATATATATATATATATATATATATATTGATTTCGAAAATTAGTAATATTTTTGATTTAATTGTGTTGTTTTCATGAAAACTATATTATGATTATCAAATATTATTAAATAGTTTTCAAAACATGCCCATTAGGATATGGTTTAGAGAATATTGAATTATTGAGGACTCATTTGAGTTTTGGGATTGATTATGCATACATGTGTTTCAAATTGCAGGTGATGTTCCTTATTCCAATTTCCTTTAAACAATGTCAAATCCTAAACTCCCTAGAACTTCATCGAGTCGTTCTCGTTCAAACCAACCTTCTAATCTCGTTCCTCCTCCACCTTCATCTCTATTAGGATCTTGTTTTAACATGCCTGAGCGTCGTAGAGACGAATTGTACTCTAGATACATAAATTCTTTCCAAACTTATAGAATTCGCGAAGAGCGTATTCCTTTGCTTCAAACCATGGCTGACATTGACTTCGAATACCTTCTGACTCTTAAAGCTTGGAAGTTTGATAAATTGTTTCAACTTAAACCTATCGTCTATCAACAATTGGTCCGTATTTTCTATTCCAATGCGGTGTGTATTCAAAATGAAACTCAATGTGGAACTATAGCCATTAGATCCTATCTTTTAGGCCAATATATTAATATTGACCCCGAGACTATAGCTTTCCGATTTGGGTTAGAAGATAGTGGTGTATATAATGAGAATGAAAATGTGGAAAATCCCTATGTTCCAAACTCAAGTGTTAGTACTCTACGATCTCATCACGATCGTTTTCTCCATTTGATGATCTCTTGGTGGTTTAGACCATCCGGAGGTAGGTACTCCACACTTCGTGCTAGGGATTTATGGTGGATGTATTGTCTTAAAAATAAAACCAAAATAAATCTGCCCTACATTATATCAGTCAACTAGTGGACATCATATACATTGTTCCTTCAAAACATGTTGAAACATTGATTTCTGGATGTCTTCTTAGTAACCTCTTTATTAAACTTGGTCTAGACGTCTCTCTTGACAATCCTATCCCACTTCACATTTTATTAAACTTGGTCTAGACGTCTCTCTTGACACTCCCAGCTAATTTTATTAATTGTTTTCACACTTAAACGGCTCTATTGACTCCACTAATCATCCCCAACGTTCAGAAGTTATTCAAGGTGTATTTAAACAAGCTTAGAAGCCATTGATCAATAACAAGAAACATCAAGCAACTAGAATCAAGAGAGAATCAAAGAGAAAGCATCAAACCTCAAGTTTGAGCATTTCAAGCCTATTTTTCATTCAATATTCATTTTTCTTTCAAGAACACTTATTGTGCTCAATCGTATTTATTCTTGAGTGTTCTTTCTTTGTTCTAGAATTGTGCAAACATATTTGCCTTGTGAGGTTTTTCTTGTAAGTTTGCAAATTTGTAATCTTCTCTTTGAGAAAAGAGTGTTCTCAAGAATTGAGGTATATTCTTGAGGGAGTTGTAAGGTTATCTCTTTGGCCTCAAAAGAAAGAAAAAATTAGTGAATTTGTTGGAAAATCCTTAGTGTGGATAGCTAAGGTAGTGGACGTAGACTTTGGTTGATAAAGTCGAACCACTCTAAATCGCTGTGCAATTACTTTCAATTTTCTGCAAAAGTTTCTACCAAAATTTTAATTTCCAATTCACCCCCCTCTTGGCCGATTCCATCAATCGATTAACTCAACAATATTGTAGGGCAATGATTTATGTGAAATGTGATAACCAAGTATAAGTTATGTAAGTTAGATTCTATGTAACTAATATGATGGACTCATATGATTAAATAAAGAGTAAAATAAGTTGAGTAACATTGATGTATATATATGATAGAAAATGAGAATCAAATTTAACTAAGAAACACTGGCATAAGTTATTATACTAACATTTAATAGTAGTTATATAAGAATTATATAGGAAATCATATGTTAATATAGGTTTAGATAATAAAATATGTGAGGTTGAATTAAGTAAATATATGGAATTAGTATAAACTTTGTATGTTGTAAGGGATTATACAAATCGGTAAGATAAGTTATATGGTATTGATATAAGGGTATATGCATAAAATTATATGAGATGAGTTGAGAAGCTATGTGATATGCTATGAGAAATGACCCATGTGAATACATGATCTTATATGAATTAGTGATGTGAATGTATATGTTAATATAAGTAATATGAGCTACGTGCTTATGAGATATGAATATGGAACACGAACTATGTGAAAATAAGTTAAGTAATTACATGTGCAAATGGAAATGTTTTGTGAAAAGCTATGTGTCTATGTGAAGATGTGTAATGGTATAAAAGATAATGACCATGTTATGTGATATGAGAGCTAGGGGTATAGTTGGCATGCCAAGAGTCGAGGGATTATCAGTGGTCCTTCGGAACATAGTGGTTCTTCGGAATAATCAGTGGTCCTTCAGGACATAATGGTCCTTCGGGACAAATAGTCAGTTCCCCTTGAGGGAATTATACGAGCTGTGGTGAAAGCATAGTGCACAACCTCTATGTACTCGCATATCTTTAGTTCTCACATGTGTACATGGGCTAATAAAGAGATAATATAAATAAACTTGATATGATGATATGTTTGTTTCCTTGTGAAATGTTATGTGTGATATATGATTGTACAAATGGTAATTATAAGATCATATGATAAAAGGAATCTATGATAGTGATAAAAATAAAGATGATGACATAGTTGCTTGATTGTATATGTTATATGATATAAGTGAGTACATGTTAAGATATATGATATGAACATGAGAGATTATATGAACAAGAGAATAAGAGATATGAATGATAATGACATGTATGTATGTATGTAGTGTATTTGTTACATGAATAAGGATATGAGTGGTATGATATAATAGTAGTAATTATTCATGCATGATTACAAGTTATAGTTTACATTATATGTTTATTTCCTCACTAAGTCATCGACTTAATGACTTAGCGTGTGAGTGTTTCACACGTAGGTTCTGAAAAGTGAGAGGAGAAATGAAGAGGAGCAAGACAGGTCAGACTCTCCTTTCCACAGATCAGATCAGAATTATAGTTAAGTGTAGATATTTGGTTGTATATAGTGTGTTGGCATGTAACGAAATTGTGAATTACTAATTCTCTAATTGATTTTGTTTATTTTGGTCCAACTTGTGTGAATTAACATATTTTATTTTAAAGAAAGTTTAAAATTTTCATGATTTTCTTTAAGAGTCAAAGTTTGAAAAGTCAATGTGACATCTCGGACTCGGATCCGGGTCGGATACGGGTTAGGGATGTTACAAGTTAAACTAGATGATGCAAAATGGTTACAAACCATATATGATCAGTTGAACCTAATAGAGGAAAAGAGATTGAAACTCATTCATCATGGTCAACTCTACCAGAAACGAATGATTCAGGCACATAATAAAAAGGTACGCCCAAGAGTATTCTGTGAAAGAGATCTTGTGCTAAAAAGGATTTGGCCAATTCAAAAAGACTTTAGAGGAAAATGGATGCCAAATTGGGAGGGACCTTTCGTCGTGAAAAAGACCTTCTCTGGAGGAGCAGTTGTCCTAACTGAAATGGACGGGCCAGAACTGCCAAATCCCGTTAATTCGAATGCAGTCAAAAGATATTTCGTTTAGGGTGAAAACCTAAGAGGGTGTCCTAAGTCGAAAAAAAATGTTTAGGGTGAAAACCCGAAAGGGCGCTCTAAATTGAAAAAAAAAGAAAAAAGGTGGGTCCAAGATGAAAACCTTTAAAAAGGGTGTCTTGAAACCAATGATGGGTCTAATTTGAAAACCCGAAAGGCCGATTTGGATAATGATTCAGAAAAGGTCCCGGATCAGGAAAGTAAAGCGTCACGACATCCAAATCCTCTACAAACTTAACGACTCAGAGAAATGTTGTACTCTCCCGAACATTGTCATATTTTTAAGATCCCTTGACAAAGGCTGTATTCAAAGGTCATCTAACAGCGTATCAGTTCAGAAGCACCCGCATTATTGAGATCTAAGGCATCCATTTATATTTCTTTTATGTATTGACTTTCTAAAATATTTTTCATGTACTGTTCGTTTTTCCCTTATAAATAAAGGTGACCATTTCTCTAAGTCAATTCTTTTTAAGCATCTTGGGTTGAATTTGAACCTAATGATTTATTCATTTTTGAAATGATAATTGCATATTACTGTACAAAGATTTTTTTTTGAAAAGTACAGATACTCTCGATCAAGGCCTAGGCACCATATTTGAGATAACTGAAGGGCATTTCCAAACCAATACTATAAATAACATTTTGTATATCGTATTCAAGCATGTTGAAGAGTCCAAGATCAAGAGTCAGAAATTCAAGATTCCAGAGACAAGAGTCATCAAGACAACCAGAGATTGAGATTTCTCTAACAAATCCTAAAATAACATATTTCACATAAGCATTTTAGGCACACATAAGAGCATTGCATTCATAGCATCACATATATGCATAATTTTGCATATTCTTGTCAAAGTCAATTTCAACTTCACATCGAAAGATATTGAACTCAAAAGTGATGCAATTTACAAGAGTTGATTTCAACTTCACAACGAAGGACATCCAATTCAAAGTTCAACTTCACAACGAATGAGTTGTCTACGTTTTCAACTTCACGAAGAATGATATCGTGCCCAATGGATTGACTTAGTGTCACATCAAATGAGTCATATGCAATAAACAAGGGGTTACCTCCCAGCCTAGTACAACATAACTCAAGGCGAGAAGAGTTATCTGTCAACAAGAACTTTCGAGTTTGATTCCATTCAGATCGAGGATGTATTTACCGTAAGGTAGTAGCAAGGAATTAGTTCCCGGTCAAATTTTCACACCAAGGTCTTTAAATCGAGAAGAAGACCAAGGTTGATTAAGATTGGCAACAAGAAGCCACTTTTCGATTCAAATTTTGAATTACGATATCGACTTCACAATAAAGGATATCGTACCCAAAAGATTGACCCAACTTCACGATGAAGGAGTCATCTGTAACATAATAATGAAAAATCAGTTTCATACCAAAGTCTTCAGGCCAAATTTCAGCTTCACGACGAAGTATATCGGGCTAGAAGACGATCCATGAGCTACTTTCCAATGCTTTAAGCTCGTTTTCAACTTTACGACAAAGGATATCGTGCTCAGAATTTTTCAGTTCAACTCAACCTCATGGCGAGGAAGTCATTCGTGATTCAGTCCAAATTAACAAACCAATCATAACATCGGATTTCAACTCTATGACGGAGGATATTCGATAAGATGGGGGATCGATCCCCATAATAAAGGATGTTAAACTCAGTGATACATTCATGGTGGACGAAAATAGTGTCTTTTAATCTTTGACATATTCTCGTTACACGACATGAGCAAAGAGAGGCAGTTATAGCCTCACATTTTCATCCAACCTCATTATATAATATGTTATTTATATTATATAATGTGTTATATTATTATTATTATTATTATTATATATTTATATTATTATTATTTTAACGTTTTTGGTTTTGTGTTATGTGTAGGCCCAATCCAACTGGAAGGCCAGCATTGCCAAGCCCACACGTGCAAACCTCAACAAGCTAGGGTTTCACCTCTCTTTCTTTGGCGTCGTATATCCTGGACCGTCGGATCAACTCACCATCCGACGGTTGAGATGGTTTGAAGATCCCTCATTCCAGTCGCAACCTACCGCCCGTTTTTCTCAACACAATCAAAACTCGGCGACATGATTTCATGGGAATCAAAACCAACCGAAAAGCAAGAAACAAAACATGTATTTTAGTTCTAATGAAAAACTAAACATAACAAAAATAAGGAACTTTATAAACCTATAAATTCATGCAAAATGTAAAAGGAAAATACACAAGAAATTGGAAGCAAAAAGACTTGTAATTGTCGTAAAGAAACGCAATAAAAAAAAGGTATTTTTACCTTGCTCGGTTTTCGTTTTTTACTTGCATGTGGTTCGCTTGTTTGGTTTCTTTTGTTTCGACTCGAAAAATCATGAAAAGAAGAGAAGTCGAGGATTGAGGGGAGGGGTTTTTCGAAAGGTCTTTTCTAGATCTAGCCCTCCCCGAGGCTTGTTTGTGAAAACTAAGGGTATTTTCAAAAAGATGATAAAAAGCTTTTGAAAAATGCAAAAAAAAAAAATGCACCACCGATGAACGGCGACCGACGAGGTGGTGGTCGGTCGAATTCTGAGTTTCAGTTTAATGTTCTTCCCATAATGAAGATCATGAAGAACAAGTTGAGAGGATTTGAAGTTTTCAGTTTGATTCATTTTAGGCAGAGGGAAAATAATGAGCTTTATTTGTGGGAAATAGGCTTTATAGTTGACCCGAGGACCCCATATGGATCCCCAGGATCCGTATGTTTTTGAGCGGGTAAGGAATAATTGCAGTTCTGGTCCCTCTTTTATTTAAAAAAATCCTTTCCACGCTTTAAATTTAGATTTAATTTCGTTTTTCTTTCAAATTCGCCATTCATTTTTTTTCTTTTTTTAATTTGGTCATTTTTTTTCATTTAATTCATGTTACATTGGATTTTAAATTTAATTTTAATTATATTTTTTTCTTTCAAATCCGTCATTCATTTTATTTCTTTTTTTAATTTAGTTCTTTTTCATTTAATTCATGTTTTCATTTTTTTTACATATTCTTTTAAAAAAGGTTATTATATTTTAATGAGTGGTTGATCCGACATTTTCATTTATTCTTTTCTTTTTAGTAATTTTTGACTTCGTTTATATTTAATTTTGCAATTGGTATTTTTATTTTTAATTTAATTGATTTTTTTCTTTACGTTTTTATTATTTTATGTTTCTGGCATGTGTGATTTGTTTTCATTCTATTTATTTTCATTTTTCATTCTGTTAATTTTTATTTCTCGGCATGTATATATTCCTTTTTTCTGTTCTGTTTAAAGTATCATAATTTAGCATTTTTCTTTTCTTTTGTTCAATTAAGTATTTTTATTTTGCAATTTAATATCTTTTTAATTTTTTAGGGATATTTTAATCAGTTGGAGGTAAGTAATTTGGATCGAACTTTTATCTTTCTATTTAACTTTAAATTTTTTTAATTAAGACAACTGGAAATTAAGTTAGTACCGAAAGGACAACACAATGATGATAATCTTTCCTTGACTGTAACCGGCTTCTGAGTCCGACATATTTTTGGTAAAACGTATATCATGTAAGATATTGTCCGATCAACCTAAATATTTTTTAAATGATCGATGACGACTCTAACCCATTTATTTAAGTCGAATCCCAATTCTGAATCTATCCGAAAGGCGATTTATCCGAAAGGCGATTGCGACACTTTGTGCTTCGAAACAGTGCTGGCTTTAGTTTGAGCCATGTCATCTCTATTGTTCAAGGGTTGATCATGGGTGCTTTCTTGAGGGAGATCATCTGGATCTGCCGGGGGCGCAAATTGGGAGGAGCCAATGTCAACGTTAGACTTTTGAAGTCCGTTATTAGATTATTTACGGCTTTGGCACTTTTGTCGTCTCTCAACAAGCATCCAAGGGCCATACACTGTTGTGGGGCTAGTTGCGCCTGAGTCATCTCAGGGGTAGTTTCAGCGTTGGGTGCCAGAGGATTATCACTCATTTTCTTCGGACATAAATCACTAATATTACCATAAATACCACACTTGGAGCAGACAACAGGAAGGGACTCATACTCTATTATTTGGATTTGACCACATATCTCCAGTTTCGAGATAAGAGGTTTCTTCAAATTGAGCGTATGGCCATACGGGCGAAACGGCCACGACACCCATTGCCGGTCTGATAATCAATCTTAAGAACGGTTCCGAGTCGTTCTCCAATCGCTTGAATTGTACTTCGCTTGTACCAGGTAATCGGAAGTCTAGGAAGTCTCACCTACGTCATGATTTGACTAGGGTGCGCTTGGGATATGTTGTAATCGGTTTTCGTCCGGGCACGAAATATTTATTTGGCGGGAAAAGTGATGTGAATAAATGGTTTTGAAAATAATTTGGGAGTCGCCATCGGCCTTTTGGGTCGGGTAGGTCGAATATCTAAAAAAAATCTTTTAAAAGATTTTTTAAGAAAACATCAATTAAAAGATAAACTGATCTGCGTTTTAACCAAAAATTCGTTCTTTTCAATAATAAAAAGGGATTCGTGGTCGGTTACGTTTAGAGAAGGATTAACACCCCTACAACGCCCAAAATTTGTACTTTTTAATTATAAATTGTCTCTATTATTATAAATTTAAAAATTCAAAATATATTTAATTTATAATCCTATTATTTCAAAATTATAATTATGAAAAAAATAATAATTTATATAAAATATTTATTTAGTTAGAAATATCAGAAAATGACTTATAGGTGCCTTAAGACAGCTCTTTTCTTTGATATTAATAAATATTAATATAATAATTTAAATAAAAATAAATTATAATTTTTTATAATATTTAATTTTAAAATACCAGAATAGGACATCCAGTTATATTAAGACTGTCATTTTCTTTGATATTGAAAAATAAATAAATAAATATTAAAATAATTTATATAAAAAATATAAATTATTACTTATTATATATATATATTTATATGACTATATAATAATAATAAAAATAATATATAAACAAGTAAAATTAAAACAATAAAAATACAATTAGAACTATATATTTAAAAGCAGTAAAATAAATGAAAATATTTAAAATTAGTGACTAAATTATAATAAAATTAAAATTAAAATACCTAATTCATAATTAATTATTTAAAATTATAGGGATTAAACATGTCATTTTCCTTATTTATTAATTTGATGACTAAAATAAAATTATATAAAATTCAAATATCAGATTAAAATAAATTAAAAATATATACTCAGGATTAAAAAAATATTTATTAAAATTAAAGGATTAAATCAGTAATTTATCTAAAATATTTATAATTACGGTTAAGGGCTAAAATATAAATAAATAAAATTTAGAGACCAAATTAAAAGGATTATAAATTTGATTTAGTGACTAAAATGTAAGAAATACAAGTTAAAGGCCTGCGGACGGGATTTAACCCTTAGTTAATTACACAAATAGCCCTCCCCGAAACGACGTCGTTTGGGAAGTCCTTTCTTCCCTCTCTCTCTCTTCTCTGAGAGAATTAAAAATTCTCTCGCTTCTCTCTAAATCAGAGAGAAGCACATCGGCCGATCGCCGTTCACCGGCTTTGACCCCGCCGCCGGCCACCGCCTTCGGTGGCCAGAAATTTTTTTTACACTAAAACGTAGATCGGACCGTCCTAATGACGGTTCCGGTGTTCTTTTCTCCTAAATAGCTCCCGATCGGAGCAAATATAAGAAAGTACCTTCGATTTTCGAAGGTTTTGGTAACGTTTGAAGAGGTCCGGCAGTCGTGGCTTCCTCGGTAAGCTTATCTCCTTTCTTTTCTTTTGTTTTTGGTTGCTGTGTTGTGGGTTTTTTTTTCTGTTCTCCGTTCTTCCTCTCTTCTCCTTTCTCTTTTCTAGCAGGGGGCTCGGTGGCTTTTATAGCCACCACCGGTGATGGCTTCAGACCGGTCCAAAAGGGGTTCTTCGGTGAGTCACCAGACTTCCAGTGGTGACTCACCGTTTGGGGAAGACGTGTGCGGCTGGAGTGGCTCTTCTGGAAGCCTTCGACGAGACGTGGCAGCGGTGGAGATGGTGGGAACAGCTGCGGCGGCCGCGTGGCCCTAGGGTATCATACCTTAGGGTTTACATCTGGAGAAGTGTGGGCCGTTGGATCTCTCAGATCCAACGGCTGAGATGATGAGGCGGCTAGGGTTAGATGATGGAAACCCTAGAAGGGTTCTGTTGGGCCTGGTCGGGTTGTAAACTGGTTGGGTTTACTTGTAATTGGGCCTGTAATTATTATTATTTTATTATTATTATTTAATAATAATAATAATAATAATAATATAAATAATATTTAAATGAAAAAATGAATATCTTCAGCTGCCCCTCTTTGCTTATTCTTGTGTTAACAAGAATAGAGCAAATACGAAAAGATAATAAGTTTTTTCATTTGACTTCACTTGATTAATATGGAAATGTTGAATAAATTCTTCTCTTTCTTCAGATGAGTTCTTCTCATTATGAACTTTCCCCTGGGGATGATGTTGACCTATTTTCTTCGGTGATAGAGTCATTCAAAAGGTTGAATAAGTTCTTCTCATTATGAACGTCTTCTTTCTCCTTCAGATGAGTTCTTCTCATTATGAACTTTCTCTGGAAAGGTTGATGCTAATCTATCTGCTTCTGTGATAGAATTATGCAAAAGGTTGAACAAGCTCTTCTCATTGTGAACTTCTTCTTCTTCAGATGAGTTCTTCTCATTATGAACTTTCTCTGGAAATGTTGATCCATCAAATGATGAATTCAAACAAAAAGTTGAACAAGTTCTTCTCATTATGAACTTCTTCTTTCTTCTTCAGATGACGAGTTCTTCTCATTATGAACTTTCTCTGGAAATGTTGATCCATCAAATGATGAATTCAAACAAAAGTTGAACAAGTTCTTCTCATTATGAACTTCTTCTTTCTTCTTCAGATGACGAGTTCTTCTCATTATGAACTCTACCTGGCAATGTTGATCCATCAAATGATGAATTCAAACAAAAAAGTTGAACAAGTTCTTCTCATTATGAACTTCTTCTTCCTTCTTCAGATGAGTTCTTCTCATTATGAACTCTAACTGGTACTGTTGTTCTACCGAGTGATGAATTTAAGCAAAAAGTTGAGCAAGTTCTTCTCATTATGAACTTCTTCCTTCTTCAGATGAGTTCTTCTCATTATGAACTCAAACTGGAAATGTTGATCCATTGAATGATGGATTTTAATCTTTGCTAAAATCTTTGAAATTCCTGTTAAAATTCAACATGGATGAAAATGAATGAAAATGCACCTATATTTGCAAATGCCTAAAAATGATGCATGGATGTTAAGTTATTTGATTTCAGATTGGAGAACTAAGTATTTATTCAATTGTGTAGAAACCCAATAAATCTTTCTTCTTCAAATCAGAGAATCTATCATCTTTGACAAATGTAGATGTAGATATAATGTCACAAAATCTCTTGAGAATAAAACTCAATAGTATAGGCTCTTGAAAAGCTTGCACTCATGCAACATGTTGATTCTGATAACAACTCATCTGATTATCAAATGATCTTTCAAGATGATTTTGCATATATCGATAGTTCTTTTAATACCGAGAAAATCTTGAATTCTGATTCTGATGAGGAGAGTAAACTGTTATACTTGAAAAGAAATGGGATTCTCAGAGGCTGAGGCTTCAATAGCCATGAAGAGATGTGGTTCAGATTCATCAATTACAAAATTGACAGATTTTATATGTGCTGCTCAAATGGCTAAGGCTGATGACGCACTTCTTCCGGTAAAAGGTAGGAAGCCATTATGCAATGATCCCAATTACAAGAAAAGGCGAAACTTGGGCTTTGATTTTTAGGAAAGGAATAAGCAGAAGAAGCTTGAAAAGAAGCTTCTTAATGAAGACGATCATGCAGTTCATCTTTTAATTCCAATGATTGGTTCTGTGGTTCCTACCGAACCAGATCAGATAACTCAAAGAACACTTCCAGAAGATGCTATTGGGTCTCATCTTTCAAATTCAATGATGGGTTTTTGGGGTTCATACCAAACCAGATCAGATAACTCAAAGAACACTTCCAGAAGATGCTATTAGGTCTTCTTATTTCTACTATGAGTACATTCATCTTTCAAATCCAATGATTGATTTTTGACTGGAATATCATAGTAATTATTCGATGTAGAGCCAGAATTTGTAGATTCGAAACATTTTCATGCTACTACACTGAAAAGGGCTATATTCATAATTCTGCCAATTGAGAACAGATTTTCTCTTATTCTGCTTCCTCCACGTGCTGATGTTTTTCCATTGACAAAGAAATGATGGCTTTCCTGGGATCCAAGAACAAAGTTGAACTGTTTATAAACATGTACAGGAAATGCCAAATTGACAGAAAGGACCTGTAAGGCTCTTGAAGCTTATGACAATGAGCCACCTTCGAGTGTCCAGAAGTATGTTCTTGATGAGTGTTGAAAATGGAATCTGGTATGGGTTGAAAAGAATAAAATTGTTCCACTTGAATCTGATGAGGTGGAAATGCTTCTAGGTTTCCCTAAAAACCATACATGAGGAGCTACTAGAGACAAGTTCCCCAGTGATATCAATGTCCTGTCTCTTTTCTCTGGAATCAGTGATGCAGAGGTTACCTTCTACTGTCTTAGTATACTTTTGAAAACAAATATGCAAGAACTGAATGATGATCGGTTGGAGCAATTGATGAGTAGATTTGTCGAATTCGACCTTGTTGTCGGTGGCATCCAGCGTAACAACCTTAATGGAAGAAATAAACATCATCAAGATGAACTAGAAGATTTTTGTTGGTGCATTTTCTTGGAATGACTGCTACGACAACTGTCTCTTCTGTTGCTTCAATATATCTCACTCTTTTCGAATCATGGAACGGTTTAGTTGACAGTAAAACTGGTCATCTCAACTTTTGGAATCCTGTAACCAATGTTACCCTATATAACCAAAGTGCAAATAATGACTTGTTCATGGCTTTATGATGGTGATGATTTGCTTACTTTGTATTCCATGCCTTTAAAAGTATTAACATAAAGTGATATTCAGAAATCTTTAACTTATTTCAAAATTATGTTAATTCATAGAAGAATAAATTGAATTTTCGAAAATAAATTGAATCTCAAATAAATTGAACTTGGAATTTATTAATAAATAGATAGAATTGTACTCAAATTTATGGCAAGCACAAGAATGATAAAAATTAAAATGACTCAACAAATTATTAGCATAAGTATTTCTAAATTAATCAAATTGACACAATTTAGAGTAATGATGTAAGCTTTTGTCTGGAAGATCTCAAACGTTGTCAAAATGCTTGTAGATGTGAAGTTTCTCCCAAACTGTCAAAATCTTAATAGGGTTCAATTGTCAGATGCCTAATATCAATATGCATTTGAGCCGCCCATTCAGGTTTTCAACTCAAATCCATCCTTTGGTTACAAGATGCCATTTGCGGGTTTTCATCTTGACCCCCTTTTTTCTTTTTCTTTTTTCTTTTCTCTTTTTTTCTTTCTTTTTTTCTTTTTTCTTCTTTTTTCTTTTTTTTTCTTTTTTCTTTTTTTCTTCTTTTTTCTTTTTTTGTTTTTTTGTTTTTTGTTTTTTTTTCTTAAAGCATAATATTTCTTGACAGAATCCGAGTTTATTGGATTTCTCAGAATTTGTCCATCCATTTCTGCCAAGATCAACGCTCCTCCGAAAAAGGCCTTTTTTACAACGTATGGCCCTTCCCAATTAGGCATCCATTTCCCACGGAAATCTTTATGTATAGGCAAGATCTTTTTTAGTACTAGATCACCCTCTTGGAATTCTCTTGGATGTACTTTTTTGTCATGAGACTTCATCATCCGTTTCTGATACATCTGTCCATGGCAAATAGCTTTCAATCTTTTCTCCTCAATAAGGTTTAATTGATCAAATCTAGCTTGGATCCATTCGGATTCATCCAATTTTGTTTCTCTCAACATTCGAAGCGATGGAATCTCAACTTCAATTGGTAAGACTGCTTCCATCCCGTAGACTAAAGAAAAAGGTGTTGCCCCAGTAGATGTTCAAACAGTAGTTCGGTATGCATATAAAGCAAAAGGTAACTTCTCGTGCCAATCTTTGTAAGTTTCAGTAGTCTTTGTAATGATTCTCTTGATGTTCTTATTTGCTGCTTCAACTGCCCCATTCATCTTTGGACGATACGCTACTGAGTTTGCATGTTTGATCTTAAACTGTGCACAAAGTTCGGTCATCATTTTGTTGTTCAGGTTCAGAGCATTATCTGTAATGATCCTTTCTGGTAGGCCATACCGGCAAACTATCTCTTTCTTTATGACTTTGCAGACTGTGGACCTCTTAATATTGGCATATGAAGCAGCTTCAACCCATTTGGTAAAATAATCAATTGCCACAAGGATGAAGCAATGTCCATTCGATGCTTTTGGTGTGATTGCACCAATGACATCTATTCCCCACATAGAAAATGGCCAGGGTGCTGTCATTACATGTAAAGGAGATGGGGGTACATGAATCTTGTCTGCATATATCTGGCATTTATGACATTTCCTTGCATAATCAATGCAATCTGTGTGCATGGTAGCCCAATAGTATCCATATCTCATTATTTTTCTGGCCATGGAAAGACCATTTGCATGTGTTCCACATATTCCACTGTGTACTTCTTCAATGATGCTTCTGGCTTCGCTGGTATTTAAACATCTCAATAGAATTTGATCATTGCTTCTTCTATACATAATCTCGCCATCAAGAAAATATCCAACAACCATTCTTCTCAAGGTTCTTTTATCAATTTTAGATGCATTTTGTGGATAACTTTGATTTTTGATATATTGCAGGATATCATGATACCATGGTTTACCATCTACCTCTTCCTCCACACTATAACAATGTGCAGGAATTTCATATACTTGCATTTTGATTGGCATCATATCAACTTTTTTAGTTGCCTGAAACATAGCAGCTAATATAGCCAAAGCATCTGCCATTTGATTTTCTTCTCGAGGGAGATAATTGAAGGTGACTTTCTCAAATTCTTTCACTAATTTGAGGGTAAAATTTTGGTATTCCAACAATTTGGGATCTTTTGTTTCCCATTCTCCTCGTAATTGACACACCACTAACGATGAATCTCCATATATTTTGAGACATTTGATTTTTCTTTCTATAGCTGCTTTCAATCCCATGACACAAGCTTCGTATTCCGCCATGTTATTGGTGCAAAAGAACTCCAGTCTACTTGTAAAGGGATAATAAATATTTTCTGGAGAAATTAACACTGCCCCGATTCCTCGTCCCAAGGCGTTGGATGCTCCGTCAAAGTAAAGCTTCCAAGATGCAGATGCATCATTTGTTCCGAATTCTTCATTCATGGATATGCACAACAAATCTTCATCTGGAAAATTGAAACTCAGAGGCTGATAATCATTTAATACACGACTGGCCAGAAAATCACCTATGACACTTCCTTTTATCGCTTTTTGGTTGACATATACAATATCAAACTCAGATAATAACATTTGCCATCTAGCCATTCTGTCTGTCAAAGCTGGTGATTCCATTAAGAATTTCAAAGGATCAAGTTTGGATATCAACCAAGTAGTATGATATAACATATATTGTCTAAGTCTTCGAGTAGCCCACACCAAAGCACAACATAATTTTTGTATTGGTGGATATCGAATTTCACAATCAGTAAATTTCTTGCTCAGATAATAAATAGCTTTTTCTTTTCTTCCAGATTCATCATGTTGTCCCAGTACACATCCCATCGAATTTTCAAAGACCGTCAAGTAGAGAATTAACGGTCTATCAGGCATTGGTGATACTAAAATGGGGGCATTGGATAAATATTTCTTAATAATATCCAAAGTTTCTTGACATGCATCATTCCAGACTTCAGGATTGTTCTTTCGAAGTAATTTGAATACTGGATCATATTTGTCAGTTAATTGAGAAATGAACCGAGATATATAATTTAATCTTCCCAAAAAGCCTCGAACTTCTTTTTTTTGTATTGGGTGGTGGAAGATCTTGAATTTCTTTTACTTTATCTGGATCAATCTTGATTCCTTTTTTGCTGACCACAAATCCCAAAAGTTTCCCGGAAGTTACCCCAAAAGTGCATTTAGCGGGGTTGAGCTTTAATTGATACTTCCTCAATCTCTTGAAAAGCTTTCTCAAATTTTGAATATGTTCTTCTTCCGTTCGGGATTTGGCAATCATGTCATCTACATATACTTCAATCTCTTTGTGCATCATGTCATGAAACAAAGTTACCATGGCTCTTTGATATGTTGCCCCTGCATTTTTCAATCCAAATGGCATCACTTTATAGCAGAATGTGCCCCACATGGTTATAAATGTTATTTTTTCCATGTCTTCAGGATTCATTTTTATCTGATTATATCCTGAAAAGCCATCCATGAATGAAAACCATGCGTGTCCTGCAGTATTGTCTACCAAGGTGTATATGTGGGGTAATGGAAAGCTATCTTTCGGACTAGCTTTGTTGAGATCTCTGTAATCCACACACATTCGAACTTTCCCATTTTTCTTTGGTACGGGAACAATGTTGGCTACCCATTCTGGGTATTTGGCTGCCTGTAGGAAACTTGCATTAATCTGTTTCATCACTTCCTCTTTGATCTGTAACAACATTTCTGGCCTCATTCGCCTGAGCTTTTGTTGGACCGGTTTATATTCTGGATTGATTGGAAGCTTGTGCATTACTATATTTGTACTCAAACCAGGCATATCTTGATAAGACCAGGCGAAGATATCTTTGAACTCTTGAAGAAGATTTATCAATTCTTGTTTTATCTGGATTGTCAGAGTAGTACCAATTTTCACCTCTTTCATTTCTTCATCTGTTCCCAGATTTACAGTTTCAATCTCTTCTTTGTGAGGTAGAATTTGTTTATCTTCTTTTTCTACCAGTCTTAATAATTCAGTAGGAACATCACATTCCAGTTCATCCTCACACCCATTGATTTCTTCCAGACATATGGGCTGCTCTAAATTTATCTCTCGATTAAATTTAGGAATAAACATGCTATTAACATTGTGACACCTGCAAATTTAAGTCGGACATATTTCCGAAAGAATATAGTAAATTTATGAAATAAATGTAAAATGTAAGAAAATGTAAAAAATGATTGCCATCTGAAAATTTTAAAGAAAATTTCTTATATTTAATATTAGGTTAACATAATTTCCTTTACAAGATAACAAAAAGTTTTCATACTTTTGAGCTAAACATAAAGATTAGTTCTGAATATTACTTTGTGTTAACATTAAAAACTATAGGAAGGTCTTCAGTGGTCCAATTGTTGAGTGTTTCTCAAGGAAAACATGGGCGAATCCTATCCAAATATTTGTCAGTCTTGTTGTCATTCATGATCATGTTGATAAATAATCCATTCATAGCTTCTTCAACTATGCTTTGATCTTTCATCAACTTTTCTTCTTTAAAGGCCTCAACAAGCTGTTGTTCTACATTAATTGTTCCTCCTGATCTGAATGTGGTCTTCAATTGTGGGAAAGACATGTGTTCCCAAAGGATTTCTTCCCCTTTCAACCTTGCCTTTCTATCTTCACACCTTCTTTTCATTTCTTTGTTCTTTTGCTGAAAATTGGGCTTAAATCCAAGCCCAAAACGATCTTTCTTCATCTTTATACTTACATGAACTGAAATCCCTTGAAGATTCTTTCCTAAACCTTTCCCAGCTTTAGCTCCGATGCCTAAAGTTTGTCGTACCGTCATCTTGGTACAATCAGATAATCTAGGATATGGAATATTGCTTTCTTCTGCAATAAAGGTTGCATTGACAAATTCAAGAGCTCGGAAAGAGCATTCAAGAGCATCATCATTGGTTTCAATATATGGAACATCACTTGTTATAGACGCAATGATTTCTTCTTCAGCTCCTACGCATATTAGTTGTCCATCAACAACAAATTTCAACTTCTGATGTAATGAAGAAGGAACGGCTCCTGCTGAATGAATCCATGTCCTCCCTAATAAACAATTATATGTAGGGTGGATGTCCATCACCACAAAGTCAATATTGTACACGACTGGTCCGATTAACAACGATATTTCCATTTTCCCAAGAACCTCTTTTTGAGTACCATCAAAAGCTCGTACTACATTCTGATAACTCTTCATGTGTGATTTATCCACAGTCATTCTTTGAAGTGTGATTAGAGGCATCAAGTTGAGAGCGGATCCATTGTCAATCAATACTCCTGGCAAAACATGACCATGACAATGTGTAGTGATATTCAAAGCTTTTACTGACCCCATTCCGCCTTCAGGTATTTCATCATCCGTGAACGTTATGTAATTGTCAGCGGCTATATGTCCCACAATTCTGTCAAGTTTATTGAGGGATATATCTTCAGGGATAAAGGTTTGATTAAGCATTCTCATCAAAGCATTTCTATGTGCTTCTGAATTCATCAATAGATCAAGAATAGAAATTTTCTCTTGTTGTTTGTGTAGTTGTTCAACCACACTATACTCACTATGTTTCAGGAATTTCAAAAATTATTGCGCTTGTTTTTCTGTTACAGGCTCATTGAATGCTGGAGGGGATTCATCATCAAATACCTTTTGGGGTATTACCATGGTTTTTCCTTTTGCTTTCACTTGTTCTGAGGCATTGGATGTTTCGGGAGAGTAACATCTCCCACTTCTTGTAAAGAATCCGACTTCACTCACTACTTCAGACGTCGATCCCAGACTCTTTATTTTCTCTTCTATTTTTTCTAGAGAAACAGATCCTCCTACCATTGAAACATTGGTAGTATAATTCCAAGGTACCCTGCGGGTATCCTTGTATGGAAATGGTAAAGGATTTGTAATAACTACTTTCGGCTTTGTTGGTGCAGGAATTACTGTAGATGATTTCACATTAATGATCACATGATCATTTGTTCTTTGAATAGGTTTAGAATCCTCTGATGAGCAAACATCATCTTCTTTTTTCCCTGGTTCTTCTTCAAAGAATTCTATCTCTCTGCTATTCATCAATTTTTGCACCAAATCCCTAAACTCAGGACATAGTTGAATTTCATGCCCCTTGTCTTGATGATATTCACAATAATTCTTGCCTTCATTATGCTTTGGCCTGAATTGTTGTGGAATTATACCGGCTACAAAGAGTTGTTGAAATACCCAAACAAAAAGAGATTTAATTTCAGAAATGTCAGTTTTTTCTTTCTTTCTGTTCTCTTCCTGAATTGCATTCACGTTTTTATCTCCATGATTTGGCAATGGATGATTTGATGTAGATGGTGAATTGAATTCCAACTTTCCAGTGTTGATCAAATTTTGAACCACCCTTTTGAATGCCAAATAGTTTTCAATAGAATGACCCATTAATTCCTTCATGGTAAACACAGTGTGCCTTTACATCATACCATGGAGGGAATGGTGGTTGCATGGGAACCAAAGGATAGGGCCGTATGACATCTGCTTTTAACAGCGAATCATAGATTTCAGCATATGGTACTGGTAAAGGTGTAAAAGACAACCTTTCATTTTCCTTTCGAGATCCTCTGGACTATGCTCGATTAGTGTTTGTTTCCTCTTTCTTAACCCTTGGCTGGGTTATTGTAACACTTTTCGATGAATCCTTGTTGTAAGAGTTTGCATTGTTGACTTCATTCTCTTTTTTTCGGTACATAGGTCTTTTGGAACTAGACCCTTCATTTGATTCAATTTTGCCACTTTTCAAGACATTTTCAATGAGTTCTCCAGAAATGACCAAATCTGCAAAATTTCTGGTTGCATTCCCCATTAGATGATTTAAATAAGGAGCTTTCAATGTATGGACAAATATTACTGTGGCCTCTTTTTCTGACAAAGGTGGTTGAACTTGGGTTGTCGTGTCACGCCATCTCTGAGCATACTGTCTGAACGTTTCGTTATTCTTTTTCTCCAAATTTTGGAGAGTCCATCTATCAGGGACCATATCTGTTACGTGGCGGTACTGCTCTAGGAATGCTTTAGCCAGATCTTTCCAAGATCTAATGTTTGCTTTGGTCAATTGAGTATACCATTTTAAGGCTGGTCCTGTCAAACTATCTTGAAAGCAGTGAATTAACAATTTCTCATCTTTCACATATCCTGCCATTCTACGACAAAACATAGTAATGTGGGATGAAGGGCATGTGGTACCGTCATATCTATCAAATTCGGGAGCTTTGAACTTGATGGGGAGAACTAAGTCTGGAACCAAACTCAACTCACTAGCGTCAAATCCATAGAATGATTCAGTTATTTCCACGGATTTCATTCGTTCTTCTAAGCTCTTGATCTGTCTGGTCAATTCTTCATTTACTTTTTCTTTTTCATTCATCTCATTCAAATCTGGGATTAAATGCTCAGTATTAAAATCCCCTATTTTCACATCTGATATAAGTGGATTTTTGCTTGAAGATGCAGGATCCACTTGGCGATTTTCATGTGGTTTGGCTTCTTGAAATGCTGATGTGCGGGCATTGATTTGTATAGGTGTAGTACCAGAGTGATAAATTGGTTCTGGTGGAAAACCTAAAGGATACATAGGTTCTTGGTCGAAAGATACAGGATTTTCATGCATTTTTCCACTGATAGCCTGCCTTTTAAACATGTCTTCTATCATGCTGTCTTGTGAATTTGCAATACTGGCTTCAATTTTCTCCAGCTTCATTCTCATTTCTACTTGTTCTTATTGTTCCTCAATACGTTGTATTTTATCCTCCATAATTCTCTTAGTAGCTTGTCTAGTACCGTAGTGATGTTGTATTTCTCTTTTGGCCAGAATAACTGCGATTGAAAAATCTTCTGATATTATTACATTTTTTCAAATTTTAATTAATGAATTTTATCTTAATAATAATTATCCATAAAGAAAATCATGAAATGAATAATGAATGTATGCAAAATGTATGTATGCAAAAAGGTATTGATCCCAAAAAGTTAACTGTCATAGAACAACTTTCATCGGCATACAAAAGTTTCTTTATAATAGTTCATAACTACAACTAAGGCGTAACTTTCCTATTAAGCTCTATAATTTCTTTCATTAACCATGACACCTTCTTTCCGAACTTAGAAACTAGATCAACGTGATGCTCAATTATTTTAGCTTCAACAGCTAGTTCCCCAACATATCTAGCAACTTCGCTCATTTGTACCATGGCCTCGAATACCATATTACTTCTTTCTTCACTTCTTTCTACATAGAAATCAGTTGACTTTTGCCATTGTTCATTAGTTCCTTCAAGAGTTTGCTCTAACTCAGTGATTCTGACTTGACAATTGTGCAGAGTTTTTTCAAGATTTCGAATGCGTCTTCGCAGTGAAGCACTTTCCTCATTACTTTCTTTGAGATCACTAGGTCCTATACGAACCTTTTTCTTGAAATAATGACTCTTCAAGTTACAAAATGTAAGCGTTAAACTATAAGTTTTTGTTTCTAGACTGATCCAGATCTTCTTCAAGCTTTGTTCGTGCTTCTTGCGTTCTTTGATTAAGCTTCTGGATTTGAACATTCTTGTTTCTGCATCTTTGCATCCAATAGCTAGCCACTTCTTGCTCTACCTCAAGTTTGGTGTTGAAATTCTTTCTTTCCAGCTCCCATTTTTCTTTTTCAATATTGAACTCTTCAATCTTTTGGCCTCCGACTTCAAGTTCGGCAATCAGATGGTTCATTTCAGATTCAAATCCTTTGAACATGATATTTTTCTCACCTTCAAATTTATCAAAGATGTCATTCTTCATCTCCTCTAAATCTTTGGCTCGATCCCTTTCTCTTTGCATTTCATTCATGATCTCGCGATGTTCAGCTTTGTGTTTTATAATTCGCTCTCTTCTGTCAACCTCAAAATCTTCCATTTTTTGCTTTCCTTTCTCAAGGCTTTTGAGTAGACGACTATTCTTTTCTTTCAGATCTTCAACTTGACTTTTCTCGATGTTCAATTCTCTGGTCATTTGTACTGTTGATTGGCTTGGTCCTGATGCTTTCTGGGATTTAAATAACTCCTGGTAATTTTTCTTTAATGCTCTAAATTCACCATCAACTTTTTCTTTGTTTTCTCTCAACATTGCATATTGTGATGAATAAAAGTCAATGTCAACACCCAACATAGCTTTATCTCGTCTCATTTGCTCTAATTCTCTCGACCAGCCTTCTCTTTCTACTTCAAACTCAGCTCTTAGGATTTCAATCTCTGATGGAACCACCTTAATGCGATCTTCCATAGAGATATCCTCATTTTGATCTGGTAGAGGAATATTTTCATTTTTCCTGACAGATCTCCATTCCTCATAATCAGGAGTTAGCATTTCTTTTGCTGCTTTAGCTCGGATACAAAAAGTTGTTTTCCAAGCTGTAAAGGCTTCCATGATATTTCTTTTATAATTTTTGCTATGGAATGCGAACTCAGATGAATGTAATCCAGCGGTGACAGGTACAAATTGACGACCTTCATACTGTCTTATGACCAGAAGTGGTGCATATCCAATTCCTCCCCACAATCCGAGCAACATTATCCAGTTGTAATCACCACATTTGTAAAAGAATTATCTTTGGATTTGCCATAGGGCTCGCCAAACAATGTCATTGCTTTGCAGATTTCAAAAGGCATTAATCCACATATCTTTCTTAATTTCTTTCGGCCATTCTTGCTCCAGAAATTCTTTTAATGGTGAGTAATCCGTATTAAAGCGTCGGTATGAAACCTTTTCTGTCCTCCAGAAATGGCTACGGATCCAAACATATAACAACTGGGTACACCCTGAGAATCGTCCACCTCCTAGCTTTCTACAAGCATTTAACGATCTGAAAGTCTCTGCTAGAATTGCAGAAGCATGATTAATCTTTTTTGGTAGCTGCTCAAACAAATCTACTACTGCAGCTTCAATATATCCCAATACTTTTGGGAATATGACCATACCATACATACCCAGAGCAAATAGATCGAATCGTACTTTAGTGTCTGGATGACTCTGAATAAGTTCTTTAATGTTAGTCCAAGCAATGCCTTCGCTTTCGCCTTTTTGTTTTGTACGGGATGCCACCCATTCTTCTCGTACTCCGGCAATCTTTGCTAATTTAACTCGAAAGGGTTGAGTTTTAATTGACTTTGAATAAATTCGATTCTCCAAAGCCCCTTCTATATGTAGCAAAGTTGTATACTCTTCAATAGTAGGGACCAAGTCCTCCTTATTGAGAGTGAAGCAATTGTACCCTGGATTCCAGAATTGAATTAGGGCTCGAAGTAAGTCATCATCAACTTCGACATAGAGCAAATATGGGATGTTTCTGTAAGTCTGATAAAAGTGTAATTTTTTGTTTGAGTCCCAACTTTCCCAAATGCTTCGCAAATCTTGCATGTCATTTCTTTTTAGCGAAACTGGAGCATAATTGACCAAGTCCGATATATAGTCATCTTGCAGACTGTCTCCTCCTTGTCTTTGTAAGTCCTCAGCCCACTGTCTTACTTCTGAGTTTAGAACTATTTGATTTAAACACTTTTTATCCATGGACGAAGGTTTTCCAATGAGACAATTATCACGAGGATCAATGCCTTTTATCATGTATGATGCTATGCAAACAGAAGAAATAAAAGAAAACACACAAAAAGAAATGAATTAGTTTACATAATAAAGAAATTTAATAATAATAACTACCTAAATATCCTTATTTAAACATGCTTTTTCATAATTTAAATAATTTAAATTTACATGTAATTTAATTAGTAAGAAAATAAATAAATTAAAAAGAAAGTTAGAATTCATTTCTCCTGTGTGTAAACCTATTTTGGACAAAATTTTGGCATGGCTTCAGATTGGAAGGATTTCTAGGGTTTATTATATGCAAGGTTTCAGATCTAAGAATAAAGGTACCCGAATTGTCCTTGTTATTGCCCCCTTGGGCTATCAACCCTCAATCCTAGTCCATCACAGACTAAAGTGGATCGAGTTCAATTCGAGGGGATACACTTCTCTATGCCTGACACAGAGAATAAATTCTCACGAAGACATAGAGCATGTGAACCCCGAAAGTTACTTGCTAGGTCTGACACGGAGAATAAATTCTCACGAAGACGTCGCTTTCACTTCCACTTAAAAGGGACAAACTCAATTATAGAGCTTTATGTTATGCAATACAAGTGTTGTGTGTGAGGAGAAATGTTCAAACCTCTGACAGAAAAAATAAATAATGAAATAAAATACTTGCAAATAAAATGAAATATTTATAAGAAAATATATAAATATTATGAAAATAATAAGTATATAAAAAATTTGAAAAGAAATAATTATAAATCAAATATATGAATTTTTTAATTTATAATTAATAGAGACAATTTATAATTGATTTTAAAAGTTTGACCAGTCCCCAGCGGAGTCGCCAAGCTGTCGTAACCGGTTTTCGTCCGGGCACGAAATATTTATTTGGCGGGAAAAGTGATGTGAATAAATGGTTTTGAAAATAATTTGGGAGTCGCCATCGGCCTTTTGGGTCAGATAGGTCGAATACCTAAAAAAAATATTTTAAAAGATTTTTTAAGAAAACATCAATTAAAAGATAAATTGATCTGCGTTTTAACCAAAAATTCATTCTTTTTAATAATAAAAAGGGATTCGTGGTCGGTTACGTTTAGGGAAGGATTAGCACCCCTACAACGCCCAAAATTGGTACTTTTTAATTATAAATTGTCTTTATTATTATAAATTTAAAAATTCAAAATATATTTAATTTATAATTCTATTATTTCAAAATTATAATTATGAAAAAAAAATAATTTATATAAAATATTTATTTAGTTAGAAATATCAGAAAAGGACTTCTAGGTGCCTTAAGACAGCTCTTTTCTTTGATATTAATAAATATTAATATAATAATTTAAATAAAAATAAATTATAATTTTTTTATAATATTTAATTTTAAAATACCAGAATAGGACATCCAGTTATATTAAGACTGCCCTTTTCTTTGATATTAAAAATTAAATAAATAAATATTAAAATAATTTATATAAAAAAATATAAATTATTACTTATTATATATATATATTTATATGACTATATAATAATAATAAAAATAATATATAAACAAGTAAAATTAAAACAATTAAAATACAATTAGAACTACATATTTAAAAGCAGTAAAATAAATGAAAATATTTAAAATTAGTGACTAAATTATAATAAAATTAAAATTAAAATACCTATTTCATAATTAATTATTTAAAATTATAGGGATTAAACATGTCATTTTCCTTATTTATTAATTTGATGACTAAAATAAAATTATATAAAATTCGAATATCAGATTAAAATAAATTAAAAATATATACTCAGGATTAAAAAAATATTTATTAAAATTAAAGGATTAAATCAGTAATTTATCTAAAATATTTATAATTACGGTTAAGGGCTAAAATATAAATAAATAAAATTTAGAGACCAAATTAAAAGGATTATAAATTTGATTTAGTGACTAAAATGTAAGAAATACAAGTTAAAGGCCTGCGGACGGGATTTAACCCTTAGTTAATTACACAAATAGCCCTCCCCGAAACGACGTCGTTTCGGAAGGGCTACTTAAGCCCGAAACCGGCTGGCCCTTCGGGCCAGCCCTCATTTCCTTTCTTCCCTCTCTCTCTCTTCTCTGAGAGAATTAAAAATTCTCTCGCTTCTCTCTAAATCAGAGAGAAGCACATCGGCCGATCGCCGTTCACCGGCTTTGACCCCGCCGCCGGCCACCGTCTTCGGTGGCCGAAATTTTTTTTTTTACACTAAAACGTAGATCGGACCGTCCTAATGACGGTTCCGGTGTTCTTTTCTCCTAAATAGCTCCCGATCGGAGCAAATCTAAGAAAGTACCTTCGATTTTCGAAGGTTTTGGTAACGTTTGAAGAGGTCCGGCGGTCGTGGCTTCCTCGTTAAGCTTCTCTCCTTTCTTTTCTTTTGTTTTTAGTTGCTGTGTTGTGGGTTTTTTTTTCTGTTCTCCGTTCTTCCTCTCTTCTCCTTTCTCTTTTCTGGAAGGGGGCTCGGTGGCTTTTATAGCCACCACCGGTGATGGCTTCGGACCAGTCCAAAAGGGGTTCTTCAATGAGTCACCAGACTTCCAGTGGTGACTCACCGTTTGGGGAAGACGTGTGCGGCTGGAGTGGCTCTTCTGGAAGCCTTCGACGAGACGTGGCAGCGGTGGAGATGGTGGGAGCAGCTGCGGCGGCCGCGTGGCCCTAGGGTATCTCTCAGATCCAACGGCTGAGATGATGAGGCGGCTAGGGTTAGATGATGGAAACCCTAGAAGGGTTCTGTTGGGCCTGGTCGAGTTGTTAACTGGGTTGGGTTTACTTGTAATTGGGCCTGTAATTATTATTATTTTTTAATAATAATAATAATAATAATAATATAAATAATATTTAAATGAAAAAATGAATATCTTCAGGACAGATTAAAATCATCTGATCAAGGTTCAACCATCAGATAATGGCCAAAGATCACCCAAGAACCATCGGAAAAAACCTTCACATAATCACTTCTAGCAGAAAATTTGACAAGAAATGACCATCCAGCTCAGTTGGTAGAGCACAAGGTTCTTTACATTGAGGTCGTGGGATCGAGTCCCACAGAGGGTATTTCATAATTCGGATGTCTCTTACGGAAGCTGCTCTCAACCTGATGTTGAAAGTAGCCTATTATCTTACCTCCCCTTATCCCATACATATGGGAAAATGGGACAGCCATTTATATCAATCAATTTGATCGGGTGGACAGGATTCCAAAGAACCAAGATTCGGTTTTGTAGCGGGTTATAGGCAACACGTCAGTCAAGAACCTTTACAATCAATGTAAGTTTCATTCTTTTAAGTGCAAGATTGCGAAACCGTTCTGAAAAATTGATAAAAGGAATTTCGTTGTTCTCACCAATCTCGATATCATCATCAAATAATTCTCTGTCATCATCATCTAATGATATCTTCAGTGGTGCTGCCATCTTGAAAGCCAGTGACCATGTCAAGGTAAGAAACAGGTCGGGTAGTGACAGGAGAATTATCGCAAATCATAGCAGTTTGGTTATCGGGTAGGGGGAGCGTGGAAACGTCTGGCGGAGCCTCATCTCTTCGGCGTTGACTCTTGGGCAGTTGACTTTCTTCTGACGGCTCAGAGGCAGTAGACATCTAGGGTTTGTTGTAATAATTTTATAATTACTATTATACATTTTTGTCAAGGCATATTTAACTGAGCCTTTTTTTTATTTAAATCCTTCTTGTTGTACCAAAAAAATTCCTTCGAGAGGTCTGCCTATTGGTTCCCCTATTAAACCTAAATTTTAACTAATTAACGCATTAAACTTACAATAAAGCCCCCATAAACTGTTTATTTTACTACATTGCCATTTTCACACAGAGGAATACGAAGGCATTGGTTGTCATTGTACTTACCAGCTAAACCAAGGCCCATTACTGTCACAAATCAATTTCACCCGATCCTTGAAATTGAATAACAATTGTCACTTCGTTAGCTTCGCTCACTCTTTTAACACTCCGGATTTCCCAAAGCAAAAGATAAACAAAATTTCAGAACGCCATTTATTAAATCTTCCAGCTTTGATTTAAAGCTTTAATTTTCTGGCTACTCTCTTTGCTTCTCGCTCTTATTCTCTCCTCGCTGTTCGCGGATTCCACCGAGCTCCGATCCCGATGGCTTCTGTTGCCGGATCCAATGTCGTTGCTTTGAAATGCGCTGCGAGGTTTGTTGATTGAAGTAACCGAAAATTTGTTCAGATTAGGCAATGGTCTCCCACAAAAGAGGTGCACATTCTGCATCGACCAAACACTAAAGTTTGAAATTTTTAAATGGTTATGAGTGCCTGCTGAATAAATGCTCATACTAGGTTCACATGACAACTATGTGGGAGAAGCATACATAACAAGTGAACGCAAGGTTGCCAATAGTAGGAATATTTGCAAACAGAGGAAGCTGCTAACTTGCATTGGAAAGGCAATAGCCTGTACATTGGCTACACTATCAGCAGAATTATGAGTAATTGTGGCTAGATTCCAGGATACACTGGGTCCTGTAGACTTTTTCACGCTTGCTTCTTCAACACTCGGGCCTTTTTCATCCTTGAGACCATCATCAGATGCTGAAGTTGCCTTGCTCTTATCCGATTCAACATCCTCTTTGTCTGTGTCTCCCACTGGATCTAAAGGGAGTGAACTCGACTCAACAAACTCGTCAGACTTGAGAAATTCTCCGGATGTGGATCTCATAAAATGATCTCTGGATAAGCTATAGTTCTCTAATTGAATGCTGAATAATGACTCAGTGGATGGATAACTCCAATCCTTTTTACTTCTTGCGAAGGAAGCAGAGGGAATCTTATAAGAATCGATCTCTCCTCCTCCGTCCATCACTTGGATAGGCGGGTACTGCATCGATGTAGTTTCATGTGTGACACTAAAGACTTGAGACGTTAACGTTAGACTTGCATCTCCATTTCGACATTCTCCTAATTTGTAAGAACTGTTACCAGAAACATGATGTTTATCGAAGTGATTGCATAGAATTCTCTTCAGGCTTAGGGCCTGATCTGGTCTTCGGTAGGTTTAAAGCCACTTGAAACTGATCCCCTGTAGATGAAGACAATGAAGAGGCTGTTGAACTCTGATTTTCTTCTGAGTTGAGTATATTGCCATCCGTCTCTTGAATTACTTCTGATTGTTTACTGCTATCACTTTGTATTTCAAAATTATGATTGTTTCCCCATACTTTGACAACCTCAGGATTAATCTCAAAATGGTTAGTTTCAATCCCTGCAACCCCATTTATAACCTCTGAATATGTATCTGATTGATTACTGCTTCCGGTTTCGACATCAAGTTCTACATACTTTGTTAAATGCATAAAGCTTCCACTAACCTCACTTGAAAGCTCACCGCTTCCAGCTTCATCATCATGTATCTTATGCAGATTGTTCCAGCTTCATCATCAAGTTCCACGTACTTTGTAAATGATTTTTTTTAGAAGATAAATAAATTTTAATTTATTGTCACATAAAGAAAATAAAACAGAAAAGAATTATGTGCTTTGACGTGCAAACCTAAAATCTCATTCTTTTATGCTATATCAAAAGTCAAAAGCCTCGCGTTACAATCCAAAGAGTGACGAAAAAAGTGAAGAAAATGTTGTTAACGCTCATGAAGACGACGGCAACCGCATGATTTGGAAGGTTGATGCTCGTTGATCCGCTTGGGCCAAAGGCGGTGCTCGTTCCAGTCGGAATCCCGGTCGTCGGAGTTGTACCGATGCCGGTGCCAGGACCAGGACCAGTGCCAATGCCAGTGCCAGTGCTACTGAAAAAAAGAAGAAACAGCATAAAAAAATGAAATATCAGATGGTTTAATCATTGCAGCAAAGAGCTGCCATCGAAGGAAGTTTAAAGATTCGCCACTAGACCTCAAATCAAAGCAATCATTGCATGAAACTTTTTTAAATCTAATAACCGTACCTTGATGGATAGGTGCAAGTAGAAGCAATATCTGCAAAAAAAAAAAAAAAAAATTATACCAACAAAAGAATGATTGGGAAGAAAGAAATAGCATGCATGGGTGAAAGAAAGGGAAGGGAGGAAGTTAACTGGTAGGAGGATTTGGACTAACTGTAGCAGCTCCAGCAAAATCACAGCTTCCTGTAACTTGACCATTGTTCTGGAAATAACTATTCACAGCATAGTTGCAGTGATCTTTCACTGTGTTGGGATTATAGCATGCACCATTTTGGAGAATTGCAGAACAATCTACTCCGTTTCCACACGCATAATCCAGGGCTGTTTGAAGAGCTTGTTCACTCACTCCATCTTTACATAAACAATAAGTAGCACCTGCAAACATTAAAAAAGAAAGGAAAACAATCACCCATCAAACAGCATTACATATAATCTGAACCTGAAAAAGAAAGGGGAAAAAAATCAACTAACTTACTTGAATGGCCAGTCATGACCAAGAAAAGCAATAGGCAAATCAAAGGAACCATGGTTGAACTGGAAATCAAATAGAGCAGAAAAGGAGATGGAGATCTGTAGATGACAGAATATGAAAGAAAGGATGATGGAGTGGGTAGTGACGGATGAGGTTCAAGGCTTCTTTATTACAGCAAATGTCTTAGACAATACCTTAGAGACAATGCCTTAGATCTCTTTTGTTTCAATGTGCTGTCCCCATGAGTTAGTGCTGTGCCTGCGGCTGTTACGTGGTGTGTGGCCAAAGGGAAAAACAAACACTTTGGTTATGGGAATGGAATCATTATTGTTTGCGAAAGGGACATGAAAACATACATTTTGGTCGTATTATTTTACTCTATTAAATACATTAACTTGGTGCATTTCGTATTCTAAATTACATGTTTGAGCTCACCCGACCTACCATACAATACAAGCATACAGCTGTATAGACTAATTAATAACTCCAACCGACACGATTATGCTTATGATCTGCCTTGCTTAATCATGCGTTTAACAGACATATATACATATAATTTTATCTGATTTTGTTTCTATTCCTAAGATTTATGATCGACTTGCTTTCGGTCAATTAATCCAAAACTCCAAGTCTTTATCTATGATACACTATTAAATTGATTTGGTGTTTTGTTTATGACGATGCGTCAGCAACTGTAGAAAGAAATATTTTAATTAAAATAGCTAGTTAATTAATTTTGTTTTTTTATTTTTTTATTTTGTCACCGAGCGGAGAAAAGTAATATTTTGGTAATTTATTTTATTGATTTATAATTTTTTGGTTATTGTAACATTAAATGATGTTAGTTTGATAATGTGAAATGTTTGTAAATTGAGTTAAATTTTTAATTTGATTCTTGAACTTTAGATAAAACATTAATTTATCCTATGAATCTAATCAAAATTTCTCGTCATCGATTGTCATTTATCATCGGCGTCGGCCACTGTCAACCACCATTAGTCATTATTTCTAAAGATTCATATTCTACATATATTAGATTCATATTCAGGAGGCCAAAATAGAATCAATTGAAAATTTTAAGATCCAACGGCTATCGCCAAGGCCAATGACAAGTGATGGACGATGACCAGAGACTTTGGTCAGGTTTAAGTGTTAAATTGATATTTATCTAAAGTGTAGACACCCGTTTTCATCCCGATTTTTGATCTTTTAAATAATTGAATTATTTAGATTGAAAGTTCGAGTATTTGTTTTGGTCTTTAAATTTCAATTATTCATGTTAGAGTTATAATTAACCAGTATGGATTTATAATAAATAAATTAGGTTATTAATTAGATTATATTTCATAATATTTATTTATTTAATTTAGGAATATACGATATAAATATATGACCTATAAATAAATAAGCATTAAATATATATTTAAAGTAAACAAATGCTAATACAAGCTACATCTGTTGACAAATTACATAACCATACCCAATTACAAGCTGACTCAAGCCCAAACAAAGCCTGTATGCATAGGATGGTAATAAGACCAGCGCTGTTGTATGGATCAGAATGTTGGGCAATCAAGAAGGATAACGTAAAGAGGATGGAGGCCACAGAAATGAGAATGCTTCGATGGGCATGTGGTAGAACTCTGTGGGACATGACACCAATCTCTGCTATTAGGATGTCCTTGGGGGTGGTGCATGTATCCGAAAAATTGAGGGAGAGAAGACTACGGTGGTTTGGGCATGTCCAAAGGCGACAACCGTCGGATGCGGTCAGGAGGGTAGAGTTGATTACAGTCGACGGTGCCAGAAGGAGAGGAAGACCAAGGCGGAAGTGGGAAGACTGCTTGAGATCTGATCTGAAGGATTTAGCCATTACCGAGGACATGCCCTCTAATAGGAAAGTATGGAGACTTAAGACCAGGGTAGCCGAGTAGTGCGGGTCACAGACATATGGTATAACATCTCTGTCTTCTTTTTAACGCCTTTGTAATAAGTTCCATGACTTCTACTTTATATACGTTTCTGTCATTAGATTTTATGAAGGCCTAGAACTAGGGTAGTGGAGTAGTGTTGCCTTAGTTTAGGTTTTAACCCATTTGACTTTATTCCTTCTCGTAGCTTGCTATCGTTGACTATTGTGTATCATTCTCTTCTGGTTTCTTCTTTTTAAATACGTTTCTTTCTATATGCAGAGATTTTTATGCAGGAATTTATTTACAGGGATTATTTCCCATTACAGACGCGCATATGAAGCCTGCATATGAAGACTGTTCAACTATGTATTTATTTATTTACTTATACATGTATTACATTTAATCTTTATCTTTGATTTTATTACTGCCAGAGTTCTTCCAAGGAAGCTGCTCTCAATCCTGGCATTGGGGGCAGCCTACTACCCTACCTCCCCCTTACCCCATTGTATATAGGAATAGGGTTTTGTTATTGTTGTTGTTGTTGTTGTTGTTGTTGTTGTTGTTTAACCCTAATCTACAAAACATCCAACGTTGCCATCGTTTGGGTTGTTGGATCAAAATCAATCCAACGATCCAGAGTCATCCATACCTAAATAAGGACTCACACAAACCTAACTCGCCGCTAGTAACACTTTTGTGACAGCTGGCCTTCCAGAAGATTTCTAGACCTTGTCTTGTACACTTCCAAAAACCACAGTCAGCAAAAAATGATTCTCGCATGAAAACAAAAGAGAAAAAATGATTAGATTTTGTAGTTTTTTTGCCCATTTATATATGTAAATGTAAAGGGTATAAAACCCAAAGGAATACAGTGTAAACCCTTACATGTAACAATAAAAAAACAATATAAATCGAACATTTTTCAAGGTATTTTTATTTTCTCTTTCTCAATGTTATCGTCGGATTTCTAAAAAATGTTAGATAATATTGATAACAAATCAATTAATTAACCTATTTTGTTATCGTCAAATTTCTAAGGTCCAATCAGTTTTAAAAAAGTGCTACCTATTACGTTACATAAGCGCTACCTATATGTTATTATGATTGATAATGTTTCTACTAATTAATTGGTTATGTTAAAGTCAATATTTTTTTGTGCATTTTACATATGATGATAACATTCCCGGTTATTACCATGATTATTACCAACACAAATAATATTTCCGGTGAAAACATATAACATTTCCTATAGCACTTTTAACCGGTCACCTAGTCACACCATTTTTTAGTTGTATTTTAACCGCCTCGTAGCAGAATCTTCCTTCCTAAGTTTTCAAAATCATAAAATAGAAAATAAAGAGAAAAAGAGGGGAAACGTTTACATGGGTTTAGAAAGAGACGATCAGAGATGTTTTCATCGGGCAAAGAAGTAAAAAATTAGAGAGTGCTTCGAGGGTTGTCTAGTGGTTTGCATGTTGTTTAGAAGGTTCCTATTTGAGATATTGGATAAAGGGGCAGTGGTTTAGGTCAAAGTAAGAGGCAATTTTAGCCTTAGACTCTTCGGAGGTGAAGGGATGAAGGTATGAGTTCATTTTAGAGGGAAAATGAGGTTTTATTCGTGGTTGATATCCGCTAACCGGGGTTTAGGTTTGGGAGACACAACTTTTGGAGGTTGTTTAAGGTAGATGTAGGTTTTTTGACCACTAGTGGCGGTGATAGGAATGACAAACCGTGGTTGAAGTACAACGAAGATGAGAGGGGAGAGATCTTCAAAGCTTCCAGTTAATAGAGAGATTTGAGAGAGTTTGTGAACTCTTAAAAGAGAGACAGCCGATAATAGAGATTATCATTAAGTTTTTAGGTTAAATTAATATTAGATATTTATATTAATATTTTTGGGTAAATATTTTTTAGTCATTGAAACTTTAGGGTATATTTGCTCTTAGATCCTCCCAAATTAAGCACATATTTATATTTTCATCATCTGCAATGATTATTTCATTTTAATTTTAATCTTAATGGCATGCTTTTGTGATTTTTGCATTTTTATATGTTAATGCATGTTAAGCTTGTAAAATACGGGAAATTGTAATTTAGTCCCTCTAATTTAAGTATCTTTTTACATTTAGATCACTGTGTAAATTTTGAATTGTATATTTAATTTTAGTTTATTTTAATTTGGCTACTGTCTTGAAAATTATACAATTAGTTTAGATTTAATGCTTGAACTATTTTTTCTATTTCAATTGAATCATTAAGTTAATTGATTAACCTTAATATTATATTAATTTAATTTATTCATTTGGTAACCTACAAATAGTTGGTTTTTAACTAAATTTGTATTAATAATCTTAGTAAATTAGATTTTTATGCATGCTTTTATTTATTTATTTATTTTATTTGAAAACAAATAGAGAGTCGAGAATCGATTACCCTATATTTGAAAATTTAGAAATTTTGAGTTTGAATTTATTTAATTTACGATTCATTAAGTTTTTTTTTTCAAAAATCAAAAAATGGATTTCTCTTTGGTTAATGCTTTCACTTGATTGAATATATATTTAGGATTGTTGCATATCATAGCTCTATACTCGAGTTTCGTCACGTTTCACCTAAATGGGGAAAACGTCACACCACCGGGGAATATTTGTTTTCCTCAGGTAGGTCTGGCAAAGTACCTTTGGAAAGCATTTTAAGTGTTTGTCTGGATATTGGTTTCCGACACAATAAATTAGTGGTGGGATATCTTATACTGAATTTGATTCGTAAAGTCTGTAATGGGCCAGAATTGAAGTCTCTATATATCTTAGTAGGTTATAGGGATAGTTTGGGAACCCTATTTTAGAACCAAACTTCATATAGAGAATTTAGTAAGTCTACCCCACTGGAGCTATGTGGATACTCTAAGAGAATTAGAACACATATGGTTAAGGTTGTGAAATTAATTGGGTGCTTTACTGCCTTTATGGTTTGTTTGGTAATATAATTGGTTTGCTTTCTTTTAATTATCTTTGATGTTACTAATTTGATTTTTCTTTTCCTTTCATGTTTCATTATCATTACATAAATGTAACACCCATAACACGTATACACGAACTAATACGAGTTATAGATGTCACATCAGAAATTCAAAAACATTTCTTTAAGTGAACTGAGTAAAATTTTGTTTTATTCAAACATCTCAAGTTTCATAACTTGAACAATTATTATAAAATAATTATTCAGATAAAAAGTGTAATACAATATTGTTGGTTACCAATTCAAAACCAGTATCAAGCAGTGGTAGACAGTTCTGTTTTGTTTCACAAAATAAATACGACTATCTAACACGTTTGATTTAAAACCCAAATTAATTTTATTTAAGCATAATTTAATATCATAATATGTATTCATACTATTAATTATATTTAATACTAACTATATTAAGAAATTGCATACATTTCATTCTCGTATACATGCCAGCTAGAACTTTTAGAACACAGTAGGATGTCATCATCGTTACATGTAAATATTTCTTTGGTGATTGATGCCAAGCTCTTCTCCATACTCCTTTTCCTCCTTTTTCCTCTGAAAATCATCACACGCTAAGTATACACTTAGTGAGGCAATCATATGAATATTTAAAGCAATGCAACACATAAATTTAAATGAATAACCATATTCAATGTAATATGATCACTTACATGTATTCCAACTATGTTAGCATATATTAACATGATATAACCAGATATCAAGTTTCTTACCAATATACTTGCCATTCATTCCACAAGCTCGTTGTCGCAACCGTCTTTCGGGTGGGCACAGAGTTGGGCTTCGACTTGAATAAAAACGTTAGAGCCGCCACCGATCATTTATTTTTTTTGAAAAAAATTTGGTTGATCGGATATCATCTTACCTGATATGCGTTTTACTAGAAATATATCAAATTCATGAGTCAGTTACAATCAATGAAGGATTCGAATTAAAATTAATTGCGAAAATTTAAATTAAAATTAAAAATTCACAATTGTCTTAATTGCGAAAATTAAAATTTAAAGATTCGATTCGAATTGGTTACCTTTGATCGATTAAAATTGTCCCAAAAAATCAAATTAATGTTAAATAATAGAATAAAATAAAATGAAAAATAATGAAAATAATGAAAAATAAAAATATTAAATAAAAAAATATATTGAAGAGATTAGTGATAAAATTGAAGTTAATTGGAAGCTGCAAGGAGAAAATAAAAGTCAGTGTACCAATTTAAAGTAAACAAAGAAATAATAAAGTGGATTAAATTGAAATAAAAATGAAATTCATAGACCAAATTGAAAACAGTGACCAGAATGATTTACATATCGAAATAGCAGGGACGACATAAATGATTTGAAAATCCTTTAATTACACAATGGTCCTCGATATATATATATGTGCATAACCCCCCTTTACATCTCGTTTCTCATTTTCCTCAAAAATCACTCCCCCTCATCTCTCTGAATTCTCTCAACCCTTTCCCCCGAAAAATCATCCGGCCAAAGGACGGTCACCTTCCTCGGCCACACTTTACCAAAATACTCTCCTCAACGCCCTAAACACCAATCCAAAACCCAATTGCCCAAAAAAGTACCACATTGGCGTAGATCTACGAAGAAAAGTTATGATTTTTACCTTTGTTTTGGAAATGTTTCGTTTTCCAAGGCCTTTGTCTCTCCGACGATGCTCCTATGCACCTCTGAATGCTCATGATGAAACAAAGCTTCGAGCTTTGTTTTTTGGCTCTCGTCTTCGACTGTTTTTCTTTATTTGTTTTGGCTCAGTTTTTGTGTTGGTATTTTCTAGTAGCTTGCACTTTGGTATCTTGTTGTTTTTTGCTTTTCAGATTGTTGTTGTTTTTCCCCGGTGAAGCATCGAGGTATTTATAACCCCTTATTGAAGTTGGTTTTTGATATTTTGGGGTTGTGGGTTGTTGCTTGACCAGTTAAATGGGATGGGTCAGTCCCGATTTAGCCAGGATTATTTGCATGGCTGATTTTTTTTGATTTGTTTGTTGTTCGTGATTCATGTTGGAAAATATGTGGTGTTCTGTTTGGTGTTGAAATGGTCGGTTTAGCACCGGCGCGTGGTCTCACACGCCCGTTGATTACCCCCTTGCGGCACCTTGTCATATTATATGGAAACCCTAGTTTCCTTTTGGGTTGGGTCAGGCCTGTTTATCCTATGTTGGGCTCCCACCGGGTTTTGCTGAGTCAGGCTACCCGATTGGGTACTGGACTTGAACCCTTGGACTTGAAATGGACCTGAAAACGAAAAAAATAAAATAAAATAAATAAGTGAAATAAATAAATAATATAAATAACTAACTATATAAAAAAATTGTACATTTTCAAAACAACTTTTAAAAACTATATTATATATTTTCAAAATCATTTTCGAAACTATAATATATATATATATATCCACAAATTATTTTTCAAAACTATATAATATATTTTCAAAAATCATTTTCAAAACTACATAATATATTTTTCAAAAATTGTTTTCAAAACTATATATATATATATATATATATATATATATATATATTTTCAAAAACTGATATTTTAAAAAGTATAAATTATATGTTTTCAAAAAATCGTATTCTACAAACTATATATTATATTTTTTTCAAAAATATTTTCAAAAACTATATTATATTAATATATATACTAAATAAGCCCCGGACAAAAATGGGTGTCTACACTTGTAAGTTTATTTGTCTGTTTACCATTTATTAACCAATAAACCATAGCCCAATTTAAACCCTGAGAACCTTGGGTATTTGAGTCTAAAATATACACCGTAGTGCTAAACTTGCACTAAGCTTACGCTCTAGTGCTAATCCCGATATGACACATAAGGTCGTGCCCACCACCTACACTAGGTTTACACTCTAGTGCTAATCCAGATATGACACATAAGGTTGTGTCCACCACCTGCACTTAGGGTCCTGACACACTAGTGCTAATATAAACTCGCATCTACTATACTCTATGGAATGCCAACTATACCCTGTTCCTCAATGACTTACTTGGGTATATAGTCTATTTTTTTATTCCATCCATGGCAATGTATATTAATATAATTTTAACATTGGGCAGTTCATACCCGAAGTAACATTCGTAATAAATATTATATATATTCATGATAAAAATTATATATATAATAACAAGTGATCAATGCATTTTATTTTCAACCTTTGACATATTTAGAATATGTCAAATATATGATGAATGACATAAATATCAAGCCAACATAATTAAGGTAAACTCATCGCAAGTCCAACCTGATGATGTATAGAACACCCATTTATAATGTTATGCATGCATTGCACTCATTTTGACATTATATACAAGTCAAAATATAAGCCTCACTAAGCTATAACTTGATCCTTTGCTTCTAATTTCGTTAAATCAAAAAATTTGTCATAATTTCATATTCTGGCAGTTTGCACTATCTTTAAAGAAATATTATTATATATTAATAAACACCTTTAAAAATTATTATGTTTATACCAATGGAAACTATACTCAAATACAAATCTATCCATATAAGGAACTCCTTCTAGTTCAGTTTTTACAATTTATGGTGAATTTTCAAAATTGACTGACATAATTTGTTTTGAGTAGAATTTGCTGCCTCGTTTTTTTATCTATCCTCGGTTAAAAATTCATATATTTCTGTATGTATCTCAAAATTATTTTTCATTTGTTCTAAACAAAACTATACTAATATAAGAATCCAATGGTACAAAAATCATTCTCTAATATTTTTTATAATTTATAGTAATTTTCTAAACTTATTATCCATAACATAAATTCTAAGCAGATTTCACCAATTTGCATTTTCAATTTGTTCACTAATTCTATTAACTCACCAAATGCACATATATGCATGCATCACAAATCAAATAACATTTTAGGAATCACTCCTTACCATAGTAACTCCATCATTGGCTCATCGCAAGCCAATGTTTGTTTGATAACAAAAGTACAATTTAATTTTGCACTCACCTGGTGTCCTAAGCTTGCAACATTTCTTGGAATTTCCCATTTCACCCTTAAGCTTATCCTTAGGTTCAATAATATTTGATCTTGATTTCAAGAAATCAATCTCTAGATGAACATTATTAGCAAACATATACAAATTCAAACTAAATGTTAGAATCTTACTAACATATGCATACTTTGGAAAATAAATTCCTAACAAATTTTCCGATACTTATTCAATACAATTTCCATGTCACAGCATAAATGTTGATCTTAATACTTCTACTTGACCACTCAAGTTTTTTTTATCCCAACATCACATAACATTTTCACTTAAGCTCCCAACCTTTTCATATTTATAATTTAAACCTCAACTTTTACAAGCTTTCCAAAATAATCCAATTTCACATCCTAACTTCAATTTCAAAACTCACATTAATTTCCAGCATAGTACATCAAATATTGAACAAGTACACAACAATTCATAACTTTTCCATAATTATCGATTAGGTCTCCCAACTTTCATAAAATTACATAATGGTCTCTACAATTTTATAAGGCTTGTAAAATACTTCCTACATAATTTTAAGCCCCTAAATAATTTTTCCAAATTTTTTCTCATCCATTTAAGCCAAGGTTGAATACTTCAAAGTTCCAAGACTAAGGTTTTCATGATTTTGCTCAGTTTTGATTCGATTCAAGCATGAAATCAACTTTGATTCAACCTTATACAATCTCTATAATCAAATCCCTAACTTAATTTCATCAAAAAAAATCTTTCTCCCAAGATTAAGGTTAGGCTGAAACTTCATATGTTCATATGATCATGTACAAGTGATTTTAATCATCAATCATGCTTTGAAATGATTCTACAACCTTGATAACATCAAAATATTTCATCAATTCCATAAACCCTAATGTGAACATAAACCATATAGTTTGGGATCTTTGAACACAAAGCAAATTAGCAAACAATAATGGTATCAAATGATAACATTTTTCGAATAGAACAATTTTCTATTTCACTTCATGATCCAAAATCCAAAGAAAATTGTTTGAAAATGAAAAATAAAAATTATCTTACATTGTTCATGGGGAGCACGAAATTTTGGCTGAAAATGGGTAAGTTTTCATGAAATTTCTATTGAATTTCATGTTAATTTAACCTTTATTTAAGCTTAAATGAATAAAATATTCATTTAATGAGAAATGTCCATTTTTCCATTAATGAAACTTGATATTTACAATAATACCAAGACATAACCTTATCATATTTCCAAAGTAAAATATGAAAAAAAATATTTTACCCTTTACAACTTTGCCCATGCAATCTTTCCCAAATTTCAATCTTGTCATTTTTCATCCAATGGTCCAAATTGAACATGGAAATAAATCTTCAAATCCAATGATCCATATTTTTTTCCATCATTTTAAAATGTAGAAATAATATTTCTAAGATTAATTTATCATCCTTCAAATTTTCACAAAATTTCTATTTAATTCGATCTACCGAATTTTTACCGACTTTAACACTTTCTAGTTTTTAGCACAATTTTGAGTTCAAGAATCAGATTTCAATAAAACCAAACTATTAAGATTAAACTTCCCATTTATGGAATAAAAATATTTTTGGGAAAATTACCAATTAGGTCCTTAAATTTTTCTCAATTTTCTACTTTGGCCATCAAACTTTCAAAATTTGCATTTTAGTCACTAACCAAAACTTTGAGGTATTACAATAAACATGGCATGGCATATAATGTATTAATCCTACAATCATCTAGTTTTCATCAGAAGCTTCTTATAAATAGACAATTGCTTCCGATGGGATTTAACGAATTTCAGAAATTCAGCCGTGATCAGAATTTAACCAAGTCAGATTTGGAGATAGTCTCCTCGGTGGTGAAGGTTCCAATTTGCTTGAGAAATTTTCATTGACGGTTAGACTAGATTATTGGCCAGAGTTTTTGCAAATATAGGAAGGATGAGAGGAAAACAAGAAACTTTTGTTCAAGCAAGTGTATGGGGACATAGTTGAATTGTTGAAGGTCCCAATTAGTGCTGCTATTATTCGAGCTATGTTTGAGTGTTGGAATTTTCTCTTATCGATGCTTCACCTATGTCAAAGTGGATGTGACTCAGACTATTGAAGAATACACCGCCCTACTGAACATACCAAACACTATAAGATGTTCGATTTATACCAAAACAATTTGATCAAAGGACTTTGTCACAAAAATTACGCTGCTCACTAGAAATTCAAAGGAATGGATAGTCGAGCATACTCAAAATGATGGGAATTCTTGGGTAAAATTAAAATGAGTGATTCATTAACAACACCGTCAAAGAGAAAAAGAGATTTGTTTGCTCTAGCAGTTTATGGACTAGTAATATTCCTTAGAGACTTGAGACATATTGACATCGCAATCATATATTTCTTTAAGGTTCTTGGAAGAGGAATAAATCTTGCTCCAACCATTTTGGAAGAGACGTTCAAATCTCTAATTGAGTATAACGCCCCAAATCCCAGGTTAGTAGTTTCGGGTTAACCCAAGTAGGTTTTAAAATGAATCCATTAGCATTTTAAAAGTTTTGGACCATATTAGCATTGATATAGGCTAAGGCTAGGCCCAATAGATGATAAAAAAAATGGTATTTTTATGTTGTGATCAAAATAAAGAGGACCAAGGAAGCAAATTACCCCTCAACTTTCCTAAAGGTTGAATCATTTTAATGAATGATGATGTCAACGGGGGGAAGTTCTCATATCTCATTTTCTTCATACCTTTTTTTTTCTTCTTCATCCATTCAAACATTATCTTTCATGGCATCTTAAGAAATGTATGACCTTTATTCCATTTCAAGCCTTGTCCAACAACACCAAGGTATGAACCTTAATCCCCTCATTCTAAGGTTCAGTTCAAGCTCTCTATGGCAAGTTTTGGGTAAGATACCAAATATGGGTTTAGTGGGGGGTTAGAAACCTAAGTGATTTCAGCTTATTTTTTAGAGATTCAAGCCTCAAGAAACGTTTTAAAAATCCCTTCTAAGTTTCCCAACAATGTTAATAACATTTATGATTGATTTTTGTCTAGTGAGAGAAGTAGGACAAAGCTCCAAACCTAAGAGAAAGGAAAAACTCAATCTTGGTTGAACCTTGGATGTTTCTAGCAGCTTAGGAATCCAAGGTAACTCAATTCTACCACATGTAGGTCATTATATGTGTTTTGGTAGGCTGCATGAGTTATGAAGCATGTTCATGGTAGAATTTAAAAATAAGTGTTTTCCAGCATGTTTATAGAATCTTTATGACCCCATATTCAGACATAACTCTTTAACAATTTTTTGAGACCTCAATAGGATGCTTAAGAGTGTCGGGGATGCATTTCTATGCCCAAAATAGGGCATTTCAGAGCACGAGTATCGGTTCTAGAAGAATAATATCGATATTGTTCTTCAGGTGTTAAAAACAAATAACTTTTAGGCATAGAAATATCGATACTTATGCAATAGATATCGATACTATAGGTGAGATATCGAGATTCGCAGAGTGGCATCGATACTGAGTTCACTTAGCGTATACCAGTCACCAAATTTGTATCGATACTCATTGGAGTATCCAAAACTTTCGGCCATGGAGAAAAAAATTTGGAAAAATTGTATAAAAATTTCTCTTAGGTTTAAATTATATAGAATGATGATTTCATAAAGTTTAAATTAAGTTTTGGATAAATATGGATCAATGTTATGCTTAGCGGATCTTTTTTCAAGTTTTAAGAAATTGGAGGATTGTAAAGTAAATGTTTTGTATGACTAATGTGACATCTTTGACTCAAAATACAGGTACATATATGAGTTAAAGGTGTTATAATTTTTGGTATCAGAGCTACATGTTTAGTCGATTTTCGGCCTAAACCGAAGAGAAATGTGTCAAAAATATATACATGTCACTAGGATGTCTGAATTATTGATTTGGTGTGATTAAGTGATTAAATGAATAATATTGATTTTTTAATTAATGTGAGATAGTATACGAGTAAATTAGATAATGTAATGATATAGCAAAAAATGTCAGTGTTAGTGATATTATTTGATAATTCAGAAAAGAAGATCGAGATCGTTTTTAATTTGAATAAACTAGAGGAAACTCTAGTTTACCTTTCGAGAAAGTTTAGTGTCGTACGAAATTTTCTTCATGCTACAAAAGGAATATCCTGCTAACGGGTGAATAGTAAATTGAGACGAAATCACAATTCACTCGATTGGAAAACAAGGATATCAATTTAGAGAAAGATTGGATGAGCATTGGTTTGAGAATATAAAGTGATGGTTAAATGTTTTGGGGCCTCAAAGGCAAGGATAAATAGCGTATAAATTGTTATCGAGGATTTAGAATAATTTCAATTACATATTATATATTTTCATTGTTAGGCCCTAATAGATGGTTGTTTAAAGTTAATGATTTAAAAAGGCTCAAAAAGATTTTGAGATTATGATGATTGGGAAATAGAGTTAAGCAAAAGAAAGATTTTATAGGAAACAATCGCGATCAATATTAACCTCCACTATTAGAATGAGAAAACAAATCATATCGATAAAGATTGCTTAATAAGGATTTCTTTGATTTGTCTCAAAGTAGTAATTAGTTACCAAAGATTTCAATCAGATTGGAAGAAAAAGAGAGAAAATAAGTATCAGTTTAAGGATAAATTGTTATTGAAGAGGAAAGGTACTTCGATTTCGATAATAAGAAAAGTTATGAGTCATAAGGTTTGGTTTAGATCTTCTATGTGTTTCTATACCAAATGAGACTATGGTTTGAAGGAGTTTGGTTACGAAAAGAAATTATAAGAATGCTAGAGTAAGAAGTGAAGTACAAGAATTCAAGTATTGTTAACTGAAAAGTGTTCCTTGAAATGAGTACATGGTTACGATAATTATATAAAAATATGAAGGATGTTTGGACGGTGATACAATGATCCGTTGAACCAAATGCGTGTGGAAAATTCGTCCTAAAGTGTAATTTCAACTAGGACTAAAATGCAAATTTTGAAAATTGGTGGCTAATGTATAAAATAAAAAACGTTTAGGGACTTAAAGTGTAATTTTGAAAAAGTTATATATTTTGGTCATATAAATGGATAGTTTACCTTAAAAGAAGGATTTTTATGTCTTCAGATTTTCGATCTGAAATTTGTAGAAAACGCTATTAATCAATAAAGTTCGGTAAAATAATCGGATATTTTGATAAAGTTTGGTAAAATAAAGTCCCATTTTGTAGAAGGTGCAGAAGATAGAACATTGGTGATCAAGTAAGACTCACCAGATATGCCCACTTCCACTGTAATTGATCTCAACCTTCCGGCTCCTGTTGAGGATCAAGCAATGGGGAATGTTGGCTTATCGCCATGGGAGATTTGGAGGTCAAGAACCATGGCTGGTGAAGGAGGAATGGTGGGTTCGTTCCCTTGAATGAATCAAGTTTTGGGCATAGGTTACTTCATTATGATGCAAAGATTTCAGTGTATATGCGAGTTAATTAGTTGGTCCTCTTGCATTGGAACTTGTTGTTTCTGTTCTTTTTGTCTATGTTCTTGGAGTATATCTACACCAAAACTCCAAACGATTTGTCTTGTTTTTATATTATGAACTATTTGGTTTACTTCAAATATATCTCACACATTTTGATTCAAGTCTCTTAAAGAGTATTTTACATATCTGATTTATGTCAAATATATTTGATACATATTTTGATTCAAGTCTCTTAAAGAGTATTTGACATTTTTCTCTAACATAACAATGTTGTTTGTGTACCGTTATCAAGTTAACAGTTCAATTGTATAATTGGAACGAAAATCAAAAGTTAGTGTTAGAATTGAAATAACTGAAAGTTCAGTTGTATAAATGATACATTGTCTGAAGTTCAATGGTATCTTATGTAATTTACCCATATTGATATCAACCGCTCGTTCATTTGCTTGCTCTTATCTTTACTAACGTTGTTCATCAGAGCCAGAGAGGCCAACAACCCAACAATGTTTTGCTCAACAGCTTCCTCTCATTAATTTTGATAAAAAAATCTCCATTAGCTCCCCTAAAATCCTTAAACCTTCTTCTGCTTCTTCTTCACCTTGTTGTCTACAATTGAATTCCTGGTTGTCACCCAAATCTCTTGTACCTCTGGCTGCTTCAGTTACTATTCTTATTTCTCCAGTTCCAGGTACATCAATAGAATGATTTAATGTTATATTTCCATGGCTTCACTTTAAGTTCATTGCATTTACTGTTTATTTGACTAGTAGGGTAACTTGGGTTGTTCCATTGAATGTGGTTTCATCAATTTGATTCAAATTCTATGAGAAATGAACTGCGAAATTATTGAAGTTCAGGTCATAGTTAAACACGATAACTTGATCTTTTGTTTTTAACATTTTACAGCTAAAGCTGGACTGTTGTCAGGATTCCCTGGAATAGAATCGGTTCCCGGTCCTAAATTACCTGAAATTGAGTTTCTAAATCGCTTCAATGGTTTGGTCATCATTCTCAGTCCAATTCATTAACATTTGTGCTTTATGTTCTAGTTTGCTGACTCGAAATTAGCATTAAAAAACTGGTGGCTTGATTTTTCAGAAGAAAACTAGAAGTACGCTGAAGCTGATGCAAGATTCAAGTCATCTCCCTTGCTGAAGCAGCTGTTAGAGCGGTCTAAGCAGAACAAAGAAAAGTAATTCATCTTCTTTACCCTATATCAGGATCGATACTCATTGATTTCAATTGAAGTAATCTTTCCATAATTCATTTGTTTTCTCATCTTTTCATTTGATATGAAATTCGAGATGACTGAATCCAAATTTGTTTGATACGAATCTTCAAGAATGGTTACATGAATCACTTCAATTAAACTTTATTTGTTAAGGGTGATTGCATGATCCAACTGAGTTCAGCTTTGAGTTCTTGAACTTCAATAAGGGGAGGATTGATTGAATAAAACACCATCTGTTAAGGGTGATTGTATGAACCAACCGAGTTGAGCTTTGAATTCCTGAACTTGCATTATAAGGTATTAGTCATCAAGATAGAATTGTGATGTTTGCTGCAAATATTTGGAAAATTGCAGGAACAAGCAAGAAATTCAAGACAAGTACTGCCTACGAGGGGCGGAGATGGGAGTAGGGGATTGTTCGGTAGAAGCGATGTCGCTTGAAGACAAAGAAAAGTTCATTGCAATGTTGAAGCAGAAGGCCGAAGTCGAATGAAATGGAGGGGACTTTTCATCTTCTTTTTTTTCATTTCATTGGTAGCATATATTAGGTCAAAAGCACATGAAAGAACAAATGCAATGGCAATGGCCACTTTTTTTTATTGAGTTTGGTTTACAAAATCCCCATTCATCAAAACCCATGAAAAAACTAAGGCAGGATGAAAATTAGGAAACCATGCCTTATGCTTTTCAAATGTTCGTGTACAGAAATTATTTCATGACCTAAGGTGATTGCTTGAATAATCAAACCAAATAAGGCTCACCAAAATATTGTTGAATTATTTTTTCTTAGTACTCCACATTTCATAAACTTGAATTATTATTGTTTAATAAATAAATGTATAAACGGGGTTATTGATTCAAAAGAAATATATACATTTGGTTTGATTCAAAAGAGAAGAAACAGTAAGATGTTATCATGTCTAAGATTAAACCTAACATCTTCTGAAACAACCATTGATATTATGAAGAAATGATGCAACATTATTTATGGATGATACAAGTTATTTGTTTGTAACAATTCAAATTTCAGGATAAGAAATGTACAAAGGCAAGATCCATGGATCATTTTAGACCTCGCCTCTCAATGCAATGAACTAGTTCCCTCTATAGTATTCTCAATTAATACATTAAAAGCCTGTATTCGTTACTAGGTTATGGCAAGAGGTGGGGGATTACCTGCATGGCATCTCTGCCTGCGAGGCCGCCTAGTTTTCCCCCATCCGGTAAGGCTTCTATCCTCCAACCTCACTTCGATGTTGTTAAGCTGCTGCACCAATGTCGTGAACGATGTCTCAGCTACCGAAGCAGGAGAAGAGTTGTTAGTAGCTACTGACAATCGCCTCCGTCTGTTGCCATTTCTTTTTGTCAATCCAGATTGCCATGAATGTCCCGTTGCTCTCATAAGCCATCCAAATGTCTGAATATCTTCTGTTACCTCCTGCCTTGATAGGGAAGCAAGGCCTGGAAGGATGTCCTTTCGGAAGTCCCTCCGCTGCCTTCCTCGCCTTCCCTGGCCATTCCGTGTTCGGGTTGTTAACAAAGGGGTAGTTCCGGTTTCTTCCACTTCAAAGTTTTCAAGAACCAGAGGTTTGGGCATGTAATCCTCTTCCTTGGTTTCTGCTAATTCCAAAATCATAGATTCAAAGTAATCAATCTCTTCCACGGAAGATTCATCTTGATCCCTAATTTTAACTCTCAAAAAAGCCCCAAACTTGCTCTCAAGATCCTCGCCAAAAGAGGAAATCATCTCAGCAAACCAATTAAGGGTGCCTAACTCAGAAGTCTCAAACGGATTGAGATTGACATCATCCAAATGGCTGCACAGACCAGATGACGATATGGCAACTATTGCCTCAGCTGCGCTTTTAATAAGTTCATCCTGCAAGCAGTCATCTTTGCTTTGTACTGATAGCAAAGGTAACTCACATGCCTTTTCAGGAAATTCTTCTCCGTGAATAACATCCTCAGGCTCGGGAGCTGGTGAAGCTTCCAAATCTATCCCCCCAGCCATCTTCATGCTAGTGCTCCGAACAGAGGGCGTAAAAGAAGCTTCATTCTCATCAACACAGGAGTTCAAATCAATTTCAGGTCTTAGACTTGATAAATTTCTATCTGCTTCCTTCTCTAAGGCTGAGTTCTCTGCAACAGAGTCTTGGCCTACATCGAGAATCGTTTCATCACAAGGTAAGTTAATATCAAGTAGCCTATTTCTCCCCTTATTTTCTGCTTCACCTTCAAATGGTGCAGGAACAGATACGAATGGGAAGGTCAATGAAGACTCATTCTTAGAAACAAAACATTTTTCATAAAGAGGAGTCCCTAGAATCATTTTATTGTGCAGGCATTCACTTATTGCACTCCTGCCGGCATTGGCATTATTGGAGAACGGAAGTGATTTCACATTGCGTGTCAAAATTTGATTGAAACCATTTCTGGTTTCATTTTTAATGGTCCACTGCTTTGTAGAAGATTGAGAGAAGCTCAACTCTCCAACAGGGAAATCCCTTCCTTCACTAGTGGCCTCGTTCTTACAAGCAGGCTTGGCTAGTAACCATGGCAGACCTGGAAGATGGTCCTCATGATTTTTTCCCCCGTCTATTTGATGACCTTGCTGCAAAACCGGTTCAGTAGATGAACAGTTCGAAAGCAACACATTCAAATTCACATCAGTTCTGGACTTCATATTAACACTATTTGAGCAGTTGTATAGCTTAGTTGAATCATGAGTGAAGTGCTTGAAGACCCCCTTACTATCCTTACTACATTTTGGGTAATCATAACTGATGGAAGGGAAGCAAATTGCAGGTTCCTTGGACCCGGAAGATGATCCATTATAATATCCATGTCGATTGGGCAATTCACCTCCAAAACCTAGGTTAAGTTTAGAATTGCGACTCACCTGCCACTTCTCCCAAAAAATTTCATTGCTTTGTGGTGCCATCATGGAACTCTTACTAAAAGAACTGGATGAATTAAAAAATGGGTGAGTCTGAAGTGACATTGAATTCTGGTTACTGAAAGGCTTTCCACACGAAGAAACTGAATGAGACCATTGCTTTACAGCATGGGAAGAAGTAAATGGATTCAAACTGGGTACTTTGGAAGTCATGATTGAACCTGGATTGCCGTTATTGGAGATTTCACAATTTCTTTCGGAAACTTCTAAACTGTGAAGCATTCTCTCTCTAGAGAGCTCTGCCTTGCTTTGACCAGTTAGTGAAAAAGTTGGAGGATCATGAGCTTTGTCAAAAAGAACCTGTACCTGCTGAGACAATACAGGCAACTTCTCGGGCTGAAAACCTTGAGAAGTGGATATTAAGTTCGCTTTACAATGCCCTGCAAAGAAAGACAATATTCACATTAGAAAAAACAAATTACATGTTAAATTATGATCAGGCAGTCCACACTTTTTTCAGTCTGGTATCAAAAAGAAAAGAATTGAGGGAAATATCATTTATTGACCTGCTTCAAGCACATGGGGAAAGAATCCTCTAGCATTTCCATTGCTTTCAACATGCAAATTATTCATGGACCAATTATCACTTTGGCAATGAGAGTTGATAGAAATTTCTTTTGACAAGCCAAGAAGCTCTTGCTTTGGTTTCACAGGTGGTTCACAGCCTCCACAATCGGGATCTTGGCAGTCAGAGTATGAAGAACCATTGGCTTCTTCAATCTGAATAGGCTCATTCAAGTCGGCCAAACTATTTTTGCCCCGCAAACATGTATCAGATCTTGAAGTATCACCTAAGCAACCAGCCTTCCCAACATCACCGGGTGCTTCCTTGAACTGTGCTGCTTCTTCAGTATCAATGTAGTCATCCGCAGGAAGTTCAAGATCAAACGTTTTCCTTCCCACTTTTGTGGGTCTGCACTCTACCACCTTAACATCATTTGAGTTGTTTCCATTTTGGGGCAGAAAGGAACCAGCTTGGATGCTGTTTCCCTTCATGAAACTCAGGAGAGAATGACTATGCTCAACACCAGATACCGATGGTCTAGCAGAATTGGAGTTTGCCACAGGGAAGCTGAGAATATGCAACTTATGAGCATCTTCGATTGTAATTTGCGAAGCGAACGGGCTTGATGAAAATGATGTCCCAACAGGAACCTGATTTGTAGGTAATTTTCTCTTTTTTATTTCATCCATCAAGTCCTTTTGTGTCCTATACAAGCGATGAAGCTCATACACCTGGATAAAGACAGAGAACTCCATATATTTAAATATCTACAAAATAAAGTTGAGTTTATATACAAAAGACACTCAACTTCATCGGAACATTTCAGGCAAAATCCATATAAAACTAAATACAGGCCAACCTGAGTCCTGAATATTGCCTCATGTTCAAGCATCTTTCGCTTCAAAGCATTCTTATCATAGCCAGGATATGCCTCTGCAATGGCCCTCAGGAAAAAACCATTGTAATAAGGACCATTTATCAAGGTCTTATCCCCGTAATAAAGTGGCCAGCTACAACTGTTAGAATCTTTGGTTAGATCTTTCATCGAGTAATATCCTGGAAGATAGCTTTCAGACTGCACTTTTGTTCCCATTCCTGAAATCAGGAACAAGCCTAGGTAATTTGATATATAATAAGCAATCATAACTACTAGAATCTTAATAATTATTGGCCTAAAAACTTACTTGCAGTGTTATCCATTCACATTATATATAGCAGAAATCATATATAATGATCGCATACAAATATCAAAAGCTCACTCTAAATTCTCTCGGTATAAAGAAATTCTTCAAAAATGTGAGAAAGAATTTCTAGCTGAGTCAGATTTTGTTTAAAAACGTGGAATATTTGTCATTGGAACAAAATAGGGCACCCTACTGTTGCTGCAAATGCATGGACCCTATCCCAACTGAACCACAAAACAAATATAAATAACAATAATCACAAGCAAATACGAAATGAATGCCTATGATAGTAAGCAACCCAAGACCCAAGTAACCAAAGATGAAAAACTTGGTTGAATGTCTCGCTCGGTGATTTGAAAAAAAAATAATTTAAAAGAGCTTCAACAATAATTGAATGATCCTAAACCCTAAATAACAGCCTAACAATATTAAACACACGTTGAATGGTTGAAGGTCTATTGCATATGTCTGGTTGAAGAGCAAATTCAACAGCAACTCGAAGGACATCACAAGAATAAAGGAAGCAGCCGGCTAAAAAATAAAGGATAATGGTCAAAGTCATAAATTTCGATGTTTTCCCTACTTCAAATGATGCATGCCATGTCGTCAACTACGTTCCGTAAATATAGCCATCAAAACCAATGAATCATCCCACCTTTGTCTGGTACAATATGTCCATACACTCAAACAGTTCCTATACTTGGTTCCAGCTAAAATGTAAAAGAGTTTTGTCCTACATTTATGGAAAGGTATCAAATCATAAATTCATAGCTAATGCCACCAAAAGTAGACACATAAAACCAAGATTTAGGAGTATAATGCAAGTCAAATACACCATCAATTAAGAACCATATCCACTTCATATGCATATTGAAAACTCCCAGATAAAGACTTAATTTAGGAGGAAAGTTAGGAACCCTATGAACAAGAAGGCAAAATCATATTCTATTTATGAAGAAATGGAGACATTGAGATGCTAAATTAGTAAGCAAAGTCAATAGACTAGATCCCACATAACTAATACCTAAATTAATATGACAAATTACCAAATATTAGCATCTAAAATTTCATTGCAAAAAGTATAACACCCATCAAATCAGAATTACCAACAACCCCAACCCAGAAATCACAAAGTATAAAATAAAACAAGATAATAATAACAATAATAATTAATTAAAAAATTACAGTTGAACTAAAAGGTTCAAATAACTCAATTACAAAGTGTATAAAAATAACTCAGGCAAAAAGGAACAAATAAAGAAAGAAAAGAGAATACAAATAACCAAATCATAACAATATACTAGATAAAGAAAAATCTATAAGTCTAATTAACAGAGTGGTGAAAAAAAAAGAATTTTTACCTCAGACCCACATCCTGTAATCACTCCTCCTTCAAGATTGTTTTATTTCCCCATCATAGATAATTCATAGCTCCCAAGCAACCCCAGAGTATCAACAAAGAATAAATCTTTACAGAAAAGAAGTACAGCTTTTACAACCAAATGGGTGTTTTTGTAACACCATTAAAGGAGCTCAGATCATCATCAGATTGAATAACAAACAGAAGGAGATTCCGATCTACAGAGCCACACTCTTAAACAAAAAAAATAAAGAATAAAGAATAATTATTGAAGTCCTGAAATTTAATTTTGTTTCTAGAGAGAGAAGAAAGGAAAAAAAAAACAAGTAGATGCTTTGGGGAGGTTTTGGAGAGAGAAAGGAAGAAAGAGAGAGATCCCATATGGAAAATGAAATCTTTCACACAAACAAAGACAAGAAATTTGTCAACATCCGGTCTCTGCTTTTTCTTCACTTCTCCCTCGTTTTCTTTTTCGTTTTCCTCTCCTCGGGTTCTTTCTGAAACTACGCTTCTATATAATATTATTTATAGAAAGGGAATTTCTAGATTCTCTCCGCCTCCTTTGCTTTCTAATTGTTTTTCAGATAATTAACAAAAATAATATAAGGCCCTTGTTTTATAAAGCTTGTCAATTTTTAAATACTCTTAAGATTGTCTTAATTATTCAATTTTGACTTTTAATTCATTTGAAGCTACTCAGTAATGATGGTTATTCAATCAAATTGAATAGAAAGGAATTTAAGATAATCGAGTTTATGAATATTAATTTATTTTTAATTTTTTTGAATGAGAAGGAACAGTATAATTTGCTTCTAACAAGCTTGTTGCAAGGAGGGTCGTGCAAGTCCTTAGCAACAGTCCTGAGCAAGGGAGCTGGAGTAGTGGAAAAGGAGTGAAGCAGGTAATCTCGAGGAAGATCAAGCTTTGCAGTACCATCTGCAACCATGTTTTCTCACGGAGGAGCTAGAGGAATTCAGTATATTAGCTCCGAGCACACATGAAATGGTACACTTTTTTTTTTTATTTAGGTTTAGGAAGATTGTTTTAACGAGACAATCGTTTTTGTCCTGTCTTGTATCTCCTGTCATTAATATAATGCATAGGTATTATGTAAATATAAAGAAGCATGTAGTTACAATTTGATCAAAATAAAATTAAAATAAGTGAGAAATTAAAGAAATAAAAATTGTGTAAAGTTGAGAAACTAAATTATAAAAATAAAAAATATTATAGAAATTAAAGATAAAATTAAAAAATAAATAAATTATTAACTTAAGAACAAAATAATATCGTTCTAATTTTAAATTTTAAATTGTTTAAAGTTTAAAAAAATTAAACTTAACTCAAACTCAATATAAGAACAAATTTTTTTCTTAATTAACTCAAATATCTTAAAATTAAAAAAGTCAAATAAAAATCAATTTTTGCTCATTTTATTATTAATGAAAACTATAACTTTAAATTTAACTTTTACATCGCGGTTCTACTCTAAATTCAACATTTACAATCGAATTAACATGATTTTTACTTTGCTTAAGATTTTAGTTTACGCTTATTATATTTAAATATTAATTTTTAAGTTTTATACTTTAATTTGATCTAATTTAAATTATTTATATATATACTAAAAAATATACTTTTATACTAGTAATTATGATTTTTTATTAAATTCATCTTTTTAACATAAATTCATGTGAGTTTAGTGGAGAGAATGATGACAAGTGTCCTATTCCGTAAGGGGTAATGGTAATTAATTAGTTTACAAAGCAGTGATTAATTGGCTAATTCATAAGATACAGCAGACAACAAATGGGTCCTCCGATCTTGTCTGCGTTAAGGTTGAGGTTTCTTCGGGTTTAAGACACATAATCACGAGATTAGTTTTTTTATTAATATTACATATAATAATTGTTACTATATTATAATTATAATAATATGATTTAATGAGTCTACATTACACGCCGTACACCGCAACACACCACTAAAATTAGAGGCGTAACTTTTTTGGGGCCCAAAGAGGCTCCGGTCCTGTAAAAAAATTATATTCGATAGATTTTGATCTAATAATATTTTAATTCATGTAAAAATATGTATTCAAATTAAAAAAAAGAATTTATTAAATATTTAATCATGTAGAGGCTGAATTAAAGAATGATAATCCAATGTCCTCAAAGTTTTGGTCTAATAAAAATTTAGGTCATTGTAAGTTTAAATATCAGACAAATTAAACATTATTTTCTGAATTTTAAGTTTAAATATCTAATAAACCGTTATATGTTTAAATACCTAACACCTGAAGAACGTACAATTTGCCTCAATATTGCTACTTAGAAAAATACACAACATTTGTTATACTGCTAGAATTTTTTTTTTAGAAATCAGTGATGCTCGAAGTGTTTTTATAGAAAAATGGTTATGTGACATGGTAATATAATATAAATTTAAAATTCATTTAAGTACTTAAATTTTTTGTATTATTTATAAAAGTGTTAATATATTTTTTGTAATGTAACAGATTTTCGGTACATATTTGTACTATTTGCACATAAACCAAGAGCCTAAGCCAAAAAAATGTATATGCCTTTGTCATTTCAGATAAAAATATTTTTCATGGATGAATGTAACACATAATTTGAGGTTTTTAATTTAATAAATTTTAATCCTTATTTATCATAGGTTAGAGTCATCAAACATTATTTATATCCCGATAAAGTAAGATTAGAAACGAGCATTTGAAGATATCATTCTTGAAGGATATAAGAGCTTATGCTTATCGATAGTAGCAATGTTGAACATGTATAATTTCCATTTGTTATAATTCATTTGTTGTTTGTTAACATGCCTTTGTTTGTAGCTTTCAATTTGACTAATTTTAATAGGTGTTTTTGTCTTTGTACAATGAAAATGGTAAATATTGGTTCTTATTTGTAACACCCCAAATTGAATGGGACTAAGGCACCACATTGGGATGTCGAGGCAACCCCTAAATTTCAAAACCTATTTATTTTCTTTTCAAATATAATAAATGGTATCAATAATAAACATAATTAACAGTTATAAAACATTTTATAAACTGGAGCTCCATGGCACATAGTTTAAATCAAAATAATACAACTTTGTCTTATAAATCTGAATACATAAGTAAGGTCCTATGAATACATATGCCCACTAAGTTACGATACAATACTCTGAAGGAGATGCTAGAAGTCCTGTTGCGACGGTGCTCCATGAACTTCTCAGTTACTGACCTGTCAATGGAAAACATCCGAAGGCTGAGCTTACAAAACCCATCATTATAATCGCTAATCTAGAGCATCATTATAAGTTTTATAAACATAAGCATGCTAAATACGTGTATTATGCAGTAGGTACATGCATGATATAGATCAAGTGTGTAATACCCCAAATATCATGTAAGTGACTTTATTGAAAAGATTTAAAATTTTAAGACTCAATTGTATAAATGATAAAAAGATAGGAAATGATTGGAATAGTTTTTATGACAAATTTGTATAAATGAATGAATATAGAGGGTAATTAGGCCCTTTAAGGAGAAATGAATTTAAAATTCATTCCTTATTAGGGATTTAGGAAGAAAAAGGGGAAAGTAAAACCATTAGAGTTATCTCTTTTCTTCTTCCCCGTGCAAGGACCATCCTCCATAGCCAAATGTAAGATTTAATTTAACCAGTACTTCCTCTTATTTTTGGGTTGTTGTTGGAACATTGAGTATTATGGAAGCTTAAGAAAGGGTTAAGTAAGATTAAAACTATGAGATTGTTGAAATATTTGAGATTGAAGAAAATGGGTTTTTGAATGATATGTTAGGATATTAGTTTTTACTGATGTTTATTAGTATATTTGACTTGTCAAAGAAGTAAATAAGAGATTAGAAGCATTGGATGGGATTAAGAACATGTTAGAAAAAGTGGTATGATTCTTGGGTAGAATTGTTCTTTGGAGATTTGAGATGTTTTAAGAAGCTAAATGAAGGAAAATTAGTAGGGATAAGTAAAGATCAGTTTAATAGCATTGATGGGTGTAAACATAAGGAAATTTGACCAAATTTAGGTAAGAATCGGGATGAAAAAATGGAAAATTTGGGTAAGGGTATTGGTATTGATAGAATAATACTGATAATATAGGCTAAAATGGGAAGAATCAGCTGAGCAGTATCGATACTGTTGCAAGTAGTATCGATACTATGAGGAAGGTATTGATACCATTGATAACATAATGCAAAATGGTATCGATACCGTAATAGAGTATCGGTACCATAGTATAGTAGTATCGAAATCATGGTAGGGGTATCGATACTATTGAGCCAGAAATTTTAAGATAGGCTGAGATTGTTATAGAAAATTTAATATGTACTCTTGAATATTGTTTAAGTATAATTGTTAGGGAATATACTAACAATTGATATTGTACGTGTCTTTAATGGATTCTTGAGTAGATCGAAATCAAGCTCCTGAGTCAAGCAAAACGAAAGGCAATGGCAAAGTACCTGAGTAATCAGCTTTGCGTTTTGGATACAATAGCAAGGCAAGCCAGGTGAGTGCATTTATTATGCACCTACATGTTATATTAGTAATAGATGTATGATTTCTTAATATTTGTATGGTGATTACCAAATAAGCACTAAGTGTACAATTCACAGAATTCATCATATGTTGATGAACAACCGTTTCGGCACTAAGTGTGCAATTCACGGAATTCATCATATGCTAATGAACAACCTTTTCGGCACTAAGTGTGCAACTCACGAAATTTATCATATGTTGATGAACAACCGTTTTGACACTAAGTGTGCAATTCACAGAATTCATCATATGTTTATGAACAACCGTTTTGGCACTAAGTGTGCAACTTACGGAATTCATCATATGTTGATGAACAACCATTTCGGCACTATGTGTTTTCACGGAATTCATCATATGTTGATGAACAACCATTTCGGTACTATGTGTGCAATTCATGGAATTCATCATATGTTGATGAAAAACCATACATGCACTATGTGTGCAACCCACGAAATTCATTATATGTTGATGAACAACCGTACAGACACTATGTGTGCAACATACGGAATTCATTATAGGTTGATGAACGACCGTATAGGCACTACGTGTGTATCTTAATAAAATGATCATGACTAGAAAGTTGGTAAATTACTGTGTTAGCACTACGGGTGCAAAATTATAGGGTTTATAATAAACTAAAAGAGTTTATTGATATTATGAATAATTATTAGAGTAGAAATTGTTCTAAAATAAAATACAAAATGTCTAACTGTGCATTTGGCAAAAAGATGCTAATAATGCAAGTTAGAATAAAGGTTAAATTCATTTAGGATAAAAGACTAATGCCTAACGATGCATTTTGGCAAAAAGGTTCCACTAATACAAGTTAGATGAAGAACAGTGCATAATTGGCATGAAAGGATGTCATAAATGAAAATGTATAACAGTGCATAATTGGCATGAAATGATGCCACAAATGAAAATATATAGCGGTATATTAATGGTTTATAAGGTGTCACTCATGATAATTATAAAAGATAAATGACCATTTGGCACTTTGGTGCAATACATGTACATTACTTTCTCATTTAACGTACATAGAGAAAATAAAGAATAATTTGGAAAAATATACAGAATGATAGATATTTGGGATTACCATGATTATTTATGTAAAAAAATCAGGTTTAACTAAAAAGGATTTATCTGATCCTTATGGAGTATACGATTTAGTTCGTCATTAAATAGTCATGAGATACTTATGTATAAATTACATATTCTTTACAATATTATGTCTCAGTAAGTATATACTTAACGTGTGTTGATTTCACGCGTAGGTAACATCAAAGACTAGTCTAGTACTGGGAGCAGGAGCAACTATCATCAATCTAAGGTTGACTCTCATCAGTAATAGTAAGACAATCATATTAATTTGAAAAATTATTGCATATAATCGAAATTAAGAAAAATTGTTCTAGAATGTATTTAAAGTGATAACTTTGGTAATAGGTTTCAACGACTGTTTTCTTATTGTATAAAAAAAATTTTGGTTTTAAATTTCAAGACAAAATTTTACAGGTTTTCAAATGGGCAAATGCTTTAAAAGCGATGTGATATTTGTATCTCGTGTATGGAAAGGTATATGGGAGATGGGTGTTACAAAGTGATACCTACTTAAGGCTTAACTATCTTATCACTGAAGTAGGAGTCTCACGCTTCCTTTAATCCTCTACTAAGGGTTTCTAACCCTGATAAATGCAACTGCTACGCATTATCTAAATGTAACACTGACTCTACTATATATTATCTAAATGCAGTACTGACTAGTAGTGCCTGTACTAGACCTCGGACACTAGACAATTAAGGATATCACACCCTTCTAACCCACACCGAATTAGCCAAAGTAGTGCCTTGTGCAATTACTTCAGTGTTCTCAGATATCTTATATCAATAGATGATCGTCACCACCTGTACTGGATTGATGTGACTATACAATGCATATCTAAGGCTCAAAGACCATACAACATTAACATCTCTAACCCACTCCTTGCGAGTGGTCGGGCCTCACACCTTGACAATTCCCATCTAGGGCAATTAAGATAGTTTGATTATACCCTGGTATAGCATGATACACTAAAATGAGGTCAACTCCTCACTAGTTGTTATTTCACTCGTTCTCTCATCTAGAACGTTATGCTAATTTTTATTAGCTTGTTATTATTGTTAATTAGGAAATTGTTCTATTCTAGTCGTTCATTGCTTAAAGGCATTTTAGTCATTTCTTATTCTAAAGAAGTCTCTGTGTGTTTTACGAGTTCACAATGATATTGTGCTGGTAGTTCGTTGTCTATAATGCTAACTGTCCTGATAACTAGCTCGGGTTTAAGATTAGGTAGCGACTCCCTAATCGCTCCTACTACGCTTTCCCTCAATTTACCCTCGAATTGAAGGGACAACTATAGTTTCACCATTCACTGATATTCTTGTTATACACAACTTCGCAATTTTGAAATCTGATTATCTCGTCACACCGCTTATTGGTACACCCTCTGCAATGATTTTTCATTCTTAGATACCCGTTATGTACTTTGCTAAAATTATTTGGGCATATTACGCCTGCTATGGTTACTATGGTGCTAACCCACTCCTACGAGTGTTTATGGGCCCTATTTAGCCACTTACGTTTCCCCACAGACTTGTTCTACCACTATATACTATCCGTAGCTCTTACGGACCTTAATCGGGTCAAATCTGATTCTTCAAGATGGGTAGTATCAATACTCTACTTATAGTATCGATACCCTAGGGTCAATTATTGATACCCCTATGAGTGTCAGTACCAAAAAATAGCTTCGAAGTCCTGAAAAATGGCCTAGTATCGATATTGTAGGAGCAATATCGATACTCTCCCCAACATATCGTTATTCTCCTTTGAAAACCCTAATTTTTGCCCCAAATCAACCAATATCGATATTTTTCATCCCAGTTCGATATTCGAACCTAGAAATGGTTTATTTAGGCTCGAAAAATACATAAAATACCTTAAATGACATATTTTGGTTCCTAAACATTTTTTGAAACTTTAGGGAGTTTCTTAAGGTCATAAAGTTGCATAAAAACATCTTATTTATATCAAATTCATCATCTAACTATGAATTCAAGTATAAACCCTAAAATGCTTAAATACTCAAATCCTAGCAAATCTTTATGTTTAATAAAGCCTTAACATTGCAAAGGATTAGAAATACACTACCTTGATGCTAGGATCACAAAATAAAGCTCATTGCTTATCCAAACTTATTTTCTTGGTGATTCAGATGAAAATTCTCACTTTTCTCTATCAAGGAATTAAACCTAGACTTAATTCATTGAAAAGGAATTGCTGGTGGGTTTATGAACAGAATTAAAATATGAAAATGGGTTCAAGATCTTACTTTTGTGTTAAGGTGCTTGGGAGGAAGAATGGAGAACAAATGGTAGAGAAAAGAAGAAGAAATGAAGACAAAAGGAGATGAAGAGATAAGAAAGTTTTCATCTTTTAAAAAAGGAATCATGTAACACCCCAACCCGTACCCGACCCGAATACGAGTCTGAGGTGTCACATTGACTTCTCAAAACATTTACTTTTACAAAATACCCAAGATTCAGTTTGATATTTCTAATAAAACCATTTACTTTCTATGATATAAAACATATGGTTTTACAAACCTGACCAAAGCATATCTAATACAAATCTTTTAACTACATGCCAACTAGATTCTATATAAAAAATACATGTTATTCATTTAGGTTCTGATCTGACCTTCGGTAAGGAGAAACTAACATGTCTTGCTCCTCTTAGCTCCTATTCCTGTTTTCCTGAACCTACGTATGAAACACTCACACGCTAAGTCATAGACTTAGTGAAACATATAAATACATATGTAAATTATCAAATGCATGTACATATCATGTAATACAACGTCATACTTGTATACATACTTTTTCATGTAACAATTACGTACACACATGCATGTCATCATTTATATTTTCTCATACTCTTATATGATTATCCTTTCTATCTCCTATCTCTTGTTCATTTGATCTCTTATTTTCATATTATATATCTTATAACATGTTCTACATCATCATATGAGTCATTGATATTCATTCATATATATATATATTAACATATATTCATGTACATCACATAACAAATGCAATAACCAATAACACACAATCTTTTCTGTAACATATACACACATTCACATATATGATCATATAAAACATGTAACACATTTCTCATTACAACTCACATATTATTATTATCTTTTTGGTTAGCCCATGCACACTACTGAGAACTTAAGGTATGTGAGTACATAGAGGTTGTGCACTATCCTATCACCACAGCTCGTATAGTTCCCACTAGGGGCGCGTAGAATTTGTCTCGAATGACCACTTAGATGTCCCGAAGGACCACATATAACACATATGTCCAGAATGACCACTATGTCCCGAAGAACCGCGTAGACCCTCGACTCTTGGCATGCCAACTATACCTATAGCTCTCATAACACATAACATGGGCATTATCGTTTACCTCATTACACATTCACATATTCATATCACATAGTTCTTTCACATAGCTCTTTATCACATTTCATATGATCACATAGTCACGTAGTTTACTTTCACGTAGCATTTTTCCATGAAATTCACATTATTCATCCTTTTCACACATGGTCACATCACATAGTTCTTTATCCCATTTCATATAGTTCACATATACCTTTTTCTCATATGCATATAACATATTATTTCTTATCTTTTAACTTATATTACATATGCATGTAATCTTATGACTTATTATTAATATCTCATAGATCACTATCATACAACACATATCTCATAACATGTAATGCAACAAGGCATATTCACCTAGATCACAAACATAGAGAAGCAATTACATCTAAACATATGCATAGACTCAAATTTATCTAAACATCATATCACTGATTACTTACATCTTGGTACTCATATTACCTAATATCAGAATTAGACTTCTCGCAAGTCATAATTCCTTAGCATAACTACACTTCATATCATGTACTCACCTGATCACCAATAACACTACCAAGTTCTTTCTCTTTCTTGCGTATCTTACTCTGACGACCTATCCGAGCTTTGCTTTCGATCGATGTCTACACAATCATATATTAATACTTATCAGAATCCAATTGATATACTATAATCTATCAATTCTTAGACTAAAAGAAAGATTTATTCCATTTCCCATTGAAGTGCATCGGTACATTCTACAGTGTATCGATGCATCCCTTAATAGGTGCATCGATGCACTACCCATGCATCGATACATAATTTACATTCGATGTTTCCATTTTAATGGGTGTATCGATGCACTCCCTATGCATCGATGCACTCATTGCATTCGATAATTATTTCGTTGAGAGTGCATTGGTACCCATTGAATGTGTATCGATGCACACAGCCCATAAATTACATTTTAGCACGAAAAGTACCTCATTCTAACTCAATTATGCCATACTTCAACCCCTTTCATATCCTAAACTCAATCACACATACTTAAGCCCATTTGTACTCATTATCACATCTTAAATCTCTAAATCCTATCCTCTACATAGGCTTCAAGAATCATACTCAAATTTCATCATGTTCTAAATCCAATTTTAAAATTTCATATCTCTTAAATAAACTACTGACAAGTCAAATTCTTCATTACAACTTTAAAAACCTCTTTATATCAAAAGTTCATTTCTAAAACCATAATAGAATTTCTCTTCTTATTCTCTTTACTTGATGATTTAAGTTCATATAAGCTTTCCTTAAGCTTATATAACACTCAAATAATCAAAACCCGCTTATAAATCCAAGAATTCAACACTAAAATCAAACTTACCTTTTAAACTTGAGCTACAGGAAGGAGAAGAAGAGAGTAAGAAGGCTTCTAGAATTCTCCCAAACCCACGTGTTTAACCCTTATTTAAAGGGGAAAAATATCATTTAAGCATAAAAGACCAAAATACCCCTTTAATCCATCCATTTATGCTATTTAATCCATCCTTAAAATTTCCCTACTTAAGTCCCTGAACTTTTAACTGATTTCTAAATTGAGCACAAAACTTTTAAAATTCTCACTTTAGCCACTAGCCCTGATTTTGGGATATTACAAATCACCACTCCTTTAAAAAAAATTCATCCCCGAATTTTCATGTCACGCATAATAAGAACATATCTTCTAATATTCTTATATTGTTTTCTTAACTTAATATTCCCTATTTTCCGTTAATAGACTTACCTCTGTAAATCCATGTAATACCACTTATAATATAAACCCATACTCTAATCCTTATACCTCAATATCATAACTCAATTGATTTCTATTCTTATTCTCTAATTACTTTACCACATAAACCAAATTTTTCCTCATTTCTTAATCCTTGTCTGTACCTCAATACATATAATCTTTTCATATTACCTAACGTACTTTTCTAATCCCTTTATTCTTTTATTCCTTCAAAAATCAAAATCTTCTTATCATATATTTTCTTTAATGTTCACCTACTCTTTTTCTATCACTTATACTCATCTCTAATTATCGATCTTCATCATATCTTCGTAACTTTGATAAATAACTTCACTTATACAGAATCTCATGCTTAATCTCCTTGCCTTCATAATATTTATCTGATCAAAATACACAACCATATCCAGATTCATATCATAATTGATTAAAACATATACTTTACTTAATCAACTAATCTTTCACATCATCTGACATACCGTCTTTACTTCTAATCATACTCATAATCCATGCCTCAATATAATCTTTATCATATCTGATTTTCTAAACTCTATCCTTTTCATAATCACGATCTCCTTATAACATAACTAATTTGTATTTTCCATCCGTATTCACATATTCTTTTTATTTCCCTCATACTTATCCTTGATCATCAATCTTTATAACATTTTCATAACTCTGATAGTCAACACTCTTTGCACAAATCTTATTCTTTGTAAAATCCTTGTTCGAATCACAATACATAACCATTTACAAATTCTACGCCATACCTTGCTAGCTTAACTTGACATCATCTTTAATCCTTTAACTCTAATACATTCATCATCACTTACCCTTGTCAGTCAGCAACAGTTCTTCTAATCATATACACTCTTATTCATACACGTTATGATTCCCCTATTTCAAATTCATAATCTCTGGCTTTATACACCTTATACGCTTGTCACTAATACACTTATTCTTGAACTCTTCCACCAATTCTCACTGCATCATTTGATCTTTTAACGCTCTTATGTTGACACTTGTTCACCATATTCTATCTTATCCACTAAGTAACAAAATGACTCCATATCACCTTTCCGATTCAAAACAATGAAAACTTTCTATCATTATTCATATATGATTTCAACTTTCTGAAATCAACCTTTAATCTTATAAGACACTTTCTGAGGTTTCCGCTCTTCATCCTGTCTGGCCAGCGCAGGTGAATTGCTATCACCATCAGATTTGTCGGCTATCGATTCACTTCGATAATTGTTATAATCAATTTCTATTATATCATACAAATCTTATTCTATTAGCAAGATAACATACTCTTTACTCTATTAGATCAGAAATTTTCACTTTGAGTTGGCATGTATACATTTTTAAACCTCATTTGACTTCGGTTTATGACTAGAATCGGCTAAACCTTAGCTCTGATACCATTAAATATAACACCCCAACCCCTACCTGACCCGGATACGAGTTTGAGGTGTCACATTGACTTCTCAAAACATTTACTTTTACAAAATACTCAAGATTCAGTTTGATATTTCTAATAAAACCATTTACTTTCTATGATATAAAACATATGGTTTTACAAAACTGATCATAGCGTATCTAATACAAATCTTTTAACTACATGCCAACTAGATTCTATATAACAAAATACATGTTATTCATTTAGGTTCTGATCTGACCTTCGGTAAGGAGAAACTAACTTGTCTTGCTCCTCTTAGCTTATCTTCCTGCTTTCCTGAACCTACGTGTGAAACACTCGCACGCTAAGTCATAGACTTAGTGAGACATATAAATACATATGTAAATTATCAAATGCATATACATATCATGTAATACAACGTCATACTTGTATACATACTTTTTCATGTAATAATTACATACACACATGCATGTCATCATTTATATTTTCTCATACTCTTATATGATTATCCTTTCTATCTCTTATCTGTTTTTCATATGATCTCTTATTTTCATATTCTATATCTTATAACATGTTCTTACATCATCATATGAGTCATTGATATTTATTCATATATATACATTAACATATATTCATGTATATCACATAACAAATGTCATAACCCATATCACACATTCTTTCCTGTAACATATACACATATACACACATACACATATATCATCATATAAAACATGTAACACATTCTCATTAAAACTCACACTTTATTATTATCTTTTTGGTTAGCCCATGCACACTACAGAGAACTTAAGCTATGCGAGTACATAGAGGTTATGCACTATGTTGTCTCCATAGCTCGTATAATTCCCACTAGGGGCGTGTAGAATTTGTCCCGAGAGACCACTTAGATGTCCCGAAGGACCGCGTAGACCCTTGACTCTTGGCATGCCAACTATACTTATAGCTCTCATAACACATGACATGGGCATTATCTTTTACCTCATTACACATTCACATATTCATATCACATAGTTCTTTCACATAGCTCTTTATCACATTTCATATGATCACATAGTCACGTAGTTTACTTTAACGTAGCATTTTTCCATGAAATTCACATTATTCATTCTTTTCACACATGGTCACATCACATAGTTCTTTATCACATTTCATATAGTTCACATATACCTTTTTCTCACATGCATATAACATATTATTTCTTATTTTTTAACTTATATTACATATGCATGTAATCTTATGACTTATTATCAATATCTCATAGATCACTATTATACAACACATATCTCATAACATGTAATGCAATAAGGCATATTCACCTAGATCACAAACATAGAGAAGCAATTACATGTAAACATATGCATAGACTAGAATTTCTCTAAACATTATATCACTGATTGCTTACATCTTGGTACTCATATTACCTAATATCAGAATTAGACTTCTCGCAAGTCATAATTCCTTAGCATAACTACACTTCATATCATGTACTCACCTGATCACCAATAACACTACCAAGTTCTTTCTCTTTCTTGCGTATCTTACTCTGACGACCTATCCGAACTTTGCTTTCGATCGATGTCTACACAATCATATATTAATACTTATCAGTATTCAATTGATATACTATAATCTATCAATTCTTAGACTAAAAGAAATATTTATTCCATTTCCCATTGAAGTGAATCGGTACATTCTACAGTGTATCGATGCATCCCTTAATAGGTGCATCGATGCACTACCCATGCATCGATACACAATTTACATTCGATGTTTCCATTTTAATGGGTGTATCGATGCACTCCCTATGCATCGATGCACTCATTACATTTGATGTTTATTTCATTGAGAGTTCATCGGTATCCATTGAATGTGTATCGATGCACACATCCTAGAAATTATATTTTAGCACAAAAATCACTTCATTCTAACTCAATTATGCCATACTTCAACCCCTTTCATATCCTAAACTCAAACACACATACTTAAGCCCATTTGTACTCATTATCACATCTTAAATCTCCAAATCCTATCCTCTACATATGCTTCAAGAATCATACTCAAATTTTATCATGTTCTAAATCTAATTTTAACTTTTTATATCTCTTAAATAAACTACTGACAAATCAAATTCTTCATTATAACTTTAAAAACCTCTTTATATCAAAAGTTCATTTCTAAACCCATAATAGAATTTCTCTTTTTATTCTCTTTACTTGATGATTTAAGTTCATATAAGCTTTCCTTAAGCTTATATAACACTCAAATAATCAAAACCCACTTATAAATCCAAGAATTCAACACTAAAATCAAACTTACCTTTTAAACTTGAGCTACAAGAAGGAGAATAAGAGAGTAAGAAGAAGGCTTCCAGAATTCTCTCAAACCCACGTGTTTAACCCTTATTTAAAGGGAAAAAATATCCTTTAAGCATAAAAGACCAAAATACCCCTTTAATTCATCCATTTATGCTATTTAATCCATCCTTAAAATTTCCTTACTTAAGTCCCTGAACTTTTAACTGATTTTTAAATTGAGCATAAAACTTTCAAAATTCTGACTTTAGCCACTAGCCCTGATTTTGGGATATTACAAATCATTACACTTTTGGTCATCCTATTATCCTTCCACTATTCAAAAACCTCATTTTTATGTCTAATTGAGTCCAATTAAGCCCAACGACTTAAATTTATAATTTCCATGGGTCCACTTACCTCTCGGGTAAACCCGAAACTACTAGCCATAATTTGGGGTGTTTCATTATTGGTTGTTAATGTTGTGGAGTAACAAAATTATGTTTTGGACTCTCTCAGTGACAATGAGGTTGTTAATTAAAAACAGTTGGATCATTTTCCATATTTCTTAATTCATGACTATATGAAGCCTATAATAAATATATGATTAATATGAAGATATATCACAATAAGAGTAATTATTATTATTCACAATATTTACTTACCTCAGATATGCCACCTTCTTTGTATGTGTTGGGCATGAACATAAATAGTTTTGATACTTGGAATACATCAGTGTGCCTCACATCTAGATTAAAAAGTTTATTTGGAGAAGGTTTATGAGTATTATCCAATTATGATGTTGCATCTTCATTTGCGAGGTTAGATAATGAAACTTGATCCTTGGTTTTCTTGTGTATTTCTCTCTCTGTTTCAAGTATTATAGGATCACCAATCCCAAAAATATCTTTGTTCGTAGTATTTCTCCTTTTGACAACCCACTTTGACACCTTGTAATTTGATGCTTATTTTTGCAATTTGATCTTTAACATCGTTGAACGTTCTAAATATTTATCATTCACGATGATATATATTCATACAAAAAAGGCTAGATTAAAATACATAGCTTGTACTGATTTTGGATTATCTACTTCAATATTTTCATTGTTCTTATGTAATTTAACATCTTTCTTTGCATAAATTATCCAACGTTTCATGATACATCCTTAAGGTATTTCTTTCGTCTTTTCATATTTCAAAACAACAAACATATGTCTACATGAAAATCTAATAAACTCCAACTTCATACAACAACACATTGTATCGTGGGTGACATCTTTAATTACAAGATACCATATCTTTTCTTTTCAACATGCTCTAGCCAATAACACACACATCCATTATCTGGTATATTATTTTTGACTAAATAATACTCTTATATGACATGTCTTTGCATAAAGTAGTAAAACAATTTCTCCCATATACTTGTGTTGCATGAGTTTTTAAACTCGTTTATACACCATCACAATATGGTTGTTCATATGTTGTTTTGTAGTCTTGAAGACCTCCTCCCACCTTAAAGATTGCAGTTCCTTAAGATAATATGTAACAAAACAATACAACATTACCTTTTTGTCCAACAAAGTTTTAAGTGTTCTATGCATTGACTCACTCCGTTGAGTAGTCCTCATTGTTGCACCTAAAAAAATTAATAGTTTTCATTAAGTACAATAAATAATAGAGAATATAAAATGAATTCAATTATAATTAAAAGTATTTTTAAAATATAAATAGAGGCACATGCATAAAAGTATCTTGTATATATGCTTCTGCCCATTTTTCTTTGGTCCCGTACAATTCTTTTACCTATCTTCTATCTTCATATTTATGTTTATGAACTAATTCAGTCCAAGCCTTTTCAAAATTTGTTGGTGTTCTACACTTGTTATCGAGCTCATAAATTCATTGTGAAATAGTTTATTGCCATTTGATTTCACACTCCTCATAAGATGTCATAAGCATAATCTATGCTTCGTCTTTGGGAGAACTTGAGCAATAACATTTGTCATGGCTTTTTCTCCATCGGTAATGACAGTAAGTGGTTTGTAGCCATCTCATGTATTTAGAGATGGACATGGGACCCGAACCCGACGGGTTCTGACCAGACCCGACCCGAACGGGTCAGATTTTTTTTTAAAAATCGAGTTCGGGTTTAGGGTGAAAAATACCCGACCCAAAAAAATATATAATTTTACCTTATATAGTTAGGAATAATTACAATAATACCCCTCTCCATATTATTTTTTCAATTAAGTCACTGTTTTTATTAAATAAAAATAATTTTTTTATTATTTCGGGTCGGATCGGGTTTTTAAGTTATATATCGAGTCGGGTGAAAACTTGTTTTGGTCGGGTCAGGTCTTGGGTGGAGGACTCCTTATTTTTGGGTTGAGTGGACCAAAAACCCGACCCATGCCCATCCGTACATGTATTAATCAATTTTTGTAAAACCCACACATAAGTATCTTCTTTATTAAATGCTAAATTACTATTTTTATAATCATATTTTTACAGTGTAAAATTACTTGAACGTATGTGTTATTTTATTCATGCTAAATAGCACATACTTTTTTAGTATAATCATATCACTTTAATGGTGTATTGAGATATACAACATACACTGTAAAAATTTTATAATATGATTATACTAAAAAAGCTTTCTAACATGATTAAGACAGATATATGCCAAAAATTTTATCACATGGAGAAAAAAATCATTATTTTTCTGTATTTGTATAATACAGTCATATCATATATAAAATTATCAATTATATTTTGTATATGTTTATTCAACTAACCTGTAAAACAAACTAGAAATTACCGGTAATTAATTATTTTTAAATGTATTTTAAAAATATTAAATATTGTGATCGATAGAATTTTATGTTAGTTAGAAAATTACAGATACAAAATAGATTAAAAGTATATATTTGTATGTGAATGAGAACCTTAATTTTTATATTTTGCTTCAAGTCATATTCATTGATGGTTAATTAATTGATCGCTTCAACATTTTTAATGCACTTTAAGAAATCAAAAGCTTGATAAGATATTATTAATTTTTTTCAATGTTTCAAAGAAAAAAATATCTAAAATTCAACAATTATTATTAAACTTATTTAATTTGCAGCAAACATAAAAAAATTAAAAAACATTTATGAAACCTATAAACATTACTAGTACGAAATGTTTTTAATTTATATTTAAAAACAATTTAAAAAATAATAAACTAAATCCAAATAAATAAATAATTTTATTCGAATTTGATATGGTATGATCCATATTTTTTTCGAATCAATCTGATGGTTGAGTTTGGATTGATATAGAGATTCAGCTGTCATAAATTTTGAGGGAGGGATGGGATGTGACAAATGTGGACCAAGTCATTATCAACTTATTTAAGAATTAATTAAGAAATAAAGAAACGTTATATTCATGAGTAGACCCTTTGTTTCATAGATTTTTTAAATTCATATTATTAGGGAAATTGTACCTTAATCTTAATTGTGGGCCCTTAAATACCTCTGCCTTATCATTTTCATAGAAAATGTGTGAAGTTTTCTTATGTCAAGTGGAAAGGTGTTATCAAGTATGGGTATGCAATCAATTTAATAATACAAAAATTAATTTTTTTAATATATTTATAGGATTATAATCTCTACATGTAATATCTGATGCAGATACTGAATAAAAATGATGAATTATTTATATCCAATTTAATGCTTAGTGTCCCATCAAGATTTGCTTTATTTTCTTTCACATTACAATGATTTAATTTCAGCAAAAGGTTTGTGCATGAGAAAAAGATGTAAATTTCATCAATATTTTCAGGGGAATTAGATTAAATCCATCAACGTATTTATGAACAACCAATCCTCGTTATCCATTTTTTTAATTGAGTGGATCAAGTTTTCTGGGCAGTTTTTAACCAAAAATTTTCGAATGCATTTGCTTTCATCAACTTGAAGAAAAAAAATTGTTTTAGTATTATAGAAATATATAAATTCATGTAAAAAATTAAGAAGTCATATTGTTATTTATTACAAACATGTCTTAGACACGAACCAAATTACTTTAGTGATTAAAGGAATTGTTGTTGTTATTAGAGATCACATGTTCGAACACCAGCGTCTCTAGTAGGGTAATTGAGCATTTATTGTCAAATGATTTAAAGTATTTAGAACAAATATTGTTTTATAATCACTTTAGCTTAATAAAAGAAATACAAGTTTTAAGAATTCCTCATCCTACGGTCACTTCTATGTGTCTTTATATCCATTCCACCTTTGGAGCACATATTAACGGATTGGAGATAAGTTGTGGTCTACAGATACATAGTTTCTTTAAGATAAATTTTCGGTCACTTCTAAATAATCGAGATTGTTTGTCTCCCAAAATATAACAACTAGATAACGTACAATAGCACAACTGTAGAGATTACAAATTATACCATTGCATGCACCTATTACTGAAAACTAGATGAGAAGAAAAAAGAGATTTTGCTTTACATTTGTGTTTAACTTTTTTTTTTAAATGGAGTTGTGTTTAATTTAAAAGGTTTGCACAGTCTATAGGGTTTCACATGGGAGAATAATTGACAATAATATATTCTGAAAATTGAGATCATTAACAAGTATTTGAATAGAGTCAAAAAAAATCTATTAATATTATATTTAATTGATTATATATTTGTGAATTATAAGACATGTCATATTAATATTCGAATTTAAGGAAATCATAATATATCCTTTTAATTTAGAATATCCAAAATATATGTCATGAACTACACTCTTTCATGCGCCTATTACCGAAAACTAGAGGAAAAAGAAGAATTTTAGTTTTTGAGTTGTATTTAACTTATAAGGTTTGCACTGTAAGGGTTTCACATCGGAGAATAATTGGGAATAATATATTCTGAAAATTAAAATCATTAGTGTGTATCTGAATAAAATAAAAAAAATAATCCATTAATATAGTACTTAAATGAATATATATTTGTGAACAGGCTTGTAAATGAACTAGATGTTTAGCGAATCATTCATGAATCGTTCGGCGAGAAGTTTGTTTATTTTTGTTTATTTATTAAACGAATGAACATGAACACGATTTTATGTTCGTTTAATTAAATGTCCGTGAACGTTCGGTAATTTATTCGTTTATGTTCAGCCCAATATCCAAACCTGTTTGAAATATTAAGACCTAATAAATTAACGTTGAACTCATTAATATTTTAAAACTCAATTCATTTTGAACTCCAAAAAATAATAAAAAAAATCAATTAAATAAAATATAAATCCTAAAATTATTTAAAAAGAAAAGAAAACACTTCTCAAACATAAATGTAATTAATTTTATGTTCCTTCGTTTACGTTCCTTCGTTTGTGTTCGTTTATATTCGTTCGTTTATCATTTTAATGAACGAACACAAACAAACTACATTTCTTAATGAACTAAAACGAACAAGAAATTTTGTTCGTTTAGTTGCTCATGTTGATTTGTTTGTTCAGTTAAAATTAAACGAACAAACATGAATATACTTCGTTTTGTTTATAGCCTACGTGAACGGCAATATATAGCATATTAATTTTCTAATTTAAAGAAATCATAATATATCATTTTAATTTAAAATATTTAAAATGGATATGTTCTAAGAAAAAAATATAATCTATAGTGGGTCAAATAATTTCAAACCCCTTAAGGATCCAGTTGATTCAAACAATCATGAACCCACAACATACAAATGCAACCCCACCCTTGATAGGTTAAATGAGTTTGGATTTGCACTGTTACATTTGCGTGCAAAACATAATCATAATCAAAGTCCGATAATGAACAGGTGGGTTGGTGTATATAAATATTTCTCATGTTTGTTATCCTATCATTTTTTATTATTTTTTTACACAACTTACAAGTATCATACTTTGAGTATAAATTTCTCATTCATCACTTAATCATTTTGATCATATGAGATATTGTTGTAAAATTATCATGAAATAGAATATAAATAAATAAATTTTTTAACACCCCTAGTAATGAATTGCCATATGTCACCAGTTTATCTTATATGACGAGATTGATATCAAAACATTTGTTATCACTCATTTTTTTCTCATAATATTGATTTTTCACAAATTTCACTCAATCGATAACTTCAAATAAAAATTTTCTATTATTTTGAGGGTTTTAGGGGTTTTATTGTATTGAGGGTTTTGGAGTGTTTGTTCGAAAATTCGAAAGATGAGAAATATTATTTTGAAAAGATTAACAATATATATCAAAATTAGTCTCATCAAATGACCTTTGAAAGAGATTAGATTATTAGCATGTCGAATATTTAAATGAATTTTTCATCGATTTTTAGTTGATTTCGTGAAAAGTCAATCGAATGAGAAGAAAGACGAGTGGACTATGAATGTGGTATCAATTTTATTGTAAAAGACGACCGATAACGAGTGACGATCGGAAATGTACAATGCATAAAACTTAACATTCTTAAAGTTTAGTTGGAAAGTTGATAAACTCTTGAAGTTTAGTATTTAAGATGATGTCGTTTTGAGCATTAATAATCACAACAACATGATATTATCGTGTCATTAAAATTTAAATATACTTTTATAATAAGTACAACATAGCTTACTATTATACCGATCATTGTTGTGGGATAAAAAAACTGGGCTAATTCATTAATTACTGTGTATATTTATATTTCGAATGCGTTGAAATTGGGCATTGGATGCATTCAATACATTTTACATAATAAAATATGATTTTTATTCTAAAATCTAAATGATTATGAAAAAACCATAAAACATTTCATCGTCTGTACAAAAAGGGCATACATGTAATTGTAGAGATTTACAAGGGCTATTCCAAAAAGTTCAGCCAAAAGATCCATGATTATCCAGAGAGGGTTCCAAATCCCAATGCCGATCTGTACTGTCCACGAATCTTGGCGTTACTTGTGACAGAGAGCAAGTTGAACCTCTCTGTTCCAACCCTCGTTTTCTGCTGAAATAACAGAACTACCCTTTTGTTTAGATGCTTTTGTCCTATGACGAAATTGGCCTCAGCAAAAGGTGGCGCAACGCAATATTTTCACGAAATCCGAGGAAGCGTGCATCTTCTGTCCCCCGGCTTTTTCGAGAAAGTAACTAAAAAAATTATATACATATGGATAATTATGATGTACGATAATTTTAATATACGCTTAAAAAATATTATTAAAAATATTATTATTTTTTAATATTTTTGATAAAATATTATCTAAAATATTATTTTTTATAAAAAAATATTATTTTTGCTAACTAACTTTTGATATAACTCAATATTAATATTTTTGGTAGAAAAAATAATATTTGAGGTATCGCTTTACCAAAAATATTAGACACTTTATGTAACCCCCTAGACCCAGCCTAGGCGTTTCGACTAAGTCTATTGGATCACATCCATAATTTTTAAAGACATTTTCCGAAACCCTTATTCGATCAATGTAAAATCACATTATAAATACATTTATAAAAGGATATAATAAATTACGATAAAACCTAACTCATGAATATAAAACTAAATAGTTAAAAATTTAATTTTTAAAACATGTCGTAGAATTTGGATCACTATAAACCAATTATCAATAGCAGAATAAAATTCATTTCTGAAACAAATACTTCAAATAAAGGCCCATGCTACCAAAATAAAGTCAACTTGAAATATAAAAGCATTACAAATAGATGTACTTCAAGATATATGTTGATTCTCCAAGTACTCGATCTGGGGTATCTAACCAACAGTATCTGAAAAGGAAAAAAAATATTTTCGAAAAGTGAGCTAGGCTCAATGTGTTCCAATAGTACAATAAAATCATAGTAGGTACAATAACCGAGTAATAGTTCAGTAAATCATCATAAAATCATAATGAAGTTTAACTTTTGAAACTCGTAGTTTAAATCCCTTCTCCTGTACACCAACCGCAATTCCCCAGAGCTGCGTCTGTAGAGCTACCTTAAGCACACAACAAAAAGGAAGCATACCTAAGGATAAGCTTTTGGGTCTGTATCCTTAGGTCTATAGGGCTTACTCTAAGCACACAGCAAAGAGGGCCAACCTAATAGAGCATCTTGGGGCTCGTGAGCCTACCCAAGAGTCCATTAAGTCCGTAAGGTTTACCAGCTTGATCAGAGCTATACCTCCGTAATTATTCCAACCCAAAATCAGTATTTCAAAAATACTATTTATGCAGTAAGCATAATTTCCATAAATCAATAAACATCGTTATCATATATTAATGAAAACCAATAGTCATATATCAGTAATTGTCCATAAACCATAAATAAACAATAAATCATAGCTTTCAATGTACCATATTTCAAAACAGATAAAACAATTAAATAGTACTTAGGGAACACACCTCGATAATAGGATCAAATTGTAGATCTACTGAGTACTGGCCTCGCCACGCTCTGCTACAGTTTTCGAACCTAATTCATAATAGCACTACATTACTAGAGGGTAACATAATCAATTTCTGAAATTATAAGATTTACGGGTCTTACGGGTAAATACTGACACTCGTGGTTTAACTGATCTAGAAGAGCTGGGTCGAGCTGTCGAACGATCCGGAGAGTCTCTTGTACCTTCAAACAATAATAATTTATTAACCCCAAGTCTTACTTAATTGATCAAAGCTAAAATTCTTAAGTATATAAGCATTGTCTGGGTTTGACTATAAATTTGGAGGATTTCGAGTCTGAATTTGACCAAACGGATTGCGGAATCGGAATCAGGACGTCGAAAAACATAAAGTATGACTTTTCAAAAATTCAAATTCTTGGTCAAAATCCAAGTCAACGGGTTTGACTGATGATTTGGAGGCCTTCGGATTCGAATTTGGTGAAACAGACTTCGGAAACGGATTCGGCACGTTGAAAAATGTCAGAATAGGTATACTCGAACAAAATCAAAGGTCGTTTAATGGTCGTTTAAAGCCGGTCAAAGTTATGGTCAAAGGGGTTCAATAGTCCTCATTCGAAAATTTTCAAAATGTCACCTCTTTCAAAATATTTCGCAGAATTTCACATTTTTCAAAATATTTCCTAGAATGTCACTATTTTCAAAATATTTCCCATAATATCACCTTTTTCAAAATATTTCCTAGTATGTCACATTTTTCACAAAAATTCATAGAATATCACCGAGTCGGGTCAGGTCGGGTCACGGGTCGGGTCAACGGGTCAGGTCAGACCGGTCAGCCCGGTTCGGACCGGTCAACCCGGTTCGGACCGGTCAAACCGGTTCAGACCGGTTAAACCGGTTCAGACCGATTTGGACCGGTCAAGCCGGTCAACCAATTAACACCAAGTTCGAATATTCCCCACGCGCAGGGGCGGCGCGTGGGGGCGCGTGAGATCGCTTCCGGCCTCCAAAAATTCTTTTAAGCGATTTTGAGTCACTTACCAACCTCGGTTCAAATTTATGAACAGTGAAGAGCTCGATTTCACTTCGATCGGAACTTTGATCGCTCCACCCCCTCAAGCGCCGCCGACCACAGAGACAAGGAGGACACCGTCGGACTCGGAACGACACCAGGAACACGATGGTGCGGGAGGTGTCGAAAACCGATCAACGATCGGAGATGAATTTAAGATTTTCCCGGCGGTGGTGCTAAAAAAACATCGATACTTTGACTCGAAATTGAAGGCGTTTGACAGCGTTTCGCTAAAATTGGTTTATTGGGTTTTGTTCACAGGTTGAAGATGAACACGATGGTGGTTTCAATTTGACAATCGGATGTTGAACTGCGTCGAAATCGGGCTTGAAAGTATATGTGCGGGAGAAAGGAAATATAAGCAAAACTTGTTTCTAATTTTTTTTTGAAATCAGAAACGTTTTTAAAACAGTGCTGCCGACACTCTTTGGAGGAATTCAAGGCTTGGTCCTTAAAATTTCCTTCAACTTCTAAAATGGACATCAAGTTTTCAAAACTTTTAATTTAGTCACCAAATTTCACCAAAATACACCAATAAATATATATTATTTTTTTTCTCGATTTTCCGGGTTGTTACAATTCTCCCTCTCTACAAGAAATTTCGTCCTCAAAATTTACCTTATGAGAATAGTTGAGGAAATTGAGCCTCCATGGACTCCACTGTCTCCCAAGTAGCTTCTGAGGGGCTTCGGTTACTCCATTGAACTTTGACCATTGGAATACACCTATTCCGAAGAACTCGCTCATCTCTTTCTAAGATCTGAATGGGCTCCTCCTCATATGACAAATCAGGTCTTAGCTCTACCTCTTCAACCTGAATGATGTGACCCGGATCTGGACGGTATCGCCTCAACATTGATACATGAAAGACATCATGAATACGATTGAGCTCAGGAGGCAACTCAAGCTGATATGCAACAGGTCATATCCTCTTCAAAATACAAAATGGTCCAATAAATCTTGGGCTCAATTTACCCTTACGCCCGAATCTCAATACTTTCTTCCAGGGTGATACTTTTAAAAAGACATGATCTTCAACTTCAAACTGAATATCTTTCCTCCTTTGATATGCATAAGACTTTTGTCTATCAAATGCCTCTTTCAGACGGTCACGAATCAATTTGACTGTATCCTCCGTCTCGCGAATTAACTCAGGTCCCAAAGTCTTCCAGTCACGCAACTCAGTCCAACATATCGGAGTGCGACATTTACGCCCATAGAGTGCTTCGTAGGGTGCCATACGAATGCTGGTCTGATAACTGTTATTGTAAGCAAATTTAGCTAACGACAAAAAGTTCTCCCAGCTACCATGAAAATCAATTACGCAACCCCTCAACATATCCTCCAGAATCTGAATCACCCTCTCCGATTGGCCATCAGTTTGTGGATGAAATGATGTACTATAATCCAATTTTGTTCCCAAAGCTGTATGTAGCGCCTTCCAAAATCTCGAAGTAAATCTTGGATCTCGATCAGAAATAATAGACAATGGAACACCATGCAATCTAACAATCTCCGAAATATACAATCTCGTCAGCTTGTCCAAAGTATAATTTACCCTCACAGGAATGAAGTGAGCTGACTTTGTAAGTCTGTCCACAATCACCCACACTGAATCTTTTTTCGAAGGAGTCATACGTAATCCGGTAACAAAATCCATAGTAATACACTCCCATTTCCATTCAGGAATCTTAATAGGTTGTAACAAACCTGATAGATGTTGATGCTCTGCTTTAACTTGCTGACAAGTCAAACACCTAGCCACAAAATCCGAGATGTCCTTCTTCATGCCAATCCAATGATACCTCTCTTTCAAATTCCGGTACATCTTATCTCCACCGGGGTGCATAGCATATGGACTACTATGAGCCTCATTAAGAATAATCTGTCTCAATTCAGAATCATCAGGCACACAATATCGACCCTTAAAGCACAACACTTTATCCTTATTAAGGGCGTAATCTAAGCTTGTTCCCTGTTCTACTTGCTCAAAGATGGATAGCAAGGAGCTATCAAGGGGCTGCTTAACTTTAATTTCATCAACCAAAGTCGGCTTAATTTGTAATTCTGCTAACAAAGTGCCATCGTCATATAAATTTATCCTGGCCATTAAAGACCTCAACTCCGCTACCGCCTTTCGACTCAAAGCATCCGCCACAATGTTAGCTTTACCAGGGTGATAATCAATCACACAATCATAATCATTTAGAAGCTCTAGCCAGCGCCGTTGTCTCAAATTAAGTTCATTCTGGGTCAGAAGGTACTTTAAGCTCTTATGATCAGTGAAAATATAACACTTCTCTCCGTAAAGATAGTGTCTCCAAATCTTCAAGGCAAAAATCACTGCTGCTAACTCCAAATCATGAGTTGGATAATTACACTCATGTGGTCACAGTTGACGTGATGCATAAGCAACTACCTTAGCCTCCTGCATTAGAACATAAACAAGTCCTGAATGTGAAGTATCACTATACACTGTAAAATCCTTCCCAGACTCTGGTTGAATCAACACTGGTGCTTGAGTCAAAACCACCTTTAATTTCTCAAAGCTCTCCTGTTGTGCCTCGCCCCAATCAAACAACACGTTCTTCCTTAACAGCTTTGTCAAAGGACCAGCAATGATCGAGAAGCCCTCGACAAAACGTCGATAATATCCAGCCAAGCCCAAGAAACTGCAGATCTCATAGACATTCTTGGGTCGTTTCCAAATTCACAATAGCCTCGATCTTGCTTGGATCGACCTGAATACCTCGCGCAGAAATAATATGCCCCAAAAATGACACTTCCTAAAGCCAAAATTCACACTTGCTTAGTTTGGAATATAGACGATGCTCTCTCAAGGTTCGCAGAACGATCTTCAAATGCTCGGCATGCTCTATTTCTGTCCGAGAATAAACTAGAATATCATCAATAAAGACAACCACAAATTGATCCAAATATGGTCGGAACACACGATTCATCAAATCCATGAAAGCTGTGGGAGCGTTCGTCAAACCAAAAGGCATTACTAAGAATTCATAATGACCATATCTAGTGCGAATGGTTGTTTTTGAAACATCTGACCCCTTAATTTTCAATTTATAATACCCCTAACGAAGATCAATCTTAGAGAATACAGTAACTCCTCGCAACTGATCAAATAAGTCGTCAATCCTGGGTAATGGGTACTTATTCTTGACCGTCATCTTGTTCAACTTCCGATATTCAATACATAGTCTTAGCGACCCATCCTTCTTTTTCACAAACAAAACTGGATCTCCCCAGAGTGAGGTACTATGCAAAATAAATCCTCGATCGAATAATTCTTGCAATTGGACCTTCAACTCCTTAAGTTCCTTTGGAGCCATGCGATAAGGTGCCATAAAAATAGGTGAAGATCCCGGATAATTCTCAATCTCGAACTCTACCTCTCTATTAGGAGGTAACCCAGGCAGCTCCTCCGGGAAAACATCAGAAAACTCGCTAACTGTACGAATCTCCTCGATCATGGACAAGGAACCTTTAGTGTTCAGAATACAGGCAATGAAAGTCTCATACCCCTTCCTGATCATACGATCAATTTCCATAGTTGAAACAATTTTAGAGAGATAGCCACGCCGTTCACCAATTAACACAATAGTCCGACCATCTGAAGTCTTCAGAGTAGCACGCTTGTATTCGCAATCCAAATTTACCTTGTGTTTATTCAACCAATCCATCCCAAGAATTAGATCGAACTCCTCTAAAGGAAGTTCCATAAGATCAGCGAGAAAAATTTCTCCCTGAACCTCCAGTGGACAACGTCGAAGTACTTTATTCACTAACATTGACTGTCCTACTGGACTTGTAACCGTAACCATATTATCAGTGTTCTCAATCGGAATATTAAGGTTTCGAGATACTGAACTCGATATATAGGAGTGTGTCGAACCATTGTCCAGTAATGCAAAGTATGGAATAAAATAAATAGTAAATGTACCTGCAATAACCTCAGGCTCATCTCTATCATCCCGATGTCTGGTGGCATAAATCAAAGCTGGTTGTCTAGCCTCTGAAATTGCATGCTCTCGACTCTGTTGGGGTCGAGCTCTACTATCGGCTCTGGATGCTGATCCATAAGGCTTTCCCTGATTACGACCTCTAGTTGGGGTCTGTACTGAAGTCTGAGAATGCACAGGAGTCTGGGTAGCGGTCCGCTCTGACGAAGCTAACTGTGGACAATCCCTCCGAAAATGATCACTGGATCCACACTGATAGCATACCCCCATTTTCTTACGACACTCTCCTGTGTATCGTTTGCCACAATACTCATAAAGGGGTCTATGAGGCCACAATGAAGAACCACCTCGACTGACAACTGAGGGTGAATATGCTGCAGGCCTAGAACTAGTATTGCTTCTTAAAGGACCCGAAGTACGAGTCTTCTTTCCAGGACGTGCGGAGAACTCGTTTGGGCCAGAAAATCTCCCAGGCCGCTCTCGATCAACATGGTCTCTTGCTGGAGCTAAGGTCTCTACCTCCTCAGCATCCTTCGCTCTGCCTACCAGCACATCAAAAATCTCATCCTGATGGGTCACAACCTGCCTACGCAGCTCGTATCTGAGTCCAAGGGCAAATTTACGACATCGATCTCTCTCGGTAGGTACCATACTGACTCCATACTTTAGCAACTTCAAGAAATCGATCTCATACTTAGAAACAATCATGTCTCCCTGAACCAGGTCCTGGAACTACTGTCGTCTCTGAGCTAAGTAGCGCTCTCCCAGAAAATGGCTCCGAAAACGCTCCTTAAAGAAACCCCAGGTCAAACGATCATCCGAAACACTACTGACCACTGACTCCCACCAGGTGTGAGCATTGTCATCTAACATCGCAATTGCACCCAGATATCTCTTAGTTGGGTCCAAACCCAACTGATCCATGCGTCTCTCAGTATCCTGGAGCCAATCTTCAGCTTCAGTAGGAGCTCCACCAATCTGTCCCCCAAAAGTTCTGACTCCATTGACAATTAGAGTCTGCGAAATAGGAACCTCGGATACAACACCAGCAGCTCGTATCGCTCCTTGTATCAACTACAGAAATTGTCTGCCAAAAATTCTCATCCAAAGCAACTTCGGTAGACTCAGACTCAATATTGGTCGTCCTATGATCGGTGTAGTCATGCCAGTAGCAGCAGTGTGAGGCAAATTCGTCGGGGGTCGTAGGAGCAGGATCACCTGTCGGAGGTGGGGGATCTACTCGAATCTCATCGATTGGGTCCGTAAATCTAGCCATTCGACCTCGTCCACGGCTAGTTCGACGTCCACGTCTAGCACTTATTTTTGGTAGATCTCTAGTTTACTACAGAAGGTAAAACTTAGGGTTAGATAAGCACTTGGAGTCTCAAACACAATTAAAATCGTAAAAATATTGAGACATGGCCTTAGCAACAGGTTTTGTAAAATATTTCAAAACCATACTTTAAATTTGGACTCATACACAGTCCGAGGTTTAAAAACCAAAAGCTCTTATACCAATTAAATGTAACCCCTTAGACCCAGCCTATGCGTTTCGACTAAGTCTATTGGATCACATCCATGATTTTTAAAGACATTTTCTGAAACCCTTATTCGATCAATATAAAATCACATTATAAATACATTTATAAAAGGATATAATAAATTACGATAAAACCTAACTCATGAATATAAAACTAAATAGTTAAAAATTTAATTTTTAAAACATGTCGTAGAATTTGGATCACTATAAACCAATTATCAATAGCAGAATAAAATTCATTTCTAAAACAAATACTTCAAATAAAGGCCCATGCTACCAAAATAAAGTCAACTTGAAATATAAAAGCATTACAAATAGATGTACTTCAAGATATATGTTGATTCTCCAAGTGCTCGATCTGGGGTATCTAACCAACAGTATCTGAAAGGAAAAAAAACATTTTCGAAAAGTGAGCTAGGCTCAGTGTGTCCCAATAGTACAATAAAATCATAGTAGGTATAATAACCGAGTAATAGTTCAGTAAATCATCATAAAATCATAATGAAGTTTAACTTTTGAAACTCGTAGTTTAAATCCATTCTCCTGTACACCAATCGTAATTCCCCAGAACTGCGTCCGTAGGGCTACCTTAAGCACACAGTAAAAAGGAAGCCTACCTAAGGATAATCTTTTGGGCCTGTATCCTTAGGTCCGTAGGGCTTACTCTAAGCACACAGTAAAGAGGGCCAACCTAATAGAGCATCTTGGGGCTCGTGAGCCTACCCAAAAGTCCATTAAGTCCGTAAGGTTTACCAGCTTGATCAGAGCTATACCTCCGTAATTATTCCAACCCAAAATCAGTATTTCAAAAATACTATTTATGCAGTAAGCATAATTTCCATAAATCAATAAACATCGTTATCATATACTAATGAAAACCAATAGTCATATATTAGTAATTGTCCATAAACCATAAATAAACAATAAATCATAGCTTTCAATGTACCATATTTCAAAACAGATAAAACAATTAAATAGTACTTAGGGAACACACCTCGATAATAGGATCAAACTGTAGATCTACTGAGTACTAGCCTCGCCACGCTCTGCTACAGTTTTCGAACCTAATTCATAATAGCACTACATTACTAGAGGGTAATATAATCAATTTCTGAAATTATAAGATTTACGGGTCTTACGGGTGAATACTGGCACTCATGGTTTAACTGATCTAGAAGAGCTAGGTCGAGCTGTCGAACGATCCAGAGAGTCTCTTGTACCTTCAAACAATAATAATTTATTAACCACAAGTCTTACTTAATTTATCAAAGCTAAAATTCTTAAGTATATAAGCATTTTTTGGGTTTTGACTATAAATTTGGAGCATTTCGAGTCTGAATTTGACCAAAGAGATTGCGGAATCGGAATCAGGACGTCGAAAAACATAAAGTATGACTTTTCAAAAATTAAAATTCTTGGTTAAAATCCAAGTCAACGGGTTTGACTGATGATTTGGAGGCCTTCGTGTTCGAATTTGGTGAAACAGACTTCAGAAACGGATTCGGCACGTCGAAAAATGTCAGAATAGGTATACTCGAACAAAATCAAAGGTCGTTTAATGGCCGTTTAAAGCCGGTCAAAGTTATGGTCAAAGGGGTTCAATAGTCCACATTCAAAAATTTCCAAAATGTCACTTTCTTTCTAAATAATTCCCAGAATGTCACCTCTTTCAAAATATTTCCCAGAATGTCACATTTTTCAAAATATTTCCTAGAATGTCATTTTCAAAATATTTCCCAGAATGTCACATTTTTCACAAAAATTCACAGAATGTCACCAGGTCGGGTCTGGTCACGGGTCGGGTCAGGTCAGACCGGTCTACCCGGTTTGGACCGGTCAAGCCGGTCAACCAATTAACACCAAGTTCAAATCTTCCCCACGCGCAGGCGCGGCGCGTGGGGGCGCGTGAGACTCTTCCGGCCTCCAAAAATTCCTGCAAAAATTCTTTTAAGCGATTTTGAGTCACTTACCAACCTCGGTTCAAATTTTTGAACGGTGAAGAGCTCGATTTCACTTCGATCGGAACTTTGATCGCTCCACCCCCCTCACGCGCCGCCGGCCACGGAGACAAGGAGGACACCGTCGGACTCGGAACGACACCAGGAACACGATGGTGCGGGAGGTGTTGAAAACCGATCAACGATCGGAGATGAATTTAAGATTTTCCCGGCGGTGGTGCTAAAAAAACGTCGATATTTTGACTCGAAATTCAAGGCGTTTGGCAGCGTTTCGCTAAAATTGGTTTATTGGGTTTTGTTCACAGGTCGAAGATGAACACGATGGTGGTTTCAATTTGACGATCGGATGTCGAACTGCGTCGAAATCGGGCTTGAAAGTATATGTGCGGGAGAAAGGAAATATAAGCAAAACTTGTTTCTGATTTTTTTTTGAAATCAGAAACGTTTTTAAATCAATGCTGCCGACACTCTTTGGAGGAATTCAAAGCTTGGTCATTGAATTTCCTTCAACTTCTAAAATGGACATCAAGTTTTCAAAACTTTTAATTTAGTCACCAAAATACACCAATAAATATATATTAATTTTTTTCTCGATTTTCCGGGTTGTTACACTTTAGGTAAGGCTCAATAATAACAATTTCGGTAGAAAAAAAATAATATTTTAAGTAACGCTTTACCGAAAATGTTAAAAAAATAATAATGTTTCAGGTAGCACATTTCCTTAGCTATATATTAAATCTGTCGTACCCGAGATATTCCCCTAAATTACGGGAAAAAGTAAAAAAAGAAGAAGATAAATTACATACATGGTCATTGAAGTATAAATATTTTGTCAAAATTAAAATTTTAAAAACAATAAAATTATTACTTTGTAATATAAATTAACCACTTAACTATATCGCAATCACAAAAGTCATGACACATTTTGAAGGTTAAATTAACACCATTTAGAGTTAGTTTGACATTATTTTTGAAAAATAGTTTTTAAAAATATTGTATAAAAGAATTTTTTAAAGTAGTTTTTTTAAAAGTACAATTTAAGATTTAATTGTTTGAGATTGTTATCAAAAATAATTTGAAAAAAATAAAATGCCTATTATGGGTATTATGTTATAAATTAAAATTTTAACATTTAAATTATATTTACACTTATTAATACTATAATATATAAAATATATCAACTTAAATTATAATAAAAATATAAAATAATATTTTTATATATGATAGATTTTAATAAGAAAAATTATATTATCAATATTTTTTAATATTTAAAATTTAAAATAGTATTTTAAGTATTTCGATTTAACTACAATTGTAACATCCCAAAAGTAGGGTCAATGACCAAAATAGAATTTTGGTAAATTTAGTGACCAATTTCAGAAAAGATGGAAAGTTTAGGGATTAAATGAAAAGTGTTGATGTTGGATTTAATAACAAAGTTTGAAAGTAATAAGGGTATTATGGTCATTTTTCAGGGAAGATTTTTATTTTCCCTTTATAAAGGGTAATAAGCACATGGGAAATGAGATAATTTCTTCATAACCTTCTTCAGTCTTCTTCTTTCTCCTCTCCACCGTGGAGTCTTGTATAAGGTAAGTGGGTCTTCAGTTGGTTAATTCTTTCGTTTTAAAGCTTGTTTTGATTCTTGGGATGTTAAGAAAGATTAAGGAAAGCTTTAGGTGGCTTAAAACTCAAAGATTAACTAGTTATGAGAAATTAAGAAAAAGGAGTTTTTAAGTGAATATTTGAAATAGAAGGAGTTAATAGAGTTTGAAGATGAATTTGACTTGTCGATGGTTAAATTAAGGAATATGAAGTATTAGAATTAGATTTAGAACATGTTGAAAATTGAGTGTAATTCTTGAATGCCATATAAAGGATAGGATGTTGACTTTAAAGAAATGATTATTGAGTAGAAATGAGTTTAAGTGTGTGTATGAAAGTTAGGAATATTAAAGGAGATGAAAGATGAAGAGTTGAGATGAAAAGAGAGTGAATTTCGTGCTTAAAATGGAATTTCTGGGTTGTGTGCATCGATGCATCTTCAATGTGTATCGATGCACTCTCAAATAAATGAACATCGAATGAAATTAGTGCATCGATGCATAAGGAATGCATCGATACACCCCCTTAAGATGAAAACATCGAATGCAATTTGTGTATCGATACATAAGTAGTGCATCTATGCACTCGTAAAAGGATGCATTGATACACTGTAGAGTGCATCGATACCTACATTATTTAAGAGATGAAAGTAACATTTCTTTTAGTCTAAGAAGTGATAGATTAGAATATATTAATTAGTATACTGATATGTATAAATGTATTATTATGTAGATATAGAACGCAATCTTGTTCTGGAACAATCCAAAGATTTGGATCGAGTCAAAGCAAGCGAGGCTAAGGTGAGTGCGTATTAGTTGATATATTATGATGAATGAAAATAAGACTTGTGACAAGTCTATTTCCTATATTAACATACATATAAGCATGTTATTGATATGAGCATAATTGTGATATATTATTGTATATGTGGTATGATCTGGGTGAATGTATGTTATTGTTATGTGATTATGATATCAATTATGTGATAATGAATGGTATGAATATATAGAAGGTGAAGTAAGCTAAAGTATGTGAACATATGTATATAAGATAAGCCATGTGGATATGATTTATGAGAGTATGAGTGATATGATAAGAACATAGTTTATGTGATATTGCTATGTGAATATATGGTAAACATAATAATGATGCCCATGTTACGTGTCATGAGAGCTAGAGGTATAGTTGGCATGCCAAGAGTCGAGGGTTCTACGTAGTCCTTCGGGACATATATGTAATTCTATAGAACATATATGTGGTACTTCGGTACACTTATTTGGTCCATTGTATTATGTGTTTGGTTCTTAAGGAGTGGTCCTTCGGGACATAGTGGTCATTCTGGACATAGTGGTCATTCGGGACAAATATACAGTGCTCCTAGTGGGAATTTATTCGAGTTGTGGTGACAGCATCAGTGCACAACCTCAATGAACTCACATATTTTTAGTTCTCCAAGATGTACATAGGCCAATAAAGAAATAATATATAGAATCTTAACATGATTGTCATATGTGATTGAACATTTGGATGTGAATGTGTGAGTTTCATTTTTTTCATATATGATATGTTCTATGTGAAATATGTTGATATGATATATGGGAATGTAAATGAATATAATATAATTATATGATATGTTAGAGGTAATTTCATGAGAAATCTAGTGAACGCTATATATATGTAACACCTCAACCCGTACCCGACCCAAATACAAGTCCGAGATGTCACATTGACATTTTAAAACACTTTTGCATACAAAATAACAAAACATTTGAACTTATTTTAAGAAAATACGATAATATACTATTAAATTATGTTCGGAATAAAATTTTGAGGTAAAAACGTATTTATGAACAGTACCGCGAACAATAATGAACATTACCGTGAACAGTAACCTACTATAGTACCAAAATGTTAAATTTTCCAGATTACAAATAGGGAACCGATTCCCCTGCTACATGGAATCGATTCCCCTGCTACAGTACTGCTACAATACTTCTGTAAAACGTACATAAAACTCATAAAAATTTTAACTGTTCAATACTATACATTTACATTCACTTAAATACGTTCAAAACATTAGAAAAGTCGATCATAGTGTTCATAACTAACAACTTATTACATTTCTTACATGCCAACATACTACACAAATCAAAATACATACTTTCTCAATTACTTCTGATATGATCTTCTAGTAGTGTTGCTGTTCTTGCCACTCCTATTTATGTTATTCTTGGTTCTTGGTACCTACGTGTAAATCACTTACACGCAAAGTCATAGACTTAGTGAGGCATAATTAAATATATAACAATGAATTCATGAAACATATACTCTTACCGTTCAATCGTAACATTATAACCTGCATGTATCCATTTCACTACAACATGTATGATCATGTCATGCATATATGAAATTTATCGTCTTATGCAAGTTTCACTTCACTTTATCTTTGTATTACCCATGTACATTTTTTAGAACAAGAGGTAAATGAGTACACTAAGGTTGTACACGAATGTTGTCACCACGGCTCGAATAAATTCCCACTAGGGGCACTGAATATTTGTCCCGAAGGACCACTATATCACGAAGGACCACTGTATATGTCCCGAAGGACCACTATATCCCGAAGGACCACTTCATAACCCTCGACTCTTGGCATGCCAATTATACCTACAACTCTCATATTAAATAACATGGTCTTAAATATGAATACATTTCTCATTTTCATATATTTTTCATCACTTTTCATATAAACACATATTTCACTTCACATGTACACATATGATCATTTCCATTATTTCACATACCTGAATTGATTATTTGACAATTGCATTCTTTCATATAATATCATATTAAAGCATGTATGAATTATGCAAGAAATCAATGTATTCAATATAGATATATGGATGCATGTATGTGAATATGAAATCATGAATTCAACTATAAGAGATAGACTTATCGCAAGTCTTATCTCCATACAATTCTATCTAGTATGTGCACTCACCTTAGCCTTGCTTAATTTGACTCTATTCTAATCCTTCGATTGTTCTTACTTGTCACTTGTTCCGGAACTCGTTTAGGCTCGATATCTACATAAACATAATTTTCGAGACAATTATCAAAATCCTAAACCTTATCATTAACGTCTAATAGCTTAAACAAATTTAATGAACCAAACTTCAACTTTCCTTTAGGGGGTATCGATTCCCTCCTCATAGGGAATCGATTCCCCTTGCATAATCTGTAAAAACGCAGAATTTACTGTTCAAACCCGAAAATCATCAACTCTTCACTAAATTTTCTCATACAAAGTTTCTTTCATACCACCAAATTTAACTACAACAATTTTAACTAACTTCTATCATTTCAACACTTTATTATTTCCAATACTTCATTCAAATTCTTAAAACCAATAATCATACCCAAATTTCAAACAAGTTATTAATCAATTATAACACTCCTAACCCTTTAATTAACCTCTTGACTAGTCAAAAATCTTATTCAAACCTCAAAAACTCATCCATATCGAAATTTCATCTAAAAATCCATTTTTCAAATCTATCTCTAAAACATTTATCTTGTTGTTTTAATGTCATATAATCTTTCTTTAGCTTATATAACATCCAAACTTCCATTTCCAAACTAAAAATAAAAGAAACGACCAAGGTTCAAATTCTTACCTTGAGCTTGTGTGCCTCACGTTGGGAGAAGAAGATGAAGAAGAAGATGAGAGAATTGCTTTGGAAAATTATTTCCTTTCCATGGATCCCACGTGTTTCCCTTATCATATAAGGGAAATAAAAAACTCTTTCAGGTCAAATGACCATTTTGCCCTTTAATTCATTTCATATTTACTAACAATCATTTTGGAACTATTCAATTATTCTACCTTAATCACCAAATTCTAAATTTTTATAATTTAGTCACTAACCCGTTGTTTGAGATGTTACAATATATATATAAGGAAGTGGTGAACTATATGATTAATGAGAATTAAGACCAAGCAGATAGTATATTAACCAAGGAAAAGGTATATAGATAAGTATAAAAGGATATTAAATAAGTGGTGCAGGAAGATATATACGTTTAAAATATAACTGTGAACTAACCTTGCGAAATTAGTAAGAGATATGAAATTTAGTATAAGAATCTAAGAAATCATATGAGAATATCAGAGGAATCAAATAACAATAAGTTATGCAAATGTATATTTATTAAATGAAGATTTGGTGAGGAATGAATTAAGAGAATATAAGAAATTAGGATATTAGAATATGTAACGAGAATTTATGGGTGAAATGTTAAATAGAAACATATAGAAATGAGAGATAAGATACATAGGATTGTGATCAAAATTACAGGATTAAGAATAGGGTAAGTAAACGACTTAAATGAAGATAGTAGAATGTGATATAAGCTAAGTAGTGTAAATTAAATGATTATAAGAATATGAAATAGTAAAACTCATATGTGATATTATAAGGTTTGTGTATGTATGTATTCATTTTATGAAGTGTACATGAAGATGTATGTTATAATAGCATTAATCATTCATATGCATTGTTAGAAGTTTTTGTTTATATTATATGTTTTATAAGCCTCACTAAGTCTTAGACTTAGCGTGTGATTGTTTCACACGTAGGAGAAGCGAGAAGAGAAGCTAAGAGGAGCAAGACAAGTCAGCATCTTCCTTACGAATATCGGATTAGAAATATATTAAATATATGCATTTTGTTTTATAGAATGTAGTTGGCATGTAGTATAAAGATTTGAATAGTATAAGCTCTGATATGTTTTGTAAAACCCATTTATGTCAATTAATGATAAAATATTCATTTTATCGAATAGTGAGTTGGATTTTTATCCACCTGTAAAGGAAAATGTTTTAAAAAGTCAATGTGACATCTAGGACTCGAATCCGGGTTGGATACGGGTTGAGGGTGTTACAACAATCATTCATTTAATTATTAAAATAAAATAATTTAATTTTTAAAAAATATATGAATTATATCAATTTATACTATAATAAAAATATGAAAAGTAAAATAAGAAAAATATAATTACAATATAAATATATTTTGTAGTAACTCACTATTAATATTTTAATATATAAATCATAAATTTTATTTACTTTTAAGTAGTTAAAATAAATTATTTTTAAAAAAGATTAGTATTAAATTATTAAAATGAAATAAAAATACATAATTAATAAAGTAAATTGAATTTTAATATTCCTTTTTAGGATAAATGAGTGGAGCACATATGTTGATAATGTTTAAAATATAAATTTACTTTCTAAAGCAAAATTGGACATGAAAAAACTAAAAATCATAATTTTTACGGTTGATTTTAAATTATCGTTTCCATCATATTTTTCTCATTTGTAATCCATTTTACAATCAAAACGTTTTTTTTATACTAAAAGTACTTTTAAACAGTATTATCTAACGCACCCTTAGTTACTTTGACATACAGTTCCATAACTAATGGAACAAAAACTTTAATTCCTAATGCTATTCAAAATATACACATACAAATAAAGAGTATCTTTAATGATAACATTCTAAGTGTTCGTCGATGTCAGTTTACAGCATATAAAGAAATAAAGAGATTTATATTTTTGTAGAAAAGTCTCAAAGTGTTTGGTCTAACTGTATTTAGGGATGGATTGAATAGAAGTGAGTGAAGGTAGTAGCCTCCCTAAAATTTTAAAATTATAATATATTTTATACTTTCTTTATGTACTTTTTTTTTATTAAAAATCTACTTTCATCTCTCGAAATTTTAAAATTTAAATTCGTTTTCCCTAAAGTTTTAAAAATTTAAGTACATCCCTAACATAAAATGATGTGTCCATCACTTATTGTATTAATAAGGCCAAATGCCAAATGGTGGTAATTTACCCCTTCAAACATATCACATTAGGCTTTTATAGTTATGATAATAATTGTTAACGAATGAGTAGTTGATTTATAATAAAATGATAACTTTGATGATTGTTTGTTTATTTTTAAAACTTTTATACTGAGAAAGGCCTTTACTCATATTTCTTTGATCATTTACGTAATTTACCTAAAATACAACTAATCATAGGAATAAGGTTGTTTGAACAACAAATGAGTGAAGTTATGGTATGTTGATCGAAAAAGACCATCGTAGTTGTAAAAATTGATTTTTGGGGGAAGACATGGACAACTACAGACGACTTTGGAAGTCAACCTCCACGAGTGACGACTTCCCCGGGAAGTTCTGTTGTACGGCGGCTAAAAACAACGTGACTGATTAAACAAGTGATCGGTTAAAATTAAGACCGGTTATGTTATATCATTTAACCGAAAATATTATTTGAGTTGGTAATAAAAAAGGTAATAACCGGTTATGTTATCGTCCTGTGTAAAATGCGCCAAAAAAATATAGACGATAACATAACCGGTTAATTACTGTTAATATTATTAAACACAATAACATATTAGTTAATGCTTATATAACGTAATAGGTAACATTTATATAATAAAATAGGTTAATTACTAAATTTGTTATTACAATCCCCAACATATTGGTAAACGTCTAAAATGTTACTAAGGATAACATAACCGGTTAATTACCGTTAATATTATCAAGCACAATAGCATTTTAAGTAGCGCTTATATAACGTAATAGGCAGCGCTTATATAATAAAATAGGTTAATTACTTAATTTGTTATTACAACATATTAGGTAAACGCCTAAAATGTTACCAATGATAACATAACCGGTTAATTACTGGAAACATTATCAAGCATAATAACATATTAGGTAGCACTTATGTAACGTAATAGGTTGCGTATTATCAAAGTTGATGGGGCTTTAGAATTCCGAAGATAACAAAATAGGTAATTACTTACTTAATTTGTTATCAGTTATGATAAACTTACCTTAGGAATAAATGTTAAAAAATTTAAACTGATGGAGCCATTAGGAATCCCACGATAACATAACCGATTAATCACTTGATTTGTTATCAAGCTTTATCAACATGGTAATTGTTTACGCATATTATAATGATACCGATTGACTTTAACCGTTTTCATTGGAAATTAATCTATTACTTTAAAGTAATAGATTTCGAAATTATAAGTATAGAATATATATATATATATATATATAATGTGTGTGTGCGTGTAGGGTTAAAGCTGATGTAGCCTTAGAACCTTGTATATTGTTTACTTATATTTTCATGATACCGAATGAATTTAACCGTTTTCATTGTCAATTAACCTATTACTTAAAAGTAATACGTTTCGGAATTATAAGTATGGAATATATATATATATATATATATATATATATATATATATCGATACATTTTGCGTGCGTTTGAGCCTCTAGTGTATAATATTACTTAAAAGTAATAGCCTTCATGTGAAATTAAAGTATCGAGATAACAAAGTATTGATACATATATAAAAGTTTATGATATTATTTGGGTGTCAATGCAGTAATTGCTTACTTTTAACCGGTACTTGGAGTATCGATACTTTAACCTTGCCAAACAATCTGTAGAATAGAGTCTCCCGCAAATCATGGTCGAAATCAGTTCTATAATTGGGTTTATCCAGGTTAATCATGTTGACTGCATAGCCAATAAAACCCGGGGTCCAAATGGTAAGCTAGGAATTGGTAATATAAGTTTTTTTAGGGTTTAGGGATTGAATACTTCTAACGTATGGAGTGCATGATTCAACATTACATATAATAGTTGTATTCAGTTCTTGAAGAATTGTTCTTCATTGTATATAAGGATAGTTGTAATGATATCCGTTCACGTTTCGGGATCAATTAGTTAGATGCATGCAATACCCTATATCCTTGAGGCAAAGCACAAGAAATCTGGCTAGGGGTGTTCAAAATTCAGTTTTAACCGAATTAATTCGGTTAATTCGTTCGGCCATCAAATTAGTTCGGTCGGGGAACAGTTAAGGATTTTTTTGGAATTCGGTTAACGGTTAATTCTGTTCGAAATCGGTTAATTAACTGAATTAACTGAATTAACCTTTAAATATAATTATATTAAGAGACTTAGCCGGCCCAATCTATTTAAAACACATTTAAAACCCAAATCAATATTAATTAATTAAAATGATTTAAATACTAAATGCAAAATGTCTGAATCAAATTAATTAGATATTATTTACAATTAGATATTATTTAAATTAATTGTAAATTATTATTTTTTAATTAAAAAAAATATTAAATTCTAAAAAAATTCGGTTAATTTGAAAATTAACTGAATTAACCGAAATTATTCGGTTCGGTTAATACTTTCAAAAAAACGTTCGGTTCGGTTAACGGTTAAAGAAAAATAAAGTTCAGTTAATTCAGTTAAGGGTATTTCGGTTTGGTCGGCCAACGTTTTAACCGAATGAACACCCCTAAATTTGGCACTTAAAGATTTACCAAGAGCGGTAGCTTTTGCTCTGCATGAAACCGAACCTAGAATCAACTTTGCAATTATGCCTATCATGCTGAAGAGAACCTACTAAATAGAACCTATAATCAACTTTTGCTCTTCAGCAGCATAGGCATAATTGCAAAGTTGATTCTAGGTTCTATTTTCATGCAGAGCAGAAGTTACCGCTCTTGGTAAATCTTTAAGTGTCAGATTTCTTGTGCACTGCCTCGAGGATATAGGGTACTGCATGCATCTAACTAATTGGTCCCGAAACGTGAACGAATATCATTACAACTATCCTTATATACAATGAAAAACAATTCTTCAATAATTGAATACAACTATTATATGTAATGTTCAATCATGCAATCCTTACGTTGGCGTGATTCAGTCCCTAAACCCTCAAAGGAAGCTTGTCTTACCAATTCCTAGGTTACCATTTGGACCCTGCAAGGGGGTTTTATTGGCTATGCAGTCAACATGATTATGAGCTTCTTTTATCCTTTGGCATTCAGTCAGACTGTAGTGATTTGAAATTTGTAATCAATTAAAAGTTCTTAAATACTGTAATCCAATTACCATTTCAAGAACAATTACATGAATATATTGATACTTATCGGTTGCTTTCGATTTTCTTCAATGTTGATACGTTGGGGCTCCATTTGAAGGTCATCATCTTCGCGAACAAATATTGAACTTTCAACCTATAATAGGTCCATTCGAAAACAACAAACTTTAAAACCTAACCCCTATTTCCGAAGACTAAAATTCTAAAAAAATTAGGGTTTCGACAACATCCCTTTCGATTCGATTACATCAACAAACAAACAAGTACCCTTCGATTTAATGCGCTACCACTATTTACAACAACTATCTTCTCTCTAGAGAAAACTATGATCGTCTTCTATATATTTCTCTGGATTAGGGTTTCCTTTATAACCCTGATATAACATTTATATTGAATACTCTTACAAAATTATCGATACTTTATATAAAGGAATCGATACTTTGTTGACATTTCATTTTTTTCAAAACCGGTATTTATTGACCGGTTACATTGTATATTAAAACCGGTTTTTATCAATTTTAACCTTTTATATCATTATGCATCGATAATTACAATAAATGTATCGACACTTTATGTGTGCACCTAGTTGGGGATTCATTTTGGACCAAATGTATCGACATAAATTTAAAAAGTATCGATACATTATGTTGACCTATTCTGTCATAAAATCGGTATATTTTTACCGGTTACATTGTAAATTTACCTATTACTTTATAATTATCGGTTTCGATGTTTTTGGGATCGATACTTACAATAAATATATTGACACTTTATGCGTGCACCTCGTTGGGCATTCATTCTGGACCAAAAGTATCAACACAAATGTAAAAAGTATCAATACATTATGTTGACCTATTCTGTTATAAAACTGGTATATTTTGACCAGTTACATTGTAAATTTACCTATTACTTTATAATTATCGGTTTCGATGTTTTTGGGATTGATACTTACAATAAATGTATCGACACTTTATGTGTGACCTCGTTGGGCATTTATTCTGGACCAAAAGTATCGACACAAATGTAAAATGTATTGATACATTATGTTGACCTATTCTGTCATAAAACTGGTATATTTTTACCGGTTACATTGTAAATTTACCTATTACTTTATAATTATCGGTTTCGATGTTTTTGGGATCGATACTTACAATAAACGTATTGACACTTTATACGTGCACCTCGTTGGGCATTCATTCTAGACCAAAAGTATCGACACAAATTTAAAAAGTATCGATATATTATGTTGACCTATTCTATCATAAGGCCGATATAGTTTTACCGGTTACATTGTAAATTTACCTATTACTTTATAATGATTGGTTTCGATGTTTTTGGGATCGATACTTACAATAAATGTGTTGATACATGTTTGTAAGGTGCCTATACTTTATAGGAGAAATTATATAAACTAGTTGTGTCCATTTTTCAATCTGTTGTATTTAATCGATTGTTTAAATTTTTTATCGTTTTCTCAAATTTTAACCGATTTAGAAATTCTAAGTATGAAAAATTTGTTGCGGAGATTATAGAAAACGATACTTTAATAATGTATATCGATACATTTGCACACATATATAAAATACATTAATATAACTAGTATTGATATTTCAACAATCCTCAAATGTATCGGTATACAAATAAGCAAATATGGATATAAAAGTCCGACCAATCAACCAACAACGATTCGGAGATCAAATGTCGTTATATATTCGGAGCAATCAACCTAAATGAAATGCGAGGAAAATCCCGATTTCCACCCATCACCATCTTAACTTCACCCCTCAACTCCACAACTTCTTTCACCACTCCATCTATTTTTCCATCCACTTCCCTCTTAATCCTCTCAATTGCCTCTTCGACTCTTTGTAAGCACCAATATTTTATCATATAAATTAATAAAGAGGGGAGGCATTTTCAACACCCCATGTGCAGCAGTACTACCCATGCTAATGCTCCACTAGACCCTCACCCATATCCCATGTGAAACACCTTCCAACTTGTGCCCGTGCCTCACACATGAAGGTGGTTGTTGCCCATACCTTATTTATGCACACCAACGCATAACACCCAACAACCTTGTATCCCATATGCAACTCGGCTCCCCAGCAGCCCATGCCTCCACGCCTTGCTACTCCAACGACTACTAATACCCCACTCACCTGCAAAAATACAGAACACAAGGAAGTGGAATGCTTTTTTATTTGGTTGTAACTGGGTATTTAACCCAAGCAAGCAGTATGTAAAAGGGGTTCAAAAATCCCACCAAAAATACACTGTAAACTCTATTCCCAAGCAATAACAGACTTCAAAGGTTGTATTTACTTACTCTTTTTATTTTAGTTATTCGAATGTCTCTTTATTTTTAGATTTGTTCATTCAATTCCAGTAGTTAGATTTTTTTTGCTCGATTAAAACCCTGTATCATATCATATTTCCTTAAAGTTTTTATTATAATATTTTCTAAAAGAAACCCATATGCATGTTCGAATATGTATATAAAAAACAACCAGTTTTTACATATATGTATTTTTATTATTTTCGAACCTAGTCTAAGTACAAACTAATAACAGTAAATAAAAGTAAAAAATAAAAGGTTTAGATCGGAAAGTTACCTGGTTCGAATGGGGATCGTCGGAAACCGGGGTAGTCGAGCAGTTTAGGGTAATTTTAAGAGGTTTAGGGTCATTTTAGAGGCTCTAGGTTCTAAAATAGACTTTGGGTGGTTAGATCTAGGTTCTAGCTAATTTTGGGGACATTTTTGGGGTTTCCAGCCACCACATACGACGATCGGTACGGTGGTCGGATCTAGGTAGGGGTGGTAGACCTATTGCCGTTCGGGGAAGGGGAGAGCATTCTCCAAGTTTTTTTTTTGTGTATTTTGGTTAAGAATGAATTAAAAAGGGGAAAAGTTGGTATATATAGGGTATAATAATGGTCTATTTGCAACATAAAACCCTGCAGTTTTAGCGTGTTTTCACAAAATGGTCACTGTAGGGACTGATTTTGATATTTCACCAATTTATGATACAAGCTTTATTTTTTTGGTAAATTAACTATTTTAGTCCTTTTAATTTTAGCGTGATTTTACATTTTGATCACTGAACCTTTTGTTTTTATTTTTTTATTTTGGCCCGTAGCTTTATTTTATTTTAATTTAGCCCTTATTAGTCTTAATTCAGCTTTTGAGTTTAAATTTCTTACAATATGGTCCCTACTTATTTTTATTTAGTTACTTTCTTTTGATTTCTTTCAATTTAGTCCTTATATTTAAAGTTTATCATATTTAGATCCTTAGACTTTTTTAATCTTTTAGAACTCGATACTTTAGATTTTGACCATTTTAATCCCCAAATTTTGATTATACTTTTAATATTGACATAATTAAAGAGGTTAAATAGAGCCTCCATTTTAATTTAGACTTTAAATTAGTCTTTTAATTTAGGGGATAATTCGAGTTGGCCTTCGCGTAAACGTTCGAGGGATCATCTCGGTTATTCGATTCAATAATTAATTAAAACCAAATAGGATTAATATTAGAGCTTACGTTCTTCGTCTTGAGCCCCTAGGTTCTTTAATTTTCATAATTTGACACCGTAGGTTATAAAAATCCTTAATTTATTTTTAGTATAATTAGAATTAAATAAAATTTTGCTTGATTGCATTGTTTTTAAAACTTAAGGCATTGTTCACTTATTAAGGAGTTAATAGTATATCATTCGTGATCGTGCTCAAGGGGTGACTACTGGTAATTCCCTAAATAAGTCGACATCCTTTTCAAAACTGCATCATGATTTTTCTAAAAACAAGGCAATGTTCGGTTATTAGGCACAATAGCTGATCTCCAGCATTTACGCTCGGGGGCGAATGCTATCGGTCTCAATAAACGAATACCCTTTTCAACTTTGCATTTGTAATGATTTTCAAGTTAAATAAAGATTGAATTTAAAATTTCTAATTTTAAATATAGGTTAACCAACTATGTACCAATTTTTGGGCACTTGTGGGGGTGCTAATCCTTCCCCACGCGTAACTGACTCCCGAACCTGATTTCTTGATTTTTGTAGACCCTAAAACTCAGTATTTTATTAAAATAAAATGTTTTATTAAAATCACATGGTTTTTACGGTGTTCCAATCTCACCTTAAATGATTGGTGGCGACTCCTCACATTTCGAAAACCTTTTCAAAGAGAAAACCCCTGTGTCGGTAATCGGCCTTTCCCCGCCCGAGCGAAAAACGGTGTCGACAGCTTGACGACTTCGCTGGGGAGTTTTGTTTTTAAAAACAAATTGATAGTAGAGCCACGAGTTGGTTACCCTGTATTTATTATTTGTAAATTACAAGTTCGATCTTGTTTAATTTATGGTTCATTATATTGTTTCAAAAAAAAATTCTCTCTAATTAATGCTTACACTTTTGTGAAATATTTAGGATTGTTGTATATCATAGCTCTAAACCCGAGCTCAATCCTGGTTTACCTATGTAGGGAGAAACGTCACACCTCACGAGGAGCATTGGGCTTTCTTGTGTGGGTCTGATAAAGTATCTCTAGAAAGCATCCTGAGTTGCTTATCCGGATATCAGATCCGAGGTACTCTTTTAGTGGTGTGATCCCCTGAGCTTAACCTGATTCGCAAGTCTGTAATGGGCCAGAATCAGGGGCAACCTTAACAGGTTGTAAAGATGGCTTGGGAACCTTTGCTAGAACCCGACCTCATTTAGAGAATTTTGTAAGCCTACCCCGCTAGAGCCATGTGGATAGCCTAGGAGAACTAGAACGCATGCGGTTAGGATTATTAATTTTCTTCGTATGCCCTTTTTTAGTCTCAACTTTGAGTCATATTTATTTATTTTTGCTAAGATTACATTTCCGGACTAATCTTTTCAACTAACTTGATTCTTGTTGTCTTGTTTCTACTAACATTGGTTTCCTTTTGTCTACTCTTATTGTATTTTTGCATGAACATGACATATCATTCAAAGATATTGATCCTTAAATGATTGGTCATGTAGAAGGTTCTTGAAAAATAATACCACAATAATGCCTTTCCCTGGGATCAGTAGGATTTCGAAGATGCTTCATGTAGATCGAGTAGCTAGAGGGAGTCTACCTACAAAGGATACGAGCCGGACGTATACCTGCTGAGGTAACAAGTTAAAATCAAGAAGATTCGATGGTGAAGTCAACAATTGAGGATCATGAACCAGCTCAGAATATTTTCGAAAGTAGAAGAAAAAGTAGAAGCTTTGAAGACAATGCAGTTCTCATATGCTCGCAGGAGCTAGGCGACTTGCAGATGGACTAGATTTTCACTTCCCTAGTGTACCGAGATATTGTCGTTTTTTTAAGAATTGTTCTATGAACAATTATTTTTGGATCGATGTCTTGTACATACATTCATTTTGCATGAGACTTGCATTCATCAATACATTGTCGAATCATGCATTAAAGTGTTCATTCATTAAAGTAATGATAATAAGATAAGATTTTCGATCGCAATGATCCGAGTTCACACTGGTAGCAAGAGTTCTTATCATCATTGATGAAAGAAAATGCCTAAAGAAATAGAGGATAAGTTAGCCTGAATTGAGAGAGAACATAAAGATATGCAAGAAGAAATAGAGAACAAGTCTCAGATAGATCTGTTGTACAAGGTGGAAGAAATGTTTAGGAGACATTTGACCACTAGAAAGACCACTGTGGAAGACCCCACACATCCTCTGGGTTTCACACCTGTTCACACTCTTGAGCACATCTCTGCGCATCAAGGAATCTGAACACCAATCTGCTTCACTATCCAGAACCCACAATATAATGTTAGAGCTTCATTCCCCACTGACTGTCCTGCTGCTTCTGGGCTGAAGCCAGGTGAACATTGTACTAATATTGAGGTCCCTGATCAAAATGAATTAGTTAAAAATGAAGAGATTATCCAAAGAATGAAAGATATAGAAGAGATGGTAAAATCCAAGAAGATGGTCAATGCATTCTATGGGAGTGACGCAAGGGATCTAAGCTTGGTTCCTAAACTCATATTACCCCCGAAGTTCAAAGCACCAGACTACGAAAAATACAATGGGAGCACTTGCCCATCGGCCCACCTCATCATGTTCTGCAGGAGAATGACAGGTTACACTGAAAATGATAAGCTTCTAATACATTGCTTCTAGGATAGTCTGACTGGATCGACAGTCAAATGGTACAATCAGTTGACTAGATCCCAGATTAAATCATGGAGGGACTTGGCACGAGCATTTTTAGAACAATATCGTCACGTCACTGACCTGGTACCTAACAGGTGGACGTTGCAAAACATGGAAAAGCGACACAACGAAACCTTCAGGCAGTACGCCCAAAGATGGCACGATGTGGCATCACAAGTACAACCCCCAATGCTAGAGAATGAGGCTACATTATCTTTGTGAATACCTTGAAGGCTCCATATCTGGGGCATCTAGTAGGAAATGCTACAAAGAACTTTGCTGACCTGATCATTTTCGGGGAATTAATTGAGAACGCCATTAGGAATGGCAAGATAGGAGGCTCTGACAATACTGACGTTAAGAAAGGAGTCGATGTCAATACAATGAGTTCTTATTCAGCTAATCGTAGGGCCAAACCTTATAAAATGACCCGAGAGAAAACCCCTATTGGTGAAATTTCGATGACATATGAAGAACTGCTCTCAGTACTAGTTGAGAAGAATCTTGTGACTCCAGTTAGGTCTAAACCGAAAGAACCTCTATTTCCTGAATGGCATGATGCTAATGCAATACGTAGCTACCATATGGGAAGCTCGAGGTATACTAATGAGAATTGTGGGGCATTGAAGCACAAGGTTCAACACTTAATCGATTCAGGGGCATGGACATTCAAAGGATGATATGATATTTTGATGTAAACCGAGAAAAAATCATTGCAACCACTATGAACTTTTGATACACTCGCATATTATCTTGTTTGAATTTCTTTTCTTTCTCTTTTCGTTAAAAAGTTTGCAAGTCACTTGACAATCGAACATTTTAAGTAAAATGCTACCTTATGAGGTTATGAACAAAGAATAATTTTCAGACTAGAAATTCTTTAAATATCCACTGTATTAAAAGTTCTTTTAAGAATCAGAGTTATAGATCTTTGATAAATTGACAATATTGAAAACTGATAAAACAAGGACCCTTGACCTTACCACAGATGATACATTCAAACCCCATACCCTTCTCTTACAGGGACCACTATAGCATTCTCCTCTCATGAGAAAACGACTAAAGGCTTGGCATTCAGGTATGAATAAGAGTGGACAACATGGGGCATCTCTTGTGTATGACGTTGCAAATCTTCCTAGACTACACTTCTGTTGAAGACGTTCAGTGATAATAATAATCTTCACAAATAGAATAATGGAATAAATGAATTTAGTTTAGGTCAGTTGTTTGGGACCTGAACTCTAAATGTGAGATTTCCTGACAATCAAAGACTCCTAGACTATAGCAGGTTCTTCTCGATGAGCTTAAGAAATTTTAAATCTGAATGCTCAAAAAGCTAATAAATTATTACTATATATTATACAATAAAGCTGAGCTATTCCGCTAAAGCAATTGGTTATAGAGGCAACTCAAAAGCCCTGGCTTTATGAATAGATTGCATTTGAATCATGACATTATTCGGATACTTAACAGATTAGTATTTGCTCCACTGTAATTGTCAAGTCAAAGATCTTGTGATGAGACGAACCCTTCAACTAGCCCAATGAGGGCAACTATAAGGTATATACAATAAAGCTGAATTCAGCTAGCCAACAATGGCAAATTAAATCAAATTGATCTAATAATGAGTTTCGATAAAAATGGACTAAGGGAATCGGGGAACACTTGTTATAGTCAACCTCACACAAGCATGCAGAAATTTTATGTTTAGACTGATGTCCCTACACTACATTTGTTAAAGGAAGTCTATGAATCTTGAACAAATGAAAGATTTCAGATGATCAAAATAGAAGTGTTTTAGAAAGTCTAGTGATTGATTATACTAGTTGCGTCATTTTGTCTGCATCTGATTAAAATGCCAAGCCAAAGAAGAGGGGCATGTCGTAAGGTTCACTAGGACCGAAGAAGAGATGACATTTCGATGATTGAAACCTTAGAAACTTAAAGGAGCTAACTTGAAACCAACCCATCAATTTTGACACTTCTCAAAGAGGTATAACTTTGAAAGATTAAAAGAGCTGTTGATTCTCTTGATATTGACTGAACTCATGTTCTGAGATTTGCTTCAATTGTGAGCCTAAAAGAATGACGGTTTCTTAAACGAACTTTCCATATTTTGAAAATAAAAAGAACGAAAATATTTTCAAACAGGACAATCTCTCTGGAGAGTTTAGCCTGGAAATTGATAGAGGCCCCTTAGACCTAGAAACTCAGAATTAGAAATTGGGGTAAAGAATTTGAATGTTAGGGAGTCAGGAAAGCAAATGTTCGCAAAGAAATCGATGGTACACCTTGGTGTGAGAGAAGAATGAAGACGAATAGATTAAGAAGAAAACCAAGATTTCTTAAGCACCTTTTCAGTGCTATTAATTAAGAAAAACATGCATTACACATACATGAATTTGCATCAAACATCCATCATCAGGATAGTTGAATTCAACTACATTTTACAAATCTTTCAGGAAAAAAATTAGAGTAAAAGACAACAAGATTTCCTCTGCAAGAGGGAGCAATCATCTTCAGATTCAACATTTCTAAACAAATTTTTTATCGCTTGAGATAGTCTCATTGAATATGAAGGATTTATTTCACTTCAGACAACTTTTACTCGAAAGAAGATATTTCACTCAAGATTGTTTTTTTTAAAAAGAAGATTTTATCTTGCTTGAGATAGTTTCACTTGAAACATAAAATTTTATCTCACTTGAGATATTTTCATTTGAAACAAAATTTTTTATCTCGCTTGAGATAGTTTCCCTCGAAACAGAAGATTTTATCTCGCTTGAGATAGTTTCCCTCGAAATAGAAGATTTTATCTCGCTTTAGATAGTTTCCCTCGAAACAGAAGATTTTATCTCGCTTGAGATAGTTTCCCTAGAAACATAAGATTTTGTCTCGCTTGAGATAGTTTCCCTCGAAACAGAAGATTTTGTCTCACTTGAGATAGTATCCCTCGAAACAAAAGATTTTGTCTCGTTTGAGATAGTTTCCCTCAAAATAGAAGATTTTGTCTCGCTAGAGATAGTTTCCCTCGAAACATAAGATTTTGTCTCGCTTGAGATAGTTTCCCTCGAAACAGAAGATTTTATCGTGCTTGAGATAGTTTCCCTCGAAACAAAAGATTTTATCTCGCTTGAGATAGTTTCCCTCGAAACAGAAGATTTTATCTCGCTTGAGATAGTTTCCTAGAAACAGAAGATTTTGTCTCGCTTGAGATAGTTTCCCTCAAAACAGAAGATTTTGTCTCGCTTAAGATAGTTTCCCTCGAAACAGAAGATTTTGTCTCGCTAGAGATAGTTTCCCTCAAAACAGAAGATTTTGTCTCGCTTGAGATAGTTTCCCTTGAAACAGAAGATTTTGTCTCGCTTGAGATAGTTTCCCTCGAAACAGAAGATTTTATAAGAAATTACGTTTGATTTTCAAGATTTTCTTGTTGAGTAAGTCCTTCGGGCCATCAGTAAGTCTTTTGAGCATGATGCTTAAATCCTTCGGGTCATCTTTAAGTTTTTCAAGAAAGCAGATAAGTCATTCGGGCCATCCTTAAGACCTTCGGGCAAGATGTTTTCAACATTTCCTTTTCTTGATTCAAGGCATTTCGAATCAGCGACGCCTCACTTGAGGGATCAATTTCTCGCTTGAGATAGTTTCACTCGAAACAGAATATTTATCTCACTTGAGATTGTTTTTCTTAAAAAAAACTATGCCTCACTCAGGGACAAACATTTCCAGTAGAAATATCATGATGAGAAGAATCCGTAGCTTGAATAACTGAAGATGGAGACTCAGCCGAGAGAACGAAGCAAGATGACATCATTTGCAGCAAGGACTCGACGATTTCACAAAAGGAGAAGAATTGGCATTCCCAGTGAAGAGTTCGCAGCTTGACAAGAAGAAACCAAGATAAAATTGGTGCTTTATATCTTTTCTCTATTCCCATTTCACAGTAATGAGCAAAGAGGGGCAGCTATAAGAACCAATATAAATTTATATATTTGCTCTATTCCCGTTCCACTAGACCCTCACCCATGTCCCACGTGAAACACCTTCCAACTTGTGCCCATGCCTCACACATGAAGGTGGTTGTTGCCCATACCTTGTTGATGCACACCAACGCACAACACCCAACAACCTTGTATCCCACATGTAGCTCGGCTCCCCAGCATCCCATGCCTTGCTGCTCCAATGACTACCAACGCCCCACTCACCTGCAAAAATACAGAACACAAGGAAGTGGAATGTTTTTTTATTTGGTTGTAACTGGGTATTTAACCCAAGCAAGCAGTATGTAAAAGGGGTTCGAAAATCCCACAAAAAATACACTGTAAACTCTATTTCCATGCAATAATAGACTTCAAAGGTTGTATTTACTTACTGTTTTTATTTTAGTTATTCGAATGTCTCTTTATTTTTAGATCTGTTCATTCAATTCCAGTAGTTAGATTTTTGTTTCTCGATTAAAACCACGTATCATATCATATTTCCTTAAATTTTTTATTATAATATTTTCTAAAAGAAACCCGTATGCATGTTCGAATATGTACATAAAAAACATTCAATTTTTACATATATGTATTTTTATTATTTTCGAATCTAGTCTAAGTACAAACTAATAACAGTAAATAAAAGTGAAAAATAAAAGGTTTAGATCGAAAAGTTACCTGGTTCGAATGGGGATCGCCAGAAACTGAGGTAGTCGAGCGGTTTAGGGCCATTTTCAGGAGGTTTCGTGTCGTTTTAGAGGCTCTAGGTTCTAAAATAGGCTTCGGGTGGTTAGATCTATGTTTGAGCTAAGTTTAGGGTTTTCGGCCACCGCATACGATGACCGGTGCAGTGGCCGGATCTAGGTAGGGGTGGCCGGCCTATTGTCGACTTGGGAAGGGGAGAGCATTCTCCAAGTTTTTTTCCTTTTTTTTTGTGTATTTTGGTTAAGAGTGAATTAAAAATGGGGAAGAGTTGGTATATATAGGGTATAATAATGGTCTATTTGCAACATAAAACCCTGTAATTTTAGTGTTTTTCATAAAATGGTCATTGTAAGGACTGATTTTGATATTTCACCAATTTATAATACATGCTTTATTTTTTGGTAAATTAACTATTTTAGTCCTTCTAATTTTAGCGTGTTTTTACATTTTAATCACTGGACCTTTTTTATTTTTTTTTATTTTGGCCCTTAGCTTTATTTTATTTTAATTTAACCCTTATTAGTCTTAATTTAGCTTTTGAGTTTAAATTTCTTGCAATATGGTCCCTGCTTATTTTTATTTAGTTACTTTCTTTTGATTTCTTTCAATTTAGTCCTTATATTTAAAGTTTATCATATTTAGATCCTTAGACTTTTTTAATCTTTTAGAATCGATACTTTAGATTTTGACCATTTGAATCCCCAAATTTCGATTAGACTTTTAATATTGACATAATTAAATAGGTTAAATAGAGCATCCATTTTAATTTAGACTTTAAATTAGTCTTTTAATTTAGGGGATAATTCAAGTTGGCCTTCGCTTAAACGCTCGAGGGATCATCTCGGTTATTCGATTCAATAATTAATTAAAACCAAAATAAGATTAATATTAGAGCCTACGTTCTTAGTTTTGAGCCCCTAGGTTCTTTAATTTTCATAATTTGACACCGTAGGTTATAAAAAGCCTTAATTTAGTTTTAGTATAATTAGGATTAAATAAAATTTTGCTTGATTGCATTGTTTTTAAAACTTAAGGCATTGTTCACTTATTAAGGAGTTAATAGTATATCCTCCGCGATTGTGTTCAGGGGGTGACTACTGGTAATTCCCTAAATAAGTCGACATCCTTTTCAAAACTGCATCATATTTTTTCTAAAAATGAGGCAACGTTCGGTTATTAGGCACAATAGTTGATCTCCCGCATTTACGCTTGGGGGCGAATGCTATCGATCTCAATAAACGAATACTATTTTCAACTTTGCAACTGTAATGATTTTCAAGTTAAATAAAGATCGAACTTAAAATTTCTAATTTTAAATATAGGTTAACCAACTAGTTACCAATTTTCGGGCCCTTGTGGGGGTGCTAATCCTTCCCCACATGTAACTAACTCCTAAACCTGATTTCTCAATTTTTCGTAGACCCTAAAACTTAATATTTTATTAAAATAAAATGTTTTATTAAAATCACCTGGTTTTTACAGTGTTCCAATCTCACCTTAAATGATTAGTGCATTTCAAAAATCTTTTCAAAGAGAAAACCCCATGTAGGTAATCGGTCTTTTCCCGCCCGGGCGAAAAATGGTGTCGACACTCTTGATTGTCTTTGTAAAATATCAAAAAGGAAATTTTTTACATCCGCCAATTCATACATCAAAATATCAAATTTACTCTGTTTTCCCTCACCATTATCCCACTCACCGCCATCCCCTACTAGCATCTCTTTTTCCTTCTATTCCCCCACTATCTCTACTATATCCATTGCCTCCTCTACCTTCTTGCCAATAACCTTTAAAATTAAATTACAATATTAATACATTGATTATATTCTTAATATTATTTAATTACATTTATTACCCTTGCTTCGTCAGTCTATCCAACTTCAACTTCACCATCACTCTAACCACCTCTTCCTTCCCCTATGCACGGATGCGTGCCACTCTGGTTCTTTCATATGCCAGCACACTATTACTGTCCGACCAAAAATCGAACAGTGCAACATGCATTTATAATTAAATTTATCATTTTATATAATAATTATACTATCATTTTATATAAAAAAAAACAAAAAAGTTCTTCATCTCATTTTACCTCTAAGATTGTTATGCACCATTTGAGGTATCTCTGAGAGCCCTTTGGAAAGCTGATTATTGATTCAATCAATCTCGAATGGACATATTCAGCCCAATTGAATTCACTTTTCAAGCCTTCATCGCAAATCAGCTTCATATTGTCCTTGCTCATTGATGTATCACCCGTTGGACAAAGAAAGATCCCGACAAGGTACAATAGAACTCGGGCCTTCAAGTCATCCCCCTCGTAAAATCCACTTTTGATTTCCCCTTCAAGTTCAGCATATGTAACCTTCTTCTTCAAATCATATTTGGAGGCAAGTGCTTTACAGTTCTTAGTCTTACTGACTTCTACAACACTTTTGCCTTTATTTTCTACCCCCAAGATGGCTGCAGCACATGAGACCCCCAGAGGAAATGAATAATCATCATATTTAACCATACATTATTGGACATCGAATTACTCCACCAAGGATCGACACAATTCCCTCCCAATTGGTTGATCCCTTACTCCTATCAAAGATCCAAACCTCATTTCTTTCAGCACATTCAATTGCTCTTTCTCCTTAAGGTCTTCAATTAATGAATTCGCTCTTTTTATGCTGCACCTTGTCGACACTTCCTATATTTTTTAAAAATATATAATGTTATTGTTCTTATATATCTTTTATCAAAGTATTTACGAGTTTAATGAATACCTCTTTTCATGTTTTCCTCCAAGCTTTGTATTCTTGTATCTATCTTGACCGTGTCATGTAAGGTTCCTTATCAGCATCAGTCATCGACTTACATTTCTCCAACACATCGTTTTTCACCTAATATTAAGCATAAACATTTCTTAATCAATACATTAACGCTAAATAATACCCAATGTCAATTTCATTTTACATACCGAACCGCTGTGATTGTCAGCTTCCTTCATCCTTTGGCATTCAGTCATAATGTCAACATTTAAAATTTGTAATCAATTTAAAGTTCTTAAATACTTTAATCCAATTACCATTTCAACAATAATAACAAAAATACATTGATACTTACTAGAAGTACATATATTCACCCTTTTGTTGCTTTCGACTCTCAGCCTCAATTTTAAAGTCATCTTTGCCACCAACAATTGCAAGATCCGTTTACTTCATTTTTCCTTCATATATCAGTTTACGCAAATCAAAATCAAATACTGGTTACATACACTTTATTCAATATACAAATATCGATAACTACTCTTGTAGTAAAATGGTTTCCATCAAAAGAATTTGAATGGCCACTACTACAAGTATAAGTACATTTATACAACCTACAATATCATTTTCTACCTATAATATTATATACAATTATCCATATTTATTTTCTACCTATAATATTATATAATCAGTCCTAAATCCTTTTTGGTTTCGATTCGAAATCCCCAAACCAAACCCAAAACCCCTAATCCCTAGTTCCTTCAAACGAATGAGAACACTCAATACTCCAAGTATCGGCACATTTATACAACCTATAATATCATTTTCTACTTATAATATTTAATAAAAGTATCTATATTTATCATCTACCTAGAATATCACTTTTTATTTGTAATCGGTCCCAAATGCTTTTTTACTTCAAAAACCCTAAACAACATATAAAACCCCTATTTCGATTACTGTAATAATAAAAAACTAGGGTTTTGACAACGAACTTTTCGATTCGACTGCAACAACAAACAAACAAACCTCGCTTTAAAAATGTCTTCTGAAATGCAGCAACAATTACGCTTCGATTTCAAAAACTCGGCTGTGTTCTATCTATTTTCAGAGGAAAGTGAGTTATGCCTTTTATATTTTAACCGGATATGTTATTTATATTTAATCGATACAATTACAAATGTCTCAGTACTTTTATGTCAGGTGTCAATACTTTCGATAGAATATTTACCTATTTCTTTTTAAAATATCAATAATTTCTTACGCGTACTTATTAAAGTATCCATACATTCAACATATCTGGTAGCGCTTTATCGGTTTTGTCATAATGAAACTGGTTTTGTCATATTTTTACCTGTTATATTATTGTGGATCGATACATTTTTATAAAGTATCGATACTTTATAGACACTATTACTGTTTTTCTTTTAAATTCCAAAAGTGTCGATACTTATTTCAATGGAATCGGTACTTTCAACATATCCGGTAGCGCTTTACCGGTTTTGCAATAATGAAACCGATTTTTATCATATTTTACATGTTATATTGTTGTGTATTGATACATTTTTATAAATTATCGATACTTTTTAGGCTCTAGTACTACTTTTATTTTAAATTCCAAAAGTGTCGATACTTATTTAAATGTAATCGATACTTTCAACATATCCGGTAGCACTTTACTGGTTTTGTCATAATGAAACCGGTTTTATCATATTTTTACCTGTTATATTGTTGTGTATCGATACATTTTTATAAATTATTGATACTTTTTAGGCGCTAGTACTACTTTTTTTTAAAATTCCAAAAGTGTCTATACTTATTTCAATCATTTCAATACTTTCAACATATCTGGTAGCGTTTTACCGATTTTGTCATATTGAGCCCGGTTTTCTCATATTTTTACCTGATATATTGTTATGCATACATTTTTATTTGTATCGATACGTACCGACAAGCTAAGTTTGCCGGTTGCCAAATTTTTTAATATTTCTTCATGATTTCCACTTACAACATTATTATTACTCAACATTTCCGGTAGCGCTAAACCGACTTTGTTAAATATCTTATTATGTTTCCGGTAACGCCGTATATTAATCGTATATTAGTCCGCCTTTCCTGAAACAACCCCGACTTCCCCTAATGTTTCTCATTCGTACTATACCTATTGATTTTTTTTTCAAATTTATTTACGGCTATAGGAATATCTAAGAACCAATCAAAATCTTGGATTTAATTTTTATATATTATCCAAAAACAACTTCAAATTTATTTATTTTTCCATGATTTATATTATGTAGTATGATAATTATTTTGCAACGTGATAAAAAAATACTATGCATTCTGATTTTGACTATTCTATGCGATAAATATTGAAAATGAATATTATTGAAGTCCATCGTAATAAGACTGAATTTCTTCATGCAGTCAAGCCTGAATATCATATCACTTCACCAAACTGAAGTACTATGAAATCATGATTGATTGATCCTTGCTAGCTTATCCCTTTTAGCTGACCAAGGGGTGAGTAGTTACCAACTCTATCCTTTCCATTGTTATAAAACTATAGGTGTTGCCACTGTTAATCAAATGGGTGGATCAATCGATGGATTCTTAATTCATTGTCTTACGCTCCCAATAAGGGCACTCATTGGATTCTTAATGCATTGTGTCTTCGTTATATATTAACGATTACTCAGCTTGCCTTCCTGCTCCTCCCAATCCCATCATTTTGGAGCTTTGGGTTCATCCTTCATTTGTTCCACCTGCCTTTGTATATCATTTATCTGCGGCTGCATGACAAGCCAAGTTTGCATTTTCTGTCATTTAGACTCTAATACCAATTTATAATTAACTTATTGCAAGTTCAGAAAAGAATTGACAAGAGAGAAGAAAATGAGACGAGAAGACTGATTTCATTCAAATTTTCATATGAGCCTTTTCATTCTTAGTACTATGCAGCTAAATTCTACAGTTGTCATTGTCCTTAGCTGTAACTCTTTGCCCAGGGAGCTGGATTTATTGCCAACCTGCAGTAGTTGCTTTTTTTTCAAATGAAATATCGCTTTCAATATAAAAAAATTAATATCACCTGTAAAACCTGTTATGGTTTCAATATATTCAAAAGTATGCCAGTATCTGACACAAGGGATAATTTTTTTGGTACACAATAGATATGTGTATATTTGAATATAACCAGAAACTGTATCCTTGATTGCCAGATGCAGAAGAGTTGATGCAAATACTTGATGTGCCAATAGTTGGTGGCCTAAAAATGTATGCTATAACTGATCTTCCCCTACTTTTCAGTTATAATCTGTTTAATTTTTGCTACTGTAACCAGTTTGCCTACCCTAACTTCCTCACCAGTTAGCCAGCCAAGTCACAGAGAAACTCTGGTCGATTCACGGACAATCTCATATATTGCTATCACGTTCTCTATAGTCAACAAGAAAATGATACAACATTCCAAGAGATCGGACCGTCTATTTTGGATAACTTCTTGAAGGAAGCGAATGTTGTGCTGCAATAAACGAAGTAAATGTTACAACTGAAGCTCTAACATGCCAGCATGTTTTAGTTTGAAAAAGATTTCTTAGAAATCAATAGGTATGAAATTCATATAGGTGTAGATAAAACATGAAGGTACCTCCACAAATTTTAGCTTGAAATCCAGATTCCCAAAGCGTTGTGTCACCTCATACTCCTCTCGAAGGTACTCGTATATTTGAGCATATCTTGCTTCTCTCCAAGCAATTTCTGATCTGGATAATGAAACAAAACCAACAATTTGGTTACAAAATCCAACTCATGCATCTACTGCTTGGTATTCAAATGCATTAAATGAATAAGAAACGGGAGTTGCTAGTCCTATTTTGACTAACTTCAGCAAGACAATCTTCGAATGACACTAGAGTTGAGAAGTGACATTTGGAGAAGGACCAGTTTCATGCTTGCTGAGCCAAGACATGTAATATCTCACCAATAGGCTGCATAATGTAACTTTAGAGTAAATCCTAGTTTCTTTGATATTACTTTTCAAATAAGAACTCTTGCAGACCCAACTCTCGACCTCTTCGGTGCCATAATTACAAAATAATGTTAAGCCCACCAATATTTATTTATAGGAGACACACCGAATACCGATACGAGATCCTACTTTATAGAAGATTTTCTCGAGGTGCTACAATAATTAATTGAACCAGCACAGTCTTGCAGTCACCAACCCAAGGCATTTTATCAGTACTCTAACAACTCCTCGTGTTACTGCAAGTTTAATGTGCAAAGAATCTTGTAATCACAAGATCACACATGTACATCCAGAATTATTTAGATAGAGGAATAGTAAGGAGAGGATGCAAAAAAGAAAATAAATAATGATCGTCCAAAAGAAAGGGAAGGAGAGAGAAGGAAAGTCACAATTTATTAGGTATTTTTCTTACATCAAACTTTAAATGATTGCACGGTAAACACAGAGCACAATGATCCATAAAAATGTTGGAATATGTAGTTTGGAAAATAAGTTGATGCACTCTGCAGCGTTGTGTAAGGCAAGCAATTTTGCCAGAGATATTACCTCTCAAAAAGACCAACTTTAAGAATTACATCAGCCAAATTTGAATTGGCTTTTCCAACGAGTTTAATGAGCCTTGTCCGATCCATTGTGAAAGTTCCAGTCTTTTCCATTGCACGATTTATGTCAGCCAACCCTTCAACCATCCCATCAACCTGAGAGACATGGAGAAAGACCACAATCAATCTCCAAAGGAAATACCTGGCAGAGTAACAGGCTTTCAAGCCGGGAATCATTTAGAATGGGAAGTATGGTCTCTATGCAAACACCTTTTCTTGTAATAAACTAAATATTTATGCTTCTGTGGAAATTTCTTGTAGTACCTGTGAAACAAAATAATCCAATGCAATGCTTTGACCAAGAACACTTCCGATGACACGGATGCTATCAGTGTCTAAAGTTTTAAGAACAATGTAATCAAGTCCTCCCTGCATATCCTTTGTCAATAATGGCTGCTCTTTTACAGTATAATCTAATGCAAACAGTCAAACAGAAAACAGAAAATTAGTTTGTAATATATGACATTACATGTGCCCCAACAAGAAATGAAAGAAAAAAAGAAAGTAAAAGAATTTACCATCTTTCCTCATTTCTGTAAGCAATCCAGAAGCATGTTTCCTAACCATTTCAAGGTGGCTCTCAACTTCATGGTCCTCAATGTTAAACAAGACAGTAGATCCATACTGAAAAACAACCATATAACGACAGCTGCTGGCTTTCCTTCTAATTCCAAGTGCCTAAAGTCAATTGGACAAAATATATTTGTTCAATCAAACACTAACAAAAGCTATTGGCAAACTTGGCAGATACTCACAAAGATAACGCTTCAAGTTCATCCTAAAATGTTAGTCAACTCATACCATTCTTAATGAACAACACCACATTTGCAACTTGGTTAATAGAGGAAAAGAGTATTGAACTGTAGAGATAAATGAACAAACTTAAAAAGAAGATTGTTCCTTTTTATTATTTAATTTACAGCCTTTATAAGGAGAACTAAGTACAAATAAAGAAACAATCCCTAAAAATCAGTATCTTCCTAAGAATTAGAGACTAAGATTAGATCCTACTAGTCAAGGTAACTCCTAGGACTAAGGTAAGTATTTTGTCCTTAATCTTAGGAATGCTAAGAGTCCCCCTCAAGCTGGAGTGTAGATATTTATCAAACCCAACTTGCCGATGAGCTCCTCGAATATGTTTCTGCTCAAGCTTTTAGTTAGCAAGTCTGCAACTTGTTGTATGGTAGGTAGGTAGGTGATGCACACTTCTCCTGAGTTAGTTCTTTCCTTGATGAAGTGGCGATATATTTCTACGTGTTTGGTGCGATTGTGGTGAACAGGGTTATGAGCTATGCTGACAGCTGCTTGGTTGTTACAGTACATCTTTATAGGTCTAGTGTAGAGCACTTTTAGTTCTCCCATTAGTCGTTGTATCCAAATTCCTTCGCATATGCTATGGGATAGTGCTTGATACTCTGCTTCTACGCTGTTGCTTGTTACAACTGACTACTTTTTTCTTCTCCATGTCACAAGATTGACCCACACATAGCTATGGAAACCACTTGTAGAACGTTTGTGATTAACAGACCTTGCCCAGTCTGCGTCAGTGTAAATTTCCACACTTCGGTTGGCAGTTTTCTTGAAGTGTAGGCCTTTACCAGGAGTCCCCTTTAGATACTTTAAAATTTTGTAAGCAACTTCCAGCTGCTTCTCTCTTGGGGCATGCATGTACTGACTGATAACACTCACACCAAAGGTTATGTCTGGAAGGGTGAGAGATAGGTAGACGAGTCTTCCTACCAGTCGTTGATATCTCCCCTTGTCGACTTCTTCTCCATCTCTATCAGTTCCCAATTTAAGATTAAATTCCATAGGAGTTTTAACTGGTTTACACCCTAACAACCCAACTTCAAACAATAGATCAAGAATATACTTTCTTTGGGAGATGGAAATACATGTTTCAGACCTTGCTACTTCCATTCCAAGGAAGTACTTAAGGTTCCCCAAGTCCTTAAGTTCGAATTCAGCACTAAGAAATTCTTTGACTTTTAATTTCTTTTGAATCATCCCCTGTTAATATTATAACATCCATATAAACAATAAGGATGTAGTATTTCCCACCTTTCGAATGCTTGTAAAACATGGTATGGTCTGTCTGCCCCTAGGTGTAGCTCCTACTGATCATAGCTTTGGTAAATCGAATGAACCATGCCCTTGGAGAATGCTTCAGCCCATATAAGGACTTCTTCAACTTGCATACTTGGCCCTTGCTTTCTTCAAACCCGGGTGGAAAATCCATGTATACTTCCTCATTTAACTCTCCATTGAGGAATACATTTTTTACATCCAATTGAGTCAAAGGCCAGCCCATGTTGACAGTTAGAGATAGAAGAACTCGAATGGTGTTTAGCTTGGCAAACGATGCGAATGTCTCGTCGTAGCCTAGGCCATAGGTTTGGGTGAAATCCTTACCAACGAGTCGAGCCTTGTGTCGGTCAATACTACCATCAGGTTTAAACTTTGTAGTCAAAGATCCATTTGCATCCTACTGTCTTCTTCCCACTAGGTAGATTCGAGACTTCCCAAGTTTCATTTACCTTGAGAGCCCTCATTTCTTCCATCACAGCATTCCTCCACTCAACAGATTCAAGAGCCTCTTCTATATTTTTTGGTGTTTCTACATAATCAACATAAGACACAAAAGATTTATAAGACTTAGACAACAGGGAAATAAGGTGTTGAGTGCAACTTCTTTTTCCCTTTCGAACTGCAATTGGAATATAAATGGATGGCGATAGAGGTGAGGCTTTTGTTTTAGAATAGTCATCTATTGGGGATGAAATTGGCACTGTTGTCTTAGTTTCAGGAGAATGCCGTCATGGAGAATAAGTCCGCAGTTCTGGAGCTTGTTCTTGCCGTCTCTTTGGATCGAGTGGTTGTTGCTCATTGATCGTGCTTATTTCTTGTTGCATAGGGGAACCAATGTCTAAATCTAGAACTACAATGACACCCTGATTTGTAGGCTTGTTGGTGATAGTGGTGGTAGGATCAGGAGGTATAATGAGGCGGGAGTTAAGGGTCTCCTCTTCATTGAGAGTCTCCCCCTGAAGATGAGTTGTTGCAAAGTATGGTTCATTCTCAAAAAAGGTGATTTGTATCACTTAACTTTAACTATATTCATATTTTGGTCATTAAATTTTAAATTTTTTATATTTAATCACTATTTTTGTACATTTATCACTTAGATATAAAATCAGAAACAAATAAAGTGATTTGTGATGTTTTTCGTTAATTATTTTATCATATTACCAAAACATATAAAACTTTTAAAGTTTTCATGCTGTCATTGATATTGTCATTTTTTTTAGAGAAAATAACCTCAGTGACCAAAAATCCCATATAATATACGATTTTAACCGACTTTTTTCGGATTTGCCAAAATGACCAACAAAATCGCAATGCGATCGCTAATTCGCAACGCGATCTCCATTATCGCAAATCAGTTTCCAGATTCGCAACGCGATTATGACTATCGCAATGCAATTTTCCAATTTCGCGTTGCGATTTTCCCAATTCGCAATGCGAATAAGTAAATCGCAACGCGAATTTGGAAAATCGCAATGCGATACTGACTATCGCAATGCGACACTGACTATCGCAACGCGATAATACAAAATATCAACGCAATACTGACTTTCGCAACGCGATACTGACTTTCGCAACGCGATACTGACTTTCGCAATGCGATTCTGACTTTCGCAACGCGATTCTGACTTTCGCAACGCGATTCTGACTTTCGCAACGAGATTCTGACTATCGCAACGAGATAATACAGAATCGCAATGCGATTTTCAAACTTCGCAACATGTTTTAGTTTCGCAACACAAATATTTTGGATATATATCTACGCAGCAGCAATAACTCATAACCTAAATCCCTAAATCACAACTCATTCCATCTCCATCTATCACTCTCTCCGGCGACATCCGTTCCTATATCCGTTCCTACATCCTTCCCCATCCGACAACAAGTCTTAGTTTCGCAGCTCGTTTGTTTAGTAAATTAATTTACAACCATGAAATCATCTAATGTTGATCATGTTTGGATAGATTTGTGTTTTGGAGGGTCATGGGAGAATGTTCATGGTGTTTTACAATATATGCCTTTACCCATGAATCTTCAACTAAAACTGTCATTAAAAAAGTTAACTTATGAAACTCTAATGTTACGTGTTTCAAAGAAATTGAATTTAGAGCCCCTAAGTGGATTTAGGATATCTTATCAGAGAAATGGTAAAGTTTATTTGTTAACCGACAATGAAGATGTTGAACGATTCATTGCTTACATTAGTGTTTCAAGTGATGATGTTACATTGTATGTTGTTGAACCTAGAAGGAGTATTGTTGGGTCAGTAGCGTGTAGTAATCAACTAAGTTTTTCTCAAAACCCACAACCTTTCTCTAATCCAAATCCCAATCAACTTTCAGCACCAAATTTCGGTTTTCGTATTGACCAATTAGACGATGATGAGCCAACTGAAAAAATTGTGAGTACTAGTCAGTATTCGAAATTTGATCTTGGTCAATACCCGAACTTTGATATTGGTCAATACTCGGATTTTGATGATGTTTCAGAAGAAGAAACAGACCCTGCGTGTAATGATTTTGATATTGGTCAATACCTGAATTTTGATGATGAAACAACCGTTGTCGAGGAAGATGTTGTTGATGATAATGAGGAGGAAGTTACGACTGTGAATGAACATGTTGAACATCCATTATGTAATTCATATAATCCTGAAGAAGAAAAAGAAGAAGAAAAAGTCCCCGAAAAGAAAATGCCACGGGAGTATAACTGGAATATGCCAGAATTACTTCAGATACCGGAAGAAGAGTTGGTAAAGAAAGCAGTTGATTGTTACACAAAATTTATTCGTATCAAGAAAGATGATTGTTTTGATACAAAGGAAGACTTGAAGATAGCTTTGTATACGAAATGTGTGGAAGATGGCTATCAACTAAAAGTTAACAAATCAAGCAAAGATCGTTTCGAAACAAGGTGTATGATTGACAAAAACTGTACGTGGCGTATGATTGCAAAGAGGATAAAAGATTGCGAAATGTTTCAAGTTAGGACTTTTATTGATAAACATACATGTTCAAGAACCCAAGTTTTTCCTCACCATAGACAGGCAAACAAAAAGGTGTTGGGTGGTTTTCTGGCTGAGTTAATGTTTTTGAATGGCAGGGTATATCGGGGACATGAAATTATGACTGACATGAATGCTCGGTTCAAGATTAGTATATCATATTATCAAGCTTGGAGAGCCAAATGTTATGCCTTGGAATTGTTGAGGGGGTCGCCAGAAGCATCGTTTGCCCAAATGCCGGCTTATTGTCACAATTTAAAGCTGAAAAATCCTAGGTCGGTAACTCATATCAAAACAGATAGAGATGGACACTTTGAGTTGCTGTTTATCGCCATTGGTGCTGCGGTTAGTAAATCAATATAATTCTGTTGACTCATTTTTGTTAGTTACATGCATTTCACATTTAAATGATTATATTTCTTGTGTATATTATTTTGTAGATTCGTTCGTTTATTACTTGCATGCGCCCAATTATTATAGTTGACGGAGCACATTTGAAAGGTCGATACCTTGGAGTAAACTTATTAGCAGTAGCCATGGATGCTAACAATGGGATATTGCCAATAGCTTACGGGGTTGGCAAATCTGAAACCTCTGATTCATGGACATGGTTTATGGGGCATCTTAGGGATTGCATAGGTCCTATTAGCAATCTGACAATCATATCCGATAGGGCAAACTCAATTGACAACGTTGTTAGAAGGTGTTTCCTAGATACTTTTCATGGACTTTGTGGTGTTCATTTGTATAGAAATCTAAAATCAAGGTCTACTGGTATAAAAAAGCACAAATGGACATACTGGAAGGCTGTAAAAGCTTATCGGGAAGTGGATTTCAATAAGCATATAAACTGTTTAAGACGTATTTTGCCTCAGTGTGCTCAAACACTAGAAGATGTCGGGTTTGAAAGATGGTAAAGAGTACATCAACTTGGAGCAAGATATGGTTTCATGACATCTAATAGTGCAGAATCAATCAACGCTCTAAGTCGTCATTCCCGGAAATTACCCATTACTATGTTAATGGAGTTTTTTCGAGCCTCTATTCAACAGTGGTACTACAAGAAAAGAAACCATGCAGGTATTATTTCTTTGAATTCGTAACTTATCATATATTTTACTAAGTATTATTTATTTAAATTTACAGGAACATTGGAACATCGTGTTACACCATGGACTGAAAAAAAGATAACGAAACATGTTATGAAGTCAACGTCATGGAGAGTTGAACCATGTTCAAACACTTTGTTTGAAGTACTGGATAATAACTTAAATGGGCTTGTCGATCTAAATGCAAGGACGTGTAGTTGTATGAAATGGCAAACATCTGGTTATCCGTGTGGCCATGTTATAAAAGTTGCTCTTCATCTAAACCAAGATGATTCAAGCACATACGCTATGGATTGCTACACTACAGAAGTATATCGACAGACTTATGCCGAGATTGTCTACCCTATTCCACATCCTTCTGAGTGGGACATACCAGATGACTTACAAACAGTTTTTCCACCAGCCATGGACAGAAAGCTACCTGGCCGACCAAAAAGTCACGATCGTATACCGTCTAAGGGTGAAGAGAAAAAGAGATCGACATGTAGTCGGTGCAAGGAAAGTGGTCATACAAGGTTGACATGTGGTTCACCAGTGCCATCACAATCATCTTTTCCTCTACCAAAATATGGATCCTCATCAAAATCCAAAGCTCATATGGTGTCAAGCAAAAGGCAATCAAAATCGCAATCATCTTCAAAATCCCAATCACAACCGGCTTCACCTTTTCGGACTGTTAACTTAGGCGATTTTTAAATGCAAACGTTGTATTATATGTATTTTATGTGTGCACTTTTAACATTTTCAGTTAGGTATGTATTAGTAACTTGAGTTTGAACATTGTTATGATCTGTTCAGTTGTTATCACTTATTAGACATTCATTTGACTATCGCAACGGGGAAATCGCAACGCGAAAATGGCTATCGCAACGCGAAAATCGCAATGCGAAATGAAAATCGCATTACGATTTTCTCGTTGCGATTTTCATTTCGCATTGCGATTCTCTCGTTGCGATAGTCAGTTTCGTGTTGCGATAGTCTGTTTTGCCTTCAACATAATGCATATTGAAAATCAACAAATCAACTATTACATTTCAATCAATTAAACAAGCACAAATAAGAATTATGTACACATCAATTAAACAAATCAACATTTACAAATCATTTTTTACAAATCAATTAAACAATCAAAAAATAATAATAATTCTTATTTCCTCATCAATTATTGAATCAATGAATCAACTTTTTCACCCGTACATCCATTTCACGCAGCTCACTTAAAGATTAACCTGCAGAAACCAAACATTTGCTCAAACAAGACTTCCTACACATCTAAAACCTACAAACAGCAAATTATTGAATTCTAGGTACTTAACCAAACATTTTCAAACCAAAAGGAGTATATATGTTAACAAAACTTGCATTTGACTTACCAATTAACAATGGATATTTTCATAACGCGGATGCAGGTAGGCAGCGTCTCGAATATATCGCTCTAGCCATATAATGCCGAAACCACAAGCCTACTACAGCTCTATCTCTATCGGCGGGAGGTAGAAACTCTGTGCTTCCCGTCGTCAAACGCGACAAGCACATGCATACGAGAGGACCACAATCCCCTCTGGCTCCCGGCGATTGTTGTGGCACGGTCTCGTCTCTGACAACTGTGACATTGAACTTCTTTGGCTTCTTGTGTCCAGAATGAGTCCAATAATTAATCCCATCCAAGAACTTAGCCAAATGAGAGCTCCATCCCTTGATAATATCTCTCAAATCAGACAGTGATATGTAATTTATCATGCTGTCATATACTATTATCTTCAGGGATGGGAGCTGAAGTTGGACGAGAAGCCAATGACGACGTTCCAAAACAGGGATAAACACATGCAATCATAATTAATAATTCATTTATTTGCGCACTTATTTATGAACACCTTTAAAAAATTTAAAAAATAAACACTAACCTTTTCGACCTCCCACCATGCAGGATAAAGTTTAGCTTGTCCATTGCCCAACGAAAATGATTCATCTTGTTGATTCTTCAAGTGAACTGCGTGAAAAGCCGTCGGCATTATTGTATATCGTGAATTTCTTTTATTTTTCCTAAGCTTCCTTATTATTAGAAGACGTGACACCCACGCATCGATATGCTGTTTTACAAAAAAAGACATATATTAGTGAATTACATTAATTTTAAAAAAAATTAATCAAAATCATATATAAGACAAATATAAGACTTACCTCCCCATCGAAATAGCCACTGTCTTCAACCCCTAATAACACACCCCACCAAGATCGATTAAGCAATAAATACATCTCATCGTTGAGTTTGCTTATGTCAGTGTAATACCCTTGGCTCCGCTCATGTAGATAAAAATCAACTGCGGTCTTAGCCCAAAGGGTATTATCCAGAATTGTTTCCGGTAATTGTCTCATCTCCACTTTAGATACCGGAAGGGTACTAGCCGATAACTCATACGAGAGCCAACTCTCATCCATCATGTCCGGCAACGGTGGGGGTTTCTCAATAATTTGATATATTACCCCATGTGAATCGGGCTCTGGAATGGTGGGAGGGACCTCTTCAACGATGACAGTGGCCTCTTGAATGGTGGGGGGACTCTTGAGGGATGATAGGGGCCTCTTGAACAATTGGAGGGGACTCTTGAGGGATGACAGGTGAGTCAGGCTTCTTCTTGCGGAGTCTTCGCACCATTGGGGTGAACGGAGACGTAATAGCACGTGCACGCCGTCTGATGCGTGAACTCCGTCGTACAAGGAAAACCCGACGTAAAGCATCCACCTTATCGGGCCGCTAAAAAAAATTAATACATAAATCAGTAAATAAACAAACATGATATTAAACAAAGACAAATATGTTTCAAACTTGCATTGTATTCACCCAAGTCATTATTCTATCATAGTTCACAAAATGCATCAGATAACATTCCAGAAGTAAGCACTTATATAAACATTTAAAAGGACAACATATATAAACATTCCAGAGAAGAATAGTTTACTTTCGCAACACGAAACTTACTTTCGCAACGCGAAAATGACTATCGCAACGCGGAAATGGCTATCGCAACGACAAAATCGCAATACGAAATGAAAATCGTAACGACAAAATCGCAACGCGAAACACAAATCGCATTGCAATTTTCATTTCGCGTTGAGATTTTGTCGTTGCGATTTTCATTTCGCATTGCGATTTTGTCGTTGTGATTTTCATTTCGCATTGCGATAGCCATTTCCGCGTTGCGATAGTCATTTTCGTGTTGCGAAAGTAAACTATTCTTCTTCTGCAAATTGAAACTTGAATGGATTGCATTACTTCAACCAAAAGACAAAAACAAAACCAAAAACAAATACTAACAAAAACAGTTTAGCAGTATTGGCAGCAACCGAATGAATTTATTAAGCAATCTAAGTGAAATAGTTAATCTAAGTGAAATTACGAGTAAATTTATCATCAAGTTAAATATGAAAAATCTTAAACTTACCTCGTTGCGTAGAGTATGAACCTCATTCTACAACGATGCTACCATCTCACGTAGAGTGGCTACCTCACCGCGTAAAGTAGACACCTAAACACGCCATACACCATCGTCTTTGCGTAAAGTACCGACCTCCTCACACAAGGCATTGACCTCATCACGTAACTCCCCTAACTCATCCCGTGGAGCTGGAGGTGGAGAACAGGGAGATAAACGTTGTGGCATCTTTGCCGGTCGCCTATCTTGCGGTGATGGTGGAGAAGAGGCTCGATGATATGACAGAATAGGTGATGGCTGTCATTGTGGAGGTGTATAGTCGGGTCGATCAGGTGATGGCTCTGGGTGAGGTGATAGCTCTGGGTGAGGTGATGGCTCCCGAAGTGGAGGCTGCTCATCATCCGTGCCATCAAAAAAACGCTTACTAGCTTGCCACCAATCAATGGGAAGGTCAGCTTCCGTGGGTGTCAGCCTCTGTAATGGAGTGTTGGCCTCCTAACAATATAAAAGCTCAAACAAAGTTAAACGTGTACTAGTAATAACTTGTTTATAAACATATGGTAGTATTTATGTTAACTTACATTATTTATTGTCGTATACCGTAGTAAATCTTCCCATTGCAAGGTCCGTTTCCTCTTCCAGGAAATAGCCCTGGGAATATCATTTGAAGTTTTTATTGCATATGTCTTCATGGCGGGAAAGGCCTCAAATATCCAAATCTACAAACAATATAATAACAAACATTAGTAATTGTTAAATAATTACTTATAATTTTGGAAACATTATATAAAAATTCTTACCTTAAAGGCCCAAATAAAGCTTGTCAAAGTGTATTTGGAACCATTGCCATACAAACTTTTTCTATCATCCAAGGCAGACGATAACTTATTCCATGTAGCTTTCCATAAATACGAGCCCCACGGAAACAGGTTCCACGCATTTAGGTCTTCTACCAATTTTCTTAGATCATTCGGAATAGGTTGTCTGGCCTCTCTGCCTAAAAAGCTGGCATGCAAAAGTATTAGAAGGCATACTCGGACAACATCGACGTCATCCATCCGAGTAAAACCATTTTTCTTATTCAATAATCTCGTCAGGTCTTCCATGTGTAGATTCGGCCTCTCCAGCTCAGGAAAAACCCGGGATAACCATGATGGGCGGGTAATGTGTCTAGTGTACCGACCTACATCATCGTGTCCGAAGCGTAGACCGGTGATTAAGCAAAACTCATCCCACCCAAAACATGTATACGCCGGTGGAAAATCAAACCATATCTCTTCATCACGACGTTGTATAGTATCTGGTAGATCGCTAGTCATGGTTTGAAGAAACAGGTGTGTCAACATCACATCTCCACCGGGATGTTGTACTTTCAGCCATGGCCCGAAGCAAGTATCCTCAAACATTTTTTTTTTGCGCAGGTGAAAGCTTCGACGCAATTGTTTTGGCCAGGCTGACTTTATTTCTTAAGGTCAATTGAGCCGAATAAAAGTTCTACAAAAACAATAAACATACTAAGTTAGATATACCAAAAACAATAATAAACATAAAGAGTAGTAGTTTATTCTTCAAACTTAAATTTGCAACACTGTGAATTTCGTATTTGTCTTTGTTTTTTGGTTCAAGTAATGCAATTCATTCAAGTTTCAATTTGCAGAAGAAGAATAGTTTCTGAAAATGAAAATCGCAATACGAAAATGACTATTGCAACGCGTTGCCAAAGTCAGTATCGCGTTGCCAAAGTCAGTATCGCGTTGCGATTTTCCCAATTCGCGTTGCGATTTACTTATTTGCATTGCGAATTGGGAAAATCGCAACGCGAAATTGGAAAATCGCATTGCGATAGTCATAATCGCGTTGCGAATCTAGAAACTGATTTGCGATAATGGAGATCGCGTTGCGAATTAGCGATCGCATTGCGATTTTGTTGGTCATTTTGGCAAATCCGGAAAAAGTTGGTTAAAATCGTATATTATATGGGATTTTTGGTCACTGAGGTTATTTCTTTTTTTTTATTATTCTAAAATATCGATGAATTTATTTTATTATTCTTTGTTATTCTATTAATTTAGATTTTTTTAGGATATATTTAAAATTTTATATCCCAAAATTTAGAGAAAACGACTCTAATCTATAATCCGTACTTTCGATAATTGTGGAATCAAAATATATTACTTATCTTTGTTAAAATTAAAAAAAACTTAAACATCAGAAAAAAAAAAGTTAAGTTAAAGAATTGAGAAGAATGATTTCAAGGGTACTTTCAGAATATTTTTTAGAAAAATTAAGACACTTTCCTGATTTTTTAAAAGATAAATAATATACCGTAATATTATTAAATAATTAACTAAGGAATAACCAAAAATAGAATTATATTAAAGTTGAACAATTAAATTAAATTTTTTAAAATATAATTACTTTATAATATTAAATTACGGCCGTGATTATAATTGTAGCTGCAGTAGTAATTATAAATAGGGTAATCTATGTCAAATGTCACTCATCTTTAAGCTCGGGCTCGAAAATGTCATCGACGTTTCAATTTTGCCAATTTTAGCGCTGACGTTTATGTTTCACTGCAATTTTGCCACTCCGCCGTTAATCCGTTAACGGGACGATGACATGGCATTTTTTTTCCGTGACGGCGATGACATGGCCCCCTCGTCAAAACGACGTCGTTTTGATGCTTAAAAAGTTCAAAACGACGTTGTTTTGTTGATAAAAAATATGTTTTTCATGAGATTCGAACCGCAAACCTTTAGAATCCAAATCTAAATACCCAACCACCAAGCTAACTTAAGAACTTGCTATAACCTTAACAAAACTATTATAAAATGTTCATCACTACCACTGTCACCCTCATTATCTTCCTCATTATCTTCTCTTAAAAACTTAAGAACTTTGGAATCGTGTGACGCTTCAGATGGTGGAGCTCACTAGGGAAACGAGGGATGTGATGATCGAGAAGGACAGCTTTCGAGAGTTTTCGAGGAGTATTTCCGAGCTGGACGTGTTTTTGGTGTCATTAAGTGTATGGAAAATAGAAGCTGCCAGGGGATCAAACTTTACCAAGGCGACACTGGAGAAGTTGAGTGGCTTGTTACGAAAAGCTTCCAAGATAATCGATGATTATAAGTCCGGTAGCCGTCTTCGGTTCTTGCTTTACTCGTATTACAAGGTCTCTAAAGATATTGCCTCAACCATTTCCTCGTTGCAGCTGGCTAATCTTGATATGGCATTGAACTTGAAGAGCATTAATGATGAGGTTATTGATAAGCTCAATACGATGGAGTTTCGAGTGGCAGTAGCGACCGAAATGATTGCTGCAGAAATAGAGAATTCGGTATCCCAAAGCAGTAGAAACCGAGACAATGCTGTAAAGCTTCTAGAGAAGATCGCCGAAGCTGTTAGTGCTAATGCTGATGCATCTTTAGTACAAAATGAATTGGCACTTCTGAAGCAGAAAAAAGAAGAGATAGAAATTCAAAAGAAACAAGCAGAGGCGCTTCAGCTTTCCCAATTGATATAGTTGTTGTATAATATCAAAATCGTTTCGAGTCCACAAAGCGAGGAGACCCTGACATATCATAAGCAATACCCTATTGGTTCCTTCATATGCCCATTGTGCAATGAGATGATGGTTGATCCGGTTGTAATCATTTATGGCCACAGCTTCGAACGGAAAGCGATACAGAGATACTTCTAGAGTGGAAAGAAGGATTGTCCTACTTGCAAAGAAGAGCTTCAAAATTTGGAGCTAACACCAAATGTTAACCTTCGATCCTCAATAGAAGAATGGAAGAAAAATGATATGGATTGGAGATTTCAAGCAGCAGTCTCTCGAATCAACTCCGATGATCATATGAGGAAAAACAAAGCCTTGGATGATATACAGGTTCTCGTGTAAACCCCTCAATATACTGTGAGAGCTATAAAGGAGGGGATCATCCCGAAGTTTGTCAAATCATTAAAAGATGGTAGGGCTTAACGCCATGGCAGCTGTGAAATGCCTTTATTACTTAGCTAAATACTGCCATGATCATAAGGTAAGAATTGGATTTGTGTTTTTACTTTTAACATGTTGAATATCAAATGTTTGAAGAGTTCCTTCTTGGTTGCAGCAGGAGATAATGAGGGTGACGGTGGTAATGATGAACATTTATAATAGTTTTGTTAAGGTTATACCAAGTTCTTAAGTTAGCTTGGTGGTTGGATATTTAGATTTGGATTCTAAAGGTCTACGGTTTGAATCTCATGAAAAACATATTTTTCATCAACAAAACGACGTCGTTTTGACGAGAGTGCCATGTCATCGTCGTCACGAAAAAAAATGTCATGTCATCGTCCCAGATTAACGGCGGAGTGACAAAATTGCAGTAAAACATAAACGTCAGTGCTAAATTGACAAAATTGAAACGTCGATGGCATTTTCGAGCCCGAGCTTAAAGATGAGTGGTATTTGACATAGATTACCCTTATAAATGTTATGGCGTGATTTATTTTTTAAAATTAATTATAAATTTTATATTATAATTGCAGTTACTATTGCATAATACGATGATCTCAAAAACATATTAGAGTAGAATCGTTACATTATATTCTGCTCGCAATTTAATATTACGACTACGAGGGACCCAAACAGGTATATGGTCAAAATTATTGATAAAATAATTAAAATTTGTAATTTAGCCTTGTATTATTTACGACATTTGGGCGGGTTTTGCTTCAAAAGCAGCTCAAGTCAAAACTAGTACCAGTTGCGGGATATTATCGCTTAAAATATTAATTAATTGCTTTCCCTTCTTCGCCTCGAGGCGAAGTTTCCCTTCTGTTGTTAACTTTGTGAACATTCGGAGAAGTTCAATCGACCGACCGACCCTCCCTCGATCTGGTGAGTACTTTTGCATTCAAAGGCACTTACTTTTTTTCCTGTTTAATATACAGTATACCAAAAAGCTTATGCCCTTTACCCGTTCGATGAAACGTCTGAAATAGTATTTCGCTGAAGCCCAAGTAGAAAATTGGTAAATTCTGTTATCGGGAAGAAGAAATGGACAGCGTACGACAAGAGAAAATACGGAAGTTTGAAGAATTTGTTGATCGCCGCCTTAAACCGGATCTTGTTCGTGCTATTGGTGAACGGTATGAAATTTTTCTATATATATATATATATATATGAACAGAAAAAAAGGAAAGGGAATATCAACATTGCTGATTATATTTTCCCCCATACTTTTGCAGGGATAAGGTTTTTGACCAGCAAAAAATTTTGTATCCTTTTATTTAGAGACGAGTTTTCCCCCTCCCAAATAAGGACACAATTGCTTAAAAATTTTCTGTGCTAAATCATTTCCCTTAATTGGGTTTCTTTTTTTCTTGCTGAAAGATAGAGCTTTATATATGTTTACTTTGACACTTTGTTCTGTAGCTCGGATTTGCGGAAGAACATAGAAAATTTAGAGAGAAACAGTGTAACTAATCTTCGGACAGTGGTTAATCTTGGGTCTGAAGTGTACATGCAAGCAGAAGTGTAAGTCTTCTGTGGACTATGTCTTTTGTTTTTGGTGTCTTAGCATATAGCCGTGTATAGTTTGCATACACGCTCACTCCATTATTCCTTTCAGCATAACAATTTACTGCAATTTATGCATTTGTGTAGTGTTTTTAGCAGTCTTCTCATTTTTCGTTTTAAGTTAATAGGCCTTCTACTTGCTACATTCATGAATAGAGTTGTTCAACAACCAGTAAGGTATTCTTTTCCCGGGGTGCCTATGTCTGGTTTTAGCCTCGGGATTTTGCCTCCCGGCCCTTAGGAGGGTGCCAGGAGCTCCCTGTTGATGTAAACCACGATTCTTGGATCGATTGGAGAGCCACGGAACGCTCACACTAAGGGGAACTTATCTCGCTCATGGTGGGGTTCGATGCCATGTCCTTACACTTAAAGGGCATTTTCAATGGCACAATGTGCGAGATAAGTTCCTGTTGGTGCGAGCGTTCTGCGTCTCTCCAAACAATCTCCACGACTCTCCAAACGGTCCAAGGATCGTGTTCTATATCGACAGGGTGCTCTTAGCACCCTCCTAAGAGTCAAGAGACACAATCTCGGGGATAAAACCACACATAGGCTCCTCGGGAAAACAATACCTTACCAGTTGGTTGTTGGGGTTCTGACCAAATAACCGGGAAATCCCTCAACTCTATGTGTTATCTATTTATATTTATTTTGATGTTTGTGTGCTTGTGGTGTTTTGGGGGCTTCCTTTTGACGTTTACAGGCCTGATACACAACATATATTTGTGGATGTCGGACTTGGGTTCCATGTGGAGTTCACCTGGTCAGAAGCATTGAAGTTCATCTCATTGAGGGAGGAAAAGCTGGAGAGGTATATATGATTTTTCTTAAATTGATCAAGCTGCTTTGTTTGGAAGCTCTGTATGTCTCTTATTTGCTTATAGCCTTAAGCACAGAACTACTTCTCAGTTCTCATAGCCTACTTCTTTCTAATTAGTCATAATTTACAGAAATGCCACGAATTATTCATTCGCATCGCAAGGATCATCCTTTTAATATCCCGATGGTATCTATCAATGCCACTATAATAGGAATCTTAAGACTTCATTCATCATCTCCTATATTTCTAGTATGATGGATTGAGAAGCTGGTTTTGCCAAACTCAACTTTTTCTTCATCACTTTAGGTGTTAATTTGGCCTCAATCATCAAGATAGTTCCATAGTTGAGGTTAAAGTTGAAGGAACACAAATAGGCTTTAGCCTCTACAATGGAATATGATCATAAGATTCAAACCCTTCACATTTTAAGCTGAGATTTACCGAATTGTAAAGCTTATTCTCAACTGATTCTTTTGTCTTTCTCTCAAGTGATCTTTTTTTCAATTGCACTATGCAGGCAACTGGAGGAGTATACCCACTTAATTGCATCAATTAAAGCACAAATTAAGCTGGTATGTTTTAAAGATTTGTATTAATGGGTTACCGTTCTGTTTTGGTTGGCATTAGCAATGATCATATACACTCACTGCAGGTTTGTGAAGGAATCCGAGAGTTGCTTCAGATCCCGGGAGAGAAAACCGCAATAGGGCGCGTTTTTTAGCATCTGCAACTAGAATATGTATGAATTTTGTTAACTTGTCTTAACGAGTAACATTGTTTCTTGAGAGAAATGAAATAGAGCATAAAGAAGTGAAACTTTTTCGCTTAATCCCATTTTCCACTGATGCTACCTTTGCATTCAATTTGCACAAAGATTTCGCATTGATCTGTTTGAATCCATTTCAAACAAGGTTTTCTTAAATATGGATTTTACATGAAAAAAATAGGAATCAAAGTGGTTATTTTATCAAACGTTAGGGGTGAATTTTAACATTATACATTTTTCTTTATTTTTTGTGTTTGGGTCTTGGACGGGTGTAAGTTAGTGGTTTTTTTCCCAATAGGGCACCCGTTTAAATTATTTAGCCCAATTGGGCACCTCAAAAATTAATTTGGGATACGACATTTTCTACAGTCCAGGGCAAACTCGTCATTTCGAAGTGAAGAGTTTCATGGGATATAAATTTTATATTTTGGGCCCAATATTTTAATATTTCATGTGGAAAGGTGATGAGTTCTATTAGAAAATTATTATTATTTTTTAGATTATTATACGAATTTAATGTTGGGAAGAAAAAAATACATTGGAACTCATCACGTCGAGGTGATAAGTTTTCTTAGATTTTTTTTTGCTCTCTGAAATGAGGTATATATGTTGAAAAGAATAACAAACTATGGACATTAGATTAGACTCTCAGAAATGCACATTAGGAAGAAAAAAACTACAAACTTAAAACATTAACATAAATACGTAAGTAGGACTAACCTTACGGACACCATAAACATTAAATAAAATCATTAACATAGCAGTATTGATTAAGAAGTTTTATTCTTCGTAATCAGTAGACTCGTCAGAGGTAAGATTAATTTCTTCAATTCCCCATTCTTTTTATTGTTGTCGTTTATGTACGAATTGGAATCATGCTTCTAGGTCTCCATCATCTATATATTTTTCTTGGTCATTTTTCTGAGTTGGTGGGATATTCGAGCTGGAAGCAACATCTTCGATGATACGAACAAGGCCGAGATCATCGAACTCTACAAATAAATCGACATTAGAGAAAGATTGATATTAATATGTCTCAATCATTCCAACAATGTCTACATCATTGCATATATGAAACCTCGTGTATGATAGTGGAATTCTAAAATATAAGGAAGATACTCTTATATTGCTTCTGAGTAGAACTCTTGTTTCTATATTGAACTTCAACTCGTGTAGTTGAATTTTTTTTTGGGAAACACATGGTTATAGATTTGCAATCGTAAAAAAAATTTACACAAATAGTTGACATGTTTGAAAAATCTCAAGCTTTGGAAGTGAAAGATTGAATGTGTTTTTTTTTGTTTTGCTTCAATAGTAGAGTAAAATGGCTTTCAATTCACACATATTAATAGTTGCTGAAGATAATTAAATGAGCATTGAAAAGTTAGTGAAATGGGTAATTATTTGGCCTGTGAGAAACTTGTTTTTTTATATGAAGTGATAAATGCACCACAAAAATGTTTTATGATTTGAGTTGATACATCACTGAAAAGTTTCTGAAGATGATACGATGCCACTATTTCACTCATTGTCTGAAATGTTATTTAAATTATGCATTGAATGACATCTGAAAAGTTGCAGAAGATGATAATGCACTACTATTTTACCCGTTTTCTGAAAAGTTGTTTAAATTATGCATTAAATGACATCTAAAAAGTTGCAGAAAATGATAATGCGCCACTATTTCATTCGTTTTCTGAAAAGTTGTTTAAATTATGCATTGAATGACCTCTGAAAAAGTTACAGAAGATGATGATGCACCACAATTTCACTTTTTTTTTTCTGAAAAATTGTTTAAATTATGCATTGAATGACCTCTGAAAAATTACAGAAGATGATAATGCACCACTATTATTTGGCCTACTGAGATGACATTTCACTCGAGAATTGTTGAATGGTAATTAATGATTGGTCGTATTTGTTTTAAATTGACTCACTTCAGATGAATCTTCACAAAACTTGTTATTTTTTACAATTGTATTGAACAAGCAAAAATCAATCTCTCTCTGAAGCTATGGCGAATAAGTTTTTCACAGTCATCCACCCAAATGGCCAAGTTGTTGAAACTGAAGATGGTGTTCAGTTCATGTCACGAAGGCCCGTGAACATGATGTTTCCGGTAGATGTATCTCATCGACAAATGAAGATGAAAATCGAAAAAAATTAGAGGTTATGTTTCAAGTTTGAGATATTGACACATTATTTCAGAGACTTAGTTCAGATATAGAGCAATCCTGATCGAAGACGACGATGATGTAACTGTTATGGTTAGCCTTCATCAATCTTCCAATAATCAAATAATTGAAATTATTGTTGAAACTGCATATATTCCTACTTCATCAACTATTGCACCAGTGATCATAGAAGCATGGCCATCAGAGGATGTAGATAACCTCGTCGGGAGATTCGGTGAAATCCTTGGTGATTTTAATGAGGATTATGAAACTTTTCTTCCACTTATGATGGACGATGAAACATCAATAATTAATGAATCTGATATCCGAGGTTGCTTCAGTTGGATAAACTTTTGATATGGAGGGTGATATTTGGGAGGCATCCGTTTCTCGTGGCCAAGCAATGTAGAATACTCCGCCAGTTTGGGCACATCCATCAATAGCCATGCAAACATAAAGTTCGCATCTCTAGATGCATCAATATCGTCATGCAGTTACAATACATGAGATAAACTATGATTCCACGAGGAATCCTCAGATTCATGATATGTTCGATATATGCGAAACCCACTAGGGGACCTCAGATAAAGGATCGACGGAGTTTGGAGTTGGGTCACAGTTTTAAAGTAAGAAGGATACACAACTTGTTATGAAGGAGTTTTGTATCAAAGCTCATATGGAATTCGCTGTTGTGGAGTTTGACCAGAAGACATATTTTGTGAGATATATTAACAACAACATCGACTGTATGTGGATGATACATGTCTCATACCTACAACGAAAGATGTTGTGGGAAGTTACAAGGTTGTACGCTCATCTCCTTCACACAAGACCATAAACATTTAGACTCCGATATCATTTGTGCATTCGTGTGGCTACTGGTGGAGAAAAATCCAAGGATCCTGATAACTCTATAAAAAGGTAACTCTATAAAAAGGTAACATTTTGGGACCTTTTCACTTAAGCTATTGAATGTTTAAGAGCTCATGTAGAACTAGGTAGATGCATTTAGAAGCATTTAGTTGCATGTGGTGGAAATCGGTTTGCCGCGACATTTTAGTTTGTCATCAGTGCTACCTTATGGGGAAGGTGTTTGTCTAATGTTGTGCAGGAATTGAAAGCAAGGGAAAAGTGGAAAGGAAATGCCATGACATAAGAAGATTGTTGAGCATAATGCAATTGCCAAGTTCTACTGGCATTTCGAAAGCGCTTTAAGTGCGAGAAGATATTTTTGAAGCCAGCTATATCCGACTCCTCGAGAGCTCTGCCTGAGAAATCCACCTCGAAGATTCGCCTCGAGGGATCGGCGCTCTGCCCGTCGGTTCTGCTGATGATACCACATAACCCTGCAGATCCTGCCTGTCCTTGGGCGCCTGCAGCGGGATTTTGTCGGTCCATCAGCCAACTACCCAGGCTGCATCATAGACTGTCCTGCTCGACTTCCAAGCAAATCAACCATGGTTTTGGGGTTTCCTAGGATAGTTAACACCAAGTCCTAGGATTTGTTTCCCCCTATAAATAGAGGATGAAGCCACAATGAAGAGGACTTTAGTTCCCCACTGTTTTGAGCTTAAAAAGTTAGAGAGAGAAGGTTTCATCTTTCTCCGTCAATCCCACTTGCCCTGGCATTTCTCCTTGACAAGCCGAAGGGAGTGGCGTTCTGAGCATCCGAGAGGAGCCAGTTCGTTAGGAACAGATCTTGGTGGCCGAGGGAAGCATTGGGCAGTGCACGTCGAAGGCTTTCTCTCTTCCCTTTAGTCCTTTGCTTTTATATTTTATTGTTGGGTTGTAAGGAACGAATGAATCTTGCTTTGTGCTTGTTGATTTCGAACCCCACCATGAACTAATCCTATTTGGTGGGAGTTCACTTGGATGTTTAAGTTTTTATTTTAATTAATGGTTGTTGTTTTATGCTTTATTATGTTTTGTTTGTGAGGCTTAATGCTTTAAGGTTGTAGGAGCTACGAGAGTAACCTTTCCTTAGAAGGTGCTTAGGGTTTGAGAGAATGCCTTGGCAAAATATCTTTAGTCTTTGAGAGAAGTTAGGGAGGAACTACACAAACAAGGGGTTCTAGATAGTAACTAGGCCTAATCTACTTTAGAGATAAGGATAGGATGTTATTCGACTAAAAGGAGTTGTGTATAAACGATAGGTGAGATGTTAATGCTGCCGCAAAAAGGTATTGCTGAGATATATCTTATTAACTGAACCAATAGGGTCACTGCAAGGGCTTACGCCAATCGGTTTTGCTAGGGCATCTTTAATCTGTCGAGTCCCTTACTAGAGATAGTATAGGACATTTCAATAGACTCTGTCGGGCAGGGTAAGCTTAGAAGAAACACCATTCAGAGACATAGACTTAGATTTTCCTTGTGACTCATTCCACTCATTCCCATTGCTGCTTGCCATTTGAGAAAACTAAAGTCCTTTATTTATTAAATTGTATATTTACATTTTATTTTGTCTTGATATTTCCATTTGCTTGCACGTATTACAATTTAATTTGCCACAGTATTTTCATTTACCATCACTCTACCATCATTCCGTTTCCACATCAGCTATTCCATTTTGCCACATCATTCTCATTTGTACATACCATCACTAACTTTACTTAGGTGACAAAGTAAAGTGCCTTGACAAACCTATTTGATTTCCCCAATTCCCTGTGGAGACGATACTCGACTTATCACTTTATTACTTGTTCGATTGTGTATACTTGCATACATATCCGCATCATATTTTAGTACTCACAAAGAGTGGACAAGTTTTTGGCGCCGTTGCCGGGGAACTTTGGCAACTGGAAGTTAAATTGATTTGTCATAGCATTCTTATTTTACTTGTTCATATTTTCTTTTTAATTAGCTTTACTTTTTACTTTCCTTAATTTTAGTTAATTGTTTTTCTAGGTACATGACCAGAAGCAACCCTTAAGAGCCATTAAAACCGATTGATCCAGAAATTGAGAGGCTTTTTAGGCAAAGAAGAAGCGCTCAATGTGTAAGCATGTACCAAATAGGAAATCAAGGCATTGGTCATGAGGATAATTAGAATGCCGAGGCAAATCCAAATGCTGGGAATGCAACCAGGCCTTGTGCTATTCGTGATCACTTAAACCCGATCTTAGATGATTTAAATCCTGGAATAGTGGCCCCAGAAATTCTGGCAGCCCACTTTGAGCTCAAACCTGCCATGTTCAATATGCTTAATTCTATAGGGCAGTTTGGGGGCATGCCAAATGAAGATGCCAGGCAGCACATTCGTAACTTCTTGGAGGTATGCGATTCTTTTCGCCAGCAAGGGGTGCACGAAGATGTTCTGAAATTAAAGCTTTTTCCTTATTCTCTGCGTGACCGAGTGAGGGCTTGGTTGAGTGGCGTTCCAGTGGGTTCTATGGAGTCGTGGACAGATCTGTGCAAAAAGATTTTGCTGCAGTATAATCCTCCAAACATGAACACCCAATTAAGGAACGACATTGCTTCCTTTCATCAAGCTGATGACGAGTCGATGTATGAATACTGGGATCGGTACAAGGCATTTCTTCGCAAGTGCTCAAACCATGGTTTTCAAGATTGGACATAAGTGGTGATGTTCTACAATGGAGTAAATGCACTCATGAGGATGATGCTAGATGCCTCGACAAATGGGACGTTACTTGACAAATCACCAACAGAGGCATTTGACATTTTGGATAGGATTGCTACCAATGATTATCAGTTCCCCTCTTCTAGGCTTGGATTCGGGCGCAAAACACATGGGACTTTTGAGCTAGATTATAAAGACAATATGTTCGCTTAGCTTGCGACCATTACCAACATGCTAAAGAATTTACAAAGGCCAATTGAGGTGAGAGAAGTGAAGGCAGCCAATTCAACATATTTATTACGCCACGACAATCACAATGAGAGTGACTGCCCAACCAATCAAGAATCCATCAACTTTGTGGGTAACTTCAACCGAAGCAACAACAACCCCTATTCCAACACCTATAATCCTGATGACATCAGCATCCAAATTTTTCATGGGGAAATCAAGGAACCAGTAGTGCCCATCAGCCAGCTTGGCAGTAGAATTTCAATGAATCCCAGGGCTATCAATCTAATATGCCATGGCATAATTCTAATAAGGGAGGGCCATCTTCATCTAATACTAGTTCGTTGGAAGCCACATTGCAAGAGTTCATTGCAACAAAGAAGACAATGCTGCAAGACCATTCAACATCCATTAAAAATCAAGAAGCCCTACTTCAAAGCCATAGTTCGTCACTAAGGGTGCTGAAGAGTCAGGTTGGTCAAATTACTATGGCATTACAAGAACGCAGACCAGGACATTTGCCGAGTGACACTGAAGTCACAAAACCTTATGGCAAAGAGCAATGTAGTGTGCTAACTCTCCGAAGTGGTACACAGATTAATCTTGAAGAAAAGTTTGGGGGAACACCGAAGGACAATTCACCCCCTAAGATCGGTCACGCTGATCAAGAGGTGCTAGAAGAAGCACCAGAGGAGGAGGATAAATCTGAAAGTTCATCAAGTAAAAAAACTGAAGGGGCAAACAAAAATGCCGCGGTAACTTCTATTCGCACCCTGTCAGTACAGGAAGCCAGACTACCGCCTCCTTTTCCTCAAAGACTAAAGAAGCACAACGAAGACATCTAGTTTAAAAAGTTTGTTGACATACTGAGTCAACTGTAAATGAATGTTCCTTTTCTAGAAGCAATGGAGAAAATGCCAACATATGCTAAATTTCTTAAGGAAATTGTCACCAAGAAGAGAAAGGTTGAGCAGTACGAAACAATTGCCACGGTAAAAGAATTTTGCTCTTCCTTAAGCAAGCTACCACCAAAGAGACATGATCCGGGTAGCTTTATCATACCGTGTTCGATAGGAGACAAGTTTGTTGGGAAGGCATTATGTGACCTTGGTTCAAGTGTAAATTTGATGCCTAAGTCAATATTCGTAAAGCTTGGGATAGGAAATGCGAGACCCACCTCCGTCATCTTACAATTAGCCAATCGTTCACACGTATGTCCAGAAGGGCGAATTGAAGATGTAATTGTGAAGATTGACAAGTTTGTTTTTCCTGTTGATTTTCTAATTCTAGACTGTGAGGTTAACGCCACTGTACCCATCATATTGGGGAGACCTTTCCTAGCCACTGGTCGAATTCTCACCGACTGTGAGCGGGGTGAACTAACCATGTGTGTGGCCGATCAACATGTCACCGTTAATGTCCTCCGATCTCTCAAATACATGAATGATTCTGAAGAATGCCAAAGCATTTTTGAAGTAAATACAGCAGTTAAAAAATAAGCAGATCAGTTTTGCTGTGACAATTTCATTCAGTTGGATATTGATGATAAGTTTCTTGAAGAGACTTATGACTTTTCATCTGAGGAACAACAGATTAGCTTCCTTAAAGCTAGCCCAGGTACGCACTTTGAACCTTTGAATTTTGAAGAGTTTGTTCCTCCCAAGCCCTCATTACAGCATGCACCTACCCTTGAACTTAAGAACTTGCCACGACATCTTAAATATGCTTATCTGGGTAGTAATGAAACTTTTCCGGTGATTATTTTCTCTGCCCTTACACCTAACCAAGAATCTAGTTTGCTAAGTCTTTTTTCACAGCATAAGAAAGCATTAGGATGGACTATGGCAGAGCTTAAGGGAATAAGTCCAACAATCTGCATGCACAAAATCCTGTTGGAAGAATGCCACGGCAAATCCATAGAGCCACAACGAAGATTAAATCCAATCATGAAACAAGTTGTTATGAAAGAGATTCTTAAATGTCTTGACGCTGGAGTAATATACCCTATTTTGGATAGTTCATGGGTAAGTCCCGTTCAATGCGTGCCAAAGAAGGGAGCCATGATCGTGGTAACAAGTGAAGACAATGAGTTGATACCGACTCGCACGGTCACCGGGTGGCGAATCTGCATGGACGACCACAAGCTCAACAAGGCCACCAAGAATGATCACTTCCCTTTGCCATTCATCGATCAAATGCTGGATCGGCTTGCTGGCAAGGCATATTATTGTTTCTTGGACGGTTACTCGGGGTATAACCAGATTGCCATCGCACCAGAGGACCAAGAGAATACCACATTCACATGCCTGTATGGAACTTATGCTTTTCGAAGAATGCCTTTTGGACTCTGTAATGCCCCGACAACTTTTCAGCGCTGCATGCAAGCCATTTTTTCTGACATAGTTAAAGACTTTCTGGAAATTTTCATGGACGATTTTTCTGTTTCTGGTGACGACTTTCAAAAATGTCTCAGCAATTTGGAAAAGGTACTGAAGCGGTGCGAAGAAGCAGACCTTGTGCTAAACTGGGAAAAATGCCATTTCATGGTAACAAAAGGCATTGTTCTAGGCCATAAAATATCTAAGAAGGGCATTGAGGTTGATAAAGCCAAGATCGAAGTGATCGAAAAGCTTCGCCCACCAAATTCTGTCAAGGGCATTCAGAGTTTCCTTAGACATGCTGGATTTTATAGGCGATTCATCAAGGATTTCTCCACACTATCCAAGCCCTTATGTACCCTGCTGCAACAGAACCAACCGTTCGTGTTCGATCAGAAATGCCATGGCGCATTCAAAGAGCTGAAGCAAAGACTTATATTTGTGCCAATCATAGTTCCCCCAGATTGGACGACCCCATTCGAATTAATGTGCGATGCAAGTGATTTTGCCTTGCGAGCTGTGCTTGGGCAACGAAGAGGTAAAATCTTTCATGTCATATATTATTCTAGCCGTACCTTAAATGATGCACAATTGAATTACACAACCACTGAGAAAGAATTACTTGTCGTGGTATTCGCATTTGACAAGTTTAGGCCATACTTGATAGGTACCAAAGTTATAGTTCACACTGATCATTCAGCTATAAAATACCTAGTGAACAAGAAAGATGCCAAGCCTAGACTGATTAGGTGGATATTACTCTTGCAAGAATTCGACTTAGAGGTAATTGATAGGAAAGGTACTGAGAATTAGGTTGCAGACCATTTGTCTAGGCTAGAGAACACTTCAGAATGCCATGACATATTTGATATTAAAGAAGAATTCCCTGACGAGAAAATTTTATATGCCACGGTAATTTCTTGGTACGCTGACCTAGTTAACTTTCTTGTTAGTGGTGTTTTTCTTATGAACTAAACAACCAAGGTAAAAATAGGTTTCTTCATGATGCCAAGTTCTATTTTTGGGACGAGCCGTACTTATTCAAGTAATGCGCTGATCAAATGATTCGACGATGTGTCCCCGAAGAAGAGTAAAGTGATATCTTACACCATTGCCATACATCAACTTGTAGAGGGTATTTTGGAGGTTCGAGGACTGCTGCAAAGGTCCTCTAGTCAGGCTTCTATTGGCCATCATTATTTAAAGATGCCCACGCATTTTGCAAAGCGTGTGACAGATGCCAGCGCACTGGAAATATTTCCAGACGCCATGAAATGCCGCTGCAAAATATTCTGGAGATTGAGCTTTTCGATGTTTGGGGCATTGATTTCATGGGACCATTCCCATATTCCTTTGGAGACTTATACATTTTGCTTGCGGTGGACTACGTTTCAAAGTGGGTTGAAGCAATTGCTACGCCAAGAAATGACTCCAAGACGGTGCTCAAGTTCCTTCATAAGAATATATTCACTCACTTTGGAGTCTCTAGAGCCATCATCAGTGATGAGGGCACTCACTTTGACAACAAGCTGATTGCTAAGGCATTACAGAAATATGGAGTGCGACATAAGATTGCCACGGCATATCACCCACAGACGAATGAACAGGCTGAAGTTTCTAATATAGAAGTTAAACAAATCCTTGAGAAGGTGGTGAACCCTCAGAGGAAAGACTGGTCCCCCAAGCTCGATGAAGCATTATGGGCCTATAGGACGGCATTCAAAACACCTCTGGGAATGTCACCTTTTAAGATGGTATAAGACTGCCACCTCCCAGTCGAGTTAGAACACAAAGCTTATTGGGCAATCAAGAAGCTAAACTTCGACGCACAACTTGCTGGGGAGAAACGATTGCTCGACTTGAATGAAATAGAGGAGTTTCGAGCACAAGCTTATGAAAATGCCAAGCTCTACAAGGAAAAGACTAAGAAGTGACATGATAAAAATATTTTGCCACGACATTTTCATGAGGGCCAGAAAGTGTTGCTTTTCAACTCAAGGCTCAAACTCTTCCCTGGCAAACTAAAATCACGTTGGTCGGGATCGTTTGAGGTTTACCATGTATACCCATATGGCGTTGTTGATATCAAGAACATGGACGATGGATCTATTTTTAAAGTCAATGGTCAGCGCCTGAAGGCTTACCAAGGAATCCCACCTGCGCATGACAAGTCAGCATTGCTCTTGCACGACGTCGATACTGGTCTGACATCTTAAGGATGCCATGACATTTTAAATTTACTCCTGTGCATAAATAATTTTTAGATTGCTATTATTTTAGTCTTTATTATTTTTAATTTTTAATTAATTCTATTTTTAATGTACTTTTACAAGAACCTTCCCACACACAATACACGTGAAGCGTATGGAGGAAGTTGGGAAACATTTGGGCGACAAACATTTGGGCGGCAAATGAAAACAAGAAAAGAAGGGAATTTTTTTTACCTTTTGACTTTTGACTTGGGATTAGTTTCCTTTTAACTTTCATTTTGTTTCTTTCCCGCCTAGGCCCCACATTTTTATTTACATTTCCCCACAAAAATCCTCATTTTGTTTGTATCTTCATTTCACTTTTAGCTTTTTACTTTAACTTTCTCTCATCTTCTTCCTCCATTTTTTTCTTTTGTTGACCAAACCTCCATAGCCGGAACCCAAGCTTTTCTTCTTAGTCCCTTGTGTGTTCTTATCATGGTCCGTTCCTGTCCCCCTGCACCACCTTCGCCGCTACGGTTTGTAGATGATTTTGCCCGTGAACGGTTCCAAACAATCAAGAACCGGTGAGTCTTTTTCGAGTTGGGATTTGTCTTCTCCGAGGAGGAGGACGATGACTTGGGCAGCGAGGTGCTCGATGTGGTCACTAGGCATAAGTGGAAGAAATTTGCCAAGTACCTTGCCGCTGTCAACGCAACATTAGTGAAGGAGTTTTATTCTAACATTACTGAGCCAAATCAGCATGTCGTGATGGTTTGCGGCATTTCTTTTCATTTTACTCATACTGCTATTAATCGCTACTTTAAACTGCAGGGTCTTGAAGATCATCATACATCTTTTGCACAAGAAGCTGACAATGAAACTTACCAAGGCATCTTGGAAGACCTTTGTCTTCCAAATACAAAATGGAATGGACAGTAAATAAGTCGCAAGACCGTAAACCGGGAGAGGCAGCTCCCACAGGTGAAGTTGTGGAATCATTTCATGAAGCACAAACTTTTACCCACGTCCCACAACACTACCGTGTCATGCCAGCGAATGCTCTTGCTGCATTCAATCATCTTTGGGCGAGCCATGGATGAAGGGAAGATTATAGTGGAACAGGCTCATTTGTGCCTGAAGTGTCCTGCAAGTGCCTTGGTATTTCTAAACCTCATCACTGCCTTATACCAAAAGAAGAAGGTTCCTGAAGAAATGTTTGATAAGATCTTACCATGTATTACTGGGATTACCAGAGCAAAAGTTCCTTTGTTGCTGGGACTGAAGGAAGTAAAGAGGAAGGAACAAGGGGCTTCCACATCTCGCGTTTCACCATCTCAATATGCCAAGGCAAGTTCAGATGCCCTGGAGCAGGTAGTCCAGCGCACTCACGAGTAGGTCGGGCAGCTGTCTGACAAACTGATGACATATTTTGCCTATGCCAAACGCCGAGATGAATTTCTCACCAGTGCCTTGATGGAATTCCTCCCGCACACTAACTTCACCATTCCTGTCTTCCCTGATATACTCGTTCCACCGAATGATGATGCTGAGGCATCTGCAGAAGCACCTCATCCTACCAATACTGATGCCCCTCAATCTCACGGTGCAGAGAATCCCCAGTTTGTTGAACCCGAAGAGTCTGCTGACGATGAAGAGACCGAGGACCCTGATCCCATCCATATTGTGTCATCCAATGCCGATCCAGAAGACAACCTCCAACTCGCTAATATCTCGGAACCAGCACAACTTGTTGATCACTTGGCAGCAGAACACCCTGATTTACCGCAACATGCTGCGCCGATGGAAGAAGAGCAACCTAAAGTACCACATCCCACTGAGTCCACCGATGAGTCACAATCAGAGATGCCACGGTAAGCTCCCTTGCGTAGGAGTAGGCGTCGCCTTAGGAAGGCATCTCAGCGTGCGGAGCCCCCGCTCCCAGTTGTTCCCGAAGGACCTAGCACTCCTCCAGCAGCATCCGCGTCTGACTCCGAACATTCCAGCCCCGCCAAACTCCGCAAGCGCACTCGCCGCGAAACCGCTGCACCACCACCATAAAGCCAAGGTACCTTGCATTTGCATTGCATTCATAGCATGTAGTTTCATTTTCCTTTGTTTTAGTAATCATTGAGGACAATGCTTCTCTCAAGTTTGGGGGAAGTAGGGTTCTCACATCATCGCATGATAGTAGTAGTAAACTAAATATGCCATGACATTAGTAATTGCTGAATAGTTTTCTGGAATTAGTTAAGGATGCCCGATGATGATGAATTCTGGATGGCCAGGATAGAATGTTCATGACTGGTTAATGATGATAGGACTAACTATAGGACTTGCTTCTTTGAAACCCTTGAATACACGATTGTATGCTTTCCATGCTTGAGAAACTTCGAAATTTTTTAGAAAAAAATTCTTAAAATGTCGTGGCATAACAAATTAACTGCTGAAACCCCACAATTATATGCTAAAAAAATATTTGAAAAATGAATGAAGTTATGAATAAATGCCTCGGCATATCTGTAGAGGGACACTCCGCTATGCCATGGCATATGAGTGAATGAAAGATGTCACGAGATGACTCTACCTGACTAGCTCGGGGGTGGAAGGTATGCTCCCTTTCACCTAGAGTATGGGATGGTAGAGTGATGAGCTGACTCCCCTCGTAGCAGATTTAATAAAAGAAAAGAAAGGCAAGGTGGGAGTTGTTTTTAAAAATGTCATGGCAAATTGAGAAAGCTTGTTTAGAAAATTTTTAGGTTTGTTAATCATGGATTGGATACAAGCACGCACACATACACACAAAGAGTTTTGTTCTAGGGGGAAGTGGTTGAATTCTCAAACCTAGTCTAACTTGTGAAACCAAATGCTGAGGACTGAAATTTTATTCCGTAAAACTATTTTGCTTCTGAACTTGTCATGGTATTTTTGTTTTGCTATTATTATCCATTTCTTGAGGACAAGCAATAGCTTAAGTTTGGGGGTGTGATAACTCTATAAAAAGGTCACATTTTGGGACCTTTTCACTTAAGCTATTGAATGTTTAAGAGCTCATGTAGAACCAGGTAGATGCATTTAGAAACATTTAGTTGCATGTGGTGGAAATCGGTTTACCACGACATTTTAATTTGTCATCAGTGCTACCTTATGGGGAAGGTGTTTCTCTAATGTTGTGTAGGAATTGAAAGTAAGGGAAAAGTGAAAAGGAAATGCCGTGACATAAGGAGATTGCTGAGCATAATGAAATTACCAAGTTCTATTAGCATTTCGAAAGCGCTTTAAGTGCGAGAAGATATTTTTGAAGCCAGATGTATCCGACTCCTCGAGAGCTCTGCCCGAGAAATCCACCTCGAAGATCCACCTGGAGGGATCGGCACTCTGCCCGCTGGTTCTGCTGATGACACCACCTGACCTTGCAGATCCTGCCTGTCCTTGGGCGCCTACAACGGGATTTTACCGGTCCATCAGCCAGCTACCTAGGCTGCATCATAGACTGTCCTGTTAGACTTCTAAGAAAATCAACCATGGTTTTGGGGTTTCCTAGGATAGTTAACACCAAGTCCTAGGATTTGTTTTCCCCTATAAATAGAGGATGAAGCCAAAATGAAGAGGACTTTAGTTCCCCACTGTTTTGAGCTTAAAAAGTTAGGGAGAGAAGTTTCATCTTTCTCCGTCAATCCCACTTGTTGTGGTATTTCTCCTTGACAAGCCGAAGGGAGTGGCGTTCTGAGCATCCGAGAGGAGCCAGTTCGCTAGGAGCAGATCTTGGTGGCCGAGGAAAGCATTGGGCAGTGCACGTCGAAGGCTTTCTCTCCTCCCCTTAGTCATTTGATTTTATATTTTGTTGTTGGGTTGTAAGGAACGAATGAATCTTGCTTTGTGCTTGTTGATTTCGAACCCCACCATGAACTAATCCTATTTGGTGGGAGTTCACTTGGATGTTTAAGTTTTTATTTTAATGAATGGTTGCTGTTTTATGCTTTATTCTATTTTGTTTGTGAGGCTTAATGCTTTAAGGTTGTAGGAGCTACGAGAGTAGCCTTTCCTTGGAAGGTGTTTAGGGTTTGAGAGAATGCCTTGGCAAAATATCTTTAGTCTTTGAGAGAAGTTAGGGAGGAACTACACAAACAAGGGGTTCTAGATAGTAACTAGGCCTAATCCACCTTAGAGATAAGGATAGGATTTCATTTGACTAAAAGGAGTTGTGTATAAACGATAGGTTAGATGTTAATGCTGTCGCAAAAAGGTATTGCTGAGACATATCCTATTAACTGAACTAATAGGGTCACTGCAAGGGCTTACGCCAATCGGTTTTACAAGGGCAGCTTTAATCTGTCGAGTCCCTTACTAGAGATAGCATAGGGCATTTCAGTAGACTCTGTCAGGCAGGGTAAGCTTAGAAGAAACACCATTCAGAGACATACACTTAGATTTTCCTTGTGACTCCTTCCACTCATTCCCATTGCTGCTTGTCATTTGAGAAAACTAAAGTCCTATATTTATTAAATTGTATATTTACATTTTATTTTGTCTTGACATTTCCATTTGCTTGCACGTATTACAATTTAATTTGCCATAGCATTTTCAATTACCATCACTCTATCATCATTCCATTTCCACATCAGCTATTCCATTTTTCCACAGCATTCTCATTTGTACATACCATCACTAACTTTACTTAGGTGACAAAGTAAAGTGCCTTGACAAACCTATTTGATTTCTCCAATTCCCTATGGAGACGATACTCGACTTATCACTTTATTACTTGTTCGATTGTGTATACTTGCACACATATCCACATCATATTTTAGTACTCACAAAGAGCGGATAGATCCGAATATCAATGATTGTGGCATCAATACATAATACATTTGGGTATATTCCATCTTATTACAAGTCCTGGATGGCCAAACAGAAAGTTATGACACTACTGAACGGTGATTGGAATCAGTCGTACAATGAGTTGCCACATCTGTTGCACGCAATGGAATATTTCATCCCATGGACTATTTTTTCTTCTACACTTATCCTTCATCCACATTTGATGGACAAATTATTCTTGGGAAGAGAGTTTTCGGAGGCTTTTTCTGGGTTTTCAAGTCACAAATTGAAGAATTTCATTACCGTAAACAGATGGTTTAAGTGGATGTCACTTTTCTATATGACTTATATAAACACGTTCTTATGATAGTTGTTGCACAAGATGATGACATAAACATCTTCCCCATTGCCTTCTCCATTGTTAAAAATGAGTCTAAGGAAATTTGAAATTTCTTTATGTCAAACTTGTACTCCCATGTTATCACTCAAGATGGGATTTGTATTATCTCAGACCATTCACCTAGGTTGTTGGCCACGATTGACAGACCGGGAAGCAGGTGGTCACCTCCGTATGCATTTCCTACATATTGCATGCATCATATTGCTTTAAATGTTATGACGATGTTCAAGAATAAGAAGATAAAGAAAGAGAATATCAGCATGGGTAACTTATTTAGTTTTACCCTTCATTTTTTTGGTCTTGGTATTCGTTTAAAAGTATTATACTTATAGGTAACTATTTTTTCAAGCTACATATTTCTACAATTGAGCTTTCGTGCAAGACTGGAAAATTTGAGAAATCATGGAGAAAAGGTGTATAACTTTGCAGTTGAGATACCCTATGAAATATGGGCACATGCATATGACGATCAAGGTCGATGTTATGGTCATATGACAACCAATCTTATCGAGTGTATCAATTCAGTGCTAAAAAGGACTAGACATCTTTCGATGGCAAGTATTGTTCGGGAGACATACTTCAGACTGGGTAAAGTTTGGGCAGACAAAAGTGCCCAGGTAAAGGCAATGCTCAATGAAGGTAGAAATTGGGCTCCACATCTAGAGAAAGCAATGACCAAAAATCAAACTCATGCAACATCAATGTATGTTCGTAATTTTACCAGACTGGAATCTGATTATATTGTCCAAACACTTGTTCGACCATATGAGGGTGGGACTTCTGCCACCTATACTGGTAATCTGAATAGAATATGGTGTGATTGTGGTTGATTTCAAGCCTTCAGATGCTCATACGGTTACGCGGTTGCTGCATGTATGCATATGAATGTAGACCCATACATTTACGCAGATGATTGTTATAGCTTGTATACTATGCATAACATATACTATGCATATTAGCCATATACTGTCTCTGAAAATTGGTTGCCCAATCTGCAATTGAGAAGGAAGTTGAGGGCTCGTCATGAATCTAGTTGAATTCATACTAATATAGATGATCTTCAAAGAGAGCAAGGTCTAGCGAAGCTACGTGGGCACTGCAGAGGTGAATGTCACAATAGAAAACACTGCCCACATCTCCTAAGATATCGAGTAGGCCGATAAATCCTTTGCAATCATATTCCCAAGTTTTACTGATTTTAAAAATATCAATGACAATTTTACAAATATTCTTTCCACAAGTGCATGTTTTGGTTCTCCTATAAATCTATCAACTAACACAACTCCTATTTATATTTAAAATTTGAGGAAATGAATGTAGAAACTCGTCACCTTGGCGTAACGAGTTCCCGTGTATTTTTTTCTTCCCAACATTAAATTTTCATAATAATATGAAATAAATAATTTTTTTAATAGAACTCGAGGTGACGAGTTCTAGAGGAAATATTAAAATATTAGGTCCGAGATATAAAAATTATATCTATGAAACTCGTCACGTCGAGGTGACGAGTTCACCCTATACTATAGAAAATACCGTAGATTCAAATTAAATTTTTAGGTGCCCTAATAGGCTAAATAATTTAAGCGGGTGACCTATTGGGGAAAAAAACCTAAGTTAGTTTCTTGGTTAGGGACGATTCTTTTGGGCAAAATAGGCTGATTTGAGAGTGCGGGTCGAAGTAATTTAATGTCTACACCCAATTCAGCTTATTTGATCCTACATAATAATGTCACATCCGGAAGCTATTTTGCCTTAAAAGATGTTTTTCACCTACAACTCTGTAACAAACTGTTGTTATTCTCCATAAATTAAATTTATGTGTTGAATAGAAAAATATGTGATATAAATGAATTTTTATATATTATAAATTTAAAAAGTGAAATCGTATCGGATCATGTGATCAAAACGGATCAGGTGATTACAAAGTAATATATGTTCTAAATGTTTTGAACCCTTTGACAATGAACGCCCAATCACCCTGCTGCGGTCACTGGTGTTCGAACTTGTGACTTCTACGAACAACAATGATTATTTTAACTACTAAGATAAGTTGGTTCTTGCAAGAAAAAAAATACTTGAGTGGTTAAAACGAAACTCAATAAATAATTGAATGACTAAATATGTAATTTATCATTCTAGTTTTTTAATTGAGTTAACTTTTTGAGAAAATGAGATAACCAGCTTCCCTCCCATTGAATGCACACTGCAGTGCACACCCTTAAATAATGCAATTACGACATTTTACCTACTAATATTGCCGGTATAAAAATAATGCCAAAATGGAAAAAAAATATTATTCAGAAAGAAAAACTATAATGTGAGTTGAAATGGGTCTATTTGTTTCATCGAAAACATATTTTATTTTGTTTTTCATTTTTCGGTATTTAGTTCACGAAAAATAGATTGGTCAATGTAAAATATTTTCTTGATCAATATGTTTTTTTTTTGTATTTTCTTAAAAATAATTACGGTATGATTTTTCATAGGTCATTTTTCGAATTTTTCATTTCAGAACATAAATACTCAAAATAATATTATTTTATGTATTTAATGTTTATATAAAATTTTAATATCATTTTAATAAAAATATTAATTATTAAAATATATTAATTAATATTTTTAATATTATAATAATATGCTCAGTTATATTATAATAGTATATGATATTATATTCTTATTTTAATAATATATAATAAAATATAAATAATTTTTATATAAAATAAATTTTATTTAATCATTAATAATGAATAATATTATTTATGTATTTAATATTAATATAATAGTATAGTAATATTTTAATAAAAAATACTTAAAATGTGTTTATTAATAAGTTTAAAAACATAATATAATATTTTTATTTCAATAGAATATACTAATTTTAATATTTTTATTTACAAATTTGTAGAAATAATATTTTAATAATAATATTGACATAAATAATATTGAATAAATTGTTATCATATTTTAAAAATAATAATATTAGATTTTTATAATAAATAATATATTTTATTATATTTGATATTTATAATAAATATTTTTTAAAAAACAATTATCAACTAATAGAGAGTGGTTTATAGAACATCTCCAAAACACTGTAAAACATTTTTCAGAGAATGTAATTTATTTTATGGAAAATATTTTTTAAAAAATATTTTTAGTGAAACAAATGGATCGTAAGCCATTATTATTTTCAAAAATTATGAAACAAAAATATGTTGATATGATCTTCAAGCAAGTAGAAATTTTATCACTCATGGTAACAAATATTATAAAGGATGAACCACGTAATTACAATACACGATTCGAATATTATGAATCATCTTAAACATTTATGCAAAATGAAAAAATGGAATATTTTAAAATGAGTTACGATAGAAAATTATTTTCAATTGTTAAATTTTTAAAAATTATACAATAAGTATTAATTTTTATTTTACTATAAAATAGATAATATTTTAATTGCAATTAAGAGGAATTATGTAACCCATAAATTAACGTGTAATGATATTTTAGATTTTTTTAAATTCCTCTTCCAACTTCTCAACCGATTGAGATATATCTAAAGTCAAAATATAAATGAACATCTTCAATAGAAATAAGTTTCTATGTTGTTTAAAATTTTGTTTTTTGTGATGTTGTTTTAATAGATAAACATAGACGAGAGTGGTTGAATTCTTAATTCCATAATTAAACCCTTAGAAAGTAAATATTGAAATAAAAATGATAATAAACTTATTTAAATGGTATATTTACTAACGGGAATAAAAGAAATTGAAAGTGAAATGCGACAAACATTAGTAATACAAAATGGTTATAAGAGAATTAGTTCACGAACCTAACGGACATGAATTAAGGTAGCAGAATCCTCGTGGAGAAACGTAACAATTTTCTGTGGAGGAGAGTAGAACACCATATTGGCAAGAGGATTCTACCTAAACCATCTTTTTTCCAATATCTTGATGTTTCCAATTTAATCCCCACTGTTTTCAATTTGCCCGTCGGAATAGTTGGATTTGGGTTCGAGCTCAAGTTACAACCATTTTAATTTTACAAATTTCAAGATCAGGTTTTTTTAGTTTCTTCATCTGAGTTTGATAACAGTATTTAAGGAGTTTTGAGTTATTTATTCCAATAATTTTAAATTTAATTTGTTAATATTTTATGATTAAATTAAATATAAATTCAAATTGAACAAGTAAGATTTCAAGTTGGGATATAAAACTCTATTAGTAATAACTATGGTAAATATCACCATATTATTATTCATGTTATAATTTTATTTTAATCATTAAATTATTTTCTTGGCATTTTAATATTTAATATTACATTTTTATGTTAGTCATTAGTTATTTAATTTTTGATAACTTTTAGAGGAGATGCCGAGATTATTACATCTCTTGTTAAAGTAATAATGTTCAAAATAAATAATTTAATAAATTTAATTTACAATTGATAACTCTGTAAAAAGTCTATATTTGAGGCCTTTTTACTTAAGTTGTTGATTGTCTTAAGGCTCATATAGGTTCATTTAGATGCATTTAGGAGCATGTAGTTGCACTTGGTAGATTTATTTTGCCTTAGCATTTTATTTTGTGAATGGTGCTATTTTATGGGGAAGGTTTGGTTTGGATGTTGATGTGCAGGTTCTAGGAGCAAGGGTGTGTGAGTAGAATTTTATTTCACACAAGGACATCTGTAAATTCATCACGTGTTCTTTGTCGCCAACCACCCAGGATGGGCCCACTGCCACCTGTTGTACTACCCCTCACATGTGGGGAATGTACCTTATGGTATCTTTGTAATTTTGGTACAAAATCTAGGTATATTCCCTTGGTATATATAGATTATGACACCACAAATGAATAATCTAATCTTTTTGGGGAGAAAAGTGAGCTGAACAAATGATGAAAAGGTGGCAACAAGCTTCCAACTTTTTTTTTCTCATATTTTTCGTGATATTCCTCCATTTTCAAGCTTGAGGGAGTGGCGAGCTAGGCGTTCGAGAGGAGCTAGCACCGTTGAGGTGGTTTGTAGTGGTCGAGGGAGCTCCAACAGTGCATGTTTGGAGTCTTTTCTCCACCTTTATGCTTTCTTTTTATTCACGTCTTATGGGTTCTAAGGAATGAATAATTTTCATGGATTATTTGAACCCCACCATGAACTAAACCTTATTTGGTGGGGTTCATCATTGATGATTAAGTGTTTTTCTTGAATGGATGGTTAATATTTTCATGTTTATTACTTGTTTTGCTCGTTGTTTTTAATTATTTAAGATTGTAAAAGCTATGAGAGTAGCATTTTCTTAAGTATACTACTTAGTGTTCGAGAGAAACTAAGTTATTGATCTTTCGTGTTCGAGAGAAACTAAAGGATGATCGACATAAGAAATTCATTTTAGCTGATAACTAGAGCCTAATCCACCGTCAAAGATGAGGTTAGGATTTCAACGACTAAAATGAGTAGTACTAAATCGATAGGTTAGATGTTGTTGCTCAGTCCGAGAGGTTTTTCCATGACATTCTCATCTGTCAGATCCTATGACTAGAGATAACATAGGGACACTTGTACTAAAATCTGTCGAGCAAGTAAGACATAGAAGTTCAGACATCTTAAAAGATAAGGCTTAAGATTCCTAAGTGAACTTATCATTCATTCCCATAATAGCTTGTTGTGTGGGGATTATCAAGTCATCTTACTTAATTCCCAAATTATCAATCTGTTTTACCTTAACATTTTCATTTGATTACACTTAAAACAACTACTTTTGAGAATATTTTCCACTCACGAACACTACTATTTCAACTCCACCTACATACATTTCATTTTGCTTCGGCATAACCGTTTGTGCATACCATTAGCTATACTTAGATAAATTAGTTTGTTGCTTTGACTTAACTCGTAATTTCCTCCAATCCATGTGGATACGATATTCACTCAACATTGTATTACTTGTTCGATTGTGTATAATTGCACATATTTTCGTATAAATTATAGCACACACAAAAATGAGAAAACGTTTGCTTGGGATTGCAACTGGAAGTTTAATAGTTTGTCATAGCATTTTTATTTTACTTATTTATTTCTTTTGTATAGTTTACTTGATATTTTCTTCACCATTTTCAGGTCTAATTGGTGCATGACCTGAGGACATCCTGAGGAATCATTAATACCAATTGAACCTGAGATTGAACGACTTTTTAGACGAAGGAGACATGCTCAACGTGCTCATCAAAATATGTATAGACTGCAAAACCAAGGTGTTGACCAAGTAGAGGACCAGACAGATCAAAATGCCGAGGCAATTCTAGATGCTGGGAATGCTGCTAGGCCTCATGCTATCTGCGATCACTTAAATCCTATTTTGTACGATCTAAATCCTAGTATTGTGGCACCTGAGATTCAGGAAGCCCACTTCGAGCTCAAAACAGTCATGGTCAATATATTGAATTCTATAGGACAGTTTGGGGGTATGCCTCATAAAGATGTTAGGCAACACATTCGTAACTTCTTGGAGGTGTGTGATTCTTTCAGGCAACAAGGAGTGCATAAGGATTTGTTGAAGCTTAAGTTGTTTTCATATTCTTTGCATGACCGAGCAAGGGCTTGATTGAGTGGAGTTTCATCTGGATCGATAGATTCTTGGTATGATATATGCAGAAGTTTTTATTGTTGTATAATCCGCCGAACATGAACACTCAACTTAGAAACGACATAGCATATTTTCGTCAAGCTGATGATGAGTCTATGTATAAGTGTTAGGACCGATATAAGGGATTGCTTCGCAAGTGTACAAATCATGGTTTCTACGATTGCCATGATATTTTATAATGGAGTAAATACACCCATGAGGATGATACTAGATACCTCGACAAATGGGACTTTGCTAGATAAATACCTGAAGAGGCTTTTGACATTCTGGATAGGATTGCAAGCAATGATTACCAATTTCCCTCTTCAAGGCTTGGAACTAGGAGGAAGACACCTGGGACATATGAGTTAGGTGCTAAGGACTCACTGTCCACCCAGTTTTCAGCTATCACAAATATGTTAAAGAACTTGCAACGTTCCAATGAGGTGAAAGAGGTGAAGGAAGTTAGTTCAACATGTTTATTATGTCATGGCAATCACCATGAGAGTGAGTGCCCAACCATTCAAGAGTCCATCAACTATATGGTAAATTTCAATTGAAACAACAACAACAACAACAACCCCTATTCTAACACCTACAATCTAGGATGGCGTTAGCACCCAAATATCATATGGGGAAATTAAGGAGATCTCAATACTAGTCATTTAGCTCGACAGCAGAATATCAATGAACTCCCAACCTATAAAGCGAATATGCCATGATATAATTTTAACAAAGGGGCACCATCTTCATCAAATACAAGTTCTTTGGAGGCCACTATGCAAGATTTTATAGTAGCTACCAAGACCATGTTGCAAGACCATTCCACGACTATTAAAAATCAAGGTGTTCTACTTCAAAGTTAATGAGCTTTACTATAAATCCACATCTTGTCTCTCAAAGCTTTGGAGGATCAAGTTGGACAAATTGCCACAATATTACAAGAACGCTAACCAGGATGTTTTCCTAGTGATACTAAGGTCACTAAAGCTCATGGCAAGGAGCAATGTAGTACACTAACTCTAAGGAGTGATACTCAAATCAATTTACAAGATAAGTTTGGGGGAAAGTCGAATGATTCTACCCCCATGACCGAACAAGCTGACTTTGAGATATAACACAATGAAACCATTGTGCAGAAGGACAAAAATAAGGGTTCATCTAGTGAACCTACTAAGGGAGCTAACAAAAATGTCACAACAAAATTAGTTCCCACCCCGTCAGTAGAAGAAGTTAGACCCCTACCACCCTTCCCGCAAAGATTGAAAAAGCACAATAATGATATCCAATTCAAGAAGTTAGTTGACATTCTTGACCATATTTATATTAACGTCCCTTTCCTTGAAGCCATATAACAAATGCCCACTTACTAAATTTCTCAAGGAAATTTTCACCAAGAAAAGAAAAGTTGAGAAGTACGAGACAGTTGCTACGGCAAAAGAATTTTGCTCAGTATTGAGCAAGTTGCCACCAAAGCAAAAAGATCCAGGTAGCTTTATTATTCTATTTCTATAGGAGATAACTATATTGTGAAGACACTTTGTGATCTTGCCTCGAGTGTGAACTTAATGCCTAAGTCAATATTTTTGAAGCTTGAGATAATACATGTAAGACCCACCTCCGTTATTTTACAACTATCTGACCGTTCTCATGTTTATCCCGAAGAGAGAGTCGAAGATGTTATTGTACGGATGGACAAATTTGTGTTCCCAGTGGACTTCCTTATACTTAATTGTGAGGTTCACACTAATGCACCCAGAATTATTGGGAGACATTTCCTAGCCACTTGTCACATCTTTATTGATTGTGAAAAGGGTGAACACACCATGAGAGTTGCCAACCAATGTGTGACTGTGAATGTATTTCATACTCTCAAATTTATTGATGACTCAGAAGAATGCCAGATCATTTTTTAAGTGCATCAATTGATAGAAGAGGAAGCTGATCAATTTTGCCACAACAATTTCGTACAGCTGACATATTATAAGAGGCTCATTTAAGAACAACACATCAATGAGCCTAAGGAATTTCAATTGGAGATAGAGTAGTCTAGCTTAATCACAACTAGACCAGGTACGCACTTTGAACCTCTTGATTTTGAAGAATTTGTTCCTCTTAAGACATCACTCCATCATGCACCTACCCGAGAACTAAAGACTTTGCCAAAGCATATTAAATATGCTTACTTAGGTGATGATGACACTTTATTTATGATTATCTCTTCTAACCTTACTCTTGACCACGAACGTAATATGCTAAGTGTTTTGTTGCAACATAAGAAAGTTTTAGGATGGATGATAGTTGACTTGAAGGGGATAGGTCACACTATTTGCATGTACAAGATTTTGGTAGAAGAATGCCATGGTAATTCCATTGATCCAAAAAAAAGCTCAACCCTATTATGAAGAAAAATATGATGAGAAAGATCATTAACTAGCTTGATGTTGGGGTGATATACCCTATATCCAATAGTTCATGGGGTAACTTAGTATAATGTGTCCCCAAGAAAGGAGGCACAACTGTGGTGAGCAATAAGAATAATGAGCTTCTACCCATTATACCGTCACAATATAGAGGATGTACATGGACTACCATAAACTAAACAAAGCTACTAAGAAGGACAATTTTCCTCTACCTTTCATCGATCAAATACTAGATTGATTGGTGGGCAAAGCATACTATTACTTCTTAGATGGATATTCTTGGTACCACCAAATTGACATAGCGCTAAAGGACCAAGAGAAGACAATTTTCACATGCCTCTATGGTACTTATGCCTTTAGGAGAATACCTCTTGACTCTGCAATGCCCTGAAAACTTTTCAATGTTGTATGCAAGCTATCTTCTCCGAAATGGTTGAGGATTTTCTAGAAATATTTATGGATAACTTCTTCGTTTCTTGAGACAACTTTGAGAAATTCCTTGCCAATCTGGTACGAGTGCTCAAGATATGTGAGGAGGCTAACCTTGTGCTTAATTGGGAGAAATTTCACTTCATGGTGACTGAAGGTATTGTACTAAGCCACAAGATCTTGCACAAGGGCATTAAAGTGGATAAAGCCAAAATTGACGTGATTGAGAAATTGCCTCTGTCAACCTCTATCAAAGGCATTAGGAGTTTTCTTGGACATATTGATTTTTATATGAGATTTATCAAGACTTCTCTAAGATCTCCAATCCCTTGTGTACCTTGCTTCAACAAAACCAACCCTTTCTGTTTGATAAATTTTGTCATGGTGCATTCACAGAGTTGAAACAAAGACTTATCTCAGCACCCATTGTTGTTTCCCCGATTATACTTCACCATTTGAGTTGTTGTGTGATGCGAGCGATTATGTCGTGGGAGTTTTGCTTGGTTACATGTTATTTATTATGCTAGTCTTATCTTAAATGAAGCACAATTGAATTACACAACCATTAAGAAAGAACTACTTATCGTGGTATTTATATTTGATAAGTTTAGGCCATACTTAATAGGCACCAAAGTAATTGTTCACACTGATCACTCAACTATAAAATATTTAGTGAAAAAGAAGGATGTCAAGCCTAGACTAATTAGGTGGATATTACTACTGTAAAAATTTGACTTAGAGGTTGTAGATAGGAAAGGTACCGAGAACCAAGTTGCAGATCACCTTTCTAGGCTAGAAAACAATTCAGAATGCCCTGACATTTTAGATATTCAAGAGAAATTCCCTGAAGAGAAAATCTTATATGTCGCGGCATTATCATGGTACGTTGACATCATTAATTTTCTTATTAGTAGAATTTTGCCTTATGATTTGAGCAACCAAGGTAGGAGGAAGTTCAAGCATGATGCAAAGTTTTATTTCTGGAATGAGACATATTTGTTCAAGCAATGTGCAAACCATATGATCCGTAGATGTATCCCCGATGAGGGACATCCTACACCATTTCCACGCGACCCCATGTGGAGGTCACTTTGGAGGTGCAAGAACTGCTGCAGAGGTCTTTCAATCGGACTTTTATTGGCCTACACTCTTCAAAGATGCTCATGAGTTTAGCAAGGCATGCGATCGATGCCAACGTACTGGAACATTATTAAATGGAAATAAATGTCATTGTAAAATATTTTGGAGATTGAGCTCTTTGACATGTGGGGCATTGACTTAATGAGACCCTTCACATCATCCTTATGAGATCTATACATCTTGTTAGCAATTGATTATGTGCACAAGTGGGTTGAGGCAATTGCAACACTGAAGAATGACATTAAAACCGTGCTCAAGTTCATGTACAAAAATATCTTCACCAGATTTGGAGCACCTAGAGCCATCATCAGTGATGAAGGCACCCATTTTGATAACAAGCTAATTGCCAAGGCACTGCAGAGGTATGGGGTGTGACACAAAATTGCCACGACATGTCACCCCTATACAAATTGCCAAGCTGAAGTCTCTAACCGTGAGATCAAGAAGATTCACAGAAAGTGGTGAACCCCATAAGAAAATATTGATCCCAACGCTCGAAAAAACACTTTGGGCTTACCGTACAACATTTAAAACTCCACTAGGGATTTCCCCATTCAAATTGGTATATGGAAAAACCTGTGATCTTCCTGTCGAGCTAGAGCATAAAGCTTATTAGGCTATCAAAAAGCTCAATTTTTATGCACAATTAGCTGGAGAGCAAATATTATTAGAGCTCAATGAAATGGAAGAGTTTAGGAAACAAGCATATGAAAATGCCAAGCTTTACAAGGAGAAGACTAAGAAATGGCATGATCAAATGCTTTTGCCATGGCATTTTCATATTGGTCAATAGGTACTCCTCTACAACTCAAGGCTAAGGCTTTTCCCGAGTAAACGCAAGTCAAGATGGTCCGGACCCTTTGAAGTGTACCAAGTCTACCCTCATGGAGCTATCAACATTAAAAATATATATGATGAAACCATTTTCAAAGTCAACAGCTAGCGATTGAAGGCTTACAATGGAGCATCACCCTTGCCTGATAAGTTAGCACTCTACCTACAAGACACCTGAGTTTGCCCTTTTAAGCTTTTTGGAAATGCCATAACATTTTGGATTTACTACTGTCCATAAATAACACGTGCAATTTTTGTTTTATTATTAATGCAATTATTTTTTAGTTATTTTAATTATTTATCATGTTTTTAGGGCACACAAATGTTGCATGCATGAATAGTGGAAACTAAAGGATAAAAAGATGGACAAGCCCTAACCTTGGAAAAATGGGCGTTAAAAAGATATAAAGAATGGGGAAGAAAAATTAATTTTTCAAATTTCAACTTTTTTCAATTTTTATTTATTTTCTCTTTCCATCTTTTCACCCCTCCATATTTATTTTCACCTTTTTATCCTTACCAAACCCTTTCCCCACGTTTCACTTATTAAACATTTCCATTTTTCTCTTACTTTTACTTTATCTCTTCATATTGTCTTTACCGTTGATCTTTTCTTCTCTTTCATCCACGCCAAAACTCCATAGCCATTAAAGCTCCAAGCTTTCCATTTTTCCCTTCATCTTCTCTAGCAGCCATGGTGTGTTCTCACCTCGCAAACACTACTCCTACGTTCACCCAACAATTTCAAAACGATGCATCAAAGGAGAGGTTTTGAATCATAAAAAACTGAAGAGTTTTCTCTGAGCAAGGCTTTGTCTTTGCCGGTGATGAAAATGGTGACCTTGGACTTGATGTGATGAACATTATCAAGATGCACAAATTGGAGAAGTTTGCAAGGAATCTTAACAACGTCAACGTCTCCCTTGTCAAATAATTTTATACAAATATTTCCAAACCCACCCAACACTCAATTTTTTTAGAGGTACATCTATTCGTTTTACACCTTCCGCGATTAATCGATACTTTAAACTGCAAGATGTTGTTGATGGCTATACTAAGTTTGAGAATGAGGCTGATAATGAGACCTATCATAGTGTTAATGAAGACTTATTCCTTGCAAACTCAGAGTGGAATGGAAAGTAAGCAAATAGGCGTTTGATGGATCAAGAAAAGCTTCAACCAAAGGCCAAACTATGGAACCACTTCATTAAGCACAAGGTAATGCCAAGCGCACACAACACTACCATCTCACTACCTCGGATGATGCTTTTGTACTTGATGTTGGTTGGGTGTTCGAAAGCCGCAGGAAAGATTATATTTAAGCAAGCACATGCGTGCTTGAAAACGGTTAGCTAGTGCCTTAGTCTTTCCCAGCCTCATCACGAGACTTTGACGTAAGAAAAAAGGTTCAAGAGGATACATTTGATGAAATCATGCCTGGGTTGATTGGTAACACTAAAGCAATAATCCCTATATTATTGGGATTCAATGAGGACAAGGCCAAGGACAAGGACGAGGAAGTTTCCAAGACTGGTGCAAACCAAGATGTAGCGGAAAAACTGAATGCTCTTGAGGAATCAAGAAGGGAGTCAAAAGATCAATTGATGGCCTTGAACGAGAGCTCAATACCTTCTTTGCTTATGCCAAGCAAATGGATACATTTGTGGCATCCATTTACAAGGAGATGCTCCCACACTTGGCTCATAATCTACCAACTTTTCCGGACGTAATCTTACCAACATCTAAGATGTCACGACAATTCCAACTGTCACCCCACAAGATACTTCACCTAAACCACAAAATGCTAATATGAGCAATACAATGCCCGATACAGAGGAAAGAACACACGAACCTCAGCCCCAAGTCCAGTCCGAGCGTGAATAGTCCCCGAATGCTCCTACTAATATAGATCCATCGAGTGAGCCTCCCAGTGTCAAACTAAAATATCGTGGCAACCTTTACCGTGTAGAACTAGAAGATGCCTAAAGAAGTCAACTAGATGCACGAAGATCACTAAGGGCCCAAGTACCCCACCTGCCGCACCAGAGTTTAACCCTGAATTAAGCCCCACCCCATTGAGAAAACGCACCAGGCGTAGCATGGCCAACATGGCATCCCCACCACCATATGAAATTGAGGTACCTAACATCCCATTGCATTGCATAACATGTAGTTTAGTTATAATTTAGTTTTCATTAAAGCATTGAGGACAATGTTTTCCTCAAGTTTAGGGGAGGTAGGGTTCTTAGTAGGACATCTATATTATAGGGTCAACAGAATTATTATGTCTGGCATCAATAAGAGTTAGGACAGTCTGTGGAATAAGTTAATGATGCCCAATGATGATTAATTATTTATGTCTAGAATTGAATGTGCATGACTATTGAGAATGAGAGAACCAACTCTGGTCTTGATGCTTTGTGACTTTTGATACACGATTATATGTTTTCTATGATTAAGGAACTTAGAAATTTTTTATGAAAGAACTTTTGCATATGCTATAACATAAAATTTTGATAATTATCTTAAATGAAAAATGGTTGCTTAAATTTTAAATTAAACTCCCTTATATGTTGATTTGTGTTTAACTGCAAATAAATGTTTCGACATAAATGTAAAGGGACACTCCTCTTTGCCGTGACATTGCCTGGATACTCTCTTTAATAAATAACATCCATAAGCATATGAGTGAATGAAAGAATTCACAATATGACTTTGCTCAATAGGCTAGGGAATAGTGTGTTTTCTCCACTTCATTCTCAAGTCTAGGAAAGTAGGTGTGATAGGCTGACACCCCTTGTAGAAATACACAAAAACATTTAAGTATTAAAGAAATGGGAGTGAATCTTGTTCTTAATGGAAGAATAAATGTTATGGCAAAACAAGAGAGCTTGATTAAAAACTTCCTAGCTTCGTTAAGCATAGATTAGATACAATCACACACACACATATGAAAATGATCTTGCCCTAGGGAACAATACTTGATTCTCAATTTGTCTAGCATGTGAGGTCAACTTTTCTAAGGACTGAAATTATATTTCATATGATTGTCTTGATTCTGAAATTTTCCATGACATTTTTTCTTTTGTGGCGGCTATCCATTGCTTAAGGACAAGTAACAGCTTAAGTTTTGGGGTGTGATAACTCCATAAAAAGTCTATATTGGGGCATTTTTACTTAAGTTGTTGATTGTCTTAAGGCTCATATAGGTTCATTTAGATGCATTTAGGAGTATGTAGTTGCATTTGGTAGATTTATTTTTCCTTCGCATTTTATTTTGTGAATAGTGCTATTTTATAGGGACGGTTTGGTTTGGATGTTGATGTGCAGGTTCTAGGAGCAAGGGTGTGTAAGGAGAATTGTCATGGAAAACTATGATACTGAAGCAAAATGAAAGTGTCGTGATATTCTAGCCTTAAAAAAGGGCAAATGGGTTGAAGATATTTTCACACAAGGATAATTGTAAATTTATCATGTGTTCTTTTCCGTCAACCACCCAGGAGGGGGCCCACTGCCACCTATTGTACTACCCTTCACATGTGGGGAATGTACCTTAGGGTACCTTTGTAATTTTGGTACAAAATCCTAGGCATATTCCCTTGGTATATATATATATATATATTATGACACCACAAATGAATAATCTAATCTTTTTAGGGAGAAAAGTGAGCTGAACAAGAGAAGAAAAGGCGACAACAAGCTTCCAACTTTCTTTTTTTTCCCCATCTCTTTCGTGGTGTTCTTTTATTTTCAAGCTTTAGGGAATGGCGATCTAGGCGTCCGAGAAGAGCTAGCACCGCTGAGGTGGTTTGTGGTGGCTGAGGGAGCTCTGATATCACACGTTTGGAGTCTTTTCTCCACCCTTATGTTTTATTTTTTTTACGTCTATGGGTTGTAAGGAATGTATGATTTTCATGCATTATTCGAACCCCACCATGAACTAAACCTTATTTGGTGGGGTTCATCATTGATGATTAAGTTTTTTTAATGGATGGTTAATAGTTTCATGTTTATTACTTGTTTTGCTTATTGTTTTTAATTACTTAAAATTCTAGGAGCTATGAGTAACTTTTTTAAGTAAACTACTTAGTGTTCGAGAGAAACAAAGTTATTGATCTTTAGTGTTCGAGAGAAACTAAAGGATGATCGACGTAAGCAATGGGTTTTAGCTTTTAACTAGAGACTACTCCACCGTCAGAGATGCAGTTAGGATTTCAACGACTAAAAGGAGTAGTGTTGAATCGATAGGTTAGACGCTGCTGCTCAGGCCGAGAGGATTTGCTGTGGCATTCTCATCTGTAAGATCCCATGACTAGAGATAGCGTAGGGACACTTGTAATAAACTCTATCAAGCAAGTAAGACAGAAGTTTAAACCATCTTAAAATATAAGACTTACGATTTCTAAGTGACCCCATCATTCGTTCCCCTTTCATTTCCTCTTTAAAATTTTATAGGATTTTAGAAAGTTTCAATGATGTGTTTGTTAGTAGGGATATTTATATCTAGATTAGGAGTTTAAGGTGGGGATTTTTATATCTAGATTATATTGTTGTTCTCTTTGGTTTGATTTATTTGAATATTGTTTTTTATTGAATATTTTTCATACTAATGCATCAGATAGACAAAGAAATACCCAATTAAGTCTTGGGATATTAAATGTCAATGAGAAGCCATTAGAATATAAGTGTTATGAGCTTAAGTTTGTTAATTTTAAAACTTTTCGAGTAATCAACAAATGAAAGTTGATAACTATAAGAAAGCTCCTTGTTGGACCACCAAACAAAACGAAAGATAACGAAAAGGAAAATGGAGTTAATGAAATCTAATGAGGATGGGGAGGTGAAAGAAAAGATCAATAATAAATGAGGATAATAAAAAATCTATAAATGATATTAATAAAATATAATTGATTAGAAATAGTAAAAAATACCACATCATCATAAAACTTAGTGATTAAATTAATTTTTTTAAATATAATAAATGAGGGTAAATTACATCGTTCTTTACTGAACTTTACTCTCTCTTATTTTACTCACCGTACTTTCAATTTTTCTATTTTGCTCCCTAAACTTTACAAACTGAATCATTTTGCTCACTCTGCCTTTAATTCTCTAATGGTGTGATGATATGTGTTTTTTATTTAATATAACATAATTGAAAATATAAAGGGTAAATTACACCTCTCGCTCCTATTTTACTCACCTAACTATAAAATAAAAATAGAAGGTGGTTGGATGTTACCGTCATGGTGACCTTTCGGTCCCAAATTTCATGCGTCGCTTCGCCTCAACACATGGAGTCTGAATCCGACCTCCATCGAAACTTACTCCTAAGTCCACTAATTGGAGATTAAAGTGAGGAAGCCGAAATATTTGGATCAAGATTCAAAGATTTTGGGACATTTTCTAGTGAAACAACCGCTAGATTTGAACTCAGGGGTTGAGAAAAAGCGACATATGAATTTTGAGACCGAACAACCATCATCAACGACAATAGACAGTGATCGGAATGAAAAATGGCGTGGTGGTTTGCGGTGGCAACCAATCACCTTATTTGCAAAGTAGAGAAAAATAGGGAGAAAGATGAAGATTCAAAATGATGTCGTTTTGGTATATATTTCAATTTTTTAAAACAACGTTGTTTTGATGCTTGTGTCATGTCATAACACTATTAAAAAGTCAACAGTGGAGTGAGCAAAATGACAATACATAAAGTTCAGTGAGTAAAATAGAAAATTTAAAATTATGATGAGCAAAATAAGAGATGGAGTAAAGTTAAATGAGAAACGATATAATTTTCTCTAGAGTCCTCAAAACCTTCACTCAAATTATTAGAGAATAAGTTTTAGTGGTCAAATTTATAATTTACCTGGAAAATATTATTAGAAATAAAAAAAATCCTAGAGCCCTCAAAACCTTCACTCAAATTATCACATCTGCAAAACCTCTTCTTTTTTTATTGCTAAAATCATGCGAATTAGTCCCACCGCCCTATTTGAACCTGCGCTACGCCTGGCATCTGCCCGACAACCCCTTTGTCATTTGTTAAAACCCCAACCAACAACCTCTGAAATTGGTTTCTTCATGAATTCAAAACATGCTTTGACCCTCCATTAAGCCGTCTTTGCAAGTTGCCCACGCATAAAACCGAGTAAGTGAAATATGTCTTTCATTTTCACTAAATCCTCAAAGTTCTTGCTGTTCCAGGATCTAAAGTGAGGTAAAAGTTCTTCAATTCAATAGCGTGACAAAATAAAATGAGAAATATCCAGAAGAAGTCAGATTTTTCTATAAGATGTTCGATATTATGCTTCAATGTATTTTCCAGTTTTAGTTGTTCGTAGGGTTATCTTACATTCTACATTAAGAAAAAGTTGTGCTACTTTGTAATATGCGGTTTTGTTTGTTTGTTAAAATCTAATTTTCATTAAAGTAATTCAACTCCCCCCCCCCGGGTTATGCAAAGTGGTTTTATGTAAAAAAGCACCATCGTTTTTTAGTAGTTTCCATTCAATACGTTTGCTAAGGTTATAGTTTGTTAGAAACTTCTGTCAATATGCTGCTTGTTCAGAAGTTTTGTATGCGTTCTCTGTTCAGAGCAGCTCAACAGTAAAATTTGTGAACAAAGATGAAGATGCTGTAATATCCCCTGCATGTTGACAAAAGTTTACAGTCAGCCACACATCAGATGGAGGAGGATTGCTCCCAATGGACTTGCAACATGTGTGGGAATACGGGAATGGCCGATGGATCAGATGGTTATTTCTATTGCTTGAGATGTGGGTCTCAGGCTGATGACATCATTGATACGGGTGTTGCTGATGAGGATTTTATTGAAAAGGGTACACAGGGTGGTGGTGCAGTTTACTTGGCCAGCCATACTCGCCATTCTCGCCAACCTGTCATCTCAGCCCAACCGATCTCACATGTTGACCCCCAATCTCAACAATTTTGGTCCAATTTGAATCAAGATGGAATTGGAGATGGTATGGGGCCCTCGGGCACAAGTGATTTTGGCTCATACTCCATGTGTACATACAGTTATGAAGGTTATTACCAGGAGGTTAGGAACAGGTATGTGATGGGGTTGCAGATGATGATAGAAGCTCAATGTGAGGCTCTGGTGGAGAAGTTTAATGTGAAACCTTTGATTTGTGGGATAGTTGGACCTATTTGGTTGAGATTTTTGGCTAGCACTGGGATTTTTGATGACGGTTGGGCTGATGAGGCTATTCATCAGTCTGAGATTCAAAAATCAGGTATCGGCCGTTGGCTGTATCATTTTAAACAATTTCTTGTATTTACCTTTTACATGCATAACTATGAGTAGATGAATGAAAGTTGATGATGATGCTTGTTAGAGTTATAAGTACTTTGTCGGTACGGTGATATTGCTGCTTTAGTTTTCATACAATTCTGCCCTAGGTAATTAGGTTTTGATTGTTCGAGTGTTTATTTTTTATAGCTATTTATTTGCTCATTACAGATCACTGTTTCTGGGCTTTGATAATAGTTGAGGATGGTTGATGTTATTCTGCTTCTTTCCACCTTAAAATTGATGTTAGTTTTCCCCAAGTGTGGACAAAAAGTGTAAAACAGTACTAGCCATTCAATGTCAGCTGTGCCCTAAAATATAAATATTGAATAAAATATATGTGTAAGGTAAAACTGTCATCTCGAATTTGGTTGGTTCTATAGTTTCATGACATGACATTTTATTATCATTAAATTTTTGGTGGTGTGAAAGGAAAATAATTCATATAATCAAAGTTGTTTTTACTGTATAGTTTTATTTGAAAGTATGGTTTAACTATATAGTTCTACGGGAGAAATTGAAAATGTCTTATTCCCTACAATTTACATGCAAATTATAGTGTTTTTTTTAAAGTTGTTTTGTTTTCTCTCTTCTCTACCCCATTTTTGTTTGTTCTTATTGATAGTTATGTTATTTTTTGATCACCATCTGCATTTTGTCCCCGTTTTTAGGAGAAATTGAAAATTTTAAGCCATATTATCGTCACAAAGCTGAGCCTCACAACATCCACGGTCAGAGAGCATTAATGATTTGGAATAAGTATTTAAGGAAAAAGATTCCGTTATCTTGTTCTTTAGCTATTTCTTTTCTAGGATGCCATATTGCAAGGGAAGCAGTTCTTCCAACAGACTTGATAAAGTGGTCGGTTGAAGGGGAGCTTACCTATTTTGATGCTTTTGTTGAAATTGAGAAACGCATTGGACAGTCTTTGCCTCCATTTCCTTTAACTCTTAGAAGTATGTTTAGGCCTGCACATGCTTATTCTGCTCAACAGTTGGAATCATTGGCTGCTACAATTGCTCAGGGCATAGGCTTGAATTTACCCCCAGTGAATTTCTATGAAATTGCTTCAAGATATCTAAAGGAGTTGTCTATTTCAGTGGAGGAAATTCTGCCACGTGCATGCCGCATATATGAGTGGGCGATGCCTCCAGAATTATGGTTGTCAGCAAATAGTTCTGGACTTCCTACTCGTGTCAATGTGATGTCAATACTGATTGTAGCAATACGGATTCTATATGACATAAATGGACTTGGGGTGTGGGAAAAAAGCTTGTCCAGTCCTAATCCTCCTAGTAGATCTACTGAAGCCATGAGTAAGGACCCTGCAAGTAGTCCCAGAAGGGGGGACGATGCTGAAAATAGTTTTGGTTCTCCTCACAGTGTAGATGATTTGGGTACTAGTTCTACTAAAAATCCATCATCTGATCATGAATCCAAGTTTGATGCTGCTGGGCTTTTGCACAACCTTGAAGCAAGATATAATGAGATTTATAACACATATGGTGGTGTTAAATGTACAAGGGATCTCTCTAAAAGCATGCCATCATATCTACAATTCTGTAAGGATGTGGTTTTTGCTGGATCAGAACCGGCTGTAGACTTTTTTCACGAGGAGAAAACTTTAATCGACAAGCTTTGGAATTATTATCAAGAAGAAAAGGTAAGTTATAAGCTATGATTATATCTTATGTTGCAAGTATGAAAATACTTTTAAATGTGTTTTCTGCACTCCGAATCAATGGTCTAAGTCTGAGTTCTATTATGCAGTTTTAAAACAGAAGTATGTAGAAGCTACAATTGGGGATTTGTTCAGCAGCTGATGAACACTTATGTTGTTCTGGCTGAAAACAGTCCTTTTTTTTATTAGTTCCCTCTCGTTTTTGGTTCTTATTTTTTGTCCTTCCCATCACATCTAGAAGAGAACTTGTAGGTCAAATCCTTTGCTGTTCTTGATAAATGTGACAAACTTTGTGAGTGAACCAGTTTTTAAGTTAGCAAATACTACTCTTATGTTTGAATTATAATTGCTTGTGTTGATTCCAGGGTTCTCAACCGGTAGAAGGTTTGACAGAGCGAAATAGCAGTGCCGACATCATGTATAAAGCGAACAAAAAGGTCCGAGATAATGCATATCATTCTAGTCCCTCCCATGATGGAAGGACTTCTCATGAAGATATTTTGACTCAAAGACGCTCAGATGTCGACAATTCATCCATGACTTCAGAGGAGCATGAAAATCCAGAACCCAGTGACAAAGTTTCAGCAGAGACCAATGAACATAGAGCACTTAGATTGATGAAGAAAAACATGGAGGAGAACAGGTTCTGTTATATCCCACCAAGGATTAAGCTGAGGAGATTAGATTACCTTCAATATGTAAGGAAAAGAGATGAAGGCGCCATAACATATGTTGCTCATGCTGATTACTATATCCTACTCCGTGCTTGTGCCATGGTTGCCGAGGTTGACATGCGGATTATGCATGTTGGGGTACTGGGTATAGAGAGGAGATTAGATTGGATGGAAAAAAGAATCGATCACTGCTTACATCTAACTCCTAGTACTACTACATGTAAATTTTGTAGTGATGAACCAGAGCAAGCTGCAGATCATACGATTGAACTTTCAAATCCGAATGTATTATAAGTTTCTCCGGTTTACATTTCAGCTTTCAAATCAATTTCAAACTGTTAAAACTTAATGTAGCGTTTATTACTCTTGCTGAAGAAATCAAACCACTTGAACTTTGTCATCGAGACTTGTTGTGGATGGAACTCTTTGTTTGCAGTAAGAAGTCTCAATTTTGATTATATATTTAAGGCTAATGAATTAGGTGAACTTATAAAAAAATTAGGGACGAAAATATATTATCAATAAATATATAAATAAAATATATAATAATTTTAGGAAAAGGTTCTGTGGCTGTGACCGCAATGTAGCCCCTGACAATACAGGTATGCATAAATTAGTGAAAATATGGGTGTTGGAGTTGAAGTGGTATATATGGTAGGAAGAAACTGCTTGAATTGGCGAATAGCCGACTACCCGTTGTTCCTAAAGCATCACACACCGCCATAGGAAGTGGCATGAACGTTGATCCAACCACAAGGTCCACAACGACCACCATATCCATGAACGGCCGAGAGACCATTGCTACAAAAACCCACTTTCCAGCACACAAGGCTTTTAATGGCATCAGACGATATTAATTATTGGGTTTGGCATTTCTTTTTCTTTTTGAAATTGAGGAAACAATAAAAGAAATAAGTTATGAATTGGTTGGTAAATAGAAGAAAACAAAAAATTGGAGAAATGGAATTCCCAGTGACTGAGGCAAGAACGTGCGGACCACTGGCTGAAAAAATCAATCTCTGACGTATGTCTTATAAAATGACAAATTATGGCTCTGAAATTGATTCCACCCTCCACGTTCAACTTCTGCTAGTAGGTCACACATCGTACCATATATTTGTTTGAAGTTTTCCTAAACCTATAATTTCAAATCTTTTTAATACCAATCAAAACATCATGATTCACTTCCACATCTGCAGCCACTTGTTTCTTGCATAATCATACCATCTTACCTTTTTATAGTCATCTGTCACTCTATCTTCACCCTCCTCTACAACAGTTCTCATAGCTTCCTCCTCCTTGCTCATGGCGGGTCCATTTTATTTTAAAATTTCAATTATTTATCCATTTTATTGATTATATCCACTTCAAAATTTTATTTGTATTATTTCATACAATTAATTATATTGTTAATATATACATACGTTAATCTTAAAACATATCTCAAAATTCACTAGAGCTCTTAGCTCGCCATCACCTGATCCTAATCTTCTCCATCTTCTTTATCCTTTACCCATTTTGGTGACATCGGTCACTCCAACAATCTCCGTTAAAGTGGATTTATTGTTTTTCTTTTTGGGATTTTTATTGCACTCTTTAATTTTACAACTAATATTACTAAATTCTAAAGTTATATAATTGTGCCATTATAATTTAGGATCATTTCTGTATTTAGTCATACACCTTTTGTAATTTTATTTTGTTATGGAATTATTTTTTAAAGGTAATTTACATATTTAGTACCTAAATCATCAGTTTTGTTCCATTTTAGTAACTAAACTTTTAAAATTTTCAAAACCACACCTAACGTTTAGTTTTTATTTCATTTTCGTATCCCGTTAAAAACTTAATGTTAAGTTTTTGAAAAGAAATTGAAACTTTAAGTACTAAAACGGAACAAAGCAGATAGAGTAGGCACTAAGCACGTTAGGTTTTTAATGTCGAAGTACTAAAATGAAACAAAAACTAAACATTATGTATGGTTTTAAAAAAATTGAAAGTTTAAGTACTAAAACGGGCCAAAACTAATAGTTTAGGTACTAAACACGTAGTTTATCATTTTTTAAAATTATATCTAATGTTATATTTTGGTCCCTCATCATTAAAAATTAAAAAAAAATTGATATGACAATTATTTTATGTTTTAATAATGATGTGATATTATCTTATAGTGATACAATGACAATTAATCGTAATTAATTTGTTAATAATGAATCATCAAATCGAAATAAAAACATAATGTTAAGAATAATTTTAAAAGATAGTTAGATGATAAAAACAAAATTGTAAAAATAGACGAGTGATTAAATTTGTAATTTACTGTATAATTTATATAGTTAAATATTAAAGGAGATATATTATCATTATTTTAAATAAATTATAGTTAGAGGAGGGGAATGAAAATTTTGGTATGTTAAAAGGAGATAAATTATTAAGAGAGAGAGTACAAACCAAAATACAAACTATAAAAAAAGCATCTTAATAGTTTATAATTTGTTTAATTCTAATATTTCGGGTATCATAATATCTCAACAAACCAAATCAAACAAATTCAATAGTTTATAAGTTGTCGTCATATTAATATCTTTTGATCGATTTAAACTCTCAATTGTCAGGTTTTCTATCATCCTACAGACCAAAGTTGTTGCCCATCCTACACTTGTCCGCACTTAATCATCTTCATCAATCACTGCCTCTTTAAACGTAAATCTAGATCCTTCCCTCCCCGTGGGACCCATAGTCTCATTTCTCCCACTCAATCCTCACCCTCGGCAGTAGGCCCCAAACGACACGTTTTATGCACCTCGTTTTAATCTTAGGGTAAACTACACATTTAGTATATCAACTATCACTTTTGTGTCATTTTTGTCATACAACTATTTTTTATTTTAAAATTATTATATTTAATGTTACATTTTAATTTTATTTTGATCACTCATCGGTAGAAAATTAGCCGAAATGCTGAATTGTCATCATAATTTAATGCTACATCATCATTTAATTTTTTTATAATTGTGTCATGTCAATAGTTTTGTTAATTTTTTAATTGCGAATGACCAAAATGAAATCAAAATGTAACGTTAGTAGTTGGGTGACCAAAAAGAATAAAATTGATAAATGGGCCACTGAACGTATGGTTTACCCTTTAATTTAACGATGGGAGCCTATGACTCGGAATTATTTTATTAAGGTCTAATTATGTTTTAAGCCCTTCTACTATTATTAAATATGAAATTAAGTCTTTTCACTTAATTTAATCCTCTAACTTTTGTAATATTATTAACATATTGAAATTGACAACACTTTTAGTTGTTGTCATGCCAATGAGAATATATGTTTTTACTGTTATTTAAGCATACAGTCAAAATCACATAAAACTTTCAATCTAACAATATTTAATCAAATAATAAATTTATATATCAACAAAATAATTATATTTTTCTGTTTTTCTTCTAATCATTACTTCACTAGCAACAACTAGCAATATTATTATTTTGAATAGACTAATAACATTATAAATGATAAAGAGATCAAATTTCGTCAAAACAGAGAACAAAATAGAGGGACTAAAATCAAAATTAAACCGCCTACTAATAACTATAATACGACGCGACAGATGGAAAGACAAAGATGTAGGAAAAGAGTTGAGTTTTCGAAGCTTGGATGCTTTTATAGTAATCCCCATTACACAAAGTGATTCTTGCTTTAACCTTTTTCTTTGTAACGTTGTTTTACGATGATCGTTCTTCTTCGATTCTACTATAATTGAGATTTTTGAGACAGAGAGGAGTCTAGTGTTGTAACTTTTCAGTGTTTTCTCGACACGTCTCCTTCCCTTCCAAGCTCTCGAGATCCTTTTGTTTTTTTAAAGATATTCAACAACTGATTTCGTCTATTGATGTTATTGGTGAGTCATCTGACATTTTTTTCTTTAGATCCATTATGGGTTTTATTTATTTTTTAAATTACTGAATCCAGCTGTTTAGCTAGTTTGGGTTCGCTTTCTTTCTTTAGTTTTGATTGATCTGAAGAAGAAAAACTAATTTGCAGGTTATTATTTTGAAAAATGGCACTGAAAAATCCAGGTGATAGTAGAACAAGAAGTTGGGTTCAAATATTTATTATTTTTGGATTATGCTGTTTTTTCTACATATTAGGAGCTTGGCAGAGAAGTGGTTTCGGTAAAGGGGATAAAATACCTTTAGAGATAACCGATTGCAATATAATCCATTCCTTGAACTTCGAAACCCATCACGCCGGCGATGTTGGGAACGCCGATGAATCCCAAAAGCCCAAATCTTTTAAGCCATGCCCTCCTCGTTACGTCGATTACACGCCTTGCCAAGATCAGAAGCGTGCCATGACTTTCCCAAGGGACAACATGGTGTACCGGGAGAGGCATTGCCCCAGGGAGGAAGAGAAATTGCATTGTCTTGTTCCGGCACCGGAAGGATACGTCACGCCGTTTCCTTGGCCCAAGAGTCGGGACTATGTGCCTTATGCCAATGCTCCCTATAAGGCCTTGACGGTTGAGAAGGCGATTCAGAATTGGATTCAATATGAGGGTAATGTGTTTAGGTTCCCCGGTGGAGGAACGCAGTTCCCACAAGGGGCGGATAAGTATATCGATCAGCTCGCCGACGTGATTCCTATCACTAACGGGACAGTTAGGACCGCACTCGATACCGGTTGTGGGGTATGTTTATGTTGTCACGCTCTTCAAAGTTTTGTTTTTTAAGTCGATCTATTGATTTGTAATGGTAGAATGCATTTTTGTTTGTAGGTTGCAAGTTGGGGGGCATACCTTTGGAGTAGGAATGTCCTTACCATGTCATTTGCACCAAGAGATTCTCATGAAGCACAGGTTCAATTTGCTCTTGAAAGAGGTGTACCTGCTGTTATTGGTGTCCTTGGGACTATAAAGATGCCATATCCATCTAGAGCTTTTGATATGGCTCACTGTTCTCGTTGCTTGATTCCATGGGGAGCAAATGGTGAGTTGTAAACTGAAATCTGAGTGCTCTTATGTTTAAGCATAACTGGTATGGTATTTAAGTTGATTTTGGCCTTTGAGGCGTTGTTTAGTGAAGATTTTCCATAGCAAAAGTCGAGTGATTGATGGATGTGTGTGATTGCAGATGGGATGTATCTGAAGGAGGTTGATCGTGTTCTTAGACCAGGTGGTTCCTGGATACTTTCAGGTCCACCAATCAATTGGAGGAACAATTACAAAGCATGGCAGCGTCCGAAGGAGGAACTCGAGGAGGAACAACAGAGGATTGAGGATGTTGCCAAGCTCCTTTGCTGGGAAAAGAAGCATGAGAAGGGTGAAATCGCCATTTGGCAAAAGAGAGTTAATGATGATTCTTGTCGCGGTAGACAAGACGATTCTCAAGTTAATTTCTGCAAAGCCGGAGAGGCTAATGATGTCTGGTATGAGCTCTGCTTGAAACTTCTTTCAGTTCTTTATTAAGAAAATTGTTGGAATTAGTCAAATTGCAGTAAAGAACTTTGCCTCTGCTTTGACAGTGTTTAATGATTTGGATGCTAATCATCTTCACACCAATTTATGCGTATCATAGTTAATCTTGTTAATTGTGATAGAAATTGTCCCAACAGTGCAACCAATTAAAGTTCGAATCTGCAGATCATGTCTCATGACTTGTAGCCTGTATTTTCAGACATATTTACATTTTATGTTGCCAGTAATTAATTCTTTTTGATCTGGAATTTCATTTTATATAGTCATCTTCTCTTGTGGTGGTGGCTAGGTACAAGAAAATGGATGAGTGCATTACTCCCTATCCAGATGTTAGTAGTCCAGATGAAGTTGCCGGAGGGGAACTTAAGCCATTCCCGGAGAGGTTATATGCTGTCCCTCCTAGGATTGCTAGTGGAAGTGTACCCAGAGTTTCTGTCGAGATGTATCAAGATGACAATAATAATTGGAAGAAACATGTCAGTGCGTATAAGAAAATCAATCGACTTATCGTCTCCGGAAGGTATCGTAATATTTTGGATATGAATGCCGGGTTGGGAGGATTTGCTGCAGCTCTCGACTCTCCAAAATTGTGGGTTATGAATGTGATGCCAACAATAGCAGAGAAAGATACCCTGGGTGTCATATATGAGAGAGGATTAATCGGCATCTATCACGACTGGTAAGGACTCTTAACAATGAATCATGAGTTTGCCTGGCTATGGTTATGCTCGAAGGTTTGGGTCTTATAATACAATTGCTTACATTACGTGACTTGTTCGTTTTGTCGATGTTCGGTTCAGGTGTGAGGCGTTCTCCACATACCCAAGGACATATGATCTCATACATGCACATGGCCTATTCAGTTTGTACAAGGACAAGTAAGTATCCACTAATTACCTATTCTTTGGTATGAGCTTACCATTGATAGGACTATTTGGCATTCTGTTTCTTAACCTCAACTTGTATACATTTATTGAAATGTATGCACAGATGTAATATAGAGGACATTCTACTGGAGATAGACCGAATTCTGCGTCCCAAAGGTGCAGTTATATTCCGTGATGAAGTTGACATTCTAATTAAAGTGAAGAAGGTAACAGCAGGGATGAGGTGGGTCACTAAGATGGTAGACCATGAAGATGGTCTCTTGGTCCCTGAGAAGGTATTGGTTGCCGTTAAGCAATACTGGACAGTGGGGGGAAACACGACATTCGCGGAGTGAGCTGAAGGGGATGGTAAGTTGGTGGTGTGAATTTATGATTTCCAGTCTGAAAGTTTTTGCCAGCAGGATAATTTCAGTGTAGGAGATTGTGAACTATGGATCAGTCATTTGTATTAATTTATTTACAGACAGCTATGAAAGCTATAACTACAAAGTTCTATGATTGTTGAATTAATCCTATTTTTTGTTATAGTCAAATCACCTCCTATAGATTTATCTTAGGACGAGTAAAGGAAAATTGTATAAATTCCATGAAAAATTGAAAATAATAAAAACTACCCACCTATGAGTTGGCAAGCTAATGCAAATCTGGACTCCACAAGTACCAAAAAATCTGGGAATATTATACAAGTCTATTGATTGTAATGCAATTAGAACATCAGCCAACATTCAACATGACAACTGCCTTCCACAACTTATTTCCCTCCATTTTAAACACAATTCCAAGAAAAATTAAGGACGGTGAAAGAACATCCATATAGCTAATGCTTTCATAGAAAAAGCTTCCACAAACTCTAATCCAAACGTGCTTTGCTACTTCAAATTATTAAACCTATTCCTGTGTGTGTTACTTGCTGCAACATCGAAAGACAAATGGAATGGAATGAACTTTGAATGAAGTTCATAAAAGGGATGAGATATCCTATCAATAAAACTTCTATTGGAACAAGGGGAAATTACCTTTAGCAAGAATCCAAACTTGTGTGTTGGAGGAGAAACCAATCATGTAAACCTCAGAAAAATCCATCTCCTAGCATCCCATCACCGCACAATTATACACAAAGTTACCCGATTGCTTTCTGGCTAGTAGGCCTGTAAACGAACCGAACGCACACGAACGGAAGTATGTTCATCTACGTTCATTTAATAAATAAACGAACAAATTTTTTTTGTTCATGTTCGTTCATCAAGGAATATAGCTTGTTCATATTCGTTCATTTAAATGATAAACGAACATAAACGAACACAAACGAACGAATATAAACGAACATAATAAATGAACATAAACGAACACAATAAACGAACAAAACAAACACAAAAAAACAAACACAAAAAAACAAACTTAATCAAACACAACAAATGAATGTAAAAAAAGTAAACAAGAATAACAACTTAAAATTCATTAATATAACCTGCAACTTTAGAATTAATTTGTTCGAATACGACAAAAATATACATAAATCATAAATAAACTATATGAACATAATAAAGTCTTAAAGTTAATTTGTTCAACAAAACAATCTTCTTGAAATCCAAACAACTTCAATAATCTTCGCAACATATTCAACTCGCCCTCTGTTCGAACATAAACGAACATAAATGAACAAACATAAATGAACATAAATGAATGAACACAAACGAACATATAATCGAACGTTCACGAACGTACTAGACCTTTGTTCGTATTCGTTCATTTAATTAAACGAACGCAAAATCTTATTTATGTTCGTTCATTTAATAAACAAACGAATATAAACGAACTTCCGGCCGCACGATTCATGAACGGTTCGCTGAACGTTCAGTTCATTTACAGGCCTACTGGCTAGTAAGTTCAATTGTAGAGGCCCTTTGCTCGGAAACCATGAATTGAGCTCTATAAAACTTCCACCTGAGGCGGTAGGACCACTGATCACTATAAGGCGATCACCGCATGCTCTGAACGCAAGATTTTCTTGCCTTATCATACTTCCTTACTACCATGTTAGCATGACCGGCAGCATAAAGTTCGTTGTTTACGACTGCAACCAGAGGGGGTGCCCCAGTTGCCGCAGGCATCTCAGCTTCCCCATCCGTCCCACTCCTTCGAGGAGACATGTTAGGAATACGAGTCCACTTTTTTAACTCTAAATCATACTCCTCCCCACAAGTGAGAACCGTAGCATCATTCCCCACTCCACCAGTTCCCCCAAGTACATAGAATTTCTTATCCATAAATACCCCACTACACATCTTCCTCGGGGTATTCATGCTTGGGAGTGTCTCCCACCTCTTGAGTCACGGAATTGTACGTTTCTGCAGAGCTCAGAATATTACCCTGAGAATCACAACCACCAACTATTATCGCAATCTCTCCAAGACTTGCTGATCCAAACAAGCACTTGGAGAATTCATACAGGTTCCAAAAGTCCAAGAGTTAGTCAAAATACTATATCTATATATCACTTGAGAAGTCACTTCCCAAATACAGCAACTCAATTCCCACGGCCAAGGATTCCTTGTCCGAATAAGTGAAACAGTCATCGGGAGGCATCCTTGGTAAATGCATCCACTTGTGCTGAATCGGATCAAATGCCTCCCATTGAAGGAGGTCACAAGAAAAGTAAACCCAATGTTCAGCAACACCCTTCTGCCTCCTTGACTTATAGATCTCTCCGCTCCTAATTATGGATCGAAAACTCCGATTCAACAATGCAATGGAACCATAATAGGATCTTGAGCACCTAATTAAACAATTGATGGAGTTGTCTCTCCCGATTGATTGGATTAACACATCCGAATCCAAACAACAATCATATTGCCTACCATCGTCAATGGAAGAATCATCAGAGGAGAGCTTAGACAACTTGGTTTCTGGACAACAATAATCGGATTTGACAATTTCCAGTGGACGCTTCCCATTGTAAGACCAATTGGTTTCCCAATTGGTTTCTTGTTGGCAGGAGCTTGGCAAGACCAAAAACGACTCGCGGGATCGATCCTCCAATATCTCTTCGCTCCCCTCCCAATTTCAAATGAGAAGATCCCCTAACATAATAACAACGGGAATTTTCAAATCACTGTAGGAGCCGCATGTTTGCAATTCAACCTATTCAAGAACTAAAGAAATAAATAATTGAAAATTCAAAACCATAAAGAAAAATTAAATCTAATTAAAACCAAACAGAAAATTGAATTAAATAAAAAGAAAATCCAACTTTATTTAAAGAAAAAAAAACAGAGCTTATCGGTTATGGGGAAAATGACAAACATGAAATAACAGAAGGATCTTTTTTTTTCAAAAGAAGAGACATGACAATCAAAGAAGCTGAACAAAAAGAGGTACCAGATCTAACAATTTCAAAGAATATAAACATGAACACGAACCGATGGGGAAATAACTCCAAGATTCAAAAGAAGACAAGATTGATAAATAAAGAAGCGAATCTCAGTAGAGCAAAACAAAGCGAATAAAAACTCAAACATAAAAATGAATAAGTGAGAGAGAAGCCTAAGAAACAGTAATAAGAATAATGTAGTGAGAGAGTTACCGTTTGGGGTTATGTCATTATCCTCTACATATGCTATACAGCCTGTTTATCCTTTGGATTCTCGATGCAAATCACAGCCAGGGTGCTTTGGTTTTAGCTTTGCCACCATCTCTCTTTAAAACCTCAGCTCGCCTCTCTCTCTTCAAACTTCCTCTCCCCTTCCCTAACTCCCCCGATTGTAGATAAATAAATAAACATATTATACCGCTATTTTGCCGGAATAATGCATACGGGGAGGTTTAATTCCCCAAATAATGCACTTTAATTATTATTTCCCCAAATGGGGTGATTGCTATAGGAAATATGGAAAGCTCGACGTCTTTAGGCTGTCGTCGTCTTCAACTTGGATATCCCGGCGTCTTCAGCAGATGTGGAAGCGTGGGAGCTGTGCATGTATGATTGATCTCTCGGCGTCTTCAGTTGGATTCTTCATAGGAACTCTCGGCGTCTTCAGTGCTGTGCATGGGACTGGACGTGAGAATCACGGGTTCTGCAAGGAGAGAGCACGGGTTCTGCAAGGAGAAATCACGGGTCCTGCAAGGCTGCACGTCTGCATGTGGGAGTCCTGCACGTCTGCATGTGGGGGGCATGCAACTGTTGGATTTCTCGGCGTCTTCTTTACATTTAGGTAAGGATTTCTCGGCGTCTTTGCATGGAAGGCTGGATAGCTCGGCGTCTTCTTAACAAATAAATATGGATGAGTTACGAATGTGTTTATAAGAGACTGCTCGGGCTGAGGCTGAGGCAATGTGAGAGTTTGGGGCTGAGGCAATTCACAATTACAGAAGCAGTGAGAGCTTGAGAGGGAGATTGATCAGCAGTAAGATCACAAAGCATAGCCTGAGGTAATTTAAACTCAAGCCCTAGATCTCATTTGATTCTTGTTTTAAAGGTTTAGGGTTTCATATTGATCTCATAATTTTAGTTTTATAAGTTTATTAATTTGTGATTATATGTGTTATACTCTGAAATAATAATTTATATGTTGTTACATAATTTGAAATAAGGTTGGGACCATTTTGGAACATTGTAAAGTTTTAGGGACCGTTTTGTAAAATTTAAGGAATTTAAGGAATAAGAGTAAATTATTAAAAGTTGCTATACTATGCTGGAATTTAGTATTAGTATGCTTAATTGGTTAAATTAGAAAGAATTTAAAATTTATGGATTAAATTGCTAACTTTGAAAATGTTGAGAACCAAATAGTAATTAGGGATCGTTTTGCAAAATTTGAGGAATTTAAGAAATTAGAGTAAATTATAAAAAGTTGGTATACTATGCTTGAATTTAGTATAATATGCTTAATTGGTTAAATTTGAAAGAATTTATAAATTTAGTGATTAAATTGCAAAGTTTGAAAATGTTGAGAAGCAAATAGTAATTAGGGATCATTTTATATTTGATGTTTATTTTTTATTAAAGTAGATAACATGCAATTGATTATTTGAATAAAACAATGTAATAATTGAGTGTAATATTTAATTTTTTTTTGTCTAGATTTGTTGAAACATGGCCGAAGAAAATGTTCTTTTGAGGCTAGATGGTCGACACATTTCGAGTAATTTGGGAGAACTGGAAATATGATCGACTTATTTTTTTATTTGAGAACGGTGTATTAATTCTAATTACAATGACTACTAAATTACAGGATGACGAACAACGAGTCCTTCGTCCTCGACTTATCAACTGTGAGATGCCAGATCAACGTATTGTTGATAATTTGAAAACAGTGGGTTTTTATGATGTTGCTTTTGTAAGAGAATTTCGGTTGATCCCCGGTTTGATAAGTGCATTAATTGAAAGGTGGAGACCAGAAACTCATACTTTTCATCTTCCATGTGGTGAATGTACGATCACTTTGGAGGATGTGGCTTTACAACTAGGGGTTCCTACAAATGGAATGGCAGTGGTTGGAAATACAGATCTTGACATGTTTGCAATATGTGAGCGTTACCTTGGGAAGGTACCAGACAAAGATGTAGCAAAAGGGTCACGGCTGAGATTATCCTGGTTGGCAAATGAGTTTAAGCTCGATCCACAATGTAGTGAGCGAGACATTATATATGCAACTCGAGCATATATATTACGTTTGATCGGCGGAATCTTGATGCCAGATAAATCCAGTAATCTTGTCCATATACAATATCTTCCGTTTTTGGAGAACTTCTTTATGACCCGTCAATATAGTTGGGGATCAGCAATATTGGCATTCTTGTATCGCGAGATGTGCAAGGCATCATTAATTGTTAATGATGCGTACACGACTGAAATCGGTGGATGCACGATGTTATTACAATCGTGGGCGTGGTACAGAATTCCATGGTTAACACCGATTAGCCGAACTGTAGTTGACTTTCCTCTTGCCGGAAGGTAATTTTATTGATTTAAAATATTTTATCTTTAATTAAATAAAGAATATTTTGTAAATGAAAAATAATTACAAAATTTTATTTTGATTGGTATACAGATGGAGGCATAAAATAGAAAGAACGGGGTTGGCGCACAACAACGTGAAAGAGTTTAGGTTTAAGATTGACATCAAATGCAAAGTTGAGGTATATATAAAATTAATAAGTGAATTTATTTTGATTATGTTTATATTATAATATTGTTATTTATTAATTTGTTGATTTTTATAATTATTTAATTAAATAATAACTATATAATTTTATTTTATAGTTTATTTGGAGGTCATACCATGATCAAGAAATTATGTCGTGCGTACCGTAACATGTCTGGGAGGGTTGTGAATATTGGTGTGCTGTTACACCATTGATCCATTTCATGTTTGTGGAGTTCCAATTTGCCGATAGAGTGTTGAGGCAGTTCGGCTTCCACCAACATATTCCAGTCATTCCAGAGAATCATGATGCTCTCCATCGATTAGATGGGCGGGGTAGGGTCGGTGAGGATTGGTCGGTGAGGCATGCTAACCATATCAATCATTGGAACAACAGGGGTTCATACTTGCCAACGCTCACTCCCATACAACCAGATGACTTTGACTTCAAGAGTTCGGATTACCTGAATTATTTTTGGGAACATGGAAAGCCGTTCTTGACAACGATCAGAGAAAGGCGACAATTTATAGAGTATACCAAAAAATTCGGTAAACCCGAGAAACCAAGAAGGACTGGGAGTGGGAGTGGGAGTTCTTCTCACCGTGGAGCAGAACAAGAGACAATGGATAATATCCCACCAGAATCTTTTGATCACACAAGATCATTTAGTCAAATGGTTGGTGATTCTGGTGTTACGCCCTACACTCCTCAGCATGTTCCTCATCAATCACTCATGTTCCCTCCTATGTTTGGGGCAACAAATGATTTTGATCAGATGACATCTATGATCACAAGTACGAGTGTTTGTCCTCAGATGGGAGAGCATAGTGGTGGTGGGCATGTATTTACAACACCAGAACCTATGCCCTCGATGAATGAGCAGGTTGGTTATGATGAACAAACTCCTGAACAAGTGCAACGACAACAACGAAACCGACGTGGGCCTCGACATTATACTCACAACACCCCGACACCGACAAGAGTTGTAATCCTTATTTAATTATTTGTATCAATTAAAGTAATTGAATCGAATATTTACTATTATTATATCAGTAATATAAATCATTAAAGTCAAGTAATTATTATTAAATCATTAAAATTAAATCATTAAAATTAAGTAATTATTATTAAATTATTAAAATTAAATCATTAAAGTAATTATTATTAAATCATTAAATCATTAAATCATTAAAATTAAGTAATTATTATTAAATTATTAAAATTAAATCATTAAAGTAATTATTATTAAATCATTAAATCATTAAATCATTAAAATAATTATTATTAAATCATTAAATCATTAAATCATTAAAGTAATTATTATTAAATCATTAAAGTTAAATCATTAAATCATTAAATCATTAAATCATTAAATCATTAAATCATTAAAGTAATTATTATTAAATCATTAAAGTTAAATCATTAAAGTAATTATTATTAAATCATTAAAGTTAAATCATTAAAGTAATTATTATTAAATCATTAAAGTTAAATCATTAAAGTAATTATTATTAAATCATTAAAGTTAAATCATTAAAGTAATTATTATTAAATCATTAAAGTTAAATCATTAAGGTAATTATTATTAAATCATTAAAGTTAAATCATTAAATCATTAAAATTAAATCATTAAAGTAATTATTATTAAATCATTAAAGTTAAATAATTATTATTAAATCATTAAAGTTAAATAATTATTATTAAATCATTAAAGTTAAATAATTATTATTAAATCATTAAAGTTAAATAATTAAATTTAAATAATTATTATTAAATATGTACTCGAGTAATTGAATCGCATATAATATAAAAATTTATAAAATAATAAGATTACTGCTGAGGTCTATACTGTGGAAGGTTTGGACAATTTCTTTTTGAATGCCCTTCACCTCTACATAATCCACACCTCTTCGGTTGGCCTTTCTCTCTAATATGTATATCCATACTGGTATGAATACAAGTAGATTCCGGTCGACCCGTTGGACTTCTACGAAGTAGTGGATTTGGCAACCATTCATCATGATCGCGATTGTCCCAATAAGATTCATTTGGGATCGGTCTGAACTCATGGTTGTATATATTTAATATCCTCTGTAGGTGAAAGCACTCATCAACATAAGTGTATGAATTGATTCCAGTATGCATACATGCAGCGACTGCATGAGCACACGGATATCTCCACGCCTGAAAGCGGCCACAATCACACCATCTTTGTCGTAAGTTAACAGTAAATGATTCTCGATCTGCTCCTTCGTTGCGACGTATGCATGCGATGACAACAAAAGTATGTCCAATTCGATCGAAGTCATGAACAAACATTGAGGTTGCCATACGCTCATTTGCTTCCATTGCTTCTACCACCGCCGGAGCCCAGATTTTACCTCGATTTATCAGACACTCGATCTCTTTCCCTTTATCAGACCAAACTTTAGCCAACCTAAAGTATGTCTCTTTCACCACACTCGCTATTGGGAGATGTCGTGTACCTTTTAGTACTGAATTAATGGCCTCAGCAAGGTTTGTATTCATGTGTCCGTATCTCCGACCACAATCGTATGCTTGTGACCACTTCTCCCGCTCGATTTTCGACGCCCATTTCCAAACACGCTCATCTTTGGCCTTCAAATCCTCCAATCTCTTGTCAAAATTTGGTTGGCGTAGTTCATATCCTGTTTCAAAATAGATATTGTGTTAAAGTCAATTTATAAACAAACACATAAATGAGTACAAATGCTGAAAATAAAACTTACCCATGCTGACTATCTCCCTACGAATACGGCCGTTATGAAACTTCTCAATACAATTCTTACCAATATGACGGATACAATATGCGGGATATGCGTGCGGAGGTGTCCAACGACTTCCCGGTCGTTCAATTGCTGCCAAAAGGCCAGTTCCTCGATCGGATATCAAGGAAACTCCTTCTTCTCGGACGACATACTTACGTAGATTATTGAGAAAGAAGTCCCAAGCCTCTGTTGTCTCTCCTTCAACGATGGCGAATGCAATTGGGAATATATTTCGTTGACCATCCTGCGCAACTGCTATCAATAATATATGTCTGTATTGACCGTATAACCACGTACCATCTATTTGGACCATACGTTTGCAAAATGGAAAACCTTATATGCAAGACTTGAATGCCCAAAAGAGTATATGGAATATTCTCTTCCCTTGAACAAGTTGATCTTCTCGGTCGTATGCAGGCATGGTCTGAGACTTCACGATGGTTCCAGGTATGAATTATTTCATAGCTCGTAACAAATCAGGTAACTCATTGTATGATGTATCCCAATCGCCATATATCAACCTCCTTGCCTTCTCCTTCGCATGCCACACGGGTTTGTATTTTACATTGTATCCGAACTGGTCTCGAATAGATGCAACTAACACCGAGAAAGGGATCCTTGGATTTTGTTCAACCAAAACCTTCACATATTGACAAATTACATCGGAGTCCAGTAGTCGGTGGTCTTGTTCGATAGAGTTTTGAAAACATGTGTGTGGACCATTGTACCTTGTGATGACCCAAGCATCTTGCCTCTGCATTTTGGACACTCTGATCAACCATTTACACTCGGGCCCATATTTAACACACTTTGCGTACAAAGTTTTCTGGTTGGACTCTGCAGTCTTGCAATCTACATGGCCTCTTATGCAATACTCTTTAATCGCTAGTGTAGCTTCTTTTTTTCCTCTGCATTGCTTCCCAACTGCTAATTCACCAGAGTTATCGGACAATTCAATCATATAGCCTGAAGTTAAATGTGGCATCTCCGGGAATTCAGGTGCCCTCATTGCTTCATAATCAATCTCCTGCATGTGAGGGGTAGGTTGATACGATGTCGAATATTCATCAATATTGATATCAGCTTCATCACCATGGAACATGGCATCATCCTCAGCCAAAAGAGGTTCCTCAGTTTCTTCATCTTCACTGGAATCTTCAAGTATTTCTTCCCAGCGGTTTTCAGCATCATACTCTGCGGCTCCAGATGTTCCACCAACTTCATTTGCGCTTTCCAACATCGCCACAAAGCTGTTCATCGACCTATATGTTGGGTTATCGAAATGACTCTCGAAACCCATTTGAGATGAAGTTTCAACCGCATTTATTGATGACCCAGGCACATTAGATATATTACACAACTCAACAAATAACTCAATAATTGGAATATTTGTTGAGTCATGTAATTCAACCATAGTTATAATATCATCGTCTTCTTCAAGTGGTACTGCAGCATACCTGACCGGATTGGGACATACCATAAATCTGTACCTCAAACCATCAACTTTAGCACGTATTTTTCTTTCTATCCTCTCATTGATCTCTGCAAATGTGATGTCCCTTTTAAACATCATATTTATAGGTGTTTCAGACTGAAAAATAACTCCGACCTCATTTTCCATCATATGTCCATTGTAATGGACAATCGTGAAAAATTTGTTGCTCATTTCTCTACACATAAAAATATAGATATTCAGAATAAATTACATTAATAATGTAATGAAAATTAATTATTTACAAAACTATAAATAATAAATATAAATTATGTTAACAATTGTTTTATAAAAATAATACTTAAATACATTATTATTACAGTAAAAATATCAGGATTACATAATGGGAATTTTTTTCCCACTAAATCAAAATAAAAATTCTAATAATTATTATATAAAAATACAACTAAAAATTACACGAAAATTTAAATTAACAATAATACTCAAACTTAAATTTTCTGTATACCTAATCATCAAACTTACATTTTCTAATTTTAAATTATCATTAGTACTCTAAATTACATTACTATGGTCTCATGAACAAAATTTAAATGTATCATTCTCCTAACATATATGAGCATTCTTTCAACACGAAAAAAACAGAGTTCGCATGGGAAACGAGAAAGAACTTACGTGTTTTTGAACGACATTAAACCAAAGCTCGAAAAATTACCGAACCAACAAAAATCTCCAATATCACTTCAAGCAGCAGCTTCAATTGAATCTAATGCAAAAAAAAAAAAAATCCCTCACTTGCTTCTGCAAGTTAAAACCAACTGCATGCAATGAAATACAATACCCACCCCTATTTTATAACAAGTAATTGAAGACTTCGAGTAAATTATTAGTCTCACGCTTCAGACGAATCTCACGCTTCAGACGAATCTCACGCTTCGGACACAAAGAAGACAGGCGCATGCAGAACGAATCTCGGAAGAAGAAGACGCCGAGATATTCTCCAAATATTCTCCATGTATAGCTTAAGACGCCGGGAAATCGAACGCCCTGTAACCCTATGAACTAAAGACGCCGAGCACTCCTATTATTGTATTCAACTGTTAAATCAACTATGCATGCATATGCAGAGATGAAGACGTTCAGCCCCCAGAATGCATGCACGATTCAGAGAGTAATGTAGAGATTCCCGCTAGACGACAGGTGAAGACGCCGAGAGATCCACCTTGGCATTCCTATGCAGAAGACGCCGAGAGATCCCACTCCGAGAGATCCCAATTGCTTGAAGACACCGAGCATTCCCATCAGACGACAGGTGAAGACGCCGAGAGATCCACCTTGGCATTCCTTGTAGCATGCAGAAGACGCCGAGATATCCCACAGGCCAATTACTTGAAGACGCCGAGCATTCCCATAGTGTCATAACCCGAAAGACGCCGAGAAAGCAATCATGGAAAAATTAACCCTAAAAACGCCGAGATATCCAAAGAACCACATTAAGCACTGTACATTTCACCCTATTTCGGGAAATAATAAGTAAACTGGATTTTTTTGGGAATTAAACAATCACTGTATCATTATCTGGGCACTTTTGCCCATATTATACAGTATAAATTTATTGGGGTTTTTTTAACCAAATAATCTAGGCGACATATACATTTGGGGAAATGCAGGTAAGGCAGCCATATTTTTTGTAAGGGTAAACTAATCAGACTATCACTTTTGTTTTAATTTTATAAAAGTATTTATTTAAAAATTTTAATATGTGATATTTTTATTTTATTTTAATTAAATTATGATCATTAAAATATTAATTTATGTTAGTTTGATAATATGATACATTAGTCAAAGAGTATAATTATTTCTTTAACCCTTGAACCTTGGATAAAATATAAATTAGGGACCATTTTATAAATTTAAAGTAATTTAGGGAGTTTTCTTATCCCATCCCCATCTTCTTACCTCTTCTCTGCAGCTGTGACCCTCCCACTTCACCAAGAGGCCTCTCCCTCTTCACAAGATCGTGGCTTCCCATGTCTCAAAACCCTCCACGTGGCATCATCTTTGGGATCCATGGGTATGGCAGAGACATAAGTTGGCCTTCCAATCCACCTCCATCTTCCTCGCTCAAAATGGGTTCGCTTGCTTCGCCCTCGACATCGAAGGACACGGCAGATCTCAGGGTTTAAGATGTTATGTCCCAAGTGTTGATTTAGTTGTCCAAGATTGTCTCTCATTTTTCAATTCAAAGAAGCAAGACCCGAGTTTTGATGGGTTACCCTGTTTTTTGTATGGAGAATCCATGGGGGACGTCAATGCTATGCTGGTTCATTTTGCTGGCCCCATGGGTTTCCAAGGTGCTGTTTTGGTTGCACCCATTGTTAAAATCTCGGACAAGGTTAGACCCAGATAGCCAATTCCTCAAGCACTCACTATTAATTTACAACCAATGTTACAGTAGAATATGCATTTTGTAATTTACAACCAATGTTACAGTAGAATACGCATTTTGTAATTTACAACCAATGTTACAGTAGAATATGAATTTGTCGTACCCTCTATTAATTTCGATAAAAATATTTTTTTATTAAAATTTATCATATTAGTTTAAATATAGTATCAAATTGCAGTTGTGAATTTTGTTACGGATACGATTGCGATATCGCGGTTATAGATACTGTGGACGTTAAATAACGTGTTGCGACTGTTGCAGGCGTGATCTTTTCCTCTAAAATCACAATACATTTAAAATATTATATTTATATATTTTACAATTATATTTTAATATAATAATATTAATATACTCTTTTTAATATTTTATTTTAAAAATAAAAATTTAATTTCATAGACAAAAATTTATTAAAAAACAAATATAAACCATAAAATTGTTATTATATTGGATAATGAGTAATAAAAGTTATAATGTTAATGAATAATATATAAACAATATCACTAAAATCATATCAATTTTTTTTTATATTTTAACATAAAAATGTTTATTGTACATAACTTAGAAAGAAAAAAAAATACATAACTACAAATATAAAATTTCATATTTACAGTTCACCACCAAAATAAATAATTTAATTAATTTAAATTTAAGTAGTTAATTTTAAGCATAACTATTACGACATTATTAATGATATATATTTATAATCTAGTTTTAAGAATTAAATTAGAACAATTTATCTATGTAATTTTATATTTCAAATAATTTAAAGTTTTTGTGACGTTGCAGCGTAATTTATAGCGTGTTGCGGAGTTACATAACGGTTTTTTACCGCAATAATCATGATGTAGTTCCCTTATCGCTTTACGCCGATATTGTGTCGCGATAACCTTAAAAAATATTACGATACGGGTGTTACGCTGCGTTACGGTCACAATTTAATACCATGAGTTTAACACATTTCTTAGATTTTTTATTTTTTAATCATTCGAACAAAACTCATCATTTCAGCAGACAAGGCTTATTAACATATTATTTTTTTATATTTTTCTTATTTTGACAGATTTTAAAATAATTTGTTATTTTTTTTAAATCTAAAGGAATTTATCGTCCTAGTTCGACGAGTTCCCTAAAAATAATCGCTAAAAAAAGGTGATCATCAAATTTTAAAAATATATCTATCATTTTCTTTAAATTAAGAAAAACTCGTCATTCCAGTAGAGTTACCCGTAATAAAAGTTAAATCAATTTTTTTTGTTACAAAGGGAAAATATGAAAGGTTAATTCACAGTCAACCCTCTCGGAAAGAGTACTCCTCTATAGTCGGCCTCGAGAAAATGTGAGACTTCAGCTGCCGGAGACTCGAAAATTACTAGTTCTTTATCCAAAGAACAACCCATCTTAGAGTGAATATTAGCACATAAATTTCCTTCGCGGTAGACATAGTGGAAGGTAAGATCCCAATCACACAGTTGAAAGCCTCAGATATCTTCTATAATAGCTCCTAACGGAAGTAAGGCGGTATCCCCATTCTCAATAAGTTGAATCACCACCCGGGCATCTACTTCACATTCAATGGTCCTGTAGCCATGTTCCCAAGCAGTAGACAATCCAATCCTTATAAAAAAAGTTCCTAGTGCAGATACTCAAATGAGCAGAGAAACCCAACACCTAGTTTCTTGTTTCATTACACAAAATATCTCCCGCTCTCGAGATCCCTAGGTTTCCTTGACAAACTTTATCAGTATTCAACTTCAAGCTTCCCATTCTTGGAGGTGACCATGTAACGTGAAAGCTACCGGTGGAATTTCGAGCTAGTTTGTTGTTAGCCATAGAAACATCCATTGTGGTGTTAACTATATTATGCCAAAGCCCATAATCATTCTTCATATTTTCATTGGAAACAAATATTTTCTTACAACGCATAGTCCAAAGTCTCCAAATGGTTGTAGCGTACAATATCGTAATCCACGCTTGCGATTTCCTCCTCAAGTCAAGGTTCTCGAACAACCAATTATGAATATCTTGAGAAAGAAAATAAATCTAGGAATTGCCATTTCTGAAGTAATTTTATATGCACCTAGCCATATCACTATAAAGTCAAATAAGGGGGCGTTGGTGGCTCCCAAAATCAACAAAGGGAGGAGCATAATTTCAACAAAGGGGCACCGAATACGGTGTCCCAATATTTTATTGAAATTAAAAATGGGTTAATTATATTTTAGCCACTACACACTTTAAGGTATTTATAAGATTAGTCCTTAAGCTTCAACTATAAACATCATAGCTCATTTGGCTTCAAAATCATCCCAAAATTTTATAGTTCTATCTCAAGTGTATTTTCTCTCAAGTGTATTTTGTAAACACCTGTAAATTTTCTCTTTAGTAAAAGATCTGCAGCAGTCTGGAGACGTAGGCAAAATTGGCTGAACTCCGTTATCAATTTTGAGTATTATTTTTCCGCTTTTATTTCGCATTCTCACTAATCTGGTTATAGAGAAATTACTCGGTACTCGCTTATTTCCCAACAACTGGTATCAGAGCTTTTGGTTGTGAATTTTGTCATTTTTTGCAAGGTTACTATTCATTATTATTCACGCGAATAGTAAATTTCATGAATAGTAAAAAAATTATCGGCAATACGAATTTATCGATGGAGGTGTTTTAATACACGATGGATCGCAAGAATTGTCAGAAACGGTCAAAACGAATCCAGATTCGAGTGGGGGCGATGGCTGCTGACGAAGGGAAGGTGAAAATTGAAAAGTACGATGGTGCGAACTTTGGCTTTTGGAAGATGTAGAGTGAAGATTTTCTGTACTAGAAAAATCTATATCAACCTCTCTCAGGAAAGCAACCAGAGGGCATGAAGAATGAAGACTGAGCTCTTCTTGACAGACAAGCCCTCGGAGGTATCCGACTGAAGTTATCCCGTAACGTTGCTTTCAATATAACAAAGGAAAAGACCACGACGGGTCTTATGGCGGCTCTCTCCAGTATGTATGAGAAGCCATCGACCTCAAACAAAGTTCACTTGATGAGGCGATTATTCAATTTGCAAATGGCGGAATGGGCATCAGTGGCTCAACACCTGAATGAACTCAACACAATTACAACCCAGTTGAGTTCCGTGGAAATTGAATTCGATGATGACATTCGAGCTTTAATTCTCTTATCATCTCTGCCAGAAAGTTGGAATGCTACTGTTACAACAGTCATCAGCTCGTCGGGAAATAGCAAATTAAAATTTGACGATGTTCGGGATCTGGTATTAAGCGAAGAAATTCGATGGAGAGAATAGGGTGAAGCATCAACCTCCTCAGCCTTGCACACGGAGTCCAGAGGGAGAACTTCAGAAAGAAATTCAAATCGTGGTAGATCCAAATCCAGAAGGGGAAAATCAAGAACGGGAAAGAAAGATTTTACATGTTATAACTGTGACAAGAAGGGTCACTTTAAAAGAGATTGCCGAGCACCGAAGAAAAATACTGGCGCACAGGAATCTGCCAACTTGACAGAGGATACATTTGATGCCATGATTCTAAGCGACAACAGTCCGATTGAATCATGGATCTTAGATTAAGGGGTATCGTTCCACTCCACCCCATGCCGAGAAATCATGGAGAACTATGTTAGTGGTGATTTTGGGAATGTTCATCTAGTTGATGATGAAACCTTGAAGATCGTCAGAAAAGGAGACATCCGATTAAAGTTGCCAAACCAGACCACCTGGAAGCTAAAAGGAGTGAGACATATTCATGATCTCAAAAGAAATTTGATTTCTGTAGGACAGCTTGATGGAGAAGGATATAGTACAACCTTTTCAGACTGTGAATGGAAGATTACCAAAGGAGCACTCCTCATTGCTCGTGGTAAGAAGACTGATACTCTCTATGTAACCTCAAATTTAGATAATATCATTGCTACAACAGATGCTGATGGAAAATCAAACCTATGGCACCAAAGGCTTGGCCATATGAGCGAGAAAGGGATGAAGACACTTTTGTCAAAAGGGAAGCTGTCGGGTCTAAAGAATGTAGATGTCGGACTATGTGAAGATTGCATCTTTGGAAAACAAAAGAAAGTCAGTTTTGCAAAGATTGGAAAGACACCCAAGGCAGGAAAGTTAGAGTTGGTTCATACTGATGTATGGGGACCATCTCCAGTTCAATCTCTTGCAGGCTCACTATATTATGCCACATTCATCGATGATTCTACGAGAAAGGTGTGTGTTTATTTTCTGAAGAAGAAATCAGAAGTCTTTGATACATTCAGAAAATGGAAGGCCATGGTGGAAAATGAGACTGGTTTGAAAGTCAATCGGTTGAGGTATGACAATAGAGGAGAGTACAGAAACAATAGATTAAGATATTTTTGCGCAAATAATGGGATCAAGATGGAGACAACAGTTCCCATGACACCGCAGCAGAATGGCGTAGCTGAGCGCATGAACAGAACTCTGAATGAACATGCCAAAAGCATGAGGATACATGTCGGATTGCCCAAATTGCTATGGGCTAAAGCCATCAACACTGCAGCTTACCTGATCAACCGTGGGCCCTTAGTTCCCTTGGATGGTGGAATACCAGAGGAAGCTTGGAGCAAAAAAGAAATAAACCTTTCACACTTAAGAGTGTTTGGTTGTATTTCTTATGTACACATAAATTCTGTTGAAAGAAGTAAAGTTGGCACCAAGTCTAACAAATGTGACTTTGTTGGTTATAGTGGTGATGAGTTCGGTTACCGGTTTTGGGACTACGAAAATCGAAAGATCATCAGAAGAAGAGATGTCATTTTCAATGAGAATGTGATGTACAAAGACATGTCAACTGTAGAATCAAGTAGCTCCAATACCGAAGCTGAAACAAGGGAATTTGCTGAGTTTGAGGAGATTTATGGAAATGATGTTCAGATCAGTTCTGAAGAAGTTCAAGAAGAACCAGGCACACCAGAACTAAGATGCTCCTCCAGAATTCCTAAACCAACCCAGCGTTATTCGCCTTCTTTGCACTACTTGTTGCTGACTGACAATGGTGAACCAAAGTACTATGATGAAGCAATGTAGGTAGAGGATTCAGCCAAGTGGGAGTCTTCCATGAAAGATGAGATGGACTCGCTTATGTCAAATTAGACGTGGGAATTAGCTGAATTACCACTAGGCAAGAAAGCGCTCCACAACAAGTGGATTTACAGGATCAAAGAAGAGCACGATGGGAGAAAACGCTACAAAATAAGATTGGTTGTCAAAGGTTTTTGGCATAAAGAATGTATTGACTACAATGATATTTTCTCTCCAGTCGTAAAACTCTCTACAATCAGATTGGTGTTGAAAATTGTAACTGCAGAGAATTTCCATCTTAAACAGTTAGATGTGAATACAGCTTTCCTTCACGGTGATTTGGAGGAAGAAATCTATATGAGGTAGCCAGAAGGCTTCATAGAGGCAGACAAGAAAAACCTGGTATGCAGGTTGAAGAAGAGCTTGTATGGTTTAAAACAAGCTCCTAGACAGTGGTACAAGAAGTTTGATAGTTTCATGAGTAGCAGTGGTTTTACCAGATGCCAAATAGATCATTGTTGCTACATCAAGAGGTTCGACAACAGCTTCATTATTTTATTATTGTACGTTGATGACATTCTCGTTGCAGTCTATAAACTTGAAGCAAAAATTGTCGAAGCAGTTTGCTATGAAAGATCTGGCGCTGCAAAGTAGATTCTTGGGATGAGGATTAAGATAAACATAAAGTCGGGAACTTTGATGTTATCACAGGCGGAGTACATCAACAAAGTACTCTCCAGGTTCAACATGCAAGATGTTAAACCAGTAAGTACACCTTTAGGTGTTCATTTTAGACTATCTAAAGAACAGTTACCAAAGACAGAGGAAAAATGTGCACACATGGTGAAGGTGTCGTATGCCTCAACAATTGGAAGTTTGATGTATGCCATGGTTTGTACCAGACCAGATATTGCTCATGCAGTGGGAGCTGTTAGAAGGTACATGAATAGTCTGGGCAATGTACACTGGGAAGCAGTCAAATGGATCCTCAGATATCTGCGAGGTACCACAAACAAAACACTTCATTTAAAAGGTGGAGATACGATACTGACAAACTATGTAGACGATGACTTAGCCAGAAATGTCGACATCAGAAGAAGCACTACAAGGTATGTCTATACTCTAGGAGAAACTACAGTGAGTTAGTTTTCTCAACTACAGAAGATAGTTGCTCTCTTCACAAGTGAAGCAGAATATGTCGTTGTTACAGAAGCCAACAAGGAGATGGTTTGACTCCAAAGTTTCTTAGAAGAGTTAGGCAAGAAACAAGAAAACAATGTCTTGTATTGCGACAGTCAAAGTGATATCCATCTAGCAAAGAATCCATCTTTTCATTCTAAGACGAAGCACATGCAATTGCGATATCATTTTATCCGGTCTCTTCTGGAAAATGAGATTTTGAAACTTGAAGAGATTAGCGGAGCTCAAAATCTGAAAGACATGTTGACAAAGACGGCGACCACAGACAAACTGAAGTTGTGTTCAGCTTCAGTTGGCATGCTAGAATAACAAGACTAGAAATGTTGCTGCATTGATCGAGGTGTGAAGACAGATTAAAATCAGTCTTCAAGTGGGAGATTGTAAAGTCAAATAAGGGGGAGTTGGTGGCTCCCAAAATCAACAAAGGGATGAGCATAATTTCAACAAAGGGGGCATCGAATTATATTTTATTGAAATTAAAAATGGATTAATTATATTTTAGCCATTGCACACTTTAGGGTATTTACAAGATTAGTCCTTAAGCTTCAACTATAAATACCCTAGCTCATTTAGCTTCAAAATCATCCCAAAATCTTCTAGTTCTCTCTCAAGTGTGTTTTGTAAACACCTGTAAATTTTCTCTTTAATAAAAGATATGCAGTAGTCCGGAGACGTAAGCAAAATTGGTTGAACTCCGTTATCAATTTCGGGTATTATTTTTCCGCTTTTATTTCGCATTCTCACTAATCTTGTTATAGGAAAATTACTCGGTACTCGGTTATTTCCCAATAATCACACTCTCTCAAGATGTGAGACAAATCTTTTAAGGGACAACCACATATAGAGCAAGCAACCAAGTGTGACAATCCCCAAGTAGTCCTACGAGTATTGGTTAGAAGTCTGTAGTGCCATTCCAACCAGATAAAATACCTCGGATAAGGAGCCTTTATATCTATGAATAGTCTTCATCGGTAACCCTATGTATCCTCAATAATACAGTACATGTAAGTTGAACGTGTCGTAAAAAAGCCATTAACAATAAACTTTCAATAAATAAAGTCTTTCATGATGAAAAACTTAGGGATCGGGTACCTCATAATCATGCTTGCTACTTCCATTGGTAATTGGGCAAACATTTTATTCAAGTCCCACTTCTTTTCAAACATAATAGACCCATTCACCTTAATTGAAGTATCTACAATATCATACGACACATGTTGAAGTTGATAAATTAACTGACCTAGTCAGTTGTCTTTTTAGAAGGATGTGTCTGAATCATTTCCGATTCTATGAACCATTCCATTAGCAACGCTTTGTAATCCATAAATCAAGCTTTTCTAGACATACCAAGAGTGCCAACTTCGATGTTGTGCAAAAGTAAGGACAAGGAATTTCTATGAACATCATAAACAGATTTAAAGGCTTTCACCCAAAGGATCTTTGGTTGCGTAATAAAATGCTAAGTCGTTTTTAGAAGCAGGTCAAGATTGTCTTTCCACATTTGCTGGAGACCCAACTCCCCATGTAATGCCTTTAAATTTCATTAAGGGCTAAATTGGTAAATAAAATTATTTTGAGGACAAGTTAGACAATTTTTATGTGTTGTGGGATTAAATTTGAAGTATAAGATGATATTTTATTTGTTAGAATTTATTTTGGGGAGATTAGTGATTAAATTAGAATAAATGAATTATGTATCTCTAAGGTGAAAACAAGGGAAGAGTTGGACTCTTTAATGAATTATTATCCCAAAAGTTATAAGATATTTTGATTGAGTGGATATGGATCATAAGATTAAATGGGATTTTCCATTTTCAATTTAGACCCTTTGATCTAAATGAAATGTGTGATTATTATTTATTAAGAAATAAGTTTGTTTGTAAATAAAGAGCTAGGGAAAAGATGAAAAGAATTATTCATCTTCTTCTCCTTCAAGTCATCGGGTGATAAAAAGTCAATATGAGTATAATAAGGAAGGTGAAGGTGAAGGTGAATGTTGGAGGCATGAAAGAGCTCCATCTCTGGATTCTAGCAACAAGAGCGCTCTCGTTCATAGAAAATGGTCAAGGGTTCGGACTAAGTTAGCAAGCTCGAATTCATGGAATTAAGGTGAGTACCCCTCGAACTTCAAACTATTTCACGATTTTCATAATTTCAATGCCTTGTTGGTCATGTGTGCACTCAATTTAAGGTTTGGGTAGTAATTCTAAATAGCCTTATTTTTTTATTAGAATTTATTTAAGTAGAACCATTATGAGGATGCTTAATTTACATTATTATATGTCAAGTACATTACTGGAATTACATAATAAATTTAATCGATGTAGTTAATTGTGGCCAATGATCGGGTAAAAGAGATGGAAAATTATTGAGTTAATCGATCGACGGAATTGGCCAAGAGGGGGTGAATTGGCAATAAAAATTTTGGTGGCAGCTTTTACAGAAAATTAAAAATATTTGCACAACTATTTAGAGTGGTTCGCCTTTCTCAACCAAATTCTACGTCCACTATCTTAGCTATCAACACTAAGAATTTTCCACAAATTCACTAATTTGTCTTTCTTTTGAGGACAAAGAGTAACCGTACAAATCCCTCAAGAATTATACCCCAAATTCTTGAGAACACTCTCTCCCAAAGAGAACAATAAATATTTTGCAAACTTACAAGAAAATATTCACAAGGAAAGATGTTTGCACAATTCTAGAACAAAGAAAGAACACTCAAGAATAATACAATTGATCACAATAAGTGTTCTTGAAAGCAAAAATGAATATTGACTGAAATAGGTTTGAAAATGCTCAAACTTGAGGTTTGATGCTTTCTCTTTGATTCTCTCTTGATTCTTGATAATTGTTGTTGATCAATGGCTCCTAAGCTTGTTTAAATACTCCTTGGATCATTTCTGAACGTTGGGGATCATTAGTGGAGTTAATAGAGCCGTTAGTGTGTGAAAACAATTAATAAAACAGCTTGGAGCGTTGGGGGGGTATCAGTACCCCTGCATAGGGTATTGGTACCCTGCTGTGTAAAATTCAAATATTTCGACCGTTATAAGATGGGGGTATCGGTACCTCCTGGGGGGTATCGGTACCCTCCGAGCAATCTGTTATTTCTTGGAGCCAAATCTTATATGTGGGTATCGGTACCCTCTGGGGGGGTATCGGTACACTCTGGACAATCTGGTTTTTCATTTTAAGATTTATAAAGAAAATATTTTTGGCTCGATTAAGGCTCGAAATACTTTGTAAAATTGTTTAAAAGATTAAAATACACTTTTACATTTGAGTAAGGATTGAATTTGACATTTGAAAAACTTGGAGTAATATTTTGATATTCGAATATATATTTGAAAAAGATTAGAAAATCTTGAAATCCAATAACATTTAATTTTGTTATATCGAAACATCAAAATGTTTTCAATAATCTCCCCCTTTTTGATATAACAAAACATTTTAGTAATTTTAAGATTTTCTAATTGAAAATCATTTTTGAAATCAAGTTTTGAAATTACTCTCCCTTACTCTAATACTTTGAAAATAAATTACTATAAATTACTCCCTTACTCTGATACTTCTCCCCCTTTTTGTTAAATCAAAAAGATATTAAAAACAATTTTAAACAAGATTTTTGAAATTTAAGCCAATTGATAGATTAAGAGAAAGCGTAAGCTGCAAAGATCACAATCAAGAGAAATGTTAGCCATTAGTTCCATAAGTCAATATTAAAAAATAATGTGAAATGGTAAATTGGTCGTATGTACTAATATGTAAAAGATGTAAATGATGTAAAACATAAATCAAACCCATATATATATAGATAAGTTCAAACATCCTAAACAAACTCAAATATTCAATCCAAAAACATTAAAAAGTTTAACAATTCAAAGTTCTAAATCCGAAGTTCAATCTTAAGGAAAATCAAAACTAGGCAAGGTTTACTCCATTGGAGAATCATGAGGAGATAGATGTGTCCTTATATTGGCCACATCTCGTGTAAGTGCATTGAGTCTATCGTCTATAGCATTGAATCGATTATCCATTGCTTCACGATTAGCTTGAATCTCTTGTTGATTCTCCAATTATTGAGTCCCATATCAAATAAATGGGACTCTATAGATGTAAACCGTGAATCCATTAATGCATACCGGAAGTTGAATGTCTCCATAAAAGATCGAAAATATGGAGGCATTTGATCCTCTTATTGTGCTTGTTCCTCGTGCTGCTCCTGCTCATCGTTGGGAACTTCGTCAATGTCTTGCATTAGCTGATGAAGTTCAGGATCATCGTCCGCTCCTGGTGCCGTGGAGCTCTTGAAGAACTAGCTCCCGGTGTATGCTTAGCAGATCGAACCCATTGCCCGGTTTGCTTGTCCCTTATCCATCCCGATTTTGTTAAGAAAATAAGGTTAATTTGATTTTTGAGAGGGATTACGGCATCAAGGCTTACCCTAAACTTGACTTTGGTAAACAAATTAATTAGAATACAACCGTAAACTAGAGATGAACAGAGTTTCCTATTAGAAGCAAGGTTTACGGTTTCAATAATTTCAACAAAGATAATCTGAGGTAGGTTTATTTTATTATTGTTTTGGATACAATGTATCCACCAAAGATCTAGGGCTCTAAGAGTGAAGTATTTTCCTCCGGATGGTCGAAAACACCAAGAGATCATCAGATAAAGGAAACGATCATGGAGATCTAATACACTCGCACTATCTTTTCTTTTATAAGGAGTATCTATCGTTTTTTTTCATTGTCTAAGCCGACATTATCTAATCCAAATGCACGAGCTATGTATTTCAGGTCAATATAGATGAATTTTCCTAGAAGGTAGGATCTAATTCCTAAGGTTTCGGTCTTTTCCTGGTTTTGGACGCAAATGGCTTTGGAATAGAAGATTTGAACAAGTTGATGATAAACTATTGGTTCGAGTTCAAAAAGTTTATCAAATTTCCACTCTCGTAGGGTAGGAAGATATCTAAAATCTATTTCTAACATAGCTTGAAGAGATGGGATTCGTTCATCCCGAATTTTGTATGACTCAAAATATTGAGAATACATGAAGAAGAGATTTTGTCTACTACCAGGTTCATTGAAGCACGAATCACGAATAGTCATATTAGGATCATCAGGATTAGGAAATTGTTGGATAGGAGGTGGATTTAGAGGTGGGTTTGGCAGTTGGTTTGAGCGACTAAAGGTTGTTCTAGGGCTTTTTGAGACATGACTTAGGAAATTGGAATAGAAAAGATTAACCTGCAATTTTAAAACACATATATGCAATAATATCAATCCCAAAACTCAAATGAGTCCTCATTATTTCAAGGTTCTCTAAAATAATCCTAATGGGCAATTTTTGAAAACCGAGTTTGAAAACAAGTTTTGAAATCAATATATGTATAATTTTTTATGAAAACAACATAAATAAATCAAAACACAACAAATTTTTTATTCTTTAAAATTTCGAAAATTTCAAAAAATTTTGAAAAAATCTTGTGTTTTTGATGAAATTAGTTGAAGATTATAGTTCTAAACCAAAATTTAAGAAATGCCCAATATTTATTTCAACCTACAACTAATTAAAACTAGTCCTATGTTCAAAATCAATAAAATAGTGGGTTTCAAAAAATTACCTTGAAAAGTGAAGATTGAGTTGATTTTGATATTGTTTGCATGAAATCAATGATGATAGCAGGTTTAGAAGTTGAAATATGAAGTAATTTCGACTTATATTTGATGGTTTTGGAAAAAATGGAGATTAGAGAGGAGTCGTACGGTGTATAGAGAAGAAAAGAGGGTTTAAGAGAAAGAGGTTCATTTAGGCGTAATAAACCAGACCCCGTGGAGGGTATCGGTACCCTCAAGGGGGTATCGATACCCACTCAAAGGGGGTATCGGTACCCATGCAAGGGGGTATCGATACCTAGCCTAGAAAAATCTGTGTATAAACACTCACAAAGCTAAATCATTTTATTCTAGTGGTATTGGCAACTCATATTATGAAAATTAACAATGTTCAATTAATGTAAATTTATCCTTAAGCATTATTTGAACATATAATTAATTCTCACTAAGAATCATAAACCCCCTAACTAATAGCAAAGGATACAATCAAAAGTTTTATTTTTATAAGCATTTTCCATAACTAATTAAAAGTGCTAAACTTATTTTAAACACTAAGTCAAGGTAGGTTGGTCAAACCTAATTCTCTCCTAAGTGTCCAAAATCTTTCTTTATCTAAAGGTTTTGTAAAAATATCTGCTAATTGGTACAAAGTATCAACAAATTCTAGAACTGCATCTTCTTTAGCGACATGGTCTCTAATAAAGTGATGTCTAATTTCAATGTGCTTAGTTCTAGAGTGTTGTAAGGGATTTGTAGTGAGACAAATAGCACTAGTATTGTCACACTTGATAGGTATGGTACCTACTTCAATTCCATAATCAAAAAGTTGTTGTTTCATCCATAAAACTTGTGCACAACAACTACCCGCTGAAATGTATTCCGTTTCAGTGGTAGATATTGTAACACAATTTTGTTTCTTTGAAAACCAAGAAATCAACATATTTCCTAGGAATTGGCAAGTACCGGAGGTGCTTTTCCTATCTATTTTGCATCCTCCATAATCTGCATCAGAGAAGACATGCAAGCTAAAGCTAGAGTCTCTAGGATACCAAAGTCCTAAACTAAGAGTTTCCTTAAGGTATCTAAAGATCCTCATAACAGTTAGTAAATGTGATTCATTAGGGCATGATTGAAATCTAGCACATAAGCAAACACTAAACATAATGTCCGGTCTACTTGCGGTTAGATAAAGCAAAGAGCCAATCATTGGCCTATACAATTTAACATCCACACATTTACTTCCTTCATCTTTGTCAAGCTTTGTTGATGAGCTCATTGGAGTGGCGTGAGGTTTCCTATTTTCCAGTCCAAACTTCTTGAGCATATCCTTGACATATTTAGCTTGATTAATGAAGATGACATCTTTTCTTTGCTTGATTTGGAGTCCCAAGAAAAATGATAGCTTCCCCATCATGTTCATCTCGAATTCACTTTGCATTAGCTTAGAAAATTCTTGGCAAAGAATATCATTAATAGAACCAAATATTATATCATCGACATAAATTTGAACTACTAATAAATCTTTACCTTTATGCTTTAAAAACAATGTAGTGTCAACCTTCCCTTTTGAAAAACCTTTTTCAATTAAAAAGTTTGACAATCTTTCATACTAAGCTCTAGGAGCTTGTTTTAAACCATAAAGCGCTTTTGTCAATTTAAAAACATGATTTTGAAATTTTAAATCTTCAAAACTAGGAGGTTGTTCCACATACACTTCTTCTTTTATAAAACCATTTAAAAATGCACTTTTAACATCCATTTGATACAGTTTAAATTCATTGAAACATACAAATACTAATAACATTCTAATTGCTTCCATCCTAGCTACGGGAGTGTATGTTTCATCATAGTCTATGCCTTCTTCTTGAGTATATCCTTGAGCAACGAGTCTAGCATTTTTTCTCACTATATTACCACTTTCATCAAGCTTATTCCTAAATACCCATCTAGTACCTACAATAGATTTATTATTAGGCCTTTTAACTAATGTCCATACTCTACTTCTCTCAAATTGATTTAACTCTTCTTGCATAACCATAATCCAATGTTCATCATTTAATACTTCTTTAATATTCTTACACTCTATACATGAGATAAATGCAACATAATTACAAATATTTCTAAGAGAAGATCATGTTGTTACCTCTTTGGATGGATTACCTATTATCTCACCATCCTTAACATAATTGTACTCTCTAGGGTAAGAGACTTCCCTTTCTTCAATAGTTGGATTCTCGAGAGGATCTTGAGTTTCCTCATCTTTCGTTTCTTCCTTTGATGATGGTTCTCCAACATCATGTCTAACTTCATTTGTGTTTACAATACCTACATAATCATTTACACAAGAATCATTCATCGGAAGGGGATTATCATCGAAAACAATATGTATAGACTCTTCTACAACTAAGGTTCTTTTATTAAATGCTCGATAAGTTTTAGAATTTAAGGAATAACCTAGAAAAATTCCTTCATCACTTTTAGCTTCAAATTTGCCAAGATTTTCTTAACCATTGTTTAAAACAGAACATTTACATCCAAAAGGATGAAAATAGCTAATGTTAGGCTTTTTATTTTTGAAAAATTCATATGGAGTTTTCTTCAAAATAGGCGTAATCATTACTCGATTAATAACATAACAAGCGGTATTTGTGGCTTCCACCCAAAAATATTTTGGCAAATTGTTTTCACACAGCATGGTTCTAGCCATTTCTTCTAAAGTTCAATTTTTTCTCTCAACAACTCCATTTTGTTGAGGGGTTCTAGGTGCTGAAAAATTATGGATAATACCATTAGAATTACAAAATTCAGTAAATCCAAGATTTTCAAATTCGGTTCCATGATCACTTCTAACACTAGTTGTCGTAACCGGTTTTCGTCCGGGCACGAATTTTAACTTGGCGGGAAAAGTGATGTGAATAAATGGTTTTTAAATAATTTGGGAGTCGCCATCGGCCTTTTGGGTCAGGTAGGTCGAATACCTAAAAATCATCCTTTAAAAGAGATTTTAAGAAAACATCGATTAAAAGATAAACTGATATGCGTTTTAACCAAAAATTCGTTCTTTTTAATAATAAAAAGGGATTCATGGTCGGTTACGTTTAGGGAAGGATTAGCACCCCTACAACGCCCAAAATTGGTACTTTTTAATTATAAATTGTCTCTATTATTGAAAATTCAAAGATATATTTAATTTATAATCCTGTTATTTATAATTTAAAGAATATATATATATATATATATATATATATATATATATATATATATATATATATATATATATTTAAATAACATATTTATTTAGAAATATTAGAAAAGGGCTTCTAGGTACTTTAAGACAGCTCTTTCTTTTGATATTAAAAAAATAAATAATAAAAAATTATTTTAATATAGTAAGATATTTATTTATTTAAAAATATTAGAAAAGGGTTTCTAGTTGTTTTAAGACAACTCTTTCTTTCAATATTTAAAAATAAATAAATAACTAAAACATAATAATAAAATAAAATTAAACATATCTAGTTCATAAATAGGATTTTTATTTCATAGAAAACAAATAAAATAAATAAATAAATAATATTTATTATATATATTTATATGATTAAGATAATAATAAAATAATAATTAAAGCAATAATTGAAATATAAAAGTAATAATATTATAAATAAATAATGATTAAAATAAAATAAATTAAAAATATAGTGTTAAAATGTAGAATATTTAAACTTAATACTCTACTTCAAAATATCATAAAATCCAGAGGTCTACAGTGTAATTTAGCCTTAATAATATATACGGGATTAAAATGTAAAATATTAAAACTTACAACTTATAATTCAAAATATTAATATAATATGTATATTAATAATATAATTAATCCTTAATTTTAAATATATACATAAACATATAATCAGTGGCGAAAATATAAATAAAATAAAATTAAAACACCAATTTAAAAAGACATATAAGTTGATTTTAGTGACTAAAATGGAAGTTTATAAACTTCTGGTGACTGCGCGTGTAATTTAACTATTTTGAAATTACATCCAAATCCCTCATCAAAACGACGCCGTTTTGATGAGGGTATAAATAGCCTAAAAACCGGCACCCTTGAGCCATTTCTTTTATTTCTCTATTTCAGATTCTCTCTCTATGAGAGAAAAGCTCTGCCTTCTCTCTAAAACGGAGAAGGAGTCTGTCGACCACCACCGGCCACCGTGCCACGGTGGCCGGAAAAACCCCAAAATACCCCAAAACAAAGCTCTAAACGTCCTAAGGCCCGATCTAAGGTTATTTTAACCTAAAACCCCATAATATATCGTAAATCTACGATTTTCACCTTCGGCGTTTTGGTTCTCTGGCGACGTTTGAAGCTCTCCGACGACAGAGTAAGTTCCTCTCTTCTCTTCTCTTTTATTTTTGATTGTTGGTGGTTGTTTCGTTATGCTATGTTGGTTGTTTGCTTGCTCTTGGGTTCCTCTCTCTGTTGTTGTTCTCTGTGTTTGGCTTTTTTTCTATTTTTGCTCGGTATCTCTCGGTCTCTCCATTTTTTCTTTGCAGGTATGGTGGCCATTTTTATAGGCCACCACGGTGATGGCTTTAGACTGGTTAAAGGAGTAAACTTTGGCGAGTCACCGAACTTGTGGTGACTCATGGAAGAATGGGACGCGTGGACGGCTGGAATGACTCTTCTGGGGGCTTCGACGGGCGTCGTGGCAGCTGTTGAGGACGGCGGCATTGTAGTTGAAGCACCTGGCAGTGGAAACGTCGGTAGCGTCGGTTGGACCACCTGGCAGCAAAGGAGCGGCTGGCAGCTTGGGGAAACCCTAGAAGGGTTAGGGTTTCTCAACCGGGTTGGGTTTGTATTTCTTTGGGCTTCAGGATTTGTAAATGGGACTGTAGAAATATTTATTAATAATAAAATAATAATACTAATAATAATAATTATAATTATAATAATAATAATAATAATATAAATAATATTCAAATGAAAAAAAATGAGTATCTTCACTAGTTATAGAGTAACCTTTTTCATTTTGGATTACTTTTGAAAACGTGATGAATTTTTCTAATGCTTCATCTTTAGTACTTAAAACTAGAACCCAAGTATATCTAGAATAATCATCTACCAAGACAAATGCATATTGTTTTCCACCCAAGCTAGTAGTCCTAGATGGCCTAAAAAGATCTATATGGATCAATTGTAATACTCTACTAGTGGATACGTCATTAATGGATTTAAAAGAAATTCGCTTTTGTTTTCCTTTAGCACAAGCATCACAGATTTTATCATTATCAAATTTTAGTTTAGGCAACCCTCGAACTAAATCTCCTTGAATTAGTCATTGTAAAACACTCATACTAGCATGCCATAGTCTCCTATGACATAACCAACTATCATGCTCATCCTTAGTAACTAGGAATAAATTAGTCATATCTATAGAATCTAAATGCACCATGTATATGTTTCCTATTCTATGACCAACAAGCATAATCCGATTAGATGCAATGTCAACAACTTTACAACCACTAGTCTCAAACATGACATTGAATCCCTTATCGCATAATTGACTAATACTCAATAGATTATGCTTTAATCCATCACATATAATGCATTTTTAATTTGTATGGAAGAGGTATTACCTATAGTACCTATACCTTCAATGTGACCTTTTGAATTATCACCAAAAGTCACATCTCCTCCATTTTTGGCGTTAAGCTCTGTGAACCGGCTTTTGTCTCCGGTCATGTGTCTTGAGCATCCACTACCAAGGTACCATGAGTTTGAATTTGTTTCCCGTGCCTTGTAGCAATGCTCATTTTCGTACAAACATAGATTAATTTTTGATTTTTGGTACCCAAGTTCTTTTAGGTCCATATTAATTAGTCTCCAAAATTCTAGTCCCCTTAGGTATCCATTTGTGTAGGGTATCCTTATCTTTAGTAGTAATGAGTTCTTTTGGAACCCATATACTTCTAATGATTTTCTATTAGAGGTTATTCGGGGACCTCTATGATTGTAGTTTTTAAAACTTTTTCTAACAAAGTTGATTTTTGAACTTTCTCCTTTTTCAAAATGTTTTAAATCAAGCTTATTGAAAGAAGCTTTAAGATCATCAATTTTCTTTTGATGATCGTCATTTACTCTTGAAAGTAAGTTACACAAATTGATATTTTTATTTTCAAATTCATCTAATTTGATTTGCAATTTTTTGATCTTACTTTTAAGATCATTGTTGGTTTTGGACATAAGACTATTTTCATTTTTCAATTTTGAAATATCGTTTTTATATTTATAAAATAAAGTCTTATAATCCGAAGCCAACCCATTATAATCCTCTAATAACTCATCATAAGATCAATTATCTAAATTAAATGAGTTAGAGGTTACCTGAGAGTTTTCCCCAATGGCCATTAAGCACAGGTTTGCAACTTCTTGTTCCTCTTCATCGGAACCTTCTTCATCGTTCCATGTAGCCACATGAGCCTTGTGCTTCTTTTTTGATTGACCCTTTTTCTTCAATAGAGGGCAATCATATTTGACATGCCCCGACTTTTTACACTCATAGCAAATGATAGGGTCTTTCTCATTCAGTTTATTTTTGAAGCCTTCATTGCGTTTGAATTTTCTTCCTTTGTTGGGCCTCATCAATTTTCTGAACCGTTTGGCAAATAATGCCATCTTCTCGTCATCGTCATCTTCATCCGAATCACTCTCATCTTTTGTGGATTTGAGAGCAACTCTCACGTTCTTCTTCTTCTCCGTCTCTTTTTTTATCTCGTCCGTCTTTTCGAGGTCTACCTCATCTTGAAGCATCATTTCATGAGTTAGGAGATAACCAATAAGCTCATCGAGAGTTAAAGATTTTAAGTTCTTAGCCTTGATGATCGCCGTCTTCTTTGATTGCCAAGATTTTGGAAGAGAGTAAACTAACTTCCTCAAAAGCTTCTCATTTGGAATGATCTCTCTAAATGATTTGAGACCACTGACAATCGTGGAAAATCTATCTGTCATTGCTTTGATATCTTCATCAGGTTTCATCCTGAAATTTTCATAGCTATGAGTTAGAAGACTAATTTTAGATTCTTTTACCTCGTTTGTACCTTCATGAGTGACTTGTAGTTTATCCCATATCTCCTTGGTGGTTGTACAAGATGAAACTCTCCCTTATTCATCAGGTCCAATAGAAAAAAATAATATGGATAGCTTTGGAGTTGAGCTGGAACATTTTTGTCCCTCCTTCACTCCATAATCTTGGATGAGTAGAAGGTTTGATATATATATGTCTTCTATGATATTCCATGCTCTCATGTCACTTGCTTGAATGAAGTACATCGTTCTATTCTTTCAATAAGCATAATTAGCTCCATTTAAGAAAGGAGGCTTGTTGACGGGCAATAAATCAAGATTGAAGTCGTGGTTTGAAGTGGAGGCCATTGATGACTTGATTATCGATGTAACTATTCCCGAATCTACTTAAGAGGTGATTAAACCTTCAAATGAGTCAAGCTCTGATAGTAATTATTGAGTTAATCGATCGACGGAATAGGCCAAGAGAGGGTGAATTGGCAATAAAAATTTCGGTGGAAGCTTTTGCAGAAAATTGAAAATATTTGCACAACGATTTAGAGTGGTTCGACTTTCTCAACCAAAGTCTACGTCCACTACTTTAGCTATCCACACTAAATATTTTCCACAAATTCACTAATTTGTCTTTCTTTTGAGGACAAAGAGTAACCTTACAAATCCCTTAAGAATTATACCCCAAATTCTTGAGAACATTCTCTCCCAAAGAGAATAATACAAATTTTGGAAAATTACAAGAAAATCCTCACAAGGAAAGATGTTTGCACAATTCTAGAACAAAGAAAGAACACTCAAGAATAATACAATTGAGCACAATAAGTGTTCTTGAAAGCAAAAATGAATATTGAATGAAATAGGCTTGAAAATGCTCAAACTTGAGGTTTGATGCTTTCTCTTTGATTCTCTTTTGATTCTTGATAATTGTTGTTGATCAATGGCTGCTAGGCTTGTTTAAATACTCCTTGGATCATTTTTGAATGTTGGGGATCATTAGTGGAGTTAATAGAGTCGTTAGTGTGTGAAAGCAATTAATAAAACAGCTTGGAGCGTTGGGGGTATCAGTACCCCTTCATAGGGTATCGGTACCCTACTGTGTAAAATTCAAATATTTCGACCGTTATAAGATGGGGGTATCGGTACCTCCTGGGGGGTATCGGTACCCTCTGAGCAATCTGTTATTTCTCGGAGCCAAATCTTACATGGGGGTATCGGTACCCTATAGGGGGTATCGGTACCCTCTGGACAATCTGGTTTTTCGTTTTAAGATTTATAAAGAAAATATTTTTGGCTCGATTAAGGCTCGAAATACTTTGTAAAATTGTTTAAAAGATTAAAACACACTTTTACACTTGAGTAAGAATTGAATTTGACATTTGAAAAACTTGGAGTAATATTTTTATATTCGAATAGTTTGATCGAATATATATTTGAAAAAGATTAGAAAATCTTGAAATCCAATAACATTTAATTTATTATATCGAAACATCAAAATGTTTGCAACAAAAATGATAATCATCAATTATGTGAGTAGTTAGGGTTCTATACAAGGGTTTACTTGTAGCCATTCTCAGGAAAAATTTAAGGAGATTGGTGAGAAATTTTCTTGATGAAGCTCAACTTCAGGCATTCAACTCTAAATCGATTCAAAATCCAGGAGTTAATATCTCGACTGAAGAATTAGAGGCAAAGATTGTTTGGGGTATATAATCTATTTGGGTTTTCCTTTAAGGGGAAAAAAAGTTGTTGTCAAAAGGGTTCACAAACTAGAATATGAGCTCTGTTCTAACTGTAAAGGTAGCTCAAGACATCCGTTTTTATCCGGGTTTACAAAAATTATTATATATTATTAATATTTTATTATTATTATTATTATTATTATATTAATTTTGATTACATTTTTTATAGGCCGTATACAGCTTAATTACAACCCTCAAACCCATCCAACCCAAGCCCAAATACAAATGCAGCCCAACAGTGACCCAGTTACAAGCTGCCAACCCAACTGGAGCCCAAACCCGAGGCCCAAAATTCGACCCCGTACAGACCCGGTATAGGCCCAGCACCCAAACCCGCTAAGGTTTCATCAGCTTCTACTCAGCGCCGCATCAATCTCAGCTCTTGGATCTGGACCCATCCAATGATCCAGATCGCTCTAGGGATTAAGGTTTGAAACCTTAAGTGAACCAGCCATCGTCTCTTGGATTTTCAATTCCCACCGGCACGTAAGTCGTTGCCAAGCCCTAATCCACCACCGTGCGTCCCACCGATTGATGTTGTCATCAACAGTTTCTTCCAAAAGTCATATCAAATGTCAACTAATAAGCAAATCAAATAGAGGGAATCCAAAGAAAATCTTATCTAGTCCATCAAGGGAAATAGAATATCATTATCCTATCTCCTCGGCAATATCCATCAACATCCACCAAACAATCACATGAAAATAAAAAGAAGAAAGAGGATATATCAGAGGCATTCGGGGAGGGAGTTTACAGAGAGAACAAAAAGAAAAACATCAGCCAAAGAAAAAAAGAAAGGAGTTTTCAGAGAGAGTAAAATAGAAAACCATTCGGGGATAAACTCCAAGCATCCATCAGATTCGAAAAAATATATACCAAAGAGAGAAGAATCCATACCTCGTTTCTAAACTTCGAAAGCCTGAAGGTCGTCGTGGTTTCGATTTCTTTCGAAAGGTAATCAGTGGATTTAGGGTCATTTTTAGGTCGGGATGGTTTGGGATTTAGGTTGAGAAGGATGAGATTGATTCTGGGGCAGATTTTTCTCTCCGGCAACCGTCGGCCGCCGTGAGCTCGGCTGACGGCGGCCATTGCTTTTTTCCCCGACTAGGGAAGTTGAGAGAGTTCTTAACTCTCTCTCTCTCTCTCTCTTTTCCTTTGCTGAAATGAAACAAGAATGAGGGAAGTGAGTGAGAAAGCCTGATTTTTGGGCTTAAATATCCCGCACAAAACAACGTCGTTCGAGTAGGGTCTTCTCCGTGTTTTTTGGTTAAGGATAAATAGCACCCTATGTCCCTTTGCCTTTGTAACTTTACTTTTAAGCCATTAAATGAAAGTTTATTTTATTTCATTTTGAGCACTTATGTTTATGTATTTCTATTTTAGTCATGTTATTATATGTTATATTATTTTTTGTTAATGTTTGACTTTAGGAATGACATTTGTAAATATATTATTTTAGTCACTGTTAGTATTTAGTTTAATTAATGTTAGGCCCTTTCTGTTTCTGTTTATTTTATTTTAGTTCTTATTTTTAGTTATGAGTTTATTTCATTTCCAGTACATGTATTATTTAATGTTTGTGATCTTGGCTATAAATTATTTTTATTTACTGTTTAGTCCCTTAATTTTATACTTTGTTATTTCAGTCCTTTAAATGTATATTTTTGCTATATTGGTCCCTTATATTTCTATTATTGCTATTTTAGTCCATTAAGTTTCCATTTTTTCTATTTTAGTCCTTTAAGTTTCTATTTTTTCTATTTTAATCCTTTAAGTTTCTATTTTTGCTATTTTAGTTTTTTAAGTTACTGTTTGTGCTATCTTGGTCCTTTAAGTTTCTGTTTTTCCCATTCCGGTCCTTGTAATTATAAATACTTACTTTTTGATCATTATATTTTGGGTTGTAATATACATTTGTATTTATTTCAATCCGTATGTACATTTTTTGTTATGTATTCATTTGTATCATATATAAATAAATATGCTTAACTCTGTTTGTTGTAAATATTTTATTTCACATATTTCTATTTGTATTTATTTCCATTGTATTTCTTTATTTGAGTATTATCTGAATATTTTCAAGAACGCATATTTGTAGAACGTGTGTGGAAAGTATCACTTGATCGAAGTGTTACAATACGATACGACGTTAGAACGAAATGAGACTAGAAAAAATCTAGTTTATTTTATTAGTCAAATATTTTTATGTGAATGATTCAATATGTTTTTTTTATTAATTTATCATTTTATACAAATTTCGATTTTCAATTTATATTCGATTCATATTTTTATCAATGAGAGAATATATTTTATGGATAAAAAATATATGAGATAACTTTCCCGATGGAGGATTGCTAATCTTGAGATTTCTTTTCAAGTTAAAGAATTTTTCTTAATAATAAGTAATTCGAAGCAAATTAATTAATTTTGATAAATGGATCATATTTTAATTGTCGATATGAATTCATTATTTCCACCATTTACGACGATGTGTAAGCGATACAGTATCAATTTTGGGCGTTGTGGGGGTACTAATCCTTCCCCATGCGTAACTGACTTATGAACCCGTTTTAATCAAATCTTTGTAAATGCATACCATCTTTTTGTCTTAAAAACGATTTTCTTAAAATTATTTTGAAAATACATTTTTAGGTATTCAACCTACCTAACCCAAAGGTCGATGGCGACTCTATCCAACTTATTCCAAATCAATTCAAAAACCACCGATTTTTCCAAATAAAGTCATAATCATTTTTAAAATAATATTTAATTTTTTTTTAAAAAAATGGTTATGACAGATTGGCGACTCTGCTGGGCATTTTTTTATACAGTCAGGCTGTAGGTCGCTTACACATTTGTCGTTGTGGTGGAAATTATGTGTTAAAATATTTAGTTAACCTATGATCCGTTTATTGAAGTTTTTAATTGCTTCATTTTTAATTGTCATACTAACATTTTAATTTTTGCTTTCAGCTCTGTCCATTTTTTCCATTTCTGTTTTTGAGTCAATGGTAGGTATGTTCCTCCTCACACACATCACTTACATTTGCATAACATAAGCTCTAGACATGAGCTCTGTTCCAAGTAAGTTGGGTGAATGCTTTACTCTCGTAAGAATTTATTCTTCGTATGAGTTTTAGCAAATAACTCATGGGATACATACCTTATATCTTCATAGGAATTTATTCCTCGTATGGGCATAAGGCAGTGAATCCCCTCAAATTGAACTCAATCTGTTTACGCCTATAATGGGCTAGGATTGAGGGTTTGGCAGCCCAAGGGGAACTGACATCAAGGACAATTCAAGTACCATTTTCTTGTTAGAGTCAAAACCATGCATATAGTGAACCGTAGAACGGTCACCCTAGGTATAGTCATATCGAACCTCTACCCGTTTATAGGTACCCAAAATAGGTGTACAAGAAGGAGGAGTGACTTTAAACCTTTACCTTCTTCTTTAAATTCATAGAATAAATTTCTTTTCAAATAAAAACATGCAAACTAAATACCATGAGGTTAGGAACAATTTATTGAAAAATCATTTTGGGTAGAAAGCATGTCCGGGTAGGAATGTTATTTAATTAAAGCATGTTCGAGTAGATATCATGACGGGGTAGGATTATATTTATCTTTGAATAACATTTTTATCAGTATCGATTTTCTCATCGATACTAACTAATTTCTTTTGTTTGTGTACACTAATTTATTTATTTTCTTTTGTTTGTATCATTTTTACATTGCATTGCATCGTTATAACATAATGCAAGAATGTTGATCCGTAAGGGGATATTCGAGAGAAAATTTTCATATGAAGAGACAAAAAAATTCCAATTAAGGGGTCACATACACAGACATGCATTGAGGGCTAAAAGTTCATAATACAAGAACGAGACTTGCATGAAAATCGTGCAACATTTTAGACTGAAATGATGATCCATTGATTCGAGGAGTAATCTAGCAGCAGAGCCTTATTTACGATCATTTTATCGCTAGTCATCAAGGAGTGGTGCACTGACTTCAGCACCGCCGGGGCATTAATGGAGTTAGGTTACAGAATGCTTGAGGGACGTCATTTTCAAGGATGAAGATCCGAGACGAAGCAATGATCCACTTCAGACTAAACAACTAAGTGAAGGCATGTCTGTAAAAAGAATTGTCTTGTAATGGGAAAACTTGTATTTCTGGTGAAAATTCTTCTACGATATTCATCGTTGGGATCAACATTTTTGCATTTGCATTTGTTTCATTGCATTTTTCATAACATTCATTTAAGAATTTTTACATGCATTAATCATATCTTATGGGGAAATCTGAGGAAGTTCTTCTAACTGTGCAACTACATTCACACAATACTGAGAATGGAAGCCAAATTTGAGAAGCTGAAGAAAGAACTGAAGAGAGTTTGCAAAAGATGCAGGCAGAGTAGGAAGCTAAAATGGAGCGGGAGCAAAAGGCCACCGTGGATCGTATCTTGGAAAACCATAGAGACCTATTTGACCAAATGGTAGAAAAACTGGTTGGGCTCAACCATGAAAGAGGCAAAGAGAAGATTTCCTCGACCAGATGAACCTCTGAATTTGCGATGGCCCATGCCAATCAACCGATATTTATTTTACCCAACAAGCTTCCAATAAGCTTCTCTGCCACTAAAAGTCAAGCAATTATGTTATATCATCGGGATAATTCTACTGATCATAACATATATGCTCTTAAGGTGACAAGAAGTGCCTATAACGAGATCCCGGAGAATTTGAAACAGTAGTACATAGAGACATTCAAGGAAATGTGAGGAGAAAACTCTCACAATGAAATGGATGTAACATAATTAATCTTAGTTCCCTATTTGGTGCTTCCACCCAAATTCAAGATGCCCGAGTTTGAAAAATACAATGGAACCAGTTGCACTAATGCCCATCTCACGATGTTTGTTCAAAGGATGACGGGATACACTAACGACGATAAGATGTTGACCCACTGCTTCCAAGACACCTTGATTGGACTCTCTTCAAGGTGGTATGATCAACTGAGTCGTACTCAAATTCGCTCCTAGAAGGATTTTCCTCGTGCCTTTCTGGACTAATACAAGAACATGACTGATATGGCCCCTGATCAAACAACGCTGCAGAATATAGAGATGAGGAGTGATGAGAGCTTCCGAAATATGCTCAATGATGGAGGGATGTCGTATCTCAAGTGTATCCACCGATGACTAAAAAGAGTTCATCACTCTATTCATCGATACACTAAAGTCTCCATATATCAACCACATGGTAGGGGCTGACATTAAGAATTTCTCTAACATCGTCATGTGTGGAGAAATGATCGAAAGAGCTTCTAAGAATGACCAGATAAGAAGCACTAGTAGTACTGATATTGAGGAAAGAACTGAGATCAACATTGTGGGATTTTATCTAGCTAGTATGGGGACCATACCTCAAAATATCTTCCGTGAAAAGACTCGCATCAATCCAATCCCAATGACATATGATGAATTGCTCCCAATGCTAGTTGAGAAGAATCTTGTGACTCCAGTTCAATCCAAACCAAAAGAAGCCCCATATCTTGGGAGCTTAGGGCACACCACTGAGAACTATGGGGTATTGAAGCATAAGGTCCATGATCTGATCAATTCAGGTGCATTGAAAATCAATGTGTGATGAGGGCATTCTGATTGGGAGTCGGCTGGGGTATCCATCAGAAGTTTTTTTGCATTCTCATGCATATCATCTTGTTTGAACTTGTTTTTCTTTTGTACTTCTTATGCTTAAATGTTTGTAAGTCGCTTGATGTTCAAGCATTTTCAATAAAATTATTCCTTCTTAGGAAATGAACAATGAGCAAATTTCAATATGGAAATTCTTTGAACATCATTTTAATTAAAAGCTTTTTAATAATTGAGGTTGTAAATCTTTGACAAATGATAAGATTAAACCCCAGCAAAACAAGGACCCCATTGATCCTACTCTAGAAATACACCAGAATGCATACCTTTCTTTTAAAGGGACCGAGCTAACCATCTCCTCGCATGTACAATCAATCATTTTGGCATTCAGGTATGTGTTAGGAGTGGACAAAATGGGGCAACTAGTACATGAGATTGCAAAACTAGTTGGTTTCTACTTCTGTTGATGATGTTCAATGATGATCATAATCTTCTTAAATGGAATGGTCAAGTAGATGAATCGTTCAAGTCAGTTGCTTGGGAATTGAACCCTAACGATGAGATTTTTTGTCCTTCAACAAACACCAGGACTATAACAGGTTCTCCTCAGCGAGCTTAAGAAATGGAATCTGTATACCCAGAATATATATATATATGTATATAATAATGTTGAGCTATTCTGCTAAAGCAATTGGTTATAGAGAAAACTCAAAAGCCTGACTTTATGAATAGATTCAATTCAAACCATGACATTGATCGGGTACTTGGCAATTCAGTGTTTGCTCCACTGTGATTGTCAAGTCGAAGACTTTGTGACGACATGAATCTTTCAACTAGTCAACAAAGGTATTTATAAAATATATGTACAATAAAGTTGAATTCAGCTAGCCAAACAATGGCAAATTAAATCAAATTTATTAAATAAGGAGTTTTAGTGAATATGGACTAATGAAGTTGAGGAACACCTGTTATAGTCGACTTCACACGAGCACTCGAAAATCTCATTTTTAGACCGATATTTATGCACTACCTTGAATAGGCGAGTCTACGAAGCTTGAACAAATGGGAGATTTCAGAGAACTGAAACAAAAGTGTTTTGAAAACTCTAGAAATTGACTATGCTAGTTGTATCATTTTGTCCGCATCCGATCAAAATACCAAACCAAGAAAAAAAGGGCATGTCCTAATCTTCACGATGACCAAATCAATGAAACAAACCTCAAAATATAGGTAGCCCAACCTTAAAACCAATCTTTTGATCTTGATATTTTTCAAAGATTTGCAATTATCAAAGATTAAAAGAGCAGTTGATTTTTTATATTCAATGAGTTCATATTTTTGTGATTTGCTCCAATTGCGAGGCTGAAAAGAGGCATTATTTTAATTCATTTGAAATGAAAATTCACATATTCTTTCTTCGTCAAGTTATTTTCAAAAGAAGAAAATCAATTTCAAACAAAATAAGTTATCTGGAAGTATCTTGGAATTCAAAGAATATCTCTCTGAAGCTCGAGATCGAAGCTGGGGCAAGGGAAGCCAATTTTTGGGACAAAATTTGATGGGGCAAGGAAACAAATTGTCTCAGGTTTAGGTTTGCAAGAGTACACCCTGGTGGAAATGAAGACAAACTGAATCAAGGATAGAGTGAAGACTGCTCTCACAACTATTCTCCTTCCAAATCGAGAAAACATACATAAACACATACATACGTGATACATGAAATGTGCATCTTTGCATCAAACATTCATTATCATGTGCATCAAATATATTTTTCTCCTTTCTTAAGGAAAAACTCAATAATCAATCTAACTAAATACATCAAATAAATTTCATCTTGGCATCTATCATAACGTTCAAGATAGTTAGTCATAAATGCATCGTTTTGATCTCTCAGGAAATCAATGATCGAAAATGACCAGATGTCTTTAACCTGAAGAAACACATATTTGACTTTCTAAAGTTAATAATCATCTCTTCTGAAGACATTTTCTCGACCTCCAGGAACAAGCAGATTAATCAGTTGCCTTTGAGAAACAAATTGTCGTCTCACTAGAGATAATTTTCTTAAAAAACAAATTTTGTCTCTTTAGACAATTTCTTTTGAGAAAAAATCTTTGAGTCTGTTTCTCTGGAAAAAAAGTTTTGTCTCTTTTGAGACATTTTTCTTGAGAAAAAAATCTTTGAGTTTGTTTCTTTGGAAACAAAATTTTGTCTCTCTTGAGACAATTTCTTTTGAGAAATTTTTTTTTTGAGTCTGTTTCCCTTGAAACAAAACACCTATCTTTGAGTCATTTCTCTTGAAACAAATTTTGTCTCTCTTGAGGCAGCTTCTTTTGAAGCATCACCTTTGAGTCGGTTTCTCTTGAAACCATTATCCCTAAAGATGGCATGTCGTCCTCATCGCGTAGGAACCATGTCATTCCCCAACCAGACCTCCTCATCACGTAAGAGCTGTGTCACGCCTGATAACCAGCCATCCTCATCATGTAGGAACCGTGTTATCATCCCTAAAGATGGCTTGCCATCCTCATCACGTAGGAACCGTGTCATCCCCCGACTAAACCTCCTCATCACGTAGGAGCCATGTCACCCATAGATAACCAGCTATCCTTATCACGTAGGAATCATGTTATTATCCCTAAAGATGACATGTCATCCTCATCACGTAGGAACTGTGTCATTCACCGATCATACCTCCTCATCGCGTAGGAGTCGTGTCACCCCTAGATAACCAGTCGTCCTCATCACGTAGGAGCCATGTTATCACCCTTCCTAAAGATGGACAGACCTCTTCATCATGTATGAGCTGTGTCGTCCCCAACAGTACATATCAAGTTTCCAAAACAAAAAACATAATCAGACAAAAACTGGTTGTCTTTTTCTTCTTTGCCCTCTTCTTGTTAACATAAGAATGTGCAAAGAGGGGCAGTTGTAGACACTCGTTTTTTCTGGGTCTACAAAAAATATTATATATCATTAATATATTATTAATAATATATTAATTTTGATTACATTTTTTTGTAGGCCACATACAACCCAATTACAACCCTCAAACAATCCAACCGAAGCCTAGATACAAATGTAGCCCACCAGTGAGCCAGTTACAAGCTGCCAACCCAGCTAGAGCCTAGACCCGAGGCCCAAAATTTGACCCGGTCCAGACCCAGCACCAAACCCTCTAGGGTTTTATCAGCTTATGCCCAGCGCCACATCAATCTCAGCCCTTGGATCTGGACCCATCCAACAGTCCATATCGCTCTAGGGATAAGGGTTTAAAACCCTAAGTGAGCCAGCCACCACCTCTTGGCTTTTCAATTTCCACCGACGTATGAGCCACGTCTGAGCGTCCCACCGATTGATATTGTCATCAAAAGTTATTGGTTTTTGCCAAAAGTATATCAAAGGTCAACTAATAAGAAAATCAGTCAGAAAGAATCCAAAGAAAATCCTATTTAGTCCATCAAGGGAAATAGGATATCATTATCCTAGCTCCTCGGCAATATCCATCAACATCCATCAAACAATCACATGGAAATAAAAAGAAGAAAGAGGAGAGATCAAAGACATTTGGGGAGAGAGTTTATAGAGAGAAAAAAAAGAAAAACATCAACCAAAGAAAGAAAAAAAAGAGTTTCCAGAGAGAGAGTAAAATAAAGAACCATTCGGGGATAAACTCTAAGCATCCATCAGATTCGAAAAAATATATACCAAAAAGAGAATAAGACAAACCTCATTTCTAAACTTTGAAAGCCTGAAGGTTGCCGTGTTTTCGGTTTCTTTCGAAAGTTAATCATTAGATCTAGGGGTTTAGGGTCATATTTAGGCTGGGATGGTTTGGGATATGGGTTGAGGAGGATGAGAATGAGATTATGGGGTAGTTTTTTTCTCTCCGGCCACCGTCAGTCGCCGTGAGCTCTGCTGGCGGCAGCCATTGCTTTCTTCCTCAAAGAGGAAAGTTGAGAGAGTTCTCTACTCTCTCTCTCTTCATTTGCTGAAATGAAACAAGAATAAGGGAAATTAGTGAGAAAGCCCGGATTTGAGCTTAAATATCCCGTACAGAACGACGTCGTTCGGGTAGGGGGTTTCTCCATTTTTTTAGTTAAGGGTAAATAGCACCCTAGGTCCCTCTACCTTTGTAACTTTACTTTTTAGCCATTAAATGAAAGTTTATTTTATTTCGTTTTGAACACTTATGTTTCTGTATTTCTATTTTAGTCATGCTATTATGTGTTATATTATTTTTGTTAATGTTTGACTTTGGGAATGACATTTATAAATATGTTATTTTAGTAACTGATAGTATTTGGTTTAATTATTGTTAGGCCCTTTATGTTTTATTGTATTTTATTTTAGTCCTTATTTTTAGTTATTGGTTTATTTCATTTCCAGTACATGTATTATTTAATGTTTGTAATCTTGGCTATAAATTATTTTTATTTGCTATTTAGTCCCTTAAATTTATGTTGCTATTTTAGTCCTTTAAATGTCTATTTTGGCCATGTTGGTCCCTTAAGTTTTTGTTGTTGCTATTTTAGTCCTTTAAATGTTTGTATTTACTATTTAGTCCCTTAAGTTTCTATTTTTGCTATTTTAGTCCTTTAAGTTTTTATTTTTTCTATTTTAGTCCTTTAAGTTTTTATTTTTCTATTTTAGTCCTTTAAGTTCTTGTTTGTGCTATTTTGGTCTTTTAAGTTGTTTTTCCCATTATGATCCTTGTAATTATAAATACTTACTTTTTGATCATTATATTTTGGATTGTAATATTCATTTGTATTTATTTCAATCCCTATGTACATTTTTTTGTTATGTATTCATTTGTATCATATGTAAATAAATATGCTTAACTCTATTTGTTGTAAATATTTTATTTTGCATATTTTTATTTATATTTATTTCCATTGTATTTCTTTATTTAAGTACTATCCGAATATTTTCAAGAACGCGTATTTGTAGAACGTGCGTGTAAAGTATCACTTGATCGAAGTGTTACAATCCGATACGACGTTCGAACGAAATGGGACTTCAAATAAATCTAGTTTATTTTATTATTTAAATATTTTTTATGTGAATGATTTAATGTGTTTTTATTAATTTATCATTTTACGCAAATGTCAATTTTCAATTTATATTCGATTCGCATATTTATTGATGAGGGAATATTTTTTACGGATAAGAAATAGACGAGATAAATTTCCCAATGGAGGATTGCTAATCTCGAGATTTCTTTTCAAGTTAAAGAATTTTCCCTAATAATAGTTGTCTTGCATACTGTCCCTTTTTTCCTTCTGAGTGCTTTCTGACCATAGTAAAAAATAATAATAAAAGGTAAATAGCAAGTGTCGAAATGGTAAATTATAATTTATACTTACAATTTTTGCTTAAGAAGACAACGAGAAATCAATTCTGGCAATACTCATTTTCCTGTCCCCAGTAGAGTCGCCAAACTGTTGTGATTGTCCTTATAGTGGGCCCGAAATTGAGTTTTGACTTAAATGTGATGTTTTAGAGCCGCCACCGACCATTTAATATTAGGTTGACCGGACACCTTAATTTACCATTTACCTGATATGTGTTTTACCATAAATTAATCAGACTCGAGAGTCGATTACAATCAAAGATTAACACCATTGTGCTACTCTTTCAGTACCAATTTAATTTTCCAATTGTCTTAATTACGAAAATTAAAAGTTAAATTAAAATTTAAAAGTTTGATCTGAATTACTTACCTTTTGATAGATTTTAAATTTTTCCTAAAGAAAATCAAACCAAATATTAAACAAATAAAATTAAATAAAATAAAAAAGAAAAAGAAAATTAAAATTAAAAGGATTAAACTGAAAAGAATTAAAAATCAAGTATCAAATTGATATTAATTACAAGCTACAAGGAAAAAATAAGAAGTTAGGGGGTTTAATTACATAAATATAAAAAACAAATAGGGACTAAATTAAATTAATTCAAAATTCCATGGCCAATTTACAACAGGTGACCTATATGAATTACATATCAAAATAACAGGGACTGCAGAAATAATTTAAGAATTTGGTATTTACAAGGTGGTCCCCTATAAATACCCCTTTAAACTGAAAAAAACTCATTCTCCCTCATTTCTCAAACCACCATCCCCCTAAACACTCTCAACTTTCTCATTTCTTTTCCCCATAAGCCTATGGCCGGATACCCCTCCGACGACTAATCGCCACTGCCTCTGGTGGTCGGGGACCTAAAATCTACCCCTTTCAAAAGATCTATATACCCTGAGGCCGAAACTGACCCCCAAACATCAAGAAAACACCTCTATTGGCATAAATCTAGGAAAAACTTGTTGGATTTTACCTTTCCTCGGTGAAGTCTCTCGTTTCTCGGTGACCATTCTCCTCCCGACGTTAAAAGCTGAAAGTTATTTTGGTTTTTTGTGATTTTTGTGGCATATTAATTGTTTCATTCTTGTTGTTATGTTGTTTTTGATGCTTTTTGTTGCTTTTTCGGTATATGTTGTTTCGCTTCTATGATGGTTTACCCATGTGTTTTTCTTTGATGGTATTTGGGGTTTATGTAACCACTTTGATAGTGGTGGTTTCTGAGTATCTCATGATTATTTTTGAGTACTTTAGGGTTGTTTCCCGATTATTCGATTTACTCGGGTTATTCGTGGTTTATGTTTAACCAGATATCTAAGGATAGTTTAGTCCTGAGTTACTCCCTTTTTAAGTTTTAGGCGTTGAAAATCTTGGTTGACTGGTAATCTCGTCGGCGCGTGATTCCCACGCGCTGTTATCGATGGCTCTTGAGTTGGGATTTGAACTTGGCCTGTTGGATTGGTTGCAGATCCAACGACCCAGGATCAGCTGCGGTGTGATGATATTTTAGGGTTTAAAAACCCTTATCTCTCTTATGATTCTGGCCGTTGATCTCTATCTTGATCTAACGGTCTTCATTTGTGCGGCTCCCCTTAGCTTGATAATAAACCCTAGTGTATTTGGGCTGGGGCCTTCTCTATTGGGTCAGGCAGATTACCCTTACTGGACCGGGTCTGGTGGCTTGCTTCATTGGGTCAAGTGGGCTTTGCTTGCTGGGTTTCCCGATTTTGGACTAGACTTGGACTCTAAGTTGGACCTGGACAGAATCAAACTAATTAATTAAATAAAAATATATATATAAATAATAATAATAATAATACTATATATTACATATACCAATATATAAAATATAAATATAATATATACATATAATACATATAAATATACTATAATATAATAATAATAATATATACTAAATATATTACTAATATAATATATATAATATAATATATAATATATATATATATATGTAAATATACTAAAATAATAATATAATAAGTAATATACTATATATAAACTATATAATAATATATTAAATGTGTCTGGACGAAAATAAGTGTATACAGTTTTCTTTGCAAAACCACATCCATCGTTGAACACAATGTCAAGCAGGAGATCACGTTAAAGGCAGTCAGGTGCAGGGATTTAAATTGTGGTCGTGGTTGCGTTTTCGGTCGTGTTGTGTTTATCGTAGTTGCAGACAAAACGGATGTTATCGCAGTCACTGAGAGTATCGCGGTCGTGGTTTTTTTAAAATTTGGATAACTTATTATAAAATATAATAATTATAATTATAATTATAAAAAAAATCACATTTAATGATTTTTGGATAGCTTTCTAACACATATAAACTTCTATAAATACGTGAACATAATTTTTAAAAATTGAGTTCAACGTGGAGTGGGAGTTGCACAAAGTTTTCAATGCAACAATTGGATGTTACTAAAGAAATAAATGTTAATTGAAATCTTAAAACTACAAAAGAACAAATTAACCTATGAAATTACCCATTATGTATATACAAGAAACATGAAAATAGAATTAGAATTTAGAAATATAAACAATCCGTTACTTCTATTACCAATAATATAATAAAAATAATAAGCATTACTGATAAAGAAAAAAATAAGCTTATTGCATAGAATAATAAATTATAAAAATAGTTTTAGTGTATAAAATTTAAATTGAATATTCAATCTCACAAATAAATCTTAACCCGTTTAAAAAAATTAACCCATAAAATTACCCATTATTATTCACCTACCAAATCAAAATATTATAATTTAAAACTCATAAAATTAAAAATAACCCATCATTTATTTAAAAGAAAACTCATGATACTATAAGCATATAGCTCAAATCTCATTAAATTATTGGGTCTATTTTAGTCCAAACCCGAAACATTAAAAGTAAAAAAAAAAGTTATTTAAAACATAAAACATAAATAAAATAAAAAATTATTAACTCCGCAAATCCCTTCTTCTTCTTCTATCATGTGCTTGAGTGTAAGATGAAAGGCAGAAACAAAAAGATAACAAAAATAAGAGAAAACTGGGTTTATTTTTATTTTTTAAATTAGTCAATTTTCTTATTAATTTTTTAAGTTCTTAAACTTACTTTGCTTTCCGAAAATACCCAATTTTTTCTCAAAATTTTGCATGTTACACCAAAAGAAAAACAAGAAAGAAGAAGCAGTTAAAGCAAAAAACAAGATGATCATGTACTTATTCAGTTGGCTTATTTTCCTTTTGTTTTGAATGATTGAATCGTTGTTCTTGATTTGGTGTGTTGTTTACTTGGTGTAACGGGAAAAAAGGGCAATAGCGGTTCGTTATCACTGCGATCGGCCGCTAGCCGTTAAGTTTCTACCGTTATCTACCGTAATTTGTGTGAATCCGCTTCACAACTATTTTAGACAATAGTGGTAACGGACGGTGTCGCGAACGCGATATAGCGGCCGTTATACCATGACGTGGCCGCTATTTGAATCCTTGGTTAGGTGTATACAACATCACAAATGATCGGATCGCCCATATTGTTTCCAAGTTGCAACACCTCATCCCTGAGCTTCGGAGAAGCCGCTCCGACAAGGCAAGAATAAATCTGTTCCCTTTTTGCATACCTGATGCTTTGACATCACACTTAATGCATCGGAGCAATTTGATGTTAGCTTTTATACTTAAAAAAATCTCTTGTTATTTTATTCTCTGCTAAATTTGTCTTCAGATATCAGCTTCCAAGGTCTTGCAGGAGACCTGCAACTACATCAGAAGCTTACGCAGTGAGGTGGACGACCTAAGCGACCGGTTATCCCAGCTATTATCTTCCACAGTCATCGATAGCGACCAAGCATCCGTTATCAGGAGTTTACTTATGTAATAGTATATATTAATAATCTACCTGTGTGCTGTGTGTTTGTATTGTATTTGTAGTTGACGTGCAGGGACAAGGGCTAAAACATAAGACAATGGGTAGATAACCCTTGTCATAAAATATTAATAAAGTTCATCATCATATATTATGAAAATAAAAAGACATCTATGTTTCCAAAAAAACAAACATATTTACAGCTACTGAGGATTCAGGAAATGAAGTTAATGCCTTTTCTTCGATACACTCAAAGAGAGCGCGCACAAATACTTAAGATTATATATATTTTGCTTTATTGACGGTGACGGTTCCCATGAATATGGCAAAATTTTCAAAGTACATGGGAAGCAGGCCAGCCAGCCATGGCTTATGTGTGTGCGTATATATATATATATATATAATAAAAGAACTTGTTAAGACTGAAAAAACAAAGAGGTCTGATAAAAAAAAAAAACAACAAAGGGAAGATAAAGATTTAGATTTTAGGGATGGACCCAGAAAGGTCAACCTCGAAAGCTGCTGATAGTGGTTAACAATTCACACTACTTATTTTGCTAATGTTTTTAGGTTTTAATATCTTTTGGGTTAGAATATCTTAAAAATTAATATTCTAAGTTCTAATAAGATTATGTTAAACCATTATTTTTAAAGACACTAAAATATTATTATATACTTATCCACACGTAATATATACTCAAATTAAATTTTAAAAAATCTAAAAGATTTTGACATAATATTCTAACTATAAAAATGAACATAAAAAATCAAACTAATACATTTCTTTAATGATTTTATGTTAGAGTAATGATGTTTTATCTTTATGTTAATCTTTTTCTGATAGGAAATAATGCACGACTGGTTGAAAAATTCAAACAAAAAATGATAAAGGTTTTTGAGATAACAGATCTCATATTGATAACCTTCTTCATTGTAATGGAGATAAACAAGTTGAACATGAAGTCTTCAGCTAAAAACGTATGTTAAAGAGATCTTGAAAAAGTTTATAATTGAAGAATGTATGGAAGTAAGCCCTCATATTAATCAAAAAGGAGAATTATGTAAGGAAAATGAGATTGATAAGGTTGATGAAGAATATCTTAGAAGTTTAATAGCCTATTTGATGTACCTTACAACAACACGTCTTGATAGTTTAAATGTTGTAAGTATTTTTTTTTTTCAGATTTATGCATTGTGCAAATAAATTACATTTCAAGAAGTCGAGAGAGTGGTTTGATATGTCAAAGACAAAAATGGTTTTGGTGTTGAGTTCATAAAAAGTAAGACATTCAAATTGGTTGGCTTCTTTAATAGTGATTGGAAAGGTTACATTGATGATATGAGAGTATCTCAGGCAACTGTTTTATTTTTAGATCTTATGTTTTCTAATAAAGCTCGAAGAAGCAAGAAATCGTGATTCAATCCATTGTTGAAGCATTTTTTGCTGCAACAACCATCGTTAATCAAGTTTTATGACTAAAAAAGATATTAAGTGATATAAACCTAGAATAGGAGGAGAGAATTCTTTTTATTGATAATTAAGCTGTTATTGTAATTTTTATAATCTAGTGTTTCATGAAAAGAGTAAGCCTTTAACATTAAGCTTTTCTTCTTGAGGGAAATATAGAAGAATGTAACGGTGTGCTGGTTCACCGTAGAACAAAGGAGCATGTCGTGGAGGAGTTTTAGATGACATCTTTAGGATTGATGATTGTGTCTAATTTTCTTCCTTTCAAAATTTTATTTCATGATAAATAACCAATATAACTGAAACAGCGGCAATGGTTGCATAAGCATTCAAATACAAGAACTGCAAATTTCACCAAAAATTTCGAGGAAATAATAAAAATAAAACAGAAGAACCCTAAAAGATAAATCAGATGGTGATGCAGTTGACGTCAAAACAAAGATGAGCATGGGGACTCAAACTGAACCAACTCCCCCATAAGAGAAGCAAGTAATATATGGCCATGTGGACAGGAAGATTCACCTCTTCCATTTTATTTATTTTATTAAATTCTATGTTATTTACCCTAATTATTGTGTAATTATTAATAAAATATAGGTTAAACTATACAATTGGCCACTTATTATTTAGTCATTTTATTTTTACCACCGTTCTTAAATTTAATTTAATTCAAAAAATTTAATCCACCAATTAGATGGTAAGACAGGTAAGATTAAATGTTTTTTTCTATAATTGAAATATATTTATTTTCCAAACATCTGTTCAAAAGTCAAATAAAGGCAACACCAAAACAAAATGTTAGATTGAATCGAACCTGTCTACATTAGGGATGTGAATGGGTCAGGTTTCGGCCAACCTGACTCGACCTGAATCGAAAATTTTACATCCTTCACCTGATTCGACTTGATATAATAAAAATATTATTTTTATTCAATAAAAACAGTGATTTAATTGGAAAAAATAATATATAGAGATATATTATTGTAATTATTCATAATATATAAGGTAAAATTATATTTTTTCTGGACGGATCGGGTATTTTTCATCCTAAACCCGAACCCGACCTTAACATGACCTTTAAAAATCCGATCCGACCAAATATAATCCAATTTTTTTTTCAAAAAAATCCGACCTGACCCGATCGAATCGGAACACTTCGTGTTCGGGTCCCATCCCTAGGCTACATGGAAAGCATAAATACACGCCTAACCAGTAACCACCGAGCCAAGATTAATGATTCTACAGTGGATACACAAGATTCTATATATTTCATTAATGCTACGCCATGAGATGGACCTTGACATGGAGCCGTTTCAACGCTGGGAATGGAAGAGCAAATTTTGGGGAATTTTACTGTTTGGATACTATACTGAGAAAATCCAAATAATAATAACTCTGATTTTTTTTTCTCTTCCTTTCGATTATTAGACTCAGTTATACGATTTCATTTTTCGTTAGGTTTGGAGTTTTACTCACAAACCCGATTCTATGTTTTTTAGTATTCAAATATTATTTAAAATATATAAATGATTATTATATTATGTTAAAATTATTTTTAAATTATCTAAAATTTAAAAAATTATTAGAAAAATATAAATATTTAAGTTAAGAAAAGAATAAAATATATTTTTGGATACTTTTAAATTAAGATAAAAATAAAATAATTTAAAGATTAAGATAAGAATAACATATATTTTTTAAATTAAGATAAGAATAAAATATATTTAGAAATGTAAGATAAAAATAAAAATATTTTTAAAGTTGAGCTCTATTAAAATAAAAAATATTTTTTAAGTTAAGTTAGAAATAAAATATACTTTTTAAGTTAAAATAAAAATAATATATATTTTTAAGTTAAAGATAAAAATAAAATATACTTTTTGAAAATTAATATGTGAATTTAATTTAATATTTGAATTTAAGTTAAGATATATATTAAGAATTTTTTTAATTTAAAATACAAAATATATATTCTAAGTTGGAAACAGTATTTCAAATTTTCAATATTGTTCAATGATTCAACATATGCTAACTACGCCTGTAAACGAACCGAACGAACACGAACGGGGTATGTTCATGTTCGTTCGTTTAACTTTAACTGAATAAATGAACAAACACGAACATAAATGAACGAAAAATTTCTTGTTCGTGTTTGTTCGTTAAGGAATTTAATATGTTCGTGTTCGTTCATTTAAATGATAAACGAATACAAATAAACGAACGGATGTAAATGAACATAAACGAACACAATAAACAAACATAAATGAACACAAATGAACGAATGTAAACGAGCACAAGAAATGAACATAAATGAACGTAAACGAACATAAATGAAAATAATTTTTGTTTCTTTCATAACAATTTTAGGATTATATTTTATTTAATTGTTTTGAGCTTTTTTATTTGTATTTAAAATTAATTAAATTTTAAAATATTGATGAGTATCAGATTAAAACATATTAAAATTTATTGGGCTTTAATATTTTAAATGGGTCTAGAGAGATTAGGCTAAACATAAATGAACGTACATAAACGAAAATAAACGAACGAACATAAACGAACGAACATAAATGAATGAACATAAAAGAACATATTACCAAACGTTCACAAACGTAAATGAACGAATGAGCCCTCTGTTCATGTTCGTTCATTTAATTAAACAAATACAAAATATTGTTCATGTACATTCGTTTAATAAATAAACGAACATAAACGAACTTTCCGCTGAATAGTTCACGAACGGTTCAATGAACGTTCGGTTTGTTTACAGGCCTAATGCTAACATAATCATATATTCTAGTTTCGAACCTCCTCTTTCGGCAAAATTAGTGGGATAATGCAGGCGGACCGATTAATTAGCCCAGTAGGGCAACTTGTTTTTTTTATTTTGGGATCTACGGCAAAAGCTACAGTGTAACTGGAACTTGTCACAATAATTTTTTAATGGGACGTGGGTCATATGGGTCAAATATATTTAATATATTTCACGGGACTCATCAAGCAAACATGACGAGTCTGAATAAAAAATATTTTTTTTTGGAATTTTAAAAATTATTATATATATATATATATATATATATATATATATATTAATGGTTATGGAACTCGTCACGTCGGAGTGACGAGTTTCAATGGGTAAAAATTTGAAAATTTAGACCGCTCAGTGGACCTTTGGCCAACAGTCAATTTTTTTAAATTCAAGGGAACTCATCACCTGAGTGTGACGAGTTCCAACGGCTATTTTGGGAGATGTTTTTAGTGTAAATAGGGGTTTAGGGTGAAGGTTTTGATGTATGGGAGTGAGAAAAATTGAGATTAGCGAATAATGTGGTCGTGGAAAATATTTGGGTATGATTTGGTGAATGATGTTTAGGGTTTGACAACACCGACTCGGAGATGTACGATTCAAATTCAAGCTCTTCTTTAGATGAAGAGTTGGAAAATGAGGCAATAAAGTACATAGTTGAGGAGCATAAGAAGAAGATGATGAAAATGGAAGAGAAGAAGAAGAAGAAGAAGTATGAAGATTTACCAAAGCGGCGTAGCAAACAACTCTTTGAGAGGGAAGAAAAAATTAAAAATTTTAGTACAGAAATTGAGAAAAAGAAGACGACGAAAGAAAAATACGAAGGTGTCTTAATCCGACGTAGTGAACGAATTGAAGAGAGATCTAAAAAAATAAAAAATGACATATGTACAAATATTGATTTGTATGGTTTTAATTTATGTATGAAGTTGTCTTTATTAATCAAGTAATTATTGGATTAAGTAAACTTACTTAGTAATAGTTTACAATTATATAAGAATTGAGGTGAAAGTTTGAAGTAATGATGTTAAACTAAAAAAACTCATAAACATAGTGGGAAGAGTACAAGTTTAAGAAAAACATAGTTAGTACAAACTAAAAACATAGTGAAAAGCATAGTTTAATGAGTAAAAGTAAAAAATAACATAATATTTTTAACGGCTATTTTAGCGTCCAACCCGATATTTAGGAAGATAAATACAATGCTTTCTTTTATGCCCTTCAACTCTATAGTGGACACAAAGCTTTGGTAGACTTGACTCTCTTTGAGGATCATCCATATCGGTATGAATTCAGCTAGATTCAGGTCGACCTCTTAACTTCCTACGCAATTCAGGATTTGGCAACCAATCTTCAAAAATTGTTGATGCAGGCCAATATGCTTCATTTGGGAGGTACTTAAAGTCACAACTATAAATGTTACACATAGTTTGCAAGCTATAACAGTCATCATTATATAAGTATGGGTCAACATTAATGTGCATACATGCACCAACAACGTGAGTGCATGGGAACCTAAAAGCTTGAAATCGACCACAATCAAACCATCTTCTATTCAGATTACAAGTTTACGTTGTAGAATTACCTCCCTCATGTGGTCGAACTAGTGCTTGGACAACGAAATCAGAATCAAGTCTAGAAAAATTATGGACAAACAATGATATCGCATGTGTTTGATTCTTTTGCATTGTCTTCTTAGAAATCTGGAGCCCAATTTCTCTCATCGTTGATCATGGCATCTATTTGTGCACTTTTGTTTGCCCATACTTTGCCCAGTCTAAAGTATGTCTCCCCAACAATAATTGCTATTGGGAGATTTCGAGTCCCTTTCAGCACCGAGTTGATATATTCGGTAAGGTTGGTAGTCATATGGTTGTAACATCGACCCTCAACATCATATGCTTGTGACCATCTCTCCCTAGGGATTTCAGTAGCTAATTCATACACATCATCTCTGTATCTTCTCAAATTTTAGCCGTGCATAGAAGTTTGGTTGTAGTAAAGCATACCCTAAAAAGAAGTAAAATAAATGTTATTGAAATTACAAAACAAATAACATAAATAAAGCAAAAATAATTAATGTGAAATGACATAATAGTTACCCATCTTGATAATCTTTTTTTTTATCTTTTTCTTCTTAAAATTCTTCATAGCATTAGACACAATATGATGTATACAATATGCCAAATATGCATGAGAAGACGTCCATCTACTTTCCGATCTAGAAATTATGCTTAACAACCCAAGCGACTGATCTGAGATCATGCAAACCCCATCTTGAGTAACAACATGGGAACACAAGTTGGAAAGAAAGAATTCCAAGCTTCCTCCGATATATTTTTAACAATGGTGAATGCAATGAGAAAAATATTTATGTCTCCATCTTATGCAACGGATATCATCAAGACGAGTTTGTAGAGCCCATACAGAAAAGTTCCATCGACTTGAATCATTTGTTTGGAAAATAGAAACCCTTCAATATCTTACTTAAACGCCCAGAACAAGCCACCAAAAATTCACTTTCTAGGGATAACGTCTCCCTAAAGCGTGATTGCAGGAAGAGTATAGTATATAACAATGGTTACAGGGATGAAAAATTCAATTGCTTGCAGTAGATGTGGTAGCTTATTATATGACTAATCATTATCACCATACAACAAGGTCATTGCTTTCTTTTACACATCCATGCCTTGTAATAAGTCGGAATATAACAAAATGCATTATGAATGGATGTCACTAACACGTAAACGGGTGCTCTTGGATTTTTTCCACCAATAGCTTGACATACGAACATATGGCATCTGAATCTGAATTTTTTTGGTATTGTTTCAACGAGCTCATTGTACATTTGTGCTGTGCATTAAACCTTGTGACTTCCTACAACATCTTTTGTTGTAGGTATAATACTCATACCCTCCACTTACAGCCAACATCATGGTGTATACACCTTACTAAATATGTCTTTTGGTTAGACTCTGAGACATAGAATTAAATATGAGCTTTAATGCAGTACTCTTTGATTGCTAGTTGTGCCTCTTTTTTGTTTCAAATTGAGACCCAATTGCCAACTCAGATAATCATTCGACTAAAGAACTCCAGTGGGCAACACATATCTCTAGCATATCACAAATATCAGGATTTCACATAGCATCGTAGTTAATGTCATGCATTGCAACTGGATGATGATACCAAGGAAAATCATGGTGAGGCCTTTCAGGTTGAGGGTGTGTTTGTACCCAAACATTTGGAGCATTCTGCAATCCTTAGCATCGTGAAATAGCTACATGCCACGCATCAGGCTCAACATACAAACCTTGTCCCTCTGAAGTAGCCTAAAAAACATTAGAATCGTCAACTAATTGTGTGTTGTCATCTTCCAGCAATGGAACAATATCTTCATCATCCTCACTAAATTCAGCAAGTCGTTCATCGAACCTTCCAACATTATTATCATTAATAATACTTGGATATGGTTTAGAGGGTTCTGCTTCTTCTGTTCGTTGTGCTGGTACTGACGAGGTCAAAATATCAGTTGTAATTATGGTTTCAGCATAAATCTTGACCATATTATTATTTGACGATTGATAAAGTCCAACCATAACAGTGACATCGTCATCATCATCAAAGTGGACTATTCCATATGTGATTGGATTTGAGTAGATCATGTGCCAATAAATTAAACATGAAATAAAAGCTCCAAGTTTTCTCTCAATTTTTTTTCTTCATTTGGCGATGAGATACATCTAGAGGGAACATCATATTGATGGAGTGATGCTCATCGATTTTGTTGTGGTCGTCCAAATTCATCATTTTCGTCTTCTTACGGTTCCGGTGTACTAAACATTACTCCGCCACTTTGATTTCCACCTTTGGGTGAAAATGATAGAGTATCCAATGTATTTGACGCTATCATTGACGTCATCGACTCAAATTGCACACCGAAATCACTACGAGATTGACCATGTTGAAGAAGATCATCTCATGTACTATTTTCTCCCATTTCTTGTGCCAAAAATTGTTGTGAAGGTAGCACTTGATCCCAGGCACTTCCTACCCACACTGGTCGACTCTCCATAGATGCTTGATATGGAACATATCCATCATAACTTGTTTGAGATAGATAATAATCGACAGAAGCATAAAATGAAGATGTTGATGAAAATGATGGTTTTGTGTGTGCATATTTTGCCTTCATTTCCTCTCATTCGGACCGATCCTCCGGCGTTGTCAAGTATGATTTCCCATTTGCTTTATAATTTTTGTGGTAAAAAGAAATTGTGAAATCAAAATCTTTGGGTTGAACCTCGAAACGATTAGGCAAATGTAAATGCCTCTCATACCACTGTTGTATGAATATAGCATTCTTCTTCGGCCAATCTTCCGTATGCTTCCCGTGTGCATCTATTTTATGGAAATCGTCCATGTTATATATGGACATTTCCATCGGTTGGTGAAACCCAAATTGTCGCAAAACTCTATTGGCGATATAAATCTCAACAATTGTGAAATGAAGCAATAGTGTTATAATACACCATGTCTCTGCCCCTTTAAAGAAAAATGGCGGTAGACACCGTTGGATATCCGACGCACAATACGACAACCAATTAAACTGTCAAAAGTTTTATGTTAGTATAATTAAAGAATTTTTATTACAAATTTCAATGTTAATGTAAAAATTATTAATATTTACTACATATCTACCGGTGATATCGATCCTCATTCGAATATCTACTTTGGTTGCACCCGACAACTTTGTATCGGTTATTCGGTGTCGCCATCTAAACAAAAAAAAAATAACAACTACATTATTTATTGTCATTTTCAAAATATTTAAATAAATATTATAAAATATCAAAACTTTAAATATATGAATTTAACTTGCGGCAAGAGGAAACTCTATAGGACTGGATGTAATAGGCGTAAAAAATGGGAGACGATACCACACCTATGATTGGAGCAAAACTAAACAACCCGCTACATCCACTTTTTTCCCTCTAACCACTATGGTCTCCTTGCAAAGTTCACGTTACAAAAAAGCTAAAATTGCAGAACCCCAACTATATTGGCGACATACAAGAAAATCGTTCAATACCAAAAGATATTGGGTGTGCACCAAATTGATCGATTTATCCGATAGCAAGTTCCCTCCAATCAACGTTATAAGATATGCTCGGGCTGCATATTTCACCTCTTGCTTTGTTGATTGTCCATTTACTCTAAATTCTATTTCCAACCGCATCATTCGTATCTGTATCCCATCAATGACATCGACTAGAGCCTCATTTCCTAATAAATCATAAATAACTGCATCTCGCGCATAATTGTTGCAAAGCACCAATGGCATACCATTAATCGAAACGCCAAGTTGATATGCGACATCTTCCAATGTTATCGTCACTTCACCAAAAGGAAAATGAAACGTATACATTTCGGGCCTCCAATGCTCAATCAACACCAATATCAGTGACGACATCACCTTAAAACCACAAAAAACATCGCTAGATATAATCCAGATTGTTGAAGATATATCACAATCCACTGATGTGGCTCTTCTTTCATCATTCCTCGATGACGAATGCCTCATTCTTCTTGCTACAATTTGAAAATAAATTGATTAATAAAATTATATAAATATTTATTATTAATATTATAATTTTTCCAAAGTAAAATAAAATAAAACAAATTAAATTTACCGTAGTCAACTCGGTCGACGAAATATGAACATCATCAAGACGTAGCATTTCTTCTCTTGAGGCCATTTCAACACAAAATCTTCAACAAAAAAGTTTTTACTCTGAATAGAATGTTTGATTTCAAGGAAAAAATCAATCTAACACAAACCTCTATTTATACTACTCTATCCAACGACTATAAACAACTAGTTTTTTTAAATTGAAAATAGCTGTTGGAACTCATCACACCGATGTGATGAGTTCCATTGAATTTTTAAAAAAATTGACAATTGGCTAATAGTCCTCCCAACGATTGAAAATTTCAAATCTTTTATCCTTTAGAATTCGTCACGCCGAAATGACAAGTTCCATGGCCATTTATATATATATATATATATATATATATATATATATATATTTACAATGTTTTTTTAAAATTCAAAAAATATATTTGTTATTTGGACTCGTCATGCCCGCGTGACGAGTCTCATGAAATATATTAAATATATTCGGCCTCTGGAACTCACGTCTCATGGCCCATTAAAAAATTATATCCAATAAAATTCGTCATGCCGACATGACAAGTTCCAGCTACACTGTAATTTTTGCCGTATATCCCAAAATGAAAAACAAGTTGCCCTATTGAACTAATAAATCAACCCGCATGCATTATCCCACTAATTTAACCTCTTCTTTCCCCATTTATTTTGTTTTTTCTGTCATAAAGTTTATTAAATTATATTGTAAATATTTGACAATTGTGGGCTTTGGGTTGATGGTAAAGTTTTGTGAAACCCTTCCCCTTGCCTTGGGTTTGATTTCTACCCAGCTGCTTTTAAACCAATTTTGACACCAATTAAAGTGACATGTGTCACACTTTGATTAGGAGATTAAATTTATTGAATTAATTTAAAATTAATATTAAAGTTGATAGAATTATAAATATATAATTATATGAATTTTATTAACTCACCACTTATCAAATATTAACGCAAGTGGTTTGATTGGATACAATTAAATAATTAAGTGGCTGGATTGATAAAATTAAAAGATCGGTGATAAAAGTAAAAAGATTAAATAGTTAAGTGGTTATTATTATAAATTACCCTAATATATATATATAGTAGTAGTAAATTAAAATATATAGGTGTTAGTGGGTTAGGTAGCAACCTCCGACGTCGGCCCCATCCTTTAGATTCCTGCCTCTTCGCTTCCTTTATATGCATATCCAACTCATTTTGTCTTTTTCCTTTTTAACCAACCATGTAAAACATGACATATTTCACACGCTTTTCCCCCTCCAAGAAACCCTAAACTTTTCTCATCCAACATTCTTTTGAATTTGAAGACGGTGTCAAGCCAATGATTTAAAAATAATTTGTTATACAATATAGAGGTCTCGATATATCCTTTGAAATAAGCGGTTGGATGTTGACCGGTATATAATCAAAAAAAAAAAAAAAAACTCGATAATGATGAAGAATGGAACTAGTCTGTCAACCACCATGTTCCAAAGAAACAATATGGTAAATCAAACTTGATTTCAAATAAAAGAGATGAATTTTACCGATTTGAGAAGGTTAAAGTCTACACTCAGGACAAGGTCTAACTTAACCGACTTTAGCACAATTTGGTTGTACTTGCCGCCGTTTAAAACTACGGAATAATGTCACTTGAAAACCAATGTAGAGACTCTACAACTCAACTTGTAGAGACATGATGATACTGAGATCTTTCTGAAAACCAATAATCTAGCCACTATTGCTATAGCGGAACACACTATCTAAACCAATCAAGCATGTTTGAAAGTTGCCTCCCAATCTGAAATTTTTTATTTATGTCTAAAGACAAGTCTATTTTATTGAAAAAGAAACATCACTATTTGTATCTAAAGTATGGAAAAAGGATAGTACCATGAAAATGACCCTCGAATTATTGAAATTGTATCGGAATCACCACAATACCGGGATTAACACTGTTTGCAGCCCTTCTTTTTCTAGTCTCACTTTTGTCCACTACATGCATATGGTTTGTGTTTGATATGCATTAAGGATTCATTCAGAATGTTTTCAAATTCGGAAAATGATTTGAAATCAATAACATAATTTAGGAGTGTTTGATGCAATTAACTCAAAATTCATAAAATAAAACTGATGTGTCCCTCTTTTCTAACGAGCTAAACCCATCTTTGTATAAAGAGACTAAATGAAACAATAAGAGTCATCATTCATACACATCTATTTCTCTAAGAACTTGAAGAAAATAGGAACAGAAATAGTATAAAAGAAAAATATAGCTTCTTCCTAGAAGGTAAGGGTTGAAGTTTCATGCCCCATGTCTTGCAATGGGATGGCTTTTTCCCCAGCAAATTTCATTCTCCAAGTCCAATACGAATATCATCAACGCTCCACTGGTTCTATCAATCAAATTCTCCCTTCTTACACAGTTCCCCAGGACTTTCATGGTACTACTCAATTTATCTTTTTGCTTTCATCTGATCTAGTTCAAGAATCAAATCTCAATCTACGGGAAATTTAATTCGATTCCTGTTTTTGGTTTTCTTGGTTGATTAATTACCATAGCTGTAGCATCGTTTCTGGGGAAGAGGTCAATTCCATTTCCAGGAAACTATGTGTGTGAAGTAACAAACATGGGGGATGATCTATCAGATGATGGTTCACAGGCAGGAGAAAAGAAGAGGAGGCTTAACATGGAACAAGTAAAGACATTAGAGAAGAACTTTGAGTTGGGCAACAGGCTGGAACCCGAGAGAAAAATGCAGCTGGCTAGAGCTCTTGGACTGCAACCCAGACAGATTGCTATTTGGTTTCAGAACAGGAGAGCTAGGTGGAAAACCAAACAACTGGAGAAAGATTATGATCTCCTTAAGAGACAGTACCAAGTGATCAAAGCTGATAATGATGCACTTCAAGCTCACAACAAAAAGCTCCACGCAGAGGTAATCTATTTATTATGATTAATCCAATGTATATTCAGTTATTTATAAGTTAATTAATGCGCATGTAGATAATGGCACTGAAAAGCAGAGAAGCAAGCGAATGTATCAACCTGAACAAAGCAACCCAAGGCTGTAGCAGCAACAGAAGTAAGAACAGCTCGGATGTGAAGTTGGATATATTAGTATCGGCAAACGACAGCCCGCTAACAAGTAGCAGATCAAGAACACTACTGTTCCATGCCGCATTGTCGAATTTAAGACACCATCACCATCATCAGCCACCCCAAATGGTTAAAGAAGACGTGTTCTGCACCACCGAGGATTAAACCGGGTTATGGCCATGGTTCGATCAACAACAACAGCATCATATCGATTGATTCAAGCTCAGTAAAAGTGGCCTTAGAAATCAAGAGAAGAATTTTCCAATTTAAAATTATATATTTGTTTCCTAAGTGAATTGCAGTGCAGGTTCATGGGCCATGAAAGAATATAGAAAGATGATTCTCTTTAGCTACAGATTTTTAATTATTGTTTCTTTCATCCCCCCTTGCTTTGAAATCATGTGTTTTTGTACTGTGGAGTGCATTGAAGTGAGTCCCTTATAATGATCATCTTAATTTTCCCCCTTTTTTTCCATCATTAATTGATCAGTACTAAAGGGTAAACGAGAATGGTGAACAAAAAATATCTAATCCTAAGTTTATATCTTATTTTAAAAATGATTGAGAAAAAAATTCGTGTAGCCCACTGGCCACTGTCATCAACTCTAACACCATCTTTCATTTTTGGTCCCATTTCTTCTTTCCAATGACAGATCCAAAGTAATTGTCAATGGCGCCCCGAAGCAATAAGTAAATATTGATGTAAATTAATGTGTTAGGCAACTAATTATCTTACTTTCTGGTAGCTAACCTGTGATACTCCTCATTCAATTATCATAAAAGCATCGCATAAAGTAATATATTAAGCGAATCATTAATTAAGATTACAACAAAAATACTCAATTAGTCTTTTGGTGCACTAGGATGGATATATATATTTACATATAAACCAAAGAAATCTTAATTTGGCACAAACAAGTTAAGGATGTAATTATAAATTAAACGCGACATTAAGCGCTTGTTTGTTTAGTTAAAAATATTGATTATTTAATTATTGTTTTTCTTATAGATCATGTGAAGAGATTTGAGATAATCTCTGGCAACATGCAGGCTGCACCTACCAGCATTTGGTTTCTAAAGTTTAACAATAGTATTTATATTTAATATATGAATAAGGTTCAAATTATGCGGTGTAATCTTTTATTTATTTTTACATAAATCTAAGATCGTTGAATCAATGTAAACAAACGATTGAGATTAACAATATGAAATGAGAAGATATTCACTGGAAAACAAATAAAGAGCTAATCTCTAGCTTCTATTTTCACTAATCTAACATTCAAAAATACGTATAAAACTAAAAAAATAGCTTTTATAAGTGAATTCTAATCCTTGATATATATATATATATATATATATATATATATATATTGTCGATGCCTACATCTATAAACAGATAATGAATCATACGATGTCAAGTGTTAAATGATTTAATTAATTAAAAATTAAAAAAAAATGTTAAAAAGTGTAGTGCCAAAATGCTTAAGAAAGTAATAGTTGGGATAAAGTTTGTTTAGAGGGTGTAACGCCCCGATTCTCAGGTTAGGAGTTAGGGCTAAATCGAGATAGAATTATTCAAACCATATAAGCTTGTGAAAAGTCATTGCCCACGTATGAATTGGTTAGGCTTAGGTTGAGCCCATTAGGGAACAAAAAGGGGAGTATCTTAAATTGAGGTTATTATAGGAATGACCAAAGTTGCTATTTGCCCCAAAAGTTTTGTAAAGGTTGATCCCAACAAATGGGATTATGTCACACGTTGGAACATGTCCCCTTCATCTTTGTCTTATTCATCTCTTCAAACTCATTATCTTATCTTCTCCATCATAAACCAATGTGATAACTTTGAAGGAAAGGATTTCCTTACTGAATCCAAGAAGGTAGTAATCTCTTTTCTTAGAGCTTTGTTTTAAGCCCTCCATCTCCACATTTGGTTAGAGAAGCCATTGAAGAGGTTTAATGGGGGTTTTGGGTTTTAAGAGCCTTAAAGTTATTCTAGCATGTCTTAATGTTTAGAAACCATGCTCTTATCTTTATTAAGGCCTTAGATGAGTTAATAAATCATTTCCATGGATTATTATAGTGAGAGATGTGGGTGAAGGCTCCAAAAGCAAAGGGAAAGGGTAAGAGGTGGTTGGTTGAGCCTTGGGTTATTTCTTCCGCCTCTAGGTGCAAGGTGGCACACTTCTAACCTTTCTTTACTCCTTGTAGATCAGCTGCGTTATTTTGATGTATGTTTGGGTATATGAACCATATGTGTGCACTTGGGGGTTTAAGCATGAAAACTAGAATTTGTTGTTATTATTGTTCAAAGTAAAAACCTTTCATGTTCCTTAAATACTACATAAGATTTAAGCACCATTGAGAGGGGTTTTGAAGGTTTTAGACGAGTAAAATAGAGTTTTCTAGGCAAAGGGCATCGGTGTTGTAAGAATAGTACTGATATTGTCGGTCGTGTAAGGGTAAAATTCAAATGGTTTATAAGGAGAGTATCGATACCCCATCAAGGAGTATCGATACTACTCAAGTGGTATCGATACTCGTGACCTTGATCAGAAACATCGAAGCCAATTTTGCTATCAATATTCATGGGAGTATCGATACTGAGGGTAGAGTATTGATACTCCCTATAGGGGTATCATTACCGAGGTATTTTTTAAAATATAGAAAGCAATTTTGGTATCGATACCCAAGTGGGAGAGTGTCGATACTTTTAGGAGTATATCGATACTGAGATAATTTCCAAAACATCAAATGCATTGTTGGTACCAATACTTGGGGAAGTATCAATACCACAGGAGAGGAGTACTAATACCCAAAGATGAGTATCGATACCATTGCGACTATTTAGGCCATAAGCCTATAGGGATAAAACCAAGGGGTTTAGTATGGGAAATCTTCTAATAAACTCACAAGTAGAACTCCTTAATTATTGTTTGATAACATAAGATATGAATGAGGTAAGATTCTATAAGACTTATTCCTTTGTCTGATGCTCAGGAAATGACGAGGACAACTGCGTCACTTGTATGACGATTGTGTGGTAGATTAGGGATTATTCGATATATCCAAATCAGTGTTGGGCACTTTAAACTGCATGTTGGATGAAGTGTCAATGCTAAGTGACCCGTCCATATCTCAAGTACTTTAGAGGAGTAGACTAACTGAGTGAGTTTTGATACAATATGACTCGAACTCAACTCGAGGTTTAAGAAAACACTGATGATCTGTGACTGAGGTCTCGCCTAAGGTTCTTTAGCAAGAAAAAAGGGGTGCGAGTTCTGTGATGTTAAGTGACCCCGAGCTATACCATGATGCTTACTTTGATTGATGTATTAGTGTGTATAATTGTTCATGACCATACTTGCAGCATGCTTATATGTTGAATGCATGTAGTATAGGAGGGTTATTTCTGTGGCACTAAGCTTTTGAGCTCAGTGTATGGAATGTGTTTCCATGCGCAAGTTCTTAGGTGCCAGTTCGAGGAGCACGTCGCCAGATTTAAGATTTCCAGACTTGATCATCTGCCAGAGCATGTCTCGAGTATTTAGTGGGCATGAACTGTCATAGATCCTAGATATTTATTCGATTTGTAAACTCTATTTTTGTACCTATATATATTGGAGACTATTGTTAGAAGCTCCTCTGTATTTCTAAATACTAATATTTTGTAAACATATTGTACTTTGGGTATTCATATCATGTTTGTATGTTAAATTGGTCAAATAATTTTAAAAAATGGTTAGCCACTTAGGTGGCTCCATGTGACATTCTAATTATCTAAACTTCGGGATTGATCGATTAGGGTGTATATTTAATGGTATTAGAGCATTAGGTTTTGTAGTTCATTGGACCTGTGGGTTATAGTTGTTAGGTGTCAATAAAGTACATGCCACTAGAGTTTTAAATTTAGTTAAATATCTAGAAATGGCGATATAAACTCTTCTTCTTTCTTGGAAAATCTTAGGTTATAGCTTATGATCCTGAACACAGTCAACAGGGCCATGAAGAGAGTCATTCCTATCTAGTTGGAGACATACGCGATGAGTTCGTTCCCGACTCCAAGGATGTGGGGATAAGTGAGGTGACATTTTTCAAAGACCTCACGCAGGAGTTGAGGCATATAGTTAGGGCTATCTTTAGAGCCTCTGCCACACCCCTTCTTCAGTTCCATCCCTAGTAACCTTTAGGAGTCCCCGATTGAGAGGCTCCACTACTACAAGACTATTATTTTCTTGGGTTTTGGTGATGATGACCCAATAGCCACCGATTAGTGGCTCCGTTAGACTCTTCCCACCTTACGTTAGCTACATCTTACCCCCGAGGGTAACCTTGAGTGCATCACCACCTTACTGAAGGGTGATATGATATATTGGTGGGAGACTATGGAGATGGCGTTAGAGCTAGAGTAACCAACTTAGGAGCTCTTCCAGTTAGAGTTCCAAGTGAAGTACATCGACGAGACCCATATCGATGACTTGAGAGATCGATTTCTACACCTAACCTAGGGTGACCGCTCCTTGTATGATTATGAGAGAGAATTCCTGCGCTTGAGGCACTATGCACTAGAGTTAGTAGCCACTGAGGAGGACTTTACAAGAGTTTCAGGGAGGGCCTCCATATAGACATCCTGACTCACCTAGTTGTTGATCCATCTAGGGTATTCACTGAGCTAACCCTCCAGGCAAAGTTGATTGAACGAGTTTTGAGAAGAAGCGTCTTTTTACATAATGGCATTATGGGGCAAGGTAGATGAGCCCTAATCACCGTCAGTTCATCTCAAATTGGTCAAGACGACCAGAGACTCCCGAGGGTTGAGAGACTTTTTTCCTCTTAGTCACACAGGTCTGGACAAGGTCTGAGCTACGGGTAAGGATCATAAGGTCATAAGAGGCTGCTAGCTTCAACATCAGTGATAAGCACAGGCGGTTCAGACATAACCATATAACCCTGACCTACAGATAATGTGGTAGGAGGCACTCGTGGGAGTGCCATATAGCTTCTAGAGCGTACTATGGTTGTGTGTTATTTGAGCACATTATCAGAGACTACCATAAGGTAGAGAGTGTGGCACCACTGATTATCCAGAGATTGGCTCAAACTATTCAGAATGATCGGGGATCCTATTAGCAAGGGGTTCAATTTCTAGACATTAGAGAAGAGGTACCTCCAGATCTATGGCTAGTCTTAAGGTAGGGTTGGCTCCCTCTAGTACATAGTCAGAGCTTAGGAGGACTGTGAGGCTGCTGGTGTCTTCTCATATATATTTACAGTTTTGGTATGCATGTTACTACTTTTGTGGATCTATGGTCAACACTCCTATATTTATTATGACCTTATCCAAGAGAATAATATCCTAGTTGAGGACTTAGAAGTCAAGGTTCGAGTTTTGAGTTCTCTAAGATTAGATGTGTTAGTGGATAAAGTCCACCGTAGGTGCTTGGTAGAGATTCAAAGACAAACCTTTCCTGCCGACTTGATGGAACTATCATTCTAAGAGTTCAATACAATACTTGGAATGGATTGTAACGCCTTGAATCCTAGATTAAGAATTTTAGGCTAACCCGAGGTAGGTTTTAAATAAGTTCGTTAGTTGCAAGGAAACCTTAGTCCAAGAATTTTTACGTCTGGGTTTGGGTTGAGCCTAATAAACTATGAAAAATGAATGTTTTTAGACTCAACATGAAATGGGAATGAAAAAATGAGAAATTAACCCATTTATTTGAATCAAAGTTGAACCCTATTAATCTGGGATGATATCACGAGAAGGGAAAGAGTTCCAAGGTTGGAGCCAAAGAGAAATTGATACTTCGTTGAGTTAAGTGCATTTTCAACAGTTAAGGATCAAGGTAACACGATTCAAACTTGTCCATACCACATGTAGATCATTATATGTGCATGAATTGGCTAGTTTAGTTCATAAATCATGCTAGAGTAATCCATGATAGATTCTATGTTTGTTGTTTGTAAGCAGGAAAAATGATTCCTTTTGACTTATAAGACCCTAAATAAGACTTTGTTAATGTTTACTGGTCATATGGAAGTGAATGGGTTGGACTTAGATACAATTTTGTGCCTAGAACATGGCACTTTGGGTCATTAGTATCGGTCTTAGAAGAACAATATCGATATTGTTCTTCGTGTAGTGTAAAAACAAGGGTAATTTGTGCGGGTAGTATCGATTATTCCTCAAGGAGTATCGATACTCGTGGTCTGGTCTCGATATCAAGGGTTGGTATCGATACTGGTGGCAAGTTTAGGATTCCAGTAGCCATTTTTGGTATCGATACTTATAGGAGTATCGATACCAAGGGTAGAGTATCGATACTTCCCCTCAAGGGGTATCGATACTAAGAGGGGGTGTATCGATACTAAGGTATTTCTCAAAACATTGAAGCCATTTTTGGTATCGATACTTAGGGTTAGTATCGATACTGAAGGTCAGTATTAATGCTATTGGGATAATATTGATACTATCGTTGATTTTTGGGCATATTGGTTCCTTTGATTTGGGTGTTTGGGTTTGGGTGTTCCGAGATCGTACAAGCTTCAAGTATTTAATACAAGTGAATAAAATTAAGTTAACTGAAAAAACACTTAGAAATCAAGAAAATTAGGGTGACATAAGATTGGCCTTTGTGTAATACTCAAGAAACATTCAAGACACCTGAGTTACTCTAGCATTATGAAGATCATTCTCTAATTGTGAAATATCTGGATATTGTCTGATCATGTACGCGTATGATGCACATAAATTTTAGATCATACCAAACTCTCAAGAGCTCGTATATGTGGATTCGGGATGTGAGCCTTTGATGCACGTAAACTTCTGATCTTCACCTTTAAACTCTCAAGAAGGCGTAGATGAGGGAGACAAGTTTCGATGAACGTAAAATTTTGACTCTTACCTTAAAATTGTTTCATCTCTAGATAGGCTGGTGTGTTGTTCGAGATGTACGTAAAATTCTTCCAACCACATTTCTAGGCCTATCTCATGTTTTTTGTGTTTTCTTATGCATATTTATGACTTTACGTACGTGTATGTTCATGTAATGGATGTATGTAGTAATGCATAGTTATTTTTCATGGCACTAAGCTTGTGAGCTTAGCATATGGAATGTGTTTCTGTGTAAAGGTTAGCAGGGGATCGACGAGGAGCCTATCATATCAGTACATTCCAAATCAGTTATTTTCAGAGTATGTCTTGAGTATGTTAGGGGGCATGTACTTATATGGACCTCGTATTTTTATGAGTCATAACTCTATTTTGATTTAAATTATTAGTTGTATTTGTACGTATTTGGAGACTCCTATAATTTTGTAAACAATCATTTATGGTATTTTATTTATGGTATGGTGCATGACTTATCAATGATTTGTAAATGTTTTAATGAAAACTTTAGGGTTGATCATTTCGATGGACCCATATGACATCGTAATCCATGGATCTTCGGGTTATATTGAATTAGGGTGTTACATGGATTAGTTATCCGAGCACGATGTGAGCCTAAGGTGTAGGGTAAGACAAAATTTGTAAATTAGATGCCACCAAGATCTTAATGGCAAGCGAGGAACTCAGTTGTACTTCTAAGATTGTTTCGACCTTAAAGGCCCATAAGTTGATAAACACGAGTTTATAATTATGTGGTCGACACTCTTGTTCCAAGTCTGATTTTAAAGGAGATCCGTGCCGTAAGACAATTTCTCAATGTTTTTCTAGAGATGTCGGGTTTACCACCTGATAGGGAACTGGGGTTTGGCATTGAAGTTATGTCTGGTTCAGCTCAAGTGTCCATTGCTCCCTACTACATGGCACTGAAAGAGTTAAAGGAGCTTAAGGATAAAATCCAAGAACTTATAGAGTGATGATTCATCCGACCAAGTATTTCACCGTCGAGAGAGCCTGTGTTGTTCGTAAATAAGAAAGATAGGTCAATAATATTGTGCTTTGACTATTTCCAATTGAACAATCTAACTGTTAAGAATCGATACCCACTTCCGAGGATCGATGATTTGTTTGACCAACATAAGGGACTAGAGTGTTCTCCAAGATTTATTTAAGGCCGGGTTACTACCAACTGAAAGGTAAAGAGGCTGGCATAGAAAAGACTGCGTTTAGGACCCGATATGGTCATTACGAGTTCTTAGTGATACCCTTTAGTCTAAATAATGCCCCATTCGTGTTCATAGACTTGATGATCAATACTTATATCAATTTTTAGTGGTGTTAATCAATGACATTTTGGTATACTCGCATTCAAAGAAGGAGCATGACCATTACTTCTGTATTGTACTCCAGACCTGATGGGAGCACCAATTATACGCCAAGTTCAGTAAATGTGATTTTTGGCTATCAGAGGTATATTTATTGTGTTATATACTACCCGTCGTAGGTATTCGAGTTTACCTTTAAAAGATTCGAGCTGATTTTTAGTGAGAGCCAACGAGAAATGTACCTACAGTGTGTAGTTTTCTAGGACTTACGGGTTACTAACATAGGTTCATAAAAGGGTTTTCCATGATTGTCGCTCCAATAACTAAACTACTGCAAAAAGGAGTATCGTTTATATAAGATGATAAGCACCAACAAAGCTTCGAGAAAGTAAAAGAGATTTTGACTCAAGCACAAGTGTTAACTTAACCAAAATCAGGAAATGACTACACCGTGTTTAATGACGCTTCACTGAATGAATTGGTTGTGTGTCAATGCAGGAGGGTGAAGTAGTTATATATGTGTATCGACAACTTAAACCGCATGAACATAATTACCCTACTAATGATTTGGAGCTTGCTGCTGTGATTTTTGCCTTGAAGATCTGGATCCACTATCTGTTTGGAGAGAAGTGTTACATCTTCACTAACCACAAGAGTTTGAGGTATTTGTTCACACAAAATGAGCTGAATCTGAGACAACAACGTTGGGTGGAATTACTTAAGGATTATGAATGTGTAATTGATTATCACCCAGGTAAAGTAAATGTATTAGCAGATGCCTTGAGTTGAAATACAATGTTCGATCTTCGAGTATTATTTGCACATTTAAATTTGATTGTCGATGGAGAGTTGTTAGCCAAGTTACAATTTGAACCCGAGTTAGTTAAGAAAGTGAGGGAACTTCAAAAGATTGATGGTCGCTTGTTAGCTAAGATTGAACAAACTCATTGTGATGTGGCCCTAGTTTCGAGCTAAAGAACTTCAATGTGTTGTATTTCTAATGACATTTGTGTGTCCCATCGAACAACGAGTTGCATGCCAAGATTCTTGATAAGGCTCACTGTAGTCCATTTTTGGTCCATCAAGGATGGAAAAAGATGTATCAAGACCTTCTTCAGTTATATTGGTGGTCGCATATAAAGAAAAAAATAATCAAGTTCATGTCTAGGTGTTTATTTTGCCAATAAGTTAAAGCAGAACATTAAGTTCCATCACGATTGCTCCAACCTATCCAAATTCCGCAGTGAAAATAAGATAGAGTAACTATGGATTTTTTTACTGGGTTACTAATGATGTGAAGAAAGCATGATGCCATTTGGTTAGTAGTCGACTGTTTAACCAAGTCTGCTTACTTTTTGTCAGTTCACATGGACTTCACCCTAGAGAGGTTGGCTATGTTGTACATATAGGAGATAGTGAGATTGCATGGGGTACCAACATCAATTATTTCTAATTGAGATCCACGATTTACATCGAGGTTTTGAAAAACACTTCATGAGGCTTTAGGTACCAGATTGCAATTCAATATTATTTTCCATTCGCAAACTAACAATAGTCCAAGCTTGTGATTTAGATCTTGGAAGACGTTCTTAGATGTTGAGTGATAGATCTCGAGGGTTGTTGGGAGGATCACCTACCATTATTCGAGTTTACATACAACAAAAGCTATCAGTCGAGTATTCAAATGGCTCCTTATAAATCCTTGAATGGAATAAAGTGTAGGACACCATTGTATTGGACAAAGCTTAGCGAGATGAAGATAGTGGGTCTCGATCTAATTGAAGAAGCTGAGGAGAAAGTCTGATTGATTCAAATTTGACTAAAGGAAGCTTTTGATTGGTAAAGATCGTACGTAAATTTGAAGCACAATGGAAGAAAGTGTAGGACATCTTTGTGTTAGACATAGCTAAGTGAGAGAAAGATAGTGAGTCCTGATCTAATTAAAGAAGATGAGGAAAAAGTCTGATTAATTCAGAGTCAACTAAAGGAATTCAGAGTCGACTAAATGAAGCTTTTGACTGGTAAAGATCATACATAAATTTAAAGCACAAGGACATAGAGTTCGAAGTGGTGACAAGGTTTTCCTAAAGGTGATACCTTGGAAGAGAATAATTTGGTTTGTTCACAAAGCGAAGTTAACTCCCGTTTTATTAGACCCTATGAGGTTCTTAAGAGAGTTAGAGTCGTAGCTTATCCACTAGTATTGCCATCGAATATGAAGTACGTCCATAATGTTTTTAATGTATCGATGCTTATGAGGTACCGTTCTAACCCTTCCTATGTCATTTCGCTAGAGCAAATCGAGGTAAGTCAAGATATGACATACGAGGATGAACTAATAAGGGGTTTGGATTGAAAGGTCAAAGAATTTAGAAACAAGTGGATTCTATTAGTGAAGGTCTGGAGGAACCATGGTGTGGAAAAAGCAACATGTGAGACAGAGGAACCTATGCAGATTCAGTATCCACATCTTTTCCACTCAGGTAAATTTTAAGGACGAAATTTCTTTTAGGACGGGAGGGTTGTAACACCCCAATTCTCGAGTTATGATTTCAGGCTAAACCGAGATAGAATTATTCAAACCTAATAAGCTTATGAATACTATTGTCCAAGTATGAATTGGTTGGGCTTAGGTTGAGCCCATTAGGGAGTAAATAGGGGAGTATCTTAAAGTGAGGTTATTATAGGAATGACCAAAGTTGCTATTTACCCCAAAAGATTTGTAAAGGCTGAATCCCAATAAATGGGATTATGTTACACACTGGACATGTTCCTTTTATCTTTATCTTATTTCTCTCTTCAAACTCATTCTCTTCTCCATCATAAGGCAAACTAATAACTTTGCAGGAAAGGATTTTCTTGCTAAATCCAAGAAGGTAAGTTAGGTAATATTTTCTCTTAGAGCTTTGTTTTAAGCCCTCCATCTCTATATTTGGTTAGACAAGTCGTGGAAGAGGTTTAATGAGGGTTTTGGGTTTTATGAGCCTTAAAGTGATTCTAGCATGTCTTAATGTTTATAAACCAAATTCTGATATTTTTTAAGCCCTTAGATGAGTTAATAACTCATTTACATGGATTATTATAGTGAGAGAAGTGGGTGAAGGCTTCAAAAGAAAAGGCAAAGGGAAATAGATGGTTGGTAGATCAATATGTGTGATTTTGATTTAGGTGTATGAACTATATGCGTGTACTTGGGGTTTAAGCATAAAATGAGAATTTGTTGTTATTCTTGTGCAATGTAGAAGCCTTTCATGTTCCTTAAGTAATACATAAGCTTTAAGCAGTATTTGGGGGCCTTATAGACACGTTGAGAGGGTTTTAGAAGGTTTTAAACTAGTAAACTATAGATTTTTAGGCATAGGGTATAGGTACTGTAATAATAGTACCAAGGCTGTCAGTCGTGTAAGGGAAAATTTTAAAAGGTTTGTAAGGAGAGTATTGATACCCCATCGAGGGGTATCGAAACTGCTCAAGTGGTATTGATACTCATATCCTAGTATTAATACTTGAGGCCTTGATCATAAACATCGAAGCCAATTTTGGTATCAATACTAATTGGAGCATCAATATCGAGGGTAGAGTATCGATATTCCCCATTTGGGTATCGATACCAAGGTATTTTTCAAAGCATCAAAAAGTAGTTTTGGTATCGATACTCAAGGGAGTATCGATACCCAAGTATGAGAGTATTTATACTCTCAAGAGAGTATCAATACTGAGATAATTTTGAAATATCGAATGCATTTTTGGTACAGATACTCGGGGAAGTATCAATACTAAAAGAGAGGAGTAAAGATACCCAAAGAGGAGTATCGGTACCATCGTGACTGTTTAGGTCATAAGCCTATTTGAGGCTAGAAGGGTGAAACCAAGGAGTTTAGTGCAGGAAACCTTCTAATAAATTCACAAGTGGAGCACTTTAATTATTGTTTGATAGCACAAGATCTTAATGAAGTAAGATTCTATAAGACTTATGCCTTTGTATGATGCTCGGGAAACAATGAGGACACCTGAGTCACTTGTATGATGATTGTGTGAAAGATTGGGGATTATGTGGATATATCCAAATCAGTGTTGGGTACTTAAATTTCTAGTTGGATGGAGTGTCAATGCTAAGTGACCTAGCCATATCCCAAGTAATCTAGAGGAGTTGACTAGCTGAGTGAGTTCTGATGCTATGTGACCCGGACTCAGCTCGAGGTTTAGGGAGAAGTTGATGATGTGTGACCCATGTCTCACCTAAGGTTCTTTAGTAAGTAAACGAGGGTGTAAGTTCCATGATGCTAAGTGACCCCGAGCTACACAACGATGCTTACTTTGATTGTTGTATTAGTGTGTACAATTGTTCATGACCATACTTGTAACATGCTTATATGCTGAATGCATGTAGTATAGTAGGGTTATTTGAGTGAAACTAAGCTTGTGAGCTCAACGTATGGAATGTGTTTCCATGTGCAGGTCCTTAGGTAGCAGTTTGTGGAGCACGTCACTAGATTCAAGATTTCCACACTTGATCATCCATCAGAATACATATCGAGTATTGAGTGGGTATGTACTTTCATAGACTCTAGATATTTATTTGAGTTATAAACTTTGTTTTTGTACCTATGTATTTTGGAGACTATTGTTGGGAGCTCCCCGTATTTCTAAAAACTTATATTTTGTAAATGTGTTACACTTTGGGTATTCTTATCATGTTTGGACGTTAAATTGGTGAAATTATTTTAAAAAATGGTTAGCCACTTAGGTGTTCGTGTGACATTCTAATCATTCGAACTTCGGGTTGGATTGAATTAGGGTGTTATAGGGCCACATGCATGGTATAGTTGGTTTGAATTCCCATTGAGTAGATATTTTTAATATATTGTCAAATATGTCAGCGAGAAGTTAGATAGCATGTGAGCAACAAAAGCATAAAAATGGTGATGGGAATAATTAATCAATTAATGGTGATTTGTAACATTAATTTGGGCAGCGTCAACTGCCTAAAATAATATTATAATAATCAAGCTTTGAGTTATTTAATCGAAACTAGATTTGGAAAGCTTTTTCTACCTATTCCCAACAAAAATAAACAAATTTATTTACGTTGTATACCCAAGGTCGAGGTTGATACTGATCAAGTATTCTCTGATTAGATAATATAATCGAAGTTAATTCATTAGAGAATGATTATTATTTTTATTTTTCACATTATTGCATTTTGTATTTAAAGCGAGGGTTTCCTTTTGCATGTCTTTTGGGACTCTAGCGATGACCCCACCCAGAGTTCATTGCATTTTAATTAACCTTAACCTTACCATATATTATTAACTTTTAAAACAAGGATTTATAACACAAATAAAAGTATTTATTAGCATGTTTAAGGTTAGAGTGTTTGACTTGTTTAGGGTTGAACAATGCTCAAAGACCAAAGAGAAAGAGAGAATGTAAGGTCCTATATAGATACATTTATGTACTGGTATTGAATCATATTCCAAGATGGGATTGGAGTTTCATTAGAGAACATTGCTGGCCCATGTAAGTGAGATTTTGGGTTAATATTACTTGTATCACCTCACTTTAATTTGAGTTTTAAATTAGGTTATGCTAATTTGAGGCATTTTAAATTTGAATTAAGCATATTTGATCTGAAATTTTAGTTTGATTTTCTGGGTTATAGTGAATGACATAACCATTTTTTAACAAATAATTAAATTTAAACAATAATCATGATTTTAATTTGAAAATTTTGGATTTCTCGTTTACTCTAAATTTCAGAGTCCCCATCGACCTTTGGGTTAGGTTGGTCGAATACCTAAAAAGACGTCTTTTAAAACCATTTAAAAAATCATTTTAAGACAAAAAAATTGGTTTGCATTTACCAAAGACTCATTTTAAAGAGTTCGGGAGTCGGTTACGCACGGGGAAGGGTGAGCACCCCCGCAACGCCCAAAATTGGTACCCTCGATTATACGCTGTATAAAATGATGGAATTTTACATTCTTGAGCTCAAGATTTAATCTACGATCCTTTTTATTTCTATGAATTTTGAAAAGAGTGAATTTAATTCTTTTAAAATACTCGACTCGATGAAGTCACTTAATTCACTCTATATAATTTAGAAGGATGTTCCCTTACTATGTAAATTAATAGAAATTAAAATCAAGTCATGTTCGATGTAATTTCGTTAACACATGACGTAAGACAATATTACCTTTAAAATTTAAAAAAACAAAAAACAAAAAAGGTGAATGCAATACATATGAATGCGTTAACAATAAACAAAGTATAAATAGAATAAAGAATATATTAATAACAAGAAAAAAATAAAAAATTAAACATAAATAAATAGGTAACATAAAAGGAGTAAACGATAAATAGAAAAAATTGAACATAAAAAATAATCATATGGAAACCATGGACATAATTTAACATAATAAGTATATAAATTTAACAAATAGCTATTTAAAACGAATAAAAATATATTGATTAACCAAGTAAATAACTACTAATCATGTCGGAATAATTTTATTTGAATAACCCTTAGAAGGGCATTTCAAGTGTTTGGAGCTCTTCCCTAGATTAGTCAAATAATTAATGATGTTTATGAACATTTCAAAATACTAAAAAACTTAATAAGAAAAAGAATTTATACGTACAGATAATAAAATAAGATGTTACTAAAAAATGAAATCATATATTTACACTAAATTAAATTTTTTCCTTAACAATTGAAATCAATAAAAAAGACTATATATATATATATAATGCGAGGACTAAAATGAAGCGATAAATAATATATGAACTAAAATATATGTCTTTACAAGTACAAATAGCCAATAAAAAATGGATGACCTAAGGACCTAATAAAAAAGAATAGTATTGATTGATCAACATTAACATAAATTACATCAGAATATAACTAAATTGACTTTAGTGATTAAAATAATTATGAAACAAAATTTAAAGGAATTTAAAGTCCCAATATGACAATTTTGAGTATGTACCCTATGATTAAAACGAAATGAGCCTCAAATTATTTGATGAAATCGGTTATTTACCCAAAAAATGCACATAAAAGGTGACTAAAATGAGAATATGTGAAAATAAAGGTTTAAACACGATAATAACACTATTCCAATTTGTGATTAAAAAGATAATTTAAAAAAATAGAAGGACTTAAATGGCCATTTCCCCACATTCTCGTACCATGTCAAATATTAAAGCAAACTTCGAACATAATGGAAAGTGACTAAAGATGGTCTCATGGTTTAGCTAAGAGAGGGGTGTTGAATGAAAAAGCTAGATGAAGGTCTCAGGGTTCTACATCATAGTCTGAGGTTTTGGTTACCAAGAACAGAGAGAGAAATAGAGACAAAGATGACAAGGGTAGAGACAAAGATGACAAGGGTAGAGATAAAAGCCAAATCAAGTCAAGATCGAGATACAAGAATCCTAAGTGTCATCATTATGGTATGAAATATCATATCAAGAAATATTACTGCTAGTGGAAGAAAGAGAATAAAAGTGGTGGTGATAAACACAATCAGAATGATGATGAAAAATCCGAACGTGTTGCTACTGTTACTTGTAATGAGAATTTTGTTAACCTAGCATGTGACGAGACTAGTTGGGTGATTGATATTGGTGCTTAACTTCATGTCACTTGGAGGAGGGATTTCTTCAAAACTTATACTCTTGGTGATTTTGGGCTGTTGGATAAGGGTAATGACGATTTGGTTTCGATTATTGGCATGGGAGATGTTAGCTTAGTGAGCTATAATGGAACAAAGTTAACTCTTAAGGATGCCAGACATGCACCAAATATCCATTCGAATTTGATTTCTAAAGAAAAGTTTGATGATAAGGGATTTTGTAACACCTTAAGTAAGGGGCAGTGAAAGCTGACTAAGGTTCGTTGGTTGTGGCTCGAAGAAAGAAGAGCTCGAATTTATACTTGATGAAGGCTTCTACTTCTCGAGAGACTCTGAATATGATAGTGAATGACAACTTAAATGAGTTGTGCCATAAACGACTTAGTCACATGACTTAGAAAGGGCTTAATTATTTAGTGAAAAAGAATTAACTTTCTAGATTACAGAATGCTACATTGAAGAATTGTGCCCATTGTCTAGCAGGAAAGCATAGAAGAGTTTCTTTTAGAAGTCTTCCTCCTTATAGAAGATCAGAGTTGTTAGAGTTGGTCTATTTAGATGTTTGTGGTCCAATAAAGGTAAGGTCACGTGGTGGTGCACTTTATTTTGTGACTTCCATTGATGATTCTTCACGAAAGTTGTGGGTCTACAATTTTGTAACACCCTCAGATCGATGTGAGTGACCCGATTTGATCCGACGTGTCACATTAGGGCTACCAGAGCGACCCACAATAAAAATCCAGGAAAAATTAAAATTTTTGTTAACACGTGTAAAATCATAAAACAATTTATAAATAAAATACAAGTTCAGAAAACCATTCATATATTACAAACAGAATTAAAATCATACAAGTTCCAGACTCAATATATAAAAAAAATCAAATGTGACCTACATACCCCTAATTACACATTATACCGTACTATGCAAGCAAAGCCGAAGGAACTCCCAATACTGAAGTTGTTAGCTGCACTGGATCGATTTTCTAAACTGAAATGGTGAGTAAAAAGTGATATTTGGGAAGCTCGGTAATACAAAACTACCCGATGATATTGAAGGACATGCATATAAATTGCAAGCATAAAATTTAATTATTGATTCAGGCTTTTATAGGTTTTTATGACGAGCTGAGGTTCCACTGCTATTTCTTCAAGTAAAATACATAAAGATTACAATTCAGAGGAAACGTTTAGAGGACCAGGTTCAGGATATTGAAAACAGACATCTAATGTGATCCCCCAAAAATAGAATATAATATAATCTTGGTTTAAAATAATAGTAGTTTATTTCAGTAAACATGTTTTTAAAATCAATTTAGTACCATCCACCCGAACACCGATATGCAGTTTCCTAAAAGTGTGAGCCTACCTAAGGGAATACCTTGGGGCCTTAGAGCCTACCCAAGGAATACCTTGGGGCCCTAGAGCCTACCCAAGGGAAGCACCTTGGGGCCTTAGAGCCCACCCAAGGGAACATCTCGGGGCCTAAAATCATACCCAAGGGTCACCTTAGGTCTGTAAGGATTTACCAATTTGATCAGAGCTTAAGCTCCATACTCCAACCTATCCATATAGTTTCCCAATAAAATAGTTAAAGTAGCAAGTAGTAATTTCATGATCTATACATTGGGCATATTTCATTTTGCAGTAAAATAAGTAACTAGTAAATCAATATATCAATCAGTAAAAACAATCGTAAATCAAACCATATATCAATTTATAATTTTAATATAATTAAAACAATCATATAGCACATAGGGAACACTAGAAGATTCAATTATTTTTCAAAGGTACTTGATCGTTATCAAGAAGGGAAAACGTATAATTTCTGTAGATTGATCGGATTTCAGATACGCGGTCCCTATAAAAAGATTCGATTACTAATGGATCTAACCAGACATTCAGGAATTGATGCTTTAGGACCATTTAGGATTTTAGGTGCATCAGAAAGGTATTTGAAAACCTTACATCATAATCATTTAAGGTCTAGATATATTTGGAAAAAGTTTACATTCATATAAATATATCAAGAGGGATTCCATTACTCGGTCTACTCGGGACATTTTTGACATTTTAATTCTTGAAGAATTCTTGGTTACTTAATCTAATAATGGTAAATGATGATTTACGATATCTAGGATTTATATTGAATTATCTGAATTTCGAGTCAGATTGGACTAATCAGATTCCAACAGTACAACACATACCAATAATTCAGACCGATACCCTTCACAATATTCTCTTCTTAATACTTAATTACACTAGTAGAACCGATCACATTAAGAATCATCATAGATTAGTTAAAGAGATGGAATAGTATTTCGATGGTATTATTTATTTTTGTATTGTATCAGTATAAAAAAAGCTAGGCATGCCTTGGTCGTGGTCTATGACCTTTAGAGACGATACAATATTTAAGTTTATTGGTATTTCTAGAATTTATCCAAAGACATTCACAGATCCCAAGTCATTAGGATATTTAGGTCACTTCAACATTCGAGGTTACTTCGGTCATCTTAGAGTTCAAGGTATTCTAATCTTTTTAGGGTTTAGGGGTATTTTAGTAATTTGAATATTGGAGGTTATTTTAGTTATTTCACAGCTCGATGACATTTTGGTAATTCTTTTCAATCCAAACATATGCATTTTTCTGGTAATTTGGTCAAGTATGTCTTTTCTGGGTTATTTTTCTCTTTCAAGGGCAATATTGGTCTTTTTACAATACAAGGGCATTTTTGTAATTTTACTCTATTGAGCTATTTTTTTAATTTCTTAATCAAGTATTCACTGTATTTAACCTTTAAAGAAATTAATCAGAATTTTGGATCCTGAGGTCAATTTATTTACTAAGTAATCACTGAACTTAGAATTATTTCCGATCGGTTTACCGATTTCTTTTACGAGTCATCTGAGTCTTATACATTGTTATGCCTTTATTCTAAATTTAGTTTGAGTCTAATGATAATTAAATACACCTAATTAATCAATCATTTTCATTTATTCATTAACCAAATATCAATAAGTTCTGAAAATCACAAAAAAGGTAGTAGAGTGTTACCTTAATTTATGAGCCATATCGGTTAACTAATTAGACTCCATTTGATCACTATCGAACTTTAATTCCATGTCCCATAATGTCTATGATACATGGAAAAACCAATTACATTAGAAACAGAACTTAAACGTGAAAATTTATATTGAATCGGGAGATAAAATGCCAAAAAACAACTTACTGAGTTCAAATTTGGCAAAACGGACTTCGGATTGAGACTGGTAACGTCGAAAAACATAAAATATGAATTTTTAGAAATTTTGACTTTTTGGTCAAAGCCAACGATCAATGATCAAAATCAACGGGTTTGGTCAACGGTCATGTCAATGTCAATGAGTTAGATTGGTTTGGATTGATTCAGGCTAGTTTGAGTTGACTCGAATCAGTTCTGGGTGGTTCCAAGATAGGGGAGGTGACCCACGTATATACAGCGGTGCGAGACGATGCGTGACGGTGGTAACTAGGTCGGTTTCGATGATTCAATCACTCCAAATGCATTACTACACTACAAGCAACCAAAACAACATAAATAACGAGCCAAAACCACGTGAGGCAAATAGATAAAAAATTGATGATGGTGGAACGACCCATTGGTTGGGTTTCTTCTCGGAACAATGCGAGGAGTTCAACAACATAGGTGGTGAGGCAAATAGATAGTCGGTGTGCCTAGAAATCGTAAAAAATTGGATGATAGTTTTGGGTTTCCGTTGAACCTTTAATGAGCTCTCCACGACGAAAGGCAACGAGGCTTGGTGAGTGGGTCATTGGGTTATTACCGGATGAGGGAGACGCTTCCACGGGTAAGGGCGATGACGGTCACCGGTGAGTCATGGACGAGATAGATGATGGGTCCTTCGAGTGTCCCTTCCTTGTTTTGCGATGAAGAACTACCGATCTAGGTGTTTACTGGTAGGGTACAGGGTCGCGAGACAATGGCTATGCTACTGGAGGTGGCGATGTACTACACCGCTGGCCAGAGACAAATGAACAGTGTTAGGGTACGTCGATGAAGAACATGTTTGGGGGACGATTTTGCAAAGGCTAAAACATTGGGGTATTTTTCTAATGGAAAAAGGGCATAAAAAATTATCTAAAAACTTAAAAGGTATTTTGAATATTTTAATGCCAAACAATGACTTATCCTAATGGTAGAGGCATGGTTATCCATGCTACAACATGATTCAATTCATTTTTTTAGCCAAATAATGATGTAAAAATCAGGCTTCAAGTCCATAAACTATTCATAGGCCTATAAAACAACTCAAAATTTGACAAAATTTTACAATTTAATCCCTCGAATTAAAATTAAAACAATTTAATTTGAGCTCTAATTATTGGGGTTTGACAATTCTCCTCTCCTTAAAAGGAATTTCATCCTCGAAATTTGCCCAAGTCAAAGAAATGCAAAAACTTAGCTTTCATCAATTCTTAATCTCTTAGGTAGATTTTACATGACCATGATTCCTCTAGTGAACCTTAACTAACAGAATAAACCTTAACCAATATAATACGTTTACTCATCATAACGATTCCTTATCATAATTCCAAAACCTGAGTGAAATTCTCCTTGTACTACCAATCAGACCTTAATAATTAATTCTAAACCAGTAAAACACTTGCATACCTTCAATGCAATATGCAAACATAATTGTTTTCTTTTAGACTTAACAAATTCCTCGAGATTTACACTTTTAAAAATTACACAATACTTATCCTTTAATCTCATATTGACCAAATCATTGAGGCAAGAGGCTCAACTCTTTTCGATTTTCAATCTCATAAAATTTGAAAAAAAAATAATTCTAAGAATTCTTCAATTCAGTTCATCAATCTAGAACTTTATAGGGAAAATCACCTTGTCAAAGCTTCGACAAAATACCTTGCTCTTCAATCCGATTGAGTAACAATACTTAATCTCGAACTTCACTTATAAGGTTTTGCTACGAGCTTATCATCACAGAATGTTAGGGTAATTCAAATTCAGGTCGGGAGTCCAGTCAGAATTTCAATCAAATAACATGTACATTACTCGCGATGCACTTTATAGAATCTGGATGAATATTGATAATATTCTTCTACGCACAGGTCAAACCCTAATGGATAGAATACTTGCTTATACTTATTACAAATATAGGACTCAACACCAGAGTTCCGACTCAGAAGAGTACATTTATAATCTAGGGGCATGTACTGACCAAACACCCTATGTCAGTCGGTTGATCGGTCTACCCAAAAAGACTCAACTCAACCTAAGCTCTGATACCACTAAATGTAGCACCCTCAGATCGATGCGGGTGATCCGATCTGATCCGAGGTGTTACATTAGGGCCATCGGAGCGACCTAGAGTAAAAATCCAGGAAAAATTAAAATTTTTGTTAACAAGTGTAAAATCATAAAACAATTTATAAATAAAATAAAAAGTTCAGAAAATCATTCATATATTACAAACAAAATTAAAATCATACATGTTCCAGACTCAGTATATAAAAAAATCAAATGTGACCTACATGCCCCCTAATTACACATTGTATCATACTCTGCATACAAAGACGAAGGAACTCCTAATACTGAAGTTGTTAGTTGTACTGAATCGATTCTTTTAACCTGAAATAGTGCGTAAAGAGTTAGCTTTGTGAAGCTTAGTAATACAAAACTAACTGATGATGCTAAAGGACGTGCATATAAATGGCAAGCATAAAATTTCATTATTGATTCATGCTTCTATAGGTTTGTGATGAACTGAGGTTCCACTGCTATTTCTTTAAATAAAAGACATGAAGCTTACAGTTCAGAGGAAACATTCAGATGACCAGGTTCAGGAAATTGAAAACAGATGTCCAGTGTGTTCCTTCAAAACCAGTATAAATCTAATCACAATTTAGAAATAATAGTAGTTTATTTCAGTAAAGAGGTTTTTAAAATCATTGTATTACCCTCCACCCAAACACTGATATGTAGTTCCCCAAAAGTGTGAGCCTACCTAAGGAAATACATTGGGGCCTTAGAACCTACCCAATGAATACCTTGGAGCCTCAGAGCATACCCAAAGAAAGTACCTTGGGGTCTGAGAGCCTACCCAAGGGAATACTTCAGGTCCTAAAAGCCTACCCAAGGGTCACCATAGGTCCATAAGGATTTACCAGCTAGATCAGAGCTGAACCTCATACTCTAACCAACCCAGATGGTATCTGATAACTCCGTAACAAGGTCACATTTTGGGACCTTTTCACTTAAGTTATTGAATGTCTAAGAGCTCATTTAGGACCATGTAGATGCATTTAGTTGCATATGGTGGAATTTGGTTTGCCACGACATTTTATTTTTTTAAAGCGGTGTTGCCTTATGTGAAAGGTCTTATTTGATGATGTGAATGAATTAAAAGAAAGGAAAAGAGGAAAGGAAATCCCGTGACATAAGGAGATTGCTGAGCAAAATGAAAATGCCAAGTTGGATTGGCATTTCGAGAGCGAACAAAGTAAAAGAAGATATTTTTGAGCCAACTGTCTCCTACTCTCCGAGATCTCTGCCCGAGAAATCTACCTTGAAGATCAGCCTAGAGGGATCGATGCTGCAACAGCCGGTCCTACTGATGACGCCGCCAACTCTGCAGATCTTGTCTGTCATTGGGCCTCTGCAGTGGGATCATGCCTAGTACTCAGCCAGCAACCCAAGCTGGATCATAGCCAACTTTTCCCGACTCCCAAGTAATTTAACTATGGTTTTGGGGTATCCTAGGATAGTCAACACCAAGTCCTAGGGTTAATTTTCCCCTATAAATAGAGGATGAAGCCACATTGAAAAAGACTTTAGTTTGACTCTAATTTGAGCTAAAAAGTTAGAGAGAGAATGTTTCACCTTTCTTTGTCAATCCTACTTGTCGTGGCATTTTTTTGTGACAAGCTTGAGGGAGTGGAGTTCTAATCATCCGAGAGGAGCTAGTTCGCTGAGGGAAGTTCTTGGTGGCTGAGGGAAGCTCTGGCAATGCACGTCGAAGGCTTTTTCTCCTACCTTTAGTTCTTTGCTTTCACATTTTGTTGTTGGGTTGTAAGGAACGAATGAAACTTGCTTTGTGCTTGTTTATTTCGAACCCCACCATGAACTAATCCTATTTGGTGGGAGCTCATTTTGGATGTTTAAGTTTTATTTCAATGAATGATTGCTTTTTATATGCTATAATCTGTTTTGTTTATGATACTTAGTGCCTTAAGGTTGTAGGAGCTACGAGAGTAGCCTTTGGAGCTGCGAGAGTAGCCTTTCTTTAGGAGATTCTTAGGGTTCAAGAGAATACCTAGGTAAAATATCCTTAGTGTTCGAGAGAAACTAGGAAGGAACCACATAAGCAAGGGGTTCTAGGTAGTAACTAGGCCTAATGCACCTTAGAGATATGGTTGGGATTTCATTCGACTAAAAGGAGTTGTGCATGAACGATAGGTTAGATGTTAATTCTGCTACAAAAAGGTATTTCCGAGACATATCTTGTTATCTGGACTAATAAGATCATTGCAGGGGCTTACGCCAATCGGTTTTGCCAGGGCATTTTCAATCTGTTAAGTCCCTTACTAGAGATAACATAGGGCACTTTAGGAGACTTTATCGGGCAGAAGAGGCACATATATTAAACCATTCGGAGAAATAGACTTAGATTTTCCTAGTGACTCATATCACTCATTCCCATAGCAGCTTGTCGTATGAGAAAGATAAAGTCCTATACATTAAATCCAGTATTTACAATTTATTTTTCCTTGACATTTCCATTTGTTTGCATTTATCACAATTGAATTTGCCACGACATTTCCATCCAACTTGATATTCAATTGCGACCACACTATCACTATTCCATTTCCAAGTCAGTCATTCCATTTCGCCACAACATTCTCATTTGTACATACTACATCTAACTTTACTTAAGTGACAAAGTAAAGTGCCTTGACAAACCTATTTGATTTCCGCAATTCCCTATGGAGACGATACTCAACTTATCACTGTATTACTTGTTCGATTGTGTATACTTACACATATATCCGCACCCATTTATAGTACTCACAAAAAGCAGACAAGTTTTTGGCACCGTTGTCGGGGAATTGGTAACTGGAAGTTAAATTATTTTGTCATAGCATTTTTTTTACTTGTTTATATTTCTTCTATATAGTTTTACCTTTTATTTTTCTTATCTTTTTCAGGTTTTTCTCGGTGTGTGACCAGAGGACATCCTGACGATCCATTAGAACCGATTGAACCTGAGATCGAGAGGCTCTTTAGGAGAAGAATATGAGCTCAATGTGAAAATATGTATCAAATAAAAAATCAAGGTATTGGTCATGAGGAAGATTATAATGTCGAGGCAAATCTAAATGCTGGGAATGCAGCCCGACCTCGTGCCATTCGTGATCATTTAAACCCGATCTTAGATAATTTAAATCCTGGAATAGTGGCACCAAAAATTCAGGCAGCCTACTTCGAGCTCAAACCTGTCATGTTCAATATGCTGAATTCCATAGGGCAGTTTAGGGGCATGCCAAATGAAGATGCTAGACAGCATATTCGTAACTTCTTGGAGGTGTGTACGAAGATGTTTTGAAGTTAAAATTATTTCCATACTCCCTGTGTGACCGAGCAAGGGCTTGGTTGAGTGGCATTCTAGTGGGTTTAATGGAGTCGTGAATTGATCTGTGCAAAAATATTTTACTACAGTATAATCCTCCGAACATGAACACCCAATTGAGGAACGACATTTCTTCTTTTCGTCAAGCTGATGACGAGTCGATGTATGAATATTGGGATCGTTACAAGGGATTTTTTCGTAAATGCTCAAATCATGGTTTTCAAGATTGGACACAAGTGGTGATGTTTTATAATGGAGTAAATGTACCCACGAGGATGATATTAGATGCCTCAGCAAATGGGACATTACTTAACAAATCATCAGTAGAGGCATTTCACATTCTGGATAGGATTACCACTAATGATTATCAGTTTCCATCCACAAGGCTTGGACTTGGGCGAAAATCACATGTAGCTTTCGAGCTTAGATTCTAAGGATTCGGTGTCCGCCTAACTTGCTGCTATCACCAATATGTTGAAGAATTTGCAAAGGCCGAGTGAGGTGAGAGAACTTAAGATAACCAATTCAGCATGTTTATTATGACACGATAATCACAATGAGAGTGATTGCCCGATCAATCAAGAATCCATCAACTATGTCGGCAACTTCAACCGAGGTAACAACAACTTCTATTCTAACACATATAATCCTGGATGGCGTCAACATCCAAACTTTTCATGGGGAAATCAAGGAACCAACAATGCACATCAACCATCTCGGCATCAGAATTTCAATGACTCCCAGGGTTTTCAATCGAAAATGTCATGGCATAATTCTAACAAAGGAGGGTCATCTTCATCTTACACTAGTTTTTTGGAGGCCACAAGGCAAGAGTTCATAGCAATAACTAAGACAATGCTGCAAGATCATGCGACCTCCATAAAAAACCAAGGAGCTCTGATCCAGAGCCATAGTTTTTCGTTAAGGGCATTGGAGAGTCAGGTTGGTCAAATTGCCGAGACATTACAAGAACAATGACCAGGGCATCTGCCGAGTGACACTGAAGTCACAAAACCTCATGACAAAGAGTAATGCAGTGTGCTAACACTCTGAAGTGGTACACAAATTAATGTTGAAGATAAGTTTGGTGGAAGACCGAAGGATAATTCACCCCACGAGACCGTACAAGCTGAGCAAGAAGTGCTGGAAGAAGCACCAGTGGAAAAGGACAAGGCTGAGGGTTTATAAAGTAAAGAAACTGACGGGGCAAATAAAAATACCAAGGCAACTTCTATTCACACCCCATCATCACAGGAAGTTAGACCCCCACCTCCTTTTCCACAAAGACTGAAAAAGCATAACGAGGATTTTCAATTCAAGAAGTTTGTTGACATTCTGAGTCAACTTCAAATCAATGTTCCTTTTCTGGAGGCTATGGAGCAAATGCCTACATATGCTAAATTTCTCAAGAAAATTATTACCAAGAAGAGAAAAGTGGAGCAGTATGAGACAATTGCCACGACAAAAGAATTTTTCTCTTCTTTAAGCAAGCTGCCACCAAAGAGACATGTCCGGGCAGTTTTATCATCCCATGTTCGATAAGAGACAAATTTGTTGGGAAGGCACTATGTGACCTTGGCTCTAGTGTAAACTTAATGCCTAAGTCAATTTTCGTAAAGCTTAAGATAGGAAATGCGAGACCCACATCTATCATCTTGTAATTAGTTGATCGTTCACATGTGCGTCCCGAAGGACGAATTGAAGATGTCATCGTATGGGTTGACAAGTTCATTTTTCCTATTGATTTTCTAATTCTGTACTGTGAGGTCTACGCCAGAGCACCCATCATCTTTGAGAGACCCTTCCTAGCTATAGGTCGTATTCTCATCGATTGCGAGATGGGCGAACTAACCATGCGAGTGGCTAATCAACATGTCACTGTGAATGTCTTACGATCACTCAAGTACATTGATGATTATGAAGAATGCCAAAGCATTTTAGAAGTGGATATAGTAATCACGAAAGAAGCAGATCAATTTTTCCAGGACAATTTCATTCAGCTGGATCCTGATGAGAGGCTACTTGAAGACTTCTTGATTTTTCTTCCGAGGAGCAGCAGGCTAGCTTCCTTAAACCTTTGAATTTTGAAGAGTTTGTTCCTCCCAAGCCCTCATTACAACATGCTACTACCCTAGAACTTAAGAATTTGCCACAACATCTTAAATATGCTTATCTGGGTAGTAATGAAACTTTGCCTGTGATTATTTCCTCTGCCCTTACTCCTAACCAAGAATCTAGTTTGTTAAGTATTTTGTCACAGCATAAGAGAGCGTTAGGATGGACAATGGCAGATCTGAAGGGAATAAGTCCAATAATCTGCATACACAAAATCCTACTGGAAGAATGCCATGGCAGATCCATAGAGCCACATCGAAGATTGAAGCTAATCATGAAGCAAGTTGTGATGAAAGAGATTCTCAAATGGCTTGATGCTGGAGTGATTTACCCCATTTCATATAGTTCTTGGGTAAGTCCCGTCTAATGTGTGCCAAAGAAGGGATGCACGACCATGGTGACAAGTGAAGATAACGAGTTGCTACCTACACGCACAGTCATCGGGTGGTGAATCTACATGGACTACAGTAATTTCAATAAGGCCACCAAGAAGGATCATTTCCCTTTACATTTCATCGATCAAATGCTGGATCGACTTTCTAGCAAGGCATTCTAGTGTTTCTTGGACGGATACTCGGGGTATAATCAAATTGCCATCACACCAGAGGACCAAGAGAAGATAACATTCACGTGTCCCTATGGCATTTATGCTTTTTGAAGAATGCCTTTTGGACTCTGTAATGCCCCGGTAACTTTTCAGCGCTACATGCAAGCCATATTTTCTGATATGGTTGAGGATTTTCTGGAAATTTTCATGGATGATTTTTCTATTTCTGGAGATGACTTTCAAAAATGCCTAGGCAATTTGGCGAAGGTACTGAAGCGATGTGAGGAGGCGATCTCGTGCTGAATTGGAAAAATGCCACTTTATGGTGACCGAAGGGATTGTTCTAGGCCATAAAAGTTTTGCAAAAGGCATTGAGGTAGACAAGGTCAAGATCGAAGTGATCGAGAAGCTACCCCCATCAACTTCTGTCAAGGTCATTCGGGGTTTCCTTGGAAATACTGGATTTTATAGACGATTCATCAAGGACTTCCCCCATAATATCCAAGCCCTTATGCACCTTGCTGCAACAGAACCAACCATTCGTGTTCAATCAAAAATGTCATGGCGCATTCAAAGAGCTGAAGCAAAGACTTATCTCTGCACCGATTGTGGTTCTACTAGATTGGACGACACCGTTCGAATTAATGTGTGATGCAAGTGATTTTGCTGTGGGAGCTGTGCTTGGGCAACGTAGAGGTAAAATTTTTCACGTCATATATTATGCTAGTCGTACCTTGAATGAGGCACAATTGAATTATATTACCACTGGGAAAGAATTACTTGTCGTGGTATTTGCATTTGACAAGTTTAGGCCATACTTGATAGGCACCAAAGTCATAGTTCACACCGATCACTCAGCTATAAAATACTTAGTGAACAAAAAAGATACCAAGCCTAGACTTATTAGGTGAATATTACTACTACAAGAGTTCGACTTAGAGGTAATCGATAGGAAATGTACTGAGAACCAGGTTACAAATCATTTATCTAGGCTAGAAAACATTTTCGAATGCCATGACATTTTTTATATTAAAGAAGAATTCCCTGACGAGAAAATTTTATATGCCACGGCAATTCCATTGTACACTGATCTTGTTAATTTTCTTGTTAGTGGTGTTTTTCCTTATGAATTGAACAGCCAGGGCAAAAAGAGGTTTTTGCATGATGCCAAGTTCTATTTTTGGGATGAGCCATACTTGTTCAAGCAATGTGTCGATCAAATGATTCGATGGTGTGTCCCCGAAGAAGAGCAACGAGATATCTTACACCACTGCCACATATCACTATATAGAGGGCATTTTGGAGGTGCGAGGACTGCTGCAACGGTCCTCTAATCAGGCTTCTACTGGCCATCATTGTTTAAGGATGCCCATGAATGTTACAAAGCATGCGATAGATGCCAGCGCACTGGGAACATTTCCAGACTACACGAAATACCACTGTAAAATATTTTGGAGATGGAGCTTTTTTATGTTTAGGACATTGATTTCATGGGACAATTCCCTTATTCTTTTGGAGACTTATACATTTTGCTTGTGGTGGACTATGTATCTAAGTGGGTTGAAGTGATTGCCACACCGAGGAATGACTCTAAGACGGTGCTCAAGTTTCTTCACAAGAACATCTTCACTCGATTTGGAGTACCAAGGGCCATTATCAGTGACGAGGGTACCCACTTTGATAACAAGCTAATTGATAAGGCATTACAGAAATATGGAGTGCGACATAAAATTGCCACAACATATCACCCACAAACAAATGGACAAGCTGAAGTGTCCAACCATGAAATCAAGCAGATCCTTGAGAAGGTCGTAAACCCTAGAAGGAAAGACTGGTCCCCAAAACTTGATGAAGAGCTCTGGGCCTACCGGACGGTATTCAAAACACCTCTGGGAATGTCGCCCTTCAAGATGGTATATGGAAAAGCCTGCCACCTACTAGTTAAGCTAGAACATAAGGCATAATGGGTGATCAATAAGCTAAACTTCAACGCGCAACTAGCTGGGGAGAAACGATTGCTCGATCTGAATGAAATGGAAGAGTTTTGATACAAGCATATGAAAATGCCAAACTCTACAAAGAAAAAACTAAGATGTCACATGACAAAATGCTTTTTCCATGACATTTTCATAAAGGCCAGAAAGTGTTTTTGCTTAACTCTAGGCTCAAACTCTTCCCTGGAAAACTAAAGTCACGGTGGTCGGGACCATTCGAAGTTCACCATGTATACCCGTATGGCACTGTTGATATCAAGAACATGGACGATGGGTCCATCTTTAAAGTCAATGACCAATGCCTGAAGGCTTACCAAGGAGTCCCACCATTGCGTGACAAGTCGGGGCTTCTCTTGCATGACGTCGATACTAGCCCAGCATCTTGAGGATACCATGACATTTTCAATTTACTCTTGTGCATAAATAATTTTACTTTGCCATTATTTTAGTTTATCATCTTTTTAATTAATAATTTTTATTTTATTTTTGTTGCAAGGACTATCCTATACGATTAGCACGAGCGGCGTATGGTTAAAGCAAAGAAAATTTGGGCGGCAATTAAAACAAAAGAGGAGAGAAATCCATTTTCATTTTCAATTTTAATTTAGGGTTAAATTTTTCACTTTTCTGTTGTCTTTTTCCCGCCTATGCCCCACCGATTAATTAAATACTCCCCCTCAAAATCTTTCTTTTGTTCTTATCTTCTTTACTTTTCACTTTACTTTTAACTTTTTCACTTTTACTTTCTTTCATCATCTTCTTCCCTCCTTTGTGACCGAACCTCCATAGCCGACCAAGCTTCAAGCTTTCTTCCTCTTTCTTTATTTTGGGCTTTAATCATGGCACGATCTTGTCCATCTACTTTTGCACCACCCTCTTTACCACACTTCGTGAATGACGCCACCCGAGATTAGTTCCAAACCATAAAAAATTGATGGGTATTTTTTGAGTTAGGGTTTATCTTCTCCGGCGAGGAGGAGGCTGACTTAGGGAGTGATGTGATCGATATTGTTAACAAGCATAAGTGGCAGAAATATGCCAAACACCCCGCCAATGTTAATGCGATGTTAGTGAAGGAGTTTTACTCAAACATGACCGAGCCAAACTAGCATGCCATTATGGTTTGTGGCATTTCTATTCGATTTACTTCCATTGCTATTAATCATTATTTTAAACTGCAGGTTGCTGAAGACCGACATACCACTTTCGCGCAATAAGCAGATAATGAAACATACCAAGGCATTCTAGAAGACCTTTGTCTTCCCGACACCCAATGGAACGGCCAACAACTTAGCCGCAGAACCGTGGATCGAGAGCGGTTGCTACCGCAAGTAAAGTTGTGGAACCACTTTATAAAGCACAAGCTTCTGTCTACTTCCCACAACACTACTGTTTCCTTCTAGCGGATGCTTCTATTACACTTAATCATATTCGGGCGAGCCATTAATGTAGGGAAAATCATTGTGGAGTAAGCTCATTTATGCTTGAAGCGACCTGCAAGTGCCCTGGTATTTTCGAATCTCATCACAGCTTTATGTCGTAAAAAGAAGGTGCCTGAAGAACAGTTTGACGAGATTTTACTGGGTATAGCTGGAATTACCAAGGTAAAAATCTCTATGTTGTTGGGTTTGAAGGAAGCAAAAGGGAAGGAAAATGAGGTGTCCACATCGCGCGCTGCAGCATCTCCACATGCTAGGGCAAAACCAGATGCCTTAGAACAGGCCATTCAATGTGCTCAAGAGTAAGTCGGGCAGCTGTCCGACAAAATGATGACATACTTCACCTACGCTAAGCGCCGAGATGATTTTCTCACCAACGCCTTCTTGGAGTTTCTCCCATATGCAAATTTCACCATTCCTTTCTTCCCTGAAACACTTGTTCCTCCAAATAAGAATGCCGAGGCATCTGCAGATGCACCCCATTCTGCCACCGAAGATGCGCCCCAGCAGCAATTCGAGAAGCCAACCTCCAACTCGCACATATTCCTAAATCACCGTAATTTGTTGAACCCCTGGCAGTGGAACATCCCGGCATACCGCAACCTGCCGCGCCAATGGAAGAAGAGCACCCTGAAGTACTGCAGCCCATTGAGTCAATGGAGGAGACACAATCCGAGATGCCATGGTAAGCTCCTTTGCATAGGAGCTGACGCCGCCTGAAGAAGGGATCTAAGCGCGAGGAGCCCCAACTCTCAACCATCCCAGAAGGTCCAGTACTCCTCCGGCTGCACCCACTTCTGACTTCGAACACTTCAGCCCCGTAAAACTGAGAAAGCACACCCGTCATGTGACCGCTGCACCACCACCTGCATGAAGACAAGGTACCTTGCATTGCATTCATAGCATATAATTTCATTTTCCTTAGTTTTAGTAAGCATTGACTGAGAAAGCGCACCCGTCATGTGACCGTTGCACCACCACCTGCATGAAGACAAGGTACCTTGCATTGCATTCATAGCATATAATTTCATTTTCCTTAGTTTTAGTAAGCATTGAGGACAATGCTTCTCTCAAGTTTGGGGGAATTAGGGTTCTCGCATCATTGCATGATAGTATTAGTAAAATAAATATGACATGATATTAATAAATGTTTGAATAGTTTTCTAGAATTAGTTAAGGATGCCCGATGATGATGAATCTTGATGGATATGATAGAATGTACTTGACTGGTTGAGGATGATATAACCAACTCTAGGACTTGCTTCTTTAAAATCCTTGATTACACGATTGTATATTTTTCATGCTTGAGAAACTTAGAATTTTTTTATAAGAGAATTCTTAAATGTCGTGGCATAAAACTTTGAATGATGAAAACCCCCATAAAAAATGAAATGAAGAGAAGTTATGAATAAATGCCTAGGCATATCTGTAGAGGGACACTCCGCTATGCCATGGCATACGAGTGAATAAAAGATGTCACATGATGACTCTACCTGGCTAGCTCGGGGGTGGAAGGTATGCTCCCTTTCACCTAGAGTGTGGGATAGTAAAGTGATGAGTTGACTCCCCTCGTAGCAGAATTAATGAAACAAAAGAAAACAAGGTGGGAGTAAAATTTGTAAATGTAATGGAAAAATAAGAAAGCTTTCTTAGAAAAGTTTTAGGTTTGTTATTGCATACAAACACGCACACACCCACACAAAGAATCTTGCCCTATGGGACAGTACTAGATTTCTCGACCTAGTCTAGCATGTTGAAACCATATGTGCTGAGGGCTGAAATTTTATCCCAAAAACTATTCTACTTATGAACTTGTCATGGTATTTTTGTTTTGTTCGATATTATTCATTGCTTGAGGATAAACAATAGCTTAAGTTTGGGGGTGTGATAACTCCGTAAAAAGGTCATATTTTCACTTAAGTTATTGAATGTATAAGGGCTCATTTAGGACTATGTAGATGCATTTAGTTGCATGTGGTGGAATTTGGTTTGCCACGACATTTTATTATTTTTTAAAGCGGTGCTACCTTATGGGAAATGTCTTGTTTGATGATGTGCTGGAATTGAAATAAAGGAAAAGAGGAAATGAAATGTCGTGACATAAGGAGATTGCTAAGAAAAATGAAAATGCCAAGTTGGACTGGCATTTCGAGAGCGAACAAAGTAAAAGAAGATATTTTTGAGCCAGCTGTCTCCTACTCTACAAGATCTCTGCCTGAGAAATCTACCTCGAAGATCTGGCTGGAGGGATCAGTACTGCTACAGCCGGTCCTACTGATGACGTCGTCTGCTCTGCAGATCTTATCTGTCATTGGGCATCTTCAGCGGGATCATGCCTAGTACTCAGTCAGCAACCCATTCTGGATCATAGCCAGCTCTGCCTGACTCCCAAGCAATTTAACCATGGTTTTGGGGTATCCTAGGATAGTCAATACCAAGTCCTAGGGTAAATTATCCCCTATAAATAGAGGATGAAGCCACATTGAAGAAGACTTTAGTTCCACACTAATTTGAGATAAAAAGTTAGAGAGAGAATGTCTCACCTTTCTCCGTCAATCCTACTTGCCATGTCATTTCTCCGTGACAAGCTTGAGGGAGTGGCGTTCTAAGCATCCAAAAGGAGCTAGTTTATTGGGGGCAGTTCTTGGTGGCCGAGGGAAGCTCTGGCAGTGTACCTCGAAGGCTTTTTCTCCTCCCTTTAGTTCTTTGGTTTCATATTTTGTTATTGGGTTGTAAGGAACGAATGAAACTTGCTTTGTGCTTGTTTATTTTGAACCCCATCATAAACTAATCCTATTTGGTGGGAGTTCATGTTGGATGTTTAAGTTTTATTTCAATGAATGGTTGTTTTTTATATGCTATAATCTGTTTTGTTTATGATACTTAGTGCCTTAAGGTTGTAGGAGCTACGATAGTAGCCTTTTCTTAGGAGATTCTTAGGGTTCGAGAGAATACATAGGTAAAATATCCTTAGTGTTTGAGAGAAACTAGGGAGAAACCACATAAGCAAGGGGTTATATGTAGTAACTAGGCCTATTCCACCTTAGATATAAGGTTAGGATTTCATTCGACTAAAAAGAGCTGTGTATGAATGATAGGTTAGATGTTAATGTTGCGTCAAAAAGGTATTACCGAGACATATCCTGTTATCTAGACCAATAGGATCACTGCAGGGGCTTACGCCAATCGGTTTTTCTAGGGCATCTTCAATCTGTCGAGTCCCTTACTAGAGATAGCATAGTGCCCTTTAGGAGACTCTGTCGGGAACAAGAGGCATAGAGATTAAACCATTCGGAGAAACAGACTTAGATTTTCCTAGTGACTCCTATCACGCATTCCCATAGTAGCTTGTCGTATGAGAAAGCTAAAGTACTAGACATTAAATCTAGTATTTACAATTTATTTTGCCTTGACATTTCCATTTGTTTGCACTTATCACAATTGAATTTGCCACGACATTTCCATCCAACTTGCCACGATATATTCAATTGCGACCATACTACCACCATTCCATTTCCACGTCAGTCATTCCATTTCGCCACAACATTCTCATTTGTACATACCACCTCTAACTTTACTTAAGTGACAAAGTAAAGTGCCATTACAAACCTATTTGATTTCCTCAATTTCCAATGGAGACGATACTCAACTAATCATTGTATTACTTGTTCGATTGTGTATACTTGTACATATATCTGTACCCATTTATTGTACTCATAAAAAGCGGACAGTGTCCCAATAAAATAGTTCAAGTAGCAAGTAGTAGTTCCATGATCCATACATCAGACATATTTCATTTTCTAGTAAAATATGTAACCAATAAATCAATATATCAATCAATAAAAATAATCGTAAATCAACTAGATATCAAATTATAATTTCAATACAAATAAAATGGTCATATAGCACATAGGGAACACATTAGAAGATTCAGTTATTTTTCAAAGGTACTTGATCGTTATCAAGAAGGGAAAACATATCATTTATGTAGATTGATCAGATTTCAAATACATATTCCCTATAAAAAGGATTCGATTTTTAATAGATCTAATCAAACATTCAGGAATTGATGCTTCATGACCATTTATGATTCTATGTGCATCAGAAAGGTATTAGAAAATCTTACAAAAGAATCATTTAAGGTTTAGGTATATATGGAAAAAAGTTAGCATTCATATAAATATATCAAGAGGGATTCCATTACTCAGTCTGCTCGGGACATTTTTGACATTTTAATTCTTGAAGAATTCTTAGTAACTTAATTCAATAATGGTAAACGATGATTTATGATATCCTGGATTTATATTGAATTATCTGAATTTCGAGTCAAATCAGACTAATTAAATCCTAACAGTATAATACATACCAATAATTCAGACCGATACCCTTCACAATATTCTCTTATTAATACTAACTGGACTAGCTGAACTGGTCACCTTTAGAATCATCATAGACCAGTTCTGAAAGAGATGAATAAGTATTCCAATGGCATTATTTATTTCTTTATTGTATCAGTATCAAGAATGCTAGGCAAGCCTGGGTCGTGCTCAATAACCTTTAGGGACGATACAACATTTAAGTTTATTGGTATTTCTAGAATTTATCCAAAGACATTCAATTATTCCAAGTCATTACGATATTTAGGTCACTTCAACACTCAAGGTTGCTTCGATCATCTTAGAGTTTAAGTTATTTTAATCATTTTAGGGTTCAAGGGTATTTTAGTCATTTTAATATCGAAGGTTATTTTAGCTATTTCGTATCTTAATGATATTTCAGTTATTTTTTCAATCCAAACATATGCACTTTTTCTGGTAATTTGGTCAAGTATGTCATTTCTGGGTTTTTTTCACTTTCAGGTGCAATCTTGGTCTTTCAAAATACAAGGACATTTTTGTAATTTTACTCCAAAGAGCTATTTTTAAATTTCTTAACCATGTATTCACTAAATTTAACCTTAATAGAAAATAATCAGAATTTTGGATCCTGAGGTCAATTTATTTACTAACTAATCATTGTACTTAGAATTGTTTCAAATCGGTCTACCAATTTCATTTGCGAGCCATCTGAGTCTTATACAGTGTTCTAACTTTATTTCATATTCATTTTGAGTCCAATGATAATTAAATACATCTAATTGACCAATCATTTTCATTCATGCATTTACCAATTATCAATTAGTGTTGAAAAACATACAAAAGGTAGTAGATTATTACCTCGATTTACGAGCCATATTGATTAACCAATTAAAATCCATTTTAACATCTTTGAACTTTAATTCCATATCCCATAATGTCTCAAATACATAGTAAAACCAATTACATTAGAAACTAAACTTAAACGTGAAAATTTATATTGAATCGAGAGATAAAATGTCAAAAAACAACTTATCGAGTTCGAATTTGGAAAAATTGACTTCGAATTCTGATTCATAACGTCAAAAAACATAAAATATGACTTTTCAAAAATTTTAACTTTTTGGTCAAAGTCAACGGTCAAACTAGTCAAAGGTTAACGGTCAATGGGCAGATACGCGGTCAGGTCAAAGTTAACGGATCAGATCATTTTGGGTTGACTTAGGCTGGTTCGGGTTGACTTAGGCTTGTTCGAGTTGCCTCGAACAGATTCTAAGAGGTTTCAAGATAGGGGAGGAGCCCCATGAGCACACGACGGTATGTGACTACGACAATGTGGTCAATTTTGTCAATCCAATCACTCCAAATGCATTACTACACTACAATCAACCCAAAACAACATAAATAACGAGCCAAAACCACGTTGAAACAACTGACAGTCAATCGAAAGCTTACCCTGGTGACATACGAAGAAAACGACGATGGTGGAATGATCTATTGGTTGGGTTTTTCTCAAAACAATGCTAGGAGTTCAATGTCATAAGCGGTGAGGCTAACGGACGGTCAGTGTGGCCAGAAATGATCAAAAATTGAATGAGAGCTTTGGGTTTCCGTCGATCATTCAATGAGTTCTCCACGAAGAACGACGGTGAGGCTCGGTGAGTGGGTCATTGGGTTATGACTAGATGAGGGAGATGTTTCTACGAGAAAGGGCAATGATGGTCACCGGTGAGTCACGACTGAGATAAAAGATGGGTCCTTTGAGCATCCCTTCACTTTTTTGCGATGAACGACGACCAACCTGGATGTTTAATGGTCAGCGGCAAGGTCGCAAGACAATGGCCATGTAGTTGGAGATGGTAGAGTACTCCACTGCTAGCTTGAGGAAACTAAACAACATTAGGGCTCGTCGGTGATGAACATGTTTAGGGGACAATTTTATAAAGGGTAAAACATTAGAGTAATTTTTCTAGTGGAAAAATAATGGGGTTTGGGCGTAAAAAACTGATCTAAAACTTAAAGGTATTTTGAATATTTAAATATCAAATAATGACCTATCTTAATGGTAGAGGCATGGTTATCCATGCTATAGCATATGGGTTCAAAACCCAATAGCCTTGTTTCAATTCATTTCATTCATTCATTTTTAGCAAAATAACGATGGAAAAATCAGGCTTCAAGTCCCTAAATTGTTCAAAGGACTATAAAACAACTCAAGATTTGACAAAACTTTACAATTTGTTCCCTCAAATGAAAATTAAAATAATTTAATTTGAGCTCTATTTATTGGGGTGTGACAACTTTGAAGATGAAAGACCAAGTTTTTGAGGCATTTAAACAATTTTAAGAATCAATTGAAAGGGAAACAAGGAAGAATTTGAAGTGCATTCGTATTGATAATGGTGCTGAGTATACAGGGCCATTTCATGAGTATTGTCTGCAACAGGGAATCAGACATTAGAGGACACCACCGAAGACTCCACAATTGAATGGTTTATCTGAAAGAATAAACGAACATTGATTGAGAGAGTCAGATGTTCACTTTCATATGCAAAGTTGGCAAGATCGTTTAGGGCTAAAGCTTTGAATATAGTGGCACATGGGATTAATCTTTCTCCTAGTGTTTCTTTGCGAGGTGATGTACCAGATAGATTTTGGTTTGGTAGAGATATGACATATGATCGCCTAAGTGTGTTCAGTTGTAAAGCATTCATTAATGTTCCAAATGATGAAAGATCCAAGTTGGATGCCAAGACTTGACAATGCATCTTTATTGGTTATGGTCTAGATGGTGAGTTTGATTATAAACTCTACGATTCAGTTTATAATAAGCTCATGAGAAGACGAGATGTTATCTTCATTGAAGATCAAACCATTGATGACATTAATAAGATGAATAAAGCATATTCACAAGATAGTGTTGCCTTGATCGATATGAATTCAATTCCCCTAGACCCTTCACCAGATCTTATTCAAGATGATGTGCACGATGATGTTCAAGATGATGTGCACGGTGATGTTCATGATAACCAACAAGATATAGGTGACTTTGATGCTTTCATGGATGTTGATGTGAATGACTAACGAGCACCTATAGCTCTACCAACAGTTCCACTTCGGAGGTCTTCCAGAGATCAACGATACTCTGTCTAATATTCTTCTAATGAGTATATATTTTTATTGATGGGGGAGAACTTGAATGCTATGAAGAGTCTATGGAGAGTGAATGCAAAGGGTAGTGGGTTTAAATGATGAAGATGAACTTGAATCCTTTCATGAAAACTATACCTTTGAGTTGGTGAAATTTCCTAAGGGCAAGAGAGCTTTGAAGCAAGAATAGAAGTCTTCATCTCCATGATAAAAATATATATTGGTCCTAAAGGGTTATATTAGAAAAAAAGGGTTAATTTTAAAGAAATATTTTCTCCAATCGTGAAGATGTCCTCTATCAGAACTATATTGAGTTTGGTAGCTTGTTATGATTTAGAGGTTGAACAAATGTATGTGAAAACTATTTTTCTTCATGGTGAATTTAATGAAGATATTTACATGGAGTAACTAGAGAGATTTGCTACACAAGGGAAAGAGGACTATGTTTGCAAGTTAAAGAAGAGCTTGTATGGTTTAAAGCAAGCTCCTAGACAATGGTACAAGAAGTTTGAGTCTGTTATGGGGGAACAAGGCTACAAGGAGACTACTTATGATCATTGTGTGTTTCTTAAGAGATTCTCTGGTGATGATTTTATTATCCTTTTGTTCTATATTGATGATATGCTTATTATTGGTCATAATGCTTCTAGAATTGAGAAGTTGAAGCAAGAGTTGAGTAAATCCTTTTCAATGAAGGATTTGGGACCAGCAAAACAAATTCTTTGCATAAGGTTGACATGTGATAGAATGGCCAAGAAATTGTGGTTATCACAAGATAGGTACATTAAGAAAGTATTTCAGAGATTTAGTATGGACAAATCTAAAGTGGTGAATACTCCTTTTGATACACACTTCAAATTGAGTGTTAAGCATAATCCTTCCACAGAAAATGAGAAGAAAGAGATGCAACAAGTTCCTTACTCTTCAGTCGTGGGTAGTTTGATGTATGATATGGTATGCACGAGACCAGACTTGGCTTATGCTATTGGTACAATTAGTCAATTTCTTTCTAATCCAAGCAAAGAGCATCAGAATGCAGTGATCTTCATGGCACTCCCAACATGCAACTTTGTTTCGGTAATGAGAAACTTGTTCTTGTTGGATATACATATTTAGATATAGATGGAGACATTGACTCGAGGAGATCTATTCTAGGTTACTTGATCACTTATGCATGTGGAGTTGTGGCATGGCAATCAAGATTACAAAAGTTTGTTGCATTATCCACCACCGAATCAGAGTTCATTGCAGCGACCAAAGCATGCAAAGAAATCCTTTAGATGAAGAAGTTTATGCATGAACTTGGTTTTACTTAAGAGACATATGTCTTGTATTGGGATAGCCAGAGCGCAATTCATATTGTATTGTGAGGTACCATTGGATACAAGATGTTCTTGAAGATAAAGTGTTAGAGCTTGAGAAGATTCATAATGATGATAATGGTGTTGATATGTTGCTGAAGGCCTTACCAAGAAGAAAGTTTGAAGCATGTTGCTTGACCTCTAGTATAGAGGCTTTCCCCACATAGTTGGAGGGGGAGATTTGTTGGGTATGGGTCCCACTATGTAGGGAACCCATCACCAGAAAATGGGTTACAACTTTATAAATGGGTTGCTTGTTTGTTGTTGTTGTTTTGGTATAAAAAGGGGTTATGTCATGCATTTATTATTTTTTGTCTTTGACTTTGGCAAAAAGGCATTTTTTCTCTCTTATGTGCATGGACAACCTTTACATATCAACAAACTCAGTTTTTTGAAAAAGCGTGAGAGAAGCTTCATTAGAGAGAAAATAAGAGGAGAAAATTAGTATTTTTGTGAAGTTTGCACATCAGTGATCATCTATTCGATCGGAGGTCCATCTGTGGTTCGATATAGTTATTTTTGGACAACAAACTGTGTTTTTTGTGATGTTCTTCTGTTTTTCTCTCTCTTTTGGTAAAGATTACTAGTTGTTAGCCTTGTTGGAGTTGTATGCTTGTTGTATGCTTGATTTTGTGATCTTGTAGCCGAACATTTGTTGATAGTGAAGTTTTTTATCAGACTCTAAAGTCATGTAGTTTTGTACCCTTGATTTATAGGGGTTTTCCACGTAAAAATATTGGTGTCTCTATTTATTTTCTTTGTCATTGAATTGGTTGATTTGTGGTTGGTTAGTATTTCTAGAGAACATATTTTGTGATATTGTGTTTGCCATAATTATTGATAGACGTTACAGGAAGAGAAAGAACATTGGTTATGCTTCCACTTAATTTCAGTAGTTCGACTTCTTCCCAACACCAAACTCGAGTCAAAATCATCACTCAACATCCTCACCCGGTTATCCATCTAATCCACCACTGATATATTTTCATACATTTTAAAAATAAAGCATATAAGATAGTATAAACATAGAAAAATAAGTTTAATCATGAATCATCTTTAACAAGGGTAACACGATTATCAACATTCATTTATGATTTATACATTAATATTATCATTCACAATCTATTCCTTGTCTCTAAGTCTTATTCATTCAGTCATATCATTCTCAAAAGATTACTTGACATCAACTAGCATCAGATAATTAACAATAACAATAAACAATCATGATATTTTGATGTCACAAAATAATCGGATAAACAAAAGTTATTGATCCATTAAGAAAATAAATAGTGTATTACAAAGAAAATTAAATGTTCACGATAGATTATAACCAACGAAAAATGGATTTAGTTCATTTTAGTTATTTTTAAAACTTATCCATATTTACATGAGATCCTAGAAAATGGTCGCTGGCAGCTTATATCTCTTTAATTCTCAGGTTTACGGTGTTCAAATTGTACTCCATTTCCTAAAGGAAAAGGGTCCAAAGGCTAGTAGAAGTATCCTTCTCGAACTAGGCCAAAATACAAATCATGTGAATTGTATTGCAGTTGGTTCAATGCAGTTTTCTTGAACGCCTTTTTGTTCTATATGTTTTCTTATTCAATTTTAATTTTAAAAAAGGCTTAATACAAAAATAAGTGTCTAAATTGTAGCTCAAAATACAATTTGGTGCCTAAATAATTTCTCTCAAAATAAGTTCTAACGTTTACAACGTTACACTTTTAGGTGCTTATACCGTAACGACCGTTAAATTTTATCGTTATCTGACCCGTGTCATGTGTATAATATCTCAAAAATTATTTTATTTAAAAAATTAATATTATAATTACACCCTTCCCCCCAAATTTTATATTTTTCATCACCAGTCGGCCACCTTTGGTTCGTGGCCATAACCGTTGACATCATCAGAACCGTCTCGCTGCCACGCCAAAACCCAATCCCCACCCACCGTGGAACTGTACCGATCATCATAAAAAATTCCGCGAAGGGTCATCGAATTTTTAGGTTTTTCGATAATATTTTTCAGTGATTTTGACGGCTACAATCATCCGTAAGTTACACGGCCGCCACCATTTTGTTCCTCATCGTGCTCCAAACAAAATTCGACTGATGGTGATTGTTCGATGTTGGAGGTAGGGTGACGGGAGGGAGAGGGACGACAAGGGGGAAGGGGGTCTGATTTTTTTAAAAAAAATATTTTTCTTTTTTGAAAAAAAAATATTTTTATTATTAAAAATTTGAAAAAATATAGCGGTAGGCACTTAAAACTGTAACATTGGAAACATTATCACTTATTTTTAGCGAAAAATTCTTTAGACACCAAATCGTATTCTGATGTATAATTTAGGCACTTGTTTTTATATTAAACCTTTAAAAAATCATGGTAGAATTCAAAGGATTGAAGTAATATTTCATTGTCTTATCAAACCCCCTTAAAATAGATAAATTTAATGCAATGCCCAAATCTAGTCCGACCCGAAAATCACTGGATCATGATGTCACACTGGACAACCAGAGTGGGTAATCTAAAAATTTTCTTTTAAAACATTGTAAACCATTATATAAAACATCATCCATAGGCATATAAAAAAACATAATAAACTTGTTTAACAAGTACGAGGAGCTCCCAAAACATCCTAACATAATACATAACAAGATAGAGTTACGACTGAATACAAAATGGTCTACAATAATACATGCCCTCTAATAATAATCAAGATGTACTCTGAAGTCTCTGCTGAGCTAGAACTGCTGGCGACGATAATGCTCCTCGACTCGTCTCATCTCCTAAGAACATACGCATGTAAATACATTCAGAGCGTTGAGCTTAAGAGCTATAATTGTATTATACTACATGCAATCATTAAATGTGCATACTAGAGGCAAAGGTATGAAGACATGAAAATGTTGATCTGACATGTTGATATAGGCATCATGGTGCAGTGAGAGTTCTATAACTTTGAGCTCGTACACCCCTCTAGCCTTTCTAAAATACTCTTGGGTATTTGGGTGAGATTCAGAGTTGCATCAAAAATATACACCTTGTCAACTAACTTTGTTAAGACTTGGGGCATCAGCGCCCAACTAGTAACTGAAGTGCCTTGGCATTGACTAATATAACCAATTGTATGATCGTATCTACTAAAGTAACTCGGGTGTCCTGTTTGTGTCCCGAGTTTCAAACAAGGCTATTTTTATGGCATCCTAGTTGTTGTTTCTAACTATTATGAGCTTATTACTATTTTCATTTGTAGTTTTATTTCATGACGTTATGATGTTATTAGGTCCCTCAATTCTAACCTTTAAACCCTTGGGTTTTTTACCCAAAAATGTTTGTGGGTACCGATACTAAGCCCCTCAGTATCGATATTGGCCTATGGATGAGTTTCGATACTTCTAGCCCAAAAGCACTTTGTTTTTAACACTTGAGAATAATATCAATATTATTCTTCTAGTATCAATACTCATGCTTTTAAATACCCTATTTTGGGCATGAAAATGTCTCCCCAACACTCGCAAACATCCTATTAGGGTCCCTAAACATTATTAAATAGTTATGTATGATAATAGGGTCATAAAAGGTCCATAAACATGCTTGAAAACACTAAATACTGAATTCTACTATGAACATGCTTAATAACTCATGTAACCTACCAAAACACATCTAATGACCAACATGTCGTAGAGTTGAGTTACAAGTGAGTTACCTTGATTTCCAAAGCTGCGGGAAGTGTCCAAGGCTCAACCAAGTACTAGTTTTTCTTTCCTTTAACCTTGAATCTTTCTGCAACTTCTCTCACTAGACAAAAATCAATTATAAAGATTACTAACACTGTTGGAGAGTTTAGAAAGGAATTTAGAACATTTTTAGAGGTATGAATCTCTAAAAAAATGAGCTGAAATCATTTAGATTTCTAAACCTCCACTAAACTCATGTTTTGGATACTATGGTGAAATAAAGAGATTGAGGGCTAGAATCAAAGCTCTATAAGATGTGATTTCATTTCTTACCTTATCTAAGTCGGACTAGAATTGTAGACCAATTAAGCTACCACCTCTACTCAAGTTTCTAAGGGAATGAGATGAAGTTTGAAGGTAGAAGAAAATGACAAATGGGAGTTGAGAAAAAGAGAATGACAACGTGGTATCATCCTTCATTAAAGGATTTCAGCTTTTGAAAATAAAAAGGGTAAAATTATTCCCTTGGTCAATCTAGCTTTGCCCAACATTTAAAAATGCCCCATTTTTACCCTTGTTGTGACAAAACCAAACCTAACCTAATTCCCGATTGGGCCAAGTTTCCCTATAAGGCTTTTGAGCTAAATTAAACACTTCTGATTTAACTCAAAACTACTAACTCAAGATTTAAGGCGTTACAAATCTCCCCTCCTAAAAAGAAAGTTTATCATTGGAATTTACCTAAATATAAGAGGTGAGGGTACTGAAGCTGTCTGTCATCCTCTGTTTCCCAAGTTGCTTCCTCAGTGCCATGGTTCCTCCACAGTACCTTTACTAAAGGTAAGGCTAATCGGTAAACTACTGGTCCAACTTTCTCTAGTACCTTTTAAGGCTTTATGAAGCGTGATCAACTTTCCATTGTATCCGAAAAATAATACATTTTTCAATAGGGAAACCTTGAGGAAAACTTTGTCCCCCACTGCGAACTCTATATCCTTACGTTTCAGATCCACGTAGGATCTTTGCCTATCAAAGGCTTCTCTCAACTGGTTCTGAATTAACAAAACTATCTCTTTGGTTTCTCTAATCAAGTTTAGACCCATTATATTACCCTCACTAAGCTTTGTTCAACATAGTAGAGTTCTACACTTGTGCCCATACAAGGTCTCATACGGAGCCATCTTAATGCTCATCTAAAAAATGTTATTGTACATGAACTCTACTAACTACAAGTGGTCCTCCCAACTACCCTCAAGATCTATGATGTTGCATCTAAGCATGTCCTCTAAAATATGGATGCCATGTTCTAACTTGTCTTATGTCTGAGGGTGGAAAGCAGTAATGAGGTTTAGTTTGGTACCTAAGGATTTATGAAGGACTTTTCATGAAAAAATTGAATCAAGGATCTTTTTCAGATAATGGAAATCGGTACTCCATGCAACCTCACTATCTTATGGATGTAAACCTGAGCTAACATCTCAAAAGTGTAGTTTATTCTAACTAAGAGAAACTGGACTAATTTGGTCAAACGATCTACTATGACCCAAAGTATATCATGTCCCTGTCTGGTCCTGGGTAACCCGGTCACAAATTCCAAAGTTACACTGTCTAATTTCTATTGAGCAATCTGAATGGGATGAAGTAAACCTGAAGGAACCTAGTGTTCGCTTTAACCTACTGACACACTAAACATCTAACGACAAACTTTGACACTTCCCTTTTCATACCCAGCCACTAGTACAACTATCGAAGCTCCTGATACATCTTGTTACTACCTGGATGAACTGAGAGTGGGCTATAATGTACCTCACAGAGGATTTTACTACACAACTGAACATCTGTGTGCATGTACAATCGATCCATGAAATACAATACATCCTCACCACGTAATGCAAATCCTGATGCCTCACCTCGATGAACCTATTTAAGTTGAACCTTTAGCCGATCATCTGAACTTTATAGCCTCTTGGTCTCACCTACTAACTCTGGCTCAGCTTGCAACTAGGATAACTACCCACATTCACTAGTCAAGCTCAGTTGTGATAGGAGAGCTCATAATTATGACATTAGCTTCATGTTCTAGGCATGTGACATTACATTAGCTTTACCCAAATGGTGGTCTATTACACAATCATAGTCCTTAAGCAACTCGACCCATCTACGATGCCTCAAATTCAACTTCTTCTACATAGTAGATTGGCCCAACTAGAGTCGGGTAAAGACTTCACAATTTTCAGTGACATTTCATTGATTGGTCTTGGGTGCGCCTTGATGCAGGAAGGCAAGATTGTTGCTTACATATCTCACTAGCTTGAACCTCATGAGCTTAACTACCCTACACATGAGCTTGAGCTGGAAACGGTTGTGTTTGTGTTAAAGATTTGGGTAGACTACTTTTTTGGTGAGAAATGTCACATATTCACAGACAAGAGTCTTAAATAGTGTTTAATTTTTCAAAGATTTTTTATCACTTCTCGTCCTACATGAAGGAAACTCCCTTCTGAAGTAACTTGGTCAGCGGAGTAGCTATCATCGAGAAGCCATGAACGAATCGATTATAATACCCAAATAAACCTAAGAAACATCACACCTCTAACAGATTCTTAGGTGGCTCATACTCAACTATAGACTGAATCTTCTGGGGGTCTACTCGGATATCGTCTGCTGACACGACATGACCTAGAAATGAATTCTATTGTAGCCAAAACTCACACTTCCCAAATATAGCATATAACTGTTGGTATTGAAGTGTCTGAAGGATGATGCAAAGATGTTGATCATGCTCCTCCTCTGATCAGTAGTACACTATGTTATATTCGATGAAAACCATTAGGAATTGATCTAGGTAAGGGTGAAAGACTCGGTTTATTAGGTCCATGAATATTGCCGGGGCGTTAGTGAGTCTAAACAACATTATTGAAACTCATAATGATCGTATCTCATCTTGAAAGTTATCTTCACAACATCGGCATCCTTTACCTTAAGTTGGTAATATCTTGACCTCAAGTCAATTTTAGAGAACACACATTATCCCCTAAGTTGGTCAAAGAGATCATATATCCTAGGAAGTGGGTAACGATTCTTAATGGTTAAATTGTTCAACTGCCTGAGTTGATGCACAACCTCATCAACCCATCTTTATTCTTAACAAACAAGACCAGGGCTCCCCACAGAGAGATGCTCGATCAGATAAAGCCCTTCTCTAATAACTTCTGAATCTGATCCTTTAACTCTTTCAATTATATCGATTCCATGTTATATGGAGAAATAAACATAAGAGTTGAACCCAACATTACCTCAATGCTAAACTCTAATTCATGGTCGAGTGGTAATCCTGATAACTCCTCAAGAAACACATAGGGGAAATATCTCACTGCTTAGATATCGTCGAGTGTTGGAACTGAGATTCAGGTGTCAACCACGTGAGCCAAGAAGGCCTCACAACCCAGTCAATCATCTACTGACTTTTATAGGTGACACTATCCTCGACTGGTCTGATTTTTTACTATTCATCACCTACATGGTTCCATCGTCTGTCCTAAGCTTAAGCTATTTGGATTTAAACTTTAAACTGTCATCGTGCTTGGTTAGCCAATCATACCTGAGATCATGTTGAACTCTCAGAAATGTAACTCCACTAAATCCGCTAAGAATGTTTGACCCTGAATTTCTATTGGCATCGTTTATAAATTTTGTCTATTAGAACATCTAGACCTAGAGGGCTCGATACTTGAACTCCTACCTTTAAGTCTTCTTTTGGGATTTTTATCTCTTAAACTAGGTCATAACATATATAGGATTGGATAGAACCGGGATCTATCAAAGTAGTAACTGGAAAAGAAAATACTATGAAAGTATATAAAATCACGTCGGCTGCATCATACTCCCCGCAGGCTCTCACTGCATACTGTCTAGAGGCTACTCTGAGCTCTACACTGGCCACTGACCACTGACCTGGTTATCCTTCTGTTATGATGTCCAGATGTACTACCACCTCTCATCTACCCTTGACCTCTCTGTAAGGACAATGTTGACCTCTGAGTCATTGTTTACTCCCCAATTCCCTAGATAGTCTCGGACAAAGAGGTCTAAGGAGCTGTAACTAAAACAACCCCTAGATCCATATTGGCATGTCCTCAGGTGTCTACTCCCATACTGAATACAAATAGGGTGAGTGAAAAATCTCTTTGTATCATTGGCACTAACTTCGAAGACTAAGTTTAGAGGTTTTCTCCTAGATTTGGATATACCCCCTCAGTCCAAACTCTTCCCAATCCTCTTTGATTATTTTATTAGGGTCTCTATAAACCCTGACTATACTAGTCCTCTTGGCTAGAGTCTGAGATGGCCTCGTTATTTTGGTAACCCTCTTACATTGTCATACAATCTTGCTCAACTGTGGTGCTTTCGCCTACTATAACAACTGGGCAAAGACCCTAAGAGGGTTGACTGCAAGGTACAAAAGGATGTTGAGGCGCAGGCCCTGCCTGAACCTATGGTAGTTGTGTTCCTCTATCGATACTAACTTTGGGGCGTATCTGCTAAGCCTGAGGAAAAACCTTTTATACTCCAGTACATTCATGTCCCCCTAAATCAAGTGTAAAAACTAATCTCTCAAGTCATCGGTGTGAGCCTCGCCAATGTATTTCTTATAAAACTCTGCTAAAAATTACTTCCAAGATGGCTTCTCTAGTTCTAGTGTCAACCTATTTTCTCCCACCATTCTATAGCGTCACAATTGAGTAGAGAAATAAAGCACTCAAACTTACCCTCTGGGATAAAATGTAGCTATCTGATGGTGTGGAGAGTCTCCCTAAACGATTGGTCAGCTGCTATAAGATCATTATCCCCATAACCAAAGAACTCGATGGTCTTATATCTGAGGAGTCTCTCTACTAGGGACTCTTGTGGCACTACTGTATACTGGGCTGGTGATGTTGGTGGGGGAGGTGGTGTAGCTGAGGTGCTAGGTATGGCTCTAACGATCTACCTAGGAGGTGAGGTCCCTAAATAAGGTCACATCCTCGACCCCTATGTCTACGGGTACCTCCTACTGGTCTGCACTCGAGATGAACTCATCATCGGAGTTAACTGCTAAACAGGTATGACTAATGTCTTTGTCATCCTAACTAAAAGCTAGGTCGTCTACCTTGAGGTTTTCTTTGAAATTAAAAATAAAATGAGGTTATTATCATCATTATAGTCTTGAAAGTACTCTTGACTCTCTAGAGGCATTTACACTTATAGATGTTAATTGAATATAACCCACGGGTTTTAGAAACGACTAAACATGTCACTCTGATACCACTAAATGTAACACCCTAATTTAGTCCGACCTGAAGATTATTGGATCATGATGTCACACGGGACCATCGAAGTAGTTAACCTAAATTTTTTTTAAAACATTGTAAACCATTATATAAAACGTGATTCATAGGCATGCAAATAAAACATAATAAATTTGTTTAACTTGTACGAAAGAGCTCTCAAAACATCCCAAAATAATACACTGGGTTTAAAACAAAATAAACTTACGAATGAATACAAAAAGGTTTACAATAGTACATGCTCTCTAATAATAATCAAGATGTACTCTGAAGTCTCTGCTGAGCTAGAACTGTTGGTGATGATAATGTTCCTTGCCTGGTCTTCTAAGAACATACACACATAAACATATTTTGAACGTTGAGCTTACGAGCTCAATGCCTCACTAATAATTGTACAATATTATATGCATTCACTAAATTTATATGCTAGATGCATAGGTATGAAGACATGGAAATGATTATTTGACATACTGACATAGGCATCATGGTGCGGCTGAGAGTTCTATATCTCGAAGCTCACACACCCCTCTGGCTTTTCTAAAATACCCTTGTGTATTGGAATGAGATCTAGAGCTCTATATATGAAATGTACACCCTTCCAACTTACCCCATCGAGTCTTAGGGCATCTACGCCCAACTAGCGATTGAAGTCCTTCGTACTGACTGGGATATCCAATTGTACGATCGTATTTTCTAAAGTAAATCGGTGTCCTAAATTTGTCTCAAGCGTTAAACAAGGCTAGTTTTATGTCATCCTAATTGTTGTTGTTTCTAACTGTTCTGAGCTTATTATTGTCCTCACTTTTAGTTTTATTTCATGATGTTATTGTGTTATTGGGTTCCTCAATTCCATCCTTTAAACCCTTGGGTTTCTTACCCAAAAATGTTCGTGGGTACCGATACTAAGCCCCTCAGTATCAATATTGGCCTTTAGGTATCGATACTAACCTCTAGGTATCAATGCCACTAACTTATTAAAGGCTGATAACAAAGGTTTGGTGTTGATACTCCTTCTAGAGTATCAATACTACTGGTATGTGGTATCGATACTTCCCTGAGTACCGATACCAAATTTGGTTTTGATGTTTTGAAATATGACTAAGTATCGATATCCCTATGAGGAGTATCGATACTCTACCCTTGGTATCGATACTCCCATGAGTATCAATACGAATTTGGCTACTAAAGTTGGCTAAGTGAACTCGGTATTGATACCACTCTACGAATATCGAGACCTCACCTACAACATTGATACCTATCGCATAAGTATCGATACTTCTAGCCCAAAACCAATTTATTTTTAATACTTGAAAAATAATATCGATATTGTTCTTCTAGTACCGATACTCATGCTCAGAAATACCCTATTTTGGGCACGAAAATACCTCCTCAATAATCTAAAAAATTCTATTAGGGTCTCCAAACATTATTAAAAAGTTATGTATGATAATAGGAGTTGTAAAAGGTCCATAAACATGTTGGAAAATACAAAATAGTGAATTCTACCATGAACATGCTTCATAACTCAAGCAACCTACTAAAACACATCTAATGACCTACATGTGGTAGAGATGAGTTAGAAGTGAGTTACATTGATTTCCAAAGCTGTTGGAAGTGTGCAAGTCTCAACCAAGCACTAGATTTCTCCTTTCCTCTAGCCTTTGAGCTTTATCCAACTTCTCTCACTAGACAAAAATCAAGTATAAAGATTGCTAACGTTTTTAAGAGTTTAGAAAGAAATTTAAAATGTTTCTAGAGGTCTGAATCTCTAAAAAATTATCTAAATTCATTAGGTTTCTAAAACCCCCACTAAACCTATGTTTTGGATACTATGGTGAAATGAATAGATTGAGGGCTTGAATTGAAGCTCTAGGAGAGGTGACTTCGTTTCTTACTTTATCTAAATCATATAAGAATTGTAGACCAACAAAGCTTTCACCTTTACTCGAGCTTCCAAGGGAATGAGATGAAGTTTTAAGGAAGAAGAAAATGACAAAAGAGAGTTGAGAAAAAGAGAATGACAATGTGATATCATCATTCATTAAAGGATTTCAGCTTTTGAAAATAGAAAGAATAAAATTACTCCCTTGGTCACTCTAGTTTTGCCCAATATTTAAAAATGTCCTTTTTACCCTAGTTGGGCTAAAACCAAGCCTAACCCAATTCCCAATTATGCCAAGTTTCCCTATAAGGTTTTTGGGTTAAATTAAACACTTCCTATTTAACCCGAATTACTAACTCATGATTCAGAACGTTACATTTAAGATTAAATTTTAAAGTTTCTTTGAATCATAATTTTCTCTTTCATCTTGTTTCATTCAGAGAAAGTAGGTGAATACTATTTTCTAATATCAACTTTATGAATGTAAGATGAAGACTAAAAAAAATTTAGATCGCTGATTGTAAGGTGTATGTGCGTTGTCAATTGATTAAGAATATTTTAAATAAATATTATCTTATAATCATTTTATACCACTTGAAAAAAGAATGCATTTAATTTTGTCTCCTCGATCTGGTGTTGTGAAAGTTACTTTATTCCTTCTATTTTGTTCATCTATTTCGTCCTAATTAACCCTTTCTTCTTTGTGTTGACAAAATATGAGACTCGCTGGTCTTTGCTATTGTTTAACACTACAACAAATTTATCAATTTGTGACGAAATTTCTATATAACATTGCATATAACGTCACAAAATATAATATAACATGAAGTTTTTTTTCATTTCCTCGTATTTAGTGATTAATACTATATCTTTTATGACTATTTCAAAAATGGTCATTGATTTTCGTCATTATATATTTGGCGCCAAAATCTTCATGCCAAAACTTTTGGTGGGAAACTTTTAATGACATTTAGATAAAATATTGACGTAAAATCGTCTCCAATGGAAAAAAGAGAATTAGTGAAGTTTTATTATAATGACAATGCGATTTGAATTCTTGACGTTGCACATTTGTCACTAATAAATTTTATTTGTGACACTTTGATTCGTTATATTTTATAAGACATTAAAATAGATTATTTATTATTCTCACACAAAATAAATTTAGCATGACAAAATCAATTATTTGTCGCTCATTGTTATATCTTTTTTATATGATGATTTTTAAATACGTTGTGAAATTAAGTCACTCAATGTTTTGCATCAAGAATATTTTATACATTATTGTGACAGATTAAAAGTATTTTATACCAAGAGTGACGGTGGTAGGATTCGTCACAATATGTTTGGCGCCTAAATCTTCCCGCCAATTTTTTTGTGGGAAACCTTTTAATGACATTTAGATAAAATAGTGACGTTGTAAAATCGCCTCCAATAGAAAAAAATATATTAGTGACGTTTTGTTATAACGACGATGCGATTTGAATTCGTGACGTTGTACATTTGTCATTAATAAATTTTATTTGTGATACTTTGATTCGTCATATTTTGTATGACATTAAAAGTGGTGTTTTATTATTGTCACAAAAAATAGATTTACCATGATAAAATCAATTATTTGTCACTCATTGTTATATCTTTTTATATGATGATTTTTAAAGACGTCGTGAAATTATGTCACTTAATGTATTGCATCAAGAATATTTTATACCTTATTGTGACCGATTGAAAATATTTTATACCAAGAGTGATGGTGGTAGGATTCAAACTTTGTCTTACAAACTTAAATTCATGAATCTCAACCACTTGTACCAACACTATTGGTATTGATCATATTATTTTAAATTCTACAATTTTTAAATAATTTAAAAATATAATACTAAGAAATAAATATAATTATTATGGTTATTTATAATACAATCAATTTAGGGTTTTAATAATCTTATCACTACAAGAAATTTCTATTATTATTACAAATTTAATTTTGTCAAAAATATTTTTGTCACTATTAATAACTTTTTTGTGACAAAATAGATAAGCGCCACATTAAATTAAAAGAAACATATACAGTTGTTACAAAAATAAATATTGTCATAATATTTTGTCACAATTAGAAAACTTGTATAACATTTGGTTAAAAAATATATTTTGTTTCCATTATTTGACACAAATGTTTTCCTTCAATTTTTTTACGTAAAAAAAATCATACAGTGACAAGTTTTGTAACTATAAGTTTTAGTCATTATTAAAGAAAAAAATTTCACAACAAATAATTAGATTCAATTTTTTTTAATAAATTTTATTTTTAGTTATAAATTTTAATTATAGTGAAAAAATATATAATCACAAATAATTTGTTTTTGTCTAGTCTTAAAATTAATCTTTTAGAAACTTATTATGGAAAATTTAATTTTTAAATTTGTGTCCACTAAAATCTAAAAATTGGACATGCCATTAGGGATGGCATGAGTTGGGTTTGGGTAAGGTTTCGGCCAACCCGACCCGAGCGACCCAAAAAATATATACCCTCCACCAGAATCAAACTCGATCGATTTTTTAGATAAAATCTGAATTCAATCCGACCCGAAATAATAAAAAATATTATTTTTATTCAATAAAACAATGATTTAATTAAAAAATAATATATATAAGGGTATTATTATAATTATTCCTAAATATATAAGGTAAAATTATATTTTTTGGGTTGTGTATTTTTCACCTTAAACTCAAATTCGACTCAATCCGAACATCACATTTAAAAAACCCGTCCCAAACCAAACATGAATTTTAAAAAAAATGACCTATCGGGTCGGAACCCATCGGGTTTGAGTCCCTTGCCCATCCCTACATGCCATCCATCTATGTTACACTTAGCATTCCAAAGTATCCATATATTGAGTCTATGAAGTCAGGTCCTAATTTAAAAATTCTGCAAAGAATGGTGGATTGTTTGGTAAATTAGCCATTTTTATTTATAGGTATAATTATTGCCTCAACCACCAATTTCTTCAGCGGCTCCCATTTTCTCAAAACCCTTGATTCCTCAATTAGTTATGGCCGCCATGAATCACCATTCGACCATCCATTCATGGGTCAAATATTTCTGATTCGATTGAGCTCCATGACCGCTAGGACCAACGCTCTTCTGTGCTATCTATTTGTCCACTCTATCGTGTATTTTTCCAAAGTCGCGCAGTTTGGAGCCTCAAGCATTGTGTTGCTATCGCTACCTTACTCCGACCATTTTTCTGATTAATCAAGCGTATTTCTTTGGGTAAGACCTCAATCCTATTATATATTATTTTTGAGTTTCGTCCATCGCCTTATTGCTATGATTAGGAACCCTTCTGCCCAGATTATTGTGTCGTCGTGTGATCATCTTTGTTCTCTGCTACAATGATAATTATTTTATTAGTTGTATGTGATAGCAATTTCTTTTTTTGTTTTTCCTGGCTACTTTGTTGCACTGTGATTTCCTGATTTTTAACCCAAATCCATTAATCGTGGAAACCCCTCCACTGTTTCCATATTCCTTAAATTGAAAAATGAATTTTGCAAGGCAGCTTTTGCTTGTTGAAATGTAAGATTGGAAGTGGAGCAATAATAATTAAAAATATTATTATTTCACTTTCCATATGGTAATGTTTCATTTACCTTTCGAATATTATTATTACTTTTAATAATTATAACAATAAGAATATGGTAACATATCACTTTTAATTCAACTCAGTTCGACAGTATCCGAATTATATTCTTATTTGTACACAACCTTGTGACTTAATCCGTAATGCCTTGACTTGAAACCTGACTTGTTTAACCGACTAATTTATTGTTAGAGCCGATAACCTTTTGTTGACATTGATGAGATAAGCTGACTTTTTACACTGATTTATTTGACTCAACCTAGTTATTAATACATTATTTTTATATTTTTGAGGTGGTCTCAAACTGTAAATGTTAAATCTGAATCAGCTATTGATTAACTAAGATTATCGTTGTCGATTCGGGATTCTCACTTCACATTTCAAAGTCCGTACACGCTTATTAATTTGTGTGTCTAATCTTTGTGCTAAACTTATTTGTGTGCTGTGTACGATGATTGTTGTATGCCGCTGCTTGTACTGTTAATATGTAATTATGATTGTTCTGATATAATAACACTGTATGTCTGATTGAGTTGTATCAATGATGAGCATATTAGCTTAAATTGTCTATATGACTGAAAAGCATGTTTAATCCGTACCATTTGTAATTGTTTATAGTTGACCACATATCTATTCCAATAGCACAATTGATAAGATTATTCGTTCAATCTGTATTACTTCACATCCTTATTTATAGCACATGGATAGCTTGATAAAATTGGTATAATTTGGAACATGTATGTATGACATTTTGTATTCTGCACTAGGATTGGTTTAAACTGAGGAAGTTACTATTTTAGCTTGTTTCCTCTGCTTTAGCCTGTTTCCTCTGTTTCAGCCTGTTTCCTCTGTTTCAGCCTGTTTCCTCTGTTTCATACATTGTTCCTCAAAATTTTGCAAAACACTGATATGTATATGGAAGTACAAATTAAAAAAAATTGTTTGTTTGCCTCAAGAGTAACATGTGCATCGAAATAGGAAGTCAATAATAATGCTGCTTGTGAACCCATGCGATCGTATAGAGAATGGGTTAAAATCAAAGCAATTTTTAGTGGTGAAGGACACAAAGATGATGCCAAAATGTTAGCTTCCTTAAATTGATTTCTTGGTTAAATTGAATTATCATATGGTTTTAGGGGTGAAATGAACTTAATAAACCCGTTAAATTCCTTGGTTAAATTGAATTATCATATGGCTTTTGATGTGCTGCTCCATTAGGAGCTTGAATTCGAAAAGAGGGAATTGTTCATTTTCTCATGTATTTATTGCTTTAATTATGATTTTATGTGTATGCTACTGAAATATTAACTTGGTAGGGAAGTGGATTATCTTCAAGTTATGTACTCTCATTTTTCCGTTTTGATGGTTAGAAATATTATGGATTTTGCTTGTTAAATTGAATTATCATATGGTTTTAGGGTTGGAATAAGCTTAATAAAAGTGTTAAAATTTTTGTTTCTGGCTTTTGTTGTGTTGCCTAATTGTGGCACAATTGTTGTGCATGCACTGGTCTAATATACATTTGTTCAATTTATTTAAGAATCTTATGATATTTGTTTAGTGATCCTTAATATTAGGTACGATTACTGCATATGCATATTGATTTATGTGATTCATAATTTTTTTCTTTTATTATTTCTATAATAAATTATAAATTATGTTTATACATGTTTATAATTGAAGAGGAGGTATGAAACAAATGCAAGAGTCAGAAGAAATGTCAAGTTAACTCTTAATCAAGGATCTCGGGCTTTTGTCGCAAGCCGATATGCTATGGTAAGTTGGACACTTTTAATATTTATTATGAAGTTTATTTTTATTTTAAAATCTAATTTTTATTTTTGAAATCATATAGCGCAAGGATGATGAAGAACCAAATAGGATGGATTTCTTCAAGGTAGCTCATTATTTAAATGACAGAGGATGGACAACATCTGAGGCACAAGCAAAATATTTAAGACCTCGCAAAATTAAAGTATTAAATTGTAATTTTTTATCTAAGGATTATTTTATTTATGAATGACTTTTTTAAGAGAAAATGGTGGAGTTGAAATCAACTCCAGTTGAAGGAGCAAAGCCTAAGAATACCAATGATATAGTAGATGACGTACTTGGTACGAGACCAAGATACATTCCGAGGCTTGGATATGGGCCAAAGCCTAAGAAAACAAATTCAAGTGTAGATACAATCGAGTTAAAAAAGTATTTGAAGAATAAAGAAGATGAACTTAATGATTGTAAGTCAAATTTTGAATTTATTCAAACTCAAATGGAAGCTATGAGTTCTGCTTTGTTAGGTGTTGGAATTCAAGTGTCATCGCTTCAATTTTCAGGTAAATATAGTTAATCAAATAAAAAATATTATATAATATTAATTTTAGTAACGAATGTTGATTATTTTTTTGAATTAATCATTGATATCTGATCTATTTACCGTCTAATCAAGATCTGGTATTGCAGAGGCAAGGGCAATCTTCTCAACCTAGTTTACTCCATTCGCAAACGTTAGGATTCAAACCCCTGACCTTGCTTAAGAGATCTAGTGTCTCATCCCACTAGATCAAAGATACCACAAACACAGCATCAACAGAATCACAATTGACACAAGGTTTGGATTGAAATTCCTGCAACAAAATATTCTACTAGTCATATTATTATCATATTTTTTTATTTTCCGTAAACATTTAAACCTTTTTATATTTATAAAAATGAAATTATTATGTATTTAGTGAAATACTTATTTAAATCTTATTATTTTGAAATAAGTGAACTATTATATTTTTTATTTAGATTTGTATAAATAATTTTATTTTAATATATAATATCATTAAAAATGTGACAGTTTTTGGTTTTGCCACTATATTGGTGACATTATATATGGTGATGTTATGCATAATCATCATTCATAATATTATTAGGTAACGATATATTATGTTACTAAAAATGTGACTATCTCTTTAGTCACATATAAGTTGATTTTAATGTATTATTTGTGACGATATAAATTATCAGCAATGAAATTTTATTTAATTTAGTGATGTAACTAATTGTCTTAGAATATATAAATTATAAAGTGGCATTATGCATAAACGTCCTTCATAATATTATTAGTTAACATTTATATTATGTTATTAAAAATGTGACAATATCTCTTTCGGTACATATAGATTGATTTTAATGTATTATCTGTGATGATATAAATCATCAATAACAAAATTTTACATAATTACTGACAGAATTAATTGTCATTGAATATCAATTATATAGTGACGTATATAAATGTCATCCATGCTCCTATTAGTTGATGATATACTACGTCATTAACAATGTGACAATTTTCTTTTCATCATGTATATAATTAAATTATTGTGTTATTGGTGACGATATGATTTATTAATGACAAAAATGTACATCATTTGGTGACAAAAGTAATTGTCACTAAATGAAAATTAAACGATGGTGTTATCTATTAATGTCACTATATGTTTAACAATACATGACGATAACATATATATCCTCACTTTTGACATTTAGTGACACACCTAGGGTAACGATCGTCGTGACACCGAATGTTACGTCACAAAATACATCTAATGATGTAAATTGAAGTTTTAGTGACAATAATCTAGATGTCACTAATAAGAAAATTTGTTGTAGTGGAAAGGATTTTAATTTAAATTGAACAATTAATTGGGACCTTGAAAGGTTACCCTTTCATTGGAAATTTAAAATCAAGACGTAAGCAAACAAAAAGATAGATTAATTAACAAGGATCTCTTAAAATTCAATAATGATCGAGTGGTAAGAGAATTCTCATCATTCTCCTTCTCAATTGTACCAAAAATATTTACCATGTGAACGTGCATGCAACAGCAACGCCGTACTCCAAAATGACCAGTTCAAGTAATTTGATAGTTAAGACTCAGCAGTTAATACCTCTATTTGGATACCATAATCATAATTAATAATAAGATTTATATTTGAAAACCAGGTATGATTCCATATGTTATTAATGGAGCAGATGATTAACATTTAATTAATAATGTACACAAATCCCTTGAGATATGGAAATTCTACTTATCTCTAATAGTTTGAAAAATATCTTCATATCCCCTTGAGATTTATTTATGACAAATTTATTATTATCAATAATTTCTTATACTAATTATTTTATCATATTCAATTATTTTTAATTAAAATAATAAAATCTAGTAAATCTATACAACATTTCTCTCTCTGTTATCAGGTTCAGAAAGAGTAAAAATACTCGAGGAAGCTACAGCCCAAATAACTCAATTTAATGAAGTCCATTTATCAATGATAAACCGTATTAGGAGCTTAAAAGTTTTGGTACTCATTTAATTTAGCCCTTAATTTATGTTTTATAAATTAAATTAACAATTAAGTAAATACTTTTTAACCCAAAACCCCAAATACCTTAAATTTCACAATTTATTTTATAAATATAATTTTTAAACTCAAATTTTAAAAACTATTTTTTTTTAAACAAGATCCAACTATCCGATCTGACTATTAGAAAATGTAATCTTACAAAACAGAGATGTTTGTAACACCCCCAACCCTTATCCGACCCGGATACGAATCTGATATGTTACATTGACTTTTCAAATCATTGACTTTTAAAAAGTAGTAAAAAAACAATCTATATTTGTATCACAATGGTGGAACTCATAATAAAAAATAAATAGAGAAAATTCAAACTCAATTTGAAATTAAAAACTTCATAATTCACATAAAAACAATAGAGTATGTTTACAAAATTGATCCGAGCATATGCGATTTAAACATTTAATTACATGACAACAAAATTCAATGTGACAAAAGAACATACTGCTTAAATTGTTTATGATATGATCTTCGGTATAGACATGATGTTTTGACATGTCCTAGCTTTGTTCTTCCGACTTCTTTGAACCTACACGCTAAATCTTTGACCTAGTGAGGCATAAAATACATAAATAAAACATTGAAACATTTAATCTTATTCTTAACTTTTATAAAAATCATAGAATAAAGAAACCATAGTACATTTCATAAAACAAAAACAAACATTAGCATGTACTGTTCATTCATATCATTTCTTTTAATAGCCCATGGTATATTACTGAGAACACAAGGTATGTGAGTGCATTGAGGTTGTGTACTGGGTAGAATTGTACCGAAGTGACGCGTAGAATATGCACCAAAGTTCCACGTAGAAATGTTCCGAAGGACCATATAGAAATGTCCCGAAGGATCGCGTAGAAATGTCCCAAAGGACCACGTAAAAATGTCCTGAACGACCACGTAGAATTATCCCGAAGGACTGCGTAGAACCCTCGACTCTTGGCATGCTAATTATATCTTTAGCTTTCATATCACATACTTTTGGGCTTTACCAATTATACATTCCCATAGCTTATATCTCATATTCACATAATCACATAGATCAATAACACATAGTGTCAAATATAAACAATGCATGTACGCTTTGTAACAAAATCAAAACTGTACTTATATTCATGTAAACATGTAATCATATCATGTAATAAACTTTAAAAATATTGTTTTATTCAAAACATTGGAAATAGACTCATCGTATGTCTTCTTTCCATATAACCATATATTATAGTAATATGCACTCACCGTTTTGCCTCACTTAGTCAAAGCAACCCTTATCCCTCTTGGCTGATCTTATAACGTCTAATCGTCCGAAACTTGCCTTTGTTCAATATCTACACAAATAATATGATCAATATGAATATTGAAGTTCTTATTACTATTAATCAATCATCAATAACTTAAATTAAACGAAACACCTAATTTACAACTTCAATCTGAATAGTATCGGTACTCTAGGCCCAGTACCGATGCTTCCTCACTATGGTATCGATACTATACTTCAGTATCGATACCCAATCTACATTCTGGAATTCATCTCTAAAAATGGTACTGATACTTGTTCATTAGTATCGATACCATTGGTATCGATACCATTGGTATCGATGCTACTCCTTCGGTATCGATATTGTTCTACTGATTGATACCATAACACCTTATAGTATCGATATTTTTCTTCCAGTATCGATACTCAAACCCATATTTCACCTATTTTTGCTTTGAAGTATCGGTACTGTTCATCCAGTATTGATACCCTTACTCAGAATTTATCCATTTCATTTCAAAAATTTACCAAAACTCACCTAAATGTCTCACAATTTTAACTCCTTTCAGTCCTTTAACTCAACTACACTTATCAAAACCAACTTATATCACTTTAACATTCCTAAATATCCAAAATCTCACTAGAACACTTGAAACTAAAAATCATACCAATTAATCAACATATCCCAAATCCTTTTCCAATACCTTAAACTTCTTACTATAGCTTATGAGAAGTCAAATATAGCTTCAAAATCCATTTACTAACCATTTCTCATCAATTCTCTCAAAAACCCTCTTTACTAAATTATCAATAACTTATCTACCTTTTAGTTTCTACTTCTCTTTCAATTCAATGGTGTACGAGACTTCCCCCCCCCCCCCGTATAAAGCTTCGTAGGGAGCCATCTTAATGCTCACCTGGTAGCTGTTGTTGTAAGCAAATTCTACAAGAGACAAATATTTCTCCCAAGATCCTTTGAACTCGATAACACATGCCCTTAACATATATTCCAGGATTTGGATTGTCCTCGCAAATTGTCCATCTGTCTGAGGGTGAAAAGTTGTACTAAAGTTTAATCAAGTCCCTAAAGTTCCATGTAAAGTCTTCCAAAATCTTGAAGTGAATCGTGGATCTCAGTCGGATACTATTGAAACACGCACACCATGAAGTCGAACAATTTCTTTGATGTACAATTCACCTTACTTGTCCATAGAGAATTCAACTAACTTAGTTGATCGGTCGACTATAACCCAAATTGAGTCTCTTTTGTTCGGAGTCAAATGCAACCATGATACGAAATGCATAGTAACATTCTCTCATTTCCACTGAGGAATAGAGATTGGTTGGAACAATCCTGAAGGAACCTAACACTAAGCTTTTACTTGCTGACACGTCAAACACTTGGACACAAATTCTGTGATATTTTTTTTCATTCCTGACCACTAATAACGATTTTTAAGATCCATATACATCTTATTTCCTCCTGGGTGCATAGTCAATGGACTATAATGAGCTTCTGACAACAAGTCATTCTTCAAATCCTCATTATCTAGAATAACAAGCCTCCCACGATAATACAAATTACCATCGAGCTTAACTTCAAAATCCTTTTTCCCATCATTTTTCACTTGCTCCATTCTTTTCAAATACTTCTCATCTTTACCTTGTAATTCTTTAATTCGTTCAAATAACATCGGCTTAAGCTTTAACTCCGCAAGTAATGTATCATCTCCACTTAATGACAATCTTGCATCTAAGGCTCGCAAAGCTGAAAACGTCTTCCGACTCAGTGCATCAACTACCACATTTGTTTTTCCGGGGTGAAAATCAATTACTACATCGTAATCCTTAAAAAGTTCAATCAATCTTCACTGTCTCAAGTTAAGCTCTTTTTGAGTCATCAGATACTTCAAACTCTTGTGATATGTGTAGAGGTAACAACATTCACCATATAAGTAGTGGCGTCATATCTTCAGAGCGAACACTACTACAACCAACTCCAAATCATGTGTCGGATAGTTCTTCTCGCGTGGTTTCAATTACCTCGATGCACATGCCACCACTTTACCTTCTTGTATTAATACACATCCCAAGCCATTATGGGATGCGTCATTGTACACCACATAATCCTTGCCGGATTCTGGTTGGACTAATACCGGAGATTCTGTCAAAATTCTCTTCAACGCTTCAAAACTCTTTTGACATTCAGGTGTCTAAGAAAAAGATACATCTTTCCTTAACAATTTGGTCAGAGGAAAAGATATCATCAAAAATTTCTTGACAAACCTTCGATAATAACCTGCAAGACCTAGGAAACTCTAAACTTCTGACAGAATCTTTGGAATTTCCCAATCTAATATAGCTTTTATCTTCTGAGGATCTACCCGAATCTCTCTGTCGATACCACATATCCAAGGAATGCCACTTCAGTTAACCAAAACTCACACTTAGATAATTTAACATAAAGGTTCTTGTCTCGAAATGTTTGGAGAATCACTCTAAGATGTGTATCATGATCTTCATTGAACTTAAAATACACCAAGATATCGTCAATAAAAGCAACCATAAACTGATCATGATAAGGTTGAAACACTCTATTCATAAGATTCATAAACGCAACAGATGTATTAGTTAACCCAAACGGCATAACTACAAATTCATAATGATCATATCTAGTCCTAAAAGTCGACTTTGGAATATCCCTTTCTTGAATCTTCAATTGATGATAACCCGAACGCAAATCAACCTTGGAGAACACCGAAGCTCCCTTAAGTTGATCAAACAAATCGTCAATTCTATGGAGAGTATATTTGTTCTTTATTTTCACCATGTTGAGTTGTCGATAATCAATACAGAGATGCATCAAACCATCTTTCTTCTTTATAAATAACACCGTAGCACCCCAAGGTGACACACTAGGTCTGATGAATCCTTTATCCAATAACTCTTACAACTGAATCCTTAACTCACTCAATTCCTTCGGGGCCATTTGATAAGGAACTATAGAAATCGATGTCGTTCCGGGCATTACCTTAATTTGAAACTCGACCTCTCGATCCGGAGGTAATCCCAGCAGTTCAGCGGAAAAATATCTAGAAATTCTCTGACCATCGTAATATCCTTTAGTCCTCTCTCCTTGACTCTAGTGTCAATCACATTGGCAATGAAAGATGGACATCCTTGTAACAATAACTTCTTAGCCGACATCACCAATATAACATTAGCTAATGGATTCAATCTTTCACTGATCACAATCACTTCTAATCCATTGGGACTTATCAAAGTTACTCTCTTCAATCTTCAGTCGACATTGGCATGATAATAATACAACCAATACATTCCCAAGATAACCTCAAACTTGTCAAAGGGTAATTCCATCAGATTAGCAAGGAATTCAATTCCTTGAATCCTTATGGGACACCCTCAACACAACTGATTCACCCGAGCACTATGCCCTAATGGGTTAGTCACTATCACATCGTTACTTATAGCTTCTAATTGGATTTTCAATTCTTTCACTGATTTGCTACTAATATATGAATAAGTTGATCCCGAATCAATCAAAACCAAAACAAATTTATCAAATAACTGAAAAGTACCTTCAATGATCTCCATATTATCATGATATTCATTAGTAGACCCGACCTGTTGAACGCATTTCATGTTGAGTGGACGACTCAGACACATTTCTTCCTCTACCTCTCTGATGTACCATAGCATATCATTTGGTTTGTACAGGCTCTCCAGTCATGAATGGATAATCCCGGTTAAAATGTCCAGTGTCCCCACATCTGAAACATGCTCCGGAGACCACTCGACATACTCTGGTTTGATTCTTTCCACAATGTTGATACTGTCTCGATTGACCTTGATTTGATCTTCCAGCTCCAGACCCTGCTGATTGAGTCTGTTTTACTCTCATCTGATTTGATCCTCTAGAAGAGGATGTAGCTAACTCGAATCTAATCTGAGATCGAAAACTGAAATTGCTGCCCCTCTTTGATGGTTCTAAGCTCGATAAAGCACCAGCTCTCTTAGTCATCTGAGCTTTTTGTTCTCAAAACCTCTCACTCTGAGTTTTGTCTAGAGCTTTAGCACGATTAACCACTTCTTGAAATAAGTATAAATTCAAAACTATTAACACTTCTTTTAAGATGGGGTGCAAGCCTTCCACAAACCAATCACATGCATCATTTTCAGTCGGAACTAGTTCGGCAACAAATCTACTTAGTTTATTAAACTCGCACTCGTTCTCATACACGGTGTGATTCCCTTGCTTTAAACTCATAAATTCTTACCTCATTTTCCTAATAAACTGATCACCAATATACTTGTTCTTGAACTCTTCTAAAAACAATGACCACGTCACTTGGTTACTTGACATTCTCATGGTTACATTAGTCCACCATACCCGAGCTTGCCCTTGTAGCAACAAGACTACTCCATCTAACTTCTCCACTTTCGAAGAGTGGAGACCCTCCAACATGATCTTTACGTCATTAAGCCAAAGGTCCGCAGCAATAGGACCTTCCTCAGCTTCACCCCTAAACTCGAGTGCTCCTAACCCTTTCAACTCTTTTGCTACGTTCGTCCTAGGAGTTGAGGGAGCAGGTGGTTGGAAATGCGTCAGAATATCGTACAACGTCTTAAAAAACACTCCCTGATCTTGTACAAGCACTCTCAGAGGCGTCTGTTCTTCACCTTGCCTAGCCAATGAAGGTGAATTACTACTACCCTCAAGTCCTTCATATCCCGCTTCACTTCGGAAGCCCTCGTAGTTAGACATCTAATAAGATACAACCATTTAACTCTATTAGCAATCACAACATATTCATAACACTATCATACCAGAAATTTTTCACTTTTTGTTGGCATGTATACTTTTTAAAACACACTTGACTTCAGTTTAAGCCTATAATCGGCTAAACCATAGCTTTGATACCATTAAATGTAACACCCCAACCCGTATTCGACCCGGATACGAATCCGATGTGTCACATTAACTTTTCAAATCATTGACTTTTAAAAAGTAGTAAAAAATTTAATCTCTATTTATATCACAATGGTGGAACTCTTAATAAAAAATAAATAGAGAAAATTCAAACTCAATTTGAAATTAAAAACTTAATAATTTACATACATACAATAAAGTATGTTTACAAAAATGATTAGAGCATATGCGATTTAAACATTTAATTACATGCCAAAAAAATTCAATGTAACAAAAGAACATACTGCTTAAATTGTTCCTGATCTGATCTTTGGTAGAGATATGATGTCTTGACTTGTCCTAACTTTGTTCTTCCGACTTCTTTGAACCTACGTGTGAAACTCCCACACACTAAATCTTTGACTTAGTGAGACATAAAATACATAAATAAAACATTAAAACATTTAATCTTATTCTTAACTTTTATAAAAATCATATAATAAAGACACCATAGTAAATTTTATAAAACAAAAACACACATTATCATGAATTGTTCATTCATATCATTTCTTTTAATAGCCTATGGTATATTACTGAGAACTCAAGGTATGTGAGTGCATTGAGGTTGTGCACTGGGTTACAGTCGAAACTTCCACATAGAATTGCACCGAAGTACCACGTAGAATATGCACCGAAGTGCCACGTAGAAATGTCCCAACGGACCGCGTAGAAATGTCCCGAAGGACCACGTAGAATTGTCCCGAATGACCGCATAGAACCCTCGACTCTTGGCATATCTTTAGCTCTCATATCACATACTTTTGGGCTTTACCAATTATACATTTCATAGCTTATATCTCATATTCACATAATCACATAGATCAATAACACATAGTGTGAAATATAAACAGTGCATGTACGCATAGTAACAAAATCAAAACTATACTTATATTTATGTAAACATGTAATCATATCATGTAATAAACTTTAAAAATATTGTTCTATTCAAAACATTGGAAATAGACTCATCGCAAGTCTTCTTTCCATATAACCATATATTATAGTAATATGCACTCACCTTTTTGCCTCACTTAGTCAAAGTAACCCTTATCCCTCTTCGCCAATCTTATAATGTCTAATCATCTGGAATTTTCCTTCGTTCAATATCTACACAAATAATACGATCAATATGAATATCAGAGTTATTATTACTATTAATCAATCATCAATAATTTAAGCTAAATGAAACACCTACTTCATAATTTCAATATGAATAGTATTGGTACTCTAGGCCTAGTACTGATACTTCCTCATTATGGTATCGATACTATACTTCAATATCGATACCCAATCTATATTATGGAATTGGTCTCTAAAAATGGTACCGGTACTTGTCCATTAGTATCGATAACCTTGGTATCGATGCTACTCCTTCTGTGTCGACATTGTTCTATTAATTCATACCATTTCACCTTATAGTATCGATACTGTTCTTCTAGTATCAATACACAAACTCATATTTCACCTATTTTTCTTTGAAGTATCGGTATTGTTAATCCAATACTGATACCCTTGCCCAGAATTTACCCTTTTCATTTAAAAAATTTACCAAAACTCACCAAAATCTCCCACACTTTTAACTCCTTTCAGGCCTTTAACTCAACTACACTTACCAAAACCAACTTATATCACTTTAACATTCCTAAATATCCAAAATCTCACAAGAAAACTTGAAACTAAAAATCATACCAATTAATCATCATATTTCAAATCCTTTTCCAACACCTTAAACTTGTTACTCTAGCATATGTTAGGTCAAATATAGCTTCAAAATCTATTTACTAACCATTTCTCATCAATTCTCTCAAAAACCCTCTTTACTCAATTATCAATAACTTATCTACCCTTTAGTTTCTACTTCTCTTTAATCTTTCTCAAGCTTCCTTAATACCCCAAGACTCAAAACCAAATCAAAATTACAAGAATTAACTAAGTTAAGACGTCCTTACCTTAGCTATAAAGAAACTGTGGAGAGAAGGAAGAGAGGATATAGAGAATTCTAGATTTTCTTTTCTTCTTTCATCACGTGTATATAATACACCACTAAGGAATTTTAAATTCATTTATTGTCTAAAAACCATTATGCCCTTCCATCTTTCAATCTTTTCTAATCAAACCTACACCAATAATTTTCAATTAAATCCCTGAACTTTTCAATTTATCTAATTTAATCACAAAGTTTTAAAATCTTACACTTTAGTCACTTGCCCGGTGTTTGGGATGTTACAATGTTAGTATCGACTATCGTAAATGATAAAAATAAATAAAGAAAATGATGCAATTATTGTGTTGCAGTAAAATCTACTGTCTTAGTAGCAATTTGCTCAGATTAGTATAATCATGATAATAGATGTTGCCTTTTTAAGATTAACACAATCTTTCATACACCGTACAATTGAAGTGGGAAGTGAAACTCAATTAGTGTTGCTCCTTTTAAACTCAAGACTAAAGGGAGGTAAAATAGAATAGTCATACTTTTTTCCCTAACAAATATGGGAAATGGTTATCTCTTATATGAATAGTAGACGGGTAGAATTCTCGAATGATAACTACTCACTGTATCTACTCTCTAAATATGATTATACCTTATAATTTTATTGTATTTAGAAATTTACTTTTTTTTAATTAAAAAGAAAAATATAAACAATATATATATATATAGTTGTCTTTGTATTTAAATAGAAAGGGTGTTATGTGTTCATCAGTAAATTTAAAGAGAGAAATGAACATTTTTCAAGTGAAATATTTATTTAACTTAAAGAGTTTATGTATTTTTCCTGATAATAATTTTTTTTGGTACGGAAGGAGACTAATTAAGAAGCCAGGGTTTAAGACTACCGTCTACCTAATCAAATGGTGTATGTTGTTGTTTAATGCCACATTTATTTGAGAGAACAGATGAAAAGAACTTTGGCTGTAATCTGTCATGGTTGTATTCAATGATTCTGATAGATGAGCTAAATCAACATGTGCAAGTCAATGCCATTTATGTTTTACTCGAAACTTCTATATTAGGTATCTATGTTATTTTTAACTGCAAATTTATACTCTTCATATTTTTAGGTAGATTAAAGGTTGATATTTTAATAATTATTTTATTTTATTAGTATTTTAATTCTCAACATTTTAATTTAAAATAACTAATATTTAGATGAAAATATTTAATTTAACTAATGATTAACTGTAAATATAAAAAAGTTGTATGTTGGCATGGTGGCTAGGCATTGCATCTTCTTCCGCACCAGACCCGGCCAAATCTGGGTTTCTTTAATTTAAAAGTCGTGCAAGCGGAATTGTGCCATACTGGCAATTTCAAACAAAAAAGAACATCGAAAGGATCAACTTGAATGGGGGGGGGGGGGGAACTGAACCCTTGTGAAGTAAGCAAAGCATGCATTGATGAAACTAATTATTCAGTTTAAATAAATAGGCTAGCGGGTGCAACAACTACTAGGGCCTGAGTTGATCCCTAGACTAAGTTTTCCCTGGAAATGACACCATTTCTATAGCCAACCAAACCCTATAAAAACCCCTCCCCTCACATTTGTATCACCCAAATCAAAGGCGCGGTTGAATTCTGTCTGCCAATTAGCTACAGATGGAGTCCATCGCCCTTTTCCTTTTCATTTCTTGTGCATTATTTTCCTTTAGCAGTGGGGAGATTCACCAACATCAATTTGTGGTATGTGATTGATTGTTTTGTTCCATTCTGGTGAAAAGAGTTTGTTTTAATTTAATTAGTTAACTCAATTATGAATGAAACAGATCCAAGCAACACCAGTGAAGAGGTTGTGCAACACTCACAACAGCATCACTGTTAATGGCATGTTTCCTGGACCTACCCTTGAGGTCAGGAATGGTGATTCCCTTCAAGTTAAAGTTGTCAACAAAGCTCGATACAATATCACCGTTCACTGGTAATTCAATAATTTTATTTTCATGCATGCATGCATGAAATCAGCTTTCCATCATAAACATGTATAGTTTTCAAAACATGTATGCTTTTTGATAATCTGCTGGTATATAACATTGATTTACCATAACCATGAGTTTGATGTACAGGCATGGTGTTCGACAAATGAGAAGCGGATGGGCGGATGGACCAGAATTTGTGACTCAGTGCCCGATTAGACCAGGAGGAAGCTACACCTACAGGTTCACAATTCAAGGACAAGAAGGAACATTGTGGTGGCACGCTCACAGCTCATGGCTTCGAGCCACTGTTTATGGAGCTCTTATCGTCCGTCCCAGACTGGGCGAGTCCTACCCTTTCCCTAAACCAAACCGCGAAACTCCAATTTTACTCGGTAATTATATGATTTTTTTAACATGTGATCATTTTAATGGTAATTAATTATGAGGGTATGCCTAGAATAAAACTCAATTGTTGATTATGACTACAAGGTGAATGGTGGGATGCAAACCCCGTTGATGTTATGATGGAAGCGACGAGGACAGGAGGTGCTCCAAATATATCCGATGCTTACACTATCAATGCTCAACCTGGTGATTTATACAAATGTTCCTCCAAAGGTATAACAATAAGAACTTTCAATGATTTGATTTTGCCAGGAGATTGATATGCCTGAAATTTTTACTTCTTTTATAGACACCACAATCGTTCCCATAGACTCCGGCGAGACCAACCTCCTTAGAGTCATCAATGCTGCCCTGAATCAGCCGCTTTTCTTCGCAGTGGCCAACCATAAGCTCACCGTTGTTGGTGCTGACGCCTCCTATACCAAACCCTTCACCACTTCGGTACTCATGCTAGGTCCCGGACAAACCACCGATGTTCTCATCAAAGCCGATCAGCTACCAGCTAGATACTATATGGCGGCCCGAGCCTACCAAAGTGCCCAAAACGTACCCTTCGACAACACTACCACCACTGCCATTCTTGAATACAAGTCTAGCAAAAAGGGCAATGCACTCAAACCAATTATGCCTTCTCTGCCGGCCTACAATGATACCAACACTGTTACAGCCTTCACCCGAAGCTTTAGAAGTCCCCGAAAGGTCAATGTACCGACCGATATCGACGAGAGCCTTTTCTTCACCGTCGGTCTGGGACTCAATAGCTGCCCTCCAAATTTTCACAAAAGTCGTTGTCAAGGACCCAACGGTACACGTTTTACTGCTAGCATGAACAACGTCTCATTCGTGCTCCCAAAGAACTTTTCTCTTTTACAAGCTCACAAACAGGGGATTCCAGGAGTATTCACCACGGATTTCCCGGCAAGCCCGCCAGTGAAATTCGATTATACCGGCAACGTCAGCCAGTCTCTCTACCAAACTATCACAGGAACTAAATTGTACAAATTAAAGTTCGGTTCAAGGGTACAAGTTGTGGTTCAAGGCACGAGCATTGTAGCACCCGAGAACCATCCGATTCATCTTCACGGATACGATTTCTACATCATTGCAGAAGGTTTCGGAAACTTCAACCCCAAGAAAGATACATCCAAGTTCAATCTTGTCGATCCACCTCTAAGGAATACGGTTTCGGTTCCGGTGAAAGGATGGGCAGTCATTAGATTTGTGGCAGATAACCCAGGTAAAAATACAAGTTGTCTCGATGAATCCCTTTCTTTGATGTTTGAAATTGATCTCTTTTTTGGAACACAGGAGTGTGGATAATGCACTGTCACTTGGACGTCCACATCAATTGGGGTTTGGCTATGGCTTTCGTGGTTGAGAATGGAGTAGGAGAATTACAGAGCCTGCCACCACCACCGCCGGATTTCCCTGTTTGTTAGGATTCATCACATTGAAATTCATAAGCCCAAAGAGAAGAAGGGGAATTGGACTTAGTTCATACCCGTGAATATTGTTTCCTTTGGATTAAATAAAGCGGGTACCGTATGATTGTTTTCCTTTTCCCAAGCCTAAAGTGCAAAATAAATGTGTTTTCACATTCTATGATCAAATATCATGATTTTGTAACTTGTCCGCTTATCGACTTGAGGAGCAGGATGCCCTCTATCCAATTTGCTTTCTCTCTTTCTGCCCTTTAAGAAATTTACAGTTCAATTTTTTCAAATAATAAAAAAAAAATCATGCTTTGTAAAGGCCTTTTCTTCTTTATTTTCTTTTCGTTTTTTGTCATGTTCGAAAATAAATCAATAATAAGGGTAAACTATATCAATGATCATTTAATTATTACTTAATTTCATTTGATCACAAATATTTTAATTTTATCAATCAGATCATCTAATTATTTAATTGTTGTCAATCAAACTATCGGTCGTTAACATTTAACGAAAGATTTGATGCGAGAGTTAAAATAATTAATGTAATTACTCATTTAATCCTCATTGCTTATGCATTCTATCAATTATCCATACTAAAAAATATACTCATGACTATGTTTCATATTCATAAACCACACTAGGTCATTAAAATGATACATTTTATTCATTATGGAGCTATGATTTCATATCTATAAATACAAATGTCTTGAATATATTTTAAGGAGCATGCTCAACATATCAATTATCAACATACTATCTTAAGGAGTATCGATTTTTTATATATCAAAGCATGCAAGTTAAACATATATATTTCTACATTTACCCAGGATAGAGGTAAATATATTTTGAATGTCAGAAACAAATTTAGTTTACCAAATAAATTTAAGATTAATTTATTTAGATCAATTTTAATGTGTTGCCAATGTAAACTAATATATTCATGTCTCTACTTAAAAGTTTATATGTTCTGAATATAGCCAGATCCCATGAACCCAACCCTCTTGAGGATTTGGTCAGCTCACATTATATATCCCAAATTGTCCAAATAAACCACCCACCTTCTGTTTTTCTTCCTTCATTGCATACAAGTTAGACCCTACTCGATTCATTTCCTTGACCAGGTATTTCGAGTATAGATTCATTTCCCAATTTGTCAACTCGGCTATTAACTTTTAATTTTATTATAATTAGCTAGATGGTTAGGAAATTGTGAGAAAATAATTAATTTCAAGCTTGTGATTAACTTATTCATTTTTAAATTTTAAACTTTGTTCCCCCCATTACTTTTGTATTTAATATTCAATAAAAAAGCTTAATCATTACATATAATGTAATAATTAGTGTACTAGAGATTAATGAATGAAAAGATAATATATTCATCTTAACCTATATGTTTTATTGTTTTGAGCTTTTGATTTCAGTCTCGAAATTATCTACATTAGTTTATTCAATATCTAATCTGGTAATTCATGTTCTTGGACTTATAATGAAAAGGAAAAAGAAAGTTCCATTCATTAACATATCAAGCGATTTCAATTATAAAAAGAGTGTTATTATCTCTAAAAGTTTAGGTTTCAAATAGTTATGTATGTAGGAATGATGATATTATTAATGATAATTTTTTTAATTAAATATTATCTTATAATTACATTGGATATTATTAGGAAGACGTATTAATGATATTTTTTTGCCTTGGGTGTAGCAGAAAGTGAAAAGGACTGGAACATTTCAATCTAGGAAAAGGCCCAAGTTGGCGGAAATTGTTTGAAAAATGAAATGGAAGAAAAGGACGAAAGAAATGAGTTACTGAACCCAAGGCCAAGGGAATCATTTCCATTTCAAAAATGAAATGGAAGAAGAAAAGGATAAAAGAATCGAGAAAATCGCCTCAGTGACAAAAAATGTCTTATAATATACGATTTTAACCAACTTTTTCCGGATTTGCCAAAATGACCAACAAAATCGCAATGCGATCGCTAATTCGCAACGCGATCTCCATTATCGCTAATTCGCAACGCGATCTCCATTTTCGCAAATTCGCGTTGCATTTCGCGTTGCGATAATTGGAAATCGCATTGCGATGGTCTACAGTGTCGTTGCGATTTTCCCAATTCGCAATGCGAATAAGTAAATCGCAACGCGAATTGGGAAAATCGCAATGCGATACTGACTATCGCAATGCGATATACAAAATCGCAACGAGATACTGACTTTCGCAACGCGATTTTGACTTTCGCAACGCGATTTACATAGCGTCATTCGTATTAACGCGTTTTTTTTCTTTCAAATTCCAAACACGAATTTTTTCTTAATAAATCGGAAACTGAACCGTCCACAGTAATTGCAACTCATAACCTCAAACCCAAAATCACAACACTCAGTCCCATATCCATCTCTCACTCTCTACGGCGAAATCCGTCCCCATCTCCGAAGATTTCCGTCCCCATCGCCGGCGAAATCCCTCACAACCATTCACAGTAAAAAATCCCTCACAATCATTCAGAAATAGAAAATCAACCTCCGAGGGTTAGTTTTTTTTTTATTTTTATTTTGAATTTTTTGCATTATTTTAGGTTTTTCATATTGAGATTGATGATAAGTTTACTGGTAATTTCAATAATAGATTAACCATTGCACTTAGATTTCTTATTAAATTCATTCGATTGCTGCCAATACTGCTAAACTGTTTAGCCTGTGAAGTTAGTATTTATCTTTGTTTTGTCTTTTGGTTGAAGTAATGCAGAAGAAGAATAGTTTCGAGAATGAAAATCGCAACGCGGAAATAACTATCGCAACGAGAGAATCGCAACGCGAAATAAAAATCGCACGCAAAACCAAAATCGCATTGCGATTTTCATTTCGCGTTGCGATTTTCATTTCGCGTTGCGATTTTCATTTCGCGTTGGGATTTTCATTTCGCGTTGCGATTCTCTCGTCGCGATAGTCATTTCGCGTTGCGATTCTCTCGTTGCGATAGTCATTTCTGCGTTGCGATTCTCATTATCTCGTTGCGATTTTCATTTCAACCAAAAGACAAAACAGTCTTGCAAATTTTAGTTTCAAGAATAAACTACTATTTATGTTTATTGTTTTTGGTATATCTTGACAGTGTAGTTTTTGGTATATCTAACTTGGTATGTTTATTGTTTTTGTAGAAATTTTTTTCGGCTTCATTGACATTAAGGAATAAAGTTAGCCTAGCCACTACAATTGCTTCGAAGCTTTCACCTGCACAAAGAAAATTGTTTGAAGAAACCTGCTTCGGGCCATGGCTGAGAGTACAACATCCGGGTGGAGATGCTAATTTGACCCATTTGTGGCTTCAGACCATGACTAGCGATCTACCTGACAGTATACAACGTGGTGAGGAAGAGATATGGTTTCATTTTCCACCGGCGTATACTTGTTTTGGGCGGAAGGAGTTCTGCTTAATCACTGGTCTACGATTCAGACACGATGAAGTAGGCCGGTATACTCGTCATATCACCCGCCCATCATGGTTATCCAGGGTTTTTCCTGATGAGTCAATAGAGAAGCCGAACTTACACGTCGACGACATGAAGAAATTGTTTAATAAGAAAGATGGTTTTACTCGGATGAATGACGTCGATGTTGTCCGAGTATGCCTTCTACTACTTTTGTATGCCGGCTTTTTAGGCAGAGAGGCCAGACAACCTATTCCTCAGGAGCTAATATTATTGGTAGAGGACCTAAATGCATGGAATCTGTTTCCGTGGGGTTCGTATATATGGAAAGCTACCTGGACTAAGTTGTCGTCTGCCTTTGATGACCGCAAAAGTTTGCGGGGCGATGGGTCGAAATACACTTTGTCAGGCTTTGTTTGGGCCTTTAAGGTAAGAATTTCTATATAATGTTTTCAAAATTATAATTAATTATTTAACAATTACTAATGTTTGTTATTATATTGTTTGTAGATTTGGATATTCGAGGCCTTTCCCGCCATGAAGACATATGCAATAAAAACTTCAAATGATATTCCCAGGGCTATTTCCTGGAAGAGGAAACGTCTGTTGGATTGGGAAGACTTAATACCATATGCGACAATAAATAATGTAAGTTAACACAAATACTATCATATATAAACAAGTTATTAATAGTAGACGTTTAACTTTGTTTGAGTTTTTATATTTTTAGGAGGCTAACATTCCATTAATTAGACTGACACCCACGTAGGCTGAGCTTGCCACTGATTGGTGGCAACCTAGTCAGCGTTTTCTTGTTGGCACGAATGATGAGCAGTCTCCACTTCCTCCACTTCGAGAGCCATCACCTCACCCAGAGCCATCACCTGATCGACCCGACTATACACCTCTATAACGAGAGCCATCACCTATCCCGTCACATCATCGAGCCTCTTCTCCACCATCACCTCATGATAGGCGACCGACAAAGATGCCACGACTTCTATCTCCCTGTTCTCCACCTCCAGGGGATGAGTCAAGGGAGTTATGTGATGAGGTCAATGCCTTGCGTGAGGAGATCGGTACTCTACTCGATAACGATGGTGCATGGCGTGTGGAGGTGTCTACTTTACGTGGTGAGGTTGCCGCTCTACGTGAGATGGTAGTATCGTTGCAGAATGAGGTTCATACTCTACGCAACGAGGTAAGTTTAAGATTTTCCATATTTAACTTGATGATAAATTTACTCGTAATTTCACTTAAATTAACCATTTCACTTAGATTGCATAGTAAATTTATTCGGTTGTTGCCAATACTGCTAAACTGTTTATTAACACTGTGAAGTTAGTATTTGTCTTTTTGTTTTGTCTTTTGGTTGAAGTAAATTTATTCGGTTGCTGCCAATTCTGCTAAACTGTGTATTCTTTAACACTGTGAAGTTAGTATTTGTCTTTGTTTTGTCTTTTGGTTGAAAGTTTGAAATATATTTGTCTTTGTTTTCACTGTTTAAATATCATGTCTGTTTATTTACTGATATTTGTACTTAATTATTTAGCGGACCGATAAGGTGGATGCTTTACGTCGGGTTTTTCTTGCACGACAGAGTTCACGCATCAGACGGCGTGCACGTGCTATTAAGTCTCCGTATACCCCAATAGTGCGAAGACACCGCAAGAAGAAGCCTGACTCTCCTGTCATCCCTCAAGAGTCCACTCCTATCGTTGAAGAGGCCCCTATCATTCCTCGAGAGTCCCCTCCCACCGTTCAAGAGGCCACTGTCATCCCTCAAGAGTCCACTCCTATCGTTGAAGAGGCCCCTATCATTTCTCGAGAGTCCTCTCCCACCGTTCAAGAGGCCACTGTCATCGTTGAAGAGGTCCCTCCCACCATTCAAGAGCCCGATTCACATGGCGTCATATGTAGGATTCTTGAGAAACCCTCTGACGTGCCGGACATGATGGATTCAAGTTGGCTCTCGTATGAGTTACCGGCCAGTACCATACCGGTATCTGAAGTGGAGAGGAAACAACTACCGGACACAATTCTGGATAACACCCTTTGGGCTAAGACCGCAGTTGATTTTTATCTACATGAGCGAAGCCAGGGGTGTTTCACTGACATATGCAGGCTCAATGATGATATCTATTTGTTGCTTGATTGGTCTTGGTGGGGCGTATTATTAGGGGTCGAAGAGAATGGCTATTTCGATGGAGGGGTAAGTCTTATATTTTTCTTATATTTTAATTTGATTATTTTTTTGTAAATTTATGTAAGTTACTAATATATGTCTTTTTTTGTAAAACAGCATATCGATGCGTGGGTGTCACGTCTTCTAATAATTAGGAAACTTAAGGAAAATAAAAGAAATACACGATATACAATTATGCCGACGTCTTTTAACGCCGTTCACTTGAAGAATCAATGAGATGAATCATTTGCGTTGGGCAATGGACAAGCTAAACTTTATCCTGCATGGTGGGAGGTCGATAAGGTTAGTGTTTATTTTAGATTAAGTTTAAAGGTATTCATAAATAAGTGCGCAAATGAATGAATTATTACTTATGATTGCAGGTGTTTATCCCTGTTTTGGAACGTAACCATTGGCTTCTCGTCGAGCTTCATATCCCATCCCTTAAGGCAATAGTATATGATAGCATGATAAATTACATATCATTGGCTGATTTAAGAGATATTATTAAGGGATGGAGCTCTTATTTGGCTAAATTCTTGGATGCGATAAATTATTGGACTCGTTCTGGAAACAAGAAGCCAAAGAAGCTCAATATTACAGTTAGCAGAGACGAGACCGCACCACAACAAACGAAAGAACCCAGAGGGGATTGTGGTCCTCTCGTATGCTTGGCGTTGGACCGTTTGATCACAGGAAGTATAAAGTATCTACCTCCCACCGATATAGATAGAGCTGCAGTAGGCTTGTGGTTTCGACATTATATGGCTAGATCGATATATACGAGACGCTGCCTACCTGCATCCGCGTTATAAAAATGTCCATAAACAATTGGTATGTTTATAGGCTTGTGGTTTGAAAATGTTTGGTTAAGTACCTAGAATTCAATAATTTGCTGTTTGTAGGTTTTAGATGTGTAGAAAGTGTTGTTTGAGCAAATGTTTGGTTTATGCAGGTTAATCTCATAAGTGAGCTGCGTGAAAATGATGTATGGCTGCAAATGTTGATTCAATAGTAGAAGTGTTATTTTCTCTAATAATTATTGCTTATTTTTTGATTGTTTAATTGATTTGTAAAAGGTGATTTGTAAAAGTTGATTTGTTTAATTGATGTTAACATAATTCTTATTTGTGCTTGTTTAATTGATTGAAATGTAATGGTTGATTTTGTTGATTTCAATCTGCATTATGTTGAAGGCAAAAAGTACTATCGCAATACGAAATGAAAATCGTAACGAGAGAATCGCAACGAGAGAATCGCAATGCGAAATAATTTCGCATTGCGATTCCCTCGTTGCGATTTTCATTTCGCATTGCGAAATTAGCGTTGCGATTTTCATTTCGCATTGCGATTCTCTCGTTGCGATTTTCATTTCGCATTGCGATAGTAATTTCCGCGTTGCGATAGACATTAAGATGATTGCCTATTAAGTAATAACAACTGAACAGATCATAGCAATTTTCAAACTCAAGTTACTAATACATGCCTAACTGAAAATGTTAAAAGTTCACACATAAAATCTACATAATACAACGTTTGCATTTAAAAATCACCTAAGTTAACAGTCCCAAAAGGTGAAGCCAGTTGTGATTGGGATTTTAAAGATGATTGCGATTTTGATTACCTTTTTCTTGACACCATATGAGCTTTGGATTTTGATGATGATCCATATTTTGGTAGAGGAAAAGATGATTGTGATGGCTCTGGTGATCCACATGTCAACCTTGTATGACCACTTTCCTTGCACCGACTACATGTCGATCTCTTCTTCTCTTCACCCTTAGACGGTATACGATCGTGGCTTTTTGGTCGGCCAGGTAGCCTTCTGTCCATGGCTGGTGGCAAAACTGTTTGTAAGTCATCTGGTATGTCCTACTCAAAAGGATGTGGAATAGGGTAGACAATCTCGGCATAAGTCTGTCGATATACTTCTGTAGTGTAGTAATCCATAGCGTATGTGTTTGAATCATCTTGGTTTAGATGAAGAGCAAATTTTATAACATGGCCACACAGATAACCAGATGTTTGCCATTTCATACAACTACACGTCCTTGCATTTAGATCGACAAGCCCATTTAAGTTATTATCCAGTACTTCAAACAAAGTGTTTGAACATGGTTCAACTCTCCATGACGTTGACTTCACAACACGTTTCGTTATCTTTTTTTCAGTCCATGGTGTAACACGATGTTCCAATGTTCCTGTAAATTTAAATAAATAATACTTAGTAAAATATATGATAAGTTACGAATTCAAAGAAATAATACCTGCATTGTTTCTTTTCTTGTAGTACCACTGTTGAATAGAGAGGCTCGAAAAAACTCCATTAACATAGTAATGGGTAATTTCCGGGAATGACGACTTAGAGCGTTGATTGATTCTGCACTATTAGACGTCATGAAACCATATCTTGCTCCAAGTTGATGTACTCTTGACCATCTTTCAAACCCGACATCTTCTAGTGTTTGAGCACACTGAGGCAAAACACGTCTTAAACATTTTATATGCTTATTGAAATCCACTTCCCGATAAGCCTTTACAGCCTTCCAGTATGTCCATTTGTGCTTTTTTATACCAGCAGACCTTGATTTTAGATTTCTATACAAATGAACACCACAAAGTCCATGAAAAGCATCTGGGAAACACCTTCTAACAGCGTTGTCAATTGAGTTTGCCCTATCGGATATGATTGTCAGATTGCTAATAGGACCTATGCAATCCCTAAGATGCCCCATAAACCATGTCCATGAATCAGAGGTTTCAGATTTGCCAACCCCGTAAGCTATTGGCAATATCCCATTGTTAGCATCCATGGCTACTGCTAATAAGTTTACTCCAAGGTATCGACCTTTCAAATGTGCTCCGTCAACTATAATAACTGGGCGCATGCAAGTAATAAACGAACGAATCTACAAAATAATATACACAAGAAATATAATCATTTAAATGTGAAATGCATGTAACTAACAAAAATGAGTCAACAGAATTATATTGATTTACTAACCGCAGCACCAATGGCAATAAACAGCAACTCAAAGCGTCCATCTCTATCTGTTTTGATATGAGTTACCGACCCAGGATTTTTCAGCTTTAAATTGTGACAATAAGCCGGCAGTTGGGCAAACGATGCTTCTGGCGACCCCCTCAACAATTCCAAGGCATAACATTTGGCTCTCCAAGCTTGAGAATATGATATACTAATCTTGAACCGAGCATTCATGTCAGTCATAATTTCATGTCCCCAATATACCCTGCCATTCAAAAACATTAACTCAGCCAGAAAACCACCCAACACCTTTTTGTTTGCCTGTCTATGGTTAGGAAAAACTTGGGTTCTTGAACATGTATGTTTATCAATAAAAGTCCTAACTTGAAACATTTCGCAATCTTTTATCCTCTTTGCAATCATACGCCACGTACAGTTTTTGTCAATCATACACCTTGTTTCGAAACGATCTTTGCTTGATTTGTTAACTTTTAGTTGATAGCCATCTTCCACACATTTCGTATACAAAGCTATCTTCAAGTCTTCCTTTGTATCAAAACAATCATCTTTCTTGATACGAATAACTTTTTTGTAACAATCAACTGCTTTCTTTACCAACTCTTCTTCCGGTATCTGAAGTAATTCTGGCATATTCCAGTTATACTCCCGTGGCATTTTCTTTTCTTCGGGGACTTTTTCTTCTTCTTTTTCTTCTTCAGGATTATATGAATTACAGAATGGATGTTCAACATGTTCATTCACAGCTTCCACTTCCTCCTCATTATCATCAACAACATCTTCCTCGGCAACGGTTGTTTCATCATCAAAATTCGGGTATTGACCAATATCAAAATCATTACACGCAGGGTCTGTTTCTTCTTCTGAAACATCATCAAAATCCGAGTATTGACCAATATCAAAGTCCGGGTATTGACCAAGATCAAATTTTGAATACTGACTAGTACTCACAATTTTTTCTCTTGGCTCATCATAGTCTAATTGGTCAATACGAAAACCGGAATTTGGTGCTGAAAGTTGATTGGGATTTGGATTAGAGAAAGGTTGTGGGTTTTGAGAAAAACTTAGTTGATTACTACCCACTACTGACCCAACAATACTACTTCTAGGTTCAACAACATACAATGTAACATCATCACTTGAAACACTAATGTAAGCAATGAATCGTTCAACATCTTCATTGTCGGTTAACAAATAAACTTTACCATTCCTCTGATAAGATAGCCTAAATCCAATTAGGGGCTCTAAATTCAATTTCTTTGAAACACGTAACATTAGAGTTTCATAAGTTAACTTTTTTAATGACAGTTTTAGTTGAAGATTCATGGGTAAAGGCATATATTGTAAAACACCATGAACATTCTCCCATGACCCTCCAAAACACAAATCTATCCAAACATGATCAACATTAGATGATTTCATGGTTGTAAATTAATTTTCAAAACAAACGAGCTGCGAAACTAAGACCTGTTGCCGGATGGGGAAGGATGTAGGAACAGATAAAGGAACGGATGTCGCCGGAGAGAGTGATAGATGGAGATGGAATGAGTTGCAATTTAGGGATTTAGGTTATGAGTTGTTGCTTCTGCGTAGATATATACACAAAAAATTTGTGTTGCGAAACTAAAACCTATTGCGAACTTTGAAAATCGCATTGCGATTCTGTATTATCTCGTTGCGAAAGTCAGTGTCGCGTTGCGATTTTCCTAATTCGCAATGCGAATTAGGAAAATCGCAACGCGACACTGACTATCGCAACGAGATAATACAAAATCGTAACGAGATTCTGACTTTCGCAACGAGATTCTGAAAATCGCAATCATCTTCAAAATCCCAATCACAACCGGCTTCACCTTTTGGGACTGTTAACTTAGGTGATTTTTAAATGCAAACGTTGTATTATGTGTATTTTATGTGTGCACTTTTAACATTTTCAGTTAGGCATGTATTAGTAACTTGAGTTTGAACATTGCTATGATCTGTTCAGTTGTTATCACTTATTAGACATTCATTTGACTATCGCAACGGGGAAATCGCAACGCGAAAATGGCTATCGCAATTCGAAATGAAAAATCGCAACACGAAAATGGCTATCGCAACTAGAAAATCGTAATGCGAAATGAAAATCGCATTGCGATTTTCTCGTTGCGATTTTCTCGTTGCGATAGTCAGTTTCGTGTTGCGATAGTCTGTTTTGCCTTCAACATAATGCAGATTGAAAATCAACAAATCAACTATTACATTTCAATCAATTAAACAAGCACAAATAAGAATTATGTACACATCAATTAAACAAATCAACATTTACAAATCATCTTTTACAAATCAATTAAACAATCAAATAATAATAATAATTCTTATTTCTTCATAAATAATTGAATCAATGAATCAACAACTTTGTGACCCCGTACATCCATTTCACGCAGCTCACTTAAGGATTAACCTGCAGAAACCAAACATTTGCTCAAACAAGACTTCCTACACATCTAAAACCTAAAAACAGCAAATTATTGAATTCTAGGTACTTAACCAAACATTTTCAAAACCAAAAGGAGTATATATGTTAACAAAACTTGCATTTGACTTACCAATTAACAATGAACACTTTCATAAGGCAGATGCAGGTAGGCAGCGTCTCGAATATATTGCTCTAGCCATATAATGCCGAAACCACAAGCCTACTGCAGCTCTATCTCTATCGGTGGGAGGTAGAAACTCTGTGCTTCCCGTCGTCAAACGCGCCAAGCACAAGCATACGAGAGGACCACAATCCCCTCTGGCTCCCGGCGATTGTTGTGGCGCGGTCTCGTCTCTGACAACTATGACATTGAACTTCTTTGGCTTCTTGTGTCCAGAATAAGTCCAATAATTAATCCCATCCAAGAATTTAGCCAAATGAGAGCTCTATCCCTTGATCATATCTCTCAAATCAGACAGTGATATGTAATTTATCATGCTGTCATACACTATTATCTTCAGGGATGGGAGCTGAAGTTGGACGAGAAGCCAATGACGACGTTCCAAAACAGGGATAAACACCTGCAATCATAAGTAATAATTCATTTATTTGCGCACTTATTTATGAACACCTTTAAAAAATTTAAAAAATAAACACTAACCTTATCGACCTCCCACCATGCAGGATAAAGTTTAGCTTGTCCATTGCCCAACGAAAATGATTCATCTCGTTGATTCTTCAAGTGAACTGCGTGAAAAGCCGTCGGCATTATTGTATATCGCGAATTTTTTTTTATTTTTCCTAAGCTTCCTTATTATTAGTAGACGTGACACCCACGCATCGATATGCTATTTTACAAAAAAAATACATATATTAGTGAATTACATTAATTTTTAAAAAAATTAATCAAAATCATATATAAGACAAATATAAGACTTACCTCCCCATCGAAATAGCCACTGTTTTCAACCCCTAATAGCACACCCCACCAAGACCGATCAAGCAACAAAAACATTTCATCATTGAGTTTGCTTATGTCAGTGTAACATCCTTGGCTCCGCTCATGTAGATAAAAATCAACTGCGGTCTTAGCCCAAAGGGTATTATCCACAATTATTTCCGGTAGTTATCTCCTCTCCACTTCAGATACCGGAAGGGTACTAGCCGGTAACTCATACGAGAGCCAACTCTCATCCATCATGTCCGGAACCGGTGGGGGTTTCTCAATACTTCGATATATTACCCCATGTGAATCGGACTCTGGAATGGTGGGAGGGACCTCTTCAACGATGACAGTGGCCTCTTGAACGGTGGGGGGGGACTCTTGAGGGAGGATAGGGGCCTCTTGAACGATTGGAGGGGACTCTTGAGGGATGACAGGTGAGTCGGGCTTCTTCTTGCGGAGTCTTCGCACCATTGGGGTGAATGGAGACGTAATAGCACGTCCACGCCGTCTGATGCGTGAACTCCGTCGTGCAAGGAAAACCCGACGTAAAGCATCCACCTTATCGGGCCGCTAAAAAAAAAATTAATACATAAATCAGTAAATAAACAGACTTGATATTAAACAAAGACAAATATGTTTCAAACTAGCATTGTATTCACCCAAGTCATTATTCTATCATAGTTCACAAATTGCTCAGATAACATTCCAAAAGTAAGCACTTATATAAACATTTAAAAGGACAACATATATAAACATTCCAGAAGAAGAATAGTTTACTTTCGCAACACGATACTTAAAATCGCAACGCGAAAATGACTATCGCAACGCGGAAATGGCTATCGCAATGCGAAATGAAAATCGCAACGACAAAATCGCAATGCGAAATGAAAATCGCAACGAAAAAATCGCAATGCGAAATGAAATCGCAACGACAAAATCGCAACGCGAAATGAAAATCGCATTGCGATTTTCATTTCGCGTTGCGATTTTGTCGTTGCGATTTCATTTCGCATTGCGATTTTTTCGTTGCGATTTTCATTTCGCATTGCGATAGCCATTTCTGCATTGCGATAGTCATTTTCGTGTTGCGAAAGTAAACTATTCTTCTTCTGCAAATTGAAACTTGAATGGATTGCATTACTTCAACCAAAAGACAAAAACAAAACCAAAAACAAATACTAAAAAAAACAGTTTAGCAGTATTGACAGTAACCGAATGAATTACGAGTATGAAAAATCTTAAACTTACCTCGTTGCGTAGAGTATGAACCTCATTCTGCAACGATGCTACCATCTCACGTAGAGCGGCTACCTCACCGCGTAATGTAGACACCTCAACACGCCATGCACCATCGTCTTTGCGTAAAGTATCGACCTCCTCACGCAAGGCATTGACCTCATCACGTAACTCCCTTAACTCATCCCGTTGAGGTGGAGGTAGAGAACAGGGAGATAAATGTCGTGGCATCTTTGTCGGTCGCCTATCTTGCGGTGATGGTGGAGAAGAGGCTCGATGATGTGACAGAATAGGTGATGGCTGTCGTTGTGGAGGTGTATAGTCGGGTCGATCAGATGATGGCTCTGAGTGAGGTGATAGCTCTGGGCGAGGTGATGGCTCCCGAAGTGGAGGCTGCTCATCAACCGTTCCATCAAAAAAATGCTTACTAGCTTGCCACCAATCAGTGGCAAGCTCAGCTTCCGTGGGTGTCAGCCTCTGTAGAGGAGTGTTGGCCTCCTAACAATATAAAAGCTCAAACAAAGTTAAACGTGTACTAGTAATAACTTGTTTATAAACATATGGTAGTATTTATGTTAACTTACATTATTTATTGTTGTATACCATAGTAAATCTTCCCATTGCAAGGTCCGTTTCCTCTTCCAGGAAATAGCCCTGGGAATATCATTTGAAGTTTTTATTGCATATGTCTTCATGGCGGGAAAGGCCTCAAATATCCAAATCTACAAACAATATAATAACAAACATTAGTAATTGTTAAATAATTACTTATAATTTTGGAAACATTATATAAAAATTCTTACCTTAAAGGCCCAAATAAAGCCTGTCAAAGTGTATTTGGAACCATCGCCATGCAAACTTTTTCGATCATCCAAGGCAGACGATAACTTATTCCATGTAGCTTTCCATAAATACGAGCCCCACGGAAACAGGTTCCACGCATTTAGGTCTTCTACCAATTTGATTAGATCATTTGGAATAGGTTGTCTGGCCTCTCTGCCTAAAAAGCCGGCATGCAAAAGAATTAGAAGGCATACTCGGACAATGTTGACGTCATCCATCCGAGTAAAACCATCTTTCTTATTCAACAATCTTGTCAGGTCTTCTACGTGTAGATTCGGCCTCTCCAGCTCAAGAAAAACCCGAGATAGCCATGATGGGCGGGTAATGTGTCTAGTGTACCGACCTACATCATCGTGTCCGAAGCGTAGACCGGTGATTAAGCAAAACTCCTCCCGCCCAAAACACGTATACGCCGGTGGAAAATCAAACCATATCTCTTCATCACGACGTTGTATAGTCTCTGGTAGATCGCTAGTCATGGTTTGAAGAAACAGGTGTGTCAACATCGCATCTCCACCGGGATGTTGTACTTTCAGCCATGGCCCGAAGCATGTATCCTCAAACATTTTTCTTTGTGCAGGTGAAAGCTTCGACGCAATTGTTTTGGCCAGGATGACTTTATTTCTTAAGGTCAATTGAGCCGAATAAAAGTTCTACAAAAACAATAAACATACTAAGTTAGATATACCAAAAACTACACTGTGAAGATATACCAAAAACAATAATAAACATAAAGAGTAGTAGTTTATTCTTCAAACTTAAATTTGCAACACTGTGAATTTCGTATTTGTCTTTGTTTTTTGGTTGAAGTAATGCAATTCATTCAAGTTTCAATTTACAGAAGAAGAATAGTTTCTGAAAATGAAAATCGCAACACGAAAATGACTACCGCAACGCGAATTTGACTATCGCAACGAGAGAATCGCAACGCGAAACTAAAATCGCGTTGCGATTTGCATTTCACGTTGCGATTCTCGATTGATTTAATAAGCAATCTAAGTGAAATGGTTAATCTATTATTGAAATTACCAGTAAACTTATCATCAATTTCAATATGAAAAACCTAATAATAATGCAAAAATTTCAAAAAGAAAATAATTAAAAAAACTAACCATCGTTGGTTGATTTGGTTGATTTTCCATTTCTGATTGTGAGGGTGGCTCTGAGAGATGGAGATAGACGGATTTCGTCGGAGATGGGGACGGATTTCGTCGGAGATGGGTGAGAGAGTGAGAGATGGAGATGGGACTGAGTTGTGATTTTAGGTTTTAGGTTATGAGTTGCGATTACGGGATATACTGTGGACGGTTCAGTGTTCCAATATATTAATATTCGTGTTTGGAATTTAAAAATAAAATACTTGGCCAGGATACTAATGGCGCTTTGAAAATCGCATTGCGATTATGTATTATTGCGTTGCGAAAGTCAGAATCGCGTTGCGAAAGTCAGTATCTCGTTGCGATTTTGTATTATCGCATTGCGATAGTAAGTATCGCATTGCGATTTTCCCAATTCGCGTTGCGATTTACTTATTCGCATTGCGAATTGGGAAAATCGCAACGACACTGTAGACCATCGCAACGCGATTTTCAACTATCGCAACGCGAAATGCAACGTGAATTTGCGAAAATGGAGATCGCGTTGTGAATTAGCGATCGCATTGTGATTTTGTTGGTCATTTTGACAAATCCGAAAAAAATTAGTTAAAATCATATATTATATGGGAATTTTGGTGACTGAGGCGATTTTCTCTAAAAGAATCAGCTTTTTGCCGGTAAAAACAATTTATTTATTGTAATTATTAACTGATGTGGTGCTGAATAGATAGCTTACCTGCTTGCTTTATAGATAATTATGTTCAAAAGTTGAATAAATTAACGCGTAACCAGTAACCTACAAGGATGAGATATGATGAGGTCTTGATGTCGAATTTCATTTTGAATAATGCATACGAATTTGTAATCCTTACAGACACTAAAGGTGTGTTTTACTCACAGAATGTAAGATTATCAGTAGGAATAAAAGATTACCAGAAAATAGGATTAATCGGAATGTTGTATTTTGTGTTTGGTTGGTTTAGCATGAATGTAAGATTACCGTGTTTGGTTAAAGGAATAAAAGATTATTAGAATTTATATTTAACCAAATTGTCCTTATTATATATTTGTATAATATTATAAGTTGAAAAATATTTATATATTTTCTTTTAAAAAAATTAAATTCATAAAATTTATATAATTTTTTTTACAAAATTAAAAATATAAAAAAGGTTTAATGAAAGAGTAAAATTTTATTTTAACCTCTGAACTTCATATAAAATTTTAATTGTAGTTTTTTTTTTGTAAATTTAAAATAGTTTAAGGATAAATTTATAATTTAATATTTGTAGAATTTTTATTATTCAATGACAGAAGAAGGATATTTTTGAAAAAAAATTAAGGGCATTTTAGTCCAAAATGCCGATAATATTACAATACCTAAGGAAAGGGATGTAATGACATTCTCGGTAATATATCCCAAAAAATTCACTATTGGTAATAAAACATTACCAGAAATGACATTCCTGACCAAACCAAACAGGGAAATGTGAATTTCATTCATGGCCTAAATTCTATCACAAATTAGTGTGTGTATATATATATTCACCTTCAAACTTTTTTTTTCAATATAAAAACAATTAATTTTATTAAAAATAAAAATATTTAGATTATAATAAAGGTTTATAATCACAATTATAGATTAAATAAATAATAAGAATATTCTTTTATAATCATTAACACAAAAAACTAACCACTTAAGATCACATAAGGATCATACAAGAAACATATTAAAAAGAATTTACCAAATAAATTCGAATAAAATATAAATACGAATAGATATGATCGCATTAGCAAATGAACTACAAAAAATAATTAAGTTATCGAAAGACCATTGATAAACCATAAATCAAAATCGATAAACATGAGAAAACTATATACGAACGTAAATTACATATCAAAATCCAGTATGGGATCTAATACAGTGAAATTAATGTGATAACAAATGACACATCCGACCTTACTTTATATCTATAATCATAATAATATTTAATATAAATTAATAATAATAAATGCATTGTCAGTTGAATAACATATTGATAATAATTTAAGAGAAACTTTGTTTAATATTAATAATAATTTAAGAAATGATAACATATGATATCCATATAGCATATTGATATACAATTAATAATAATAATAATAATAATAAGCTTTTTTTAATGAGATAAATAAATAATAATAATAATTTAAGAAATGATAACAAAAGATATCCATATATATATATACCTAATTAAACAAAGTCCAAAAGAGAAGCTGCAACTTGGTGATCCACTTGCAGCGTGATCTCTTCCTTTTCTTCCTGTTAAAACTCCAACTCTTCCCTAACAAATCCAAAAACTATTTCAAGTAGAACTGTTTATATATATATTCTTCTTTTGATTTTATAAATTCTCCTATATATTCAACCTTGTCTAGCGTTTATGTGTTTAAACCCCTACCCGGTTTCATCCTCTTAGCAGCCATGCCTTCTTCACTGCAGCTCCATCCACCCCTCGCCGCCACCATCAGCAGCTGCCGCCAGAAACAAACTCAACCTACAACGTTGACAAGGTTTTTCCCTCTTCCTTGCTGGATGTCGCTGCCTGACACGGTGGCAACATACCATATCCGCACCGTGGGGCCTAACTAGTGTTATTCAGCAGTTGTTCAAGCCATAGAAGCCCCTATTGAATCCGTTTGGTCCATAGCCCGTCGTTTTGATAACCCTCAAGCTTAAAAGCAGTTACAGGGTTTCAAATCGCGGTCGCGGACGCGTTTTCGATTATTTCGAATCTATCGTGATTGCGGCCGTCACGGGCGCTATTGCGATCGTCGCGGACGCTATTACGGCCGTCGCGGACGCTATTACGGCCGTCGCGGGTAACTCGGACAACGGCGAAACCGTTATATCGCGGACGAAATCGCGGTCGCGGTCTGTTTTTTGAAACCCTGAGCAGTTCCTACGAAGCTGCCAATTTATTGCCGGAGACGGCGACGCTACTCGGACAACGGCGAAACCGCTATATCGCGGACGAAATCGCGGTCGCGGTCCGTTTTTTGAAACCCTGAGCAGTTCCTACGAAACTGCCAATTTATTGCCGGAAACGGCGACGCTACTCGGACAACGGCAAAACCGCTATATCGCGGACGAAATCGCGGTCGCGGTCCGTTTTTTGAAACCCTGAGCAGTTCCTACGAAGCTGCCAATTTATTGCCGGAGACGGCGACGCTGGCTCCCTCCGTGAGGTCCACGTGGTGTCCGGCCTCCATGCAGCTTCCAGCACGGAGAAGCTAGAGATCCTTGACGATGAACGACATGTGCTTAGCTTAAGTGTAGTCGGAGGCGATCCTCACTTGACCAATTACAAGTCCGTCACGACAATACATGGTTCACCCAATGGTAACAGGACAGTAGTCGTGGAATCTTACGTCGTCGATATTCCGGTAGGTAACAGTAGAGAAGATACGTGTTTTTTTGTGGACACAATTGTACGCTGCAACCTTCAATCTCAGGATCAAGTGTCGGAAAATATGGCTCATAGTATCAAATGGCGGTTGTGGATTTTGTTACAGATACGGTTGCGGTGTTGCGGTTGCGGATGCTGCGGACGTTACGTAATATGTTGCGGTTATTGCAGGCGTGATCTCTTCCTCAAAAATCACAATACGTATAAAATATTATATTTATACATTTTACAATTATCTTTTAATTTACTAATATTAATATATTCTTTTAATATTTTATTTTATTTTAAAAACAAAAATTTAATTTCATGGATAAAAATTTATTAAAAACATATATAAACCATAGAAGTGCTATCATACTGGATAATGGGTAATAACAATTATAATGTTAATGAATAACATATAAACAATATCACTAAAATCATATCAAATTTTTTATATTGTAACATAAAAATATTCATTTTACATAACTTAGAAAGAAAAAAAATACATAACTATAAATATAAAAAATTTATATCTTATAGTTCACCACCAAAATGAATGGCGTGGCAGATCTAAAACATTTCCATCTTCGTCATTGTCTTAGTTTTGATTCCTTCCTATTCCATGTGAAGAAGACATCACATTATGTGCATCATAAGATACATCATTGGTAGGAAACATGTTGTATGATAAATGATGACCAAAAAATCCATAACTTGGATTTTGTTCAAGATAAGGTGGATAACATGAATTTGATTAGTAAGAATGAGAACCATGAGATGATTCACTAATTTCATTATCATTTGTAGTTGAACTATATGATGATGAACCTGCAAATGAATCATAAAAGTGTTCTCCCATCCTCCTATGAGTTCTATCATCATCATATCTTCTATTTTGTGATGCATTTGTTCTATACAAACCTAAATTATCATCTTAAGGATATCTGAACGTACCTTGATCTCCATGAAAAGAAGTAGAATAAATGTTTCTATATTATGGTTGATATGTACCTTCATTATCACCACCATGATCATTACAACCACCATCGTCGTCGTCGTCATCATCATCGTCATAACTTGACGTTGATAGTTGAACTTTTTCTCATTAGATGGAGTAGGTGAATTGTTCATATCTTCACCTCGAGTTTCTTCATCAATTTCATTAAGTAACTCCTCAGGCAACCATGAGAAATTTTGTTCACTATCAAGTGTAGCATTCTCTCTTTCTTCAATCCATGCATTTAGTAGGTCATCTTCTTCAAAAATATTTTCAAGATTAATCAGATTAAAACCAATTTCTAATTCTTGTGCACTTTTTCTTTGAATGTGTCTCCTTCAACCTCATATTACAATGGACCTAAACCAATTTTTGAAGCTTTTTATGCTTGAGTCTATTTCTCTTCTTTGTATGGATCAAACTAAAAGTATTCCAATTACGCTCACAATTTGAAGATGAAGTTGTTTAACTCAAAACTTTGACAGCGATGCGTTGAAGTTGCGGTGCACAATTTCCATAATTAATCCACCATTCAGCTACAAAAAAACATAAATATTAATATATAATTCATAAAGTATTTATACAAATATCTCTATTATCTACAAAACTATAGAGGATAAATTCTTTTTGTTTACTAGGGTTAGTCATCAAAATTGCAGCTTTAGCTAATGGTGTTCCAAAAGAATCCATTTTGTCTCCATATAGCAACAACTAAAAAAATAAATGAATTAGTAGTTTAAATATGATAATTTATGAGTTTTTCCAAACAATTTAAGTATATAAAATACATACCTGGTTCATTGCAAGAATTTGATCATTCAAGTTGGGTTCTATCATCTGTATGACATTTCTAACTCCATTCATAGTTTCACGAATCACTTCACTTGTCGAATTGTCTTCGTATAGAAATTGTGGATTTATAAAATATTCTACACAAGAAAATAACATAATAAATATCTAAACAAGATATCACAATTTAAATTTAAAAGTTTTATGACGTGCCAGCATAATTTAAATCATTATAAAGTTTTTTACTCTATCGTCTATCAATTATTTTCCAATATAATAATAAATAAACATATAATTATGATACTTAATGTTAATATAAAAATTAAAATTAAAATTAAAATTAATAACGTCAATTTTATATATGAGAAAATTCAATTTAAATTAAATTAATTTTAAAATAATGTTAATAAATAATTTAATTAATTCAAATTTAAGTAAATGATTTTAAAAATAACTATTACTATATTATTAATGATATATATTTATAATCCAATTTTAATAATTAAATTAGAACAATTCATCGATGTAATTTTATATTTCAAATAATTTAAAGTTTGTTATTGTCGAAACGGTCCTCGTAGCTTTTTAGGGTTTTTTCGAGGATCGATCCAACTTAATATTGGAGACTATTGGGTTTTAAAATAAATATATAAATAGACAAATTTAGATTCGCCATCGACCTTTGGGTTAGGTAAGTCGAATACCTAAAAATATCTTTTAAAATAATTTTAAGAAAAATAATTTTAAAAGATAAAAAAAATTATTTGCGTTTGACCATGAATTCATTTTGAAAAGGGTTCGGGAGTCGGTTACGTGTGGGGAAGGATTAACTCCTACACAACGTCCGAAACCGGTACCTAAACGATTATATGTCATCTAAATATTAAAATTAGCAAATTCGAATAATATTTAAATTATGATACTTTTTTTAGTAAAATAAGAAAGGATATTATTTTATATGAATAATCCTCAAAAATACCTTTCTATTCATTTAAGGAGGTACTTTTATGGATTCCTCGTAAAAAATAGTATTACCCTAAATTTTATATACAATAAAAATATAAAAATAGATAAAAAAATAAATTCATTTAAAACATAAAAATATTATTTTATTAGAGCAATCCTTAAAAATAGACTCCTTGTTAGTTAAGGGGATATTTCATTAAATTACTTGTATAAAATAATATATGAAAATTTTATTCTAGTAATAAATTTATAAATATGTATATTAAGGATAAAATGATAAATATGAAAACTATAGTGATTAAATTCTAAATTTACAAGAAATCAAGGTCACTTATGCAAATATTTCTTATGTTAGGTACTTTAAACGTATATAAACCAATAGTAAATTTTTTAGAATAAAAAATTTAAATTCGAAGATTAAATTGCAAAGAAAGCAAAAAATTATGTCAATAAATGAAACTAACATACAAAATAGGCATTAGTAATGTAATTTAACCATAACTAAATTTTAGGATCAAAATGTAAATTATTAAAATTAAATGTCTAAATCAGATTAAAATGCGTAGAAATAAAGGTAGTGACTAAAATAAAAACGAAATAAAATCTGAAATCCAAATTAAAATAAACATAAATCAATTACAATGACTAAAATAAAAGTTTATAAAATAAGAGGGACCCAGATAAAGGTTTATCCATAAGCTAAATACGTAGATGCCCCTCCCCTAAAAATGACATCGTATGGGGAGGGATATTTATACCCTTAAACCGACCCTTAAGGGCCCCCAATCTCTATTTTCCCTTTCACTATCTCTCTAAAATGAGAGAAAGTCATTCTCTCTGGCTTCTTTCTTCATTCCCTTGCTGGAGGGAGGGCCGGCAACCGCCGGCCATTGTTCGTCCGCATTCTCCACCGTACCCTACGGCGGTCAGCGACATAAAAACTACTCCAAAATGTAGACATCGACTTCCTAAAGCCAAACCCGGCCACCTCTAACCCTAAAGCCAACCCAATCGCTCTAGATCTACATAAGACCGAATGTATACCTTCGAAACAGATTGGTCTCCGGCGGCGCTTGATATTTCTGACGATGAGCAAGGCTTCAAGGGATTCCTTCTCTTCTTTTATGTTTTTTGTTTGTTATTTTTCTGGTTATTGTGGTTGTGTTCCCTATTGCTGCAGATTCTGGTTCTCATCTCCTCATTTTTTTTTACAGGTGATGGGTTCCTTTTATAGGACCCTTCGGCTCTCCCTACAGATCGGTCGGAGAGGTGAACCCTGTGAGTCACCAGGGCTATGGCGGTGACTCACCTAGGGGTGGTTGTGAGAAGGTTGGGTGCATTAAATACACCTAGATATTCTGGATTTTGGCCGGTGGCGGTAGCTGATAGGAGCTCACTGGAGGTTGCGGCTGACATAGCCCTAAAGTTATGATGAAACCCTAGGGTTTCTGGAATCTCATCTGGACTGTTGGATCTCTCACAGATCCAACAGCTGACAAGGAGCGGTGTTGGGCTTCAGGTTGTGTTGTTGGGTCCAGTTTGGGTCCTGAGTTTGCTTGTAAATAGGGCTCCAGGTTTGATTATAATTGGGCCCCAGGTTTTTTAATTTTCGCCTATAATATAAATTTTAATTATTTAATAATAATAATAAATAATAATAATAATAATATAATCATAAAAATAAATATATGGACGAAAACCACTGTCTACAGCTACCCATCTTTGCTCATTCTTGTATTAACAAGAATAGGGAAAAGATGAAAAGACAATGAGTTTTCATCTAGTCGACTTCATGCTTTAAAATCTGATGAGAGATCTACTCCTCTGTATTTTCAGAGTAAATCGGACTTGATATGTTCCTCTTTTTCGAGTAGTCAGGTCAATTTTGAGCTCCATTATTCTTTCAGGGAGATAAGACTCGAGAATTCTTTGGACGATGGGTCTGCTCCACTCTTCTTTCAAGGGAGATCAGACTTGAGAAATCTTTGGAAGACGGGTCTGCTCCACTCTTCTTTCAAGCAAGATCAGACTTGATATGTTCTTCTTATTCGGATAGTCAGATCAATTTTGGAAGACGGGTCTGCTTCACTCTTCTTTCAGGGGAGATCAGACTTGAGAAATCTTAGGAAGACAAGTTTGCTCCACTTTTTTTTTTCCAGGGGAGATCAGACTTGATATGTTCCCTTTTATCGGGTAGTTAGATCAATTTTGGAAGACGGGTCTGTTCCACTCTTCTTTCAGGGGAGATCAGACTTGAGAAATCTTTGGAAGAGGGGTTTGCTATACTCTTCTTTCAGGGGAGATCAGACTTGATATGTTCCTCTTTTTTGGGTAGTCAGATCAATTTTGGAAGATAAACCTGCTCCACTCTTCTTTCAGGGAGATAAGACTCGAGAAATCTTTTGATCCATTTCACTACTCTTCCGGGAAGATTGAATTGAACCTGATTTGCTTCATTACTCTTCATGAATATCAAATCAGGAGATTAACTTCTCTTCATGAGGAAGTCAAGGATTAATTCCTCTTTGTGAGAGAGTCAGGAATAACAAGGGTTGACTTCTCTTCATGAGGAATTCAAGTTGAAGTTTCAAGTTAAAATGATTTTTTTAGTAAGACAAGATTGAGTTTCTTAGAAGACATGTTCTAAGAAAGCCATGATTGAAGTTTCTAAGGAAACCATCTTAAGAGAGACAAAAATTTCTCAAAACAGATCTTGCATATATTATCATGAAGAAGATAAAAAATTATTATGTATATATGAAATGATGTATGATGCAATGACACATTCATGTATCATGTATAAATGCATGTTTTCTTGTGAAGGGGATGGCTGCAAAAACGATCTTTATGCTCTTCTTGATTAAGTTATCTTCCCTTTCGTTTGCACCAGCGTACACTCTTGCAAGTCTTGAATTGTGTCAATTTCTTCTTGCCCCATCTTTGGAGACTATGTATGTGACTATGCCCAACTTAGCAAAGATCAATGAGAGAGCAACGTCTGTTCTAAGTTGATTCTTGAAACACATCAAAGGGAGGGTCTATCCTATTTCCTTTCATGTCTCCACATCTAATCGGATCTCAAACAAGGCTATATGTACCACATAGTGCCGAGAGATTTAACAACAACTCATCGTTCAATCTTAGTTGGCTCCACTAGTTTATAACTGTTAAAATTCCATCGCCCATTATATGGAAAAAAATATTCACAATTCTTCACTTTTATTCCTGGGGATTGTAGAAGACAACCTTCATCTTGGGTAAAAATGGAAACACCATATGATCGCAACATTGGTTCAACACCATAGTCACTTAGTTCGTAAAACATTCGACAATACATTCATCCTTTGATGTGGCTCCTGTCTAAAATTTTCTACCAGGAAAACTCTTTGCATAGTGTTCAGAGCTTTTGTATGACTTCACAAGGACACCAAAGAACAAAGCTCCGTAGGAATGCAAGTGGGACGCTTTGGCTTTCCAGCCTTAATGTATGTGGACAACGACCTTCACTTGTTTATCTAGAACTCCCCATTACTCCTAGAATGTTTGGTGTGTAATCAAACTAGGGTCTTTGTCCTCATTTGCTTCCTATCTCTTGATCATTTATCGTGTAAATACTCCCTTATCGACGAGCTTTTCTATCTTTTCCCTCAATGGTATGCACTTGTCAGTGGGATGGCCCAATGCCCCTAGATGAAAATTACAAGCACTATTCGGGTCATAGCCATAAACAGATGGGCTAGTCTTTACTCTTAAGGGCCTCGGGGTGAGGTATTAACTCTTGATTAAAGGGGATCACAAGTAAAAAAATGGGCACCTGAAAAACCTTGAGGGTCATATTTTTCCAAAACATCTTTTGCGACCAGTCTCGAATTACCTCTACTTTAACTTTCTTTCTCATCATTTCCAATCTCTTTCTCATTTTTTTATAATCGAAGAGGTATCAAGAGTTGAATCTTTTATCTCTGCCCCACATACCTTGCTTTCCTTGATTTTGTTATTTTTCTTTTAACGTCTTCTTCCTTATGAACTTCACTCGTTTCGACCCCATCAACTCTATCTTATGGGTTGACTCCCAATTGTATGACTGAAACAGACTGATTGTTATCATCCACCTCTATAAATCCATTAGCCAAAAGATCTTAGACTTGTCGTTTGAAGTTGTTGCAATTCTCGATGGAGTGTCATCGGGCTCCGACTTGATATTCACAACAAATATTCTTATTATACCAACTCGGATAAGGAGGCAGCAGAGGCTTAACCAGACGTGGAGCAATCAGCTAGGCTTGGAGCAACTTGGGATATAACTTGTTGTATGAAAATAAAGGAAAATTGGGTAGACGTTTTTTTGACCTTATTTTTTCCTAGTCATTATTTATGATTGTCCGCGTGTGTGAGTACTATAAAATATACGCAGATAATGTGCAAGTATACACAATCGTTCAAGTAATATAATGATGAGTGAGTATCTTCTCCACAGGGATTGGGCGAAATTACAAAAGTATAACCAAATCTAAGTATTAATCTATCTATGTATAGTTAGTCTTTATATATACAAATGTCACGACAAATAAAAATGTTTATGCTGATGGATGTAGATTGATAGTCTGATGGTATAACAGATGGAAGTGCAGTGGTAATATAAGATGGTGTAATGTCGAGGCAATGAAGAATGGTAAAAATAGTAAATAAAATGAAAACAAGATAATCCTCACGGGACAAGCTTCCAACGGAATGAATGATAGGGATTGATTTAAGGATTCTAAACTTATTCCTCAGGTATATTTAAGCTATCTAATCTTTACTTGCTCGACAGGGCTTTCCTAAAATGTTCTCAAATGAACCTAACAGAATAGGATGCCAAGGCATCTGCTCTCACTCAACGATGTTGGCCAGCCTACCCTATTGATAAAGACACCCTTTTTAGTCGTTGAAATCCTATCCTACTCTCTCCTGAGATCTAAGGGATTAAGTTATAATATCCCTATGCCGGTTCAAATCCCCTTGAAAATACTATAACCCATTGCTTATGAGGATCTTGTCTTGCACTTTTCTCGAATACTTACAAGTATTTTTAGCTTAGGTTTCTCTCGAATACCTAAACTTCAACTAAGAAATGGACATTTTTATGCCCCTTACAAGCCTAGATGGTGAATCATTCATAAGCAAAGCAAATAAAGAACCAAAATAAACTTAAATATACCATTAAAATAAAGTTTAAACATCCATTAAACCAACTACCACCAAATAAGTTAGTTCATGGTGGGGTTCAAAATTTCCAAACACTAAGTCATGCAAATATTCGTTCCAATAACCCATAAATAAATAGAAAAATAGTAGCAAAAAGGGAAGTGAGAAGTAGCCTTCGACGCGCCACTGGAGGTCTCCTCGGCCACCACGAATCACCTTAGTTTGCTAGCTCCTCTCGGTACCTAGCTCGCCAATCCTTGGAGCTTTATCAATGGAGGAAAACCCAAGGAAGAAGAAAAGGAAAAGGAAATAAAACTCTGATTTTTTCTGCTCTATGCATGTGCCTCTTATTCACTTGTTGTAAATTATCTCCCTTGAGGTATAATATATAATAAAAATATCTAGGGGTAATGATGAGGTTGTTGGGTGCAAAATACCCCTCATACCCCTAGAATCACATGTAGTGCGTGAATCTTATCCTCCAGGTGGCAGTGGTCCCATAGCAGCTCTGGCAGGCGATTACAACAATCATTTCACGTGCAGAGCCAGCTATCCTCATACAGCTGTATCTTTTTGTCATTTTCTATGCCACAAATGCCAAGGCATTTCAATCTGCTTCAGCAACATATGATGCCACGACATTACTTCCATCTAGTCCTTTTTGCTTGATATTCCCTGCACACCACAGACAAACTGTACCTTTCCTTCAAGCAGCATCATTAAGAAATAAAATAGCACTACCACCACAAATGCAACTATATGCAACTACATGATCCTAAAATGCCTAAAATGATCTTTGAAACAAACAATAACTTAAGTGAAAAAGGTCTTAAAAGTAGTCTTTTTAGGAAGTTAACACACCCCCAAACTTAAGCTATTGCTTGTCCTCAAGCAATGGATAGCAGTTACATAAGCAAAATGTCATGGCAATGTTTGATAATAAGACAACAAGACAAAATTATATCTCAACCCTCAGAAAAATAGGCTTCAACATGTTAGACTTATCAAGAATGCAAGTACTTTTCCCTAGGTCAAGATCCTTTGTGGTAGTGTGTGTGCGTGATTGTATCCAATCTATACTTAGAAAACTTAAACAATTTCTACTCAAGTCCCCTACTTTTTTCCAAGGCATTTACTTATTCATTAAGTACATTTTCTTTACTCCCTTTTTTTACTGCTGTTACGAAGGGAGTCAGCTCATCACACATACTTTTATAGACTCTAGGTGAAAGGGAGCATACCTCCCACCCCCGAGCTAGTTAAGTAGAGTCATCCCGTGACTACTTTCATTCACTCATATGCACATGGCTGCCATTTATTAAAGAGAGTTCTAGGAAATGCCATGTCAAAGAGGAGTGTCCCTCTACAGCTATGCCTAAGCATTTATTCACAGTTTCATATATAAGGGAGTTGTTTTTTAATTTTCTTTTAAACACAATACCATATTTTAATGCCAAAACTTACAAGATTTCCTTCATAAGAATTTTCCAAAGTTTCTAAGTATAGAGAACATACAAATCGTGTAAATTTTTTTCATAAAGCACCAAGCCCTAGAGTGAGTTCTATCATTCTCAATAGTCATTTACATTCAGATTCTAGCCTAACAAGATCATCATCGGGTATCCTCAAAACATTCTATCTAACTATCCTACCATTTATTGATGCCATGGCATAATACTACGCTAATGCTATCATGCATATGTCCTATCAAGAATACTACCTCCCCCAAACTTAAGGGAAGCATTGTCCTCAATGCTTAAAGAGAACTAAATATAAACTAAATGCCATGCAATGAAATGCAAACTAAATGAAAATGAATGCAAGTGAGGTAACTCAATGTTTACGTGGTGGTGTTGCCTTGGAGGTGCTAGTAGTTCCTCGCCTAGTGCGCTTGCGAAGGGGTACTGGGCTGGACTCTGAAGAAGTAGAGTAATAATGCACAATATTCTTACGTCTAGCCGTGGTCTTGGTGCGTCAACCACTACGTGGTGCAGGAACGGGACTGGGTGTTTCCTCGACAGGGACAGTGGGTAGATATTCAGGGGTGTCAGAACGGTGTTGATAAGGAGTCGGGTCATCACTGGAGGATCTTTTTCATCTTGTTCGGGCTCTGGAGATGCCTCAGTATTGAATCCTGGCAGAATTTCTTCTGGGAAGCCAGGGAAATTCAGTTAATCGTGGGGAATAATTTCTTGAAACATCGATTCCACCACAGTATCTATATGCTTCACATGCCCAAAGAAATTGCGGATATCACCGTGTAAAGCATGCAGATGAGTCTGAGTCTGCATCACAGCTTCCTCGAGAGCAAGTAACTTTGCCTCGGCATTAGTTCCTGCAGGTTGCTCATGAACAGGGTCTTTAGACTTGGGATTTTTAATTCCTAATAGCAGTGGAAGTCTAGCCCTAGTAATGCCCGATAATCCAGGTAAAATTTCATCAAAAGCATTTTCCTCGACCTTTTTCTTACGACACAAAGCAATAATTAAGTTAGAAAACACTAAAGCACTTGCCTTTTTACTCAAGCAATCATGAACTTGCTGAACAATAATGTGACCAACATCAATATGATGGGATACAATTATCGAATGTAAAAGCAGTAAGCGTGAAAATGATACCGTCGTATTGTAAGAAGTAGGCATGAGTTTGTGCTTATAGAAGTGATTCCATAACTTAGTGCACGGCTGAAGACGCTCTCTGTTGATCGAGTATCTACTTGTTTGGCGCCTATTCCACTCAGTGTTTTCGAAGCATAAGTCCTCAAGGATTTCATCGTAGGTAGTACTATCGGCTTCATCCTCGAACTGGGCATGTCGGTCCACCACATCCTACAAATGATAATATCGATTAATCACAGTGGGTGTAAAATGAATTTGTTTACCTCGCACGAAAATGGCATGTTGGTTTGGCTTGGAAATATTTGCATAAAATTTCTTAACCAACGAGGCATTCACTGAACCCGGATGGCGTGCGAACTTCTTCCACTTGAGTGGCTTAACAACGTCCATTATGTCGGGTCCCAAGCCATCATCGGTCTCCTCAGTAAAAATAAAACCTAACTCAAAGAAGAGTTTTCGGTTCTTAAAGTTTTGGAACCGAGCCTTGGCCTCCTCGTTCTCAAACTGTTGGAACTTGGAACCTTCGGGTGCAGCCGGTCTTGTGCGCACCATTTTAAACAATTGTGAAGTAAGAAAAATTAAAAAAGAAGTAGCTTTCAAAAGCTTTGTGAAATTTAGGCTATGGAAAAAAGAGTGAAGAAGATGAAGAATATGAGAGATAAAAAGTAAAAGTTAAAAATGAAATAAAAAAGTTAAGGAAGAAAGAGAAAAGAAAAAGTTAAAAGTTTAAGAGGGAAAAGGGGTGATAGGACGGTTAAGAGAGAAATTAGTGGGTGGGGGGTTTTGCGTGTATGGGGAATACAAAACTGCCAAAAGAAATGATGATGATGGGATAAAACTGTTGGAGAGAGAAAAGAAATGTCAGAAATAAAATAAATTAAAAAGAAACAAAATCAAAGAATATCTCTCCCATTAATGCGCTGTCATTTCCTCCATTTGGGTGACCGCTCCCTGCACGGTTTGTAACAATTTGGTCCCTTCAAATCAGATCAAAAATAAATTACAAAATAAAATAAAATAAAAATAAAGAAAAGCCTAAATTTTAAATTTTATTTATGCACAAACACAAATTCAATGCCGTGGCCTCGAATTTTGGTTCTCCTCTTAGCAAGCTTCAGCATCGTGTAGACGTAACACGTCCTTGTTGTGCGGTAGTGGAACTCCATTGGATGCTTTCAAACGCTGGCCATTGACCTTGAAGATCGTCCCATTGTCTATTCTCTTGATGTCAACAGCTCCATGGGGGTAGACATAATGCACCTCAAATGGCCCTGACCATCGAGATTTGAGTTTCCCAGGAAAGAGGTTGAGTCTGGAGTTATAAAGCAAGACTTGTTGTCCCACATGAAAATGCAGTGGCATCAGTTTCTGGTCATGCCACTTCTTGGTTTTCTCCTTGTAGATCCGAGTATTCTCATATGCTTGTGCTCTAAACTCTTCTATTTCATTAAGTTACAGTAATCTTTGTTCCCTAGCTAGTTGAGCATCAAAATTCAATTGCTTGATGGCCCAATATGCCTTATGCTCAAGTTCAACCGGGAGATGACAAGCTTTACCATACACTAGCTTGAATGGTGACATTCCCAAGGGAGTTTTGAATGTTGTTCTGTACGCCCAAAGTGCTTCATCCAACTTTGGCGACCAATCCTTACGCCTTGGGTTCACCACTTTCTCTAAAATCTGCTTGATCTCTCGATTAGATATCTCTGCTTGGCCATTTGTCTACAGATGATATGCCATGGCAATCTTGTGTCGAATTCCATATCTCTTCAATGCCTTGGCAATCAACTTGTTATCAAAGTGAGCTCCTTCGTCACTAATAATAGCACGAGGTTCTCTAAACCGAGTAAAGATATACTTGTGCAAAAACTTGAGTACGGTCTTGGAGTCATTCCTTGATGTCGCTATTGCTTCCACCCACTTTGACACAAAATCCACAGCAAGCAAGATATATAATTTTTCTTCAGAAGACGGGAATGGTCCCATGAAATCGATTCCCCATACATCTCTATCTCCAAGATATTTTGCAGCGCATCTCATGTCGTCTGGAGATGTTTCCAGTCTGTTGGCATCGATCACAAGCTTTGTAAAATGCTTGGGAATCTTTAAACAGAGTTGGCCAGTAAAAGCCTGATTGCAGGACCTTAGCAGTAGTCCTTACTCCACCAAAATAACCTCTACTTAGGGCCGAATGACAATGGTACAAAATATCACGTTGTTCCTCTTTGGGTACACATCGTCTAATGAGCTGATCGGTACAATGGTACAAAATAGTGCCTTGCATCGTGCTTGAATATCTTTTTAGCCTGACTATCTAAATCAAAAGGCAGAATTTCACTAACAAGAAAATTAACAAGGTCAGTGTACCACGAAATTACCGCGACATATAAAAGTTTCTCATCAGGAAATTCTTCTTGGATATCTACAGTGTCATGGCATTCAGAATTGTTCTCTAGCCTAGATAAGTGATCAATAACTTGGTTTTCAGTTCCTTTTCTATCTACCACTTCTAATTCGAATTCTTGCAAAAGTAAGACCCACCTAATAAGTCTAGGCTTGGCATCCTTTTTGTTCACTAAGTATTTTATAGCTGAATGATCAGTGTGAATAATGAATTTAGTGCCTATTAGGTAAGGTCTAAATTTATCAAAAGCAAATACCACGGCAAGTAATTCTTTCTCAGTGGTGGTGTAGTTCAACTGTGCTTCATTTAAAGTACGACTAGAATAATAAATAACATGAAAGATTTTACCTCGGCGTTGCCCCAAAACAGCTCCTACGACATAATCGCTTGCATCACATATCAGCTCAAATAGTGATGTCCAATCGGGAGAAACTACAATGGGTGCCGAGATCAGTTGTCTTTTCAGCTCAGTAAATGCGCCGAGGCATAACTCGTCAAACACAAAGGGTTGATTTTGCTGAAGCAATGTGCACAAGGGCTTAGAAATCTTGGAGAAGTCTTTAATAAACCTTCTATAGAATCTAGCATGTCCAAGAAAACTTCTTATCCCCTTGGCTGAAGTTGGTGGTGGAAACTTTTCAATCACTTCAATCTTCTCCTTGTCCACCTCAATACCCTCGTGTGAAATTTTGTGGCCTAATACAATGTCTTCAGTCACCATGAAGTGATATTTCTCCCAATTTAAGATCAACTCAGCCTCTTCGCATCTTTTGAGAACTTTTGCTAGATTGTCGAGGCATCGTTCAAAATCGTCCCCTCAAATAGAAAAGTTTTCCATGAAGATCTCCAGAAAATCCTCAACCATGTCTGAGAATATAGCTTGCATACAACGTTGAAATGTTGTCGGGGTATTACAGAGTCTAAAAGGCATCCTCCTAAAAGCAAAAGTGACATAGGGACAAGTGAATGTAGTATTTTGTTGGTCCTCTGGTGCGATGGCAATTTGATTGTACCCCGAGTACCCATCCAAAAAGCAATAGAATACTTTGCTGGCCAATCGATCCAACATTTGGTCGATGAAATATAGAGGAAAATGGTCCTTCTTCGTAGCTTTATTGAGCTTTCTATAGTCCATACATATCCTCCATCCGGTAATAGTGTGAGTGGGTAATAGCTCATTATCCTCATTAGTAACCACAGTCGTGCCTTATTTCTTCGGAACACATTGGACAGGGTCACCCATGAGCTATTAGAGATAGGGTAAATCACTCCAGCATCAAGCTATTTTAGAATTTCTTTCATCACCACTTGCTTTATAACAGGGTTCAGTCTTCTTTATGGTTCGATTGAATTGACGTGATAATCTTCAAGCAGAATCTTGTGCATGCAAATTGTGGGACTAATGCCTTTCAAGTCGGCCAAAGTCCAACCAATGGCTTTTTTATGTTTCATCAAAACACTTAACAAACTTTGCTCTTGATTAGCAATAAGGTTAGCGGAAATAATCACCGGTAAAGTCTCATTGCTACCTAAGTAAACATATTTAAGATGCCCTGGCAAAGTCTTAAGCTCTAAAGTTGGTGCATGCAATAATGAAGGCTTATGAGGAATAAATTTATCAAAATTCAGAGGTTCAAAATTCATACCTGATCTAGCTTGTAGTAAGCTAGATTGCTCCTCCAAAATTGGAAAGTTGTCGGACTCCACTAAGCTTTCATCATCCACCAAATATTCATTTTCTGCTAGCTGAATGAAATTATTCTGGCAAAGATGTTCAGTTTCTTCTTCAATCACTGAGTTCAATTCAGAAATGCCTTGGCATTCTTCATTGTCATCAACATATTTGAGCGTTCGAAACATATTGACAGTCACACACTGATCGTCCACTCTCATGGTGAGTTCACCTTTTTCACAGTCTATCAATATACGTCCAGTGGCTAGGAAAGGTCTTCCCAAAATAATCGGTGCCTTGGTATCAACTTCGCAGTCCAGAATTAAGAAGTCGACTAGAAACACAAACTTATCCACCCTCACTATGACATCCTCGACTCTCCCTCCAGGTTTAACATGAGATCTGTCGGCAAGTTGTAAAATAACCGAGGTGGGTCTTGCATCTCCTATGCCAAGCTTCAAGAATATAGATTTTGGCATTAAGTTGACACTTGAGCCAAGATCACACAGTGCCTTTCCAACGAAATTAGCTCCAATCGAACAAGGAATAATAAAGCTGCCCGGATCATTTTTCTTTGGCGGCAACTTACTCAATGAAGAACAAAATTATGTTGTCATGGCAACAATCTCTACTTTCCTCTTCTTGGTACATATTTCCTTCAAAAATTTGGCATACATCGACATCTGTTCAATAGCTTCCAAGAGAGGTACATTGATATGGAGCTGATCAAGAATGTCCACGAACTTCTTGAACTGATCTTCATCATTATGCTTCTTCAATCTTTTCGGGAAGGGTGGTGGAGGCTTATCTTCATTGACTTCAGTATTAGGAATTTCTTTTACCTTGGCATTAGAATTTGGTGCCTTAGTAAGATCCTCCCCCTTGTCCTTCTTAGAAATGCTATCATCATGTAATTCAGCTTCACCACTTTCAGTAGTGGGAGTAGATTCATCATGTTGTGCCCCACTAGCTTTAACTTGTTGATTGATTTGTGTTCCACTCCTAAGAGTTAACACATTGCAATGCTCCTTTCCATGCCTTTTAGTGACTTCAGTATCACTTGGCAATCATCCTTGCTAACGCTCTTGCAATGCTGTAGCAATCTGACCAACTTGACCTTCCAAAGCTCTCAAAGACGAGTTATGGATTTGAAGTAAGGCACCTTGACTATGAAGTAAAGCTCCTTGATTCTTAATTGAATTAGAATTGTCTTGCAGCATTGTCTTCGTAGTAGATATGAACTCTTAAATCGTAGCTTCCAAGGAACTCATGTTTGCTGACGTTGAAGCTCCTTTGTTAGTATTATGCCATGGCATAGAATTCTGGTAACCTTGAGACTCATTGTGATTCTGCTGCCGAGTATGTTGATTAGCATTGTGAGCTCATTGATTTCACCATGAGAAATTGGGGTGCTGACGCCATCCAGCATTATAAGTGTTAGAGTAAGGATTGTTGTTGCCTCGATTGTAATTACTCACAAAGTTGATGGACTCATGGTTGCTTGGGAATTTGCTCTCATGATGATTGCCTTGGCATAACAGACATGCCAAGCTAGTTGCTTTCACTTCCTTCACCTCAGTAGAGCGTTGTAAGTTTTTCAGCATATTGGTGATAGTTGAGAGTTGAGCGGACACCGAATCCTTGGTATCTAACTCAAATACTCCAGGTGCTCTCCTCCCACTCCCAAGTCTTGAGGAAGAAAACTGATAATCATTGTTAGCAATTCTGTCCAATATAGCAAACGCCTCAGTAGGTGATTTATCCAGCAATGTCCCATTTGCCGAGGCATCAAGTAACATCCTCGTGGGTGCATTGACTCCATTATAGAACATGACTACTTGAGTCCAATCGTGAAAACCATGATTTCAACACTTTCGAAGAAAACTCTTGTAACGATCCCAACACTCATACATGGATTCGTCGTCGCCTTGGCGAAAAGATGATATGTCATTCCTTAGCTTAGTATTCATGTTTGGTGGGTTGTACCTCAATAAGAAACTCTTACAAAGATCAGTTCATGATTCCATCAAACCGGAAGGTACACCACTCAACCAAACCCTTTCTCAGTCACATAATGAATACAGGAACAACTTTAACTTCAGAAAATCCTCATGTACTCCCTCTTGGCGAAAAGAATCACAAACTTCCAAAAAAACTTTGAATGTGTTGCCTAGCATCTTCATTTGGCATACCCCCAAACTGCCCAATAGAATTCAACATGTTGAACATGACTGGTTTTAGCCCGAAATGTGCAGCTTGAATTTTGGGTGCCACGATTCCAGGATTCAGATAATCCAGCATCAGATTTAAGTGATCACAAATAACGCGCTGCCTAACAGCAGGATCAACATTGTCTAATACAGTGGCATTCTGATTTCCATCATCCTGACCAATGCCTTGGTTTCCAATTTGATACATGTTTCCTCTAGCGCGTTGAGCACATTTCCTTTGTCTAAAGTATCTTTCAATCTCAGGTTCTATCGGTTCCAAAGGCTCTTCATAATTTCTTCTAGGCATACACTAAATAAACCTGAAAAATAAAAAAAAATATAAAGTAAACTATACAAAAATAAAAATGCAAAACAAAATAAAATACTCTGGCAAAACTAAATAACTTCAGGCTGTCAATCCCCGGCAACGGAGCCAAAAACTTGTCTGCGTGTGTGAGTACTATAAAATATACGCAGATAATGTGCAAGTATACACAATCGTTCAAGTAATATAATGATGAGTGAGTATCGTCTCCACAGGGATTGGGCGAAATTAAAAAAGTCTAACCAAAGCTCAGTATTAATCTATCTATGTTAGTTAATCTTTATATATACAAATGTCACGACAAATGAAAATGTGTATGCTGATGGATGTAGATTGATGGTCTGATGGTGTAGCAGATGGAAGTGCAGTGGCAATATAAGATGGTGTAATGTCGAGGCAATGAAGAATGGTAAAAACAGTAAATAAACAGTAAATAAAATGAAAAGAAGATAATCCTCACGTGATAAGCTTTCAACGGAATGAATGATAAGGATTGATTTAAGGATACTAAACTTATTCCTCAGGTATTTTTAAGCTATCTAATCTTTACTTGCTCGACAGGGCTTTCCTAAAATATTCTCAAAGGAACCTAATAGAATAGGATGCCAAGGCATCTGCTCTCACTCAACAATGTTGGCCAGCCTACCCTATTGATACAGACACCCTTTTTAGTCATTAAAATCCTATCCTAGTCTCTCCCGAGATCTAAGGGATTAGGTTATAATATCCCTAGGCCGGTTCAAAGCCCCTTGAAAATACTATAACCCATTGCTTATGAGGATCTTGTCTTGCGGTTCTCTCGAATACTTACAAGTATTTTTAGCTTAGGTTTGTCCCGAATACCTAAACTTCATCTAAGAAATGGATATTTCCATGCCTCTTACAAGTCTAGATGGTGAAGTATTCATAAGCAAAGAAAATAAAGAACCAAAATAAACTTAAATATTCCATTAAAATAAAGTCTAAACATCCATTAAACCAACCACCACCAAATAAGTTAGTTCATGGTGGGGTTCAAAATTTCCAAACACAAAGTCATGCAAATATTCGTTCCAACAACCCACAAATAAATAGAAAAATAGTAGCAAAAAGGGAAGTGAAAAGTAGCCTTCGACGCGCCACCAGAGGTCTTCTCGGCCACCACGAATCACCTTAACTTGCTAGCTCTTCTCGGCACCTAGCTCGCCACTCCTTGGAGCTTATCAATGGAGGAAAACCCAAGGAAGAAGAAAAGGAAAAGGAAATATGATTTTTTCTACTCTATGCGTGTGCCTCTTCTTCACGTGTTGTATATTGTCTTCATTGAGGTGTAATATATAATAAAAATATCTAGGGGTAATGATGAGGTGTTTGGGTGCAAAATACCCCTCATACCCTTAGAATCACATTTAGTGTGTGAATCTTATCCTCCAGGTGGCAGTGGTCCCATAGCAGCTCTGGCAGGCGGTTACAGCAATCATGTCATATGCAGAGCCATCTGTCTTCGTACAACTGTATCTTTTTGTCGTTTTCTGTGCCAGAAATGCCAAGGCATTTCAATCTGCTTCAGCAACGTGTGATTCCACGGCATTACTTCCCATCTAGTCCTTTTTGCCTGCTATTCCCTGCACACCACAGACAAACTGCATCTTTCCTTCAAGCATCATCATTAAGAAATAAAATAGAACTACCACCACAAATGCAACTATATACAACTACATGATCCTAAAATGCCTAAAATGAGCTTTTAAACAAACAATAACTTAAGTGAAAAAGGTCTTAAAAGTAGTCTTTTTAGGAAGTTAACAATGACCATCTTGAAGACATTGTGACTGGTCACTTAGATGTTTTCTTTGAAGATTTAACTTTTGACCAACGTCTTGAGAGAGACATTGGTTTGAAGATCTTCCTTCATTGTCAAGTTTTGAGCTTCTGGGGAGCTTAGGTTTTCTATCTTCAAAGCATAGCAATCCTTCCGTGATGAGGTTTTGAACTTTTAATTTCATGATTGCACAATTTTCAATAGAGTGGATAAATTCTCCAGAATGATAGCCGCATGAATTTTTGACACCTTGCCAATATGGACGCAAATAAGTAATAGGCATTGGAGGAATGAGCATTAGGAGGCCACTTTCGAAGAGAAAAGGTAACAAATATGAATATGAAATTGGAATCAGAATCGGAACGAGAGGCATTCTCTTCTTTTTCTTTCTATTCTTTTTAGCATTCTTCAATGGCGCTTGAAACTCTACCCTGCTTCTCTTCTTTGATTCAGGCTCAACTTTCATGTTTGAAGTTTCACCCTCAATTTTTTTCTTTTTCCAGCATGATCTTTGTCGTATTTTCTGGAATGATACTCAATTTTTGGAGTTGAATTGGATTACCACATTCCTCAGTAGGTTCTTTGTCATTTGTTATTATTGCATTGGCTAAACCACTAACATTCAGATTCTCACTCGAAGTTTTCATCTTTTCTTGCACAATAGGGTCCCCTAATGTTTTCTCCCCATATATTAATATAACCATCATACTCATCTGCTTGGACATATGTTCTTTGGAATCAACTTGGAATTTTCTTGCTTCATCAAACATTTCTTGTTGGGTCTTTACGAGTTTCTCTTGGATTCTTTCAATCCAACTAACACGTGCTAATATTTTATTCATTGCTTTCGATCTTTTTAGAGACACTCACCGGGTGACTTTAATTTGCTTTCAGAACTTCTGGCATAATATCCTTCACAAATTACTCTCGCATTTTCATGATTGACGCATGTTAATATGCTATGCAAAGTATGACGTATAGATGTGAATGTAAAGATGTAAAAAATGCAAATGCTAATGTGAAAATACAGAAATACGAATGCAAAATGTACGATACAAATGCATGTATGCAAAAGGTGTCATTCAAGAGTGACCATCTTAAAACAACTTTTATTGAACACAAAAGGTTTCGGTACATCATACAAAATTTACATATAAGGGATAGCTTTCGCTCCTAATTTCTCTATTTCTCTCAAAAGCCAAGTTGTTTCCACTCATACTCAAGGGTTGAGTTGTCAATATACTTTAATTCTCTCGTAAATCCAGCTAAATCAACCAGTTTGTGAGCCACATTGCTTTCTTGGATAGTAACTTCCTTCATGACATTGCCTTTTTCCTGCATCTTTTGTGTTAATTCTCGGAGTTGTAGACAATGTTGTTTATTTTTCTTTTAAGAAAATCTTTGTGGCTACGAAGTTCCCGTACAAGTTCTCCATGATCATCTACAAACTTCATCAATATCTTGTTTTTGTCCATATTGGCTTCTAGTTCAACATCATTCTCATGCTTGTGGTGCTGATATAAACCTTCCACATTGGCTATAGCCATATTCAACATCTGATTTTTGGCTTGACATCTTCCCAAATTGATGACAACTGTATTTCTCCTTTCTTCTGTAATCCGTAAATCATAAGAGAACTTCTTGGCTTGACCTTCATGTGTCTTGCAATTCTTTTTCCAATGTTCAGTGTCGTTTCTTAGTTTAATGACCCCTGTTGTCCACTCTTCCGGGTTATTTCCTATACTAACATTTTTAAAGGCTAAATTGATCCTTTGAAAACTATTATGCATGACATCCATCTCTACACTCAGTTTATCATTTTCAATCTTCAAATGACGTGTTTGAGCTTTATAATTCAAAAAATCTTCTTCCTTTTGAATGCCCCCACTGATACCCTTAGTTTTGAACACTTTTGACACCAATCTAACGGGATAATCAGTTACCAAACTAGGTCAATATTTTATCTCGAATTCTAAGATTCCATGATCCAAAAGATGTTGAACTTGATGCCTGAAGGTAGTGCAATTCTTAATGGAATGTCCTTGAGCTTCAGCATGATATTCACAACGAACATTGATATCATACCAATTTGGATACAAAGGTTGCCAAGGTTTCACATAATACAATGCCACCTCTTGAGCTTCTAGTCGTCTTTCGTACAACTCCTTATATGATATAGGAATAGAATCAAAATGAGAGCCACTTCTCATCTTGGATTGAACTTGAGTTTCTGACGTCAGAACCAGACTCTTAAATACCAGTGAGTTATGATTACATGACTTCTTTTCATCTATGGGAACTTCTACAATTATCACAATTTCTTTGGTATTTCCAGATAATTTGTTGATACAAATGGAGACTGTGTATAATTTCTCAGATTGGTTAGGATCAGTGGTCTCTTGTATAACTGACATTGCACGATTATCTTCATCAAGCTCTTTCTGTTTTTATGCAGAAGTCTCTCTTCCTTTTGCCAAAACAGATATTCTATCCATCATTTTGGACATTTTCCCTCTCATATCTCGTATCTCCTTTTTCTCTTGATCTTTGGGTGCATAGCTCTCCATTATCTTCGGAGTTTCCTCAAGATGCCATTCCCTAGTTGTGTTATAGTTTACTTGATCATGAAACCCTTTGTCCATTATGAAAACCTTTTACTATGATGACCACTCACAAATCAACATCTTTTGATTATGTCATGATCATGTAATGCAAGCAAAAAGAAAGCAACATATAAACAAGTTAGTACAAATAATAAATAAATTAACAAGCTAATACAAAACAAAAATACAAATACAAATAAGATACAAAGAAAAATAAGTCAAGAGGAATGGTTACTACTAATCAATTTTATGAAAAGAAAAATTCTATCCAACATGGTATCTACCCTGACATGTTTTTATCAAATAGCAATCCTATCCATACATGTTTTCTACCTCAATGCTTCGTTCAACATATAAATCCTAACCTCATGCTTTCTAGTTTGTATGCTTGTTTGAAAAAATGAACCTAACCACATACTCTTCTAATTCTCATGTTTTTTTATAAAAATAAATAAATAAATTTGAGGAAAATGTTAGAGTGAGTTTCCCATACAGATAGAAATTTAGTATAAAATGGGTAGTAATTCGGTACTACTAACAGGGTACTCGAATTGTCCTTTGCTGGTGCCCCCTCGAGCCTGCCAGACCCTCGATCCTCGTCGATTATAGGCTTAAATGAATTGAGTTTAATTTGAGAGAATTCATTTCCCCATGTCCATACGAGGAAACTCGATGTTTAACTCATAAACATGAAGTATATGTATCCTAGAGGTTACTTGCTAAAGCCCATGCGGAGAAAAATAATTGTTCTCACGTAAGCGTAGCGTTCACCTCTACCTAACGGGACAGAACACAGTTAAAAGGCTTTAAATGTCAAATGGTTATGGTATGTGAGGGGAAACTAACAATCCTTTGCCTCGATCTTATAACAATCCAACTAAAAAGGTCAGAAATCTGAAACACGTAAACCAATCACATTAGTACGACTAACAAAATGTGATGTCATGCAAACAAAACTTAAGGACCAAAATTTAAATATCATTCATATTTGAAATTTTCAATTAAAAGGATGACCTATAATCGATTACAGCTTGACTCTCTTTAAAAAAATCCCCAATATAGTCACCAAGATGTCAAAATGGTCCCTATAGCTTTTTAGGGCTTTTTCAGGTATTGATCTAACTTAATATTGGAGAATATTAGGTTTTAAAATAAATAAATAATAGACACATTTGGAGTCGCCATCGACCTTTGGGTTAGGTAAGTTGAATATCTAAATATATCTTTTAAAATAATTTTAAAAGATAAAAAAATTATATGCGTTTGACCAGAAATTCATTTTGAAAAGGGTTCAGGAGTCGGTTACGTGTAGGGAAGGATTAGCACCCCCACAACACCCGAAATCGGTACATAAACGATTATATGTCATCTAAATATTAAAATTGACAAATTTGAATAATATTTAAATTATGATACTTTTTTTAGTAATATAAAAAGGGATATTATTTTATACGAATAATCCTCAAAAATACCTTCCTATTCAATTAAGGAGGTACTTTTATGGATTCCTCATAAAAATAGTATTACCCTAAATTTTAGATACAATAAAAATATAAAAATAGGTAAAAAATAAATTCATGTAAAACATAAAAAATATTATTTTATTAGAGCAATCCTTAGAAATAGACTCCTTGTTAGTTAAGGGGCATTTCATTAAATTACTTGTATAAAATAATATATGAAAATTTTATTCTAGTAATAAATTTATAAATATGTAAATTAAGGATAAAATGATAAATATGACAACTATAGTGATTAAATTATAAAATTACAAGAAATCAAGGTCACTTATGCAAATATTTCTTATGTTAGGTACTTTAAACGTAAATAAACCAATAATAAATTTCTTAGAATAAAACAATTTAAATTCGAAGATTAAATTGCAAAGAAAGAAAAAATTATGGCAATAAATGAAACTAACATACAAAATAGGTACTGGTAGTGTAATTTAACCATAACTAAATTTCAGGATCAAAATGTAAATTATTAAAATTAAAGAACTAAATCAGATTAAAATGCGTAGAAATAAAGGCAGTGGCTAAAATAAAACGAAATAAAATCTGAAATCCAAATTAAAATAAACAGAAATCAATTACAGTGACTAAAATGAAAGCTTATAAAACTAGAAGGACCCATATAAGGGTTTACCCATAAGTTAAATACGTAGATTCCCCTCCCCCAAAAATGATGTCGTATGGGAAGGGGTATTTATACCCTTATATCGACCCTTAAGGTCCTCCAATCTCCAATCTCCAATCTCCAATCTCCATTTTCCCCTTTCACACTCTCTCTCTCAAAAATGAGATAAAACCATTTTCTCTGGCTTTCTTCTTCATTCCCTCGTCGGAGGCAGGGCCAACAGCCGCCGACGTTCTCCACCGCAGTCCACGACAACCAGTGACATAAAAACTACTCCAAAATGTAAATCTTGACACCCTAAAGCCAAACCTGACTACCTCTAACCCTAAAGCCAACCTAATCGCCTTGATCTACATAAGACCGAAGGTATACCTTCGAAATAAATTGGTCTCTAACGGTGTTTGATATTTCTGAAGACGAGCAAGGCTTCGAGGGTAAGACTCTTATTCCTTTTCTTCTTCTCTATTTTTGGTTTGATGTTTTCTGGTTATTGTGGTTGTGCTCCCTATTACTGTAGATTCTGGTTATCCTCTCCTTATTTTTTTTCAGGTGATGGGTTCTTTTATAGGACCCTTTGGACAAGTCGAGGAGGTGAACCCTATGAGTCACTAGAGTTATGGCAGTGAATCACCTAGGGGTGTCTATAAGCAGGCTGGGTGCATTAAATGCACCCAGATATTCTGGATTTTGGTCGACGCGACGGCTCAGTGGCCGTGGCTGAGATGAGCTCACTAGAGGCGGCGGCTGAAATAGCCTTAGGGTTATAATAAAACCCTAGGGTTTTTAGAATCTCATCTGGACCGCTGGATCTCTCACAGATCCAACGGCTGAGAAGGAGCGTCGCTGAAACCTTCAACAATAACCCTAGACGGGTTTTGGTCTTCGATTTTTATTGTTGCGCCTTGTCGACACTCATTTTTCGTCCCATTTTTTATATATATTATATATTATTATTATTATTATTATTATTAATTTACCTTACTTTACTTTTTTGTAACATATCACAAATACAATAGGCCCAATCGGGCCCCAAAGTAGTTAAACCTAAAGCCCAACAAGTCACCTAACCGGCCCAATACTGAGGCCCAACAAATCAAAACTCAAGTCTAACCCTAATTTATTAGGGTCTCTAAACACTAGCTTTTGCTACTATTTTCCCCAATCAACTATTGTCGCCCGTTCCACTAGCTCCTTGGCCACCGCTACTGCCACAAACCAAAAGCCCTGCAAGTGTCAAACAACACAAATCAACATACAAGCAACCGAACACCAAACTCACACGCCACATAAATTGATTTCTTTTGTAATCATTTCATAGCAAAAATATGTAAAATACGGCTTATATAACGTAAGCAAACAATGTAAAAAATATGTTCCCCCCTCACTGTTGGGAGTTTCGAATAAAAAGCACAAAAAAACCAAACTTTCAAGGTATTTCTTTATTTTATTTTACTTCCAGTTTTCAAAACATAACAAAAAAGGTTTCCCCTTTGGTTTTACAAAAAGGTCAGGTATATGAACCAGTTTTGCTATTTTCCCATTTATGCTTATAACATGTAATATTTGGTTTAATAATTGTTTAATCCCTTTCCTTTTAGTGCATGTTGCATGTTAGTCACCTGTAGGGTTTCTCTCTGTAATTTACCCAGTTATGTGCCTGTTGTTTACTTTTAGGAATATTTTCTATTTAGCCCTTCTATGTTTATGCGTGTTTTGCATTTTAATCATGTACTGACTGTTTACTTTTTCTTTGAATATTTAGGGAATTAGTTTGTAATTTTACCTTTATTTATTCGAATATGTAAAATATAAAAAATGGAATATTTGTGAAATGGTCCCTGTAGTTTTTCATGTTTGTATTTCGAATCCAAGTATGTTATTTTTATTTATTTTAATTCGACCATAGAATTTTAATTTACTTTAATTTAGTCTCATGTTTTATTTTTTTTCATTTTAGCACTTAATATTGAAAATGTTTATTTTATTCATTTGTATATTTTATTTTATTTTAATTTTGTCATGATAGTTTGATCATTTATGTTTTAGCCCCGCTTTTATTTTTTATTTTAATTTTGCATGTTGTTTGCATGTTAATTCATTTTAGTCCTAACTAATTTCGCATGATATCCTCATAAGCATCACTTGAATCGAATCAAAATAAATTGACTAAGGGTAATATTTGATTATTTTAATATTTTCGTAAAGTGACTGTCTTAACGTATTAGAAAGTTACTTTCGATAATTTTAAAATAAAAGTCTATCCCATTTAGTGACATGAATTCAATCAATTTCATTTTTTTAAAATTCGGGAATTGAGAAAAAGGCAATGTTCTTTTAATTAAATTCATCGAGAAAAGACTGTTAGAACGAATCTAAGGCCTCGTCTAGATATATTTAAATAATTGAATATCCTTATCATTAAATATCGGTAAAATAATTAATTAATTGTGTTTGCTTGATGTATATTTTTATTTGTTTTATTTTTGCATGTGTTTTCCGATAGATTTTCAAAATAATAACATTTGAATCAACAATGAGAATGGTAATATCCTTTCATTTCGGTCAGAGTAATAAGTGACTGCTTTAAGACATAATTAAATGATTGTTTTAATGCACGAAAGGTAATTTATTCTCGATTGGAAATAATTAGATATTATCGTTTTCACTCTTAAAATTATTTTTGGTGTTATTATTTTGAATTAATAATGAACTTTAGAATGGAATTCTAATATTTTTTTTTATTTCAATTGGAGTATGAATCGGTCGCTTCAAGGTATGAGAGATTGATTCTTCTCGATAGGAAATAATTAAATATTATCATGTTTCATCCGAAAATTAAAAGAACGTTACTCAAGGGATCTTAAATTAAACTAGACTCGAATTTGTAAGTTTTATTGCAGAGACAATTAATTAATCAACTAAGTACCGATTTAGGGCGTTGTGGGGGTGCTAATCCTTCCCCATACGTAACCGACTCCCGAACTCAAGTTTTGGTAATACAGACTGTAAGTTTTTTCGTTTTAATTAAAATTAATGTTTTATTAAAATGGAAAAATATGTTTTGGGTGCCCAATCACACCCTAATCAAAGATTGGTGGTGACTCCTCGAACCACATTTTTATCACTAACCGATCGATCCAAAAATTATTTTCGAAACGGGACATCCTTTTTTTCCCATCCAGGAAAAGACCATTTGACAGCTTGGCGACTCCGCTGGGGACATTTTTTAGAGAGTCAAGCCATTAGTCGACTAATTAATTGTCTTTACAAATTAAAATTATGAGTTCGCTCTAATTTGACTTTTGATCCCCTATCTAGTTTAAATAAGTGTTTATGATTTGATTAACCATTAAATAGTTATACTAACTTGTTTGTTGGTGTTTTTAGAGTAAATAATTATTTAGGGTTTTGGGTTTTCTATTCAGTGTTGTTTGTTTTGTTTTCGCTTTTCCTCACACACTGCACAGCTGCATTTGCATAACATGAGCTAAAACCTCGCTCTGTCATATTTAAGTAGGAATAAGAAACTACTCCATCGTGTGGTTTTCACCTCCGTACTGGATAGTAGATCACTCCTGGGGCTCACGCCTTATGGCCCTCGTGATGGTTTTCACCTCCATATGGACATAAGGAGGTGTGTCCCCTCGAATTGAACTTGATCTGAAAGCCTGTGATGGGCCAGGGTTGAGGGTTCGGCAGCCCAGAGGGGAACCGACAAGGAAAATTCGAGGACCTCTTACTTTAGAACTAAACCCATAATGTAGTAAACTTAGAACCCATATAAAGCCTTACCCAGATCATATGATCCTGTGAGGAGAGTACGCAAGGAAAAGCTTGTTTGAGCCTTTTATTTTTTTGTAGTGTAATTTTTTGTTCTCGAATAAATGTATGCGAACTAGAGATCATGCAGTTAGTTTTTTTATTGATCTAGCATGCGAACTAGATGGCATGAGGTTAGGATTTTCTATAAACAAAGCATATGGGTAGAAATTCTATATGGGTATGATCTACTAAAGCATGATTGGGTAGCCAATATGTGGGGTAGGTTTTATCGACAAATTATATCCGATTAATTCGTTTATGATTACTAACCAATTTTCTCTTGTCCTTTTATTTTATTTTGTTACCATTTGCATTACATTATTCATTCCATGGTATTGACCTTCAACGATGTCTATATAGAAGACTAGTAATATGGAACGAATATTTCAAAAAGAGGTAGAAAACAATGCAGATGTTTTGATATGGTCCGAGTGGTCCCAACTAATAAATGGAAGCAGTTTGCAGAATGACTTAGATTTGACTGGGTACAGACATCAATGACCGTCAAAATGACCTGTTCACTAGCTACCTTCAACATGATCAAGGAGTGGCTCAGTACTTGGTTAACTTATCACATTAAGCAGATGTTGTAGGCAAAGGATTGGAGCCTAAGATTGAAGAAGCTCAGAAGATTCTAGATTTATTGGGGCACATCCAACAATTAGGAAAGATAGCTCAAATTTATCTGTGATATGTTTAAGCCTTGTAATCGATCTTCGTTTTTAATATAAAAGGTTGTTCTAAGGAATCATTCCAGAATTAACACTTTGCATTGCATTTACATTGCATCCACAACGCATTTACTTTTTCACATTTTAATCATATTTTCTTCACATTCATTAAAAAAGCACCAATATTAATAAAAAGATTACATGTCATAATATATATTGCATCTTAACATACATTAATCATGGATCATTGTGGTAACTCACAGAGAATCTTTTGACATAAATGCTGAAGGCAAATTGAGGCCACATCGTTCGTGCCTAGAGAAGAGAACTAGATGTGAAGTTTGGGGCATACTACTAAGAACTATGAGTATCGAAGAGCAACTTATATAATTTGATCGGTTCGGACACATGTTCTTTTAATGAGCCAGTGGGGCATTAAATTATAATAACCCTGAAGATCTAGCCAAGCACCCACATGTACGATTAGTACTGGGACATCCTAATTAGGAGGAGATCATTTCATCCATCATGGAGCTTTATTCCATTTGCAATATCTTGTTTGAATTTGTTTTTTTCCTTTCTCAGCTCTTTGTAAGGATATTTAAATGAATTTATGCTACTTTAATGATGGTGAACATTGAATCAAATGTGCAATTTTGAAATTCTTTGAATATCAGTTGGACTAAAAACTCTTTAAATGATTAGAGTTATAAATCTTTGACAAGGTGCCAAGATCGAAAGTTGATAAAACAATGACCCTTAACCTTACCTCAGAAGATACACTCAAACACCATACCCTTCTTTTGCAGGGACAAAGCTAGCATTCTCTCTACATGACGAGACAATTAAAGGCTTGGCATTCATGTATGTAAGGATGTGGACAAATGGGCCATCTCACACATGAGATTGCAAAGCTGATTGGTTTCTATTTTTATCGATGACGTTTAATGATGATCATGATCTTTATATATGGATAATCGAGTAGGTGAATCTAAGTTAGGTCAGTTGCTTGGAAATTGAACTCTAAGGATGATATTTTTTTACTTTCAACAACACCTAGACTATAATAGGTTCTTCTTAATAATCTTAAGAAATTGGATTTGTATATCAATAATGTAATTATAAATGCATATAATAAAGCTTGAGTTATCCCTCTAGAGAATTGGTTAAACGCCCCGTCTTTATGGATAAGATTCAGCTAACCTGATAAAAGTGATTATATTATATATACAATAAAACTTGAACTGTCCCTCTAGAGCAATTGGTTAAACGCCCCGACTTTATGGATAAAATTCAGCTAGCCTGATAAAGGTAATTATAATAAACTTGAATTCAGCTAGCCAAACAATGGCAAATTAAATCAAATTTATCTAAATAAGGAGTTTTGGTAAAGATGGACTAAGGGAGTTAAGGAACACATGTTATAGTCAATTTCACATGAGCACTCAGGAATTTCATTTTTAGACCGATATTTATGCACTGCCTTTGTTAGAGGAATCTAAAAATCTTGAATAAATGGAAGATTTCAGAGAACTGAAATAAAAGTGTTCTAAAAGGCTTAGTAATGGAATATGCTAGTTGCTTCATTTTGTCCGCATCCACTTAATATGTCAAGCCAAGAAAGAAGGGCATGTCAAGGTTTACATGGGCATATAAAAGAATGAGGATGTCTCAATGGCTGAAACCTTAGAAAATATGAAGCCAACCTGAACCCAACCCATCAATTTTGATACTTATCAAAGAGCTATAACTTTGAAATGTTAAAGTGCAGTTGATTCTTTTGATATTCTATGAACTCATGTTTGCGATTTGATTGTGAGCCAGAATTAAAGGGCAATCCTTTACAAAATTCTTTCATTCTTTGATTTCTAAAATAAAGGAAAGGATAATTTTTTTTTTCAAATAGGACAATCTCAAATGCGAAAGTCCTTGGAGCAGTGATTCGTCAAAGAAGAATATGATCGCCTTGATTGAAAGGGGCACATATCCCAGCGTATAGAGAAAATGCAAGAATGCGACCAATCAAGGATGAATTTTTGGCACCCAAGTAAGGAGGAGCCATAAAAATACCCACTTTGGGGCATGACCAGAAACCCATATCATGTTGAGATTACAAGATTCAGACCAAGAAGACATTGAGAATGAGTCTCACAATTTGAAGTGTCAGGGGCAAACCCATAATATGAGAAGAACTTACCTCTTAAAGAAAATCAATCAAGCATAAATTAATGGGAGTCCCGAAAAATAACTCTCATAGCGCATTTGAGCCAAAGGCAGAAGGGAGCATCAAGATCATATTAATGATCGCAGCAAGAAATGAAGCTCTTTTTCCGATATTCTAATGCTGAAGAGAAGCAAAACAGAACACAAAGACAAGATGATTGGGAAGATCTTCAGAAGTTGCAAGATGCTACACCGATATCTAAGCAAACCCTAGAGAAAAATAATCAAGAGGAAGAAGACCTGGTTTTCCACTTTGGAGTTAAAAGAAAATTAAATCAGCATTTTTGCATACATGAGAACATCATTTACATAAAAGAAAATGAATTACATTGCATTTGCATTTTTCTCATAAACATATGGTTTTTACAGATATTTCAATGAAAAGAGAAGATTCATGATATCAAAATCCCAACAAGTGGAAGCTAGAATTCAAACCTCAAATACAAAAATCAAATTCAAGGAGGCAGACTCCCATATTCGATGGTTGCGAGACAAATTTGCATAAGAAAAATCGATTTTCGAAGATTATCTTGAAATCCAAATCTTCAAGTATGATCTTTCAAATTTTTGAACGTATACTAACAATTGGTAATGTTTAATTTACAGATCTGATATTCCCTTAGAAGAAGCGGAACATATCACTCTATTCCAAGATCTGATATTCCCTTAGTGACAGTGGAACAAGTCTACCCCAATTCAATGGATCAACTCCCCTAAATCTGATATTCCCTTTAGAAGAAGCGAAACAGATCCCTCTCTTCCAATATTTAATATTCCCTGAGTGACAGTGAAACAAGTCTGTCCCGATTCAATGGATCAACTCCCCTAGATCTGATATTCCCTTTAGAATAAGAGGAAAAAAACCCTCTCTTCCAAGATTTGGTATTCACTGAGTGACAGCGGAACAAGTATGTCCCGATTCAATGGATTAACTCCCCCAAATCTGATATCCCCTTAGAAGAAGCGGAACATATCACTTCCAAGATTTGATATTCCCTGAGTGACAATGGAACAAGTCTGCCCTGATTCAATGGATCATCTCCCCCATATCTGATATTCCCTTAGAAGAAGTGGAACATACACTCTCTTCCAATATTTGATATTCCATGAGTGGCAGTGGAACAAGTCTGCCCCGATTCAATGGATCATCTCTCCCAAATCTGATATTCCCTTAGAAGAAGCGGAACATGTCACTCTCTTCCAAGATTTGATATTCACTGAGTGACAGCGAAACAAGTCTGCCCCTATTCAATAAATCAACTCCCCCATATCTGATATCCCCTTTTGAAGTGGAACAGATCCCTCTCTTTCAAGATTTGATATTCCCAGAGTGAAAGCGGAATAAGTCTGCCCCAATTTAATGGATCAACATCCCCATATCTGATATTTCTTGAGTGACAGTGGAATAAATCCCTTATCATATTCCAAACCATGAAGTTGACCGGATGAAAAAAATGCATTGTCTCTTCTTCTTTGCCCTATTCTTGTTGACACAAGAATGGGCAAAGAGGGGCAGCTGTCGACACTCGTTTTTTATCCTATTTTTTTATATATTATTATTATTATTATTATTATTAATTTACTTTACTTTTTTGTAATAGATCACAAATACAACAGGCCCAATCGGGTCCCAAAGCAGTCAAACCCAAAGCCCAACAAGTCACCCAACCGGCCCAATACTGAAACCCAACAAATCAAAACCCAAGTCTAACTCTAATATGTTAGGGTCTCTAACCCCCCCAGCCACCGTCGCCGTTGTTTTCCCCAATCAACTACTACCGCCTATTATGCCCGCTCCTTGGCCACCGATGCGAACACCAAACTCACACGCCATGCAAATTGATTTCTTTTGTAATCATTTCATGGAAAAAATAGGGAAAATATATGTAAAATCAGGCTTATATAACACGAGCAAACAATGTAAAAAAGAGGTTCCCCCTCGCTGTTGGTTTCGAATAAAAAGCACAAAAAACCAAACTTTTGAGGTATTTCTTTATTTTATTTTACTTCTAGTTTCGAAACATAACAAAAGAGGTTCCCCCTTTGGTTTTAGAAAGTAATAAGATCATAAAATTTAGAGGTATATTTTTTGGTGTTATTTTTTCAGTTTTGAATCAAATAAAAAAAGCTCTTTTTTATTTCAAACATCATGCATGTAACCTAAAATAGACCAAGAGTTTAAGGGAGAAAGAAGCTTACCTGAGTCGGAGAGAGCATTTACGATGGCCAGAGTTCAAAAACTGAAAGGTCGAGGGTAAACTTGACAGATAGCTTTTCTCGACTTAAGCTATGACGTAAACTTGACATGGCCTTAAGCTGAATGTAATCGAACTCGAAGGTCTTTTGTTGGTAGATAGCCCTTCTTGCCTTGAGCTATGTTGCAAATGATGTGCCTTTGAGCTGAGTGTAATCGAACTCGAAGCTCTTTTGTTGGAAGATAGCTCTTCTCGCCTTGAGCTATGCTGCAAATGATGTGCCTTTGAGCTGAGTGTAATTGAACTCAAAGGTCTTTTGTTGGCAGATAGGTCTTCTTGCCCTGAGCTATGCTGCAAATGATGTGCCTTTGAGCTGAGTGTAATCAAACTCGAAGGTCTTTTGTTGGCAGATGACCTTTCTTTCCTTGATCTATGCTGTAAATAGGCTGGGGAATGAATCCCTATTGTTACCGAGGACTCATTTGCTGTGAAATCAAGTCAATTTGTTAAGAACGATATCCTTCATCGTGAAGTTGAAATAGTGGATGTCCCTTTCGTTATGAAGTTGAGCCTTGAATTGGATATCCTTCGTTGAGAAGTTGAAACCCAAGAATTGTTTTTCTAAATTGGCCTTTGAGCTGGATATCCTTCGTCGTGAAGTTGAAATCCATTCTTGAGTAAGTTTTTCCAAATTGGCTTTAAGTTGGATATCCTTCGTTCTGAAGTTGAAATCCAATCTCGAGTTGTATTGCTACTTGTGGGCATGATATTCTTCGTTGTGAAGTTGAAATCCAAGAATTGTTTTACCAAATTGGTTTTGAGCTGGATAACCTTCGTCGTGAAGTTGAAATCCAATCTTGAGTAAGTTTCACCAAATTGGTTTTGAGTTGGATATCCTTCGTTGTGAAGTTGAAATCCAATCTCGAGTAAATTGTGTCGCTTCGAGTTCAATATCCTTCGCTTTGGAGTTGAAATTGACTCTGAACGAAACTTGGAAAGTTGTTTGTCGTCAGACAATCGTCCCTTCGCTGTGAAGTTGAGATTTCAATTAGATATCATTCGTTGTGAAGTTGAAATCCAATCTTGTACTGTTTCGAGTCCAATATCCTTCGCTGTGAAGTTGAAATTGACTCTGAATGAAACTGGAAAGTTGTTTGTCGTCAAACAGTCGCCCATTCGTTGTGAAGTTGAGATTTGAATTGGATATCCTTCGTTGTGAAGTTGAAATCCAATCTTGTGTTGTTTTGAGTCCAATATCCTTCACTGTGAAGTTAAATTGACTCTGAAAGCTACAAAAAAAATAATGTGTGCAAAAAATGATGAATGTGATGCTCTTAAGTATGTCTAAGATGCAATGCAATATGAATTAACTCTTGTTTTATCTCTTGGGTGGAGTCTCGTGCTTTTTCTGCCGATCTGGTCCTTGGAATCAAGCATTCCCCATTTCTTCTTGGGTTGCAGCCTTTCACATTTGAGATTGTCCTGTTTGAAAATATTTTTCTCATTTTTCTTATTTTAGGAGGGAAGAAGAAAGATATAAAAATGTAAGAATTCTATAGAATAATGCCCCTTAATCCAGGCTTGCAATCGAATCAAATCCTAAACATGAGTTCAAAGAATATCAAAGGAATCAATATCTCTTTTAATGCTTTCAGAGCCATAATTCTTTGACAAATATCTGAATTGATGAGTTGGCTCCAGGTTAGCTTCCTAATTTCTAAGGTTTCAGCCAAAAAAATGTAATTTTTTCTCAGTCATTACAACATGCCTTTTCTTGGCTTGGTATTTTAATTGGATGCGGACAAAACGACGCAACTAGCATGATTAATTACTAGACCTTCTATTTAGGTCCTTTGAAATCCGCCATTTGTTCAAGCTTTGTAGGCTCCTCTAATAAAGATAGTGAAAAAATATCGGTCTAAAAATGAAATTCTTGAGTGCTCGTGTGAAATTGACTATAACAGGTGTTCCTTAACTCCCTTATTCCATCTTTACCAAAACTCCTTATTTAAATAATTTTGATTTAAATTGCCATTGTCTGGCCAGCTGAATCCATAAAGTCGGGGAATTTAACCAATTGCTCTAGAGGGACAGCTCAATATATAAACACCTTTATCAGGTTAGTTGAATCTTATCCATAAAGCCGGGGCGTTTAACCAATTGCCTTAGAGGGACAACTCAAGCTTTATTGTATAGATATTATAATCACGTTTATCAGGCTAGCCGAATCTTATCCATAAAGCCGTGGCGTTTAACCAATTGCTTTAGAGGGACAACTCAAGCTTTTTTGTATATATATGATATTATAATCTGGGTATACGAATCTAATTTCTTAAGTTTGTTAAGAAGAACCTGTTATAGTCTAGGTGTTGTTGAAAGTCAAGGAATATCATCTTTAGAGTTCAATTTCCAAGCAACTGACGTAAACTAGATTCACCTACTCGACTATTCCATCTGTGAAGATTATTATCATCACTGAACATCCTCAATGAAAGTACAATAATGTCATACACAAGAGATGTCCCATGTTGTCCGCTCCTATGCATACCTAATACCAAGCCTCTTGTTCATTCCCTTATGAAGGGAGAATATTATATCGGTTCTTTGCAAGAGAATGGTACGGTGTTTGAGCTTATCTTTTGGGGTAAAACCAAGTGTCGTTATCATGTCACAATGTCAAAGATCTGTAACGCTGATCATTTACAGAGTTTTTGATTCAGTTGATATTCAAATAATTTCAAGTTATAAATTTGGTTCAACATTCAACATAAATTCATTTAAATATCCTTATAAAAAGAAAGTTCAAAAAATAAGTTCCAAATATAAGAAAGTTCAAAAACAAATTCAAACAGGATGCCGTAAAAAGTAATAAGGCCTCATCAGGATGCCCCACTAGTTGGATTAGGGCCTTCATATGCACTTTCTCACCATTTCTCAATTGTTTCACTTGTCGGGGCTCCTTTTGATGTACCTTCAGACACACAAACTTCTGCTTCCTCTCGAGCAGCTTCTTGGGAATATCCTACTTCCTTGTGATTTATCAGTTTTTCCTTTTCTGGGTGGAAATTGGGCCCAAATTTATATCCAAAACGATTTACCTCGGCGGTGATAGTTTTGGTTGGATCCTGAACGCATATTGCAACTATGATTGGCATAATATTCGTCAGGCCTTCTAAGCTGCCCAAAACCCCTCTAGCCTTCAGGAAATCTGATATAGTTGTTTGAGATGTCTTCGAAGTTGCATCTATCCTAAGGATTCTTAAAACTACATCTATGGAATCCCTTTTGCTTGGATTTCCTTTCCGATCCTCTTGCGCCCTATGTTTTTCGCAGTAATCCTCTGTTGAAGTAGTTTGAGGAGTCTTATGGGCTACATCTGCCCCGTCTATTCTCAAACCCATGAGCCAGTCTCGGATTACATTCATGGAAGCTCTTCTGCTCGGATTTCCTTGCCTCTTATGTTCTTCACATGCATTCTTTGTTGAATCAACGACTTCCGAGTTTTGGACCTTCATCCCTTTCTCTTCTACCTTGGACCCCTGAACTGCTTGTTCTAAAGGATCCTCAGGGTTGCTAGGAACCTTAGCAGAATAAATTAGGGTTTTATCATGGTTTATCCAATGACTTCTTATAGGTCAACTTCTCATTCGGGGGCCACTGTGGCTGAACATATCCCGGTGTAACCAATCTGGTTGTGAGCATTTATGAACGTAATTTTCAAGCAAAATATGGAAGGGATGGAACTAAAAACCTTGTACTTTGTTTTTCTTCTCATCTAGTCCCCGTGACGAGAGACTACTTGCCAATGGCTTTATAGATATAACTTAGTGTCTTTGCTTGATGATTATAAAAGGTTAGAACCTCTAACCATGAGATGTTCATCCTTCTTAGCTTTCTTGGTCAACATTTGGTCATATTCTCTGACCCTCTTCTTTGATTGAAGCTTATCTCTCACAAGGGAAATTTCATCCCTCATTATTTCCTCCTCCATTGTTGGCCCAGTGGAACCTTCTACAAACACATTTGGTTTTTGGAGCTGACCTGAAGTATCTGACTTCTTAACAGGTCCTCTGGTCATTGTCATTTCAGTTTCAGCACCAGCATTCATAGTCCCATCCAAAATGGGATCCGCTAGTGGCTTCTCTCTAGGGATCACAACATTTATCATTTCTATCAACTTAGTCATTTGTTCTCTTGATTCGTCCTGAAATCTTCTCACTTGATCAATCATCTTTGCTCTTGAATTTTCTCAATATTACCAACACGCGCTAGTATCTCATTCATTGTTTTTTGATCTTCTTACAGACACGCTTCTTGTAACTTCAATTTTCCTTCAATGTTTCTCTTTTAACTGCCTTTGCTTTGAACGAGCTTGATGTGTCCAGTTTTTGTTCTTTTATGAGACATGTAATAAAAAAAAGAAAAAATAATGCGAAATATGCAAGGATGGATGATGCATGAAATGTTCGAGGCATTGATCCAAAAATGTGTTCGTTATTATAAATAATCCTTGTTGGGGACAAAAGTGTTATTTCTTAAAAGATAAAAAAATATTTTAAAGGTAGACCCTGAACAACTTCTGATAGGTGAATTCATATTCTGCCTTTGTCTGTCACCGGTTGAATACTCTGTCGAACTGTTCTAGCTTCTGTGGCTAAACTGTGCAAGTGACGAGCTGCTTGCTCCAAAGCGTATCAAATGGATGCATATCTGGTTTTCACTCTCTCTGTTGAGTCTGTTCCCTAACGAAAACGCCATTGAAGCCCTCCATCGTTAAGAGCTATCTGAAGTTCATTTGCTTGTTTCTTGAATTCGTCAGCAATGTCATCCAGCTCAGCTAGGGTTTCACCATCTTGTTCTCGTAGTCTTCAAAAGGACTTCACAGGTTAATAACCTTTTTCTCGTCTTGCCCCTGCAACTTTCTCCATATCGTTTTGGAAAAGTTGACTTTTGACGTGCTTGATGAAAACTCGGTCCATTCCGAGTCTTTTCTTACCATGGCTGGACTTTTGAGCTTTTCATCTCTTGAATTATAACTCTTTTTTCCATTAATGCAGATTATTTACGTGTAACAAACACCTTTTTTTAGGGATCAATAACCTCTTTTATGATGCAAATGCTAGAAAAAGACAAACACGAAAGCAAAAAGTTAGTAAAAATAGTAAAAGAAATATATAAATGATGAAATCAATAAAGAAAAGTAGAAAGAAAAAAAACAACATGGTTAAGGTAAAAATGTCATAGGTTTTGAAATGGGGTTTCGAGGTAGGCTCTAATTCTCCATAGTCTCCCGGTTTAGGTTCTAAAAGACCCTTAGTCCTAAGCCCATTACAAGCTTGTGTGGACTAAGTTAAACTCGAGAGGACACATTCCTTTATGTTTGTGCGGTGAATAAATTCACACGAAGACATAAGGTATATGAATCCTGAAGGCTACTTGCTAGGCCTGTGTGGAGAATAAATTCTCACGAAGGCGTCTCTTTCACCCCACTTAAAAACGGGTTCGGAGCTCGGGTTTAGAGCCTTAAGTGAACAACAAGTTTATCAAACTGAAATCATTGAGAGAAACCATTAATACAACTATTTATTTAAAAAGATAATCAAAAGTAAGTAATAAGGATGTCCGATATTTGTGAGTACTATAAATGGGTGCGGATATATGTGCAAGTATACACAATCGAATAAGTAATACACTGAAAAGTTGAGTATCGTCTCCACAGGAAATTGGGGAAATCAAATAGATTTGTCAAGGCACTTTACTTTGTCACCTAAGTAAAGTTAGTGATGGTATGTACAAATGAGAATGTTATGGCAAAATAGAATGAATGATGTGAAAATAGAATGGTGGTAGTGTGGTCGCAATTGAATATGTCGTGGCAAGTTGGATGAAATGTCGTGGCAGATTCAATTGTGATAAGTGCAAACAAATGGAAATGTCAAGGCAAAATAAAATATAAATATACGATTTGATTTATAGGACTTTAGCTTTCTCACACGGCAAACTGCTATGGGAATGAGTGACAGAAATCACTAGGAAAATCTAAGTCTATCTCTAGTAAGGGACTCAATAGATTAAAGATGCCCTGGCATAACCGATTGGCGTAAACCCCTGCAGTGATCCTATTGGTCCAGATAATAGGATATGTCTCGACAATACCTTTTTGTGGCAGCATTAATATCTAACCTATCATTTTTGCACAACTCCTTTTAGTCGAATGAAATCCTAACCTTATCTCTAAGGTGTATTAGGCCTAGTTACTACCTAGAACCCTTTGTTTATATAGTTCATCCCTAGTTTCTATCGAACACTAAGGATAATTTGACAAGGCATTCTCTCGAACCCTCAAGACCTCCTAAGAAAAGGCTACTCTCGTAGCTCCTATAACCTTAAGGCATTAAGTTTCATATGCAAAACAGGTTAAAGCATAGAAAAACAACCTTTATTGAAATATAAGCTTAAATATCCAAGCGAACCCCCACTAAATAGAATTAGTTCATGGTGGGGTTCGAAATAAACAAGCACAAAGCAAGTTTCATCAGTTCCTTTTAACCCAATAACAAACTATGAAAGCAAAGAACAAAGGGGATGAAAGAAAGCCTTCGACGTGCACTGCCCAATGCTTCCCTCGGCCACCAAGAACTGATCCCAGTGAACTAGCTCCTCTCAGATGCTCAGGACACTTCTCTCTTAGGCTTGTCTATGAGAAATGCCACGGCAAGTAGGATTGACTGAGAAAAGTAAGACCTTCTCTCTCTAACTTTTAAGCTCAAATGGGCATGGGGCCACAAATTCCTTTTCATTTTGGCTTCATCCTCATATAAGGAGAGAAAAACCCTAGGAATTGGTGTTAAAATTCCTAGGATACCCCAACATTGCTTGATTCTCGTGATGATTGGGCAGTGGTCCAGCATGGATAGTTGGAAATGGCACATACTGGGTGGTTGGTTGAGCACCTGACATCTGCAGCAGGGCAGCATGGTCCAACATGGGCAGCATGGGCATTTGTAGTGCTAATCCATGTGGATTTCTCACTCTTGGTAAAATTGGGAGACATCTGGCTTAAAAAATATCTTCTCACACTTTGCTCGCTTTCGAAATGACAATCCAACTCAACATTTTCATTCTGCTCAGCAGTCTCCTTATGTCACAACATTTCCCTTTCTCCTTTCTTTGCTCTCAATTCCTGCACATCATTAGACAACACTGATGACGAATTAGAATGCCGTGGCAAACTGAATTCAACCACATGCAACTAAATACTTCTAAATGCATCTACATGGTCCTAAATGAGCTCTTAGACATTCAATAACTTAAGTGAAAAGGTCTCAAAATGTGACCTTTTTACGGAGTTATCACACCCCAAACTTAAGCTATTGTTTGTCCTTAAGCAATGGGTAGTATTAAGCAAAACAAACATACCATGGCAAGTTCAGAAGTGAAATAGTTATCTGGGATAAAATTTCAGCCCTCAGCACAATTGGCTTCAACATGCTAGACTAGTTTGAGAAATCAAGCACTGTCCCCTAGGGCAAGATTCTTTGTGTGGGTGTGTGCGTGTTTGTATCCAGTCCATGCTTAACAAACTTAAAAAATTTCTAAGCAAGCTTTCTTAATTTTCCATGACATTTACAAATTTTTACACCCACCTTGTTTTCTTTTCGTTCATTAATTCTACTACAAGGGGAGTCAACCTATCACACCTACCATCCCACACTCTAGGTGAAAGGGAGCATACCTTCCACCCCCAAGCTAGTCAGGTAGAGTAATCCCATGACTACTTTCATTCACTCATATGCCATAGCTGTAATATATTTATATGCAATTTCCAGGTAATGCCATGGCATAGCGGAGTGTCCCTCTACAGATATGACAAAGCATTTATTCACAACTTTATTTTTTTGTGGGGTTTTCATCATTCAAAGTTTTAAGCCATGACATTAAAGAATTCTCTTATAAAAAATTTTTGAGTTCTTTAAGCATGGAAAACATACAATCGTGTATTCGAAGGTTTCAAAGAAGAAAGTCCTAGAGTTGGTTCTGTCATCCTCAACAGTCATGTATATTCAATCCTAGCCATAAAAAATCATCATCATTGGGCATCCTTAATTTACTCCAGAAAACTAATTCTACATTTACTAATGTCATGGCATATTTATTTTACTAATAATATCATGTAATGATTTGAGAACACTTCCTCCCCTAAACTTGAGAGAAGCATTGTCCTCAATGCTTACTAAAACTAAGGAAAATGAAACTACATGCTATGAAATGCAATGTACCTTGACTTTACGCTTGTGGTGATGGCGATCGTGCGAAATGTGCGCTTCCAAAATTGTGTGGGGCTGGAGTGTTCAGAATCTGATGTTGGTACGGTTAAAAGTTGTATGTACCCTAACCTTGCAAAAATAAAATATTCAATTAAAAAGAAGTGAAATAAACATTTATTTATGCACATGAGTATTTTTAAAATGTCACGGCATCCTTAAAATGCTGGGCCAGTATCAACTTCATACAAGAGAAGTGCAGTCTTGTCACGCAATGGTGGGACTCCTTGGTATGCCTTCAGGCGCTGGCCATTGACTTTAAAGATGGACCCATCATCCATGTTCTTGATATCCACAGCGCCATACGGGTAAACATGGTGGACTTCGAATGGTCCCGACCATCGTGACTTCGGTTTTTCAGGGAAGAGTTTGAGCCTAGAGTTAAACAAGAGCACTTTCTAGCCAACATGAAAATGTCGTGGCAAAAGCATTTTGTCATGCCACTTCTTCATTTTTTCCTTGTAGAGCTTGGCATTTTCATATGCTTGTGCTCGAAACTCTTCCATTTCATTCAGATCAAGCAGCCGTTTCTCCCCAGCTAGTTGTGTGTCGAAGTTCAGCTTCTTGATTGCCTAGTATGACTTATGTTATAGCTCAACTGGCAGGTGACAGGATTTTCCAAATACCATCTTGAAGGGCGACATTCCCAAAGGTGTTTTAAATGTCGTCCGGTATGCCCAGAGCGATTAATCAAGTTTTGGGGACCAGTCTTTCCTTCAAGGGTTCACCACCTTCTCGAGAATCTGTTTGACTTCACGGTTGGACACTTCATCTTTCCCATTTATTTGTGGGTGATATGCCGTGGCAATTTTATGTCGCACTCCGTATTTCTATAATGCCTTGGCGATTAGCTTGTTGTCAAAGTGGGTGCCTTCGTCACTGATAATGGCTCTTGGTGCTCCAAATCGAGTGAAAATGTTCTTGTGAAGGAACTTGAGCACCGTCTTCGAGTCATTCCTTGGTGTCGCAATCGCTTCAACCCACTTGGATATGTAGTCCACCGCGAGTAAAATGTATAAGTTTCCAAAAGAAGATGGGAACGGTCCCATAAAATCAATGCCCCAAACATCGAATAGCTTTATCTCCAAAATATTTTACAGCGACATTTGGTGTCGTTTGGAAATGTTCCCAGTACGCTGGCATTTGTCGCAGGCCTTGCAAAATTCATGGGCACCTTAAATAGCGATGGCCAGTATAAGCCTGATTGGAGGACCTTGGCAGCAGTCCTCGCACCTCTAAAATGACCTCCACAGGGTGATGTGTGGCAATGGTGTAAGATATCGCGTTGCTCCTCTTCGGGGACACACCGTCGAATCATTTGATCAGCATGTTGCTTGAACAAGTACGACTCGTCCCAAAAATAGAACTTGGCATCATGAAGAAACCTCTTTTTGCCCTGGCTATTCAATTCATATGGAAAAACACCACTAACAAGAAAATTAACGATGTCAGCATACCACAGAATTGTCGTGGCATATAAGATTTTCTCATCAGGAAATTCTTCCTTAATATCAAAAATGTCATGGCATTCTGAAATGTTTTCTTGCCTAGACAAATGATATGCAACCTGGTTTTCAGCACCTTTCATATTGATTACCTCTATGTCGAACTCTTGCAGTAGTAATATCCACATAATAAGTCTAGGCTTGGAATCTTTCTTGTTCACTAAATATTTTATAGCTGAGTGATCAGTGTGAACTATGACTTTGGTGCCTATCAAGTATGGCCTAAACTTGTCAAATGCAAATACCACGACAAATAATTCTTTCTCAGTAGTAGTATAGTTTAATTGTGCCTCATTCAAGGTACGACTAGCATAATAAATAACATGAAAGATTTTACCTCTACGTTGTCCAAGCACAGCCCCCACGACAAAATCACTTGCATCACACATTAACTCGAACGATGCCGTCCAATCTGAGGAAACCACGATCGGTATAGAGATAAGTCTTTGCTTCAGCTCTTTGAATGCTCCATGACATTTCTGATCGAACACGAACAGCTGGTTCTGTTGTAGCAGGGTGCACAATGGCTTGGATATCATGGAGAAGTCCTTAATGAATCGTCTATAAAATCCAGCATGTCCAAGGAAACTCCGAATACCCTTGACAGAAGTTGGTGGGGTAGCTTCTCGATCACCTTAATCTTGGCTTTGTCTACCTCAATGCCCCTTGTAGAGATTTTATGGCCTAAAACAATGCCTTCGGTCACCATGAATTGGCATTTTTCCCAGTTCAGCACAAGATCGGCATCCTCGCATCGCTTCAGTACATTTGCCAAATTGCCGAGGTGTTTTTGAAAGTCATCTCCAGAAACAGAAAAATCATCCATAAATATTTCCAAAAAATCCTCAACCATGTATGAAAATATAGCTTGCATGAAGCGCTGAAAAGTTGTCGGGGCATTATAGAGTTCAAAAGGCATTATTCAAAAAGCATAAGTGCCATAGGGACACGTGAACGTCGTCTTCTCTTGGTCCTCTGGTGCAATGACAATTTGATTATACCCCGAGTATCCATCCAAGATACAATAAAATGCCTTGCCAGCAAGTCGATCCAGTATTTGATCGATGAACGGCAAAGGGAAATGATCTTTCTTGGTGGCCTTATTGAGCTTGCGGTAGTCCATGCAGATTCGCCACCCGATGACTGTGCGTGTATGTAACAACTCGTTATCTTCACTTGTCACCAAGTTCGTGCCTCCCTTCTTCGGCACACACTGGATGGGGTTTACCCAAGAACTATCAGAAATGGGGTAAATCACTCCAGTATCAAGCCATTTGAGAATCTCTTTCATCACAACTTGCTTCATGATTGGGTTCAATCTTCGCTGTGGCTCTATGGATTTACCGTGGCATTCTTCCAGTAGGATCTTGTGCATGCAGATAGTTGGACTTATTCCCTTCAGATCTGCCATCGTCCATCCCAACACTTTCTTATGCTGTGACAAAACACTTAATAAACTAGAGTTTTGGTTAGGAGTAAGGGCAGAGGAAATAATCACAGGCAAAGTTTCATTACTACCCATATAAGCATATTTAAGATGTTGTGGCAAATTCTTAAGTTCTAGGGTAGGTAATGTTGTAATGAGGGCTTAGTAGAAACAAACTCGTCAAAGTTAAGAGGTTCAAAATGCTTACATAGAAAAATCATTAGGCTCTTAAGCCTTTAAGTCTTCGAATAGCCTCTCATTAGGGTCCATCTGAATGAAATTGTCTTGGAAAAATTGAGCTGCTTCCTTTGCAATTGATGTATCTACTTCAAAAATGCTCTGGCATTCTTCAGAATCATCCATGTACTTGAGAGATCGGAAGACATTCACAGTGACATGTTGATCGACCACTCGCATGGTCAGCTCGCCCCTATCACAATCGATGAGAATATGACTGGTAGCTAGGAATGGTCTCCCCAATATGATGGGTGTTGTGGCGTCAACCTCAGTCCAGAATCAGAAAATCGGCAGAAAAAACTAATTTGTCAACCCACACGATGACATCTTCAATCTGCCCTTCAGAACGCACATGTGAACGATCGGCTAATTGTAAGATGACAGATATGGGTCTCGCATTTCCTATCCCAAGCTTCACGAATATTGACTTAGGCATCGAGTTTACGCATTAGCCAATGTCAGATAGTGCCTTCCCAACAAATTTTCCCCCTATCAAACATGGGATGATAAAACTGCCTGGATCATTTCTCTTTGGTGGCAGCTTACTTAATGAAGAGCAAAATTCTTTTACAGTGGCAATTGTCTCGTATTGCTCTACTTTTCTCTTCTTGGTAACAATTTCCTTGAGAAACTTAGCATATGTTGGCATTTGTTCTATGGCCTCCAAAAAAGGAACATTGATTTGCAGTTGACTCAGGTTGTCAACGAACTTCTTAAACTGGATATTTTCATTATGCTTCTTCAGTCTTTGCGAAAAATGAGGTGGGGGTCTGGCTTCCTGTACTGACAGGGTGCGAACAAAAGTTACCTTGGCATTTTTATTTGCCCCCTCAATTTCTTTACTTGACGAACCCTCATCCTTATCCTCTTCTATTGGTGCTTCTTTCAGCACTTCTCGATCAACTTACACAGTTATAGGGGGTGAATCATCCTTCGGTCTTCCTCGAAACTTGTCTTCAACATTAATTTGTGTACCACTTCGGAGGGTTAGCACACTGTAGCTCTCCTTGCCATGAGGTTTGGTGACTTCAGTGTCACTCGGAAAATGTCCTGATCTACGTTCTTTTAATTTCGCGACAATTTGACCAACCTGACTCTCTAGCGCCCTCAGCGATGAACTATGGCTCTGAAGCAGGGCCTCTTGATTTTTACTGGAGGTCGCATGATCTTGCAGTATTGTCTTCGTTATTACAATAAACTCTTGTATTGTGGCTTCCAAAGAACTAGTGTTTGATGAAGATGGCCCTCCCTTGTTAGAATTATGCCATGGCATATTTGATTGATAATTCTGGGAGTCATTGTAATTCTGTTACCGAGCTGGTTGTTATGCACTGCTGGTTCTTTGATTTCCCCATGAAAATTTTGGATGTTAACGCCATCTAAGATTATATGTGTTAGAATAGGGATTCTTGTTGTCTCGATTGAAGTTGCCTACAAAGTTGATGGATTCTTGATTGGTCGGGCAGTCACTCTCATTGTGATTGTCGTGGTATAATAAACATGCTGAATGAGTTGCCTTCACTTCTCTTACCTCACTTGGCTTTTGCAAGTTCTTAAACATGTTGGTGATAGCAACAAGTTGGGCGGACACCGAATCTTTATAATCTAGCTCAAAAGCTCCATTAGATTTTCGCCCAACTCCAAGCCTTGTGGATGGAAACTGATAATCGTTGGTGGCAATCTTATCATCCCATTTTCCGGGGCATCTAGCATCATCCTCGTGGGCGCATTTACTACATTGTAGAACATCACCACTTGTGTCCAATCTTGAAAACCATGATTTGAGCATTTGCGAAGCAATGCCTTGTATCGATCCCATCACTCATACATCGCCTCGTCATCAGCTTGACGAAAAAAAGCAATGTCGTTCCTCAGTTGGGTATTCATGTTCGGAGGATTATACCAGAGAATTTTTTTTTTGCACATATCAGTCCACGACTCTATTGAACCCGCAGGAACGCCACTCAACCAAGCCCTTGCTTAGTCACTCAAAGAATATGGAAATAGCTTTAATTTAAGAACATCTTCGTGCACCCCTTGTTGGAAAAAAGAATCACACACCTCCAGAAAGTTACGAATATACTGCCTGGCATCTTTATTTGGCATGCCCCCAAACTGCCTATGGAGTTTAGCATATTGAACATGAAAGGTTTAAGCTCGAAGTGGGCTACCTGAATTTCTGGTGCCATAATTCCAGGATTTAAATCGTCTAAAATCGGGTTTAAGTTATCACGAATGGCACGAGGTCTGGGTGCATTCCCAGCAAATGGATTTGCCTCGGTATTATGATCCTCCTCATGACCAATGCATGGATTTCCAATTTGGTACATATTTGTGCGTTGAGCACATCTTCTTCTCCTAAAGATCTTCTCGATCTCAGGTTCAATTGGTTCGAATGGCTCGTCAGGGTTACTTCTGGTCATACACCACAAAATCTTGAAAAAGATAAGAAAATTAAAGGGTAAAACTATATAAAAGAAATATAAACAACTGAAATAAAAATACTATGACAAAACAATTTAACTTCCAGTTTCCAAATCCAGAATAACGGCGCCAAAAACATGTCTGCTATTTGTGAGTACTATAAATGGGTGTGGATATATGTGCAAGTATACACAATCGAACAAGTAGTACAGTGATAAGTTGAGTATCGTTTCCACAGGGAATTGGGGAAATCAAATAGGTTTGTCAAGGCACTTTACTTTGTCACCTAAGTAAAGTTAGTGATGGTATGTACAAATGAGAATGTCGTGGCAGATTCAATTTTGATAAGTACAAACAAATGGAAATGTCAAGGTAAAATAAAATATAAATATACTATTTAATTTATAGGACTTTAGCTTTCTCACACAGCAAACTGCTATGGGAATGAGTGACAGGAGTCACTAGGAAAATCTAAGTCTATTTCTCCTAATAATATTTTTTCTATGCCTAGCCTTCCCGACAGAGTTTACTAAGGTGCCCTATGCTATCTCTAGTAAGGGACTCGATAGATTAAAGATGCCCTAGCATAACAGATTGGCGTAAACCCCTACAGTGATCCTATTGGTCCAGATAACAGGATATGTCTCGACAATACCTTTTTGTGGCAACATTAACATCTAACCTATCATTTTTGCACAACTCCTTTTAGTCAAATGAAATCCTAACCTTATCTCTAAGGTGGATTAGGCCTAGTTACTACCTAGAACCCCTTGTTTATGTAGTTCCTCCCTAGTTTCTCTCGAACACTAAGGATAATTTTCCAAGGTATTCTCTCGAACCATCAAGACCTCCTAAGGAAAGGCTACTCTCGTAGCTCCTACAACCTTAAGGTATTAAGTTTCATAAACAAAACAAGTTAAAGCATAGAAAAGCAACCATTCATTGAAATATAAGCTTAAACATCCAAGCAAACTCCCACCAAATAGGATTAGTTCATGGTGGGGTTCGAAATAAACAAGCACAAAGCAAGTTTCATCCGTTCCTTACAACCCAAAAACACACTATGAAAGCAAATAACAAAGGGGATGAGAGAAAGCCTTCGACGTGCACTGCCCAATGCTTCCCTCAGCCACCAAGAATTGCTCCCAGCGAACTGGATCCTCTCAGATGCTCAGGACGCCACTCCCTTAGGCTTGTATAGGAGAAATGCCACGACAAGTAGGATTGACTGAGAAAAGTAAGACTTTCTCTCTCTAACTTTTAAGCTCAAATGGGCATACGACCAAAAAAGTCCTTTTCATTTTGACTTCATCCTCTATATATAAGGAGAGAAACACCATAGGAATTGGTGTTGAAATTCCTAGGAAACCCCCAACTTTGCTTGATTCTCGTGATGATTGGGCAGTGGTCCAGCATTGGCAGCTGGAAATGGCTCATACTGGGTGGTTAACTGAGCACCTGACATCTGCAGCAGGGCAACATGGTCCAGCATGGGCATTTGCAGTGCTAATCCAGGTGGATTTCTCGCTCTTGGTGAAATTGGGAGACAATTGGCTTCAAAAATATCTTCTCACACTTTGCTCGCTTTCGAAATGCCAATCCAACTCAGAATTTTCACTCGGCTCAACAGTCTCCTTATGTCACGGCATTTCCCTTTCTCCTTTCCTTGCTCTCAATTCCTGCACATCATTAGACAAACACCTTCCCCATAAAGCAACACTGATGACGAATTAGAATGCCGCAGCAAGCTGAATTCAACCATATGCAACTAAATACTTCTAAATGTATCTACATGGTCCTAAATGATCTCTTAGACATTCAATAACTTAAGTGAAAAGGTCCCAAAATGTGACCTTTTTACGGAGTTATCAAATGATCAAAAATGTTACCTTAAAATTTAAACTTACCCTTTTCATTAAAATGACAACTGTAAATTACCTTAGCCAGACTCACTTACATGTCCCCAGCGGAGTCGCCAAGCTGTCGCGACCGTTTTTCGGGTGGGCCCAGAATTGGGCTTCGACTTGAATAATTAGGATAGAGTCGTCACCGATAATTTATTTTAACACAAATGGGTTGATTGGATACCTTATTTCTTACCTGATCTGCGTCTTACCAAAGATGTGTCGAATTCAGGAGTCGGTTACAGTCAAGGAAGGGTTGGCACTCTTGAACTGCCCTTTCGGTACTACATAATTTCCAGTTGGCTTAAATTAAGAAAATTGAAAGTTTAAATTAAAAGATAAAATAACGACCCAAATTACTTACCTCTGATAGGTTTAAAAGTGTGACCTTAAGAAGTCCAGAAACGTGTTAGATAAAAAATAAAAATAAATGAAATAATAAAAATAAAAAAGATGAGATAAAAAGAGGAAAAAAAGAATGAAAAAAAGATAAAATAAACAAAATAACTACAAAGAAGATAAAAGAAATGAAAATATAAAAACAGATAAAAATAAAGAAAATAAATGAAATAAGGAAGAAAATAAAATAAATAAATAAATAAAATCAATAGTAAATTAAAAAATAAATAGAGAAATTAAATAAATATAAAAGGAAAAAATTAAAGATAAAGAAAATAGAAATAAAATAAAATAAAGGAAGATAATAGTAAAAATATATATAATAAGATGTTAAAAAACAGAAATTAAAAACATGAAAATAAATAACAAAGGGTAAAATATATACATATATATAAATGTTAAAATAAAAAATATGTATATAACAGAGTAAAAATATTTTAAAAAATAATAATAATAATAAATAAAAACAGAAAGAAAAAAAATATAAATAAATAAATGAAAAAAGAATATAATTATGAATATATAATAATAATAATAACATATTAAAATGAATAAAAGAAAAATTAGGTGACCAAATTGAGAGATAATTAGCGTCAAAATCGAATTCATGGGGTAAAATGGAAGAATTAAAACAGAAGGGGACCAAAACTGGAATTAACCCATTTGCGTTAAAAACACACGGGTCTAGGGGGTCCGTCAGGTCGACGCGTGGGTCGGTTTGGGTTTGGTATAAAAGTTAAAAAACAAAAACAAAATTTCATTTTTCCTCCCCCTCTTCTTTCGATCAAACAGTAGCCCCAAAAAACCTCTGAAGCATTCTTGGGTTGTTCTTCATTTGAAGAACAACCACCGCAAGAACCCAGAATTCGGTGAAACGCTGCCTCGCCGGCCACTGTTGATCGATGCTAACCGCCAGTCGTCGGTGGTAAAACCTTAAAAAATTTTGCCTTTTCAAAAGCTCTCTTTGTCCTTGCTCTGAACATCAACATGGTTTTTCAAAAATCGCTTCGAGGGAGAGTAGATCTAAACAAAAAGTTTCGAAAATCTCATCCCCGATTCATCGACCATTTGGTCTTCTTTCGAATAAAAAAGAAAAAAAGACGAACATGCAACCAACAGTAAAGAACATAAGGTAAGAAAATTGCCCCTTTTTATTCGACAATGTCTTTCGAATTTTACAATAAATATGCTCCAACTCTCGCTATTTCTTTTGCATATTTCTTTCTATTTTCCGTATGATTTTCTCTGCATATTCTTGTGTGTAAATCCTCTGTGTAATCGTGTGTTACATCAAATATTTATAGTAAAATATTTATTATTTTTAGTGCAAATAGAGTCCTAATTGATCCAGTATGCTTTGTTGTTTGTTTTGGTTGTTGATGTGGGCGCCGAGATTTCCAGCGATGGTTGCGTGCAGCGTGAGGAGAGCTCGGGTGGAACAATGGCGCTGAAAGGATAGTTCAAAACCCTAATCTGCTCTAGGGTTCAAACTTGGTCGGGTTGCTGACTTGGTTCGCTCCAGTGGATCATCGAACGGGTTGCGGGTTTGTTGGGTCAACGTGATGGGCTTGTTGATTTGGGGCTACTGCACCGAGCCTTGGGGTTTAACATTGTAACATTGGGCCTGATACAAGAAATAAAAATGTGTGATATGTACCATATTGTATAATATAATTATAATGAGATAAATCAATATATAAATATATTATAGCAGTATGATCGTAATAATATTAGGATGAAATTAGGTGTCTACAGTTATGAAAAGAAAAAGATTAATAAAATAAAAAACTAATATAATTCACATATAACAAAACAAATATTAACAAATATTAAGAGAAAAAACTCAATAATAAACAATCAGTTTAAATGAATCCATTACTGACCATGAAAAGGCATAATCACAAATTTAATACCTAATGTTTGACAATATGATCACTTTGATCCCTATTCTCTTTTTTAAAGCATTTTGACTCCCAACATTTTATTTTTCGACAAAATATCCTTGGTTGGATAGAAATCGTGTTGATTCAATCGATCAAGAAAATTAGCAAAGAGGGAATGAATTAGCAATAAAAATTATTAGAAGCTTTTAAGAAAAATAGGAAACATGACACAAGGATTTTAGAGTGGTTCAACTTCCTAAATGAAGTCTACATCCACTACCTTAGCTTCCACACTAAGGATTTCAACAAATTTAGTAATTTGTTCTAATCTTTTAGGATAAGGTGTAACCTTACACAACACTAAGACTTATACCTTAAAGTCGTAAGTGCACAACCCTTTCTAAGAAGAAATTACTAATGAGAAAACTTTGAATATCCTCACAATGATAGGTTGTTTTCAAATTTAAGCTCTCACACACCCAAAAACACATGAATAAAAATTACAATGAAAGAAAGATAGAATTGAATACAAATTTGACTCTATTTGCTCTTTGATTCTTGAAATAATTTTCTTTTCTTTTCTTGGTTGTTTGAACACCCCTTTTATATGTTCTCAATGATTTCTATCTGTTTGAGGTTATTGAAGGGAATTTGGAGTTGTTTGAAACATTAAATTCGTGCATTAAAGGCTGCATGCACATGAAATTTTGAAACTCTGGGAAAGTTTAGGACGTATTCGAAAGAGGAAAGAAAAGTTTTGACCGTTGAAATCCAAAGTTTCGAAACTTTAAGGGAAGTTTCAGAACTTTCAAGAAAATTTTGAAACACTTGAAAAGTTTCTAAACTTCAAGGTGTTCTATTTTTTCCAGTTTTGAAACTCTTAGTCAAAGCTCGTTTAAAATAGTGAGTTTTGATATTTGAGAAAAATCTAACTTTGAAAATTGTTCTAAAGTATCTAAATGATATTTTTGACATAATTTAAACTTAAAAGACTTGTTTTAAAGATTAGAAAACATTTAGGGACTTAAAATTAATTTTACAAAAATTAATATATATGTATATATACATATATATTATGTTATATCAAAATCATTTATTCTTATCAAATTGTTAGTTAACTAACGATCCACATTTTTTGCTGACTAGAAAAGTCTATGTAAACTAACATGCTGACGTGGGATGTCCACGTGTGATACCACATCAACAAAAATTAATTTTAAATTAATTAGTAACCAATTAATTGTTGCCACGTGACACCATCTAATTTGTTTAAAGGGAAATCGTCATAAGAGAATAAAATATACTTCTAATGAGATTTGATCCTAGGTCTTGTAAATGGATACTTCAACACTTAATTACCACCACCTTTTTCCATTTATTTAAATTTTAAAAATTAATATATAGAGCTAACTGTAATGATAATTAATTATATATACATTTATGAAAAATTATTAATTGTATATAAATTAAATTAAATTTATATTTGCAACTTAAGCGTTGAATTTTTTTATTTTTGTTGTGAAATAAACAAAACGAAGCAATAAGAAGAAGAACAAGGAGAGAGATATAAGAATAAAGAGAGAGAATTGTATTATTATAATATGAGTTGTACACAATGTTTTCTCTAAATTCTATATTTATAAGCATATGGAATAGATATCACATAGAACTCCAAATCTAATGGATATTAAAGTCCTAATAATAAAGTATATAAAAATCATATCCTACAGATAGAGATAAAGATAGCGATAAATATATATATAAATAAATATTCTTAACACTTCCCCTTGGATGTCTCTAACTCCCTGATTTTTGAGTTAGTAGTTTCGGGTAAACCCTAGTGAGTTTTGGGTAGGCCAAGAGATCATTTAGAAGTGTTGGATTAAGTTTGGTTTGTTTTGGTTTGGGTTTGATCACATTATAACCTAAAAAGGGTGTTTTTAAATTGGAAATAAAAGGAGAATGATTAAGAGAGAAATGACCCATTTTATTGTTTCAAAGGCTAAAATCCTTTTGATACAATGAGGTCACACAACGAAGGTTCTCATACCTCTTTTCTTTATCCTTTGTCTCCGTCCTCTTCTCATTCAAACTCAATATCTCGTCTTTACTGTCTTAAGAAAAGAAAAGGTGAGAACTTTGTGAGTCTTCATACCTTTTCTGGAAACCTCAAGGTAAGAATTGAAATCCTTATCCCTCAAGCTTTCATCCAAGTACTATTTTTCAAGTTTTGTCCATGAAAGCCATTATTGGGGGTTTAAGATATGTTTTGGGTTTTTAAGGTTTCTTGGTGCTTCAATCTATTTCTAGAGATTAGAAATCATGTTTCTAACCTTATTAAGCCTTTATTTGAGTTAGTAACTCATTTCATTGCTTGTGATTAGTGAAAGAAGTGGGGGACAACTCCAAGGGAAAGGGCAAGGAGAAACTTGTTCTTGGGTGAGCTCAAGGTGTTGGTTTGTAGCTTAGAAGTAAGGTAACACACCTATGACTCTCTTATACCATATGTAGGTCCTTACACATGTTTTCTTGCTTGTTTTGAGTTAATTGAGAATGCATGTGCATTTTCGTCGATATATGGTTTTAGATTTTTTTTAAGGTGAGCAAAACATGCTAAATGACCTATTATGATCCTTACAACTATAATAAGCTTTATATAACATTTAATGACCTTATTGAGACTATTGGTTGGGTCGGGGTTGTATTTTCATGGGAAATAGAGTTTTTTCTAGGTTCGGGTATTAGTATTAAATGAATAGTGTCGATATTTTTCTCCGCGTAACCTAAAACAAAAGGCGTTTTAGGCTAGGAGTATTGATACCCGTTCATGTGGTATCGATATTGTTCAGTGAGTATCGATATTATGAGATTAATATCGATACTAGCATAACAATTCAAATTCCAGTAGCCAATTTTGGTATCGGTACTCATGAGAGTATTAATACTCTCAATAATGGTATCAATATTGAGTTAATTTTCAAAAAATCGAATTTAGTATCAATACTCGAGGTAGTATCGACAATCCAATATAAGAGTATCAATACTACCTAGTCTTCTCAGAATCCAGTACCTATTTTTTTATATTGATACCAAATGTGGGTATCGATACTCAAGGGTCAGTATCGGTACTGAAGGCCTCAATATCAGTACCTTCATCTTAGATTGGGTAAGAAACTTGATTAAATTTCAAGTGTTCAAGAAGGGAATTAAGATTCGTTGAGACTTCTCTAATAAGACTACAAGAGAAAACGGCTAAGAATCATCATTTTATAGAGAATGACATAAATTAAGACAACATAAGAATATCTTGTGTGACATTCGGGACACCCAAATTACTTTAGATGTATGAAGATCATCTTATGTGGTTAGACGTCCGAATATGTTAAGTCAGTGCTATTGCACTTTAAATGCTAGTTAGACATATGCTCCAATGCTATTTGACCCCAAAGGTGTTTCAAGTACTCTGAAGAGTAAACTAGCAGGACATAGGCTCTGATGCTATGTAAACCTAGAAGCGTTCTAGGTATTGAGCAAGGAGGATCTTTCTAGATGAAGTTTTTGATTTTGTGTGACCTGGGTATTATCTAGGGTACATTAGGTAGGATAACGGGGTGTGAGTCCTGAGATGATGTGTGATACTACGACTACACCATGATACTTGCCTTTGTTTATGTGTTGATGTTATTGCATGATCATGCTTATACTTGTTTGTATACCCATGTGATGAATGCATATAGTATGTTAGATTTATCTGTGTGGCACTGAGCTTGTGTGCTTAGTGTTCAGAATGTGCTCTCGTTCGCTGGATGTAAGGAGGACAGGTCTAGGAGTTATCTCCAGTACAAGATTCTAGTTTTGGATCAGCTGACCAGTGTTGTCTTGGATACATACTTAATGGGCATGTATTACTCAATAACCTTATTTATATTTGAGTCATAAACTCTATGTATTAAACTTATGTATTTTGATTTCACTAATGGAAGCTATTATTTTGTAAACTTTGTATTTAAATGTTTAAACTCATATTTAGGTTATGGATTTATTTTTTTAAACATGTCGAGTATTTTTTTAAAGAAAGTTTTGGATTAGCAACTTCGGTGGTTCTGTGTAATGCTTTAACCCTTTGATTTTCAGGTTGGAGCATACTAGAGCACTACAATGTCTTTGTAAATAATTTGCCTCTTTAAAACCTTACTAAGAAAAAAATCCTATGGGAAAAAATATTAAAGAAGGAAAAGAGTACACATATATTTAATACGTATAACATGTTGCCTTATTCAAAACCTTACCAGGAAAACTAAGTGGGAAAAAATGTTAGTTAAGGGAAAAAGAGTACACACTTATTTACTCCTCTCATGATTATATCACATAAGACCTTTGAATAGTACAACTCAATCTTGAATACAATTTACAAACTTTTAAGTAAGTAATACATCATTGAATAGATCTTCTCAAATTATCACTTGAACGAATTTGTCAAATATTTGCATTACTCTTCTTTTGAAGATCGTGAGGGAGGAAACTTTATAAAAATATGTTTCTTTTTATGTATCATAATTTTAATTTATCTAATTTAAGTACTTGATCTATAGGTTGAGATAAAACTTGATTTTAAGAAAATATTCTTTTAAACAATCAAAATACTTTTGAAACTCTTCTAGAATTCTATTTTAAAACTCTCCAGGAGTTCGAATTCAAAGTATAAAATAATTATCATAATTTGATCTCGATGTCTTTATAAAGATATATGAGCAAGTAGGCTCTCATCGATTCAGATATACCATATACACTTAGATCGATTCATTTCATCTAAATATTTAAGCAAATATATATGTACAAATTTTCTAGAAATTTTTTAAATGCTTCTAGCATTTTAATACTTCAGGGATAAATATTATTATATATGGACCCACAAATCATTAGACACATTATAAAGTTTTTCATAACTGGTAGAGTAATAAAGTAATTTTATCCATCATGAAGTTAAAGCTTGTATGATTCAACTCATTTTTACCTCACGTGTATTACACCTTTAGGTGTTTTACTACTCGTTCATGTTTTGGAAGTTGATTTAACTTTACTTGAATATCGTCTTTCCATTTTGACCAATTATTTTCGCATCTATACTTTTGAATAGATTTCAATTCAAGATCTTTATTTTATTTCTTTACTTCTATAAAAATATTATTTTTAAAATCATTATCAACATTTTTTTCTATTTTAGTTCCATTCTTTTCTCGTAACGTCATAATTTATCGGGATCTCTTCATTATTTTCGTTTTCATTTTTCAGGTATCTAAAACTCTTCTAAAGTTGTATTATTAGTTATGTATTGGGTCTCTTCAGGAGTATACGCCTCCGTTATATGACCATCTTATACTACTTTTCATTTACGATAATTTTAACCGTTTGAACTAATTAAATTATCATGCTTCAGGCATGCTTGACATTCTTTTGCTCTAACATGTTATTCGTTTGGGATTTCAATTCAAATTTAGAGCATTTTTAGCTGTATTTAAGACTTGATTAATCTTATTAGGTCAGTAAATATTTATGGCAATTAACTTGTAATTAATTAGTTTATGAACTTCTAGTTCACATCACTATGCACGAGGATCAAAACAAAATGATAATCCATATATTCTTTTCATCCAACTATGTATTCTCTCCCTTGATGAAAGAATAATAAACAATTCATGCCATAATTAAATCCCAAATCTTTTAATAAAACGAGAGTCGTACTCAATATATATATATATATATATATATATATATATATATATATATATATATTCTCAATCTACTATAAATATCAAATTTTTGTGTATTTATGGTGGATCAATATAAATATATAATGCGCAATCAAAATTTTATAATGGGAAATATATGACTTTTGACCATAAGTCAATCATAAGGAGTATAACTTATTGGCTTGATGCGTAATAGTTCTATAAGTGAATTACCATATATATATTAATTGTTTTTCATAGTTTAGCTATTAAAAAGAGATAATAAATATTTTTTTTTTGCTAATATGTTTATTCATATACAATAGACATTGTAATAGTTATTTCAACTAATATATAATATATCTTTAAAAGACTATAATATAAACTCACTAAGTTTAGCAAGACAAATAATCTTAATTGCATAATATGAAACATTTTCTTTTCTAATCGAGTAAATAATCTCACAAACTACAAGTTGTGAGTTGATATCATATATGTGATTTATCTTGTAAATGCATCTATTGAAATCATATCAAAATTTTCCACTTTATGGATAAATGGACCCAAATTTTAATCAGATATGCAAGACATCCAGTCTCAACTTTAATTAGTGTTGTTCTAAATTCCTTTTGAGAATAAGAAATTTATGTGGCGTTTGGTTTGCATGAATCCCATGAAATTAGGGGGAATTGGAATCCAATTCCACCACTTTCCCATGTTTGGTTCAAGTTTTCAAAGAGAATTGGATCCTAAATGACTTCAACTTTCCGTCAAATGGGGGAAAGTAAATTCCATCCATAACATGAGGAAATTAAAATCCTTTTGAGGAGGGAATGTGAAATTTGATCATACTACCCTCATCATTATTTTCCATATATTTACTTTTTATTTTGCTCATTTTATTTGTTTTTTCTTCTATTTTATTTTATTATTTTATATTAGTTTTATTTATATATTTATTTTCATTTGTATTTTTCTCTTGTTATTTATTTATTATGTATAAACAATTATTAGTATTTTCTTTTATTCTTATTTTTATTTTATTTTGCTCGTTATCTTTATTTTATTTATTTTTCTTCATTTCTTCATTTTTTATTTCTTTTGTTTTTTATGTTCTTTATTTTTATTTAGTTTTTTATATTTATTTTATTTTTTTATGTATTTTCTTTATTTTATTCTTATTTTTATTTTATTTTGCTCGTTATCTTTATTTTATTTATTTTTATTTCCTTTATTTTATTTTTCTTTAGTTTATTTATCTTCATTGCCTTTTTTTTCTAACATGCTTCTCGACTCTTTTAAGGGTACGCTTCCAAATCCACCAGGGGTAAGTGATTGAGATCGTTATTTTTACCTTTTAATTTAAAGTTACAATCTTCTTAATTAAAGATAACTAAAAATTACGTCGTATCGAAAGGACAGTTCAAGGGTGATAATCCTTCATTGACTGTAACCGACTCTCGAATCCGACACATTTTTGGCAATTGAAAGAAGGCGATAAAGACTCCTGGGTGAAATACATTTTGGAAGGGTAGTGAAATCAATTGGGTTGTTTATAAGGATGCTGATTGGTTTTTTGGACTTGTAAGTTTTTGGTATATTTTTTGGTAACTAATTGACATACTTCGATTGAGATGTATCGAAATATTGCTCTATCTTTTGGTAACTTATTAACATATTTTGATTAGGATGATTTTAACTTATGATCTTTATTAGCATGATTTTTATAATTTATTGAAATGAATAATCAATTAATAAAATGAAAATTTAATATTTTTTTATATTTTTATAATATATTGCTACATGCAAGTTATAAAACAAACTAAAATTAAGCAAAAAAAAACAAGAAGGGCAATTATGTCATTTTACATTACTGAAATCAAATTCATCTGACATGTATGCGAACCAAACAGAATCTGGAATTGGATTCCAATTCAATTTCCTGCCAACCAAACATGTTTCAGATTCATATTCTAATTCCTGACAGATTTCAATTCATTCACATATTCCAATTCCCTCAGAAACATTCCAGCGAACCAAATGCCACCTTAGGTTCTTTTATGTAAATCTTAATTATTTACAATAATGAGCACATTTAAAGTTTTATCATCAAAACAAAGGGTCAGTTTTGGCTGGGTTTTTTAAAAGTGACTTTCAAAAGTGCGATAGAAAATAATTTTTAAAAGTGATGTATAAAATTGTAGTTTAAAATTTAACTGTTTGTGATTGTTGTTAAAAAGTGATTTTGCAAAATAAAATGTCCATTATATATAGACATTATGTTGTAAATTAAAAATATAGAATTTAAGTTATATTTACACTTATTAATACTATGATATATAAAATATATCAACTCAAAATATAATAAAAATATTAAAAAATATTTTAAGATAACTCATTAATAATATTTATATAAATGTAATATTTTATTAAGAAAAATATATTATTAATACTTTTTAACATATGAATATAAAATTATTACAAAATAATAATTTAAATACTTGTTTTGACAAAAAGAATTTTATGAAAAAAATACATTAGTGCTCGCAAATTAAAATGAATTTTAATATATAAACTATGAATTTTGTTTACTTTTCAATAATTAAAATTATTTATTAAGAAATCAATTATTTTTTAAGAATTTTAATATTAAATTATTAAAATAAAACATAAATACATAGTTGAATGGAGCTCATGGTAAAATTATAATTTGTTTTTATACACAAAATTAAAAATAAAAAAACTAAAAGTGTGTTTAGAAAGCCACACCAAACCAAACGGAGTCAAATTCCTTGTTTATACCACTATATAATCAGGAGATAAGACCTGCCTTGCAAATTGTACATAAAACATTTGTACAAAAATAAAACTAAATAATTTAACCATATAAGATTGACTGTCGTTTGAATTCTAAACACAATTTACCTTTATATATATATATATATATATATATATATATAAGTTTTCATTTCGCATTGCGATTCTCTCGTTGCGATAGTCATTTTCGCGTTACGATAGTCATTTTTGCGTTGCGATTTTAAGTTTCAGATTTTATTCTCCTTCTGCAAATTGAAACTTGAATGAATTGCATTACTTCAACCAAAAGACAAATACTAACTTCACAGTGTTGAAAATTTAAGTTTCAAGAATAAACTACTACTCTTTATGTTGTCATTGAACCTGCACTAAACCTATATGTTGTCCTTTTAAATGTTTATATAAGTGCTTACTTCTGGAATGTTATCTGATGCATTTTGTGAACAATGATATAATAATGACTTGGGTGAATACCGTGCAAGTTTGAAATATATTTGTCTTTGTTTTCACTGTTTAATATCATGTCTGTTTATTTATTGATTTATGTATTAATTTATTTTTAGCGGCCCGCTAAAGTAGATGCTCTACGTTGGGTTTTTCTTGCAAGACGGAGTTCACGCATCAGACGGCGTGCACGTGCCATTACGTCTCCGTTCACCCCAATAGTGCGAAGAATCCGTAATAAAAAGCCCGACTCACCTGTCATCGTTCAAAAGGCCTCCCCTATCGTTCAAGAGGCCCCTATCATCCCTCAAGAGTCCCCTCCCACCGTTCAAGAGGCCACTGTCATTGTTGAAGAGGTCCCTCCCAATATTCTAGAGCCCGATTCACACGGCGTAATATATCGAATTATTGAGAAGCCCCCTCAAGTGCCGGACATGATGGATGAATGTTGGCTTTCGTATAAGTTACCAGCCAGTACCATTCCGGCAGATGAAGTGGAGAGGAAACAATTCTGGATAATACCCTTTGGGCTAAGACCACAGTTGATTTTTATCTACATGAGCGGAGCCAAGGGTGTTACGCTGACATATACAAACTTAACGATGATATGCATTTGTTGATTGAACGGTCTTGGTGGGGTGTATTATTAGGGGTTGAAGACAACGACTATTTCGATGGGGGGTAAGTCTTAAATTTCTTCTTATATTTTAGTTTGATTAATTTTTTTTAAAATTTATGTAATTCACTAATATATGTCTTTTTTTGTAAAACAGCATATTGATGCATGGGTGACATGTCTTCTAATTGTAAGGAAATTGAAGAAAAATATAAAAAAAACGCGATATACAATTATGCCGACGTCTTTTCACGTAGTTCACTTGAAGAATCAACGACAGGAATCATATGTGTTGGCTAATGGACAAGCTAAACTTTATCCTGCATGGTGGGAGGTCGATAAGGTTAGTATATTTGTTTAAATATTTTAAAGGTGTTCATAAATAAGTGCGCAATTTGAATTATTACATTTCGATGCAAGTGTTTATCCCTGTTTTGGACTGTACTCATTGGCTTCTCGTCGAGCTTCAGCTCCAATCCTTAAAGACAATAGTATATGACAGCATGATAAATTACATATGATTGTCTGATTTGAGAGATATTATTAAGGGATGGAGCTCTCATTTGGCTAAATTCTTGGATGCAATTAATTATTGGACTAAGTCTGGAAACAAAAAGCCAAAGAAGTTCAATGTTATAGTTATCAGAGACGAGACCGTGCCACAACAAACGAAGGAAGCCAGAGGGGATTGTGGTCCTCTCATATGCATGTGCTTGGAGCGTTTGACAACAGGAAGTACACATTTTCTACCTCCCATCGATAGAGATAGAGGTGCAATAGGCTTGTGGTTTCGGCATTTTATGGCTAGAGCGATATATGCGAGACGCTGCCTACCTGCATCCGCGTTATTTAAGTGTCCATAAACAATTTGTAAGTCAAATGCAAGTGTTGTTAAACATATATATACTCTTTTTAGTTTGAAAATGTTTGGTTAAGTAGCTAGAATTCAATAATTTGCTGTTTGTAGGTTTTAGATGTGTAGAAAGTGTTGTTGATTCAATGTTTGGTTTCTGCAGGTTAATCCTGAAGTGAGCTGTGTGAAATGGATGTATGGGTGCAAAAGTTGATTTCATTATTATTTTTTGATTGTTTAATTGATTTGTAAAAGATGATTTGTAAATGTTGATTTGTTTAATTGATGTGTACATAATATTTGTTCTTGTTTAATTGATTGAAATGTAATAGTTGATTTGTTGATTTCAATCTGCATTATGTTGAATGCAAAACAGACTATCATAACGCGGAAATGACTATCGCAACGAGAGAATCGCAATGCGAAATGAAAAGCGCAACGAGTGAATCGCAATGCGAAAATGAAAATCGCAACGTGAAATTAGTTTCGCGTTGCGATTTTTCATTTTCGCATTGCGATTCACTCGTTGCGCTTTTCATTTCGCATTGCGATTTTCATTTCGCATTGCGATTCCCCTGTTACGATTCTCCCGTTGCGATTCTCTCGTTGCGATAGTTATTTTCGCATTGCGATAGTCAATTCCGCGTTGCGATAGTCATTTCCGTGTTGCGATAGTCAAATGAATGTCTAATAAGTGATAACAACTGAACATATCATAGCAATGTTCAAACTCAAGTTACTAATACATGCCTAACTGAAAATGTTAAAAGTTCACACATAATATACACATAATACAACGTTTGCATTTAAAAATCACCTAAGTTAACAGTCCCAAAAGGTGAAGCCGGTTGTGATTGGGATTTTGATGAGGATCCATATTTTGGTAGAGGAAAAGATGATTGTGATGGCACTGGTGATCCACATGTCAATCTTGTATGACCACTTTCCTTGCACCGACTACATATCGATCTCTTCTTCTCTTCACCCTTAGACGGTATACGATCGTGACTTTTTGGTCGGCCAGGTAGCCTTCTGTCCATGGCTGGTGGCAAAACTGTTTGTAAGTCATCTGGTATGTCCCACTAAGAAGGATGTGGAATAGGGTAGACAATCTCGCCATAAGTCTGTCGATATACTTCTGTAGTGTAGCAATCCATAGCGTATGCGCTTGAATCATCTTGGTTTAGATGAAGAGAAACTTTTATAACATGGCCACACGGATAACCAGATGTTTGCCATTTCATACAACTACACTTCTTTGCATTTAGATCGACAAGCCCATTTAAGTTATTATCCAGTACTTCAAACAAAGTGTTTGAACATGGTTCAACTCTCCATGACGTTGACTTCACAACACGTTTCGTTATCTTTTTTTATGTCCATGGTGTAACACGATGTTCCAGTGTTCCTGTAAATTTAAATAAATAATACTTAGTAAAATATATGATAAGTTACGAATTTAAAGAAATAATACCTGCATGGTTTCTTTTCTTGTAGTACCACTGTTGAATAGAGGCTCGAAAAAACTCCATTAACATAGTAATGGGTAATTTCCGGGAATGACGACTTAGAGCGTTGATTGATTCTGCACTATTAGACGTCATGAAACCATATCTTTCTCCAAGTTGATGTACTCTTGACCATCTTTCAAACCCGACATCTTCTAGTGTTTGAGCACACTGAGGCAAAACACGTCTTAAACAGTTTATATGCTTATTAAAATCCACTTCCCGATAAGCTTTTACATCCTTCCAGTATGTCCATTTGTGATTTTTTATACCAACAGACCTTGATTTTAGATTTCTATACAAATGAACACCACAAAGTCCATGAAAAGCATCTGGGAAACACCTTCTAACAACGTTGTCAATTGAGTTTGCCCTATCGGATATGATTGTCAGATTGCTAATAGGACCTATGCAATCCCTAAGATGCCCCATAAACCATGTCCATGAATAAGAGGTTTTAGATTTTCCAACCCCGTAAACTATTGGCAGTATCCCATTGTTAGCATCCATGGCTACTGCTAATAAGTTTACTCCAAGGTATCGACCTTTTAAATGTGCTCCGTCAACTATAATAACTGGGCGCATGCAATTAATAAACGAACGAATCTACAAAATCATATACACAAGAAATATAATCATTTAAATGTGAAATGCATGTAACTAACAAAAATGAGTCAACAAAATTATATTGATTTACTAACCGCAGCACCAATGGCGATAAACAGCAACTCAAAGTGTCCATCTCTATCTGTTTTGATATGAGTTACCGAGCCAGGATTTTTCAGCTTTAAATTGTGACAATAAGCCGGCAGTTGGGCAAACGATGCTTCTGGCGACCCCCTCAACAATTTCAAGGCATAACATTTGGCTCTCCAAGCTTGAAATATGAGATACTAATCTTGAACCGAGCATTCATGTCAGTCATAATTTCATGTCCCCGATATACCCTGCCATTCAAAAACATTAACTCAGCCAGAAAACCACCCAACACCTTTTTGTTTGCCTGTCTATGGTGAGGAAAAACTTGGGTTCTTGAACATGTATGTTTATCAATAAAAGTCCTAACTTGAAACATTTCACAATCTTTTATCCTATTTGCAATCATACGCCACGTACAGTTTTTATCAATCATACACCTTGTTTCGAAACTATCTTTGCTTGATTTGTTAACATTTAGATGATAGCCATCTTCCACACATTTCGTATACAAGGCTATCTTCAATTCTTCCTTTGTATCAAAACAATCATCTTTCTTGATACGAATAATATTTGTGTAGCAATCAACTGCTATCTTTACCAACTCTTCTTCCGGTATCTGAAGTAATTCTGGCATATTCCAGTTATACTCCCGTGGCATTTTCTTCGGGGACTTTTCTTTGGGGATTTCTTCTTCTTCTTTTTCTTCTTCAGTGTTATATGAATTACAGAATGGATGTTCAACATGTTCATTTACAGTCTTAACTTCCTCCTCATTATCATCAACAACATCTTCCTCGGTAACGACTGTTTCATCATCAAAATTTGGGTATTGACCAATATCAAAATCATTACACGCAGGGTCTGTTTCTTCTTCTGAAAAATCATCAAAATCCGAGTATAGACCAAGATCAAAGTATGGGTATTGACCAAGATCAAAGTCCGGGTATTGACCAAGATCAAATTTCGAATACTGACTAGCACTCACAATTTTTTCTGTTGGCTCATCATCGTCTAACTGGTCAATACAAAAACCGAAATTTGGTGCTAAAAGTTGATTGGGATTTGGATTAGGGAAAGGTTGTGGGTTTTGAGATTGTGTTTGGTATTGGAAATGTGGTGAAACAAAATTTGCTTGGTGATGAAATTGTGGTGGAACCATTAAATTTTGAGCACCATAAACTGGGGTTGAAAAACTTAGTTGATTACTACCCGCTACTGACCCAACTTCACTACTTCTAGGTTCAACAACATACAATGTAACATCATCACTTGAAACACTAATGTAAGCAATGAATTGTTCAACATCTTCATTGTCGGTTAACAAATAAACTTTACCATTTCTCTGATAAGATAGCCTAAATCCACTTAGGGGCTCTAAATTCAATTTATTTGCAACACGTAACATTAGAGTTTTATAAGTTAACTTTTTTAATGACAGTTTTAGTTGAAGATTCATGGGTAAAGGCATATATTGTAAAACACCATGAACATTCTCCCATAACCCACCAAAACACAAATCTATCCAAACATGATCAACATTAGATGATTTCATTATTGTAAATTAATTTATTAAACAAACGAGTTGCGAAACTAAAACCTGTTGCCGGATGGGGAAGGATGTCGTTGGATATAGGAACGGATGTCGCCGGAGAGAGTGATAGATGGAGATGGAATGAGTTGTGATTTAGGGATTTAGGTTATGAGTTGCTGCTGCTGCGTGTTATATACCCAAAACATTTGTGTTGCGAAACTAAAACCTATTGCGAATTCAGAAATCGAGTTGCGAATTTGAAATTCAGTATTGCGATAGTCAGAATCTCGTTGCGATTTACAGATTCGCATTGCGATTTACGTTATCGCATTGCGATTTACGTAATCGCATTGCGATTTTCCAAATTCGCGTTGCGATTTACGTATTCGCATTGCGAATTAGGAAAATTGCAACGCGAATTTGGGAAATCGCAATGTGATAGTCAGAATCGCGTTGCGAATCTGGAAACTAATTTGCGATACCGGAGATCGCGTTGCGAATTATAGATCGCATTGCGATTTAGTTGGTCATTTTGTCAAATCCAAAAAAAGTTGGTTAAAATCGTATATTATAAGGCATTTTTGGTCACTGAGGTTATTTTCTCTAATAATAATAATACAACATAAATACATATGGTGAGAATTTAAAGAAAAAATCAAATCATTCAAAAAGTATAGGGACTACAAAAAACATGGATCAAATCAGAACAAATAGAAAGTTACAAGGGTTATCGAAGCAATAATCCATATTATTTCAGGAGATGATTCAACCAAGTCAGTGACCAAAATGAATGCATCGCAAAACTATAGTGACTTAAAGCATAAATAGAACAATTTCAAGCAATATTACAAATAAGGACTAAAATGTAATAAATGTTAAATTAGTGAATTAAAATAGGCATTTAACCAAAAGATATTAATAGAGCACGTAGTGACTAAAATATAAGAATGATAAAATTTGAGGTTCAAAATAAAAAATAACTTGTGTTTCACTTAAGAACTAAAATAGAAGCTTACACTACAAGAAAATATACCTTTAATGACATACGCTAATTTATGACTTGCAAAAAATGTGTCATAAAAAAATAGCATGTTTCTTAAAATCTGAACGTTTTATGACTTACAATAATGTGTGTCATATTTAATAATCATAATCCAAAAAATTTACAAAAACACAGAATACACTTTTAATTGTGTGTCATCTGTAAAAGTCATTTTTTAATTCCCCATAATTTTCAAAAAAATCCCGCTTCTTCCCCTCGATCATCAGTTCACCCTAAACTTCCTTTTCTCTCTGCATTCATGTTACCAAAACACACGATATTGAGAGTTTATATGGAGAATGCTTCTTCCCCAAACCCTACCCTCCAAAATCCAAATGAGAGCACCCAAAATCATCTGAGGAGAACTGATACAGGGGGTAAGAAAGGCAATCGTTAGAAGAGCCAGTGGTTGTAGGAGCGGCAAAACTTGAACAAAATCCTTGTTTGTTTCATTTTTGTAAAACCAAGATATTATTATTGTTCCATTAAGAAGAAATGGCCAACGATCCATAGAAGATGTTTCATTCCATCATGGACAAGCTCTTCCACTCCAGGTTTTATTTTTTCTATTTGTTTTTAAGTTTTAACCACGAATTTATTTGATGAAACTTGAAATTTCAATTAAATTTCATCACTACTGCTATTTTTTTGTATATAAAATGTATTTGTAATTGTAATTAATGGGTAGTCCATCGCCACCGGGAACGGGAATGGGGAGACAAGAACAATTATTAGGAGCGAAGAAACGCCCAAATCCAACGTATTCTCATCGCCTCCGACCCACAGTAAAATTGAAAAGTAAAGCAAAACGATGAGCTCCGACAACCCGAACCAAACCGGTCTCGTGATAACGTTGACCGAATCCATTCGATCGTTTCTCCTCTCTGTCTCCAAAGACTCGCGTCTCTCTCAAGAGCTTCGAGAACTCGCTCTCGCTCTTTCCTCGGCAACCGATGCATCGTACAAGCATATTCGAAGCTTATGGATCCAGTCAGATGTTGAGGCTAGGCCCGGATTAATTTCTCTTTTCTCTGGATCTAATTTCGTTTTCGCCATCCCTAAACCCAGAGAGAAGGTAAAGTTGAACATGACTTAGATTCTAGCGTTCTAGATCTTTCATGGCCGTGTTTTCGTTTTAACCGTGATATTTTTTCCCCTTTTCTTTTTGAAATTTGAATTTATAGAGTGAAGAATTAAAGTAGAGGTTAAGGAAGCTTAAAGAACAAGCAAAGAAGAGAGAGTATCAAGAGCTTGTTAAAGATATCACGCCCAAGAAGAATGTCCATGAGCCTTTCTCTACTTACAAGGATCAAATTGGCTTTGTTTAGTAGTTTTCTTTGATTATGAATGTCATACTGTTTCTTAACAATATTGTTTCTTATTTCCGGTGATATATGAATGAACAGGTTCACATTTTGCGCTGATAATGTTTACTGGGTATTTGGTTGGACATTTTGCATTCAGAGCATTGTTTAACCACAGTCCCATCATGGTAATTTTAGACTAGGAATCTCAAATATGAAGTATTTATGTTATGTGCTCCTTATTTTAGATTATTTATTAAGAATTGAATGTGATGATGATGTTGTGTTTTATATTGCAGAATTCTGCTGGAGGTATTATTGGATTGGTTTTTGGCATGCTCTTTGAAACACTTTTGTTCATAATCAGAACTTCAGAGCCAAACCTTAAATCCCCATCCTCGACATCGAGAATGAAGAAAAATCAATAGACAAGCAAAGAAGATGTGGGTTGTGTTTTATTTCTTACTGCCTATTTTCCATTATAGATATCTTATGTGGGTTTAAGAATGTAACTGTTATCTCATTGTAATCATAGGGTATTTTTTAATGTTCTTTGTCATGAATAATGTTTTCCCTGTTCGATGCAAAGGTTGTGTAGGATTATTTTTTTTAGTTCTGGTGAATGCTAATAAATAATAGAAGAAATAGAACCTTCTTTAGTCATGGTGAAAGTTAAAAAATTTTAATTCTCTTCTTCCTATATATGACATGTCAATATTGAATTAATAAATCATTCTCTTTAAGAGGCATGAATGGTCAGTATCCAAGTTAATATGGCTAAGGTTGTAATATGTTTTGGATCTGAAGCTGTGAATATCCTAATGCTGCATATATTCGGAAATGTGAATTGGGTAGATATTTATAGGGGAAACAAAGCCAACATATGTTTTAAAAGGATATACTTGTGTTAAGGATATGGAAATGTAAGTTCCACTATCAATATGCCTTTTGTTCCTAATATTTTATGTGCTGTTAATTAGTTCCCATTGTTTGGGGCTCTGCTGCTATGCTTTTAACTGATCTATGAATTTCTTGTTTTTGCCTTTATGATATCCTTTGTGTATTCTATTTTTCATGCATATAGCATCGCAAGCCTTTTTCAAAGTTAAATTACTATTAATGGTCTATTCCCGAGGACATTTAACTTATATGTGACTTCTGTGGTTACCAGTTGATCGGTATGTAATGTAGTAATCTAATTTGCTAAATCAGTGCGATTGAGTAATTTCTGTTTCCATACTTTATGCATTATTGTTCGTCTTTCCCACCTTAGAGGGATTGTAATTGGAGTTCTATGTGCCAAGGTGGGTATTTGAGTTTTACGATATTTCCCATTTAGAAGTTGTGAATTAAGCATGCTAATAAACATCTCAAGTATCAAATCCTCTATTCTTTTCTTGAGGTAGAGTTAATCGAATTATTTTGATTCTTAGTTTTGACATAATTGGACTGCTTAGCGTTGTACTATTCCTTTTCCTTATCACTTCATTTTCAATTTTCTTTTGCAGATATACATTGAGCAAATAACAGATTTATTGGATCCATGTTGTCTAACATCGTGTTCTAGTATTTATCAAAGGGTCATTATTGGATCCATGAATAAATGAAACTCGAGCTTATCACGGAAGATCAGTCCTATTAACATGGCAGTTACTATTTAATCCAAAAACACATTGTCGCAGCTTATAGACTGACACTGTTTTTGAAACTGTAACAGGCAGCTATGAGCAATCACTTATTCTTTGTTTAAGCTTCTATTTGAAAATTTCCAAGGGATCAAGCTTGATAACCTTTTTCACTTAAGTCTCATGAACTCAAAGATGAAAGATGGAGCTTATGAGCAATCACCTATGCTTTTTCTCAGACATTCAGCAGGTAATTTATGCAACTATTTTTATTTACATGAATTTATTGAATGGACTTGCTTAGTTTAAAGCTAAATATGTTACATTGATTGAATTAAAATTTTATAAGCTCAATTTTTAGTTACGTTTAGAACAGTTTATTACATTTTGGGCCCTTAGCTAGATGATGTTAGATTCTATATTGCTGAACTTTTGTGAAGGATTTCCAAATGAAATATATTGTTTTTAGTCAACTAGTTTGCTCATTTCTTTTTGTAGGACATTCTAGAAGTGAAAATTTATGCTTCATGTATCAATTTTATTTGGATTTATTTGTAAAACCACATTAGTACTGAGAAATTGGATGGATGTGGGACCTGAGATCAATTCTTATATTTATATTGCAGCTTGGAACCTTTAACTTTTTGTTTTCTAAATAGCTTCACGTTGTATTGCAGATTGATTCCTGGAGTTATTTAGCTACCTGCGAACTCAAACTTGATGGTTGATGAAACAAAACTAGAATCATGAAGCCTTAACTCCATTGGAATTGAGAATACAAAGTTGATGAAAAATCTGATAGAGTTTCAAAAAGTAAGCTGTCACTTGGTTTGTTGAAACATGACTGGACCAAGGAAGGTGTTTTCATAAGTTTAATGTGCATATTAGGAATGTGTTTGTTCTGTATATTGCAACTAGTTTTAACTATTACAATTATTTTCAATTATTTTTTGTGTACACGCCCGGATGGCGAGGGCATATTAGTAGAACTTTATTATGCCGTGATATTTTGTATCAACATATGATTACAATATTTTTGATAACTTAATGTGAATATATTGTATTCAAATAGATTGCTTATATATAATATGATATATATATATTTAGTATTATGAGGCATTAAATGTGATTTAGTTTGATTATTTGAAAATCTACAATATATATATAATTTACGAAATACAATCACGACACACGAATGTGTGTCATCTTTTTCAATAAAATGTGCTTCAATGACACGCAATGTAAGTCATACATGCATGTCATATATTTATGACACACAAATGTGTCATCTTAATTAATGACGGGGCTTCAATGACGTTTAATGAACGTCATAAATGAGCGTCATAAATGTGTGTCATAAATGCACGTCATAGATTTATGACACACAGTTGCCCGTCATCTGAAATTCATGTCGGTGGCTTCAACGACAGGAAAATGTGTCATCCGCACCCATAGATGATGCGCAATGCGCGTCATTAAAGGGGTTTTTTCTACTAGTGTTACAAAACCCGAATGGCCAGCAATGCTATTAGCCCCACGCGCCAAAGCACGATTGTCCTAGCTCCTAAATGGTGTTGTTTTGATGGGGGTATATAAGCACCTTTTTTTGGGTTATGAGACCCTAAAAATTCATATATCCCTCGATCGCTTAAAAAATAACAGAATTTTCCAAAGTCTTGTCATTTTCTCTTTCCAGAAATCGACGAGCCTCCGTCGTGAAGACTGTCATTAAACAACGGTGTCCTCTGCTCATCGATAAAAAAAAAGGATAGGATGACCACTGATCGACGTGTCTCTTCACCCTGACTATGGATCCGAACCCTTATTAACTCCAAAGTGGCTAGATCAGCATAGATATACAAATAAGTCTTCGACTTTTATGGTTTTCTACGACCTTTCTCCTTTCCAGCGAAAAAAAAAAATGAGGATAAGCATCTTCTCTCCCTTTTTCCTCCATTCTTATTATGTTTTGTTCTCAATTTTTTATTTCAAATGGCTATGGTTGCTGATAGTTTATAATAATGACTTCTCTCTAGTTTTTCTTTTTATTTTCTCCCTCATTTTTATTTATTTTCTTCTTTTGTTTGAATCTCTCCTCCTCTCTTTAAAACCATATATATATTTTATTTAATGGTGTGATATTGGGTTTAGTAGAAAATATGGTGTAGGGATGTAATGATGGCTCTCTAGATTTTCGGGGAATGGGTGGATTTTATTTTATTTTTTATTAGATTTTATTGATTTGTTTGAATATTTAATTTTTTGATTGGTTTTGATTTGATTTGGCTAATGGTTGAACAGGGACGGTGATGGCTAAGGTGACAGGCAGTGGGAATGGCTTTATCGATGGCGAGCAGTGGCGACGGTGGGAAGATGATGAAGGCTTAGAGTTTGGGTTAGTTTAGGTTGTGGGCTAGGTTTGTATTTTGGGCTGATTGGGTTATAATTTGGTCCCGCAAAAAAAAAAGAAATTGAATATTAGTATTTAATATATAATAAAAATAAAAAATGACTAAAACCTATATAATAATGGGTGTCTATAGATGCCCCTTTTGTCCATTATTGTGTTAACGAGAACAGAGCAAAGATAAAAAAAGACAAGTTTTTGTATGGTTCCATCTTTTTCTTTAAAATTTGATGTTGTTTCAAGCGAAACTGGAAAATAAGTCTTTAATGGTACACGGATGGTCGTGGACTTATAGTATACTTTTAATTGGGATAATTTCTAATAAAACAATAAGTTAAAATGAAATATTGCTAATTTCAATTCTAAACAAGAAAATTTAGGGTGACATAAAACTAGCCTTGATTGATGTTTGGGAAACAAGATGGACACTTGAACCACTCTAGAATAAGAATATGTTTGTATGCTAAGATATGGCCAACCCTAAGATATTGCATTAGGCATATCTTTGCTAACTGGGGGTAGATGCCCTAAGGCTCGACGGTGCAAGTTAGTAGGTGACGCAATCCGATGTAGAATTATGAATTTCCATCCTAAGTAGGATAGAGGGGTACGTGAGCTCCGAGATGTAGCTCCTCAGTCACACCATGATGCCTACCTTTGTATGTATTTTTAGTTAGTATACTCATATGCTAACTATTATGAATTAAGTATATTTTTAGTATAAATATTAGAGGATGTATGTAGTATAGTTTGGTTATTAGTGTGGCACTAAGCTTGTGAGCTCAGCATTCAGAATTTGTTTCCGTGTGCAGGTTAGAAGCATGAGCCATTGGAGGAGCCTATACTTAGACCCACTAGCACTAGCCGCCAATTTTTTAGTATGTTTCATCTTTTGTACTAGTGGCATGTAATGTAAATGAAATTGTGTATGTAAGGTTAAAATATAAATTTGAATATTTTGTAAATCTTAATTGCAACTATTTTGAGGGCTCCCGAATATGCAAACAAATTACATGAATTTATAAAAAAATGAATTTCAATTTATGGATTTATGCAAATAATCTTGTTGATTTTAAGGAAAATCTTTGGTAAACCTCTTTTATGGTTCATGTGACGTCATAGTTTGTTGGTCTTCGGACCTAACTAGATTAGGATGTTACAGACTTGATTTATGTTTAGTTAATCGATCGACGAATCGGCCAAGAGGGGGTGAATTGGTAATAAAAATTTTGGTAGAAGCTTTTGTAGAAAATTGAAAATATTTGCACAGTGAGTTAGAGTGGTTCGACTTCTCAGCCAAGTCTACGTCCACTACCTTAGCTATTCACACTAAGGATTTTCCAAAAATTCACTAATTTGTCTTTCTTTTGAGGACAAAGAGTAACCTTACAACTCCCTCAAGAATTATACCCCAAATTCTTAAGAACACACTCTCTCAAAGAGAAAAATACAAATTTTACAAACTTACAGAAAACCTCACAAGACAAGATGTTTGCACAATTCTAGAACAAAGAAAGAACACTCAAGAATGAATACAATTGAGCACAAAATGGTGTTCTTGAAAGCAAAATGAATATTGAATGAAAATAAGCTTGAAAATGCTCAAACAATAAGTTCAAGGCTCTCTCTTTGATTCTCTCTCAATTCTTGTTTCTTGTTATTGATCAATGGCTCCTGAGCTAGTTTAAATACACCTTGGATCAATTCTGAACGTTGGGGATCATTGGTGAAGTCAATAGAGCCGTTGTTGTATGTTTTCCACTTAAAAAATCTGTTAGGAGCATAGGTGTATCGGTACACTCAGTGTAAAATTCAAATATTTTGACTGTTGGTTGACTTAGTGTATCGGTACATCCCAGGTGTATCGGTACACTAATTACATTCGATGTTTCTCGGAGCCAGAAGTGTATCGATGCAATTGATGTGTATCGATACACAAAATGCATTCGATTTTGGGGGTATATCGGTACATACAAGAGTGTATCGGTACATCCCTTTGTAAAAATAATTTATGGCCCGATTGTGGTTCGAAATACTTTGTAAAAATTGTTTCAAAAATATTTTAAGACTAAAACACAATTTTGCACTTAAGTAAGGTTTTAAAATTGGCATTTGAAAACTTGGAGTAATATTTCGATATTCGAATAATTTAATCAAATATTAATTTTGAAATCGAATATAAAATCTTAAAATTCAATAGGACTTTATTTGTTATATCGAAACATCAAAATGTTTTCAACAATCTCCCCCTTTTTGATATAACAAAACTTTTGAGTAATTTTAAGATTTTCTTTGAAAATTATTTTTGAAATCAATTTTGGAAATTTCTCCCCTTACTTTATTCTCCCCCTTTTTGTTAAATCAAAAAGACTCTATAAAACATTTTTGAACAAGTTTTTACAAAAATTTAGCCAATTGATTTATAACGAAATATAGCTTAAGCTGCTAAGATCACAATCAAGAGAAAGATTAGTCATTAGTTCATAATCAATATTCATATAAAAGTGTGTAATGGTAATTGGTCATATTTTAACTAAGATGTAAATGATGCAAAATTTTAACATGTAAAATAATATTCAACGTCCAAGTTTAATCATCCAAACATCCATAACACAAAAATCCAAAAACATCCAAAATGTTTGAACAATATTTAAGTTCAAAATCAACCTAAGAAAACAAAGCAAGAAAAAAAACCTAATCATCCATTGGTGGATCGGGGGGTGATAGATGTGGCCATATGTTATCCACATCTCGTGTAAGCGTGTCGACCCTTTCGTCCATAGCATCGAATTGATGATTCATCACTTCATTGTTAGCAGTTAAATGAGATTCGATGGATGCAAACCTCATGTCAAGAGTCTCCATAAACGATCGAAAGTATAGAGGCATATGACTCTCTTGTTGTACCATCTCATCCTCAGGTACACGATTATCTTTATCACGCATGAGTTCTTTAAGCTCTGGATCATCATTCGCAGCCGGTACCAGAGGAACTTGTGAAGAGCTATCACCCGGTGTTTTCTCGGTGGATCGAACCCATTGATCCTTTTCCCTGGACCATCCCGATTTCTTCAAGGTTGTGAAATTTATTTGGTTATTAAAGGGGATGGCTACATCAAGTGAGACCCTAAGATTGGATTTGATAAAAAAATTACTTAGAAGACAACCATAAACCAAGGTTTCTATATATTTAGACGAGATATTGTTCACGATTTCAACTAGCTCACCAAAAATGATTTGTTGTAAATTTATTTTCTTTATATGTTGGATACAATGTATCCACCGTAAATCTAAAACTCTAAAGGTGGGGTACCAACCTCCGGATGGTCTAAACCACCAAGAGATGATCAAGTGAAGAAAATGCTCGTGATGAGTTAACACGGTACTTGCACTAGTCTTAGCTTTATAAGGTGTAGCCATAATTTCTTTTTCATTATCTAATCCAAAGGTATTAGTTATTGTGTCGGATTCAATATAAATAAATTAACCTAAGAGATAAGATCGAATCCCTACGGTGGAAGTTCGAGACTCGTTTTGGACACAAACCGCATTGGAATAGAAAATGCGGACGAGTTGGTGCTAAACGATGGGTTTGAGCTGAAAGAGTTTATCAAATTTCCAAAATTTAAGGGTAGAAAGATATTGAAATTTCATATCGACCATAGCTTGGATTGAGGGGATACGCTCTTCCCGGATTTTGTATGACTCGAATGAGTTAACAAACCTATGGTAGAGATCTTCTCGATGACCAGGTTGGTTAAAGAAAGAATTAAGGATAGTCATATCTGGAATGTTTGGGTTTGGATTTTGAGGTGGAAAATGAGGTCAGTTTTGAGGTTGGTTTGAAGACCGACTAGAAGATGACCTAGGGCATTTTGACATTATTAGAATCGGAATGGATAAGGTTACCTGCAATTTGAAAACACATATATGCAATAAAATCAATACCAAAACTCAATACGAGTCCTCAATATTCAAGGTTTTCTAAAATTAATCCTAATGGGCAATATTTTAAAACTATTTGAAAAATTGTGTTGTTTTTGAATAAATTAGTTGTAGATTATAGTTTTAGACTACAATCTAACAAATGCCCGATATATAATTCAACCTAGAACTAATCAAATCTAGTCCTAAGTTCAAAAATTAATAAAATAGTGGTTTTAGAAAATTTACCTTGAAAATTCGGATTTGAGAGGAATGTGATGTTGTTTGCACGATTTTAATGATGTTAATAGGATTCTACGTTGAAAAATAGTTGGATTCCGACAAGATTTTGTTGAAAATGAGCAAGATGGAGATTAGGTAGAGAAGAGAGGGGAACAGTCGAGTGTTTTAGTTTTAAGGGGTTTTGAGAGAATGAAGAATTTTAGGGATTTAATACCCAAAACCCGACGAATGTATCGGTACACATTCATAGTGTATCGATACATAGGGAGGATGTATCGATACATAGCGAGGATGTATCGATACACCGTGCACAAAATTGACAAAATCCATTTTTTTAAACACTTAAAATGCTAAATAAATTAGCTCTAGTGGTATTGGAAACTCATATATCGAAAATTAACAATGTTCAATCAATTAAATCTATCTTTAAATTTTATTTGAACATATTATTAATTTTCACTTAAGATTATAAACTCCCCCTAACTAATAGCAAAGAATGCAATCAAAAATTGTTATTTTTATAAGCATTTTCCAATTCTAATTAAAAGTGCTGAAATTATTTTAAACACCAAGTCAAGGTAGGTTGGTTAAACCTAATTCTCTCCTAAGTGTCCAAAATTTTTCTTTATCTAAAGGTTTTGTAAAAATATCCACTAATTGGTGCAAAGTATCAACATATTCTAGAACTACACCTCCTTTAGTGACATGATCTCTAATGAAATGATGTCTTATTTCAATGTGTTTAGTTCTAGAGTGTTGGATGGGAATTTTAGTGAGACAAATGACACTAGTATTGTCAAACTTGATAGGTATGGTACTAACTTCAATTCCATAATCTAAAAGTTATTGTTTCATCCATAAAACTTAAGCGCAACATCTACCGGCTGAAATGTATTTCGCTTTAGTGGTAGATAATGCTACACTATTTTGTTCTTTGAAAACCATGAAATCAACATATTTCCTATGAATTGACCGGTACTTTTCCTATCTATTTTGCACCCTCCATAATCCGCATCAGAGAAGGCATGCAAGCTTAAGCTAGAGTCTCTAGGATACCAAAGTTCTAAACTAGGAGTGTCCTTAAGGTATCTAAAGATTCTCTTAATGGCTTTTAGATATGATTCTTTAGGACATGATTGAAATCTAGCACATAAGCAAACACTAAACATTATGTCCGGTCTACTTGCGGTTAGATAAAGCAAATAGCCAATCATAGACCTATATAATTTAACATCTACATAGTTACCTTCTTTATCTTTGTCAAGCTTTGTAGATGAGCTCATTGGAGTGGCTTGGGGTTTTCCATCTTCCAATCAAAACATTTTGAGTATATCCTTGATGTATTTTGCTTGATTGATGAAGATGTCATCTTTTCTTTGCTTGATTTGGAGTCCCAAGAAAAATTAGAGATCTCTCATCATGCTCATCTTGAATTCACTCTGCATTAGCTTAGAAAATTCTTGGCAAAGAGCATCATTAGTAGAACCAAATATTATATTATCAACATAAATTTGAACTACTAATAAATATTTACCTTTTCTTTTTAAAATGAATATAGTGTCAACCTTCCCTTTTAAAAAACTTTTTTCTATTAAAAAGTTTGACAATCTTTCTCTAGGATCTTGTTTTAAACTGTATAAAGCTTTTGTCAATTTAAAAAATGATTTGGAAATTTTGAATCTTCAAAACCAGGAGGTTGTTCCACATACACTTCTTCTTTTATAAAACCATTTAAAAATGCACTTTTAACATCCATTTGATATAATTTAAATTTATTGAAACATGTAAATGCTAATAACATTCTTATTGCTTCCATCATAGCTACGGGAGCATATGTTTCATCATAGTCTATGGCCTCTTCTTGAGTATAGCCTTGAGCAACAAGTCTAGACTTGTTCCTCATTGTATTACCACTTTCATCAAGCTTATTCATAAATACCCATCTAATACCTATAATAGATTTATTATTAGACCTTTCAACTAATGTCCATACTTTACTTCTCTCAAATTGATTTAACTCTTCTTGCATAGCCATAATCCAATTTTTATCTTTTAATGCTTCTGGGATATTCTTAGGCTCTATGCATGAGATAAATGCAACATAATTACATATATTTCTAAGAAAAGATCGAGTTGTTATCCCTTTAGATGGATCACCTATAATTTCACCATCCTTGACATAGTTGTATTCTCTTGAGTAGAGGCTTCCCTTTCTTCAATGATTGGATTCTCGATAGAATCGTGAGTTCCCTCAACTTTCACTTCTTCCTTTGATGATGGTTCTCTAACGTCATGTCCAACATCATGTGTATTTACAATACCTACGTCATCATCAACACATGAATCCTTTCTCGGAAGGGGATTATCATCGAAAAAAACATGTAAAGACTCTTCTACCACTAAAGTTCTTTTACTAAATACTCGATAAGCTTTAGAATTTAATGAATAACTTAGAAAAATTCATTCATCACTTTTAGCATCAAATTTGCCAAGATTTTCTTTACTGTTGTTTAAAACAAAACTTTTACATCCAAAAGGATGAAAATAACTAATGTTTGGCTTTTTATTTATGAAAAGTTTATATGGAGTTTTCTTTAAAATTAGCCCAATCATTACTCGGTTTATAACATAACAAGCGGTATTTGTGGCTTCTACCCAAAAATATTTTGGCAAATTATTTTCACAAAGCATGGTTCTAACTATTTCTTCTAAAGTTCAATTTTTCCTCTCAACAACTCCATTTTGTTGAGGGGTTCTAGGTGCTGAAAAATTATGGCTAATCCCATTTGAATTACAAAAATCAGTAAATCCAAGATTTTCAAATTCAGTGTCATGATCACTCCTAACACTAGTTATGGAGTAACCTTTTTTGTTTTGGATTACTTTTGAAAACGTGATGAATTTTTCTAATGCTTCATCTTTAGTCCTTAAGAATTGAACCCATGTATATCTAGAGTAATCATCTACCAATACAAAACAATATTATTTTCCACCCAAGCTAACAGTCTTAATTGGCCCAAAAAGATCTATATGGATCAATTGTAATACTCTATTAGTTGATACATCATTAATGGACTTAAAGTAAGCTCTTTGATGTTTTCCTTTAGCACATGCATCACAGATTTTATATTTTTCAAATTTTATCTTTGGCAACCCTCTTACTAAATCTCCTTGAATTAGTCTTTGTAAAACTCATGCTTGTATATCCTAGTCTCCTATGCCATAACCAACTATCATGTTCATCCTTAGCAACTAGGCATAAATTTTTCATATTTATAGAATCTAAATGCACCATGTAAATGTTTCCTATTCTATGAGCATAATCTTGTTAGATGCAATGTCAATAACTTTACAACCATTAGATTCAAACAAGACATTGTATCCCTTATCACATAATTGACTAATACTTAGAAGATTATTCTTCAACCCATTCACATATAACATATTTTTAATTTGTATGGAAGAGGTATTACCTATTGTAACTATACCTTCAATGTGACCTTTTGAATTATCACTAAAAGTCACTTCTCCTCCATTTTTTTCGTTTAGCTCTATGAACCGACTCTTGTCTCCGGTCATATGTCTTGAGCATCCATTATCAAGGTACCATGAGTTTGAACTTGTTTCTCGTGCCTTGTAGCAATGCTCCTTTCCCTACAAACATAGATTAATTTTGGGTCCATATTCATTAGTACTTAAAATCCTAGTCCCCTTGGGTATCCATTTGTGTAGGATATCCTTATCTTTAGTAGTAATGGTTCTTTAGGAACTCATATGCTTCTAATGATTTTTCCATTTAAGGTTCTTTGGGGACCTCTATGATTTTAGTTTTAAAAATATTTCTAACAAAGATGGATTTTGAACTTTCTCCATTTTCAAAATGTTTTGTTCCAACTTTATCAAAAGAAGCTTTAAGAACATTAATTTCTTTTTGATGGTTGTCATTAACTCTTGAAAGTAAGTTATGGAAATCAATGTTTTTCTTTTCAAACTCATTTAGTTTGATTTGCAAATTTTTAATCTTACTCTCAAGATCAAAGTTGGTATTGGATATGAGATTATTTTCGTTTTTCAATTTTGAAATATCATTCTTGTATTTCAAAAATCATTTCTCATAATCTGAAGCCAACCCAGTACATTCCTCTAATATCTCATCAAAAGAATAATATTATAAATTAAATAAGCTAGAGGTTACCTGAGAATCTTCCCCGAAAGCCATCAAGCACAAGTTTGCTACTTCTTGTTCCTCTTCATCGGAAGCTTCATCATCACTCCATGTAGCCACGTGTTGCTTATGTTGTTTCTTGAATTGACCATTCTTCTTCAATTGTGGGCAATCGTATTTGACATGCTCCAGTTTTTTGCATTCGTAGCAAATAATAGGGTCCTTCTCCTTTGATTCAATTTTGAAGCCTTTATTTCTTTTGAATTTTCTTCCTCTGTTGGGCTACATTAGTTTTCTGAATCGTTTGGCAAATAATGTCATTTCCTCGTCATTGTCATCTTTATCCAAATCACTCTCATCTTTTGTAGATTTGATATCAACTCTAATGTTCTTCTTTTTCTCTGTCTTCTTATTTGTCTCGTCCTTCTTTTCAAGGTCTACCTCATCTTGAATCGTCATTTCATGCGTGAGGAGAGAACCGATGAGTTCATCGAGAGTTAAAGACTTTTGGTTTTTAACTTTGATGATCGCCGTCTTCTTCGATTGCCAAGCTTTAAGAAGAGAATAAATTAACTTCCTCACAAGCCTCTCGTTTGGAATGATCTCTCCATATGATTTGAGACCATTGAAAATCACGGAAAATCTATCCGTCATAGCTTCATCCAGCTTCATCCTGAAATTTTCATAGCTATGAGTTAGAAGACTAATTTTAGATTCTTTTACCTCGTTTGTACCTTCATAAGTGACTTGTAATTTATCCCATATCTCCTTGGAAGTAGTACAAGATGAAACTCTCTCATATTCATCTGGTCCAAGAGCACAAAATATAATATGGATAGCCTTTGAGTTAAGCTGGAACATTTTTATCTCTTCTTTACTCCACTATCTTGAATGAGTGGAAGTTATGATGTATCCATCTTCCACGATATTCCATGCTCCCATGTCACTTTCTTGAATGAACTACCTCATTCTATTCATCCAATAAGCATAATTAGCACCATTGAAGAAGGGAGACTTATTGACGGGCATTGAATCAAGAACGAAGTTGAAGTTTGAAGTGGAGGCCATTAATGACTTGAATATCGATTTAACTCTTCCCGAATCGACTCAAGAGGTGGTTAAACCTTCAAATGAGTATGGCTCTGATATCGATTGTTGAGTTAATCGATCGACGAATAGGCCAAGAGGGGGTGAATTGATAATAAAAATTTTGGTAGAAGCTTTTGTAAAAAAATTGAAAATATTTACACAACGATCTAAAGTGGTTCGACTTCTCAACCAAGTCTAAGTCCACTACCTTAGCTATCCATACTAAGGATTTTCCACAAATTCACTAATTTATCTTTCTTTTGAGGACAAAGGGTAACCTTATAACTCCCTCACGAATTATACCCCAAATTCTTAAGAACACTCTCTCTCAAAGAGAAAAGTACAAATTTTGCAAACTTACAGAAAACCTCACAAGGCAAGATGTTTGCACAATTCTAGAACAAAGAATGAACACAATTAAGCACAAAATGGTTTCTTGAAAGCAAAATGAATATTGAATGAAAATAAGCTTGAAAATGCTCAAACGATAAGTTCAAGGCTTTCTCATTGATTCTCTTTCAATTCTTGTTTCTTGTTATTGATCAATGGTTCTTGAGCTAGTTTAAATACACCTTGGATCAATTCTGAACATTGAGGATCATTGGTGAAGTCAATAGAGCCATTGTTGTATGTTTTCCACTTAACAAAATCTGTTAGGAACGTACGTGTATCAGTACACTATCAAGTGTATGGGTACACTAGTGTAAAATTCAAATATTTCGACAGTTGGTTGACTTAGTGTATCGGTACATCCCAGGTGTATCGGTACACTAATTACATTCTATGTTTCTCGGAGCCAGGAGTGTATTGATGCATCTTCTGTGTATCGATACACCAAATGCATTCGATGTTGGGGGGTATCGGTACATACAAGAGTGTATCGGTACATCCCTTTGTAAAAATAATTTTTGGCCCGATTGTGGTTTGAAATACTTTTTAAAAAAAATTTCAAAAATATTTTAAGACTAAAAAACAATTTTACACTTAAGTAAGGTTTTCAAATTAATATTTGAAAACTTGGAGTAATATTTCAATATTCGAATAATTTAATCGAATATTAATTTTGAAATCGAATATAAAATCTTAAAATTTAATAGGACTTTATTTGTTATATCGAAACATCAAAATATTTTCAACAATTTATTTCAAGTTCACTTTTGGTTTGAATGTTGTCGAATCACACTACTTCTATTAAGTAGTGCTTTTCACGCCTATTCTACAACAAGTGTTCTTGAAAATATTCGAGTAAAATATATAAGAATATTGAAAAATGGATATTTTAAATTAAATTAAAATAAATGAAATAAAATAAATAATAATATATATAAGCATACAAGGGTTAAGAAACATTGAATAAATAAATATATACAAGAATATATAATATATATATATATGGTATAATATATACATACATAAAATGTACATAAATAATAATAATAATAATAATAATAGAAGAAAAAATACATAAATACATATGGTAAGAATTTAAAGAGAAAAATCAAGTCATTCAAAAAGTATAGGGATTACAAAAAACAGGGACTGAGTCAAAACAAATAGAAAGTTACAAGGGGTTATCAAAGAAATAATCCATATTATTTCATGAGAGGATTCAACCAAGTCAGTGCCCAAAATGAAAACACAGAAAAATTACAGTGACTTAAAGCATAAATTGAACAATTTCAAGCAATATTACAAATAAAGACTAAAATATAACAAATGCCAAATTAGTGAATTAAACTAGGCATTTAACCAAAAGATATTAACAGATGACACAATGGCTAAAATATATGAATGATGAAATTTGAGGTTCGAAATCAGAAATAACATGCGTTTCATTTAAGGACTAAAATGGAAGCTTACAAAACTCTGAAGGTCAACAATGCTATTATCCCTAAATACCAAAAAAACCCTAAACCCTAGCTCCTAAATAGTATCATTTTGATTAGGGTATATAAGTGTTAGACAAAATGATTAATCCGAGATAAAATAATAATAATAATAATAATAATAATAAATATTATTTTATAATTGAACGAAACAAAATAAATGAAACTTAAAGAAGAGGCAAGAAATTGGTTTACTCATATTTAGACATTGAATTGTATGAGTAGAGTAATATAAATCGAAGAAAAATTTTATTGAGGCTTGTATGAACAGTTTCTTAAGACAAATTCTATATATATATATATATATATATATATATATATATATATATATATATATATATATATATATATATAATCTGAGATATCATACGAACAATGGAGGGTGAATTTTACAACTCATTCTAAATTGTTGTATACAAGCCTTATAAATAGAACCAATTTTGGAGAACTAAGGGAAGTACGGCTCCTATTGAAATGCTTTCCCCCCTCAAAAGTGCACGGTCTATGAAGCACTTGTGTACGTCATGTACAATACAAAGTGATGGCAGTAACCTTTTGAAGCATCACGTGCCTTTACAAAAGGAAATGAAAGATCTTTCCTTGTAACAAGGTAATTTGGTCAATAAAATTTGCATATGGGAAGCAGCCATACGTTGGTAAATTCAAATATTCCCAAACGGTGAGTTAAATGTGCAAGTTTAAAAAATATGTATTTTTTATGGGTTTACTAATTGTTCTAGAAATTGAAGTGAGATATTCGATTATTATTACTTTACTTTGCTCACCTGCACACATTTGAACTTTGGGTTCATCGGTTATGTTTCAAGAATTAATTTATTAAATTCTCGTCGTTTAACAGAAATTGATTCTGTTTTGGGTTTTATTCCTGTTGTCCAACAGAAGTTGGTTTTGTTTCAAAATAGTGTTGATTATACATTTCTGTTTCGGGTTTTAGTTTTACTAAATTCTCGTCGTTTAACAGAAATTACTTAATTATTGGATTTTAGTTTTGACTAAAATTCATTGCGATAAATAAGGTATCGAATGGAATTATGATATGTCTGTGAACAAAAATCAGGCCTATAATTATGTTTGAGGGTTTTAATCCTTCTTTTCAACAAAATTTATTTGATTTACTGTTGATAACAAAAATCGTTTGGAGGTAACAACATTGTTACAAATTTTGTTTTAGAATTTTAATTTCTAATTGAATTTTGTTGTTTAACATAAAAAATGGTAAAATAAATTGAATTAACTTTCAATTTATTGTTGGAATATTTACAAATTATGGTTACGTGTTTTAAATGAAACAATGGTAACCCCACTGATTCACCTAACTCATTATTTGAAATGTTGATTCCTATTTAGACTTTGAATAAAATTCAACAATGTCAGTGGTCGCGAGCCACAACGAGAAGCATGTGAAATTCATGGATAGAATTTCAAGACATAACGACATAAGATGTTATATTTAATCATGTTGAATGTAGTCAAATATAGGATGATCCTCATATTCATATAGAGGATGAGATAGACATTGTTATCGTTAAAGCTTGAAAGCATTCTAAGTTTCTAAGTTGGAATTACATCTTGAATGGATTGTTAGATACACTATATGAAGTGTATAGTGTCCATAAGATTTCTAAAGAATTATGAATGACATTTGGCCATGTTCTGAGTTGTCAAAGAACATGTGGAGGAAGCTATTTTATTATCAAATTACCTTTAAATAAGGTAACTTACAAGAAAATAGGTGAGACACCATATGAGTTATGGAAATGTAGAAAACTTTTCCTACAACTACATTAAAGTGTGGGGGTGCCTTGTATAAGTATAATGGTAAGTCGAGACACATACGACGTTGACATAATATCATTAAACAATTGATCTCAACTAGAGTTATCTATATTGATTTTGTAAGATCAAAAGATAACATTGTGGATCCACTAACCAATGAGTTGAATTGAGATCAAGTTGATAAATATCGAAAGGAATGTGACTAAAACCTATTAATATTTAAGGCGCTATGTGAAGGAAAACCCAACTTAGTTGACTGGAGATCCCAAGATCTAAGTTCAATGGGACAACCTACTTGCATAGACCTTGTGAGGTCACTGTGGGGGTTCTTATCCCCAAGTTCATTCCTATGATGAAAACATTTACTAAAACATGGAAAAGGTTAAGCAATGCTTTTAATGACCACTATGCGTTTCAGTGAGCTGAACAACATAAATCACATATGTGAGAGTGAAGTGGAGCCTCTTCAAAGAGACTATTGGGGCATAGTTCTATAAGCTCTTGCAGAAGCAGGAGATGTCCACGGCTCTATGGACATAACCATGAGAACTAAATTCTTGTCAGTGAGATATTTGTGTGAGGTATGTCATCGCTTACATCAATGGTAGGACAGTTCAAGGACATCACGTCTACTGGACAACCGATAAGGTAAACATATTTTCACAAGGGAATGTTCAAAGGGGGACGTCTACCTATCCTATGCAAATATCGAACGTATAATCTATCACTATATCGAGTCAGTGTTTGAACTATCAAGTTCATTCATGTGGGGGATTATTAGAAAATTTATTGAATGAATTGATGCTATTTATAGCTAATTAATAATAAGTCATGTCACTTGATGAATGAACTTAATTTTTGGTTTAGAGTTGCATCCATTCAATCATACTTATTCAACAATTCTCTTCATGAAACGATTAAACCCTTTCATGAAAAGGTTAAGCACTTTTCATCAAAAGGATAAGTCCTTTAATTGAAAGATTAAGTCATTTCATCGAAAAAGTCTTAACCCTTCAATCCATTTCCTCCTCTATATATAGGCTAGTTAAGGCACAATTCTAAAACATAACACAACACAAGTTACAAAGACAACTTTGAGACACAATTCACAAAGTTGAATTATGATAACACTAAGAAAATTCCTTCCAAATTCATTCTTTTCGGTGATAGAGAAAGGCCAGATTGTGTTTGACTGATCACTATGGTTGTGCTTACTGTTGTGATCATTTGTTGTTGTATCCTGGGAGACCGATACCCAACGTTACTCAAAGCACCAAGGAGAGGACAAATATGTCTTAAGGAAATTGTTCATACAGGCCTCAACAAAATTCTTCTTCGGTTTATGTTACTCTACTCATCCGATTCAGTGTCTAAATATAAGTAAACCAATTTCTTGCCTCTTCTTTAAGTTTTATTTATTTTTCTTCGTTCGATTATATAATAATATTTATTATTATTATTATTATTATTATTGTATCTCGGATTAACCATTTTGTCTAACAATGAGCACCTTTTATGGGTTATAAAACCCTAAAAATTTATTTATCTCTCGGTTGCTTAGAAAAAAGAGGAGAATTTCCCAAAGTCTCATAAGTTCTTTTCTCTTTCCAGAAATTGATGAGCTTCCGCAGTGAAGACTGTCATTGATCGATGGTGATTGGATATCATCGGCGACGAAAGAGGATAAGATGACCACCGATCGATACGTCTCTTCACCTTGAGTATGGATCTGGACCCCGATTAGCTCCAAAGTGGCTAAATCGGCTTAGATCTACAAAGAAGTCTTCGGCTTTTACGATTTCCGATGATCTTTATCCTTTTCGGAGAAGAACAAACAAGGATAAGTCTATTATCTCCCTTTCTCTTCTTTTCTTTTTTTTTGTTTTGTTCTTGATTTTGTTTCGAATGGCTATGGTTGCTAATAGTTAATAACAATGGCTTATCTCTATTTTTCTTTATTGTTTTCTCCCATGTTTTCTTCTTCTTCTTTTGTCCGAATATCACCTCTTTCTCTTTTGAACCAACTCCATTTTCTGCTTCAATGGTTTGATGGTTGGGTTTAGTAGAGACTAGAGTGTAGGGACGTGATTATGGCTCTCCGGATTTTCGGGGAATGGGTGTATTTGAATTTATTTATTTTATTAGATTTTACTGATTTATTTGGATTTTTAATTTTTTGACTGGTTTTGATTTGATTTGGCTTATGGTTGAACAGGGGCGATGATGGTTGAAGTGACCGGTGACGAGCACTAGCGGCGGTGGTGGGAAAATGATAAGACTTAGGGTTAGGGTTAACTAGGGTTAGTTTAGGTTGTGGGTTAAGTTTGTACTTAAACCGAATGGGTTGTAATTTGGGCATAAAAAAAAAGAAATTGAATATTAATATTTAATACATAATATATAATAAAAGTATAAATAAATAACTAAAAATTCAGATAAAAACAGGTATCTACATTAATAAAATATAGGATCGATTTATCTTCTCTTAGTCGATCTTGACACTTACGATTTTTTTATCAGTTAACATAGGAACAACAATCGCTAATAAAGTTGTCTGCAACACTCAATATTTAATAAGTAAAAAAAGGAAATAAAATATACTAATTATAAGGTTCAAAACAAGAACAAATGATTCATGTTAATAACAAGGACAAAATCATAATGGAAAAATCACAACAGCGTGTAAGGTATCAGTCTTTCTCTTCATGGCAAGCAATTCAATAGGAATTATGAAAGTTGTCTAAAATTAATATAAAATCAACTCGAAACATATTCATGTCTCGTTAAAAATTATTAGAAAATATAATATCTAGGAACAATAATTATTAACAAGGATAATATAGTATATTTTTTTAACATATCTTCATATGTAATCCTGACTTGATAACCGACTTAAGATCTTATAAATATAATCAATCATATCCAACTTCAAAAAGAATAATTAAAAATCATGAAAATAAGATACAACTCTTTTATTTAATAACTGTATTAAAATAGTAAACATGCATGCAACATAATCATCATGATCGCATATTTATTTATAGGGTAAACTGTAAGACCCATAACCCGTATAATTATACCTATACAGATTATAAATGTCACTCGAATTTCAAAAACATTGTATTATTTCAAAATCTTTAAAATTTATTTTCTTTAAAAATGATAATTGATATTATAAAAATATCCAACCATATAATTTATATTTTGTTATAAACAATTTAAATTCAATTTTTTTTTGAATAGTTCCGTGAATACTGAACAGTGAACAGTGGGAGAATCGATTCCCTTCACTGGGAATCGATACCCCAAAAGTATTCTAAAAATTTTCTTAAAATGTGGTTACTATTCATTGCTACAGTAACTTCCGAAAATACATAAAAATTCCATTTTGTTTCCAATTTTATTAAACAAAGCAAATAAAATATTAATAATTACATGCCACTAATTAAGTCTACATTACATCTTAGGATGTCTTACTGATATAGAAATATACTTCTTGATGCTTGATGTCGCCTTGAACCCTTTATTCCTCTATTGGCTTTTTACCTACGCGTGAAAATCATCACACGCTAAGTATATACTTAGTGAGGCAATTAAAATAATAACAGTGCAATACAACTCATGCATGAATTTCATTATAAAAGCCAAATACCTTAAAATCATATTACCATCATATCCAATATTTTACCATGATCAAAAGAATATAACTGAATATAAAAATTATTTTCCAATATACTTGTCAATTATTCCATAAGCTTGTAAGCTTATTTGAATACTTATCATTTATTAACTAATAAACCATATACCATAGACAATAGCCCAATATAAAGCCTTAAGGACCCTAGTACACGAGTCAATTATATGCACCGTAATGCAACCCCGAGTATGACACATAAGGTCGTGTCCACCATCTGTACTAAGTATCCTTCAGTACAGTCTCGAATATGACACATAAGGTTGTGCCCACCATATACACTAGGTATCCTTTAGTGTATTCCCAAATATGCAGCCTCCTGTTGGACTCTATGGCATGCCAACTATACACTGTCCCTCAATGACTTACTTGGGCATACAATCTATTTTATTTGATCCATCCATGGCAAAGTATATTATCAATATTTAACAATGGGGCAGTTCATACCCAAAATAACATTCATGATAAAATATCACATTTTTCCAAAATCAATGCATTATAATTTCAAACTCTGACATATCAATGTCATGTCAATTTATAAAAAATATGCTATAATATCATGCTGATAAAACAAGGTCGACTTATCGCAAGTCTTCCTGATGATGTATAAAACATCCATGTATAATTTCATGCATGTATTGCACTCACCTTGACACTTTATATCTTTCAAAATATATGTGACTCACTATTGTCCGCAATAAACCCCTTTTCTATTTGACTTGCTTCGATCACAAATCAATCGCAATCTGAATTAATCACAAATTCATAACGATACATATGTTAGTATTGTACTAACACAAACACATCCCAAAAACTCCATAATCATACTTGAAACTATTTAACACCAAATACTTTAACACTAATTAATTACTTTTAATATTGGAACCAACTTTTCCAATTTACACAAAATGGTCCTTCACCATTTTATCACTTAGATTCTTAATATCAATAATTCCATCATTGAAATTATTACCATTCAAATGTTTTGACAAAAGCATAATTACATTTAAGTACCTTAACTATTTAAATGTTGTACTTAAATCACCAAACTTTTCAAACTTTATGAAATGGTCCTCAATTTTTTTCTAAAACTTGTAGAATACTTCCTTCATCATTTCCAACCCATATATAATTTTTCTCACTCAAACAATCCATGGCCAAAACTTAAAGAACAAGTTCTAGAAAAATTAAACATGTTCTAATCATCATACATACTTAAATATGAATCTACTACCTCACAAACATCCATATTCATCATCAATTTTGTGATCCCTTATATGAACACAAACCCTTAAATTTGGGATCTTTGAACACCAACAAGATTACCATGCAATATTGGTACCAAAAGATAGAGTTTTTCGCGTATAACAATTTTCTATTTACAACTTACTCAAAATCCTAAATAAATTACTTGAAAATTGAGTTGAAGCTTTCTCTTACCTTTGAAAAAACCCACGTATGGTTGGAGAAGAAGATAGCAAATTTGGGTGAAATGTTGGGTGCATTTCATCTTATTTTACACTATATTCCACTATAAATGAATATAATATTCATTTAATTGGGATATGACCAAATCACCCTTAATGAATCTTCCTATTCACCATAAAACGATGACAACTCATCCTTATCATATTTCAAAGTCAAAGCTAAATTATTTTGACTTTAATTTCTGAAATTTCCCATGAAATTTCAAAACTTGCATTTTAGTCACTAAATTCCATTGTTTCGATTAAATTTGAAAAATTGCACATTTCCAGACCAAATTTCTCTGATCCAAAATATTAAAATAATATTTCCAACCATTTTATAACATCCTTCAATTTTTTGTAAAATTCCAATTCAATCTTAAATTACCGATTCCTTACCGATTTTAACCCTTTCTAATTTTTTCTTTACTAAAATTCCAAATCCAAAATATAATTTCCACAAAACCCCACTCTCAAGAGTGAACTATTTATTTATGGAATAAAATACATTTTAGGAACTTTATCACTTAATTCCCTAAATTTTCTTCCAATTTTTTACTTTAACCATCAAATTTTCAAAAGTTACATTTTGGTCATTAACCAAAATTTGGGGTATTACATAAACTACGTCAAATACCACTCATCTTTAAGATCGGGATCAAAAATGCCACTGACGTTTCAATTTTGCTAATTTTAGCACATACTTTTATGTTTCACTACAATTTTGACACTCCTCCGTTAATCCGTTAACGGCACGATGACATGGCGTTCCAATGTCGTTACGGCGATGACATGGATGACTTTTTTAAAGTTTTTTAGTCCATGTAGGATCATTATTAGCATTTGATTTGTACTTTGTGTGATATAAATACCTAATTTATAACTATAACCCTAAATTACCCGATTTGCTTCCTTTCTCCTCTTTTTTTCAGCAGTAGAAGAAATAGGAAGAAGGAAGAAGAAGTTTGCCGGTGGAAGAAATAGAATAATGGAGCAATCCCTTGCATATCTAGTCTATGGGTGTGGATATCCAACTCAACTGAGGACATCATGGTCCAATGATAATCCTGAGAGAAGATTTTTTGGCTACAAAAACTATGGGAGTTTGGTTATACCTGGTTGTCGATTTTTCTGCTGGTTTGACCCTCCAATGACTCCACGAGCACGCGTTGTTCTTGTGGGATTGTTGAAGAAAATCAAAGCAACTAAAACTAAAAGGAGGAATGAGAGAATTGTTTTGAGTGCTATTTTTATTTTAAGGTTTGTATTGGGTTGGTACGTAAACTATTGATGTTACAACAATGGTGATGGTGATAAAATTTAGGGTGGAATTTGTGATGATGGTACTTTTGGTTTGTAATGGGACGAAAAAATGAGGGTGAAAATTTTAGGATTAACGGGTTGGTTCTTGTTAAAAATGATAGTGCTTGTTAGATGGTTTTGTAAAATTAATTTCTGAGTTTTTCTTGTTAAAAAAACTTGATGCTTTGATGCTTACAATTTTTTTTACCTTTAAAACGTCAAACAAGAATGATAAACAAAATAAATTTCATTCAATTAGAGTTGTGGTTGATAATCAACACATGTGTACAAAAACATAAAGTGCACATAAGCACTTAAGTTAAAACAGTATCAACCTATAAAACCTAGCAAAATATGAAACAAAATATCAATGTGAATAAACACATGTGTTTTAAAGACATAGTTCATAAATGTAAGTATTCAATCCAAAATTCAACCCAAGTATCTAAGTTCTGAAATCATCCAAATAAAGTTGGAGAATAGTAACCTATAACATCCTTGGTCGTTTTGCAAAAATAGTTCCACAGTCTTCTTGGGAAGTCTGGGTTATAGTGCTTAACTGGCTTAATTGTTGGTTGGCAGTCACATCTTCTTGTGAGGGTGACATCCATATAATTGTCATTACAGTTTCTGTTTGCTGGTTGGTTGGATAAAATGTGTGGCCTGGAGTAGGAATAAAGACAAATGGAGGCTCAGCTTGTGATGATGATAGTGGTTGTGATGATGGTGCTTGTGATGTTGCAGTCTTTGATGATGGTGTAATCATTGTTGCAGTTCTTCTCCTAACCTGTAGTCATAGTGTACCAAAATCTCAAAACATAATTGTAATTGTGATATAAGGTTAAAAAAATAAGAAATATATACATGTAGTTTTCTCCGGATGTGCTTTGATTCAACCCTTCTATCGTTGGTTTCCCTTGTTGAGTTGAAATTAGGTCGCCTAGGTGGCATGTTGCCTCCAACTATCCCTTTGTAGGTCCTTTGGTTGTGTCCTGGTTGACCACACTTGGAGCAATACATCATTAGACGTTTCTTGCTCATTGTAGCATGAGAATTTCTAGGCTCATCTGCTTTCTTTCTCTTCTTTTTTTAGGTCTTCCTGGTGGTCTTCTAATTTTTGGTGGTATAACTGGTTCACAAGTGGTGTCAGTTAGCCACAGATTGGGGCCTCTCATGGGTTGAATGAAGTGACTATAAATTTATCATTGAGTGGTTACAAAATCAGAGTTGTGAACATAAGCTTCAGGTCTTTGATTATTTAACACCATTACAGAAACTGCATGTATGCATGGGATTCCTATCCATGAAAGAAATAAAAGTAGTTAAATTAATAAAGTAAATGAGAACAATATTGTAACATAAGACACTTGATACAAACCAGGGAGATCCCACTTCCTACATGAGCAGGAATGATTTTCTAAATCAATAGCATGTTGGTTAGATGGTCAACAGACACTTGATATTTTTTACCTCCTGCGTGTGTAGGCCAACACCTACACATAAAAATGAATCAAGAACAAATAACTTAAAGTTATAATTGGAAACAAACTTAACAGTACATACACATTAGTAAGAATAAATAGTTTAATAATACCTAGTGGATTGTTGAATTGCAAGTTCAATTTTCTTTTGGATTCTTGGACACAAACTTCCAGTGTACTTGTTTGCAACTTCCTTTTTCTTGGAAATGTTTTCCATTATATTGGTCCTCATCATCTCCATTAAAGTCAAAATTGGTTTATCGCGAGCTTCCAGAATCATCTTGTAACAGAACCAAAAAATGGCTTAGAATAATATTGTAATATAATCATATTTAAATAATTTTATTCATTTTACCTTGTTAAAACACTCAGACAAATTGCTGAGTAGCATGTCTGATTTACTCCTTGGGGAGAAATGAGATTTAGACCATTGGGCAGGGTCTTTTGCATTCAACCAATCAAAGGTTGGTTTTGATAATGTTTTCAGTTATCAATTGCATCTTCATACTTTTTTTGTAGGTAGCTCTAGTTGCCTTCCACAGTGCATCCTTTAAGTTCTTTCCTTTGAATTGAGCATTATTCTTAAAGTTGGAGTACAAGTGTCTCACATAAGTCCTATGCTTAGCATTAGGTAAAACATGCATCATTACCTCAATCAATCCCTAAAAAACAAGACGCATCGTATTAGAAAATTATTCATAATATAAAGGAATAATTAATTAAAGGGTAAACCAAAATTACCTTTTGCTTGTCTGACATAAATGTGATATTATGGGAGGTTTCAATCTCCAAATTAGTTACCAACGGTAAAAGAAACCAAGTCCAAGATGATTCATTTTCACTATCAACAATAGCATAAGCAATTGGATAGATGTTGTTATTACCATCAATACCAACAGCAGCCAAAAGAGTACCTCCATAATAGCCCTTAAGGTGACAACCTCTATACTAATTATAGGTCTACAACCTTTGAAACCTTCTTTGCATTCTTGTAAACATATGTACATTCTTTCAAACACCCTATTATCCAATTTTAGAATGGTTGTGCTTCCAGGATTAGAAGACCTCATTTCTCTAAGATAATCATATATCTTTGAGTATTGACCCTTTTGACTCCCAATGACCATATCAAGAGTTAAGTGATTAGCTCTCAAGCACTTACTCAATGACACTTTATACACATGATATTCTGATACATCCTGTCTTAAAGTTGTAATTGGGTACTGAGGATTAGCCCTAAAGTTTACAAGATATGTTTTAGCCATCCACTTATAGGTTACATTTTATTTTTAAAACCCAACAAACAATTATGATCTTCTACATAAGACTTAATCTGACATGAGGTGTTTGTTTCATCTTTTCGATCAACCCTTGATTCCCAAATATACCACGGACACCCTTCCTTACAAACAACATGCACCCTAACACTTTAAGTTTTTTTGAATCTGATATCAACCCTATTCTTAATCCCATACTACCTGACAGCCTCTTTGAACTTCAACTTATCACCAAAAAATCATTCCAACTTTAAACTGTGGGTTTTCCATATCAGCTTCATCGTTAAACTCAGGACATCTATGTTTTCCTCAACCTTTAGAGTCAGACTCAAAATCAGATTCATTTTCAGTATGCAATGACTCTACTCCATCAGTTCATTAATATTTCCCTCATCTATATTATTTAACCCATTAAAATCTCTTTCAAAATCTACTCCCACGTGTACCTCATGTACAGACCCCTCTTCCTCACTCACATCATTTTCACTGTATTCAAAACCACTTACAGAAGAATCAGTGTCATCAGCAACATATTATATATCTTCTTCAGAGTTTAACTAAGTCTTGAATGTTTCATAAGTTTCATGAGTTTCATGCATTTCAGTTATAACAGTTTCAAGAGTTTCAGTTGCATTCTGATAACTGGTTTCAGTGGTTTCATTCGAAAAGTTTGCTTCATTTTCTTCTAAGTACAAATGAATGTGTCTATTCATCGGCATATCTTCTAACATGCTAATGATATCACAATCTGTTCTTAATGGCTTAACAATAAATTTAGGCTCAGATTATTTCCAAAACAAATGCCACAAACCAGAATAACCTAACACTTCCACAATATCATACATTTCAATCATTGACATACTATCCACATGGCACATATCAATAAAACTTACCTCCTTTCCAGTGTATTTAAAACTAGATGAATTTACCATAAAGCCACCATGGTGCAAAACAATTGTGAAATATTCAGATTTTCTACCTGTCAAAACTAATTATAAAATCAGTCAGCATTAAAAATTTACTTTACAATACAGATGGTCCCCTTACACTACTTTTAGAACACTGGTAGCAAATATATAAAACCAGTAGATGGGCCATCATTAACTTGTAAAAAAATAAAATTTGGGACCACCATCGATGACAACTTTAGAACAATTAATCATACAAGCAGCAAATTTGATGCAACAACCACCGACCATAAAAAGGTTTAAAAATAGTCAACATCCAGCAATATACATTTATATGGATAAAATATTCATTCAATATAGTAATATGCACCGGCATAAAAATCATGTGGGAAAGCAACAACAATCATATTTAGATCGTATAAAATGCTAAAAACCCCAACAAAAAAACCCGAAATACCAAAAATCATCCATAATTATCATATTTTATCACAAACCTATAAAAACCTAAGAAATAAAACCCTATTTAAGTTACATAATTAACGAAGAAAACAACAAATAGTTAGAGATAGAGTTTTTTCATAAAAAGAACCCTAAAAGTATTTCGAAAAAATCCCTATAAGTATTTCGAAAAAATCTTTAAAAAACATTTGCTTTTCAAACGCTATTACCATATTTCATGCTCGTCATTCCTTTGGATCGCAAGAATTGTTTCTCCATTTTGCTTTTGCAGTGAAATATGAAATGAAGGAAATCTTTTTCAGTGATAGAGAATTCTTAGACTCTTTTGGAATACAAATGAACGAAAACTTTTGGTCCATTCATCTGATGGGTGGTATTTGGGAAACCAATGCAAAGTTTTAATTTTGTTTTGGAATACTAATGAATTGTTTAATGGGTTTCGGGAATAATAAAACAAAAAACTATAAAACTAAACCGTTTTAAGAATACAAATAGTCATTTACAAAACTATGTCGTTTTAATAAAAACCGTCCATGACATCGTCGTCACGGCATTGGAACGCCATGTCATCGTGTCGTTAACGGATTAACGGCGGAGTGGCAAAATTATAGTGAAACATAAACGTCCGTGCTAAAATTGGCAAAATTGAAACGTCAGTGATATTTTTTATCTCGGGTTTAAAGATGAGTGGTTTTTGACATAGTTTACCCTTATTTATAAACAAATATAAAATTAAAATGTATTTATAAATATCAAAATTCATAATGATCGTGTAATCATGATGTTTTTTTTTCTTTTAATGAAGTTAGTGTAATATTATTTTGTAATAGCCGCAAAAAAATTTACGGAGAAATTCTAAATTCATAATTATGATATTATCAATCAAGTAATACACAATTTTAAGAATGAAAGAAAAACAACGCATTAACGCTGTAAATGAGACGAGACAGATCGTGAGTTACTTGAGATCGCCTCGATCAAAGCTCGATAAATACTAGAATCGAATGGACTAGACTCGAGCTCGACTCGAGTTCTTAACAAGCCGAAACGAGCTACTTGAGATTTGACTCGAAAAGCTCGATAAATACTCTAGAACGAATGATGTTGTGATTTAAAAAAACAATGAAATAGGCATTTACTTCGTAATTTGATTTTCAAATCAAAGTTAGGTGTATAAAATTTAAACCAAATATTTCAAAGAACTGATGAAAACCGCACATAAAAATTAAAATCGCATGTAGAAATTAAAGTTTACCTGAATAGGGCTGCACGTAGGGATGGGCACAGGGGCGGGGCAGTTTTTCTGTTTGCCTCGATCCCTATTCGAAAATCTATGGCTTATACCCGGTCTTGATCCGTTCCGATAATTTTTAGTTTTTCTTTCGTCTCGAATTCCTTTTAATTTTTAAATTAAAACCACGATCCGATCCATCCCGATAATTTTTAGTTTTTCTTCCGTCTAGAATCCGTTTTGATTTTTAAATTAAAACTCTGACCCGACCTGACCTGAATATATTAATATTTTAAAATAATTAAAATAATATATTTTATAATAATATATTTATAATCATTTTTTATTTTTAAATTGTTAAAATAATATATTTTATAATAATTTATTATATTTTTAATAATTAAATAATATATTTTAACAATATAAAAATAAAAATATTTAAAATATTAAATATATATATATATATAGTCGGATCGGGTCTGTGATTTTTCACCTTAAACCCGACGTTAGCCCACCTCAAATCCCTAAATTTCAAAAAAAAACCGCCCCAATAGGATCATATCAGATCGAAACTCCTCCTAACATTGTGATGTATAGATGCGATTAGAAACTTGAAATCATATATATGAATATCATCTTTTAAAATAAATAAATAATTATTTCTGAGAAACACGTGTTGATAACGTGTTGTGAAATAAACAAAACAAGATAATAAGAAGAACAACAAGAAGAAGAGATATACAAATAAAAGAGAGAGAAATGTATTATTATAATGAGTTGTATACAATATTTTCTCTTAACTCCATATTCATAATCATAAGGAGTAGATGTCATATAAAATTCTAAATCTAATGGATATTAAAATTCCAATAATAAAATATATCAAAATCATATCTTATAAATAAAGATAGCGATAGTACATAAATAAATATTTATAACAATTTTTAATATTTTTAAGTTTTCTCATAGATTTTTAATTTACCTAATTTTTTAAATATTTTTAAGTTTTCTCAAGCATTTTTAACTTACTAAATATTTTTTTTTATAATTTTTTTCTTCATGTTATAACTATAGATATTTAACATTTTAAATTTATTTAAATATTAATTTTATTACTATAAAATAAATTTATTTATAAAGACAATTAAATAATATTTGAGAAATAAATGATTAATATTTATAGTTATAAAATGAAGATTGATTATTTTTGAAAAATTATAGAAAATGATTGAAAATTAAAATAAAATAACGTTTAGATAAATTAAAAATATTTGAGAAAACTTAAAAATATGAAAAAAATAAAAAAAACACAATGTTTATGTAATAAATATAAATATAAATTTGATTTTATTTATATATAATTAATTATCATTACAATTCACTCTATATATTGTTATTGGTAGGATTTTAACAAATGAATAAGATGATCTTGTGGTTAAACGTGGAGCCATCTACCCATAATATTCGGGTTCAAATATGGTGTCACGTGGCAATAGTTGATTGATTGTTAATTACTTTATTAAAAATATAATTAATTTAAAAAATTATTAATATAAATTATATGTTAATATTTTAATCCACATAGATATATCTCGTCAGAAAAAAATAATATTGATCATTAATTAATTAATTATTTTCATTAATTAGAGGTATTTTATTTCAAAATATTTAAAAGAATATGATTCAAAATGGTCATCTTATAAAAAGCAAATTTATCATTATGTCTCATGAAAAATATAAAAAAAATACATAAAAATAATTAAACGCAAATTTATAAAACTAATCAATAAAATAAAAATAAAAGACTAAATATTAAATATTAAATATTACCATGGTTATCTGATATGTGTATATCAACCTCGAGTAGGCCAGCACCACCTCACCTTGAACGTACACGTTCCATCCCTCTCCCCCTTGCTTATTTCAGTCCCTCCTTCAATCTTCCATTGTTTGCAAAACTCTGATTCTCCTTTCTCTCAAAAGCTTTGGGTTTTTTCTTTGTCAAACCTTCAAGTGGAAACTCAGGCCTCCCTGTTTTCATATGTTTCTTTATCTCAAACGTCATTTTCCCCTTCGTTTTCTTCTTCGACTCATCAGCTTTATTGTCCAAGAAATGGAGGCCAACCACAAGGCACTGAAACCTTTAAGGAAGTCGAGAAGGAGTTTGATCTTGTAACCACGTTGTCTCAAGTTTATCTGGCTCGCCAAAAGTTCACTGATGACTGTGAAGCTTCAATCAACGAACAAATCAAGTGAGTTCTTTCTTTTTTAGTTATTAAAATCAACTCTGTATTTGGAAAAAAAAAGACATCTTTTATATTTTCTAATGTTTTGTGAATTTATTTTGGAAAGACAGTGTCGAATACAATGTTTCGTATGTGTATAATTCAATGTTTGTGTAGACACTCATTTTTTTTCCGAGACTTATTTAATATATATATATATATATATATATATATATATATATTAATATTATATTTTATCTTTGTATTCTAGTTTAAATAAATATTAGTATTTCAATTAAGATTTAGGATATTATTTTAAATATTATTTTATTTTATCATTGTTTTAGGTATTTTAGTTTAAATAATTTTAAGTGTAACTATCTTTAGCTTGTTTTTAAAATTTTGAAGTCTATAAATACCCTCTCAGGGTGAGCCTAGAATAACACACACAGATATGAGAATAATATCTTCTTTTTTTCTCTAGCTTTCTCTCTATTTTTCGCACACTTCTTTATTTTTTTAAAATTTTGTTTTCAACAATTATGCTAAGTATGATTTTGGTCATGCTTAGCTAATTGTCTTTTAAGCCGAAGTTTAAAGAGAATGCTCAATCCCAAACGCGAGAATTCATATTCAATTTTTCGATAACACACTTAGCAAAATTGTTTACTAAGAGGAAACTGATATCAGAACTAGTTATTGTTGAAACAACATAACCGAATCGGCAGTGAAGAATTGTCCTTGTAAGCCGACGTGAATTTTGAAGTAAAGATATGTTTCAATGATCCGAGGAATTTGAGGTAAAGCTGAAGTCTAAGGCTGGTTTCACTATAAGTTTATCTTTATCTCAATATCATTATATTATTTATTTAATTATTTTCTTTTATTTAATTCTTATCTTTTATTTTAAAAACAACTTTTAAAAACCTTCTTTTTATCTTTATTACTATTATTTATTATTTTATTATAATTATTTTGTATTTTCTTTAAAATTTAACAATTTTTTTATTTTGTTTTATTTTATTTTACCACTTTTTTTATTTTGTTTTGTTTTATTTTTATTTTATCTTTTAACATTTTTTATATTTTATTATTTTTTCTGAAATTTAATATTTTCTTCATTTATTTTATTTTTTCTTTTAATATTTTTATATAACATTTTTAAATTTAATATTTCCTTCTTTGATTTATTTTTTTAAATTTAATTTTTATTTGATATTTCTTTTATTCTATAATCTAACGTTTTCAACTTTTTAGAAGTAATTTTAATCGATCAAAAGTAAGTAATTCGAATCGAGTCTTTAAATTTAAATTTAAATTTTCGTAATTAAGACATCCGACAAATTAAAATGGTACTGAAAGGGCATTTCAAGGGTGCTAATCCTTCCTTGATTATAATCGACTCTCGAATCCGACATATTTCTGGTGAAACGCAGATCAGGTAAGCTGGTGTCCGATCAACCTAAATATTTTTTAAAATGATTGGTGGCGACTCTAACCCATTTATTCAAGTCGAAGCAAAATTTCGGGCCCAACCCAAAAGACAGACGCTACAACTTGGCGACACTGCTGGGGACAGGTAAGTGAGTCATACCAGAATTAATTTTCAGTTGTCTTTTTAAGAGAAAATAAAAAAATTTAATTTATTTATTCGATTCTAATTATTTATCTTTGATTATTTTCAAATAAATAGTTGTACTGACTTTTTTTTTCAATGATTTCAGATTTTTAATTTTTTATCTCAGGCTCTATACCCAAGCTCCAAACCCTTTTAAGTAGAGGTGAAAGCGACGCCTTCGTGAAATTTATTCTCCGTATAGGCCTAGCAAGTAACATTCGAGATTCATATACCTTATGTCTTCGTGCGAATTTATTCTCCGTATAGATATAAGGGAATGTATCCTCTCGAGTTTAACTTGGTCCACATAGGCTTGTAATGAGCTTATGATTGAGGGTCTGGCAAGCCCAAGGGGGCGAAAGCAATGAGAACTCAGGTACCTTCTTTAGAACCTAAACCGGGAGACTACAGGGAATTAGAGCCCACCCCGAAACTTCATTTCAAAACCTATGATGTTTTACCTTCTTATTGTTTTATTTTTACTTTTATTATTATATTATTTATATATTACTAACTGATTTTTCTTTCATGTTTGCTTTTTATCATTTGCATCATAAAAAGAGGTAATTGATCCAAAAAAATGTTTTTTTGCACACGAATAATCTGTATTAATGAAAAAGGGGTTGTAATGCAAGAGGCGAAAAATGTCGAGATATGACTATGGTCCGAAAAGACTCGGGAAAAAAAGGAGACAAATTGCAAGAAAACTATGTGTCAGATCTGGTTGGTTATGCTTTTGTCAACCTAAAGCAGAACGATGCTCAAGAACTACAGAGCATTTGGGATAGCTGAAAAAATGACCAGAAAAGGAAGTTCTGCCAGCGGTATGGTGATATTGCACTTCTACTCCATGTCAAAACGGATGAGCCCTAGTACAATTCTGGAATCCGGGGTACATCTTCTTCACATTTAACCAAGAAGACATGGTATCCACAATCGAAGAATATACTGCTTTGTTGCATTGTGAAGGACTCAGAATGGATCGGGTTTACACCAAGCACATCAAAAGTCAACTTTCTAAAAATGGGTTGACAAAGGTCGAAGGGGTAGATGGGAAAAAGGTTATTGACCTAGAGAGGTCCCTTCAAAGACAACAAGAATATGATGGCAAAACGATAGCTGAAATTGGATGCCATTGTTGACGAATTCAAAAAACAAGCAAATGAACTTTAGATAGTTCCTTTTGATGGAGGATTTCAATGGTGTTTTCATTGGGAACAGGCTCAGGAAAGGATAAAAGCCAGAGATGCAGTCATCCGAGATTTTTTTGAACAAGTACAAAAAATAGCTCGTCACTTGCACGGTTTAGCAAGGGAAGCCGGAGTGGTCCAACAAGGTATTCAACTAGTGACAGATGAAGGAAGAACACTTGTCAACCTATTAGAAGCTGTTCAGGGTTTAGAGGATTTAGTCAGAATGTACCTTTAAGATATTTTTGTCTCTTAAAAAGAATAAAACACTTTTGTCTCAATAAAGATTATTTATAATAACAGACATGTTTCCGGATCAATGCCCCTAATTCTCATGCATCATGCATTATTTTCATACCTTGCATTTTTCCATGATTTTAAATTCACATTAACTAACAGAAAAGTGAACAACATAAGAGGAAGGAAATTCAGAAAAACCGAGAAAAAAGATTGGCCATATTAAATGGGAGTGAATTTCAATGGGAACCCATGATTTTCCACCTCTTTATAAAACATTTAAATCTGGTGGTTAAGAGTTTGGGACAACTTCACCAGATTTAGAGGTTGCTTTGAAAGATTGGAGTATTAAAGTTATAATCACAGAGAATGTTGAAAATATGGACGGGTCAGGAATAATCCCTTTACCACCTGGATTGGTGCTTAGAAACTGGATGGCTGAAGAATTACTTATGGTTTTCAAATTTCTTTCAGAGTCCCAAGATAATGATAATGTAGGTGCTGATGATATTGACCCGGAAGTGGATTTTGAACAGTTCTTTTGTCTTGGGGAAGTTGATGAATGTGAAAATGAAGACGAATGCAATTTACCTTCCGAATTGTTAAGAATGATAGAAAGAGAAGACAAGCAAATATTGCCACATAAAGAGAAAATCGAAGTCATGAATCTGGGTACAGAAGAGGAGAGAAAGGAAGTCAAAATTAGCACAACTCTCTCAACTGAAGCAACACAAAACTTAATATTCTTACTTCAAGAATACAAAGATGTGACATGGCGGGACTAGATACGGATATGGTAGTCCAAAAACTGCCCATCAAACTAGAATGTAAACCTGTGTAACAAAATCTAAGGAGAATGAGACATGAAATGCTCCTTAAGATCAAGGAAAAGATCAAGAAACAATTCGATGTCATCTTCCTTCAAGTGGCCAAGTATCCGGAATGGGTGGCTCACATAGTGTCGGTTCCAAAGAAAGACGGAAAAGTGCTCATGTGTGTTGATTATCGAGACCTTAACAAGGCGAGTCCCAAAGATAACTTTCCTCTACCGCACATAGACACTTTGGTGGATAATACTACAGAGAATGCTTTCTTCTCATTCATGGACGGATTCTCAGGATATAACTAGATTAAGATGCATCCTGAGGACATGGAAAAGACCACATTTGTCACAATATAGGGAACTTTCTACTACAAGGTGATGCCCTTTGGACTAAAGAATACTGGGGTAACATATCAAAGAGCCATGGTGACATTGTTTCATGACATGATACACAAAGAAATCAACGTTTATGTCGATGACATGATTGTCAAAGAACAAACCGAAGATGAACATGTCGAGAATCTGAGAAAGCTCCTTCAAAGATTAAGAAAGTTCCAGCTAAAACTGAACCCCAACAAATGTACCTTCGAGGTAACATCCGAAAAGTTGTTAGGCTTCATGGTCAGCATAAGAGGTATCGAAGTCGATCCAGATAAAGTCAAAGCCATCCAGAATTTACCTTCCCCAAAAACATAGAAAGAGGTTCGAGATTTTCTAGGCATGTTAAATTACATAGCGCAGTTCATATCTCAATTGACCGACAAATGCAACCCAATTTTACGCCTTCTTCGAAAAAAATAACTATGGAACATGGGATAAGGATTGCCAGACTGCATTCGAGAAAATAAAAGAATACTTATCTTGCACTCCTATCTTAATGTCCCTCATTCAAGGTAAACCTCTATTCTTGTATTTATCCATATTCAAGAACTCAATGGGGTGTATTATGGGTCAGCATGATGAATCCGGGAGAAAGGAAAGGGCCATTTAAAACCTGAGTAAAAAGTTCACTGATTGAAAATCAGATATCCTCCCGTCGAAAAGCCCGATGGCAGATGTTGTTATCCGAATTTGACATCAATTACGTAAGCCAAAAAACTATAAAGCAAAGTGTCATATCGGATTTCATGGCAAGCAGAACTGCTGAAAATTATGAGCGACTAGACTTTGACTTCCCAAACGAAGATTATCATGGCCTTTGCGCAAGGATGACACGTACAAATCGACAAATGGACCAAATTTTTTCGCCACTAGATTGGGGAGTATTCATTTTCCCTCTCTTTGTTTTTAAATTCGACATACATTTTGGGACAAAACAGATTAAGTGAGTGGGGAAATATAAGCATGTCATCAATTTTTTCCTTGACTTGTTTGATTGTTTGAAATTGAGTTATTCTGATATTGATGTGTTGGGATCATTGGTTACTAGTCTTGAACTTCACTTTATACTCTTGCTTCCTTTTGGATTGTGATCATGTTTTGATCGAATTTAATTTTCATGATTGGTGATTGGTATAGCTGGTGAATTTTTTGTTGAGTATTGATATTTCATGCTTTTGTCGATAGAGATGAACTTGACTCATTGCATATAAACCTTTCTTGTGAGATTTGAGCCTCACGAGCATATATTTTATTTATTGCTCATTGTTTGACTAGAGTGTACCAGACTAATTAGGATATTGTAGAACTTGTAATCATAATGCATATCGAGACAACATATTAAACGTAATGTTTTAATGTGATAGGGTCACCTAGGATACACTCACTTTTCCTAAAAAGCCTACCCGTTTACATATCCACTAGTGAACCACATTTGAGCCTATATCATTTTCTTTGTTTTATACCTCATAATTAAACCCGAAGCTTTTCTTTTTTTTATTTTCCTCTCTTTTCATACCCTTACTGAGACTTAAGATATTGTATCACTCTTATTCCATGAAAAAAATCGTTATTTCAAAAAAATCAAAAAGGAACAAATTGTTCACTGTTTCAAACAACAACAAAAATGAAGAAAAAATTAATAGTTTCAATTGTCTTTCATATATTATTTTTCCTTGTTTCATTGTGTTTCATGTCAATTCATGGATTGTTCTTAATTATTTCGATCTCTTGTTTCTGTATTTTAAACCTTTCTTTTTGGCATTTTCCCTACCCTAACCTAAGCCCCGTTACACCTTGTTTAAAGACCCCTTGATTATTGCATTATGTTCATTTTTTGTAGTGGAGACTTGATTGGATTCCAAGCCTATGGTAATGTTTTGGTTAGTTTCGGTTTGAGTGATTTCATTCACACCAAACACTTTGAGCAGATATGTACGAATCTTTGTGAGGTATTGAGTCATGTTTCATTGAAATTGGCAATTAATTGGGATGTCTTGCTTACTTTAAATTTGCTTAGTTGTTTCTTTGCTTGATTGTAACTTGAATAAGGTAAATGTCATGAACTTAGTTCGATTGGAAGTTTGAGGAATAAATTGAAATTGAATATGACAACTTATGATTTTGACATGTTAATTGAGGAATGCATGAAGACAAGCATTGAATAAGTGAGGGGGAATTTGATAAGTGCTTAATTTAGTTAATATTTTGCTTTTAAATTACTCCTTAATCATTGGCTTTTGTGGCTTATTTGTTCGTTTTAATTCATTTTCTGTGCAGGACGTCAGATTCTGGAAATTACACTAAAAGGAAGGCATTCTGCAATTTTTTTATTATTTGGTCACGGTTGGAGACATGGGCACGAATCTAGGCATGACACGGTTTGACGTGGCAGTTTCTAGAAGATATTCGGAAGTCGTTCAAGGCTTATGCACCATACCTGAGATAACTAAAAGGTATTGCCCAAACCAAGACTATTAATAAAATTTTATACATCGGATTTAAACATAGTGAAGAATCCAAGATCAAGATCAGAAATTCAAGGCCAAAATAGTGCTTAAGAATCTCAGGATCAAATTTAGTCCATCCAACCAGGAATACAAGTTCAATGGATTGAGCGAACAATTATGCAAATATCAGATGTTTTCAAATATAGCCCAAAGGTGTAAAGAATGAAACTAGTGACGTAGAGATAACCAGAGATTGAAGCTTTAGAGTCAAGTTTCAACTTTACAATGAAAGATATTCAATTCAAAAGAACCTTCAAAAAGATCGATGGTGGTTGCTAAACTCAGCGGCAAGGAGCTACGCCTTAACTAGCTTGACCTATAAAAAGATCGATGGATCTTAGAATCAACCTCAAATGGGTTTAAGAGCCAATTCAGATGGGTTCGAGAGTTGATTCAAAACAAATTCAATTTATCTTAACTCAACGGTGAATGGCTAGCTTCCAGTAAAAGTTTTCGATCCATATTTCAACTCCACGACAGATGATATCTACTGAAAGACTACCTCACTTGGCTTTCTCGCAAAAAAGGAGTCACTCAAAGAACATCTCACATGACTTTCCCATGAATGGGGTCATCCAAAGATAATCTCACCTGGTTAAGACCCGCGAAGGGGAACCACCTGAAGAATATACCACATGACTTTCCCGTGAAGGGGAGTCATCCAAAGATCATCTCACCTGGTTCAAACCCGCAAAGAGAAACCACCTAAAGAATATACCACATGACTTTCCCGTGAAGAGGAGTCATCCAAAGATAATCTCACCTGGTTTAGACCCGCAAAGGGGAATCACCTGAAGAATAAACCACATGACTTTCCAATGAAGGGGAGTCATCCAAAGATCATCTCACCTGGTTCAGACCCGTGAAGGGGAACCACCTGAAGAATATACCACTTTACTTTCTCGTGAAGGGGAGTCATCTAAAGAATTATGACCGGATTAGACCCATGAAGGGGAGCCATCCTTCACTTAGAGTAACCGTTCACATCATAGCTCAAGGCAAAAAGGGTTATCTGTCAACGAAAACTTTCAAGTTCGATTCCATTCAGCTCGAAGGCGTATCAACCGCATGGTAGCAGCGAGGAACTACTTGCCAGTTGAAGTTTAAACTAGGGTCTTTAAGTCAAGAAGAAGACCTAGGTTGGCTGCGATTTAACAAGAAGGGACTATCTCCCAGCCGAATTTATAGCATAGCTCAAGGCGAGAAGGGCTATCTGTCAAAAAAAACCTTAGAGTTTGATTTCATTCAGCTCGAGGGCATATCAACCATATGATAGCATCAAGGAACTACTTTCTGGTTGAATTTTCAAACCGAGGTCTTTAAAACGAGAAGAATACCAAGGTTGACTACGATTTGGCAACAATAAACCACCTTCCTATTCAAATTCCGATCTCACGAAGAAGGATATCATTTCAAGACTGACCCAACTTCGCGACAGTGAAGTCATCTGCAACTACCGAACGAAAATTTGTCCTTTTATCTTTGTCTTATTATTCGTTACACGAAAAATGACAAAGAGGGGCAACTGTAGACACCCATTTTTGTCCGGGGCTTATTTAGTATATATATATTAATATTATATTTTATCTTTTTATTCTAGTTTAAATAAATGTTAGTATTTCGATTAGGATTTAGGATATTATTTTAAATATTATTTTATTTTGTCTTTGTTTAGGTATTTTAGTTTAAATAGTTTTAAGTGTTTTAATTAGGATAAAAGATATTATTTTAGGAAATATATTTATCTTGTTTTCAGGAATTTGAATGTTATAAATACCCTCTCAGAGTGAGCTTAGAATAACATACACATATTTGAGAATAAAATCTTCTTTCTCTCTCTATCTTTATCTCTATTTTTCGCACACTTATTTATTTTCTTTTAAATTTTGTTTTCAACAATTATGCTAAGTATGACTTTGGTTATGCTTAACTAATTTTCTTTTAAGCCGAAGGCTCAATCCCAAACGTGAGAATTCATATTCGACTTTATGAGAACACACTTAGCAAAATTATTTGCTAAGAGGAAACTGAGATCGGAACCAATTATTATTGAAACAATATAATCCGAGTCGGCAGCGAAGAATTGTCCTTGTAAGCCGACGTGAATTTTGAAGTAAAGATATGTTTCGATGATTCGAAGAATTTGAGGTAAAGCTGAAGTCTAAGGTTGCTTTCACAAGTTTCTCTTTATCTCAATCTCTTTAAATTATTTATTCAATTATTTTATTTATTTAATTCTTATCTTCTATTTTAAAAACAACTTTTAAAAAACCCCTTTTTATCTTTACTACTACTATTTATTATTTTATTATATTTCCTTTGTATTTTCTTTAAAATTTGACACTTCTTTTTTTATTTTATTTTTTCACTTCTTTTTTATTTTATTTTGTTTAATTTTAATTTTCTCTTTTAACATTTTTTATATTTTATTATTTTTCTTTTATGAAATTTAATATTTTTTTCATTTACTTTTTTTCTTTTAATTTTTTTTATATGACATTTTTTTAAATTTAATATTTCCTTCTTTGATTTATTTTTTTAAATTTAATTTTTATTTGATATTTCTTTTATTTTATAATCTAACGTTTTCAATTTTTTAGAGGTAATTTCAATCGATCAAAGGTAAGTAATTCAAATTCAGTCTTTAAATTTTAATTTTCGCAATTAAGACAACCGAAAAATTAAAATAGTATCGAAAGAGCAATTCAAGAGTTTTAATCCTTCCTTGACTGTAACCGACTCCCGAATATGACATATTTCTGGTAAAACGCAGATCAGGTAAGATAGTGTCTGATCAACCTAAATATTTTTTAAAATGGTCAGTGACGACTCTAACCCATTTATTTAAGTCGAAACCTAATTCCGGGTCCAACCCGAAATAGGGCCGTGAGAGTTTGCCTACTTCTACAAGGACACGTTGCACTCAATGGGTTTTGCCAAGTAATTCTCCTTGAAAAATTTTGAGTTTGCTTAGCATTATGGAACCCTCTTTTTGGTGTTAAGCTAACTTCAGACTTTCCCCTGAATAGGTTCTTCAAGGAATCAAGTTTAGAAGAAAAGAGAGGATGCTGAGAAATTTATGGAATACCAGGTTCTTTTGCTTATTGTTGCTATTCTTTTTTCTTTGCCATTGTTTTCCGATTTGGGTTGTTTATAATTTATCAAAATAAACGAGGTGGAAAAGTGAAGCTGCAGTCCATATTGACGCCCCTCTTGTAGAAAGTAAAAAATAATAAATGGGTTGGCACCAAAAATTATGTGCATAATTTTTTATTATTTTTTATATGGTCAAATTACAAACTCTAGTCACTAAAATTTAGGGTATTTACAAGATTAAGTCCTTAAGATTTAGCTATAAAGACCCTATCTCATTTAACTTCAAAATCATCACAAAGCATTCTAGCTTTCTTCCAATACTAGAGAGAATTTAGAGAGTTTCTTGAGAGTTGTTTTCTCCTTTTTATCAAGAGAGAATTATCATTATTTTCTCCTTGGTAGATCGAGAGAGGTTGTAATTCCTATTTTTTCTCATAGTGAAATTCTTCTACCGTTGCCCGTGGTTTTTACCCTATATTATTTAGGGGTTTTCCACATAAATTTTGTGTCTCTTTTATCTTCATTTTTATTTTCTCAAATTATCAGTTGTGATTTTGTTCCATTCGATAGCCGTCTTCCGCAACAATTGGTATCAGAGCTAGATTTGAGTGTGTAATATCTGTTTATTGTCTTTGTGGTTGCCACCAAAAGGTGGATCCTCTAACATAAGAAAATAAGAAGGTATTACCCATTCTTTGAGGTTTTAGAGAACTATTCACGATAGTGAAATAGTGGGAGCTATCCGAAATAGAAGCTATGGCAACAAAATTTGATATTGAAAAGTTCAATGGGAGAAATTTCTCATTGTGGAATTAAAAGATGAAGGCTATCCTGAGGAAAGATGGGTGTCTAGCGGCTATCAGTGAAAGGCCGTTGGATTTCGCAGATGACAACAAATGGAACGAGATGGATGAGAATGCTATGGCAAACTTTCATCTAGCATTAGCAGATGAAGTATTGTCAAGTATCGAAGAGAATAAGATAGCTAAGGAGATATGGGATCATCTCACAAAACTGTACGAGGCCACATCGTTGCACAATAAAATTTTCCTTAAAAGGAAATTGTACACTCTCTGTATGCCAGAATCTACTTCAGTGACGGAGCACTTAAATACACTGAACACCTTATTTTCTCAGCTTACATCCTTAAGCTGTAAAATAGGAGAACAAGAACGTGCTGAACTTCTACTTCAAAGTCTACCGGATTCGTATGATCAACTCATCATCAACTTGACAAACAATAATGTCACCAGTCTAGTCTTTCGTTGCAAGCTGCTGTTCTACAAGAAGAAAATCGGCGCAAGAACAAAGAATACAGACAAGTAAATCTGCAACAAGCAGAAGCTTTGACAACGATGAGAGGGAGATCAACAGAACGTGGCCAAAGCAGCAGTCACAAACATGGTAGATCGAAGTCAAAAAGCAAAAAGAATTTAAAGTGCTACCACTGTGGAAAGAAGTGTCACTTGAAGAAGGATTGTTGGAGTCTAAATAAAAACTCCAATCCACAAGGCAATACCGCAAACACTTCAGATGATGGAGATGCTCTATGCAGTGAAGCGTCAACCACCGTGGAAGGTAGAAAATGATTTGCAGATATATGGCTCATTGATTCGGGAGCAACATATCACATGACCTCAAGAAGAGAATGGTTCCATCATTATGAACCTGTCTCAGGAGGATCTGTGTATAGTTGCAATGATCATGCCTTAGAGATCATTGGTGTGGGAACCATCAAATTGAAGATGTATGATGGAACAATTAAAGTTGTTCGAGATGTGCGACACGTGAAAGGCCTGAAGAAAAATTTATTATCCTACAGATTGTTGGATAATAATGCAAGTAAGATTGAAACACAAAAAGGAATCATGAAGGTGTTTCGTGGAGCGCTTGTGGAGCTGAAAGGCGAAAAGATAGCAGCAAACTTGTACATGCTGAAGGGAGATACTTTGCTAGAAGCAGAAGCCTCTGTTGCCTCATGTAGTTCAGATTCTGCAATGTTATGACATCAAAAACTTGGACATATGTCAGAACAAGGAATGAAAGTCTTTGTGGAGCAAAAACTACTTCTAGGGCTTAACAAAGGTAACACTTCCGTTGTGTGAGCATTGCGTAACAAGTAAGCAGCACCGGTTGAAATTCAACACGTCAAATTCTAGAGCCAAAAGTGTTCTAGAATTGGTGCACTCTGATGTATGGCAAGCACCAGTTACATCCCTAGGCGGAGCAAAATACTTTGTCTCATTTATTGATGACTACTCCAGGAGATGTTGGGTGTACCCTATTAAGAAGAAGTCAGATGTATTTTCCACTTTCAAAAATTTTAAAGCGCGGGAGGAACTTGATTCTGGAAATAAGATCAAGTGTTTCAGAATAGATAATGGATAAGAATACACAAGTGAAGAATTTGATGACTTTTGCAAGAAATAAGGCATCAAAAGACAGTTCACAGTGGGAAACACTCCTCAACAAAATGGAGTGGCAGAGCGGATGAACAGAACCTTGTTAGAAAGAACAAGAGCAATGTTGAGGGATGCAGGCCTAGAAAAATCATTCTGGGTAGAAGCAGTCAATACCGCCTGTTATTTGGTGAATCGAGCTCCATCAACTGCAATAGAGCTAAAGACACCAATAGAGATGTGGACTGGTAAACCAGCTGATTATTCAAACCTCCATGTATTTGGAAGTATTGTGTACGTGATGTACAACGCCCAAGAAATTTCAAAGTTTGATCCAAAATCCAGGAAATGCAAATTCTTGGGGTATGCTGATAGAGTCAAGGGGTATCACTTATGGGATCCCACTGCCCACAAAGTGATCATCAGCAGGGATGTTATCTTTGTAGAGGATAAACTACAAAGAAAAGAAGACGATGATAGAACTGAAAAGTCAGAGAGACTACTCAGATACATGTGGAAAAGGAGGTTGAACAAGGAGATTCTTTTGAAGCAGAACCAACACATTATGAACAAGAACCAGAGAGTTCTGAAGCTCCAACAACTTGTCAATCAGATCGTGTGAGAAGACGTCCCAATTGGCACTCAGATTATGTTATAGAAGGTAATATTGCATAATGTCTTTTAACAGAGGATGGTGAGTCATCAACATACCAAGAGGCAATAAACAGCTCAGATGCTTCACTGTGGATGATGGCGATGCAAGAAGAAATCGAAGCCCTTCATAAAAATAATACATGGGACCTTGTGCCACTACCACAAGGAAGGAAGCCAATTGGTAACAAATGGGTCTTCAAAATTAAGCAAAATGGTGACGATCAAGTTGAGAGGTATCGTGCAAGACTGGTGGTCAAAGGATATGCTCAAAAGGAATGTATTGATTTCAATGAAATATTTTCTCCTGTGGTTCGACTAACAACAGTTCGAGTAGTTTTGGCAATGTGTGCTACATTGAACTTACATCTAGAGCAACTAGATGTTAAAACAGCTTTTCTTCATGGAAATCTTGAAGAAGAGATTTATATGCTCCAGCCTGAAGGTTTTGAAGAAGACGAAAAGAAGAACTTGGTTTGCAGGTTGAACAAATCTTTGTACGGTCTAAAGCAGGCACCGAGGTGTTGGTATAAGAGATTTGATACCTTCATTATATGCCTTGGATACAACAGACTTAATGTTGACCCTTGTGCTTATTTCAAGAGGTCTGGTGATAACGATTTTGTTATATTGCTGTTGTATGTGGATGACATGTTGGTTGCAAGACCCAACAAATATCATATTGAAGAATTGAAGGCACAACTGGCTAGGGAATTTGAAATGAAGGACTTGGGATCAGCAAACAAGATTCTAGGGATGCAAATTCACCGAGACAGAAGTAATAGGAAGATTTGGCTTTCACAAAAGAATTACTTGAAGAAAATCTTGTCACGATTTAGCATGCAAGATTGTAAGCCAATTTCTACCCCTCTTCCTATTAACTTCAAATTATTCTCCAGTATGAGTCCTAGCAGTGAAGAAGAGAGGATAGAGATGTCTTGAGTACTGTATGTATCAGCAGTGGGAAGCTTAATGTTCGCTATGATATGCACAAGACCAGACATTGCACAAGCAGTGGGAGTGGTTAGTCGGTACATGGCGAATCCAGGCAAAGAGCATTGGAATACAGTAAAGAGGATCCTGAGATACATCAAAGGGACCTCAAATATTGCATTATGTTACGGAGGATCAAACTTACTAATCAATGGGTATGTAGATTCTGACTATGCAGGGGATTTGGATAAAAGCAAATCTACTACAAGATATGTGTTCAAAGTTGCTGGTGGAGCTGTAAGCTGGGTTTCAAAATTACAGTCAGTTGTGGCTACATCCACAACAGAGGCAGAATATGTAGCAGCTACACAAGCCAGTAAAGAAGCAATTTGGTTGAAGATGCTATTAGAGGAGCTTGGGCACAATCAAGAGTATGTCTCTCTGTTTTGTGACAGTCAAAGCGCCTTGCATTTAGCAAGGAATCCAGCATTTCATTCAAGAACAAAGCACATACGAGTTCAGTACCATTTCATTCATGAAAAGGTGGAAGAAGGGACGATAGATATGCAGAAAATCCATACCAAAGATAACATAGCAGATTTCATGACGAAGGCGATCAATACTGATAAATTTATTTGGTGTCGATCCTCCTGTGGCCTGTCAGAGACGTAAGCAACATGATGGTACAAGGTAGAAAGAATGGTGTGAAGATATGATTGTTCCAATCAAATCTTCAAGTGGGAGATTGTAGAAAGTCAAAAATAATAAATGGGTTGGCACCGAAAATTAGGTGCATAATTTTTTATTATTTTTTATATGGTCAAATTACAAACTCTAGTCACTAAAATTTAGGGTATTTACAAGATTAAGTCCTTAAGATTTAGCTATAAATACCCTATCTCATTTAACTTCAAAACCATCCCAAAGCATTCTAGCTTTCTTCCAATACTAGAGAGAATTTAGAGAGTTTCTTGAGTGTTGTTTTCTCCTTTTTATCAAGAGAGAATTATCATTATTTTCTCCTTGGTAGATCGAGAGAGGTTGTAATTCCTATTTTTTCTCATAGTGAAATTATTCTACTGTTGCCCGTGGTTTTTACCCTATATTATTTAGGGGTTTTCCACGTAAATTTTGTGTCTCTTTTATCTTCATTTTTATTTTCTCAAATTATCAGTTGTGATTTTGCTCCATTCGATAGCCGTCTTCTGCAACACCTCTCTGAGTTTGATCACGAAGAGAAAGGAGATGCATTGTATGGTGAGTTTAATATTATTGGAGCTTGTCGTTGGTTTGGTAAAAATGTGCTTCATTTCTTATTTGGTTGCTTTCTTTCTTCTAGTTTCATTTTATATGGTTGGTGTGTTCATATATCAACATGAACAGCACACAATGAGATATACATTCACTTGTTAACTCCATTAAGCATCTTGAAATTTGTCCTGTATTCATCTCATTATCTTTCTTAATGTTGACTTGGATTGCTTGATAATGTCATATTTTTCAAAAGTTGTGAAAAATGTACTTCGGGTGTTAGCATGTTATATGCGATAGAAGCCTATTGTGTCTAATTCTTTGGTTCAGCAATGGAGCTCGCCTTGTCTCTTGAGAAACTAACAAATGAAAAGCTATTGGACCTGCATAGTGTAAGGTTCTCCCTCCCTATATAATTCTTTTCTATCTTGTTATATGTTTGTAACTGTAAAGTTTGATTTTAAAAATGCCAATAAGGTCTATGGCTTCATTAATTAGGTTTATGTAATCATTGGATAAAATCATGATCCGCAGATGGAAGTTTCTAAAATGATAGAAAAATAGTTCTATTTGAACTAATAGTCAAGGCTTTGGTAAACAGGTAGCTGTGCGGAGCCATGATGTGCAGATGACAGAATTCATTGAACGCAAATATTTAGCTGGGCAGGTATAATAAAATTTCGGTTTCTATGAAATTTTCCTTTAGTGATGAATGCTGGAGTCGGGGTTTTGATCCCGTTGTGATTTCTCGTTATAGGTGGAGCCTGGAGGCCATCAAGAAAATATCAGGATACGTGGCTCAGTTAAGAAGAGTTGGAAAAGGACATGGTACGAATCTATTCTTCTTTACAGCCATAGTTTGAAAGGTGCTATCTTTAACTGCATGATTTGGTCTTGTTCATCTATATTTAGGGGTGTGGCACTTCAATCAGATGCTTCTTCATGCTATTGCATAAACTGCATCAGTCCGTATCTGAAGTTGTTTTGGTTGTATAACTAGTGTTCTGCTTGTAAGTTGTATAAACTGTGTTGTAAGAGAGATATGAGGTACTTCTTTTAATAAAAGCTGGGGGATGAAGATGAGGTTGTAAGTATGAAACTTGGATTTCTTTTTTGAATTTTCCACATGTATATGTTGTAAAATTAAACTCATCAGCTTTTATCTTACTTTTAATTATAATAATTACAATCATTGATTAAAAAAATATGACAGTTGTCCAACATTAAAGTAATAAAGTGGAGATGCGGGGTAACGATCCCCGTACCTCTCACATGCTAAGTGAGCGCTCTACCATCAGAGCTACATCCCCAATTAATAGTAACGTATCATATTAACATTTAGAACTTAAAAAACGTTTACTACATACTACAAAGGACAACCAATGAGCAGCAGCAGCTATTGGGAACTAGGAAGTGGAAGACAAGCCCTTGGCCTCTTCTTGTCTTATGTTATCTGCTCTATTGGATAACTATGTATCGTTTCTCCTTTTACATCCCTTTTGTTGCCTAGTAATCCCTGAAAATTAAACTGAAGCTGTAGAGCCTGAAAGGCCTGTTGGTATCAAGCTGTGGGGGCTCACTCAAATACTCACTGGAGTCGGCTTACAGACACTATATCTTGACTACCAATGGATATTGGAATTCATGTTATCACTTGATATGTAGCTTTCGTAGTTTGAAACACCACACCGAGCATGGTGCTGTGAGGTGGAACATTATCATTATTACAAATTGTCTAACCATTTTAAAAATAATATAATTGAATATGCTACATTCCATCAGATTCTTATAGGGTGGGGTTCTGCAAGATATTTGAAAGCACCTGCAATTTCATCTAAAAGATTCACCCTACTCTTTCAGATATTTGTAGTACATGGTACATGATAAATGTAAGAAAATGATTACTTCATTCAATATCAAAAACACCCATAGGCAATCAAACCAAGCAAAAAACTGAAAAAAAAGGGTCTTTTTCACCAACACTTCACTGCAGATTTGATTATACACGACCTATCTACCTGGAACTGGAAGGTGCCCCAAAAATCATGGGATTATGAAGCTAAACATGCTTATATTAATTGAGAATAATTCTTGGGGGAGCACAAACACTTAGTCCTAGTGTTTGCTCCTCAGAAGGGAAGCCCTCATAGGGGACAAGTTTCACCACAGTGTGAGCGTTGAGGTTGCGCTTTTTCTCTACTTCAGCAAATCCCTTGCTAAGAACTTGTTCCACCCAATCCTTCAACAGCCTTTTCTCATCGGATAAATATGCAACTGCTACTAGTTGTTCCATAGCTTCCGACTCTATCTCTAACGAACACTCTGCTCCTATCGACTTGTGGAAACTCTGGTTTAAGTTGTCACGTACTTCCCCCGCAAGTGCATCAAAATCAAATGACTTGAATACCACGTTCTTGATAGATTGATCAAAGAAATCCTGCAACCAATGCATGGGGCTCTCATCGACACAGTCATTGTCAACAGTTGCTTCATCAGTTTCCTGCAATACACTTACTTCAGCCGGAATGTTCAAATCTAGATTCAAAGACAATGTTCGGTTAGCCCGCTTGGTAATTTCCATCATCTCATGCTGCTCCAGAGTTTCATGGGAACCGATCAGCTTTCTTTTATTCAACAGCCCCTGCTTAGAGATGCTATTTGTTTTTGTAATTATGTTGTCATCATACTTGATCACTAGCTGCAGTGGCCTACCCTTGGCTCTCAATATTTTCTCTTCAGAATAGTTAGATGTTTGTTGTTTATAACAAACAACTTGACTTCCCTTGGTTAATGTTGAAGTTGTCACGAATATCGCATTGCTGATGCCAACTTCTCTTCCATGCGAGTCTGAAAACTTGCCAGTTCGGATAGCTTGGGACAAGCAGCTCTGAACCTGAATATCAGCTCGATCTACATTTTCAAGGAAGACAACAGACAAGGGCTTCTTGCTCAACTCATCGGCAATATAGTCAACCACAGTCTTCCCTCGGAACCTTGAATCATAATTCACTTCCCGGGAACTGAAGCGAAACTGCATGCCCGTCACCACCCCATCTTGGGAACTTAGATCCACACAGATGAAATTTTCTCTGGTTCCATATATTATGTCTGCAAGGGTAACAGCAATTTTCTTTTTGCTACATCTATCAGGTCCAGAGAAATTCAACCATATATCACCTCTTCGACTGGCTCTGTGACATGTTTGGTTTGGTGCACGGCCACTGGCAACTGTTTGGCATATAACACTTACAGCTTCAGGTTGCCATCCAACTTTTTCGATGACAGCTTCAAAAAGCTTCTTGAAATTGCTTACGTTAAGCTTTCCACCAAAGTCAGGAGAGGAAGAGGATGAGGACTGAGATGGATGGCTAGAGACAGTCCCATTAATAGCATCAACATTTGCAGGAAGTAAATCTGGATGGTTTCGATTTGAAGGTTTCATCGAGGTCTTGCTTGGGGAAATCGAGCATAAACCCAACCCCAAATCAGTTGTCACAGAAGTCAGAGATGTAGGTGATGCTTGACTAGCATCACCCACGCTTGAATTGGAAAAACAGTAAGGAGATACGGGTTCAGTTGCTTTGAAAACACCTCCTTTTGAAGGTTTCCCCCCTAGTTTGGGCAGGAAAGTTCCATTTTCAGTCCTGGATACTACAGAGGAAGTTAAATTTATGAGATTATTTTCACCATAGGCTGCATTTCTATTGCCGCTACTATGACCACAAGCAATTTCCTTCTTGTATTGGATGAAGCGAAAGCCCGGAACAGTTGGTAATGGAGGATTTTCTCTATAAGTGTTTGAGTGGGGGCCTGGATGAGTGAGATGAAGGCGCTGGCAAATATTGTCCCACTTGCTTTGCAATCCTGCTACCATGGTGTTTAATAACTGCCCATCTTTGGCCTGCACTGAAGATAGACAAACTTGTTTTCACATAAATTTCACAAATTATCCGAATATAAATTACGTATAGAGTGCATCCATCAATGACCTGTGGGTGCAAGTGAATGATCCCCACTGCAAATACTAGCACAAAACAAGGGATACACACCTTCAAGTCTCCAACCTCTGTCATCTGCAACCAAGAAGGCAAAGTAGATCGACACTGATCTGCCACGGAAACACTGAATCCTCCCTTTGAAATCGCCATCACTTCTCGTGCACACCTCTCGTCGCATAGATGACAGCGGGGTACATGTCGATATGAGCTGCTTAAGGACCCCTTTGACTCGGATGGTGTAGCAAAGAACCCACCAAATGGAACAAACGACTCCGTCAAGCTGTAGTTACATAAACCATGAGATGGAGTCGGATTCAATTTGAAGATGGTAACAACACGTTACACATGGAAACAGAAGAAAGCAATAAAAGCATAGGAAAATGGTGATGCTACATAACAACACATACCTGGACTTGGGGTAAGACTGAGCCAGTGAATTCTTAACACAAGTGATAGGCAAAATCTGCAAATCCCAAACTTTTTCAACTGAAGGAAACCTGCTTAAGAATTTCAAATATGTCTGGTAACTGGTTGCAGCTCCCAACAACCAGATTTTACCTCCATACACTTGTAATAACCTCGTTAACTGTCCAACCGCATAACTAACGCCGTCGTTCTTGTCTTCATCTTTTCCACTGACAAAATTTTCCAAATCCCCATACTTCACCACCACCCCAGATCCGGATCCTTCCATTTCCCGACCCATTTCTTCGAATTTTGAATCCATCTTCCCTTTATCAAAACCTTCATTAATGCACTTCAACATAAATTTTCCGATGCTAATTATGTTTAACCCCCGGATTTCTTTGGACAAAAATCCATCCTTTTTTTCCTCCAATGATTCCGTGAAATTCGCGATTGCATCGTTTGCGCATACACCAACGAGTAGCGGATTCCTCCTTCGCGCCAAAACTTCTCCTATTCTCCTACAGTTTTCTTCTCCTTCATAAAACGATGCAAAACCCGGGAACGAGAAACTGAAGCCCCGATGTACTGGGATCCGGGTGTTTCCATGATCCGATTCCGAATTTTCAAGATTGCAAAGAAAAACCGGTGAGGCACGTGATCGGGAGTATCTTAAGAGACTAGGGAGGGGGCGGATGAATGCCAGCTTGATCTCTGAGCTCCGGAAACATGCCTCGCCGAAGACCCGACTAACAACTGGGTCATCGAGGATGGATAAAATCAAGTGTTGGAGCTCCACTTTGACACATGAGATATTATTGGAAGGATTTTGCTGCGACATGTCGCGATAAAGATAGAAATTTTCGGGCTGTCTTCGCTGTTTCGCCTGTGACCGCTTTACGGCGGCCATTAGCGAGTTGGAGACGGGCGGATCGTTGCTGAGTTGACTCGAGGGGACTCGGTCCAGCGACACGCTAAGGCAAAGCTCCAACGCTTTGAATTGGAGGCGAGGGGAGAAAGCCGCGTTACGGGCACGAGCGCAGGCGTCACGTAGTGGGGATGAAGGGAGAGAAAGAAGAGCGGAAATGGCATGGAGCGACGTCGTTTGCGCGTGTCCCCTCCGTCGTGCGACTCTCACCGCCTCGTCTAACGCGTGAGCTGCCTCTGGCGTTAAGCATTGCCGCGCTATACTCAGCGGCGTAGGCATCGCCGGCTATCATAAAAACAAAACTTTTTTTCTTTTTAAAGTTAAAACCATATATTATACATTTGTCTGTTTATCAGAACTGTGAGAAGTGATTTTTATAAAAGAGAAAGACCCCTTTAATGGAGGACGATATGCACATATATATAAATTTACTAATTAATTAGGGTAAACTAATGCAATGGTCACTTTTGTTTCATAAGTATTCAATTTTGCTCATTGAATTAAAAAAAAGTTTTAGCTATTTATGTTATTGTATTATAACGTTTTATTTATTTAAATATTAAATACTGTTAATTTTAAATTGATGTTTTATTTAAAATTCAAAGATAAAATTAATATTTTATCTAAAGTTCAAAGATTAAATGAATATTTTATCTAAAGTTCATAGATCAAATTAATATTTTATCTAAAATTTAAAGATTTATTTAATATTTTATTTAACTTTTAAGGGTCAAATTAAAAAATAAGAAGAACCCTCTTATTAATGTATCGCATCAACAAATTAAAGGAATTTAACTAAAATATTATAAAATAATAAAGTAAATTATTAAAATGTGATGAGAAAAATAAACACATTGAACGAAAGAAATTATTACTGTAGTTTACCCAAATATTTATTACATTCTCTAATGTTAAAGGAAAGGGGAACTGTTGTCTGTCTAAGTCGGGGGTTAATGGGGTCCACTGTTAATAAGATCATTTGGAAAACAACAGGTGTTAAATATAGATTCTCTTCTCTAATTTATATTAAAAAGGGTAAACTATTTGTTTAGTATCATGGTTATTATTTTTATTTAGTTTTGATCATCTAACTATTTTTTTTAAATTATATATAGTTACTTTTTGGTTTTACCCGTTTATCCACCATTATAAAATTAACAAATTTTTTTATATAGGATTTTTTAATTTTTTAATGACAACTTGTCAATATCACTGTTAATTTTTAAAGAATGTGATTAAAATGAAACTAAAATTAAACGTTATGTATGTTTTAAAAATAGGTGAATGACTCAAACAAAACAAAAGTGATATTTGAAGTACTAGATGTGTAGTATTCCCTAAAATTAACTATATTTTTAGTCTTTAATTTTCTATGTATTTTATTTTGATCATCTAAGAGTATGGTTGTTTGACGTAAAACAAATTTTGGAAAATAAATTATATTTTTTAGGGTATAATTTTTAGAAATCATTAAGATATTTGGATGAAGTTGTGTAAATTATTTTCTACTAATTAGTAATTTTTTAGAAATTATTTATTTTAAATATTGAATACACTGAATAATATTATTTATTAGAAAAAAATTAATATTATTTAAAATGTTAGAATACTTATTCAATATTATTTATTTTAATATTATCATTAAAATTTAATTTCTATAATTTTATAAAAAAATATTAGGATTATTGTATTTTATTAAAAATACTATAAATTATATTAATTATTATTAAAATAAAAAATATTAAATTATTAATTATTAAAATAATAATATTGTACTATTAAAAATTATATCATTATAATATAATTAAATATATTATTATAACACCAACAATATAATATCATATTATTAAAATTATTAATAAAAACGTTTTAATAATTAATAATTTTATATCAACTATATGTTTTCCGCCAACCAAATATTAAAAAAATAATAATTTAAAAAAACCCAACTATGGTGAAACAAACTCATCCTAAATATAAAAAATTAATATGATGCTAAACTTTCAAATTCTTTTGTTTAAGCCACATCTCTCGTACCTTTTCATTTGTAATATAACTAGAACCAAAATATTTTATTTATTTCCCTTTTTCTTCCTCTTAATTTAAGATATAATTCAAATCAAAGTGTTGGATTTATGTTTTTTAAATACACAATATTCACTATTTGATCAATATGAATTTAATATATTTTTTCCTTTTTTTTACTTTCTCATTATTTGAATTCGAAAGAATATATTTCAATGGTAGTAAATCAAAGTGAGTATGAAAATTTATGCGTAGATGTTGGTGAACCGGGAAGACTTCTGAACACGGTTGGCCCATAGTTGTTTGGTCGACAATTTATAAGTCAAAGTGTCGTGGTGGTCTAGGCCTACGGGATCTTAGATCATTCAACATGACTCTGATTGGGAAACAAATCTGGTGCTTGATTAAACAACCGGATTGTTTGCTCGCTCGTGTCCTCTGGATGAAATACTTCCCTAATGGGGATTTGTTGAATGTTTCCATCAAGAATAAAAGTTCCTATGGATGGAAAGGTATACGTAAGGCGATTCAAGCATTTGATGAAGCCTTCTACTGGCGGATAGGGAAAGATAGCAAGATAAATCTCGTGTCCGACAAGTGGGGTGGCTCTGCTTTGGTAAAGCTGACGAGTAATTATACCAATGTTCCAGTGCAAAGCTCGAGGGGTTCTCAGTTCATGCATATTAATCGGTCAGAGTGGAGTGAGATGCAGGTACGTGATACTTTCACGACATCTGTTGTTGATCTCATCTTAGGTACTTTGATAACTCCTTGCAATTAGGATACTATTATATGGGGTAACCATGATTCATAGACTTATTTGGTTCGGTCGAGTCATTGGTGGCTCCAAAGGTTAACACATACAACGAACGGATCTTCAAAGCTATGGAAGACCATAGCTAAACTGAAGACGCTTCCTAAGGTCAAGATCTTCGCCTGGAGGATGGCGTATGGAGGGCTCCTTGTATGTTCTCATCTCTGAGCTGCGGGTATAAGTACCGGCACATTTCCCATGTGTAATGGGGAAGAGGAAACGGTGGTCCATATTATGTGTGACTACTCGTACACCCAAGAAGCTTTCACTACTGTTGGATTAACAGGTTCTTTCTTAGCTAGCCACTTAATATCTCCCTTGAATTGGCTTGAGAATGAGTTTACTTCACTTGATTATGAAAGCTTTGTAGGCTTTATTGTGCTTCTTTGGAATATATGGAACGGGCGTAACACTTTGGTTCATGAAGGACGTTTCCAGCCTCCTTGGATCATAGTTACCAATGCGAAGACTCACTAGGATGAGTTTCTACAGGCTCAACGGCACAATCGTTTGTCGGGTTTACATGGCCAAGGTGATCGGCATAGTGTGGTTTCATCGCCTACGATGATTCATTTGAGTCTCCCACCACAAGGTGTTGTGAAGATTAATGTTTATGGTGCTTTCGATCAGACAACGCGCACGGCAGTAGTTGGGGTTATTGCTTCGTCATCACCAGCTTGTGCGGAAGTTGGTCTAGATGAAATCCATGCGAGTATTGTTGGTTTACTTTTGGTCAGGGGTATGGATGAACGCACGTGTGGCTTGAATCTGATGCCCTAACAAACTTCAATGTACGACAACTAACATTTCCATTTTAGGAGTCCATTTGGCAGAGGTGAAATAGCTATTTCTACTGATATTGGGTTTACTATCAATTATGTTAATCGTGATTGTAACAAGATGGCTCATAAATTAGCTAGTTTGGCACTTTGGTCTGGTTCAACTATGTATTTTGACTCGGTTTATTCCAAGATTTGTAAGACTGTTGTATTGAATTATTATCGCAAGTAATACAGTTTCTGTAGGTACTCTTTTCCCCTTGTATGACTAGAAGGGATTTTACAATTTGATGACTAAAACAAAATTACATTAACAATTGGCTGACTAAAAAGATAATTTACCCTAAAATTATGGTTGTGTATAAAAATAATTTAATATATTTTTGTTCAAAAAATAACAATATTTGTAAACTTTTTATGATGTTCTAAACTTCAGAGATCAGAATCATCAACAAATTGATTTTATTTTTAAAATTATCAGTAGTTACATGTTTTTATATCTGTATCGCAAAATTATTATTTTTAAATATTTTAATAATTTTGGTAAATAAATTATTCGAAACCAGGTGTTTACTAAGAACAACCTTTTATCACTATTAGACAAAATCTCAATAGTCTAGTAGAACATGTTTTTTTTTGGTTATGATTTAAAAGATAAAATTATTTGAAAAGGACAAATGGGTATGCGAATAATATTCCGAACAGAATGTTACATTATTTGAAAAAGATGTGGTATTTAAAAAAATATATATTACTAAATATTGGTATTGCTTGTAATGTCATACTATCAATTGTTGATCAATTTATTTTAATTTCTAATTTTAATAGTAAAATTGTTTCATTAACAATGTGAGACTTTTGCTAGTTCTAAAAACATAGTTTTCTCTCATTCGTCTGCCCTCGTCTCTTTTCTTTTTCGTCTTTGTTGATCTGCGTTGATCCCAATTTTAATATTGATTACTGATCGTCGGTATTCTTTATTTTTATTTCTTTTTTATATTGCATCTTTATTTTCTTTTTCCTTTTGATTCTTAATAAGTCTTTTTGTGTTGTACGTTTTTATCTGCCTTTATGACACGTTTTCTTATGTTTTTTGGTATATTTTCGGTTCATTGACCCTTTTTTATTTATTAAGTTTTTTATAAAGGTTTATTTGGATTCACCACGACTAATCATGATGGCCCTATATGATATCTTATGATATTCTCTGCTTTCGACCTTCATATTAGATTTGGATACTCGATTTGCGTTCGTGGATAGCTTTTCATATCGTCCGAGTCTGACTTACAGTTTGTAGGTGGTCTATTAATAGCTTATTCCCCTTTTATGGTTCGTTTGTCAATGCGATCAGATCTGTTTGTATCTATCTTTGTTCGAGTTTCTTGGTTATATTTAATATTTCCCTGTATGGTCCTTATACGATTTTAAGTTTCTAGTTTTGTTTCAATGATTATAAGAATTTTTCCTAATTATGTGTTTAATTTACGATTGTGATTGTAAATCTTTATTGTAATTTGGGATATTTCCTATTTTAAATAAAATTAATTAGTTCTATAAAAAAAACAATGTCAGACTTTTTACTAAAAATATAAATTTAGTGGATAAAATATGATTATACGAGAAAAGGACTAAATTAAATTAGATGGATAAGATGAGGAATTAAAGTAAAGGACTAATAAAACAATTAAAAACGTAGAAATGAGTTGCACGCTTCTTTTAATAACATTAATTTAAAAAATCGATTTTGGAATAGAACATTAGAAAAATAAATGGAAAAGAGTGGAATTTGAAGAAATAAAAAGAGATGTAATGGAATGTTGGTATAGGTAAATAAGTTGGAGAAGAAAAGAGGTGAGGTGGGGTTTGATTAAATTGTAAAAAGGTTGATGGCGATGGGAGGGGAAAGAGAATAACCCCACACCCACCACTACAAACATATCATCACTTTGGAATATATAATCACTTACATCATTTGTCGTTTTTCCTTTTCCTCAACTTCAACGGCTCGATGGAATATTCAATATTCATTGTCTATTGGGTTGTACTTAATTTTTTTAAATTTATATTTGTATATATTATTAATTTTTTTATTAATATTAGATAAATATAAGATAATATCTATTTAAAGATATTTTTTTATAATTTGATAAGAGAAAATAACATCATTAACTAAAAATGCCTTATAATATACGATTTTAACCAACTTTTTTTGGATTTGCCAAAATGACCAACTAAATCGCAATGCGATCGATAATTCGCAACGCGATCTCCGGTATCGCAAATTAGTTTCCAGATTCGCAACGCGATTCTGACTATCGCATTGCGATTTCCCAAATTCGCGTTGCGATTTTCCTTATTCGCAATGCGAATACGTAAATCGCAACACGAATTTGAAAAATCGTAATGCGATTACGTAAATCGCAATGCGAATACGTAAATCGCAATGCGATTTACATAGCGTCATTCATATTAACACGTATTTTTTTTTCAAATTCCAAACACGAATATAATATATCGAAACACTGAACCGTCCACAGTATATCCCATAATCGTAACTCATAACCTAAAACCCTAAATCACAACTCAATCTCATCTCCATCTCTCACTCTCTAAGGCGACATCCGTCCCCATCTCCGACGAAATCAGTCCCCACGACGATATCAGTCTCCATCTCCGGCGAAATCATTAACGGTCAGAAATGGAAAATCAACCAAATCAACCACCGAGGGTTAGTTTTTTTAATTATTTTTATTTTGAAATTTTTGCATTATTATTAGGTTTTTTATATTGATATTGATGATAAGTTTACTGGTGTTTTCAATAATAGATTAACCATTTCACTTAGATTGCTTATTATATTCATTCGATTGCTGACAATACTGCTAAACTGATTAGTCTTTTACCCTGTGAAGTTAGTAATTGTATTTGTTTTGTCTTTTGGTTGAAGTAATGCAATCCATTCAAGTTTCTTTCAATTTTAGTATTTGAAACCAAGAATGACTATCGCAATGTGATTCTGTCGTTGCGATTTTCATTTCGCGTTGCGATAGTCATTTTCGTGTTGCGATTTTCATTTTCGTGTTGCGATTTAAAGTTTTGCTAAACTATTCTTCTTCTGCAAATTGAAACTTGAATGAATTGCATTACTTCAACCAAAAAACAAAAACAAATACTAAATTCACAGTGTTGCAAATTTAAGTTTGAAGAATAAACTACTACTCTTTTATGTTTATTGTTCTTGTTATATCTTCACAGTGTAGTTTTTGGTATATCTAAATTGGTATGTTTATTGTTTTTGCAGAACTTTTATTCAGCTCAATTGACCTTAAGAAATAAAGTAAGCCTGGCCAAAACAATTGCGTCGAAGCTTTCACCTGCACAAAGAAAAATATTTGAGGATACTTGCTTCGGGCCATGGCTGAAAGTACAACATCCGGGTGGAGATGCTATGTTGACCCATCTGTTTCTTCAAACCATGACTAGCGATCTACCAGAGACTATACAACGTCGTGATGAAGAGATATGGTTTGATTTTCCACCGGCGTATACGTGTTTTGGGCGGGAGGAGTTTTGCTTAATCATCGGTCTACGCTTCAGACACGATGATGTAGATCGGTACACTAGGCATATTACCCGCCTATCATGGTTTTCCGGGTTTTTCCTGAGCTGTCAACGGAGAAGCCGAATTTACACGTGGAAGACTTGACGAGATTATTGAATAAGAAAGATGGTTTTACTCGGATGGATGACGTCAATGTTGTTCGAGTATGCCTTATAATACTTTTGCAAGCCGGCTTTTTAGGCAGAGAGGCCCGACAACCTATTCCTAATGATCTAATTAAATTGGTAGAGGACCTAAATGCATGGAACCTGTTTCCGTGGGGTTCGTATCTATGGAAAGCTACATGGAATAAGTTGTCGTCTGCCTTTGATGATCGAAAAAGTTTGTGTGGCGATGGTTCCAAATACACTTTGTCAGGCTTTAGTTGGGCCTTTAAGGTAATAATAATTTTTATATAATGTTTCCAAAATTATAATAATTCTTTAACAATTACTAATGTTTGTTATTATATTGTTTGTAGATTTGGATATTTGAGGCCTTTCCCACCATGCAGACATATGCATTAAAAACTTCTAATGATATTCCTAGGGCTATTTCCTGGAAGAGGAAACGATCCTTGCAGTAATGGGAAGATTTACTACCGTATACTACAATAAATAATGTAAGTTAACATAAATACTACCATATGTTTATAAACAAGTTATTACTAGTACACGTTTAACTTTGTTTGAGCTTTTATATTGTTAGGAGGCCAACACTCCATTACAGATGCTGACACCCACGGAAGCTGAGCTTGCCACTGATTGGTGGCAAGCTAGTAAGCGTTTTTTTTTATAGCACGGATGATGAGCAGCCACCACTTCGAGAGCCATCACCTCACCTAGAGCCATCACCTGATCGACTCGAATATACACCTCCACAACGAGAGTCATCACCTATTCTGTCACATCATCGAGCCTCTTCTCTACCATCACCTCATGATAGGCGACCGGCAAAGATGCCACGACGTTTATCTCCCTATTCTACACCTCCACCTCCACCTCCACGGGATGAGTTAGGGGAGTTACGTAATGAGGTCAATGCCTTGCGTGAGGAGGTCGGTACTTTACGCGATGACAATGGTGCATGGCGTGTTGAGGTGTCTACTTTACGTGGTGAGGTAGCAGCTCTACGTGAGATTGTAGCATCGTTACAGAATGAGGTTCATACTCTACACAACGAGGTAAGTTTAACATTTTTCATATTTAACTTGATGATAAATTTACACATAATTTCACTTTGATTGCTTAGTAAATTCATTCGGTTGTTGCCAATACTGTTTAACTGTTTATACTTTAACCCTGTGAAGTTAGTATTTGTTTTTGGTTGTCTTTTGGTTGAAGTAATGCAATCCATTCAAGTTTCAATTTGCAGAAGAAGAATAGTTTACTATCGCAATGCGAAAATGACTATCGCAACGCGAAAATGACTATCGCAACGAGAGAATCGCAATACGAAAATGACTATCGCAATGCGAAAATGACTATCGCAATGCGAAAATGACTATCGCAATGCGAATTTGACTATCACAATGAAAAAATCGCAATGCGAAATGAAAATTGCATTGCGATTCTCTCGTTGCGATAGTCAAATTCGCATTGCGATAGTCATTTTCGCATTGCGATAGTCATTTTCGCGTTGCGATTTTTTTGTTGCGATTTTCATTTCGCATTGCAATTCTCTCATTGCGATAGTCATTTTCGTGTTGCGATAGTAAATTTTCGCGTTGCGATTTTAAGTTTCAGATTCTATTCTCCTTCTGCAAATTGAAACTTGAATGAATTGCATTACTTCAACCAAAAGACAAATACTAACTTCAGAGTGTTGAAAATTTAAGTTTCAAGAATAAACTACTACTCTTTATGTTGTCATTGAACCTGCACTAAACCTATATGTTGTCCTTTTAAATGTTTATATAAGTGCTTACTTCTAGAATGTTATCTGATGCATTTTGTGAACAATGATATAATAATGACTTGGGTGAATACCGTGTAAGTTTGAAATATATTTGTCTTTGTTTTCACTGTTTAATATCATGTTTGTTTATTTACTGATTTATATATTAATTTATTTTTAGCGGCCCGCTAAGGTGGATGCTCTACGTCGGGTTTTTCTTGCAAGACGGAGTTCACGCATCAGACGGCGTGCACGTGCCATTACGTCTCCGTTCACCCCAATAGTGCGAAGAATCCGTAAGAAAAAGCCCGACTCACCTGTCATCGTTCAAGAGGCCTCCCCTATCGTTCAAGAGGCCCCTATCATCCCTCAAGAGTCCCCTCCCACTGTTCAAGAGGCCACTGTCATCGTTGAAGAGGTCCCTCCCAACATTCTAGAGCCCGATTCACACGGCGTAATATATCGAATTATTGAGAAGCCCCCTCACGTGCCGGACATGATGGATGACTGTTGGCTTTCGTATAAGTTACCGGCCAGTACCATTCCGGCAGATGAAGTGGAGAGGAAACAACTATCGGAAACAATTCTAGATAATACCCTTTGGGCTAAGACCGCAGTTGATTTTTATCTACATGAGCGAAGCCAATGGTGTTACGCTGACATATACAAACTCAACGATGATATGCATTTGTTGATTGAATGGTCTTGGTGGGGTGTATTATTAGGGGTTGAAGACAACGGCTATTTCGATGGGGGGGTAAGTCTTATATTTCTTCTTATATTTCAGTTTGATTAATTTTTTTTAAAATTTATGTAATTCACTAATATATGTCGTTTTTTGTAAAACAGCATATTGATCCATGTGTGACAATTGTAAGGAAATTGAAGAAAAATGTAAAAAAAACGTGATATACAATTATGTCGACGTCTTTTCACGTAGTTCACTTGAAGAATCAACGACAGGAATCATATGTGTTGCCTAATGGATAAGCTAAACTTTATCCTGCATGGTGGGAGGTCGATAAGGTTAGTATATTTGTTTAAATATTTTAAAGGTGTTCATAAATAAGTGTGCAATTTGAATTATTACATTTCGATACAGGTGTTTATCCCTATTTTGGACCGTACTCATTGGCTTCTCGTCGAGCTTCAGCTCCCATCCCTAAAGACAATAGTATATGGCAGCATGATAAATTACATATCATTGTCTGATTTGAGAGATATTATTAAGGGATGGAGCTCTCATTTGGCTAAATTCTTGGATACAATTAATTATTGGACTAAGTCTGGAAACAAGAAGCCAAAGAAGTTCAATGTTATAGTTATCAGAGACGAGACCGCGCCACAACAAACGAAGGAAGCCAGAGGGGATTGTGGTCATCTCGTATGCATGTGCTTGGAGCGTTTGACGACAGGAAGTACACATTTTCTACCTCCCACCGATAGAGATAGAGGTGCAGTAGGCTTGTGGTTTCGGCATTTTATGGCTAGAGCGATATATGCGAGACGCTGCCTACCTGCATCCGCGTTATTTAAGTGTCCATAAACAATTTGTAAGTCAAATGCAAGTGTTGTTAAACATATATACTCTTTTTGGTTTGAAAATGTTTGGTTAAGTAGCTAGAATTCAATAATTTGTTGTTTGTAGGTTTTAGATGTGTAGAAAGTGTTGTTGATTCAATGTTTGGTTTCTGTAGGTTAATCCTGAAGTGAGCTGCGTGAAATGGATGTATGGGTGCAAAAGTTGATTTCATTATTATTTTTTGATTGTTTGATTGATTTGTAAAAGATGATTTGTAAATGTTGATTTGTTTAATTGATGTGTACATAATATTTGTGCTTGTTTAATTGATTGAAATGTAATAGTTGATTTGTTGATTTCAATATGCATTATGTTGAATTCAAAACAGACTGCAACGCGGAAATGACTATCGCAACGAGAGAATCGCAATGCGAAATGAAAAGCGCAATGAGTGAATCGCAATGCGAAAATGAAAATCGCAACGTGAAACTAATTTCGCGTTGCGATTTTCATTTTCTCATTGCGATTCACTCGTTGCGCTTTTCATTTCGCATTGCGATTTTCATTTTACATTGCGATTCTCTCGTTGCGATAGTCATTTCCGCGTTGCGATAGTCAATTTCGCGTTGCGATAGTCATTTCCGTGTTAATATTGTCATATTCGCGTTGCGATTTCCGCGTTGCGATAGTCAAATGAATGTCTAATAAGTGATAACAACTGAACATATCATAGCAATGTTCAAACTCAAGTTACTAATACATGCCTAACTGAAAATGTTAAAAGTTCACACATAATATACACATAATACAACGTTTGCATTTAAAAATCACCTAAGTTAACAGTCCCGAAAGGTAAAGCCGGTTGTGATTGAGATTTTGATGAGGATCCATATTTTGGTAGAGCAAAAGATGATTGTGATGGCACTGGTGATCCACATGTCAACCTTGTATGACCACTTTCCTTGCACCGACTACATGTCGATCTCTTCTTCTCTTCACCCATAGACGGTATACGATCGTGACTTTTTGGTCGGCCAGGTAGCCTTCTGTCTATGGCTAGTGGCAAAATTGTTTGTAAGTCATCTGGTATGTCCCACTCAGAAGGATGTGGAATAGGGTAGACAATCTCGCTATAAGTCTGTCGATATACTTCTGTAGTGTAGCAATCCATAGCGTATGCGCTTGAATCATCTTGGTTTAGATGAAGAGAAACTTTTATAACATGGCCATACGAATAACCAGATGTTTGCCATTTCATGCAACTACGCGTCTTTGCATTTAGATCGACAAGCCCATTTAAGTTATTATCCATTACTTTAAACAAAGTGTTTGAACATGGTTCAACTCTCCATGACGTTGACTTCACAACACGTTTCGTTATCTTTTTTTCTGTCCATGGTGTAACACGATGTTCCAATGTTCCTGTAAAATTTAAATAAATAATACTTAGTAAAATATATGATAAGTTACGAATTTAAAGAAATAATACCTGCATGGTTTCTTTTCTTGTAGTACCACTGTTGAATAGAGGCTCGAAAAAACTCCATTAACATAGTAATGGGTAATTTCCGGGAATGACGACTTAGAGCGTTGATTGATTCTTCACTATTAGACGTCATGAAACCATATCTTGCTCCAAGTTGATGTACCTTTGACCATCTTTCAAACCCGACATCTTCTAGTGTTTGAGCACACTGAGGCAAAACACGTCTTAAACAGTTTATATGCTTATTAAAATCCACTTCCCGATAAGCTTTTACAGTCTTCCAGTATGTCAATTTGTGATTTTTTTATACCAGCAGACCTTGATTTTAGATTTCTATACAAATGAACACCACAAAGTCCATGAAAAACATCTGGGAAACACCTTCTAACAGCGTTGTCAATTGAGTTTGCCCTATCGGATATGATTGTCAGATTGCTAATAGGACCTATGCAATCCCTAAGATGCCCTATAAACCATGTCCATGAATCAGAGGTTTCAGATTTGCCAACCCCATAAGCTATTGGCAGTATCCCATTGTTAGCATCCATGGCTACTGCTAATAAATTTACTCCAAGGTATCGACCTTTTAAATGTGCTCCGTCAACTATAATAATTGGGCGCATGCAATTAATAAACGAACGAATCTACAAAATCATATACACAAGAAATATAATCATTTAAATTTGAAATGCATGTAACTAACAAAAATGAGTCAACAAAATTATTTTGATTTACTAACCGCAGCACCAATGGTGATAAACAACAACTCAAAGCGTCCATCTCTATCTGTTTTGATATGAGTTACCGACCCAGGATTTTTCAGCTTTAAATTGTGACAATAAGCCGACAGTTGGGCAAACGATGCTTCTGGCGACCCCCTCCAAGGCATAACATTTGGCTCTCCAAGCTTGAGAATATGAGATACTAATCTTGAACCGAGCATTCATGTCAGTCATAATTTCATGTCCCCGATATACCCTGCCATTCAAAAACATTAACTCAGCCAGAAAACCACCCAACACCTTTCTGTTTGCCTGTCTATGGTGAGGAAAAACTTGGGTTCTTGAACATGTATGTTTATCAATAAAAGTCCTAACTTGAAACATTTCGCAATCTTTTATCCTCTTTGCAATCATACGCCACGTACAGTTTTTGTCAATCATACACCTTGTTTCGAAACGATCTTTGCTTGATTTGTTAACTTTTAGATGATAGCCATCTTCCACACATTTCGTATACAAAGCTATCTTCAAGTCTTCCTTTGTATCAAAACAATCATCTTTCTTGATACGAATAATTTTTGTGTAAGAATCAACTGCTATCTTTACCAACTCTTCTTTCGGTATCTGAAGTAATTCTGGCATATTCCAGTTATACTCCCGTGGTATTTTCTTCGGGGACTTTTCTTTGGGGATTTCTTCTTCTTCTTTTTCTTCTTCAGTGCTATATGAATTACAGAATAGATGTTTAACATGTTCATTTACAGTCGTAACTTCCTCCTCATTATCATCAACAACATCTTCCTCGGCAACGGCTGTTTCATCATCAAAATTCAGGTATTGACCAATATCAAAATCATTACATGCAGGGTCTGTTTCTTCTTCTGAAAAATCATCAAAATCCGATTATTGACCAAGATCAAAGTCCGGGTATTGACCAAGATCAAATTTCGAATACTGACTAGTACTCATAATTTTTTCTGTTGGCTCATCATCGTCTAACTGGTCAATACGAAAATCGGAATTTGGAGCTGAAAGTTGATTGGGATTTGGATTAGGGAAAGGTTGTGGGTTTTGAGATTGTGTTTGGTATTGGAAATGTGGTGAAACAAAATTTGCTTGGTGATGAAATTGTGGTGGAACCATTAAATTTTGAGCACCATAAACTGGGGTTGAAAAACTTAGTTGATTACTACCCGCTATTGACCCAACTTCACTACTTCTAGGTTCAACAACATACAATGTAACATCATCACTTGAAACACTAATGTAAGCAATGAATCGTTCAACATCTTCATTGTCGGTTAACAAATAAACTTTACCATTTCTCTGATAAGATAGCCTAAATCCACTTAGGGGCTCTAAATTCAATTTATTTGCAACACGTAACATTAGAGTTTTATAAGTTAACTTTTTTAATGACAGTTTTAGTTGAAGATTCATGGGTAAAGGCATATATTGTAAAACACCATGAACATTCTCCCATGACCCTCCAAAACATAAATCTATCCAAACATGATCAACATTAGATGATTTCATTATTGTAAATTAATTTACTAAACAAACGAGCTGCGAAACTAAAACTTGTTGCCGGATGGGGAAGGATATCGTTGGATATAGGAACAGATGTCGCTGGAGAGAGTGATAGATGGAGATTGAATGAGTTGCGATTTAGGGATTTAGGTTATGAGTTACTGCTGCTGCGTAGTTATATACCCAAAACATTTGTGTTGCGAAACTAAAACCTGTTGCGAATTCAGAAATCGAGTTGCGAATTTGAAATTCAGTATTGCGATAGTCAGAATCTCGTTGCGATTTATAGATTCGCATTGTGATTTACGTAATCGCATTGCGATTTACGTATTCACATTGCGATTTACGTAATCACATTGCGATTTTCCAAATTCGCGTTGCGATTTACGTATTTGCATTGCGAATTAGGAAAATCGCAACGCGAATTTGGGAAATCACAATGCGATAGTCAGAATCGCGTTGCGAATCTGGAAACTAATTTGCGATACCGGAGATCGCATTGCGAATTATCGATCGCATTGCGATTTAGTTGGTCATTTTGGCAAATCCAAAAAAAGTTGGTTAAAATCATATATTATAAGGTATTTTTGGTCACTGATGTTATTTTCTCATTTGATAATTGAATATGTATTTGATACACATAAATAATATAGACATTAAAAATAAAAGTTAGATCAAATAAAAATATATTTAATAAGTATATGTTTGGAACATACATATAAATATTATTTTTAGATGAATCCATTGACTTTAGTAATAAGGTGGAGTGTCGTTCTTTCTAGAAGTTATGAGTTCAAACAGTTACGTTTATAATGTCTCTACGTTGTCAATGATTAAAAAAGATTGTGGATATATAAATATTATATTTTAGGCTTAATACACTCTTACATGTCTAAACGATACCTCAAATTAACTTTTAGTGTCTAAAGATTTTTTCTCTAAAAATAGGTGGCTAACGTTTCCAATGTTACACTTTTAGGTGTTCGGACCATAACATCAGTTAAATTTTATTGTTATATGGCACTTGTTATGCATATAAAATTTTTAAAAAATAATATTATAATTAAAAAAACCAACCCACAAATTTTATCGTCGATTGATCACCATCAGTTAGTAGTCGTCACCGGTGACACCGAAAGAACCGTCTCGCCGTCGCAACCAAAACCCAACCCCCACTCACTGTGGAATTGCGTTTATCGTATTGAAAAGCGTCGTGAATGGTCGTCAATTTTATATGTTTTCCTTCATTGTTTTTCGACGATTTCAACTACTACAGTTGGTTGTACATTACACGGCCGCCACCATTGAGTTCCTCGCTCTGCTCCGAACAAAACCCAACCGGTGGTGATTCTTCGTCGTTGTCAGAGGTGGGGGTGGGAAGGATAGGGATGACGTGAGGGGTTTGATTCTTTTTGATTTTTTTATTTTTAAAATAATATTTTTATTATAAAAGAAAAAAATATAACAGTAGACACCTAAAAGTATAACGAATAAAATGTTAGGCAACTATTTTTAACAAAAAAATCTTTAGACATCAAAAATCAATTTTAAGTATTATTTAGGCACCTAAAAGTATTAAGTTTATCTTTTAATCACCTCATACTATTAAAAAAAAGATTACTTGATAGATTTTGATTGAATTTATTTGACCTCTTAAAAATTCATATTGTGTACTTGATCAATTTTAACTTTATATTATTTTCAACTGAGTCATTTTAAGTTTGATATATTTCGAGTTTAAACAATTTTAAGTTAATGATATTCAATAAAATTTATTTAAAATTAATTAAAAAATTAATAGCATAGTTTAATGTTTGTTTAAGATTTAATGATATAATCATAATGATTTAATTGTTATAATTAATTAATAAAATAATTTTATTATAAATTTTAAAATATAATGACACATTTAAAAAATTACTAATTATAAATTGACATACTGGGGTGTCTCTATCAGAGTGTTGTATTGTTTTCTCCTTTCTCACTACTATGATACGAAGATGTCTAAGGAAAGTCATCTTAATATAAGGTTAAAGAAATACATTACCGGAAATGTTAATGTTTTCTTGACATTTCCGATAGAGCGCTACCTAAAATGTTATTTTTTTACCAGAAATGTTAATATCTTAAATATTCATTTTAGATATTGAAATTAACATTTCCGATATAAAAATAACATTTTAAGTAGCACTCTACCAGAAATTTTAAAAAAATATTAACATTTTCGATAACATCTTTTCTTAGTCTTAAATTAGATTGCCTTACAGCAGAACTACCCCTATGATATAGAATCAAACAACTAGGGAAAGGAGAGTGAAAAAGTATATGATTTGATGTTTGAGTTTCTCTGTCTCCTTTACATAACCGTTTTAATTTTCTTTTTCTTTCACGCCCAGTCTACTAAATCAAAAACAGGTTCTCAAAATCTATTATATTTGAATTTACATTTTATTAAAATATGCTTGATTTGAATCAAATTAATAAAATTTGTTCTATCTAAAGGCTTGAAGCCTAAACAAAATCAAAAACCTTTTATGTTGCCTTATCAAATTATTCACTAAAACCTACACATTCAAGTTCACAAACATCCACAATAACATGGCATTTATAGTAAGTAAATGCTTGGCATGGTACACACAAAACTTTCTACCATAAATATGTAACACCCAAACCCGTACCCGACCTGAATACAAATTCGATGTGTCACATTGACTTTTCAAAACCTTTACTCTTACAAAATCATGAAAAATTTAAACTTTCATTAAAATAAATTGAACTAATTTACATAAGTATAATCAAAATATTACAAAATCGATTAGAGCATATGTGATTTAAATTTGATTACATACCAACATAATTAATACAACAAAATGACATACTGTTTGAATCACTTCTGATCTAATCTTCTGTAAAAGGTATGTTGCCTTGTTGGATCCTAACTCTGATATTCCTGCTTCTTGGTACCTACGTGTGAAACACTCACACGCTAAGTCACAAACTTAGTGAGGCATATAGTACAATAATGCAACACCTAAGTTATGAACGTGCAATCCAATCATTTCAATATGTAATCACAATTATCATATAACTACTCAACAATAACATATATAATCATGCATTTAACGAATAACACATATCATCTTATCATAAAGTTAATTCTTTTTATATATTTATATGCACATGTACATTACTGATAACTTAAGGTATGCAAGTACATCGAGGTTGTGCACATATGCTGTCACCACAGCTCGTATAAATTTGCACTGAGTGCAATATAAAATTGTCCCGAAGGACCTCATATATGTCCCGAAAGACCACATATATGTCCCGAAGGACCACATATAATTGTCCCTAAGGACCACATATATGTTCTAAATAACCAAATATATGTCCTGAAGGACCTCATATATGTTCCAAAGGATCACATACATGTCCCGAAGGACCACATAAAACCCTCAACTTTTGGCATGTCAATTATACCCACAACTCTCATCTCATATAACATGGGCTTGAACATTTATATGTTTCACATGTTCATATGGTTAACTAATTCACCACATATACATGTACTCATATACTCATATCATTTCTCATGTAATTACATATGTCCTGTCTCATAACGTATATCATATGTGCATATAATCACTTATCTCATATCATATAGCTTATGTTTTGTTCTCTTATGTTTACATGGATCACATAACATATATCATAACATATAAACATATGTCAATTATGCATGTACTCCTAATGATCATAACATATACATGTTCATAACTATGGAACCATGAAATCAAACAGAGGAAATAGACTTATCACAAGTCTTGTTTCCATAAAATAACATATATACTATGGTATGCACTCACCTTAGCCTCACTTAGTCAAATAAACTCCTATGGCTTTTATCTCTCTCTTGATCGTTCCTAACTCTTCAATCGTTCTGGAACTTGCTTATGTTCAAGATCTACACAAATGTACATTTTTTACAGATATTAGAATTCTAATCCTTATGAATCGATCAACAATAACCTAAGCTAAGAGAAATAATTAATTTAAATTTGTATCGATACTTCCTTTACTGTGGTATCGATATTGTGCTATGGTATCAATACCCTTTCCCAGTTCTAGAATTTCATTTAAAAAATGGTATCGATACTTTCCTAAGGGTATCGGTACCATGGGTATCGATATTACCCTTTAGGTATCGATACTCCTTGAATGACTTATCATATTTTGGCTTATGGTATCGATACTTATTCATATAGTATCGATACCCTCATCCCAAATATAACCCTTTTCTCTTTAAAGTATCGGTATTAGATGAACAGTACTGATACCCCTTGCCCAGAATTCATCATTTTAACTCGAAAATTCACCCATACCTACTTATATTTTCCCTTTTGTACTCCTTTCATGCCACTAAACTTAACTAAACTTACTCAAACCATCTAAAGTTCATATAACACATCATCATCTTCAATATTTCATCATAAATCTTGAAACCAAGAATCTTACTAAATTTCCAACATGTTCTAATTTCATTTCTAACACTTTATACTTCTTATTCTAACTGATGACAAGTCAAATTTAATCTCAAATTTCACTTACTAACTCTTTTCCACCATTTCACCTAACCACCTACTATCTTAAATCCTTCCTAACTCCTTCATCTTTTGGTTTTAAGAAATCTTAAGCTTTCCTTAAGCTTAAGTATTATCTAAAGAACATAAACCAAACCTAAATTTAATAAATAATCAACAAACATGACACTCACATTTTCCAAATGGGGTTCACGACTGAAGGAGAAAGAAAGCACTGGAATTCTTGATTTTTTTACCTTCTATACTCTCCACGTGGTTATAATATAACTATAACCAAATTTTTAATTATTTTCCTTGTCAAATAACCATTTTGCCCTTCCAATCCTCCTTCTTTACTATTCAATCCTACATAAAATATTTCACTTAAGGCCTTGTACTTTTAAATTTATCTAATTTAGTCACTAAATTCTAAAATATTATAATTTGGTCACTAACCCGGTGTTTGGGATGTTACAAAATATGTCGGGGTAGGCCCAAATTAAGAAAAAAAAATCATTCCCCCCTCTTCAAAGGGTAAGGGCTAGTAAATGAAGCTTGTGTAAGGACTTTTTCCAATGAAATGAGAAGAAAAAGTAAATTTACTATTTTAAGAATGTCTAATATAGTTTTATTATTACAATAATTTAAAATTTAATAGAGAATAAAACACAAATTTACCATTTAGGGGTCAACACACTTTTCCTAAGTAATACAATGTTATGGAATTGAATTTAGGGTAAAGTACACAAATGATCCATTGACTATTGGGCATTGTTTTGTTGAGTTCTTCAACTATTAAAAATTACGAATAGGACATTGTTTTGTTGAGTCACTCGACTATTAAAAGTTACAAAATAGTCATCTGATTATTATGTTTCGAACTCATCATTTTTCATTAAAATTTTGACGATTGTTTGAGCCAAATGTTAAAGTGGTGATCGTGATATGATAAAATCATATTTCAATAATGTTTACTAGTGTCATCGTTTTTTTCAAGCACTAGCTCAACAACATAATGTAAATGGAGACTCGATCTACAAAATACAACTTAAATGATTGTGAGATCAAATTTTATCATATCTCAACCAATAAATTAATGTCCAGTTGAGACGATTGACAATTTTTTAACAAAAAAGGATGAGTTTAGAATATATAAATAGTTTGATGATCATTTTATAATATTTAATAGTCAGTGAATCATCAAAACAACAATATATAGTCAGTGGATCATTTTGTAACTTTTTATAGTCGAGAGATTAAATGAAACAACACCCTATAGTCGAAGGAGCATTTGTGTAGTTTACCCTTAAGTTCAAATAAATAAAAGGTTGTTGGAAGTCTAAAATCTTTTGATAGAGTGGTTTGGCGTTTATGGCAGTGTCGTTTTCGCATATATTTTGGGTGTGTGTAAACACTATGGTAGGCTGAGGGCTCCTCACAAATGGGACCATTTGCAATGCATTATTTAATACTGTAAAAAGGCATGGAAAAGAAATCCTGATAGCGATGGAGGGAAGAATCTTAAAACCTTTTTTAAGATCTCCTTTTTGGTTTTGATTTTCGAATCCTCACTTTCTCTTTCTTCTTCATTCCCATTTAATAAACAAAGCATCGCCTTTCTTCCTTAGAAGTAGACCCTACCTAAATTAAGCAGACATCCCGCTTGAATAATCATAGTTTTGTTTTGTTTAAATTTCCTCATAAAGTTCATTATTAAAAAAATGGTAAACTACAACAATGGTCACTTTAGTTCTATAAGTGTTCACTTTCGATCACCAAACTTAAAAGGTAACTTTTTAATCACTAGAACATTAAATGTCATTATATTATATTGATAATGTATTAAACCAGTAAAAGGGATTAATTTTTAATTTAATCTTTAAATTTAAATAAAATATTAATTTCACTTCTAAAAATATCATATTTGAGGTTCTTTAAATTAGATGGCAGAAAACATATAAAAATAATAAAGAATAAGTTAAAAAAAACTAGATCAAAACAATAAATAATTCTCTCCCCCAAGAAAAATGTGTAGGTAATACAAAGAATTTCACATTTGGTATGAATCGTTTGGCGTAGTCCAGTTCGGTTCGTATGAATTTCTTTTAGATGAAATTACCGGTAAAATATTATTTATTAGAGTTTATTTTACCGTTTATAGTTGTTACAAAATATTTAATATAGTTTATGGTCATTAAATAATGTTTATGACAATTAATTATTTTATAACTGCAATCGGATCTTTTATCATTTTACCCCTATGTTGAGCCTATAAATGGACTATATTAAATATTTTGTAGGCTCAAAATAGTGTGGTTTGAGTTGAGAGAAATCATCCCTGGCAAATGTCATTTGCTAGGAAACACTCTTTTTTTGTTTTCTTAAACCTTTTATGAGCGGTTTGAGTTGAGAGAAGGGCACTACCATCTAAGTTCACTCCAGTTTTCGGGTGTATGAATTCTTAGAGAGTCGTGTTAATCTCGGGAGAGGGGCGTTCGTCTATTATAGCGATTACAAACATCGGAGTGAATTCGGTTCTAAGGTAGTTGTTAATACCACGACACGACTGATTAATTCTTTACTTATATATATTTTATTTAATATTTTTACAGGAGTGAATTTTTCCAATAATTTAGAAGTGAATTTTTTATTGTATCTAAACATTATTATGACTATGACTATAGATGTTATTTTTGTGAAGAAAGACAGATTCTACAGTATACTGAAAAATCATTGGTATGAAACTCGAATTATCTCTTTTACAAATATTGAGGTAATATTTAAACACAATTTTAAGTGATCTAGTGTGTTAATCTAAAGATTAATTGTTATTCGATGTGACGATTCATGAGTTTAATATAAACATGCGTTAGATACAGAAAGCCGATTCATGAATCTATTTTTTATTTTGAATTTTGTGATGGAATACATTAACGTGAATATTAGCTTATTTGATAATTCCTCACAATATTAGTTTAAAACTTATTCATATTTCTAACGTTTTAAACGTGTTTTGCTAATATTTAATCTAGTTTATTCTCACTGTGAATTAATAAGCATGCTTTTAAAGTTGTATTATAAGCATTTATGTATTATAATATGATATCATGATGAAGGTTAGTCATGGTACATTGATGTTTATTTTGCATCGGTTGAGTATGCATTAGTGGTTATTCTTATTAATTGGTAATTCATTGGGATTTGAATGAATGAATTAATATAAATTATATTACTTGAAAAACAGTAACCTTTAATTGTTTTTATGGCTTATTGGTGGTAAGTGACTGTTTTATTCTTAGTGAATTCTTGTTTACACATAAACATGTGAATTGCATTCTAGTTGGGGCTTTGGAATGGCAAAAGATTTGCTCGAGTTTATGATAAAAATAACCTGCCAAACGTCTGGAATTTTAATGGTTTAACCATTGAAACGGTCGGTCGGTCTCTTATATAGTTTTTGATTGTCAATGTTATGATGCTATGATAATTAAATATTAGAGATATATTCAATGCCTTCGAAAACATTATGTTATTTTGGAAGATAACCGTTGGTAATTGATAGAAACGTTAAAATAATTAATGCATGTATTTAAATTTAAATTATACCTTTAAATTTAACATTAAAGGTGGAATTGTTTGCATGTAATAATTTTATTGTAATGCAAAAGTTTAATATAAAGACATGTTTAATTAGGTTTAGATAACTTTATATTATTTTTAATTGCATGAATTATATTTACATGAAAACTGACAACAATGCGATAATAGTTGTTTCATATATTACAATAAAATATCATCAGCCCCGGCCCTGAGGGGTGTCTGTGTTGGGCAATGGCCAAGGGCCCAAGATGAGAAGGGGCCCAATATTGGTTCTAAAAGTAGTTCTAGAGAAAAAAAAAAGAAAAAGAAAAAACATATTAAGACAAAAATAGAAAAGAAAAAGAACTAATATATTGCTACTCCTTCATCAATCACGCACGCCTTTATCAAAAACACAAAAAAAGTCTTAAACTTCATCAAGGACCCTTGAATCAAGACAACTTCATCACTATCATTAGAAACTCTTCGAAATCTATGCTTCCTCTCTCTCTCCAAGATCCAAAATTTAATTATTGAATCTCTACCTACCATTAAACTCATGGAAAATTTCCTTATTTCCCAAAAAAAATTAAACTGTTATTAACATCAAAGCTCTTAAACTTTCTCTTATCAATAGCAATGAGAGTTTTTTTCTTCAAGTAGGGTCAAATCACAATTGAATAATGCATTACTCAAAAGTTTTATCCTCAATCAATTGAAGTTTATAAGTGTTGGAAGACTAAGTGCGTGCATTGCATGCATGGTGTGTGCTCAGGCAGGCTCACGTTCTCTAGGGTACATTGCGTTGTAGATGAGCTAAACCTAGGTTATTAGGTTGTTAGCTCAGCGCGGTTAGGACTGTTAGATCTAACAGCTTTTCAAATTCTTCTACCTTAAGCACTTGAGTGCTATAAAAGCAATGTAATTCAGTAGTTTTGAATATGAAAATGCAATTATAATTCTTTCATCTTTTCTTGATTTCTCAATATGGTATCTTTCGCTAAGGGTTCTGGGGTTTCTTCTTTGTTGTTGTGTCTTTCTTGAGAGGTTCGTAGCTGTCTCAGTGGTCGGAAGTTCCTCATCATCGGTCTTCATCTTTACAAATAAGAAGGTAAATGTTGTCTTGGACGAGACGAACTTTCTTCTCTAGAAGTAGCAGATCTTTCTCACGGTGCGTAGTTATCGTCTGGAGCGGGTACTCAATGGTACGATGTTCATTCCACCTGAATTCATTGTTGATGTTAATGGTGCATCCATTGTTAACGAGGCCTTTGAAGACTTAATGGCACAAGATAGTGCTATTGTCACATGGCTTCTGTCGACGATTAGTGCTCCTCTTTTGCCTTAGTTTGTTGGTGTTAAGTCTGCGATGACTGTTTGGAGCACCGTTATTCAATTATTTGCCATCAAATCTACAAAAACGGTGATGAATTTGCACAACAAGCTTCAATCATTGAGGAAAGGTGATGAGTCGATGCGTGTGAATCTCACTCGTATTAAGGATGTTTGCAATGCCCTTACGTCGTGTGGCAGCTCGGTTTCACAAGTGGAGCACGTTGCTAGTATTTTGAAGGGTTTTCCAAGAGAGTATCAAGCATTTATGGTTGTGATCACATCTAGTCCAGATATACTCCCACTTGATCGGATCTACTCCATGTTGATTGATGTAGAGACACAGCTGGCTGGTTTTGATTCTCAGGCTGAGAATTTTCCTATGAGTGCCAATGTAGTCCAGGGACAAGTGCACATCGGCTCCACTGGATCTGGTAATTTTCGTGAATCCAAACAATAGTATCAAACCTCGATATGTGGTAGACGATCTAATGGAAGAGGTCGAGCACGACTTCAATGTCAGTTGTGTGGTAGATCAGTCACTCAGTTGATAGATGTTTGTATCATTTTGATCATGATTTTACAGGGGTTCTTGCAACTAATGCTTAGTCACAGTACAAGGATGAGTCAAGCAGTGATGACTATGTTAGCCTTGACAATCTTGGTGCTGCATGTTGTGCCAGTAAGAATGGTGTTGGTTCTGTTTCTACCCATGCTGGTGGTGTGCCTTAAACCACCATGACCTCGTCTCATGCTCAGTTGGTTGTTGACTCGGGTGCTACATATCATGTCACTCTTGATGCTTCCCATATTACTCACCCGATTGATCTTGATGGTCTAGGTAATCTCTTGTTTAGGAATAGAGCTTCACTTAATGTGATTTTGGTTGGTCAATCTTTCTTACATTCATTATTTCAAGCTTTGTTACTTACTGATTTGTTACATGTACTTAAAATCACTAAACATCTTTTCTCAATGTCAAAGCTTGCTTGGGATAATCACATCTTTTTGAGTTTTATATTGATGGTTGTTACGTTCGTGATGAAGTGAAGGCAAAGTTATTCTTCGAGGGAAGCATCAAGGGGGCCTTTATAAATTTACTTTGGATAGTAAACCAACTACTTGTACTAATGTAGAGGATTTTTCAATGAATGGTTCTTCTAATTCGTTTGAACTCTAGCATAGGAGATTAGGACATCCAACTTTTTCTACTTTGAAATTGGCTTGTAAGTCCATTGATGTTAACATTCCAAATAATGGGAGTCTTTATAAATTTACTTTGGATAGTAAACCAACTACTTGTAATAATGCAGAGGATTTTTCAATGAATGTTTCTTGTAATTCATTTGAACTCTGGCATAGGAGATTAGAGCATCCAACTTCTCCTACTTTGAAATTGGCTTGTAAGTCCATTGATGTTAACATTCCAAATAATGCAAATAAAACTTGTGTTGCTTGTTGTTTGGGTAAAAGTCAGAAGTTGCCTTTTGTTGAATCTACTACAGTCTATGATATGCCTTTTTAGCTTGTTTTACTGATTTTTGAGGGCCTTTACATGAGCCCTCGACTGGTTTTCTTTATTACATTTACTTTTTTTTTATGATTTCACGAGACATACATGGGTTTATTTGTTGAAGGACAAGTCGTAAGCCATTGTTGCTTTTCGGTTGTTTCAAAGTATGGTTCAGACGCAGTTTTCCTTACCAATCAAAGTAGTGCAAAGTGATTAGGGTGGATAATACATAAATTGGTCCAATGAATTAGCTTAGGCAGGTGTTTTTCATAGGGTTACTTGTCCTCATACTTTTGAGCTGAATGGGGTTGTTGAGCGTAAACATCGGTATTTGATTGAGTTAGCACTAGTGCTGTTGGCACAGACATATCTTCCAATTCGGTTTTGGTTCTATGTAGTCATTATAGTTGTGTATCTTGTGAATTGATTTCAAACAAAGTCTTAGATGATATTTCTCCCTTTGAGAAATTGTTTGCAAAGAAGCCCGATTACAAAGTTATGCAAGTTTTTGGTTGTAGGTGCTTCCCACATCTTCGAGCCTTTCAACCTCACATCTTTATGCCATGATATCAAGTTTTCACATTTTTGGGATATAACTCTCATCATCGAGGGTTCCAATGCCTTGACTCAAATGGTCATGTTTTTATTAGCAGATGTGTCAAATTTGATGAGCTTATTTTTCCTTTTGCAGAGGATAAACATGTTATAGATCGTTGAGTTTCACGTTCTCCATGGTAAGTAGAACTTGAGGTTTTTGTTGAACAATCTAAGGTGTGTCCTCAAGTGGTGGCACCATTGCAGGCTTCTACTAGCGAATCATCTCAGCCTGTTGATGTTCTGGGTTGGTCGTGGTTCTGAATTGGTTGGTGAAGTTTATCTTCCTGATCAATCTGCTGATGTTCCAGTTATCAGTTGTGCTCCAATCACCAATGATAATAATGCTCGTGAAATAAGTCAACCTCTTGTTGAAGATCAGCATCTTTTTGATGACGTTAGTGATAATAATTAGTTACCTATCGTTAATACTCATCTCATGGTTACTAGAAGTAAGCATGGTATCTTTAAACCAAGGATGTTTCTTACTGAATTAGACACTACTATACCTGTTGATATTCATCAAGCTATGTAGTCTAGTTACTCGATAGTTGATGTTCAGGATGAATTAGCTGCTCTGCAACGAAACATGACATGGTCATTAGTTCCATTGCTAGATGGGAAAACAACAGTTAGTTGCAAGTGGTTATTCAAGATGAAGAAAAATCTCAATGACACGGTTCATCGTTAAAAAGTACGTCTTATAGCCAAGGGTTTTCTTCAAGTACCTGGACAAGATTTCAAAGAAACGTTTAGCCCAGTGGTTAAGTTTCCAACCTTGAATGTTATTTTATCTCTTGCTATAACAAACAAATGGCAACTGCGACATGTGGATGTTAATAATACCTTTCTACATGATGATTTGAATGAGGAAGTTTTCATGTAACAACCACCTGGTTTTGAACAGTTTGTTGTGAATAGCACCAAGCTCGTATGTAAGCTTCACAAAGCTCTTTATGGGCTGCATCAAGCACCTAGGAATTGGTATACCAAGATGAAAGATAGCTTTATGTAAATAGGGTTTCATGCATCAAAGGCTGATGCATCACTCTTTATTTATCATGTTCATAGGGAAGTTACATATGTCTTGTCTATGTAGATGACATTGTTGTTACTGGACAGTCAGGTGATGCAATTGAACGAGTGGTTCATTCACTTCGTGCTAATTTTTCATTGAAGGATATTGGTGATTTGCATTATTTTTTTGGGAATTGACGTTCAACGCTGTGGTGAAGCTTTAGTCTTATAACAGAAGAAGTTTTTTAGAGCTATTAGATAAGACTAATATGTCAAAGGCTACACCGACCAGCACTCCTATGATACTTTCTAACAAGCTCTTACGAGATACCGGAGAACTGCTGGAAAATGCTCGCGAATTTTGAAGTATGGTTGAAGTGTATTTGTATGTTTGTCACACGAGACTAGATATTGTTTACAGTGTTAGCAAGATAGCTCAATTTATGCATGAGTCACGCGAGGGTCACTTGTTGGCTGCCAAACATATCTTGTGATATCTGACTGGAATAGTGGATTATGGGTTAAATTTTAAACCATCAAAGGCAGTATTATGTGTTGTGACATTTGTTAATGCTGATTGTAGTGGTTGTGCGGATGACGAAAGATCAATGTCAGACCAAAGATCAATGTCAGGCCATTGTGTTCTAGTTGGTGATAATATGGTGTCATAGAGTGCAAATAAGCATAAGGTTTTTTCAAGATCTACCATGGAAGAAAAATATCGTAGCTTAGCTGATGCTACTGTAGAAGTTGCTTGGGTTGATGCTCAACTAACTGATCTTGGATTGGTTCGACATGAGAAGCCCATCATCTGGTGTGATAATACCAGTGCAATTGCATTGAGTTCAAATATGGTTCATCATGCTCAATCCAAATATGTGGACTTTTAGATGTTCATTTTATGAGGGAAAAAATATCTGGAAATCATTTATGTGTTAGTTATGTTCCTACTGCTCATCAATTTGCAGATGGGCTTAAAAAGTCGTTGTCCAAAGTAACTTTCATAATTTTTCATGAGAGGGTGAATGTGTGTTTGCTGAAGCAAGGAGAAGAAGAGGAAGTAGGGAGAATGTTGGAAGACTAACTTTGTGCATGGAGTGCATGGTATGTGCTCAGGCAGGCTCACGTTCTCTAGGGTGCATTGCGTTATAGATGAGCTAAAAATAGGGTTGTTAGGTTATTAGCTCAACGTGGTTAGGACTGTTAGATCTAACAACTTTTCAAATTCTTCTATCTTCAGTATTTGTGTGCTATAAAAGCAATGTAATTCAACAGTTTTGAATATGAAAATGCAGTTATAATTCTTTCATCTTTTTATGATTTCTCAATAATAATAAAGATTGAGACTTTAAGGGTTTTAGATCGGAAATCTATTGTGGGCAGTGGTGAATTGGCGGTATTCGTCTGACGGTCGACGATGGTTGACTGGTTTTACTTGGCATTTCAGATTAGGACTTTTCAGAGTTTCTGGTTTTACTTATTAATTTTTATGTGCAATGTTGCCTAAAAATCATTTATCTGGGAGTAAAAAAGGAAAAAGAGAAAACAGACTGATGAGTTAATAAAATCACAACAAGGAGCTATTAACATATTTGTTATTAAAAATGTAGTTCATGAAAATTTGGGTCACCAAAATGAAAGTTCACATGATGATGTCAATGACAATTCTGAAATTGATCTTCCAAATGAGTCTAATGATGTTCAAAATGAGCCTAATTTGCCAAATAATGTGTTAAATGTGTCCAATATTTCTATTGATATTGACATTAATGTAGAGGCAAAACAAACATTTCCTATTAGTTATGACATTGATGAATAACGAGCAATTCCTTCTGTGGATTTTTATGATCCTAGCAATTGGCCAAATCTTGATAATAAAACAAAAGACATTATAGTTTAAAAGGGGCCTTAATATTAAGAGATTTGAATTTTGACTTTCCTCTTGGTGATAATAATAGGCATTTTCATATGTTTATTTTTTTTGGGAAGATGATCATTGGTGAGATTAGAAATAAAAATGGTTGGTTTACTCTAAACATGTTGACAAAGTATTTTGTTTTTGTTGCAAGTTGTTCAAATCTGTTGGTAACAAAAGTTTGTTAGCAATTAAGGGTTTACATGATTGAAAGCGTCTTAGTGAAAGGCTAAAAATCCATGAGAAAAATACTGAGCATATTGAATAATATTTTCACACCCCAACTTGGGGCTTAAAATTTTCTTAAAAAAATTACCAGAACTAAATTGAAATTTTAACTAAATTCGGGGACAAGAATGAAATTTTGATTAAATTTGGATCCAAATTCAAAATTATAAAAAACTAGAGGACTTATGGCATAATTTTACCATTTTTCCTTTTTAGGGAATATATAACCCCAAATTTGAAAAGCTTCCTCTTTTGGAAACTCCATTCTCTCTCTCTCTTCAAGCTTTCATCTTTTAGTATGAAATCTTTAATCGACGTTTCGTCACCGACCGTTGTTATGTTTTCGATACCTCTTGCACCATCATGTTCCTTGCATCGTTCCGAGTCCACCGGTGTTCATCTTGTCTCTATTACCGCTGGTGTGTGAGGGGGTAAGGAAGATCAAGTTTTTGACATTGCGAAATCAAGCTCTCCGTCGTTCACCGCTATGAACCGAGTTTGGTATGTGTCTTAAAACCCCTTAAAAAGAATATATGAATGTTTTTGTTATTTTTTCGACCTCGGATTCCTTGCACGCACCGCGGCTGTGCTTGGGGAAATCCCACTGCGTTGTGGGTTTTAAAAAATGGGTCGACCCGATCTGACCCACCTTCCCGACCCGATCGCCTATATGACCCGATCCTACCCGACCCGGTCCAATTCGATCCAAACTGGTCATCCGTTGAGCATTGACCGTTGATCGTTGACCGACCAATGACCGTTGACCTTTTTTTGAAAACCTTCATCTTGACATTTTTTGATGTCCTGAGTCTGATTTTATGATCCATTTTGCCAAATTCTGACACGAAAGCACTGAATTAAGCCCATTAATCCAAAAAAGCTTAGTATTTTTAGCATTTTTGCTTATTTATTTGAGATTTGGTTATGAAATTGATTCGATAAAAATATATTTATGAAGTTACTTGTGTTTCACTCGACCAAGGGTCGGTTAAATCCGGTGCTTCTCGTCCGCCATATCCGCTCGATTAACATTCTTCGAGAGTTACTCATAGGTTTCTATAAATTGTTTAAATAGAGGTTTTTATTATTCATATTAGGATTCAGATATGGATTTTCTGATTCATAGGATCTAGCGCTACCGTTGATCGTGATCGACATACCCAGTAGTAGGTTTTCCTATCAAACTACTCAGATTGGTACACGTTTGTTTCCTCATGGTGTTACATTACTATTTCAAACTATTCATCTTAACTGTTTTAGATTTCTGGTGATACTAAATTTTTTTATGACACGATACCTGATTTTCTGAATACTGTTTATTTGATATTTGATTTACTGTATATTTCTGATATGATCTCTGATTACTGTATTTTTGTATATGACTTCTGAGTATGGAATATTTTCATGTTTTAATGGATTAAACTATCATTTCATTTGAATGCATAAATGTTTATTACTATCATTGGGGGTATTATTGGAGGAAGTATATCAAGCATAGTCTATGACTTGTTAGACCTTATCCCAGGCTTCTCTGCTTTGTGCTCAGGGTAAGTCCTTACCGCAGGTCTTATGCTATATGTATAAGGCCCTTACTGGGTGTACAGGTAGGTGTATGGTTCTGGGGAACCTACACATTATGGTGATGGGATGGGGGTAGTGGTCATATTTTAAAACATGTTTGATAAATTGATTTTTACTGAAGTATTTTATCAATATGTTTTTATACACCGTAAGGAGCACACTGAGCTTTTTAGCTCATTTTGTAAATTTAACTTTTTTATATAGTAGCAAACTGTAGGCTAGCAGACATGGCATCAGAAGGACCGACTACTCCTACTTTTGTACCACTATATATCTCTATGTCTTTTTGTTATACTTTGGTGACACGTGTTTTTGCTACCATCTCGATATATCTCTATGGTTTTCTGATATATATATATATATATATATATATATATATCGTATGAACTTTTTTATGACTAATTTCATACTATATTGTTATATGGATTTTAACGTTGTTTTAAATATGAAAAGAATTTCTTAATACAATATGTAACTACCTAGATTTGGGCATAATGTCCAGGCCGGGTCTAGGAGGTAACAAATATGATTAGTTGGAATGAAACGAGAGTAAGACTGGATAAGAATGAAACAATTGATAAAACCTTGCAGGAAATAATTTTGAAAAAGAAAGGTCGATAGAGGCAAGTGTTATTTAGAATATTTTTAGTTGTAAAATGTCTTGCTACTCATAATTTTCCTTTTAGAGAATCTAATGAGAAACTATATCAAGATAGTAATGGTGATTTCTTAGGATTGATTGAAATGATTACGAAATTTGATGTGATAATGCAAGATCATTTTAGACGCATTCAAAATCATGAAATTCATTATCATTACTTGGGCATAATATTCAAAATGAATTGATTTTCCTTTTGTCCCATAGTGTGAAAAGTTCTATAATCAAGACTATCAAAAAGGCAAAATATTTCTCCATTATTCTTGATTGTACCACTGATATTGCTCATCAAGAACAAATGACTCTAATGGTACGATGTTTGAATATATCAACAAATAAGATTAAAATTGAGGAGTAATTTTTAGATTTTCTGGAGGTGGATGATACATCAGGATTGGGATTTTTTTATTGAATTGCAAAATGTCTTAAAGTATCTTGATCTTAATGTTGATGATACAAGGGGTTAAGGTTATGATATAGCTCTAATATGAAAGGGAAGCACCAAGGTGTACTAAAGCGTTTACTTGAAATAAATCCGAGAGCATTGTATATGCCTTGTGCTTGTCATAGTTTGAATCTTGCTCTTAGAGAAATAGCACATTCTTGCACTAGAGCTTTATCATTTTTTTGGAATTGTATACATTATTTTATGGTTCTACAAAAAGATGGAAAATTTTGCTTGACAATGTTTCTGAACTTACTTTGAAATGTTTATCTAATACTTGTTGGAAGAGTTGAATTAAAAGCGTTAAAGCCATTCGATTTCAAGCTCCCCAATTAAGATTGGCTTTGTCAATTTTATATGATTCTTGTGGTAATGATGCAAAGTCAAAGAGTGAAGCTAAGTCTTTTTATAAAACACTTAGGAGTTTTGAGATTTTTTTTGGTATGAGTATTTGGTATGAAATTTTATTAGTTATAAATAAATTAAGCAAGAAATTGCAATCGAAGTCAATTTGTATTAACATCACCATAGAACAAGTTGAAGGTATATTGTCATATTTCGAAAAGTTTAGAGATGAAGGTTTTACTTCCAGTATGAATATTGCTAAAGGTATTGCATTTGATATGGATGTAGAGCCTATCCTTCCAACAAAGCGTCGTGTTATTAGAGAAAAAACATTTTGATGAAAAAAATGAAGAGGATGATCAAAATATGTCGCATGAAGAATCATTTATACTTAAGTATTTTTTTGTTGTTGTTGATATGGCAATCACTTCTTTGAAAAAGAAGATTTGAACAACTAAAAACTTTTGAAAATGTCTTTGAATTTTTGTTTGATTCGAACAAGTTGCAATCATTGGATGAAAAAGAATTGAGAGAATGTTGTACTACTTCTCACTCTATTTTTTTCTCATGGTAATTCATGAGATGTTGATTTAAATGATCTTTACTCATAATTGAAAGTGTTACATTCTACTTTGCCAAATGAATTAATGTTAGCTACTGAAATTCTTGAGTTTTTTAAATGTGCAAATTACTATCCAAATGCTTCAATTTCTTATAGAAGTTTTTTGATAGTTCCGTTGACTGTGGCATCAGCTAAAAGAAGTTTTTCAAAAATTAAAGTTGATCAAAACCTACTTGAGGTCATCAATGTCACAAGAACAGATGAATGGTCTTACAATTTTATCAATCAAGAAGGAACTTTTGGAAAAGATTGATGTTGATTTTATCATTAATGATTTTTGCATCTCAGAATGCTCGTAGAACCCATTTTTTATGCTTTTTTGAGATTATGTATAAAATCATGGCATATGAGTTACTTGAACATTTTGTTTTGGTAATTTTATTAAAAAAAATTGTATCATCTTAAACAATATATTATTTTAATAGAAGTACAATCATATGCTTTTATTTTGTTCTATATTGGTTTTTAAGGGGCCTCAGTTTACTATTTTGCCTAGGGTCCCAAAAAGATCAGGACTGAGGTTGAATATCATATAATGATTATTGGAAGAAGATATGGTATTTCTCAAATGATAAGTAACAATTATTAATTAAATATGTTCAATTCATAAGTTTTATAATGAATTCATGATTAATTCTAATTAATATGAAAAAGGAAGGAATAATCTTTAAAATTTAGGTAATGATTATTTTTGTTCGTTCTTTTAAATTTGTATTAAATAAATATTGTAAAATTATCTGAAAATCTAACTATGTGAATTGATATTTGATATCATATTTGTTATAACATACAATTATGTTGCTATTTTGTATTAATATAATACGGTGCAACACGATGCAAATGACAATATCATACTGCTTATTTTCGAGGATGATGGATGTTGTGGTAAAGCGTAATGGTAAAATGAAGACAACATGTAATTTTTTAGAAGTAATAAGCTCATGATGCAAACATGTGAAAGCTTTCCAAATTAAATAGTTGTCAAATCCTGGTATGATTCACGTAACCCGTTGAAAATAAAGAATTGAATCCTAAACATAAGTATCTTTTTACTATCAAAATATTGTTTTTATTATTAATGTTAGTAGATTATTTTCGTGACTAACCTGATATAATCTTCATTTGAATTTAGAAGATTCAAAATAAGTGTTGGTTCACATGAAGTGATTATCAAGATAGACTTTGGGATCACGCTGATTAAAGATTATAATGCAACGTCTGAAGTTGTATGCATGGTGAGGATGTACAAGTATGTTAAGGAGTTATAATTCTACCTGCGAGGTCAGATTATTTAGACTTGTTGCATATTAATTCATGCTTAGAATGACACATGAATTAGTTTAAATGAGCCTTTAAATTAGTCTTTTAAACTTAATAGAAATACTATGAAATGAGATAAACCACTAGTAAAGACTAAAGTAGTGAAAAACTACTAAGACTAAGGTAGTAGTGAGCCCAAAATGTATATGCTTTATAAGATACTATTGTAAGTAAAATAATCAATCATGATTTTTAATAAGCCTTAAAAAGGAGAAAAATCTATAAATGATTTATTAGAAAGTAGTGAGATAAATATGAAAGTGCATGTCTAGGATTGGTTATATGAAGATCTGGTACTGAAGCATACCTAGTGCACCACCTCTCTTTTATACACTTATCTAGTGATTGTTCATTACTATGTTCACTATTCTGATTTTATAAAATAATATGACAAGTTAAACTCTTCTTAAACTTAGTGCATAAGTTAAAAAAATAGATATCAAATTAGTATAGTGAAATACCAAATTTAGTCATAGTAAATAAATATGTGATGGTCTCTTTATGGCTAATATATTGAATATTATGAATAAAAAATGATAGGCAATAGTGCTCAAATCTCATTGAATAATTTTCCTAAATAAAGGAAAGAAAAGCGATGGTCTATCTTAGGATTTTTGCTGAAATCTCTTATTTTAAACTTGATATAGTTTTCTTGTTGTTAGAAAACTTGAAAACTCCTAATAAACTTTTTAATAATATTCTTAATTTCTTAAACACTTCTTATGAATAATTTGGAAAACTAAAATTCCTTTTGAATGAGAAAAAGTCATGAATGCCTATTGATGAAATATAAGAAATTTCATAATCGTTTGAGATTATGCATACTAATCTTAATGATTAGTAACATCTCAAAAATTTTGAGAATATAATCATCTGTAAACAATATTTGAGTTTGTTAAAGTATAGTTTATGGTTAAAACTGATAACAAACTTTACTATAGTTTGATTGAGTATATGTGTAAGAGAATTTGTTTACACATTGTTCAAGACAATTATGGATTTATTTCTATCCTAAAAATGTTATAAAAGTGAGGTGTTTTAAAATGATGATTAAATTCATAGAGGAACATATTCAATCCACTTATTAGAGGTTAAAGTCAGAAATGTTTCCTGATTTGTCGAGGGGGATGGGTCTAAAGCCCATTGGTTGAGAAATTCATGGTGGATACCTAATTTAGTTATCTAAGTTCAATGTGGCCAAACGAATCCATGGAAAGACTCATAGTGTACATTTCTATCTACCTATCTCTATGACGAATAATGTACATGCACAAGATAAGCTTAATCGCTCTTAATAAATTTATAGCTTAGGCTTTGGGTGGTCTTAATGAGAAAGACTTGAAGAATTTATCGATTTTTGGGTTGAATATATATTCTTAATAAGTTCATAACTCAATGTTGAGTGGGTAGTCCTTATCGTGAAGGACTAGAAGAACTTACCGCTAGAGAGGATGAGTTTTATTAGAACTCTTAATGAATTCAAATTCACGAGTTTGGGTATTCCTATTGATAATGACATCTTGAATTCATAAATTAATGTGGTTGAATATTTATTCTTAATGCTTTCTTATCCCAGAGTTTGGGTGGAAGAAATTCACCTTACCTATTATGAGGATGACCTATTGTAAAAGCTCTTAATTATTTAATAGCACGATTTTTGGTAGTTTATGTTGAGATAAACCTAATGAAATAACCTACATAAGTGAGAAGGATTAGCCACCTTTTATGAAAAATGTTGGGTCATTTTTCTAGTACACTTACTAGAATCCTAAGGAAAGAGGACTACATATATACATTCATATATATACTTTGTACACAAATCGAGGACTTAGGTGTATGAAGGGGTTTGTTGTATGTTATGAGTTCACCCTAATCTTAGAAAGTTCAAGATTCGTTCACTTATCTAAAAGAAGAATTACTCATCATCACTATGTACTACTTCTAGATACGTTCACTAGTGCTTAAGCAACTAATCTCATTATTGCTCTTCTCGTGTTTTAGCTTCAAATTTCTCAATTTACAAAAGAATTCTTTTGTATTAGTTGGGGAATGTTGATAATACAAAGATTATCACATTGGGTATGAACCATTTGGTGTAATCCAATTCAGTTTGTGTGTGTTTCTTTTAGATAAGATCCTCCGGTAAAATATTATTCATCAAAGTTTATTTTACCATTATAGTTGTTACAAAATATTTAATATAGTTTATGGTCATTAAAATAATGTTTATGACAATTAATTATTTTGTAACTTCTATTGATCTTTTACCATTTTACCCCTATGATGAGCCTATAAATGGATGTTTAATTTTCCATTTCATATGCACTTCAAGAGAAATCATCCCTAGCAAATGATGTTTTCTTGAAACACTCTTATTGGTTTTCTTAAACCTTTTTTTGAGTGATTTGAATTGAGAGAAGAGCAGTACCACCCAAGGTCACTCTAGTTTTTGGGTGTACGAATTCTTCGAGGGTTGTGCTAACCTCGGGGGTCGTTCATCCATTGTAGCGATTACACACATTAGTGTCAATTTACTTTTAAGGCAGTGGTTAATATCACAACACTGTTGATCAATTCTTTACTTATATATTTATTTAATATTTTCCCAGTCAATATTAATGTCTCGTTTTGCAACAAGGACTTTTTCCAACAAAATGCATCAAATAGGTATTCAAATAATGGATAAAGCAATAATATTTAACCAAAAAACAAAGATATTACTTGCAACAAAATATGTAAATTTTTTGGAATAGTGCTTTGAAAAAAAATTCGTCGAATAACGTTCGCCCTAAATTATTTACTGAAATATGGTGAATGCTATAATACACGGTAAGACGTATGGATTACCATGCGACACCCTGCATGGCGCATGGATTACCATGTGTTTTCTATGCAGAGCACATGGTACACCATGCATTCATTTGTTTTGTTGTTGTTTTTTTAGTGTGGATGCTTATATGTATGTATATTTCATACCCTGAACCTACACGTTTCTCAAACCATATCTTGTTATCATATCCTAGTACCCTAATATTACAAATTGATTGAATTATGCACCGCTAGATTTCAAATTGTTCGAACTCATACCCTTTTATCCTACCAATACTAATTGCTTAACATATACCCTGTTATTCCATATCTAACAATTATTGAAAAAAAATTAGTTTTTGCAGCTATATATGTGTGTGTAAGAATGAACCCGGGAATGAAAATTAAGAAGAGAGCAACAATCGGTAAAGTGTAAAAGATTTAAGTGTTCATTCGTGCAGTTTTTTTTTCTATGCACTCATTTGGTACATTTTTTCTATTATTCTGATTTTAGTAAGTGTAAAATTATTTGTTTAATTTTTTATTATTATGTATGAAATTATTTATTTAATATGTTAAAACTAAATATGAAAATAGAGAAAAAATCAAATTTTTTTCAAGTCAAATTGTTGAAAGAAACAGAAAAGTAAGTAAGTGTTAATAGATTTTATTTGAAGTATTTTACGATTTATTGCTATGTGAATATTATTTTTATAATATTTATAGTTTTATTTTACCTATACAAAGTTGTTGTTGTTATGATTATAATATTTTTAATATTATATAATAGGTTTATGGTATGTCCTAATCATGTTAGATATGACGCAGTACCAGTTGAAGAAGAAGATGTTATTGGAACCATGATTAGATTACATAAGTAAACAAGTGTTGCAGTTATTGAGTTATTTATTGAGGTGCGTAACATATTCGATGTTCCCAGATCATCAAGAAATGTGGATGAAAGTTCATCTCAAATGGATTTTAGAAGTGAGCTTTAGGGCCCGACATACAGGTCGATAAACAATTTTATGGCACTATTGGAAAGTGGAAATGAAGTTGTTGGGACATCCACAGCAACAAGGTATGGGGCGAGAAATATACATCAGTCAGAATTGACTGTTGATGTTGATGTTGAAAATAGGTGGGGAGAAATACATGATGATTCTAGCGAAGATGAAGAAACTGAGGAACCCGTTTTGGTGGACGATGACAATGTTTGCTGTAGTGGTGCACCTGATCTCGGCATCAATAAAGTTCCGACACCATATCAATCCACCCTTTACATGTATAAGATAGATTATAATGCGATGATGGCACCTGAATTCCCATACATGTCATATGTATCTCCATATCACATGGCTAAACCATTCAAAAATTCAGGTAAATTTTCAATTGGGATGCAATTTAAAGGGAAAGATGAAGTTACGTTGGCGATTAAAGAGTATTTCATCAAATGCCATGTTGACGTCCATGTTGCAGAGTCCAACAAAAAAAACTACATATGCAAAGTGTGTTAAATATAAAACTACATATGCAAAGTGTGTTAAATATGGCCCAGGATGTAAGTGGAAGATCAGAGTGTCAAAAATTCAAAGGCACGATGCTTTGGTCATCACAAGGTATAATGGTCCTCACACATATATGTAAAACTCCATCAAAAAGACCATTGATTATTGAACTCTAATATAATATGCAAGTACTTGAAGGTGTTGGTTGAAAAAAATCCAATGATCCCTTGTTCAGTGTTAGTTGCATCTATTCAAAATCAGTTTGTATACCAAGTAAAATATGACAAAGTCTGGAATACGAAGTTGAAGGCAATAAAATTGATGTATGGAGATTGGGATACATCGTAGGAACCATAGTGAAATCTCAAACCTTGCCAGCATATGACGAAGAAGGTCAACTTGTTCTAGGGAAGAAAATATTCCATAGACTATTTTGGTCATTCAAGTCGTGCGTAGAAGGATTTCCATTTTGCAAACGTATGGTCCAAGTATATGGTACGTGGTTGTATGGTCAATATAAGCATGTCTTGTTGATGGAAGTTACACAAGACGGTGAATGAAATATCTTCCCAGTTGCATTCTTCATTGTTAAAGGGGGGACAATAGAGGATTGGGATTTTTTTTACCAATCTACGTCAATGTGTGGTTCAAGAAGATGGAGTTTTCTTAATATTCGATCGAGGAATGATAATTTGGGCGGTAATTGAACAACCAGAAAGTCGTTGGATACCTCCGCATGCATATCCCACATTTTGTATCTGTCATATTGCTAAGAATAGTATCGATCAGTTTCATAACGTATGAATCCGCAGTGAGATAATAAGCATGGGTAAGTTTTATTTTATTTTCAATATATTTGTATCCAGTTATGTGTATTTTAATTGATGTTTAACACAATATGTATTACAAAACGGGATACAAATTATGTCAACCAAACTTTGCTAAGAGGTTGAAGAATTTGAAGGTTATTTATAGTGAACGTGTTTGGAACTGGGTTTCAAGAATTCCACGAGAAAAATGGTTGTAAGCATATGATGGTGGTCAATGATACAGGAACATAATAACAAACCTTGCTGAGGCCATTAATTCAGTATTAAAAGGTACACGTTATCTCCCAATACCTAATGTGGTGAAAGAGACGTACTTTAGGTTGGCTAAGGTTTGGTCCGATAAAAGGAGAAAGATTGAGTGTATCATCAAAAGAGGTCAAACTTGGGCTCTTACAGTGGTAGAATCAATGGAAGCAAACAAGTGATTGAAAACATCAATGGTTGTTCATAAGTGTAATCGAATTTGTCATAATTCTGTTGTGTCATGCAACGAATGAGGAGAAGGTCAAACATTTCGCATTGATCTATAACATAGATAGCGTGATTATGGTCACTTTCAGGCATCATACAGTTGATACATGTAGTATAAGCACGTACACTTATGTTGATAAGTGCTTTCACCTATAGAGGATATTGAAAGTCTATAGCTTTGCATTCGAACATATCCCAAATGAATCATATTAGCCGAAAAAGGCTCACAACGAATGACTACCAAATCCAATGCTTCGTAGAAGTCCAAAGGGTCGACTTGAGTCTACTTGTATTCATACCAGTATGGATTTCCATAGTAGATAGAAAGGTCAACCGAAGAAATGTGATTTATGTAGGGCTGAAGGCCACTCCAAATAAAATGTCCAAATGTACCAAGATTTATGCCTCATTAGTAATCATATTTGTATTTGAATGGTTTCCAAATATTTGAATTTATGTTTTTATTCTAACTTCAATGAATCAAGGAGGAATGTTTGGTTTTTATATTTATTATTTTTTGAATGAGTGGTTCGATTTTTTTGAATGAATGATTAGTTTTTTCTATTTATTTTTTTAATGAATGTTTGGTTTTTCTATATATTATTTTATCTATTTATGTTAATATTTTTTAACGGGTGTGATAAATTAAACAAAATTAAACCATCATCTTTTGAATACGTAAATAAAAATAAATATTTAATTAATATTATTTTTTTACGAAAATAATTAACCATCTATAGTTCATGTCGGTGTCGTGGTGTTGTGGAATGATAATGTTGAGGCGGGCGTCGAGTGCGTTGTGGACATTGTGGTTACTCAGGGGCATGGTAGTCATCGTCTTCATTCATTGAGGGCATCTGATCCGATGTTGTAAAAATATACCTACCACTCTGCTCTCTCATCTCTGGTAGAAACGAAGATTGACAAATAGTAGTATTTGACATCATATATGTAATGTGTTGAATGCATTGATTCAAACATGGGAGAGTATATGGGTGCTGGAGGATGCATAAACTGGGTTGGCTGAGGCTACATAAACTCAAAATCATATTCCAGAACACCAAAATCATCAACCTCTTGTATTGAGCTATCATCCATATGCGCAGTCTCTGCTTCATGGCGGGATGAACTCCCACTCGGTAAAAAATAAGACTTTTCGAATTTACCATCTATTTTATTTAATTTTTGGAATTGTCATTTTTCACTTTGCGTTGTTAAATACGACTTTCCGTTATCCCAAAAATAGTTCAGGTAAACCGAACTGGTGAAATCAAAGTCATCGTCTTGAATGGGAGTAAGAGCTGGCAATGAAGACCCTCTGTTGTTCCATATAACAATGAAGTATATATGATGCGTAACCCAATTCATTATATGCTTACCCTTTGCATTCAATTTATGGAGCTCGCTATGATCGTATGGAGATCCCGGAATATGATGGTGGAAGCCAAACTGCCTCAACACTCTATCCGAATGCTAGAACTCCACAAAAGCAAAATGGATCAATGGTGTAACGGCTCACCAATATAGACAATCATCCCAAACATCTTGCGGCACACATGAAGTAATTTCATCACTGACGTACGACCTCCAAATAAACTATAAAATAAATATAAAAAATGATTATCTTAAAAATAAAAATTTAAAGTAAGCTTTTAATGTCAATATTCAACCTAAACTCTTTGATATTATTATGCACCAACCTGTTTTTTCTATTTTATACCTCAATCTATAAATCAATTAAAAATCAAAATTCATTAATTACTTTTAATCAAAACATTTAATAAAATTCTGATTAACATTTTAAATCAAAACTAAATAGAGATATTAACTTTCGTTTAAAGGAAAATCAATCGTAGTTCGACTAATTGGTGTTAAATAGTGAAGTCTCTGAAAAGCCCATGATTGTATTAACTTTAGACATCCTGATTTCCATGGTAGCATTATCGCTTACGATTACTGACGCCTTACACATCTCACGATACAAGAACACCAATATCGTCGATCCCCAACTGTGTTGACGAGTATTCTAAAAATTGCTCAGAAACGGGAGACAATGAGTGTGAACTAAACTACCGGATTTATCCGGCATCAAAACTTCCCCAATCAACTCCAACTTAAATGCTCGAGTTGCATATAAAACTTCTTGCTTAGTACTATTCTCATCGAGCAAAAATTAATTCTCCAACCATGATAGCCTAATACGTCGGCCGTTTAAACATGGTTTTACTGGCACCTTCGTAAGTAACATATTACAACAAAAATCCACCTGGACCAACTTGAACTCTCGAAAAAAATAACATGGTAAAATTTAGTCTATTTCAAGTTATCTTTGATCAACTCTTGTGGACCCCTGGGAATATTGATTCGATTACGGAGGACTCGCTCTGGGTTTTCCTACGATTAATTAAATCATGAAATTAATCAATTGTTATAAAACAAACTTTTTACCATTCAATAATAATGATTGTGTTATCAAGTAAAATATAATATTTTATTAAACTACATAATAATAATACCATCAATCCTAAATGGCTAGAAATATGTTGAGCTTCAAAATGAATCAACTAATTTTGTTTCGCCATTTGAACGAATCTACAGAAAAAATAATTTTTTAAACCAGAATAATTTAATATAAAAGTAATCTCAAATATATTAAACAACAACAAAAAAAATTATCTTCACTAATATATAAACCACGCATGCATATTATTACTGCCAAATTCGCGGGAACATCCATATTATTACTATTAAATTTTGGGTTTAACATTATTAGAACCATTTTTCTCGTAGCATTATTCTAAAAATTCATGGGGTCATACATATTATTATATGCATAATATATGAACCATGCATATATATTATTCGAAAATTATTCAAACCCTAATATACGAATAAAATAAATTACCCAATTCAGTTTTTCTTTCTTCCTTCCTTCCTTTCTTTCTTTCTTCTCTTCTCCTTTCTCTTCTATTTTCACCTTTGGTCGAACCATTCCCATGTGTTATATAAATAACCAAGGTCGGGTGCCATAATAATTGAGGAAAATTATTTTTGTCATTCAGATTTTGCAACATTCTCCATTCTTCACGGGGAGCTGGTCGCATGCCCTTCATGGGTGTCCACTGGCAAGCCATGCATGCGTTATTCCAGCCACTGCATGACGTTGGTTCGTTCACGGGGAGCTGGAGCAGGGAGCAGGTGCAGGCGTTCACAGGCTTGCATGGGGCATGCAGAGCGTTCAGTCAGGGTGGTGGCTTAAGGATTGCGCATGGTAGTCCATGCGTCTTGCTTGGTGTTTGCTTGGGTATCGAACGATCGTCCATGTTCTATGGGGTGTCGCATGATGATCCATGCGTCATACCGTGTATTGTAACATTCACCCTTTTCAACAAATAATTTAGGACAAACGTTATTCGGCGAAATTTTTTTCAAAGCGTTATTCGAAAACTTTTGCCCATCAAAACAATTAAAAAAAGGTCAAAGACAGAGTTAAAATATGAATGGAAGACGATCCTTGAAAATCAAGCTATCAAAATATATATTTAACGTTTTATTAAATTAACTATTTTTTTATAATATTTGGACTCCTAATATTTTATTTTCTACAATTAGATACCCCGAGAGTCGTCAACACGCTTGCTTGTTAATTTTGAATTTGTAAACATAAAATTTTATTAACCGAGTGGAATTTGAGACTTAGCTCAAATCAATTCATAGCGAAGATGGGGCATATTTTATCTTAAAGGCGAGCTCCTTTTACATTTAAATTGGCATTATAAATACAATATATACATAGTTTGAGATTCTTTAGTATAGGCTTTTCGTGGCAAAATACTCACCAAAACTTTTCTTCTGTATTTTGTTGCCAATATGCAAAAGGGATTGATGCCAATAGAAAAGGATTAGGCAAAAATAGAAGAAAGAGAGCAACAATTCTCCTTGTAAAGTTAACAGCTTAAATATGTTAGTGATTTCTGTATTATTTTAAATTGTAGTACTTCTATTTTATTTTTATAAAATAGTATTAATGTATTATAATTTTAAATTTTGTATCAATTTTCTCACTTGTGGTTCAAATTTATTGTTAGATATTGGCCTGATAACTCCGAAAGAGTAATAAAAAAAATTAGCCATCCATATTTATGAATTTTATCAATTTGGGTCATAAAAAATGTAAAAATAGATGACTGAAAAATTATATTGTTTAATTAAGAGAAAATCGCCTCAGTGACCAAAAAAAAGTTATAATATACGATTTTAACCAACTTTTTTTGGATTTGCCAAAATGACCAACAAAATCGCAACGCGAAATAAAAATCGCAACGCGATCCCCAGAATCGCAAATCAGTTTCCAAAATCGCAACGCGATTCTTGAAAATCGCAATGCGATAGTACAAATTCGCTTTGCGATTTTACAGAATCGCAACGCGAATATGAAAATCGCAACGCGAACACATAAATCGCAACGCGTATCCGTAAATCGCAACGTGTATCCGTAAATCGCAACGCGTATCCGTAAATCGCAATGCGTATCCGTATATCGCAACGTGTATCCGTAAATCGCAACGATAATCCGTAAATCGCAACGAGAATCTGTAAATCGCAACGATAATCCGTAAATCGCAACGATAATCCGTAAATCGCAACGAGAATCTGTAAATCACAACACTGAAATTTTGGGTATATAACACTGAAATCATAAACTAAATCCCTAAATCGCAACTCATTCCATCTCCATCTATCACTCTCTCCGGCGACATCCGTTCCTATATCCAACGACATCCTTCCCAATCCGGCAACAGGTTTTAGTTTCGCAGCTCGTCTGTTTAGTAAATTAATTTACAACCATGAAATCATCTAATGTTGATCATGTTTGGATAGATTTGTGTTTTGGAGGGTCATGGGATAATGTTCATGGTGTTTTACAATATATGCCTTTACCCATGAATCTTCAACTTAGGTGATTTTTAAATGCAAACGTTGTATTATGTGGATTTTATGTGTGAACTTTTAACATTTTCAGTTGAATTAATGACTCAGGCCAACCATTTTGACTTAACCAACTCTTGTTATTCAGTTGTTATCACTATTAGGCATGCATTTGACTATCGCAACACGGAAATTACAATCGCAACGAGAGAATCGCAATGCAAAATGAAAATCGCATTGCGATTCTCTCGTTGCGATTTTCATTTCCGCATTGCGATTTTCATTTCGCATTGCGATTCTATCGTTGCGATTTTCATTTCGCATTGCGATTTTCATTTCGCATTGTGATAGTCAATTTTGCCTTCAACATAATGCAGATTGAAATCAACAAAATCAACCATTACATTTCGCAATGCGGAAATGAAAATCGCAACGAGAGAATCGCAATGCGAAATGAAAATCGCAACGAGAGAATCGCAATGCGAAATGAAAATCGCAATGCGAAATGAAAATCGCAACGAGATAATCGCAATGCGAAATTAAAATCGCATTGCGATTCTCCCATTGCGATTTTCATTTCCGCATTGCGATTTTCATTTCGCATTGCGATTCTCTCGTTGCGATTTTCATTTCGCATTGCGATTTTCATTTCGCATTGCGATAGTCAATTTTGCCTTCAACATAATGCAGATTGAAATCAACAAAATCAACCATTACATTTCAATCAATTAAACAAGCACAAATAAGAATTATATTCGCATCAATTACACAAATCAACTTTTACAAATCATCTTTTACAAATCAATTAAACAATCAAAAAATAAGCAATAATTCTTATTTCCGATCATCTACTATTGAATCAACTTTTACAAATCAATTAAACAATCAAAAAACAATCAATTAAACTATTGAATCAACTTTTGCAGCTCAACATCATTTTCACGCAGTTCACTTCTGAGATTAACCTGCAGAAACCAAACATTTGTTCAAACAACACTTTCTACACATCTAAAACCTACAAACAGCAAATTATTGAATTCTAGGTACTTAACCAAACATTTTCAAACCAAAAGTATATAAACTTACCAATTGTTTATGGACATTTTTATAACGCGGATGCAGGTAGGCAGCGTCTCGTATATATCGATTTAGCCATATAATGCCGAAACCACAAGCCTACTGCAGCTTTATCTCTATCGGTGGGAGGTAGATACTTGATGCTTCCCGTCGTCAAACGCTCCAACGCCAAGCATACGAGAGGACCACAATCTCCTCTGGCTCCGCTCGTTTGTTGTGGCGCGGTCTCGTCTCTAATAACTGTAATATTGAGCTTCTTTGGCTTCTTGTTTCCAGAACGAGTCCAATAATTGATCGCATCCAAGAATTTAGCCAAATGAGAGCTCCATCCCTTAATAACATCTCTTAAATCAGCCAATGATATGTAATTTATCATGCTGTCATACACTATTGTCTTAAGGGATGGGAGCTGAAGCTCGACGAGAATCCAATGTTTACGTTCCAAAACAGGGATAAACACCTGCAATCATAAGTAATAATTCATTCATTTGCACACTTATTTCATAAAACCTTTAAACTCAATCTAAAATAAATACTAACCTTATCGACCTCCCACCATGCAGGATAAAGTTTAGCTTGTCCATTGCCCAAATCAAATGATTCATTTCGTGCATTCTTCAAGTGAACGGCGTGAAAAGACGTCGGCATAATTGTATATCGTATATTTTTATTTTTCTTAAGTTTTCTTATTATTAGAAGACGTGTCACCCACGCATCGATATGCTGTTTTACAAAAAAAGACATATATTAGTGACTTACATAAATTTAAAAAAAAATTAATCAAATTGAAATATAAGAAAAATATAAGACTTACCCCCCCATCGAAATAGCCATTGTCTTCGACCCCTAATAATACGCCCCACCAAGACCGATCAAGCAACAAATAGATATCATCGGTGAGCTTGCATATGTCAGTGAAACACCCCTGGCTCCGCTCATGTAGATAAAAATCAACAGCGGTCTTAGCCCAAAGGGTGTTATCCAGAATTGTGTCCGGTAGTTGTTCCCTCTCCTCTTCAGATACCGGTATGGTACTGGCCGGTAACTCATACAAGAGCCAACTTGAATCCATCATGTCCGGCACGTCAGAGGGTTTCTCAAGAAGCCTACATATGACGCCATGTGAATCGGGCTCTTGAATGGTGGGAGGGACCTCTTCAATGATGACAGTGGCCTCTTGAACGGTGGGAGGGGACTCTCGAGGAATGATAGGGGGGCCTCTTCAACGATAGGAGTGGACTCTTGAGGGATGACAGGCGAGTCGGGCTTCTTCTTGCGGTGTCTTCGCACTATTGGGGTGTACGGAGACTTAATAGCACGTGCACGCTGTCTGATGCGTGAACTCCATCGTGCAAGCATAACCCGACGTAAAGCATCCACTCTATCGGGCCGCTAAATAATTAAATACAAAATCAGTAAATAAACAGACATGATATTTAAACAGTGAAAACAAAGACAAATATGTTTCAAACTTGCATTGTATTCACCCAAGTCATTATTCTATCATAGTTCACAAAATGCATCAGATAACAAAGAAAAATATGTTTCAAACTAATACCCTGAAGTTAGTATTTGTCTTTGTTTTGTCTTTTGGTTGAAAGTAAATTTATCCATTCAAGTTTCAATTTGCAGAAGAAGAAATAGTTTACTTTCGCAACACGAAACTTAAAATCGCAACGCGAAACCAAAATCGCTACGCGAAATGAAAATCGCAACGACAGAATCGCAATGCGAAATGAAAATCGCAACGAAAGAATCGCAACGCGAAATGAAAATCGCAATGCGATTTTGGTTTCGCGTTGCGATCTTGTCGTTGCGATTTTGGTTTCGCGTTGCGATTCTGTCGTTGCGATTTTCATTTCGCGTTGCGATTTTGGTTTCGCGTTGCGATTTTAAGTTTCGTGTTGCGAAAGTAAACTATTTCTTCTTCTGCAAATTGAAACTTGAATGGATAAATTTACTTTCAACCAAAAGACAAAACAAAGACAAATACTATTTCACAGTGTTAAAGAATACACAGTTTAGCAGAATTGGCAGCAACCGAACAAATTTACTTTCAACCAAAAGACAAAACAAAGACAAATACTATTTCACAGTGTTATAGAATACACAGTTTAGCAGAATTGGCAGCAACCGAACAAATTTACTTTCAACCAAAAGACAAAACAAAGACAAATACTATTTCACAGTGTTATAGAATACACAGTTTAGCAGAATTGGCAGCAACCGAACAAATTTACTTTCAACCAAAAGACAAAACAAAGACAAATACTATTTCACAGTGTTAAAGAATACACAGTTTAGCAGAATTGGCAGCAACCGAACAAATTTACTTTCAACCAAAAGACAAAACAAAGACAAATACTATTTCACAGTGTTAAAGAATACACAGTTTAGCAGAATTGGCAGCAACCGAACAAATTTACTTTCAACCAAAAGACAAAACAAAGACAAATACTATTTCACAGTGTTAAAGAATACACAGTTTAGCAGAATTGGCAGCAACCGAATAAATTTACTAAGCAATCTAAGTGAAATGGCTAATCTAAGTGAAATTACGAGTAAATTTATCATTAAGTTAAATATGGAAAATCTTAAACTTACCTCGTTGCGTAGAGTATGAACCTCATTCTGCAACGATACTATCATCTCACGTAGAGCGGCAACCTCACCACGTAAAGTTGACACCTCCACACGCCATGCACCATCGTTATCGCGTAGAGTACCGATCTCCTCACGCAAGGCATTGACCTCATCACGTAACTCCCTTGACTCATCCCGTTGAGGTGGAGGTGGAGAACAGGGAGATAGGAGTCGTGGCATCTTTTCCGGTCGCCTATCATGAGGTGATGGTGGAGAAGAGGCTCGATGATGTGACGGGATAGGTGATGGCTCTCGTTCTAGAGGTGTATAGTCGGGTCGATCGGGTGATGGCTCTAGGTGAGGTGATGGCTCTCGAATTGGAGGAAGTGGATGCTGCTCATCATCCGTGCCATCAAAAAAATTCTGACTAGCTTGCCACCAATCAGTGGCAAGCTCTTCCTCCGTGGGTGTCAGTCTTTGTAATGGAATGTTAGCCTCCTAAAATATAAAAACTCAAACAAAGTTAAACGTCTACTATTAATAACTTGTTTATATATTATATGAAAGTATTTGTGTTAACTTACATTATTTATTGTGGCATATGGTATTAAGTCTTCCTAATCCAACAGAGTTTTCCTCTTCCAGGAAATAGCCCTGGGAATATCATTTGACGTTTTTATTGCATATGTACGCATGCTGGGGAAAGCCTCGAATATCCAAATCTACAAACAATATAATAACAAAATTAGTAATTGTTAAATAATTAATTATAATTTTAGAAACATTATATAGAAATTCTTACCTTAAAGGCCCAAACAAAGCCTGACAAAGTGTATTTGGACCCATCGCCCCGCAAACTTTTGCGGTCATCAAAGGCAGACGACAACTTAGTCCAGGTAGCTTTCCATATATACGAACCCCACGGAAACAGATTCCATGCATTCAGGTCCTCTACCAATATTATTAGCTCCCGATGAATAGGTTGTCTGGCCTCTCTGCCTAAAAAGCCAGCATACACAAGTAGTAGAAGGCATACTCGGACAACATCGACGTCATCCATCCGAGTGAAACCAGCTTTCTTATTAAACAATTTCTTCAGGTCGTCGACATGTAGGTTCGGCTTCTCCATTGACTCATCCGGAAAAACCCGGGATAACCATGATGGGCGGGCGATATGACGAGTGTACCGGCCTACATCATCGTGTCCGAATCGTAGACCAGTGATTAAGCAGAACTCCTTCCGCCCAAAACAAGTATACGCTGGTGGAAAATGAAACCATATCTCTTCCTCACCACGTTGTATACTGTCGGGTAGATTTGATGTCATGGTCTGAAGCCACAAATGGGTCAAATTAGCATCTCCACCCGGATGCTGTACTCTCAGCCATGGCCCGAAGCAGGTTTCCTCAAACAATTGTCTTTGAGCAGGTGAAAGCTTCTTTGCAATTGTAGTGGCCAGGCTGACTTTATTTCTCAAGGTCAATTGAGCCGAAAAAAATTTCTACAAAAACAATAAACATACCAAGTTAGATATACCAAAAACTACACTGTGAAGATATACCAAAAACAATAAACATAAAAAGTAGTAGTTTATTCTTGAAACTAAAATTTGCAACACTGTTTTGTCTTTTGGTTGAAATGAAAATCGCAACGAGAGAATCGCAACGCGAGATGACAATCGCAACGAGAGAATCGCAACGCGAAATGAAAATCGCAACGAGAGAATCGCAACGCGAAATGAAAATCGCAATGCGATTTTGGTTTCGCGTTGCGATTCTCTCGTTGCGATTTTCATTTCGCGTTGCGATTCTTTCGTTGCGATTGTCATCTCGCGTTGCGACAGTCAATCTCTCGTTGCGATTTTCATTTATCTCGTTGCGACTCTTCTGCAAATTGAAACTTGAATGGATTGCATTACTTCAACCAAAAGACAGAACAAAGACAAAGACAAATACTAACTTGAAAATCGGAACGAGAGAATAGCAACGCGAAATGAAAATCGCAACGACAGAATCGTAACGCGAAATGAAATCTAAGTGAAATGGTTAATCTATTATTGAAATGACCAGTAAACTTATCATCAGTTTCAATATGAAAAACCTACAATAATGCAAACATTTCAAAATAAAAATAATTAAAAAAACTAACCCTCGGAGGTTGATTTTCCATTTCTGAATATTGTGAGGGATTTCTGACCGTGAATGGTTGTGAGGGATTTCGCCGGAGATGGGGACGGAAATCTTCGGAGATGGGGACGGATTTCTTCGCCGTAGAGAGTGAGAGATGGAGATGGGACTGAGTTGTGATTTTAGGTTTTAGGTTATGAGTTGCGATTACGGGATTTTGTCTTAATATTCTTTTTGTAATTTGAAAATAAAATACGCGTAGCGATTATAATGGCGCTTTAAATATCGCGTTGCGATTTTATATATTATCGTTGCGATTTACGGATACGCGTTGCGATATACGGATACGCATTGCGATTTACCCATACGCGTTGCGATTTACGGATACACGTTGCGATTTACGGATACGCGTTGCGATTTATGTGTTCGCGTTGCGATTTTCATATTCGCGTTGCGATTTTGGAAAATCGCAATGCGAATTTGTACTATCGCATTGCGATTTTCAAGAATCGCGTTGCGATTTTGGAAACTGATTTGCGATTCTGGGGATCGCGTTGCGATTTTTATTTCGCGTTGCGATTTTGTTGGTCATTTTGGCAAATCCAAAAAAAGTTGGTTAAAATCGTATATTATAACTTTTTTTTTGGTCACTGAGGCGATTTTCTCTTTAATTAATGATACTTTTCATTTATTTTTTAAGATGGATAAACACGGTAAACGTATGAGATTAAAAAACATTTCTCCTTTTATAGCTATCAAGTCAATAATTAACGGTAAAAGTAAATATAAATTTAGTGAGAAATTAAGGTTTTTAAATACATAATAATACATATATTTAATTTAGTAAAAATAAACATAAAGACTAAATTTAAAATTTTAAAATAATATAAAGATCTAATATATATTTAAATCAAAAATTAATTTTACTATGAGATTAAACTTAGAGAGAAATATATTAATTTATAATTTCAAGAAAAATTAATAGTTTAAAATTTTATTAATCAATTAACAACATGCATACCCTATATATACGATTGCTCAAATCTTAATTTTTTAAAATAATAACAATCTCTTTTATCTTTAAAATTATTTAATAAGTTTGAAAAAATAATTTTAAAAAATATACACTTTGCAAAAGTGCATTTCGTTAAGGAGAAGGATCGGCCATTTGGGGACCAACATGGAGCAATAATATTTTTTTTTATCGATATGGAACATGCTTTTTCCTGTTTAATTATAAGAAAAGAGGGGGAATATGTTCAACTTTTCTATCGACTCCATAGTTGAAAATCTGCTTTAGCACCCATTAATTGTCGCATAAAGTGTGATATGATAAGACTTCACTCTTTCGTATTATACACTACTTGCTATTACAAGGTGAAGGGAATATTATACTATTTATTTCCAATGCAAAATGCAATTTTTCTCAATGAAATCGCCACTTCGTGTTTGCCATTAATAATATTAATGGAAGGTCAACCCATCTTTCTCTATGCTATATGCGTAAGCATATATGTTAAATTAAAGAGGAGAGTCTAAGTAGTAATGATAACTTGGTCGCATAAGTATGCACTACTACATATTAATGCATTGCAAAGTTTCATTACCACTATCATACAACCATAACTACATTTTGACTTTGAATATTAATTCCGGTGAGTTTTCTTAAAGATTTGGTTACATATTATTACATTCTACAATATAATAATATTGATCAGATTTTATATCAGATGACGAATTATAAAATTTAAAAAAATAAATAAATTATATAAGAATTTGATACTTTCAAGAAGACCACGATATCTCTCCCTCAATCTATTTCTGCTAGGAAAGGTAATATGCAGAGGTGAAATTTGGTTAGGGCTTCTTTTAAGATTTTTTTATTTATCCAAATATTTTAGTTTGAGTTTTAATTTTTATATTAGTGTTAAATTTATTTTAATAAAGTACTTTGATTTATGATCTTTTGACATTTTTTATAAAAAAATATAAAATATTCTGAAAATATATTTTCAGATAAACAACAATAATCTGTAATTTCATTTAGTTTTAAAGTTAGTTTTTCTATTTAAATTAAAACTTTATTTTCATATTATAAAATATCATAAATTAATTAAATTAAAATTTGATATAACTCCAATAACTAATTTTTTTTTAACTTACTAAAGTGTCCAAATATTATATTTTGATTAAATTTCAATTTTATCCAATTTCTTGTTCATATTTGACAACAATGGAAAGATTAGTTTCTCATTTACGTATATTTGGAACATCCAATAATTCTTGGCAGGAGCAGGAGCAGGAGCAAAAAGATCAGCCTCTTGAAATAAAGGAGGTTCTAAGTTTGAATCCCGACAATTCTCACTCCACAATTTTATTATTATTTTTCTATAATTAATTTAAACACAAATTTATAAAACAATTTTGGTAGAACTTAACATATTTTTTTAGTTTACTTTAGTGTCTAAACGTATAATCTTTTTGTTAGGGGTTTTGGGTTCAAGTCCCCTCTCCTCCTAACTACTTTTTTTTTTGATAAGGTCGTTATTCGAACAAGTTATAAAAAAGATAATATGTATATTATTGATGAGGAGAGATCAAAATTAAAATATATTTTATAAAACCCATGTCATTTAATAATATAGAAAACATAATATTTATATGATTTTATTAAGAATATTCTTTTATTAATATAATATAAGTATAAGATAATATTTACTGAGGTTAAGTTTCTTGGTATGGAGGGCATCCCAACCCCATTGCCAAAAATGAGAGAAGAGACCCAATCTATAAAAAAATAATTAAACCCTAAACACCAACCTAAGAGGCTATGCCCACTCCCAATTCCTTTCTTTTCAAGATTTGGTGCACACATGTCTTATAGTGTTCTCCTGCCCCCACCAATCTCAAATCATACACTATTCTTGTTTTTTCTTTTCAACAGGTGTCATAAAGTGGGTTTAGTTTATTTAATTAAAAAAAATCAACGATGTGATTATTCTCTTCAAATTGCCGAATATTTTAAAAAGATTTAAACTCAAATGTTAAATTTTAATAAATATTTTTTTCTTCAATACCCAACCGTCTTTACAATAAAATAAATTAGGTTAAACTAATCATCCTTATACTAAATATTTATTATATTTAATTTAAATTTATTAATTAATAAATTAAAAAATTATAATTACAAGTTTTCACGTATATTATTTATAGTATTTAATGTGTTGAAAATTAATAAAAAAATCTTAAACAGCTCAGGAATTTAATTAATTTTTTTGAAAATGGAGGTTTATTATTTAGCAGTGAAGACACTTGTCCGGGAGGTGAGGTGATTCCCACCCCATCTTCCATCAACTGTGGAAAAAGCTTTTTCTTTTCTGCGTAAAGAAGAAATGATAAAGATGCTGAAAAGAGGAGGATAATGCTACGTGGATTTTCTTCCAATTATTCCCACACTAATGGTGATTTTTATTTTATTTTCTCTTTTAGCAAGCGGTGTTATAAATTATTATATATTTCATTAAAAACATTACTGTTTAAAAAAATTTATCTATGAAGTAAAAAAAATATAATGTATGAGATATTATAGGCGTAATACCAATATTAGTCCTCGATAGTTATTAAAATGATCACTTTAGTCTATATTATTTTTTTAACATTTAACTGCTAACATTTTAATATTTTTATCGAAATCGTCTATATTAGATAAAAATTATTATTTGATAACAATCAACATGACATGATAATTTCACGTGTGCTTCATTTGTAACATGATATATGTCACGTTATTATTTTATATGATATAACAGATATCATTAATCACTTTAGGTGATATATCACATGTTATGTCACCACTTTTAATGATGCAATACATATGTCATTACATAATTTTGAATGATGTGACACATTATGCGATATATCATGCGACGTGCCTTTAGTTAAATATATTTGAAAATATTACATCAATACATTGCATTGATCGTTAGTGAATTAATGGTTTCCATCCAACTTACATTTATAATTAATTAACTAACGGTTTTCATTCGACTTGCATTGACCGTTAAAAAACTAATTGTTTTTATTTACAATTCTTATACCATAAAATCTTATATAATTCAAATGTCATATTTTTTTTTATAAAGTCTTACATTGATCATAGAAATTAATTATAGAACTGTATAGTTAATTTTAAGAAATCATTTAATAAATTTATAAATCAAATCTCATGTTTTATAATTTGGTCTTGAATGTTAATTAGTGGGATCTTGAGGAAAAGGGGTAGTTGTTGGTGTGGCAGTTTTGGTTTTGTTGGGCCATGGACAGTTGCAATTTTTAATGGATACGTGTTGTCAACCTTATAGCCTATAACCAAGCTCATCACAACCCAAATATCAATATTGGCAATTATAAACCCCAAAACTGAACATTAGACATTGCATGCATATCGCAATCAAGAATCGACACGAAGCAATCTTTCACTTGTAAATGAAAAATCAAGAGCTAAAAATGTAAGCTCTTAAGCTGCCAAGTAAGAGTATTGCATGGCACACACGTAGCAGCAACCGTTGAATCTAAAGCCAAATGGAGTCGGTGCAGGCTACACGTGTCTGGGTAAGTCTATATGTTGACCTACCCTATATATACTCGTATTCTACCACTGTTGCTAAATAGTAGTGAAGAAGTAAAAGGGTAAAACAAAGAAGGAAAGAATGTCAGGGGCACAGGGAGCGTTGCCCAAGGAGTCGAGACGGCAACAACATATGAATCAGTGCAGGGAGGAGAGAATAAGAGCAAGACGGAGCTGAGGTCCAAGGAAGATGAGGGTGGCATTCAGGTTGATAGGCTAGAAGACAAGGTCAATGATCCTGCCGGCCAAGGTGGACCTGTCTTTGGCAATCCCCATGCCGATCATGACGGCAACCAAGATTTGGGCGTTACCGGCACAGCCTAGCTTTTGCTTTTGCTTTAGCCCATCCCCCTACCGGCTACTGCTATCTACTCATTTTTTTTAACATCTTTTATATAAATTTGAAAAATTTTACAACGCTCTAATCATCTACCAACACTAATAAGAACCACTAACGATGAGTATAAAGAAAATTCTACAACCTCGAACGATGAATGTGTATAAAAAGATTATACAACCTCGACCAGCGCTGATGTTTATCATTTAATTAATTTAATTTATAAAAATTTAAATTAGTTTATCACTTAATTATGAACACCATTAATGAAAATTTAATTTACAAAAATTTAAAATTCTAAAGATTTAATTACTTTATAGAAATTTTAAATTTGATTTTTTTTAAATTTTAAATTTTAAACGGTTTAATGTATAATTATAAATTACTTAATAAGAATTTAAAATTCTAAAGATTCAAATAATTTATATAAATTTTAAATTCGATTTATTTAAATTTAAAATTTCAAAAAAATAAAATTTTAAATTTTGAAGGGTTTAATTTATAATTATAAATTACTTAAAAATTTAAAAGGAAAATATTTATAATATAAATTATTTAAAAAATTAAAAATAAAATATTTAAAATAAAAGATAACTTAAAATTTTAAAGTTAAAATATTCAAAATATAAATTACTTAAAAATTCAAAGTTAAAAATATTTAAAATAAAAGATAAATTATACTAGTGATTACTTAATTATCATCCTATCGGATGATGACACTAATGACACAAGGTACTATTTAAGAGTTAAGTTTATTTGACGCAAGTGATATATGACATTAATAATAGGTTATTATTTGATACGGGAGTTAAATTTATTTGATATGAGAGTTAAATTTATTTGACACTAATGATACAGGGTACTATTTGATATGAAATTTAAATTTATTTTAATTTATTAAAATTAAGATCAAATTGATAGAAAATATAAATGATATTGATTACATGTATAATTATATTAAATGTTTTAATTGTTACTTCAATTTTTCTGTTAAATATATTAACGGTGATTTAATTGAATGTATTTAAATATTAATGCAAGTGGCTTAATTGAATGTATTTAGATAATTAAGTGATTAATAAAATTTTAAAAATGATGGTCAAAATAAAAAGAGATAATAGTTAGGTTGTCGTTAGTATAATTTACTCTTTATTATCATTAATAATGTTCATCGATGTTCGTCGAACGTGACAGTTCGTTTCTTCGTTAAATATTAATACAAATGGTTTAATTGAATGTATTTAATTGAATGTATTTAAATATTGATTTTTTTATGCCTACTTATCTTCACTTGTATTGTATGCTTTTTTTATGACTAAACGTATAAATAAAATTTAATTTACTATTAGAATTTTAATTATTAAAAAATTAATTCACGTGATTTTTCAAGTTAAATAAACTATCAATGTCTCATGCATACTTGTTTCATGTTTATGTTATTTTTCAAGTAAAAAATGTATTTGAAATATTAGATATTTATATACATGTTAATAATTTATTTTTATATAAATTTAATACATTTTATATATTTATACAATATTCATTTCATATTATATTTCAATTAATTTCTCACATGATTTAATTTTGATTCTAAATTTATTTATTTAAAAAATTCGAAATTCAGTTTACTTTTTATTCATTTATTTTTTTGAAAAGATTAATATTATACTTAGTATTTGTTAATTTAATATAATATTAAAAAATAATTATACTATGATAAACGCCAGCGCTTATTATCGTAAATTGTCTTACATAATTTTAAATGACAATTGAACCCTTTAAAAAATATAATAAAATTCAATGATAAAAAGAAAAGTTATTTTTTAGTTTTATCTCTTCTTTTTAAATTTTAAGAAAGATAAATTATCTAACTTATTATTTAATTCATAAATAAAATTAAAATTATATAAAAATTTTAAATCATATTTAAATGCACATGGAGAATTTTTAAGACGGATCATAATTACTTGTCGATAAAAATTTCAGAAACTCCCTTATCAGACAATTGTTGCCATCGCTGAATTAAATTCTTTGACAGCTGCTTGATCATAATCTTATGAATGATTCTTTTTTTAGGAAAGAAATAGCTTATATTCCAAAAGCATCAATGATAACAAGTTGCTTAATACATTCAGGTTCATCCAGGAAAAACCAAATCAGACTGTGGTTCGATAAGGCCCATTGAGCCAGCGTGTAAACCACTTTGTTCGCTTCACTACATACATAGTGAACTTTGAAGGATGGAAAGTCATCAAGGAGGGAACGAGCCTCATTGAGCAACAATCCTATTGTAGAGAGGTCCTAGGTCTTGTTCATGGATGAATTAGCCAATATGTTTACCACCGAGATAACATATCCTTCTATTAACACTTTGTTCCATCCATTCTCGGCAGAAGTCTAATTGCCTGTGTAAACGCATAAGCTTCTGTGGATTCAACCGTATCAGGAGGATCAATCTGAGTAGTCATTCCTCCAAGGGCCATACCGTTCGAATCTCGAACCACAACGCCTATATCGACCTTATGGGATTTGTGATAAAATGCCCCGTCCACATTGATCTTAATCAACCCCTGCGCCAGCTTACACCACTTGCGAATTCGACGGGGAGGGGTCTCTCTGCTAAGGCAAGCGAACAGATTAGAAACTTGTTTAAACTCACTCAGAAGGTTCCAAGCCTTTAAAATGACATTTATGTCTGGTTGAAGCTCTGTGTTATTGATCCATTTATTCCTACGATTCCAAACATTCCAAAGCAACATGAGGAATAGATCAAATCCTTCTCGGTTTAGCTTGGGGAGCGTGGATTTTAACCAATCCAAACAGGAGATCCCTTCCCAATCGACAATAACTTGAGGTAGACCCGACAGACTGAAGATAGGTTTCAACTTAGGGCAATTCTTAATCGCGTGCAGAGCCGATTCCAACGAGGCATTACACATGCTACAAATCCATCCCCAAGTCTGCCCTGCTTGAGTTTTTCCCCAATAGGAAGATCTTCATGAAAAAGTCTCCAGCCAAAGACTCTAATCTTAGGGAGAACGTTTGCCTCAGCAATAACATTCCATATTTTCTCCGAGACCAAAGTCGAGCTGTTTTGAATCTTCAACCAATTGTAACCTGACTTGGCCGAGTAGGAACCTGAGCTATGGTGGCACCAAAGAATTTTGTCCCCATGGGTGGGTGCAATCAACGTCTTTAGAACCTGAGTTGCATCTTCCCTTGACAGCACCTATCGGACTTTATTCTCATCCCATCTGGGATAGTCAGGAAGCATAAAATACGCCACCCTAATAGGAACAACACTACTATCCATGTATCTTTCATTCCACTTGAGAGGGCCTGAGTCCCCCCATTTGTCTAGGAATATCCGTGTTGAGCTGTTCATCCCCACTCTCCAAAAAAAGCCTTCAATCAGTGCATCCTTAGCCTTAATAATGCTTGCCCACGCATAAGAATACATGTCCCCAAGTCTGGCTTCAAGAAAGTTTGAACGAGGGAAATACTTGGCCTTGAGAACCTTAAAGGCTAGTGACTCCTCGTCATTAATGAGTCTCCAAACTTAATTGCCCATGAGGGCAATATTAAACATCTTGAGGTCCCTAAAACCTATCCCAACCAATTTTTTTGGACCGGTAAACCTTATCCCAAGCAAGCATAGCCCAACCTCTAGCATCCTGCTTGCCCGACCACCAATACGACCTCGCTTGGGTCTTAATATCCTCAATAACACCTTTTGACAACAGGTAGCAGGACATGGCATACGCTGGAAGCGCTTGAACCATAGACTTGATAAAAATTTCTCAGCCTCCGAATGATAAAAGTCTTTTTGTCCACCCTTTAATTCTTTTAGCAGTCCTATCTTTGATGAAGTTAAAGGCGGCCCTCTTACCTTTTCCCACTGCAAGTGGCAAACCAAGGTAATTTCCAAGATCCTGAGCTTTCTCTACTCCTAGTAAATTGAGGAAAATTGTACGATCAAAGATTGGAGTATTAGGGCTGAAGTAGATGTTGGATATCTCAAAATTGACCTTCTGTCTTGACACCCTTTCATAATTCAATAGGATGCTTTTGTTTTTCCTCAGTTCCTCAACGGAGTTCTTCATAAAAAGGATGTTATCATCTGCATAGAGGTGGGAGATTCTTGGTCCTCGAAAGCTAGCTCGAAAACCTTTGATATCATTTCTCATTTTTGCCTCAAGAAGCAAAGTTGAAAGTCCCTGTGCGTAAAATAAGAACAAATATGGGGAGAAAGGGTCACCCTGCCGGAGTCCCCTTTCCGCGGTGAAGGGATCTGACAAAGCACCGTTCAACCTAATTTGGAAGGAAACAGAGCTAATAAAATTACGGATGAGGTTAACAAAGGATTCATTAAACCCCATTCTAATCGTAACATTTAGCACAAAATCCCATTCGACCCTATCATAAGCTTTCTCCATATCAAGCTTAATAGTCACCCCCTTATTTGGGCCATTTTTTGAACCTTTAAGATAATAAATCAACTCGTGAGCAACTAGAAAGTTGTTCGAGATACACCTAACCTGCACAAATATACATTGGTTTTCAACAATGCAAATAGACATAAAAGGATTTAAATGATTAACAATAACTTTCGACACCACCTTATAGATGACTGTACAAAGGCTATTCGGTCTGAAATTTTTCATTAAAATTGGACTGTTTGTTTTTGGAACAAGCACTATTATAGTGCAATTAACATCAGCACAGTTCATATTACCATTCAGTAAGTCAAGACAAAGACAAACAAAATCATGGCCAACAACATTCCAAAAACAACTGTAAAAATGACCAGACAAACCATTAATACCAGGGGCTTTAAAAGGGTTTACTTGGGAAAAGGCATGGATAACTTCCTCGGAGATGAACTTGCAACAGAGCAATTCATTGTCCATTGGCATTACACAACGATCAATGGCCTGCAAAATCTCCTCATCGGGCTCGGCTCCTGAAGACTGGAAGAGAGAGGTGAAGTACTTTGTGGCCACATCAAAGATGTCATCCAACTGGTCGCACCATAATCCTTCCTCACTCTCAATACCTTCTATCCAGTTTTTCTTTCCCCTTCCATTATCTCTAGTATGAAAGAAAGTAGTGTACCTATCTCCGTCCTTTAACCATGCAACCTTTGATCTCTGCAACCAATAAGCCTCATCCTTGTCGATAATCTCTTTCAGTTCAGCTATGGCCTGACAACGCTGCTCGCAAACAAGGTCTAAAATCGGAGCTGAATCCAATTGAAGAATTTGGTCTCTAAGTCGCCATTTGTCTCTCTTCACCTGCGACCGTCTCATCTTTTGCCACCTTCCGAGTTTATCTCATGCCTTCTTAATCTTACACAAGAATGAATCATCCTGGTTCTCCCAAATCGATCTGACAATGTTAGTACATTGCTCCTCTTTCGCCCAACAAACATCAAACTTGAAGTAATCAGCTCTAGGTGGCCGAGAGGGAGCAACACTTTCCAAACACAAGAAAAGAGCACAAGAGGTCGGGACTGTAGTCACTGAGCAATCGGGAAACATAAGCCTCCAAAGATTGGTGGCCGCAAATATATCGATGTGTTCCTTAACAAAAGTTCGAGCCTTGGTTCCACCCGACCGTGTAAACCATCCTTCCCTAGGTCGGATGTCCCATAGATTCGCATCCCGAAGATAACTTTGAAAGTCATTCATGTGAACATTAGACTGTCTTTTTCCTCCCTCATTCTTTGAAGCATGCAATATCTCATTGAAATACCCTCTTTTACACCATGGCAGTGAAGAAGAGGATGTCAGATTTGCAATAGTTTCCCAGTTCCTTCTTTTGTCCTCCCAAGCGCTCCAACTATAAAACCTCGTGAACCTGAAGTGGTACTCTTTCCAGTTTACCTACACATCAATGTGAAGGTTAGAAAAACTTCTCAACGAGACATTAATGCCTTCATTCCATAGCAGCAAAAGCCCAACACAATCATCCAATCTATCCACCGATAAACAACCATGCATCCTAGTAGTGAGTCTGATCGACTCCACCTTATTCTTCCGAATCTTAGTTTCCGACACAAAGACAATCAGAGGATCTTTTTCGAAGATGAGTCTCTGTAGCTCCTGAACTGTCGATGGGTTCCCAAGCCCTCGACAGTTCCAGCATAAAGCGATCATGGAGATCGGCGGGGCTGCACCTCAGCCACCGCCGTAAGAAACACATCCTCCGACTGCTCACTTGCGAGTTTGTTGGGGTCTTCTTCCTCGCTAGTTCTAGCACGTGAGTTCATCGTGGACATGGTAGTATTCAGATCTTGCCTATGAATTTTCTTGTACTTCTTTTTGCCTTTTCCATTATCTCATCCCTTACGTTTGCCCTAACTTAAAGAGCCAACTTCTGCTTGAACACTCGGATTTGCATTCTGAAAATTTTCCTATTCTCTTGCCGAATCTCTTGCAGAATCTCTAGCAACACAAACATGCAGTGGAAACCTGTCAAAGTCAGTCGAGTGGATCTCATCTTCGGGGTTAGAGTTGGATGATTAAAGAAGGTCTCGTCCCGGGATCCAAGGTCTGCCTCTAACGTTCCTCCGAAGTCTACCCGAAGCCGGGCTATTTTCCTCTTGAGTGATGGAGTTGTTGGATGAGTCGCTGTCGACATACACCACCCCTTCACGCCTCGTACGACTGCTTTCTGCCGTAGATGTTGTTGAAGCAACCCAGATCCAGTCCCCATATTAGAGGGGCTCCTAAGAAGATAATTGAATTCAAGTTAGTTTCTTGATGAACGCGCTATTAAATTGAATTGAGACCGCTATCAAAATTGAGGTGATTAATTTAATAATAATGATAATAATAAAAAGATGAAAAATGAGTTTTCTTGATTGAAAGAAACTCTTTCTTTACCTTAAAGAGATAAAAAAATAATTTCTTTATTTCAGAAACGGTTCAAGATTTTTCAAATCATAAACTCAAACGACTTATTATATATAGAATCAAATATTAATATATACGTATATGCATGCTAACATTGTATTCTCCACCAAGAAAACCTCATTCAAAATGCTATGAATTAAATCTCCAAAAATAACTCAAACCATCCACCGCAAATATTTATAGGGTATCTTTTTACTATATACATTAAAAAAGTAAAATATTTATGAACGTGGTCGTGTCAAATTTTAAAATATCTAAATTTGTATTTTATTATTATTAAAAAAGTGAAATAATTTTAAAAAAATAAATTCAAGCCAAACAAACTTTAAAATCTTCGTATAAAACTCAACCGAGTTCTCAAAAATAGCATAATTTAAATTAGAAGAATTTAATAATACTTTGATTTAAGGCAAAGCAGAGGAAGTGGAAAGTATTAGTATGGAACAATGAATTGTATATTACTCTCTCTTCTTCCAGAAGCTTGAATTCAGTTCCTTGTGTTTGCAATGTGTTTTATTCATGGATCATCTGATTTATATTTTATGAGTTAACATTCATCTGCATATATGCTGTGGTATTTGATTTATCTACGGGATCCGGATATGCATTCCCCAAAGTAGTAAAATGACCTTTGCAAGTTGCAAACCAATGCTACAATATGTAGCTATGTTACTTTTTTTGTTTCATTTCTTTAAATCATCCTTGTTCGATTTTCGTCCGACATAATCAAACGTCTGTGTCCGACATCGATGTTTAAAGGTGCTGAGGAGAAATACCAACATCAAGTTCACTGTCATTTGCTCATCAATAAAATGGTAAATCTCACGAGATTCCTTTTCCTTTAATCAACATTGGAAATTTAACAACGTATCGACTGTGTAACAACAGCAATTTTACAACTTTTCCCTGAATGAATCAAAAACCATAAAAACGATATTCCTCTACAACCAAGAGCTGGGAATGATAAAGACCAATCAGTAACTTATTGGAGTTTCAAAGTTTTGACTAAATCCAGCAGCTGTTGCCTGTTCGTAGGAAAATGCAGTTTCCCAGGCTTCAAGGTAAAGAAAGAATTGAATCCAAGGCACAAAATCCATGGCATCATATGCTACCATATGGCCCCAGACGTACCTACCTCTCTGAACATTGTTGCTGTCCTCGCGATAAAGGTAACAAAATATACATCGATCGCATACATATTGTATTCCTAGGATCTCTCATTTGCTTTGTTTCTTGGCTTCACTGTAGAGTATAACCCCGAAGACCGTGAGTGCATAACCAAGCATTCCGGTGACGGAGACTGGGTTTCTAAAAATCAAAATTGAAACAATCACAGCTACAGCTCCTTTCGCTTTTCCTAGAACCTGCATGACAAAAACATCTCAGTAACTCAAAAAGCTTAAGACCCATGCTAAGAATTTTTTTATATACTTATGTGACTTCAACTTCATACAGCATAATTTGATCAATCCTTCCTAAGAAGTAATTAAAATGGGGAGGGAGGGAGAGTTGGAGATAAGAGAAGGCTTGAACAAGTATCACAAACGTCATACCTGTAAAGTCATGGCGCTGATGTGTTTTGTGACCAAAAAGTTGGTTAAATTCACAAAATATGATAGTGCTGAATTGAATAGTAGATACCAAAGGATCTTGGTGTCGTCTCTTGCGAGGGCAAGGGTAATACTGACCACATTTTCTTCCATAATGAGTGTTGCAGGAAGTAAAAATACAACGATTATTGGCGCCATGTAGAGGAAGAGGTTCATGGAATTAAACTTCTCCCTAAAACAAAGTCAACAAGACAAGGAGAATATAAAAAAATATTCCATCAACCACAAAGCATAAGCATAGGCATATAAACATTCCTTACCCTTCAGAAGAAAGCAAAATTCCTTGCAACAGTGACATGAGAGCTCTTGCCGCCGTAACTGAAATGCACATGATAAAACCGAATAGATAGAAACTCGGTTCACCCTATGGTCATGTAAGAAGAATGGAAACTAACAATCAGAAATCACATTAAGCAAATGAACTATAATATTGTGAATAATGCATAACACAAATTTTAAAAAAAATTAAAAGAGAAAACAAAAAAGTTTCAGGGTTTTTCAATCAAATAGAGCAGCAAAATTTCAGACTATACACTTCTAAATGCCACAACTACAACATACAATATGAGAACTGCAAGCATAAGGTGGAAAGATTAAACTTATAAGGATTGATGAACAATAAGCAATAAGTTAATGATTTAATCATTGATAATCCACAAGCTGCGATCATTACATTGAAAAATCTCCAAACTAAGCAAAAAAAACTGGGAATTCATGTGAGTTCCAACCAGACCCGTATTTGAGTATGGACAAGAGAGGCACTTGTTCAGGCCCCTCTTGGCCGGGGCCCATAATTGAGAAATTCATATATAATTAAAAAATAATAAATTATTTGTTTAGTCACTCATCTATTATTTTATTTTTGTTTTGGTTATTCAATTATTTTTTTTAAAATATACTTAACGTTAAATTTAAATTTTATTGGTTATTCATCATTAAAAAATAAAGAATGATATTGATATGATATTTTTAAATTATTTTTCGCTTTTCATTAAAATTATATATATATATATATATATATATATTTTGCTATTAGGGATGCACTTTGAGCAACTGTTCATGTCCCTCATTTTGTATAGTGCTCCTAATTTTTTTATAATATTGTTTATTTTTATAATTTAAACCTTTAAATTTTTTTAATTTTAGTTTTTTATACTTATAATTGAGGTCCCTAAATTTTGTAATCCTACTTTTTATCTTTATAATGAAGGTCCTTAATTTTTTTTCAATCCCATTTTTTTACATTTATAATTGATGATCTTAAGTTTTTTAATCCCACCTTGTACCTTTATAATTAAGCTCATGCTTTTTTCAATATCACTTTTTACCTTTATAATTGAGGCCCCTAATTTTTTTTAATCCCATTTTTTATTCATATAATTTAGACCCCTATTTTTTTCATCATCACTTTTTACGTTTAAAATTGATGCCCTTATTTTTTTAATATTACTTTTTACCTTTATAATTGGGGTCCCTAATTTTTTCAATCATACTTTTTACTTTTATAATTTAAGCCCCTAATTTAATCATTTTTATACGATTTATTAACATAATATTAAATTAATTATTCAAAGTATTAGAATATATTTTTTATTTTATAAGAGTCTATCTTTTAGTTTCGCTCATGGTCCCGAAAATATTTGAGATAACTATATATTTATTAGATGATTTATTAAACATACTAAAAAACAATTTACAAACAATTTTTTTTTTACTCTTAAAATTTAATTTTTTTCTATACTTATTATTAGAGGTCTAATTTTTATATTCACCCCGATCACAAAAATCTAAGAAATTTAAAATCTCTCAGGCGACGGCAACTAAATAGAGCTTAAAGCGAATTCTTCAATTCATCATTCTAACTTCAACGTACCGCAATCCTAACTATTAATGGATTATCTATGCTACAGCAATCAAGATAAAATTTTCTACATTCCAATCAAATCCCCTACGAAAAGGCTATCATTGCCACAAAACAAGAAAAATATAGAACGGACAAAAATTTGCAGAATAACCAACAGTAGAATTCAACTTTGTAAAGCAAAACCAGCTTCCACATTCCAACAAAATGAAGGCAATCCATTTCCTTAAAAACAGCTAATAGTTTCAAAAACAAAAAGAAAGTAAACAAAATGCATACCCCACTGGCAATGATAACCCTGTAACAACATGGACAAGGGTAAGATTAGGACTGTAAAATCAGGTAATCGGACATGTTTCAGTCGGATCCTGGCAGGTTGGGTAAAATCGGGTACAGGTAAAGTCAGGTCAATTTGATGGTTTGACTCGGATCAGGTCAGGTATAGGTCAAATCAGTTTGGATCATTTTCAGGTTGATTTGACACCAGATCGGGTTCAGGTCGGGTCATTTTCAGTTCGGATCGATGTCAGTTCAGGTCAAAATAATTCAAGTTCGAAGCAGATAAAGACTAGGTTAATTCAGGTTTAGGTGGATTTCAGTCGGATCTCGTTTAGATCGGGTCACATCATTGACAGATAAAATTCAGGTCGGATGTTTACCGGATACAGATTGAGTTCAGGTCGGGTCGTTTTTATTTTTGGATTAATTATTTTGTCATCTTTTGTGATTGTTGAATTGCAAGTTGTAATTGTATATGATTTCGATTAAATTACAAAAAAAATCATGGATCAATTTTGTAAATATATAAATTTAATGACAAAATTGAAGAAATGTAAAATTACAAAATAAATTTTTAAAATACAAATTAAAAAACACATAGGTAAGGGACTAAATCGAAATAAATTTAAAATGTGAGATTAAAATTAATATAAAAAGGACTAAATTATACCCATTTAAAAAGTTATAGGTCAGTTACAAAAATATAAAGAGAAAATAACCTCAGTGACCAAAAATGCCTTATAATATACGATTTTAACCAACTTTTTTTGGATTTGCCAAAATGACCAACTAAATCACAATGCGATCGATAATTCGCAACGCGATCTCCGGTATCGCAAATCAGTTTCCAGATTCGTAACGCGATTCTGACTATCGCATTGCGATTTCCCAAATTCACGTTGTGATTTTCCTAATTCGCAATACGTAAATCGCAACGCGATTACGTAAATCGCAACGCTAATACGTAAATCGCAACGCGATTTACATAGCGCCATTCATATTAACGTGTATTTTTTTTTCAAATTCCAAACACGAATATATTAATATATCGGAACACTGAACCGTCCACAGTATATCCCGTAATCACAACTCATAATCTAAAACCCTAAATCACAACTCAGTCTCATCTCCATCTCTCACTCTCTAAGGCGACATCCGTCCCCATCTCCGACGAAATCAGTCCCCACGACGATAACAATCTCCATCTCCGGCGAAATCATTCACGGTCAGAAATGGAAAATCAACCAAATCAACCACCGAGTGTTAGTTTTTTTAATTATTTTTATTTTGAAATTTTTGCATTATTATTAGGTTTTTCATATTGAAATTGATGATAAGTTTACTGGTGTTTTCAATAATAGATTAACCATTTCACTTAGATTGCTTATTATATTCATTTGATTGCTGCCAATACTGCTAAACTGTTTAGTCTTTAACCCTGTGAAGTTAGTATTTGTCTTTGTTTTGTCTTTTGGTTGAAGTAATGCAATCCATTCAAGTTTCTTTCAATTTTAGTATTTGAAAACGAGAATGACTATCGCAACGCGAAAATGACTATCGCAATGCGAATTTGACTATCGCAACGAGAGAATCGCAATGCGATTTTCATTTCGCGTTACGATTCTTGCGTTGCGATAGTCAAATTCAAGTTGCGATAGTCATTTTCGTGTTGCGATTTTCATTTTTGTGTTGCGATTTAAAGTTTCAGAAACTATTCTTCTTCTGCAAATTGAAACTTGAATGAATTGCATTACTTCAACCAAAAAACAAATACTAAATTCACATTGTTGCAAATTTAAGTTTGAAGAATAAACTACTACTCTTTATTGTTCATATCTTCACAGTGTAGTTTTTGGTATATCTAAATTGGTATGTTTATTGTTTTTGCAGAACTTTTATTCGGCTCAATTGACCTTAAGAAATAAAGTAAGCCTGGCCAAAACAATTGCGTCGAAGCTTTCACCTGCACAAAGAAAAATATTTGAGGATACTTGCTTCGGGCCATGGCTGAAAGTACAACATCCAGGTGGAGATGTTATGTTGACCCATCTGTTTCTTCAAACCATGACTAGCGATCTACCAGAGACTATACAACGTCGTGATGAAGAGATATGGTTTGATTTTCCACCGGCGTATACGTGTTTTGGGCGGGAGGAGTTTTGCTTAATCACCGGTCTACGCTTCGGACACGATGATGTAGATCGGTACACTAGACATATTACCCGCCTATCATGGTTTTCCCAGGTTTTTCCTGAGCAGTCAACGGACAAGTCGAATTTACACGTGGAAGACTTGACAAGATTATTGAATAAGAAAGATGGTTTTACTCGGATGGATGACGTCGATGTTTTCCGAGTATGCCTTCTAATACTTTTGCAAGCCGGCTTTTTAGGCAGAGAGGCCCGACAACCTATTCCTAATGATCTAATTAAATTGGTAGAGGACCTAAATGCATGGAACCTATTTCCGTGGGGTTCGTATCTATAGAGAGCTACATGGAATAAGTTTTCGTCTGCCTTTAATGATCGGAAAAGTTTGCGTGGCGATGGTTCCAAATACACTTTGTCAGGCTTTATTTGGGCCTTTAAGGTAATAATTTTTATATAATGTTTCCAAAATTATAATTAATTCTTTAACAATTACTAATGTTTGTTATTATATTGTTTGTAGTTTGGATATTTGAGGCCTTTCCCGCCATGCAGACATATGCATTAAAAACTTCTAATGATATTCCTAGGGCTATTTCCTAGAAGAGGAAACGGTCCTTGCAGCAATGGGAAGATTTACTACCGTATACTACAATAAATAATGTAAGTTAACACAAATACTACCATATGTTTATAAACAAGTTATTACTAGTACACGTTTAACTTTGTTTGAGCTTTTATATTGTTAGGAGGCCAACACTCAATTACAGAGGTTGACACCCACGAAAGCTGAGCTTGCCACTGATTGGTGGCAAGCTAGTAAGCTTGTTTTGATGGCACGGATGATGAGCAGCCACCACTTCGAGAGCCATCACCTGATCGACCCGAATATACACATCCACAACGAGAGTCATCACCTATTCTGTCACATCATCGAGCCTCTTCTCCACCATCACCTCATGATAGGCGACCGGCAAAGATGCCAAGACGTTTATCTCCCTGTTCTCTACCTCCACCTCCACGGGATGAGTTAGGGGAGTTACGTAATGAGGTCAATGCCTTGCGTGAGGAGGTCGGTACTTTACGCGATGACAATGGTGCATGGCGTGTTGAGGTGTCTACTTTACGTGGTGAGGTAGCAGCTCTACGTGAGATTGTAGCATCGTTGCAGAACGAGGTTCATACTCTACGCAATGAGGTAAGTTTAATATTTTTCATATTTAACTTGATGATAAATTTACTCGTAATTTCACTTAGATTGCTTAGTAAATTCATTCGGTTGTTGCCAATACTGTTTAACTGTTTATTCTTTAACCCTGTGAAGTTAGTATTTGTTTTTGGTTGTCTTTTGGTTGAAGTAATGCAATCCATTCAAGTTTCAATTTGCAGAAGAAGAATAGTTTACAATCGCAATGCGAAAATGACTATCGCAATGCGAAAATGACTATCGCAACGAGAGAATCGCAATGCGAAAATGACTATCGCAATACGAAAATGACTATCGCAATGCGAAAATGACAATCGCAATGCGAATTTGACTATCGCAACGAGAGAATCGCAATGCGAAATGAAAATCGCATTGCGATTCTCTCGTTGCGATAGTCAAATTCGCATTGCGATAGTCATTTTCGCGTTGCAATTTTGGTGTTGCGCTTTTCATTTCGCATTGCGATTTTCTCGTTGCGATAGTCAAATTCGCATTGCGATAGTCATTTTTGCATTGCGATAGTCATTTTCGCGTTGCGATTTTAAGTTTCAGATTCTATTCTTCTTCTGCAAATTGAAACTTGAATGAATTGCATTACTTCAACCAAAAGACAAATACTAACTTCACAGTGTTGAAAATTTAAGTTTCAAGAATAAACTACTACTCTTTATGTTGTCATTGAACCTGCACTAAACCTATATGTTGTCCTTTTAGATGTTTATATAAGTGCTTACTTCTGGAATGTTATCTGATGCATTTTATGAATAATGATATAATAATGACTTGGGTGAATACCGTGCAAGTTTGAAATATATTTGTTTTTATTCTCACTGTTTAATATCATGTCTGTTTATTTACTGATTTATGTATTAATTTATTTTTAGCGGCCCGCTAAGGTGGATGCTCTACGTCGGGTTTTTCTTGAAAGACAGAGTTCACGCATCAGACGGCGTGCACGTGCCATTATGTCTCCGTTCACCCCAATAGTGCGAAGAATCCTTAAGAAAAAGCCCGACTCACCTGTCATCGTTCAAGAGGCCTCCCCTATAGTTCAAGAGGCCCCTATCATCCCTCAAGAGTCCCCTCCCACCGTTCAAGAGGCCACTGTCATCGTTGAAGAGGTCCCTCCCAACATTCTAGAGCCCGATTCACACGACGTAATATATCGAATTATTGAGAAGCCCCCTCACGTGCCGGACATGATGGATGACTGTTGGCTTTCGTATAAGTTACCGGCCAGTACCATTCCGGCAGATGAAGTGGAGAGGAAACAACTACCGGAAACAATTCTGGATAATACCCTTTGGGCTAAGACCGCAGTTGATTTTTATCTATATGAGCGGAGCCAAGGGTGTTACGCTGACATATACAAACTCAACGATGATATGCATTTGTTGATTGAACGGTCTTGGTGGGGTGTATTATTAGGGGTTGAAGACAACTGCTATTTCGATGGGGGTAAGTCTTATATTTCTTATATTTCAGTTTGATTAATTTTTTTGTAAATTTATGTAATTCACTAATATATGTCTTTTTTGTAAAACAGCATATTGATGCATGGGTGACACGTCTTCTAATTGTAAGGAAATTGAAGAAAAATATTAAAAAACGCGATATATAATTATGCCGACGTCTTTTCACGTAGTTCACTTGAAGAATCAACGACAGGAATCATATGTGTTGGCTAATGGACAAGCTAAACTTTATCCTGCATGGTAGGAGATCGATAAGGTTAGTATATTTGTTTAAATATTTTAAAGGTATTCATAAATAAGTGCGCAATTTGAATTATTACATTTCGATGCAGGTGTTTATCCCTGTTTTGGACCGTACTCATTGGCTTCTCGTCGAGCTTCAGCTCCCATCCCTAAAGACAATAGTATATGACAGTATGATAAATTACATATCATTGTCTGATTTGAGAGATATGATTAAGGGATGGAGCTCTCATTTGGCTAAATTCTTGGATGCAATTCATTATTGGACTAAGTCTGGAAACAAGAAGCCAAAGAAGTTCAATGTTACAGTTATCAGAGACGAGACCGCGCCACAACAAACGAAGGAAGCCAGAGGGGATTTTGGTTCTCTCGTATGCATGTGCTTGGAGCGTTTGACGACAGGAAGTACACATTTTCTACCTCCCACCGATAGAGATAGAGGTGAGTAGGCTTGTGGTTTCGGCATTTTATGGCTAGAGCGATATATGCGAGACGCTGCCTACCTGCATCCGCGATATGAAAGTGTCCATAAACAATTTGTAAGTCAAATGCAAGTGTTGTTAAACATATTTACTCTTTTTGGTTTGAAAATGTTTGGTTAAGTAGCTAGAATTCAATAATTTGCTGTTTGTAGGTTTTAGATGTGTAGAAAGTGTTGTTGATTCAATGTTTAGTTTTTGCAGGTTAATCCTGAAGTGAATTGCGTGAAATGGATGTATTGGTGCAAAAGTTGATTTCATTATTATTTTTTGATTGTTTAATTGATTTGTAAAAGATGATTTGTAAATGTTGATTTGTTTAATTGATGTGTACATAATATTTGTGCTTGTTTAATTGATTGAAATGTAATAGTTGATTTGTTGATTTCAATCTGCATTATGTTGAATGCAAAAAAGACTATCGCAACGCGGAAATGACTATCGCAATGAGAGAATCGCAATGCGAAATGAAAATCGCAACGAGTGAATCGTAATGCGAAAATGAAAATCGCAACGCGAAACTAATTTCGCATTGCGATTTTCATTTTCGCATTGCGATTTTCATTTCGCATTGTGATTCTCTCGTTGCGATAGTCATTTCCGCGTTGCGATAGTCAATTCCGCATTGCGATAGTCATTTCCGTATTGCGATAGTCATATTCGCGTTGCGATAGTCAAATGAATGTCTAATAAGTGATAACAACTGAACATATCATAGCAATGTTCAAACTCAAGTTACTAGTACATGCCTAACTGAAAATGTTAAAAGTTCACACATAATATACACATAATACAACGTTTGCATTTAAAAATCACCTAAGTTAATAGTCCCAAAAGGTGAAGCCGGTTGTGATTGGGATTTTGATGAGGATCTATATTTTGGTAGAGGAAAAGATGATTGTGATGGCACTGGTGATCCACATGTCAACCTTGTATGACCACTTTCCTTGCACCGACTACATGTTGATCTCTTCTTCTCTTCACCCTTAGACGGTATATGATCGTGACTTTTTGGTCGGCCAGGTAGCCTTCTGTCCATGGCTGGTGGAAAAACTGTTTTTAAGTCATCTGGTATGTCCCACTCAGAAGGATGTGGAATAGGGTAGACAATCTCGCCATAAGTCTGTCGATATACTTCTGTAGTGTAGCAATCCATAGCGTATGCGCTTGAATCATCTTGGTTTAGATGAAGAGAAACTTTTATAACATGGCCACACGGATAACCAGATGTTTGTCATTTCATACAACTACACGTCTTTTGAGTGTTCATTGATGGATATAGTCTGTTGAGATATATGTCTACTGATACTGTAAAATTGTCTCCGGTTAGTTTGAATGTTCAACACATTCTTAAGCATGACATTGTAAAATTGTCTGAAAGCACTTAGTTCCTATGGAAGCATCAAGTGATGTTGATCATTGATGGATATGGTCTGTTGAGATATGTGTCTACTGACACTTCTGCTCCTAGTAAGTTTGTCAAGAATGATTCAGGGCAAGAAGAAGAGAACCCAACTTTTGTGGTATATAGCCAGCAAGCCAAACTCTTGGCATCTTGGTTCCTAACCACTGTGAGTACATAAGTTCTTCCTCATCTCACTGGTCTCACGATAACTCTTGCTATTTGGAGTGCTATCTCACGTCTCTTTGGTACAAGGTCTAGTGCAAAGATATCAGCCCTCAGACATAACCTTCACTCGCAAAGGAAGCATGGCTTAAAATTAAGTGAATATCTGGCAAAAGTTAAGTCTATTTGTGATATGTTAAATGTAGCAGGAAGCTTAGTGACTGGACAAGAACATGTCAGTGTTCTTTTGGCTGGTTTATCCATGGAATTTGAGTCTGTAATCGCTATAGCCTCTCGTGATTCTTTGTCATTGAATATCCTAACTAAGATGCTCCTTGATTGTGAAGCTCGACAGAAGCTTTTCTTGTATGAAAGTGCTTCAGTTAATATGGCAGTTAGTTCTAGTGATAAAGATGAGTTGAAGTCCACTAGTAGTTCTGCACCTCAGTCACAGCAGAATTCAGAAAGATTTCAACAAAGTGAAAATTTCCAAGGAAGAGGTTGTGGTCATTTCAATGGCTCTAATTGACCTCAATGCCAACTGTGTGGAAAGTTTGGCTACACTGTACAGAAGTGTTATCATAGGTTTGACTGAGACTATTCTGGGGTACCTGATTCTACTGCATCGACCACTGAAGGATGGAGACAGTCGCGTGCTTTCTTGGGTGATAAACAACAATATGTTGCTAGCATGCAAACGCATAATCACTTGGTGAATCCTGGTTTTACCCAGACTCATATGTTTCTCTGTCATCCAGGTGTTAACTCAGTCTTTCCTGGTATGCAATCGTTTGGTTCAGTGCCATACTACCAAAATGGTTACTTATTCACTCCTCAGGTTGCGTTTCCAGTATCAATTCCCCATATGAATGTAGCCTTGAGTGATTCATCATTTGGCTCTACACCTCGATGTCATCTTCACCAGCTGCTTTTGTTTCCACAGTACCTTCAGTCAATGCCTCGACCAAACCAACTGATGATGTCTGGTACCCAGATACAGGAGCTACACATCACGTTACCAATGATTTATCTGTCTTTAACTCTGGTACGGTTTACACAGGTAATAATACTCTACTTATGGGAAATAGAGAAGGCATTAAGATGGCACATATAGGACAGTCTTGTTTGTTGAGTAATTCGAAGCCTTTGTTGCTACAAAATATGCTTCATGTGCCAAACATAAAGAAGAATCTTCTATCTGTGTCACAATTCACTCGTGACAATAAGGTTTTTATCGAGTTTCACCCATTTGACTGCTTTGTGAATGACACACAGACCCAGGAGATCCTGTTGAAAGGGAGGCTCACGCATGATGGGTTGTACCAGTTGCTGCCACGCACTGTAAAGGACTCGAGCTGGCAGTTGAACAATGTGTCTAAAATGTCGAGTTCAATAGAATTGTGGCTCAAACGCATCGGCCACTCTTTAATGGCTGTTGTTCGAGCAGTAATGAAGACTTGTAATAGCAGCTTTAGTGAAAATAAGTTGTCTCATGTATGTACGGTATGTTTACAAAGCAAGGCTCATAAATTGTCATTTTGTAATTCCATCACTGGATACAATGAACCTTTTTAATTGATTATTTCAGATGTTTGGGGTCCAGCACCTGTTATTTCTACTGATGGTTATTCGTATTATGTATCATTCTAGACGTGCACAGTAGGCACACTTGGGTCTATCTACTAAAAATAATATGAAGTTATGCAATGCTTCTTAAATTTCTACAAGATGGTAGAGGTTCAGTTTGGCTTCAAAATCAAAGTTGTTCAGACTGATTGAGGAGGAGAGTATCAAGCTCTCAAAGGCTGGTTCCTTGCTAATGGTGTACAACAACGGATTTCTTGCCCAAGTACGTCTGAACAAAATGGGAAAGCCGAAAGAAAACACATGCATGTCGTTGAAATGGGATTAGCACTGCTAGCTGAGGTTGAACTCCCCTTAAATTTCTGGAGTCATGCATTTGTTTCAGCCGTTTATTTAATAAACCTCTTACCAACTGAAGTGTTAGGTGGCAAGTCTCCTTTTGAGGTTCTCTATAAGCAGACTCCTAATTTTTCCATGCTCAGGATTTTTAGGTGTGCATGTTTTCCTCTTCTAAGGCCATTCAACCAACATAAGTTGGATTTCAGGTCCAAACGGTGCACGTTTCTTGGTTATAGTCCTTTATATAAAGGATACAAATGTTTAGATGATAGTGGGAGAGTCTTCATTTCTAGACATGTTGTGTTTGACGAAGGAGTCTTTCCTTATGCTAGTAAGAAAGAAGAAGGTCGGTCAAATTGTGGCACTGTCATCTCAACTAATTTTCTGCTTGTAGTACAATCTTCTGAAGAGTTACACAATGTTCAACCTAGAAGGTGCGTGGAGGTTGTGCCTAATCCAGTACATAGCCATAATCGTGACTCTGACTTATGCCTGGCTGGTTCGTCACATGCAACATACACTGAGGAGAATGTATGTGCAGGTAATAGTTCAGTTGTACCTGCTATGGCTTATGGTGAAGAGATAACCAATGGTGTACATGAGTTATGTGTTCCAGCCGCTTTGAATGATGATAATGATGCTGTTATAAATGAGTCAATTCCCAGTGCTGTCACATGTATAGAATCTCAGGCTGATGTTGAACAATCCAATGTTCATCCCATGGTGACTCGAAGCAAAAATGGGATTTGGAAGCCCAACGTATTCTAGGTGGCTTGCTTAGATAAAGAACCGAGGACCATTCGAGAAGCCATGAGAAGTCTTGAGTAGAGAGCTACTGCTCAAACGGAGTTTGATGTATTGGTGAAGAACAACACCTGGATGCTTGTTCCTCTCCCGAGTGGAAGGAAAGTAGTGAACTGTAAGTGGATTTTCAAAATCAAACGAAATGCTGATGGATCCATAGCAAGGTACAAGGCTCGACTTGTAGCTAAGGGTTTTTTACAACAGCCAGGTATCAATTACCATGAAGTCTTTAGTCCTGTGGTCAAGCCAGCAAGAGTTCGGGTTGTGCTTTCACTTGCACTGGCTAAGGGATGGCAGTTAAGGTAAGTTGATATAAATAACACCTTCCTCAATGGAGTTCTAACTGAGGAGGTATATATGGCACAACCACCTGGCTATGAAGAAGGTGATGGAAGTTTGGTTTGCAAGCTTAACAAAGCCATTTATGGGCTAAAGCAAGCACATCTAGCGTGGTTTGAGAGGCTAAAGGAGCTTTTAGTGACTCAGAATTTTGTGTTAGCAAAATCTGATGCTTCACTGTTTGTTAGGGAAACTACTAACAGCATCATGTATCTACTAGTGTATGTAGATGATATCATCATCACGGGTAGCTGTGAAGAGGAAGTGCAAGGTATGATTGATAGTTTTAACAAGCAGTTTGCACTAAAGGATCTTGGGGTCTTGAGTTTTTCCTCTGGGAAATAAAGTGTGTCGAGAAGCTGATGAGATTATCTTGAGTTAGCAAAAGTATATACGTGATTTGTTGTTTAAAAGTGGGCTGGAAGATGCTAAGGGTCTTCCTACACCAATGGTCACTAATTGCAAGGTGGCGGTTGACATTGGAATACTAGTTGAGGATGCAGCTCATTATAGGAGTACTGTTGGTGCTTTGCAGTACATCGTTATCACGCGACCAGACATTGTCTTTGCTGTGAATAAGGTATGTCGGTTCATGCAAGCACCATGTGATGTTCATCTTCAGGCAGTGAAACGGATACAGAGGTATCTGCAAGCTACTGCTGATTTTGGTCTTCGTTTTTTTACTTCATCACGATTGTCTTTAACAGGCTTTGCTGATGCGGACTGGGGGTCAGATGCAGACAGACGATCGACCTCAGGTTATTATATCTACTTTGGTGAAAATTTGGTTTCCTGGAGCTCTCGTAAACAACAAGTAGTCGCTCGGTCTACGGTAGAGGCTGAGTATCGGAGTGTTACATGTGCTGCTACGGAGATGGTATGGCTTGAATCACTATTGGGTGAGCTGCGGGTGTCCATTCATGGGAAACCTGTCTTGTGGTGTGATAATTCCAGTGCTGTAGCTGTCTGTACAAATCCAATCTTGCATTCCAAGTTCAAACATGTTGAACTTGACCTGTTTTTTGTTAGGGAAATGGTAGCTGCTGGCAAGCTATCGGTTCAAGAGGTACCTGCCTTTGAATAGGTTGCTGATGTTCTAACCAAGCCGTTGTCTGCTCCAACGTTTCTTAAACATAGGCAATGATTGCTTGTCTCATAAATTCAAGGCAAATTTGTGGCTTCAACGGTTGAGAAGTGTGATGAATGAGTTTATGACGTTCTTAGTGGTAGGAGAGTTTGTTGTAGGGAGAATGTTGGTGCATGCTCTTGCATGTATTGCTTGTGTTTAAGGGCCTGAGGAAAGTCAGTTGTAAAGTAGGGGGAATGTTGGTGTATGAGCTAGAGCTGGGTTGGTTTTAACCAATCTTTCACGTGTTAGTTAGGTTGTTGAGTGTTAGTTAAGATGGTTATGAGCAGTTAAGCTTCTTGGGTTGTTCTAGTCAATTGTATAAATACATCCCTTCATAATTGAGAAAGATCATCATGAAATGAATGAAGTTTTCCTTCTTAACTCTTCACTCTTCACTCTTCACTCTTCAATCTTGTTCTCTTTACGATGTTTATCGTTCCTTAGAACGATACTATAACAGGATCAAGGAGGAAGAGGGGGAATTATGGCCTTATGGGTTATTTTGAGGGGGGGCGGATTGTTTTGGGATGATTCGATGGAATTAACTTCCATGGATCTGATTCAAGTTTCTCATTACATGATCAAGGAATCCCAGAGAAAAGAAAAACTAGAATTTTGACTTAGGGAATCTTCTTTTTGAGAATGTGGCTGCTATAAATTTCTCTGATGTTAGAAGAAGAAGAAAGAAGAATGATATTAAAGCAGAACTCGTGTTAACTAATTAATTTGGTTATTGAAGTTCGGGAGTAGTTGCTTTTAATTTAGTTGTTCTTTATTTCTTTTCAGGTAAACTCCAAAGGTCAATGTTAATGGTGGAAAATGCATATGTTGTCAATGAACTGATGAATACTTCATTAATAATTCAGTTTTTTTTGTTTATTAAATAAAATAAATACTAATATTTTGAAGTTCTTTCATTAAATGGAACGAGCATGCATGTTCAATTCATTTATAACCATTAAATCTTTGTTTTTTTATTTCATTTAAACATATATATAATTTAATCAAGTAAATCAAATACAACTTGTAATATTAATATAAATGTTTAATATCAAATGATTAAAATTATTTAAATAAATTTATTTTTATATTTATTTCAAATTAATAAAAGAAAATTAAAGCTCTCCGTGATTAATTGTTTCAATTATTTTAATTTATTATTTTTTAATATAATTAGTGATTTTACTCTTCTTGTATTTACATAAACTCATTTGGGAAAATTCCAAAATACTTACGATTATTCCATTTTCTACCATCTTGACACGTGTCTCTCAAGTTCCATCAATTTCCATCTAACCTATCATTTAGGCAAATCGTAATGTAAAACTTTTAGATTCTTTACAATTTGGTATTTAAGCTTTTATTTTCATTTTTTATTTAATCTTGAGTTGAACCATCATTTAGTCTAATAAATTTAATTAAATTAGATAAATTTTTGTATAGTTCATATGAATATTTTAATCCTCAAAAATATTTGTCAATCATCGAACTCAAAATATTTGGTTCAAAAATTAAAAAATGTTACCGTATATCTATAATCATAAAATCTCACCATGTCTCAAATTGTTTCAATTATACCTAAAGATATTCTTTGGAGAACATAATGTCTAAACCAACACGTTTATCTAATAAATTAAAGGTTACATAAAATATTTAATGTTAATTAATCATGGTACTAGTTTTAACAAGTCTTATTAGAACAACCTTGAATTTATTGTCTATTAAACTCCCCACCTACATAAAATGTAACAAATAAATATGTAACATATACAAAATGTTAGTAGAGTTTTTTTTTAAAAAAAAGAAATTCATTAAGTGATAAAATAAATTGTTATTCTTTTTAGAGATCTTAAGTTGAAACAACTGTATTTACAGGATGTGTTTTATCAATAATTAAAAAAATTATGATAAAATATTATTTTATAATTAACCAAATTGTTGAGAATAAAAGAAATATAAGACAAGATGCTGCATAATAAGACATAATGCAACTCCCATTGCCAGTCTAATCTAATTTGAGAGTTGTATTATACCTACTCATTGACTGGGTAGAAACTACCTGGCCCGAATGACATAACCTAGTCAAGGTGAGAAGTCCCATGATTGGGTGCAGAGATTTAGTTAAAGAACAGAGGGTAAAATACACTTTAGTCACTATATTATTAGTCAGGTTAGAAATAGCTCGCCTAGTTTCAAACACTTTTATAATCAAGTTACTCAATTAAAATTTTATTGCAACCAATTCACTCCAATTAAAATGAAACCGACGTATGGTGAGGTTTGATATAATAACAATTTTAGTTATATATTCTATCAATTTTATTTTAAAATAATTTAATAAACCTAATTGTTCATATTTAAAGAATTAAAAAACTTATCAATTTAATATTTTCCCAAATTACTTATTTTTCATAATTTATCATCATCCCTCCACCTTGTGGCAATATTTGATTCCTTCTTATATTCCACTCTTTTTTCCTTCATTCTCGTTTCTTTCTCCACCTTCCTACTCGTCATTGTCATCATCCTCTCTCTCATCTCTTTCACTACCATTACAACCACCTTTCTTATATTCTCTCCTAAATATTTGTATAAAAATATATTAAATTTAATCTCTCCCGTTAGATCAATCTATTGTTATTTTATTGAAGTATACGTGTTTAAGATTTCGATTTCTGAATTTAATTCTCACACACAATAGTAGAATAGGTTTGTTCCCTAACGGATATGTAATAAGTTGTTAGGGCAGGACTTGTGCACAAGGTTTTGAGAAACAAAAAGGCAGAATAATCTCATCTTTTAGAAATCAAACCAAACTCAAAAGCTATGAGCCTTAAAGCTGCCACTGTTGATCAAAACCGAAACGAACATTACACTCGAATCGGGTTTCTATCATTTGATTTTGGGTATTTCTCTAGGCCTCTAGTAGTTGATCACAGATCAGCAAACACATGATATTGTTTGGAATCCACAAAGGACAAGTTGTTGAGCTGCAGCGCGCTTCCTCTGATACCGAACTTGGTGTCCAAGTACTCGTAAGTCGGACTCGCGAATATCTAACGGCAGGCGGCAGATGAACACATCAGATTCGTGGAACAATGATACAAGTGGTTGATGGTACAAACAAGTAGAACATACTTACGTGCAAACAAATGATGGATTGCAGGAAGGCGGATATGTTGGCAGAGGCCTTAATCCAAAGTGGACCGCTTACACTGTTAAGCAAATATGTGGATGTTTCCGCTCCATAAGCCCAGTAGCCAATAAAGGTAATGGCAAACATCGGTACCACTCCGACGGTGAACTGAAAGTACAAAGCTTTCAGCATGTTCCTCACTGCAGGCTCCCTCACTGTTGCCTTTTGTGAGGAACAATGTATCAGAAGCAGAGAAAAAAAGGGGAAAGAATGCAAGTATGCAACATGGCTACAAATTCAACCTATGTCTTATAGTTGAAGTAACCAGATTTCAATGAATAGGAAACATCGATTTCGACGAATTCTATACGAAATATTCGGAATGAATAAGATTTAAATCTAGGTGCCACCCTATCCCACCCATCTTTCCTTGACTTTCAAGACACATCCTCTAGACCGAAACAGAAACGGATGGATCAGTATGGCTGAGCTGGGACCGATGTCTGTCGAAGCAAACATGAAGTTCTATATATAGAGCCTTGATATAAACACTAATTAATGGTGTTAAAGGAAGAAGTTTAGACGTTTTTATTACCAGCATCGGAGGGATGAACTTGTAATCATTAAGATAGTCTGGCCTACCTGTATTTCTGGTAACATTCCAGTATTGAATGCAAACACAAGATTTGCAGATGCTCCTATAGTTGTAAAAATTCTGCTACTTGATTTCCCATGTATCCTATAATCTCGGGGAGGTGCATTAATTCCTATAACAGCATTGGAATCGTTATTGTCACATAAATGAAGGAAAAAATGAGGACAAAAAGGAGTACATCAGGGTTCCGAATAAAAATCAAGTGAATCTGAATGATATTAACACCAGCCACGTGAATCCAGGGAGCTAACAGCCTTATCGGAAAATCGAGCAAAGTTCCTTCAATGTTGCAGGAGCTAAGCAGTGCGGTTTATTCTACAGACAACAGGCAAGGATCTATTTAGTTTCATGCATATGATGGCTCAAAAACTTCTTAAGGTTTTGACTGCAATGTTCAGATACATAATATAAAGCTCTAAAGTGACAAGCTTCAAGTTCAAGGTAGCTAACGGAAAACACGCGAATGCCTTAACTCTCGGTCGAGCCAATAGTCCCTTTCCTGGCAAGTAACAGCCAACATAGAGGTTCCCACATGGTCAGGCTGACCTAAATAGGGTAAAAGGTTAGCATTGCTTAAACTCTTGGAAAGACCTTATGTTTTTTTCCCGAACATCACGCCAGAAATCATCCGAGGCTTGAACATCGTGAAGCAAGATTGCTCTTTGATTAGGTTTCAATCTACATTAAGGCTCATTCTTTACAAGAAAATACAGAGGGAAATTTTGATTTATTAAGGATTCAATCTGCACTTTCATTTGAGGTTCAATCAGTCTGAGATTATTAAATGAAACTTTTGATAAAAGGAAAACTGAACAGCGCGAATATCATATATTAGAACTTACCGTCTTTAGCTGCAAGCACACATGCCACGATGATATATATCAGGCCAAGAACTGTTGAACATCCCAACCATACTCTTAAAGCTGACAGATGTGGTATCGATATGGCAAACAAAGCACAAGCAAACCCGGTTATCGCAATACAGTAAGGAAGTTTCATGGTGTGCTCGTAATTGAAAACAGCAAAACAAGCCTGCATTACATATTCACATGTTAAAGATTTCAGGACGACTGATATCCATATGAACCTTCATGTAAATTGACAAACCGAGTCCTTATTCATGGAGTGGATAAGCATAGAAAGATGTCAGAAATGCCAAGATCGTGTTCGGGATATTCTGAAACCGTTTGTAACAACTATCTTGAACTCAAAATGTAGATTTGTCAGGGAAAGTAAGGTGTATTTAAACAATCTGGTCTTACCTTTAAAGCAGAACCACCCAGGATGAGAAATCCAATGTTAATCATAAACAGATTAACATATTGCGTTGCCAATGTAATAGTATAGGCTCTCCTACCTGTGTTCATCAAGCATAAAATAAACATGAAGATCTTATACAAAATAAGATTCTGCATTTTCGTATTCGTTTTACTCGAGCCTTGTACCATATATCTGTGCTGCCAGATCTCTGTATCTGATATGCCTCTTTCCTCCATGCTCATGGAGCTTGGCGACAAGAATGTTCGCATTCAACGACACAATAGTGGCTAACATTAAACCGACTATGCCTCCTATCCAGCCGAGAGGAACCATGATTGTCCCGGAATATCCCAAGACAAATACACTGTTGACACCAGTGGTTAAGACAAAACTTGCCTGGAGCCATGAATCTGTAAAAAGAAAATTGGTCTAATGAGCTCAAATGGAAAATGGAACATCATGAGACAGAAAACTCACCCCCAACAGAATGATTCCTTCTTATGTCACTATTTTTGAAATATTCCAATCAGAGTAGAACAATATCACAGAACTACGAAAGTAATTCTTCTATATTTGTTCAGCTTCTTAGAGAAAAAAAAAAAATCAAAAGCCATTGAAGAGCTTAATTCCAACAATAGTAAATCTAATGATTTTGGACATGGCACTGACACTCGAATATACAAACAGAACATGAAAAACAAAGTATCAGTAGGAAAAAAAATGTTTTGCTGTGAAAGAATGCAATACAAATCCCTTGAGACAAAAACAATTATAAAAAAAGATAATATTCTTGTGGCATCAGAATATCAAACAAACCACTCTTCACTTTGCAGCTTGCAGAAAATAAGAAAACACAAGATCCCAGATTTCAAACTACACAAATTTCTCATAACCAAAAAAATAGAATGAAGCAAAACACAAATAGAAAAACCCAGAGTTAAAAAAAAAAAAAGGAAGGATCTTTTACGTAGAAAATGTATAATTTTTATGTACCAGTGCTAACAGCATGGGCAGTTTCAGGAACTTCAACAGTTAACATATAGTCCTCCGCCTCATTTCTGGCTTCAGGTATCATGTTTGTCTCTCTCTTCAACTTCCTCGTGTTCTTCAGATACGTATGGTTTCACAAGGTAGGGACTACTGAATTTATAGCAGCTAAATAAACAACTTTCTTTTGTTAATTATTCAAAATCTGGGGTTTCCATTTTTTAAACAATTTTTTATAATTTCCCAAAGAACCAATGCTCTATAATTGGCGCGTGTCAGAATTGTGTAAGCAACTCCTTCCTTCTAAGCACACATTTCCATATAAACAAGAAGGTTAACGGCAGTTTCTATTCTCACGGAACTTGTAAAAAAACGTAAATTGTTGATTTTTATGTCTTTAAATTTTTCCAAATGATTTGGGGAACTTTCTATTCTCTGGGATCAGAAGTATCACAAAATTCATGCCGTTTTGGTTCATTTATTTGGAGACCAATAATTTTGATAATTGGATACAGCTCACGGAAGAAAATGTGAGTTGATAACATGGAATCTCAACTTTCCTGTTTGTGAGGAGGATGGTTTTCGTTCGCAACACTATGCTCCAACCCAACTCACCTTCTATTCTCACTGCCCCAAAAGGGAAAATATGTCCTTTCCACTTTTTCCCTTCAATCATTTTCGGCGAATTTCTCAAAAAATCACCCTTAAAAACTTTATTTTCCTTTTAGACATTCCTTCGACTTTATTTCCCGATCTAACATCATTTGTAGGAAGGTACGCCCCATGCATCACGCCTTACGTTGATCTGATGACACGTGTGGTAAGGTGCGGCCTATGCACAGCGCCTTATGCTGACATGGTGACACGTTGGGCAAGGTGCGGTGCATGGGTCGCGCCTTCTGCCACGTAGGGGTATAGCGCGGTGCATAGACCGCGCCTTCCTGACAGTCTGACACGTGTCAGGATAGCGCGGTGCATGGGCCGCGCCTTCCATTAATTTCCCAACCACCCGACCGTTCACACCCCATCCCACCCCTATAAATACTTCTATTCTCAATCATTTTCATCATACCAAATCCTCTCAACTTCTCTCAAATCCTCTCAACTTAAGGTATATTTTATTATATTTAATATTTTATTAGTATTTTATTTAATTATTTAATTATTTTAATATTTTATTTAATTAATTTTTTTGTGCAATTATAAAATGGAAAACGGTCTGCTTCGTTTGGATAGAAATCATATATCGAGTCATTATGTAGATACAATAATATTTTTATATTTTAATTTAATTTAAATTATTAGTAATAATTTATTTATTTAATGCATGATTACTAGTTTATAAATTAATTTTTGTAAATATTAATATTTTAGGAGAGCGACCGTATATTAGATCCTTTTATTAGAAACCTTAAGTTAGCGATACCTATCCGTGTCTGGCCTTATTTAGTCGAGGTTGGATCAGGTCACATAGCAAGATATGAAGGTCATTGTAAGATAGAACCAAACCTGATTTCTGCATTAGTGGAGCGGTGGAGGCCGGAGACCCACACATTTCATCTTCCGTGCGGAGAGTGCACGATTACGCTTGAGGATGTTTTTATGCACTTGGGACTTCCGGTGGATGGAGATGTGATTTCAGGGATGGTGCACGGTAACTGGACTACTTTATGCCAGGATTATCTAGGAGGTGTCCCGCGAAATTTTAACGGTGGTCGGATACCGTTAAATTGGTTAGATGCATACTTTGTGCCAGGATTATCTAGTATTTCCAACATGAACTTTCTTTGAAATCTTTGTTATCAGCTCCTCAAGAGTTATGTTTCTCTTGAAGAATATTTTAACATAATGATTTGATACGAAAACAATGCCGGTTTCATCTTCCCAAATTTCTCCATCATAATAAACAATAGTTGAAATTCACGTCATTCTTAGAGTTTGAAAGTGAGACAATCCTATATCTGCAAAAAATAAACCTGAAACAAGCCTAATTAAATAAATAATATATGAATTAAAATATAAGGAAATAAAATTTTTACACAAAAACGTAAATAATTTAAATAATATAATTTTATATTATTACCGTATGGGCAAAAATATTTCGACGTATGCTCTCGCTTTCCAATTTTACAACCACAAAAATTAATTGAAAACAATTAGTATAATATTTTTTTCAAATAATTATATATAATTATAAAAAATATTATAAAAAATTTACCTTATAACGAAAGATCGAACGAACTTCTGAATCAAATATAAGAGGATTTTCGTGTATTATTTACTGGTTGAGAGGATTATTGTATTAGTTTTTTGGTTGAGAGGAAGTTGTGAGAATGTTTACGGGGTGAGGGGTATTTATAGCCGAGAGGAGACGCTTTGAACCTAAGAAGTGCGGTTGCAATTATACAAGGCGCGACCCATGCACCGTGCCATTCTGAGGCTTGTCATAATTGCAGGAATGCACGACCCATGCACCACGTTGTACCCCTACGTGGCAGAAGGCGCAGTCCATGCACCGCGCCTTGCCCAACGTGTCACCATGTCAAGATAAGGCGCGGTGCATGGGCCGCGCCTTACCACACGTGGCGTCGGATTATCGTAAGGCGCGGTACATGGGTCGCTCCTTCTTGCAAAGGGTGTTAGATCGAAAAATAAAGTTGAAATAGTGTCTAACAAGAAAATAAAGTTTTTAAAGGTGATTTTTGAGGAAAATCGCCATCCTTTTCCCCGCAGTATCTCAATTGTTTTTTTAATAAATAAAACTTGTGGTTTATGGGTTTTAAACCCAAGTCTTCTTGAATCTTCACCCTAAGCCTTAGCCATCTAGGCTAAATTACTATAGTTGATGTTTAATAATAATAATAAAATTTTACTTTATCCTACAACCAACCCAATCTTTAGGCACTTAGATCAACTTTCTCCCGTGAAAAAACAAGTTTAAGAGAACCATTGTTTTGAAAATCAGACCAGATCGGCCGGTTTAACCGGTTTAATTGGAAATCGTCGCCTAGTCCGGTTTAATCTAAATCGATTGAATCGCTACTAGTGAATCGGTCAGAACTGTTGAACCGTTCGAATCGGACCGGCTGAAAACAAAAAAAAATCGGAAATTTTGTTTTTTTTAAAAAATTAAACCAAACGTCATTTGTTAAACGAGCCAAGTCGAACTCGAGTATTGCTGAGCTCGACTCGAACTTGAAAACTTTAAAAGTAAGCTCAACTCCACTCAAACTCACAAGTTAAAAATTATAAAGTTCAACTCGAACTCGAAATATAATATTGAAACTTGAACTCAAAAATGCTTGAACTAAAAAAAAATTAGAAACTCAATTGAAGCTAAAAATTCGAGTTTGATTGAAGTGAAAGAATAGTTCACTCAATGCTCACCAAAAGGCTCAATGATTTTGAATGTCAAATTACCTCCATTATTTATAGAAGTTAGTTGTGATGCTCTTCTATGTTTCTTAGAAATGTGGGATTGTTTTTCTCATATTTTTACTCTTTAGACTTTTGGGATGCTCTTCTATCTTTCTTAGCCATGTGATATTGTTTTTTTTTTAAAAAAATTAAACCAAACAATATCATTTTGTTATGATTTTTTAACCCCAAATTTATTTTTTAATTATAGTTATATAACTATATTTATTATTTAATATGTTTTACCTTAAATATTATGTTGTAGTTAATTTGAATCATTTTGTTTCACTTGATTTTATGGTTTTTAATTTATATATGTTATGACTTGCTTTGAATATGACTTGTGATATAAAAAATTATTTTTATTAAATATTTTTGGTATTTTTATTTAATTTTTTAAATAATTATGACGTCGTCCGGTTCTTCCGACCGGTCGGACCGGTTCGACCGGTTGAACCAGTGAACCGGTAACATGGCCGGTTCGCTAACCGGTCCGGTTCTGAAAACCATGCAGAGAATTCAACCCCAAAACCCCTTCATCACCCAAGCCTCTGCCCCGCCGTTCACCAACCTTCGACTAGTGGTGGCGTGTACCGCCACCACTGTTAGCACCAGCTTTGTTCCCCGACCAAACCCCAAAACCCTCAAATCATCGACATCACCCGTCGTTTGTCCTAAGCCGTGAAAAGAGTGTTCGATTAACTTGTCATCGATCTTAACCACTGTTAGTCGGAAACTGTCACAGCCCAAGCCAGAAGAAGCACCGCCTCGTTCCAATCCAAGTCTTGCTCTCCACTCGTAGAGATATATCATCATTCACATTGAAGAGCTCTACGAAAGTTTCGTTAGAAAACAAAAAAAAAACTCCGATGTTGTTTTGATGATTTTCAGCCAAATCGATCGTCTATTCGTCTCACCGCCTCCACCATTGAGATACCTGAGTCCTTTCGGTCAAAACCCAACCGGTGTCGTTACTTCATCATCGATCTTTCACCGTCCATTGTTGGATAAGCTTTTGGTTGTTTTAATTTAATTTTCATCGAAGTTTGGTTGATTTATTAAGATAATCTGAGTTGGATTTGTTGTTTTAGAGTATTCCAGTTAATCGACCGCCTTCCCCCGCCCCTGTTATCACCGAAAGAGCTGTCACGCACCACTACTACGTGTGGGCTTTCTTTCCTGTCGAGATCCTTCTAGAAATCGATCTGATTTAACTCGAATCGAATTAAGTCAACTCGGACTAGCCTGGGTTAACTCAAATCGGTCTAACTCGTTGACTTTGATCGAACCGTTGACTATAACCAAACTGTTGACTTGGCCGTTAACCTGACCATTGACTAGACATATTGACTTTGACTTTGACCAATATTAATAGTTGACTTTGATAAAAAAAAATTAAAATTTTTCGAAAAGTCTTATTTTATGTTTTTTGATGTCATGTGTCTGAATTTAAAGTTTGTTTCGCCAAATTCTAACCCAAAACTCTCCAAATTAACCTTCGAACCCAAACATGCATAACTATTTTAAACTAAATTGGTTAAGGAAATATAAGGAAAGGGCAAGAACTGATTTATGACTTTGGTTATGATAGGTACATGTAATTCTTTCGACCGTTTGACTGCTCGACCCATCTGCTCTTGATCTGTCCGACCACGTGAGCCCGTGATTACTTGTATAGTTCTGTAACTATGTTAAATACTTTGTTCAGTATATTACTCTGATTGTAACAATGTTCTGATTTAATTTAGGATAGTATACTGTTGTAGATCATAGCAAGACCTATGCTCAGTAGATCTCTCGAACCGTTTTGCGAGGTGTGCTCATTGTGTGCTACATATTTGTTTTAAATATATGCTTGAATTATCATGTGCACATCAAAGTTTTATTTGATTTGAAACATAACTGATTTAATTGATTGGAAAACCTGATTCTGGTTTACTGAATTCCTGAATTCCGAATAACTGTTTTACTAATTTTTAATTTATGTTTGTTTGATACATGTTCTTTGGTTACTGATTATTGAAAAATGTCTGGTTTATGATTTTCCTAGATTACTGAAATTTACTGGGGTATTTCTAGGATGTATTCTGGAGTTCTACAGTTTCCGCTCTGATCATGTTGATAATTTTTTTATGGACCTAAAACGACCCTTGGGTGGGCTCCTTGGCCAAATGAGCCTAGCAGTAAGATCTTATGGACCCTAAGACACTCCCTTATGGTGGCTCATTTGCTTTGTGTATTGGGTAAGTTATTATGTACATGAGGGCACTCCCCGTAGGTGGCTCCAACACTTCGACTAGAGTAAGTCCTTATGAACCTAAGGTGCTCTCTTAGGTTGGCTCTTAGATCTTTTGGGCCTTGGTTAAGTCCTTATGGATGCAGTTCTGGGCAACTGCATATGGTGTAAGGTTGGAGGGTTAACTCTGTATTTTAAATAAAAACCTTATTGTTAGTCTTGTATTGTAATTTTGAAATCAGTTTTAAAAATTTATCCGTGTGTTTTATTCTGCACCTATTGGAACACATTGAGCTCCCTAGCCCATTCTCCCAAAATCTTTCCTTTTAGATACTTTTGGATAGGTATTAACGATCTTGGCATTTGGAAGATCGACACATTCAATACCGCTTATTTTGATGTAATGTTTCCATCTTCTATATTGTCTTTATTATGGGTGATATGTGCCTATATTTTGATATAATGATTTTATGATGTATTTTAATGTGATATATGTTTTATGACGTATTTTATATCACATATGATGTATGTATCATATTTTCACTAGTTTGTTATTTTATTTAATCGGCGATATTTCATGTTTTATATTATTTGATTTGAGTTTTACTATTATTTTTATGTTTTTATAGATATTAAAATTTCAAAGTGGTGAAATTATTTTGAAATTTTTTATTGTAATCCGCTGATCCAATCGCATTGTATAGGCTGGGTCTAGAGATTACAAATGTTTTTACCTATCCATGCTTCAAAATCAATATTTTCAGATCCGGTAGTTAGTTCCGATTTCACAAGTTCTTTCCAGGTAGACTGGGCTATAGCACATTCCCTAAAAATGTGTAACCCAGTTTTCACTGTTGCACTGCATATGGCACAGCTAGGATCGTTCGTCATATGTCTCCTTACTCGTTTTTCATTCGCTAATATCTTTCCCTTGAAATCGAGTTGCCTAGGAAACTGCCAACCTACTTAAACATATACTGGCTATGAGATCATCACCCCTACCTAAATGCTTGGGATCGTTTTCCACTAAAATCCATATTTTTAAATCTTTAATTTTAAAACAACCAACATCATTTGGTTGTTTTAAAATTAATATAGTAAAATATTTGATAAATGTATTATTGTGGTTTAATTTTTTAAAAAATCAAAGTTATATGTTAGATTTATGAAATTGGAATATTTTATGACGAAAGAGACATCAAATTTATATTCAATATGGTAAAAAAGGAGTGAACCAAAAATTTTGGAGTTCAACAATCGTCAATGATGATGATTGACAATAATAGTGAGCGTCGGGAAACTTTTACTAAATTTGAGGGTGAGACTGATATTTTATTTAAAGTTTAAGGGTTATAATTATATTAATTTAAATTTTTAGAGGTTAAATTAATATTTATTTAAAATTTAGAAGTTAAATTTAAAATTAATTTTTTTTACTAACGTGTTACTTAATCAAACTATTAAAAGTTAAACATTCAATGATCAAAATATAAAAAATCAATAATTTTAGTGATCAAAGTGTAACTGTTTTTAAAATTAATGATGAAAAATAAAAGAAACTAAAACGTAGGTAATCACTCTTATAGATTACCCTTTAAACATTATTCAAATACAATTATCTTCAATGTTGTAAATTACTTTAATTACTTATTCAAATTCTTTTATTATTATATTTTATTCCAGAAAACCTTTTATTATTATAATTTTTCAAAATATTATGTATCCTAATAATAATAATTATATTTTCAGTAAATAAAAAAAATTAAATACACGTATAAACATACAACACATTAATAACTCAAAAGATAGATAAACAGTGAATTACATGCCAAATAACGTAGAGTTAGTCTTGTAAACTGAAGGTCTGTAGTTCGATCCTGCATGGGGGCATTTATTGAGATGTTTATTTTTCTTCAATAAAATATTAAAATTTTGTATAAACTATTGAAATGGAAGTTTTTTTATATTATTAATGAACTTAAGGTTTGTTCACCACAAGCTCTCGTTTTATTTTTAATAATTAAGAGATTGAATATTATCAATTTAATGACTTAATACGTTAATAAAAAATATTTAATAATTTATTTTTTAACTTAATGAACAAAAATATATAAATATAAAAGATAAATAGGCATTTCAACAATTTATCCTAAAAAACTTGACTTATGCCATCCTTTGTGACCTTCTTTTGGAAAAATGTTATTTTTATATGATTTTTTTTAATAGAAATCGTTATTCTTATTAAATTAAAAATATTTAAAATTAAAAAAAGAGTTTACAATTATCATCGTAAACTAAATATGTAATTTGAACATTTTCCTATAACATTGAAACTAGCAACTTTAGAATATATATATACACCATATATGGAAAATATTAAAAATTGTTACGAACATTTTCCTATAAATTAATGAAAAATAATTACTAATAAATATAATTGCATTGATAAACGAACCATAAAAAAAGATTAAACTATTAAAAGACCATAAAAATCGCAAAGCAAAGCCGAGCATCATGAGAAAATAAAAAATAAAAAGAACAGTCAAACGAATGAGAAAAAAAACAAAAAAGTGTGACGAAAACAAAGGTTTTTATTTAAAAAATTAAAAAATAAAGAAAAAGATAATTAACAATCGACAACCAGTATCAGAACTAATACCAAATAAAATTTAAAAAAGTGATATGCTTTATGAAAGACGGTATAAATCTTAAAAAGAAAAAGAAAAGGAAAGCAGCTACAGTTTTGTGGCTCAACTCTTGTATACAAGAATCCTTCTTTCGGTATGATTTGATTTCAAGTTTTAATAAAAAGGTAAAGTATAGTAATGGTCACTAAATTTTTCTAAAGCTTTCATTTAGGTCCACAAACTTTTAAAACTTGCAATACAATCTTTCAACATTTAATCCATTTGCAATATGGTCACTAAACTTTTCAGGTGCTTGCATTTAGGTCCCCCAACTTTTAAAACTTGTAACACATTCCTCAATTTTATTCTAAACCCCAAATTCCTTTTCGATCTCAAATTTCCTTTTTCGCTTCTCTCTTCTCATTTCGAGAATAATTTTTCAGTCAGGGATGCATGGGAAATTTTAATCTAACTTTGAATTATGTGGAGGTGTTGACTTGAATAAGGGTTAATTGAGAGAAGACCTGACCAAGGGACTATCGGGACTATCAACGATTCAAGGTGTAATGTTAGATAAAGGTCATCTTAGGTGAAGCATAGATGTTCGATGAAATGCTTGTGATAAAAAAATGGGATTAGAAATGCAGAGTTGACAAATACTTCTAAGATGAACTAAGTATCATTGTTCAAAGTCACCAACAAAACTGGAATTATTTTGTATAAATGACATATAATAATTTCTTCGTTTGATCTTTGTGGTTAAAGATTTACCAACAGATGATCAAATATAATGAAATCTCAAACATCACATTCACCTCTCACTCTCTTTCGCTCACATGCACTCTCGTTTGGTTGTTGTTCTTTAATTTTCCGCCATGTAAAATTGTAAACCCAAGCGGTGCTCTGTCTTTCAGCTTTTTATTTTCAAAGAAAAAATGGAGGAAGAATTGCTGGAACGCAACACTGATTGCGTTTATTTGTTAGCCTCTCCCCTCACTTGCAAGAAGGTATTTATTTTCTCTTTTGGGCTATCCGGAAGTAGGCTTTTCCTCTTTCGCGCTTTCCCATTTTCAGTTTACATTGTGTGTTTTTTGTTGAAATTTTTATGTTTCTGGAACTGGATGTCAATGATTTGGATATTCAGTGTTAGTTTTGAACCAAAACTATCTAATTTTCTTTCTTTCTTCTTAATCAAAACTTTTATTACTCCTTATGAAAGATATTCAGTCCATCAGAATAGAAGTGAAAGAGGGTCTTAGGCTAATATTTTTATCTTCTTGTTTGATTTTTCTTTAAATCAGGGAATTGATTGTGAGTGTCGACATAGTGAAATCGCCAGACTCAATCCGAGAGACTGGTAGTATTAGTTTACTGTGAATTGTATTGATACGACCTATGGTTTTCGGCGTCCTGTGAGCTCGTATTCTTTTTAATAAGTTCATGTTGATTATGGGACTGATATATCGTGAACGAATTGGATTTTTTTACATGTTTTAGAAATTTTATAGTTGAATTATATTGAATTATACCTTTAGAAGATAATTATGTATGCACGCAACTCGAAAAGATATCATGACAGGGTAATATATTTGAAGCAGCTACTTGACCCTATCATGATGCCTTTCGAGTTGCAAAACAGACTGAGAGGTGAATGCGCTATTTGAGATTTCATTATATTTGATCATCTGTTGGAAAATCTTTAACTACAAAGATTAAACGAAGAAATTATTACATGTCATTTATACAAAATAATTCCAGTTTTGTTGGTGACTTTCAATAATGATACTTAGTTCATCTTAGTAGTATTTGTCAACTGTGCATTTCTAACCCCATTTTTTTCTCACAAGCATTTCATCGAATATCTATGCTTTACCTGAGATGACTTGTATCTAACATTACACCTTGAATCGTTGATGGTCCCGATAGTCCCTTGGTCGGATATTCTCTCAATGGACCCTTATTCAACTCAACACCTCCACATAATTCAAAGTTAGATTAGAATTTTCCATGCATCCCCAACTGAAAAAGTTATGCCGGAAATGAGAAGAGAGAAGCGAAAAAGGAAATGAGAAGATCGAAAAGGAATTTGGGGTTTATAATGAAATTGAGGACTGTGTTGTAAGTTTTAAAAGTTGGGGGACCTAAATGTAAGTGCCTAAAAAGTTCAATGACCATATTGCAAACGTACTAACGGCAGTGTAACGGCGGGGACCATATTACAAATGGACTAAATGTTGAAGGATTGTATTGCAAGTTTTAAAATTTTGGGGACCTAAATGAAAGCTTTAGAAAGGTTTAGTGACCAATACTATACTTTACCCTAAAAAAGGGGGTCAAAACTAACTACTCTACTATCAACACATCGGAAAGAGCTTTATTTATACGATTTAAGTGGTGTTTGTTTTTACTGTGTAAGGTCTGCAAAGCTCTTATGTCTGCGCCGAGCAGACCACGCGCAGGCATTGAGTTTCGCAGACCGTTTGTTTTTTAGAAGACATAAGCTCTTCTAACGTCTGCGCGGCGCAGACGTGGTCTTATGTCTGCAGACGTCTTCTAACCTCTTCAAAGAGGTTTTATATTTAATTTTATATTATATTATATTTGATTTTAATATTAATTTTTAAATAAATTAAATAATAATTTTTAATATTATATTATAGATATTAATTTTAATATTAATTTTTTAAATAAATTAAATATTAATTTTTTTAATATTATATTATAGATATTTAATTTTATATCATATAAATTATTATATATATTATTAAAATTTTATATTTATTTTAATTATTTTGATTTAAGTTTAAATATAATATTTTTTTGGATTTGTTATTTTTAAATTATATTTAAACTTTTTATACAAAATGTAAGTATTTAAACCACATTGCTTAATAAAAAATGATTTCATTGTTTGATAATTAAGATTTTAAAATATAAAAAATTATAAATTATGTTTTTAAAATTTTAAAATATAATCACAATTAAATAAAAAATAATCATAAAATAATTTTATAAATTAAAAAATATTTTCTAAAAATATCATATAATTATAAAAATAAATTATGAATATATATTTAAAAAATTAAAAGTATTTACATAATTGCATATTTAAAAAAATCATATAATTTAATGATCATTTATAAATTTTATTCTATAAAACTTATAAAACTAATAATACATGTGATTATGTGAGACTTATAATAGAATTAATAAGGTGATGTTTGTTTTTCTAAAAAAATTATTATTGTAGTTGTATGAATTATTTAAATTTCAATATTGTAAAACTAAAATTATTTAAATCTCGGTATTGCAAAACTCTTTTAAGTTTAAAAAATCAATTTATTTATATTTCAGTTTATTTTAGCAGTCTGCAGACGTTAAAAAACAGTCTTCTTCTTGCAGACTGCAGACTTTTGGTCCACCTCTTCTGCTGCAGATGGCTGCAGATGTAGTCCGCAGACTGCATACCTTTTACCTCTGCAAAAACAAACACCACCTCAGTGTCAAAAATTGCAGTTCAACTTATCAAATCAATTTGACTTTTGGTTTAGTTTTTACAATTTATTCATAAATAACGTAATCAAATTATATTAATTTTATATCATTTGTATTCGGTTTATTGATTGAATATTTTAAATTAAATTTTATAAAGATTTATTTATGGAAGTGACCTTCTCAACTCAATTTGTTTTATTTGTAAATATTAAAATTCAAATTTCTGATCTTACTTAATAAATTTAATGTATCATCTCATTATACCAATTGATTGTCAGTATTGTTTCTATTACTTTAAAGTTGAATTAGACATTTACAATGTATGTTCTTTTCTTAGTGACTCGGTGAAATTTGATTAGAACAATAGAATAATTGATTTAAATTACAATGTATGTTCTTTTCTTAGTGACTCGGTGAAATTTGATTAGAACAATAGAATAGTTTATTTAAATTTGAAGTTCGAATAAGTTGTATTTTTAAAGTTCAAATATAATTAATTCGAGAGTAAAGTTGAATAGATGTTAACATATAGTTTGAGTAAGTTTTATTGAAAATTTTCGATCCGGTTAGTAAAGGGGTTTGCCATGCACTCGCTCGGGCCCCTTGTGATTCCTTGGAAGAAGCATCCAAATTTAGTCTAACAGAGTTACCCAGGCAGCTCCCAACACACCAATTCAGATGAAGAAGGCTGGTGAGAATCCTCCCTATATTTACTTCAGGTGAGCCAAAACAAAAGAAACAACCGAACCAAGTAATTTCCGATGGAACCATAAAGTCGTGATATAAGTCTGTTGAATTAAGGCTTATGAAGTTATCAGTTGACTAGAATGGCCAATCCATTTCAACAGGTGGTGGAGGAATGGCCATTTCCAGATTGGAGAAGACATGTTCCGAAAACTCGGTCACTGCCGAGATGTTCCATAGTAATTATGGTTACAAAATATTACATATGGCTTACGGGGCAAAAATGAGTCATTATAGTTACAAGACATTACATAAGCTTGTGGCACAAAAATGAGTCATTATAGTTGGATGATATATTTTGGGAATCATGACTATACTAGTATCATTCAAAGCACCAATATCTCGCTCACAATATCCAAAAACGAACGTAAGATTTTATGTATAATATTTTAAAGAAAGACGAAATTATAAAATTTCATATGAACAAAAATAGATTTTAAATCGAAAATATCAGAAATATATAAAAATTTAAATTTTTTAAGGGGCATCCACCACACGCGCTTCCCTCAATTATTCCCTACCCATATCCATGTTGGGATACGAGTAAAAAATACGAAAAAAAGTACATATTAAATCCATATTATACTGCTAAGAATTCGTAAATGTGTAATAAAGTACCTATCCAAGAAATAGGTTATCAAACTGTAACAAAAGTTCCCCCCCCCCCCGGCTAAAAAGTGTAACCTCGATCAATATTACAACATGAAAAGACTGCATATTCCAGCCGCGGTGGACTGCAGAAAGAACAAGCTCGCATAAACTGATTTAAGCTGATAGTAGAAGGTGGTGTCTGAAAGAACGTATTAAAACCCAAGTTTATCAAATCACTTGCACTGCTTCTCTTTGATTGCCATTGCTCGATGGATCAAGAAAATTCAGACATCAGGAGTTAATTTTCCAGATCCCAGTTCTGTATCCTATGGACATGAGGGAAAGTTCCCAAAGCATGTTCGGTATACTCAATGGATTTACCTTGGATCCAGGAATCTCAGACCAGTTTACAGATATCTCCAGCATCGGAATACCGAACCATTTACAAAGGAAAACAAGTTCAACATCGAAACACCACCTGCACATATAATTCAAGGGTGATTCTAAGTCAGTTAACAGAAATTTTCCAAGGGATCAGAGAAATGACTATGATATCTTCTCTCGCTACCTAAATGCTAGACCTCGGACAAGTTAACTTAAAACAAACAAAGCCCCAAGTGTGTTCAAGATGAGAGACTTGAACACATCTGATTTCAACTGAAAGAAAATTGAAATTTTCTATAAAAAAGTACTTGGCAAATCTTTTCAGAACAGTGGAGATACGGAAGAATGAAACAAACATGAAGTCGAATATCTATTACTAAAAAGATAGCTTAATTCCTCTTTTATTGGTTGTCTGTTCTCAGCAACTAAAAAACTGAATTTCCATTATGAGTTCATCTCCATCCATTTCTTTCTAATTTTCTATCGTTTATTTCTCCTAATTTGATGCTTATCTGTAAATGGGAAACATCAGAAAAGTATTAGAGTATCAAAGAGAAAACAAGATTGGCAATGGCAGTTTGGTGATCTAAGCATGTAGTTTAGATTTGTTTTGAATTATTAACGACAGGATAAGCAAGTAGTGACGCTTAGGCTTTGCTTGGTTAAGTGGAAAAACAGGAGGATGGAAGGAGAGGGAAAAAGTATAAAGAAAATAAATTGTGAATGTAATTGGTAAGAAGAATGAAAAATGATGGGAATAGTCATTTCACATTCTCATGTGTAAAAGCAAATCATTATAATTAATTTGGAAGGAAAAGAAGAGATAAAATGAGAGAGATATGTAAGATAGTTCAAAATTATGTATTTTTCAAAAGCTTTATTTTCTTTCCTCTCATTTTTCGACTCTATCAAGCAATGAACAAAAGAAAATTACATTTTCTTTCATTTTTTCCATCTTTCCTACCAAGCACACTAATGGAAAAAATATATATTTTCCATATTTCTACTTATGGATAGTTGGTTATTGGCCCCGAGGTCACCTTTTCAACCGGATGTTGGTAAAAAGCTTCCTTGCTGCAGACCTAGTAAACATCTTAAAACCACACTGCATTTTATGAAGAAATCCAGATCAGGAAAACTTTTATAGAAAATTCAGTACATATTATGATAGTAATAGAGGATACGTTACTTTAGGGAAGAAAGTTAGAAAAACCTTTACAGTGATGGAACACACCTGGGTATCACGAATACCAGGACCAGCAGCCAAGAGAACCACAAGATGAAAACCCTTCATCAAAAAATTGCGGTACCACTTCCTCTAAAACATAGAAGAATTTAACAAATTCAATAAGAACTCTGCAACTTATAATACAATATTAAAATATGACTAAATAACAAGCCTTGTAAGTAAACTTAACTGTAGCCAGAGCTTTTTCCTCAAGATGGGCACGAGATCCAAACACAACTATCGGGATATCAGATATTCTAAAAGTCGCCTTATCAGCTGCCGGATCACCATGATGATCTTTTCTTGCAACTGCATGGATCTGAAGTGTAAAACATCAGATAATCTGTACCACACGGTATATCTTCACCAAGGGTAGTCAGTCTTTTACAAACCTGATTTTCAAGTTTTTCTAGGTCGGTAACCTTGGTAGCCCCATCGGCGTCTAGCATTAGAAGTAATTCACCACGTGAATGTAGCATTCCCTGTTTTACAATGCATTCGCAGAGGTAAAGTGCTTCAATCCATAGTTATCATGCAGGGGGCATCAGGAAATGTTTGTGAATATCCAAATGAATGTTTTAAGTTACTCACTTTTCTTATCGCTTCTCCTTTTCCATGGTTTTTACCAAGCAGGATAACCCTCACATTGTTTACACCATACTTCTTTACAAAGTTGAAAGCTACTCTCTTTGTCCCATCCCTACTTCCATCATCAACGATCAATACCTGCATCTCGTACAAGTAAGAGGCATGCATGCATCAAATAAAAATTTAAAATTGTATTTTTCTTCAAAAAGGAAAAAATGGTTGTTGTCCCCTGAGGCAGTGAGACAGAAACACAATTAACCTGTTTGATGATAGGCTTCCGAACATAATAGACTTTACAAACCAATTTAACTGATCCAGTTAAAAGACGAAACAAGAAAGATACCTCAAAAGAAAATGATTTATCATTTGCTTCCCGTTGTTGAAGATAACTGCATAGTAACAACATAAACGATTACTATTTAACATCATAATCTTTTCAGTGACAACAATGGATGTAGTTTCAAATTAACTCATCGAAACATGTCTAAGAAACAATATCTTTTGTCTTTAAACATGCTTAAGAAACCATATTTTTAATCCTGAAAAAAAGGCAATGGTTAAAAGCTACAAATAGCAAACGAAAGAAAAAATATCCTTACTTTTATTGTTATGATGTGAGAAACATAAATCAAATAATTGAAATAATCCTGCATTTTCATGTCTACTTTTCCCAACCCTTTTTATGTGAAGAAATCGGATTGACATGCTGGCATTTCAAGATATTACTAAATACCAACTATTGAAAATACACATCCTGCATTTTTCGTATGTAAACACTATTTTTGTTATCACAAACCATCCAACTGAAGCATATATGTTCAGACTAAGGATTTAGAAAAAGAAGCATTAGCTTACTTCATGGTTTCATCAAGAGCACCAGGAAGCCTATGTTCTTCATTGAAAGCAGGAATTATCAATGACAAGTATTTCTCTGCTGGATCAAAAATATAGGGACAAGGAACCTGGAAATAAAAGATGCATCCAGCAAATTCTTAGAATCTGCACCCACTTCATATATATCATGGTCCCATAAATAAAAAAAATTAAAATAGAAATATCATATTAAAAAAATGAACTCGAGAAATGAATTACAGAATTCTAATCAGAATCATTAGTTCTTGCACAAATATCTAATAACATATACTTCTTCACACACACAAAATGAAGGGAAAATGCTATCAATTCTAGCCTTTTTAATTTCTTTTTTTCTGTTCACTCATTGGATTAAAATGAAAGGAGCTATAAAACCAAGTCCCATTTTCATGAACTTAATCAGCAATACTGAATATTTGGTTACATTTAGCTTCTCAAAGTTGACACTTCATTAATTTCCTAATAAAAATCAAAGGAGAACAAGAAGTTCGGCAACCAAACAAGCGATTGCAAAGAACAATCCAAATAAGATTAAAACAATACGTAAAAGTAACTTTACCTGTTTCAATGAGTTCGGATCCTCAAAGATCGCCGGCGCTTCAACATGACTAAATTGGAGAAAGAAAAAAGTACGAATTAAAACGAAATCAAATAAAACCAAAAACGATAAAATTAGGGTTAAAAAGAGTACACATTATTGTGACGTCTTCTGTAGGCTTCCAGAACGATTACAGAAACTAAACCTAAAACAAAGACCAAAACTAAAACCGCCAAATACTCTAGCATCGTCAATAAAACCTCCATCTCCCTTTTTTTCGATTTTTTTTCTTTTCTCCCCCCCCCCCCCCCGGCAAGCTTTTAGCTGATGCTGGGTGGAAGCAAGATTTAACAGAGACTTTTCTTCAACGAGAATGAAAATTCGGTCGGTAGATTAGCCTCTTAATCTATTGGTCGTGGGTTCGATCCTAAATATATACATTAAATATATATTTGGGTTATTTAATTTTTGGATAAGTTATCTATTTGATATATATCTTTATATTATATTTTATAGAATCATGCTTAGTATTATATCTCATTTACCAATCACGAAAATAATAATATAACATAACATAACGTAACATAATAATAGTTTTAATCTTAAAATTTATATAATTAACAATTAAATCCTAATTCAAAATAATTTATCTTTATCTTAAATTTTTGGGACAAACTCGAAAATTTCCAATTTCTCATATCCTTGAAAAGTTTTGAATTTTTTTAATAATATTTAATGTAACCAGAAAAAAAATAAAGCGATAAGGGTGATCAAACCAGATAGACATCAATCACAAAATCAGTTTAAAAAACACTTAGACACCAAGTGGTTCTAAATAGGAAGCTGTTGGTTCAATGAAAAGCAGAACTGAAGTTCACCATGGGCAGTAACGCTGACTGCTTACCCATATGGATCATGTTGAGGCCTCACACCCGGAAGACTTAAGTTCAGTTCATGCTCATTTTTGCGGGCCATAAGCTCACACCTCGAGGAAGAGTTGCAGGTGACAAAATGACTTGTATATGCGCTCAGCAAAGAGTTAAAGCAACAACTTGATGACCAGTGCGTGCGTCCCACCAAATACACTCGTTGCTTAAAAAATCGTCTACGCTATCAACAATGTAAAAGGTGTGTGGTTTTAGTTTTTGAATTTAAATTTCGATAGAAATACTTGTGCATTATCTAAACGAATTCTAATCATATATTTTTAAACGAATTCTAATCACTCATGGATTGATTTGCATTAAAGGTCTTGTATCAGAAGATTGATCTGCATTATCTAAAGGGATTGAACCAATCATATATACATTCCATGTTATTTTTATATCTTTCTCTATTTTATTTTTCTTACATTATAATTTTTACATTTCATATATCGCTACACATTGTAATTAGCATTATAAATCTACTTAAATGGTTAGAATTTAATTTAATTTATATTGTTTTTTAAATTCCAGTGCGTTCAATATGTAGTTGGTATCGAAAGCAAACGTGGTTCTTTATTGGAGGCATTTGTTAATAAAATTCCATTGTTTTAATCGGGCTAACAATTAACCCATTAAAGCCCATAATTCTTTACCAGCAAATGATCTGAATTCTGAAGCCGTTGAACTGTAAGGGGGTATATTCGTCTTTTCACAAAATGTCAAGGTTTAAGGTTTTAGCCACTTCTGTGGCTGAAAAGTTGATATTTGCAGAGAGGTTTTTGCTCTTCAAAGACCACGAAAGCCATGGTTGCCACCAAATTCTCCGTGCTTCGGCACGTGTGCATCGTCCCTTTCGCGCGTGTCACCCGCCATCGTTCATTCACCGTATCCGCTTCCGCCTCCACCACCGCCTCGCCGTCGCGCAATCTCACCGCCTCCTCCTCCACACGTGCCCCTCAACGTGGACCCGTGCGTCCTCCTCTGCATATCTGAACATGACCTTCAACAACTAGCCGTCGAGTTCGGCCAGGTGATTACACAACTTAAATTTACATTTATTTATTACACTTAAAAATTCTAATAACTGTTTTTCTCTTCATTTTTTGGTTGATTGTTTAGAAAAGTTACAGAGGGAAGCAGATACACCATTTAATTTACAAGAGGAAGGAAAAAGAAGTTCAAGATTTTAGTCACTGTGAGAATCATTTTATATAATTTCATTTATTTATTAATTTGGTGAATATTTAGCTTTTTTTTAATAAAATAGTGCCTTAAGCATTTAGAAACGATCTTATAGAAGCTGGATGGAAAATAGGAAGGTCTCCAATTTATCACACTGTTACTGCTGCTGATGGCACTGTTAAGGTAATGTTTTAATTTTTACCTGAATGTTATATATTGCTTCATATTTCTATGTTATTCGGATTTGAGGTTGAATGGATTTGAGGTTGAGTGCAAGATACTGGTATGAGTCCTACACAGCTACGCAACTTTTGGAAGGTTTTTCAATCTATTTGGATGATCATATCTCATACTCATGTCCTAATATGTGTATAATGTATATGTCAAAAACATATGCTTTTATAAAAAAAATTGAAGAGTTTGGATAACATAGGTATTTTTGGTGCTTAGTTTTTAATCTGAATGTGTAACATAAAAACTGCGTTTGAGATGAAATCATCTGAAGATATGTTGAATATAGGTCTCCAACACATACTTTAAGAAAAAGTGAAGAGTTTGGATAACATAAGATCTTTTTACTAATTAACTTTAAATCCCAAAGCGTGTGGCAAAAATTGCATTTGAAGATGAAATGAAATGATGTTTGGAATAAATAAAAGTTGAATTATTTTGTGTGAATATTTATAATGCGTTAAATTTAGTTTCTTATTTTCTATTGTATCTTTTAATTATTTTTGCAATTTTAAAGAGGCAGCTAGTTGCGCAAAATAATTACTAGATAGAGAGGTTTTATTTCTGGATTCCTGTATTTAGATTTTATCATGATCGCTGGGAGCTCCATTATTTTTCCCCAGTAAATTAGACATTTGGCTGTTATTTTTTTGTGGGGTTTTGTTCTTAATTATGCATGCTCATTTTGTTGCTCGTTCAGTTATTGATAATGCTGGAGGATAACAGATTGATCGAAACAGTTGGCATTCCAGTTGAATATGAAAAGGGTTCAGTGCGACTTACTGCATGTGTATCATCACAGGTGTTTTTTTCAATCATTTATGTTTTGTAGTTGCTATTAGGAGTTGGTTGGAGGAAGATTTTCTTCAGTAGTTCAGTTAGTTATGCATTTCTGGTGTTATCTCACGCAAATATGCAATACTTTCGACTTGTTTCATGTTTTATTCTGATATTCAGGTAGGCTGCCTGTTGTGCTGTTCATTTTGTGCCACTGGAAAGGGAGGGTATTCAAGGAATCTTCAAAGGCATGAAATTATCGAGCAGGTTTATCATCCATTTCTTTATTTTGATATATTTTTTCCATGTACATGCATGTGTTCAAACCATTTTAGAAGTTGAGGCTAAACTCCGGATCTTATTTTACTGATTCTTGTACTAACCTTTAAGAGGTGGCTAGAAAGGGAGAGTATTCAAGGAATCTTTAAAGGCATGAAATTATTTAAGCATCTATAAAATCCCTTTCTTCAACTTTTTGCATTTACACACATGCTTTCAGCCTTTTTTTAGAAAATAAACTGATCGGAATCTGAAATTTAACTCAATTGATTCACATAGCCACAAAGAGGTAACTAAAAGAAATGACATTCAAGGAATCTTCGAATGCTTGAAATTATCGAGCAGATATATGATCTGTTTCTTCAAAAAAAAAAATACATGCATGCTTTTTAAAGCTTTTTCCAGAATTTAGTACAGTTGATTCAAGCAACCACCCTTAACATGTGGTATTTAGTAGCTTTGATGTTCGAATCCTTGCTGAATCCCTATATTTTGGAAGAACAGAAGCTGTTTTTTATGATTAGAATTTACGGTGATGACATTATAGTTTGGGTAATGTGGTAAAAACAATGTATGTGAACAGGTATTGGCTATTGAGGATATCTTCAAGCACAGGGTTACAAATGTAGTCTTCATGGGGATGGGGGAGCCCATGTAGAATTTGAAGTGGGTACTTGACGCTCATCGATGCTTGAATAAGGTACATTTTTTTTGCAAGTTGCAACTTTTTCCGTCGCCACATATAAAATGCAGTTGATTTCTCTTCTTTTTCTTCTTAATAAAGGAAACCTTTGTTTCTATGACATTTGCATCATTAGCTACTCAGGTCCGGCTCGAAAAACAATTTGGATCTAGCTCGGTTATTTTTGTGTTAGAGCAATTCAAGCTATCATATTAGTTGAATTCGAGTATCCTAATGCTTGACTCCAGTAAATGAGCCTAATTGATTGGGTCTAGCAGTGATCTTTATTTCAAAGCAAGCTAAACTTTTAAAGTAAAATTCAATCGAGTTTGAGCCGAGCTTTGAGCTAAGCTCGAGTTTTACATCTTACATCTTGAGTTTGATCAGGCTTTTGATTACATGCCACAGTAAATGATATTATGTGGCCTTTTCTATTAAGCTCATCTCCAATGTTTTGTGCTTTTTCCTTGTCTCCAGGATATACAAGTTGGTCAAAGAATGATTACAATTTCCACTGTGGGAATTCCAAACACCATAAAAAAACTAGCGTCTCACAAGCTTCAGTCAACATTGGCTGTCAGGTTTGTCTTATGTAAACACTGCAACTTGACTTGAATATCTGAATGATATTGATTGTGAAGGTTTTTAAATGTTAATTTAACTCACTTCATTGTCATTAGCTTGCATGCTCCAAACCAGGAACTCAGGGAAATGATTGTGCCCAGTGCAAAATCCTACCCCCTTGATGCAATCATGAAGGACTGCCGAGATTACTTTGCCGAAACCAGTTGACGAGTCTCCTTTGAGTATGTGCTGCTAGGTACCTGAAATTTCGCATTGACAAGTTTCTTGCTTGCCCATTGTTTTCAGGGCATGTGCCTTAGTGCCAGACAACAAAAGTGCTTGGCATACGCTTGGTTCATCTGGGCTGCACAAGAATGGTTGCCCGATTGAAGTTATCTTTGGTTTCTTCAGTTCTTTTTACTTGTACCTTTTCTAGTAAGAAAAGGGATAATATCAAATTCTTTGCTTCTCAATATTTGAGCATTCACCAGCAGGCAGTACCCACACGTATTTATATGTAGACATAGTAAATATGCACCCACACACGTATTGCACCATATTTTACTCAGGCGAGTGCTTTTTTAGCACTTTGCGTCTCAGTCATATGCCTAGTTACTACCTTAGGAGCTTCAAGAAGTGGTTTAAAGCTGCAATCCCTCTTCTCTATGCAGCAGGAGTGAATGATTCAGTAGAACAGGCACTATAACTAGCTGATTTACTGCATGAATGGGGACGTGGCTATCATGTTAATCTGATACCCTTCAATCCGATAGAGGGTTCTGAGTATCGACGACCATACAAAAAAGCAGTATGCCGACAACTATATACTGTTTTGCCCTTGTTTTTGACTGATATTAAGCCTAGAATTTCTTTATCACATATGTAAACCCTTTATTACATTCCACAGTTGTAAGCATCTGCTGTGCGCTAGAATCCCGCAAGATAACTGTTAGTATTCGTCAAACAAGGGGTCTGGATGCAAGCGCTGCCTGCGGTCAGCTAAGAAATAACTTCCAGAAAAATCCTCTGCTTACTGAGCCCTACCAGGAGAAATGGCAACCAGATGTTGCAGTTGCATGTTGAAGGTTGAAGGTTGGTGCCATGACTTGGGGTGGTGTGTTTTTGCCTTAAATGTTGTATGTGAAGGGTGAGCAACGGTTTAGGACCTTAAAATCGGTGTTAAAACAACTTTTAAGACAACCCACAACTTTTAAGACCAATCTTGCACGTATGATTCATGATTTTGGTTTTAAGACCGTTGAAAACCATTCTCAGCCCTAGTTGTATGTGTACTGAATTAAGTCATCTTTTTTTTTTTTTTGGCAGTAAGCACGATCGCTTTGAAGCTGGAGCTCTGCTATCAACGTATTATGGTTGGATTGAGTTCGATACTGCCACATGTTGCAGAAACTGCAATGAAAACGCAGTAGGTTATGGAGGAGACCTGGAGGTGGCCGCTAGATCTGACAATCTGTGTGTTATAATCATACTTGAGTGTTATATATTTACATAAATTTAATACATTAATAATTCGAATATCATAAATTTTGAAACATTCAGTCATACAACTTCATATACTTAACACTTAAGTTCGAAATCTGATTTTTCAACCGCCGTCTCTGATTGCTCTTCAAGCATTGACAATGCCCTTATTTTCAACTAAACCCACCAAAAATGATTTAAAGGAAAATGGAATGCTCAACTAAGAAATTGGATATTCTGTTTATAATAGATTAAGGGCGAAAACTGTTTCTTCACAGTTCACATTAATGGATGAGTTTAATGCATCGTCTAATGTAGAAGCAACGGGCATACGACGGATACGAGACAATGATCTGCATGCTAAGCCTTTTTAGTGCTAAGCTCTCAGATTGTAAGAAATTTGTCTTTAACGAACAGGCTATCTCCAATCTTTTACAAATAATAGTTTAACAATCCAACCTTGAATTTCATGCACTATTCACATATCAGTCCTGTTAAGTTTTCAATAAATTAAACTAACTCTTTATTTTATTTATAGTTTTCACACGTTGAGTATATCCTAGTAAAGACATTATTTTAGATCGTTACGGTAAAGGTATAGGATATTCAAAGATTTACATACATAATAAGTATAATAATATTGACAAACTCCATGTTTTGATTGTTAAAATATTAGTAGTAAAAGAAGTTACAAATGTGAGTAAAAGACACTTAATTTTACACTATTATAAGTGAACTACTTCTGGGTGTAAATGAATTGAGCTTGAAGGAATAAGGTTATGTTCGTGTTCGTGTTCGCTTATTTATTTTTGAAGGTTTTTGTGTTCGGTTCGTGTTCGTTTAAATTTTCAATATCGTGTTCATGTTTGTTTTATTTTTGAAGGTGTTCTTCTCGTTTATTTATTGTTCACGAACATGTTCATTTAATATTTAAAAATGTGTTCGTTTATATGTTCATGAACATATTCGTTTAATGTTCGCGAACGTGTTCATTTATATGTTCACGAACGTGTTCATTAACAGGTTCGTTTAGCGTTCATTTAGTATTCGTTTAGCGTTATTTTAGTGTTTTTTTTATAGTTCGTTTATATATTTGATTTTAATTTCATTTGCAAGCTAAAGAAAAATGATAACATCATGTCACTGGTGTTTAAAATCCTCAAAATTCATAGTTTAAAATGCAACTTTTTATCATGTGTTCTATTTAATCCTTATCTTCACCAATATTTAAAATGTTAAAAATTAAAAGGAAAAGAAGAATCGGGTAAACGAGTTTGTTCGTGAACATAAATTAACGAGTTGATAAATGAGCTCATAAATGAGCTTGTTTGTGAACATAAATGAACCGAACACACATCTGTTCGTGTTCGTTCATTTATTAAATGAACGTATATTTTTTTTGTTCATGTTCGTTTATTTAGCTTAACAAATGAACATAAAAACGTCATATGAACGGTTCACGAACAGTTCTCTGTTCATTTACGCCCCTGACCCCTAATATATATATTCCTCGAGAAAAAGTTGTAAATACAAACAAGGTTCCACTCAAAATATGCAGCAAAAAGAAGTACGGGGTGACAACTAACCTATTTGTGCATTCAAACATCCCAGGGAAATGAGATTCTTTATGAATGATTAGTTCAACATCCATGGGGAGAGGCTTTACAAAGTATCCAATCTCAGGCTGCAACTTAATTGGCAGCTTCTTCCCATCACAATATAAAGCTACCTTCAAAGGATTAACATTCCATGTTGCAAGAGAACTATAAAAGGTTCGCAAAAAAGATATAGAGAGGTTCTTAAACTTTAAAAAAACAACAACAACGTCGCCACTTTGACAAATGTTTTTCCGCCATTCAATTTTTTCTTCTATTCTATTTTGGTCATTAAACTCTAAAAGTTTTTAATTTCAGAAATTTTAGAGACTTCAGGGACTAAGGCTGTAGTTAACCCATTTTACCCCATTTCTCTAACTTCTTCTCTCTCCTTCTCACCGCCGCACCGAGCCAAGTTCAACAGAGCCGCCACCGCCACACAGATACACACACAAATCATTTTAACAATGCAGAGATTTGATATTCAACTTCACCAATCTAAGCTGATCGTAATGGGAAAAGAGAATAATCGAGGGGTTGCAGATGTGATTGAAATGCAATGGGATTGAACAATAAATGCAGAAAAGGAATGAAGAGTTGGAGAAACAAAGATCAAACTGGTATTATGAACTCAAGGGGATGAATAAAAGTGATGAAAAAGAAAGAACCCACAACAATGAAGTGATGGAAAGTATCTTGAATCCGGGAATGGATTGGTTGAAAATGCAGGGGAATGAGAAGATGAGTTGAGAGATGTAAAGACAGTGAGAGATCAAGATCCAGTAGTAGCAATGGCAACCTAAAAAAGGTCTCAAAGGAAGTAGATAGAACACCTAAAATAAACTAATTTTTTATTTGAAAAACAAAACAATGACCTTCTTTTCTGTCGTGCAAGGTTCCCACTTTGTCCAAAATTTCCAACTTGGAGAAAATGAATCATTTCAACCTGATCACTACCTACAGTTTTGTATACTTAATTGGCCATTTGGTAATTTCGAACACGGCATGGTTCATGAAGGAAAGCACAATGAATTGGGGGTACGTTGATGACCTTGGATCAGCGGGGACGGCGGGGAGAAACGAGAGATGGCAGCGATGGCGTTAAGAAACAAAGAAGAATGGGTTAACTACAACTTTAGTTCCTGAAGTGTTTAGGGTTTCCGAAATTAATAACTTTTAGGGTTTAGTGACCAAAATAGAAGAGAATAAAATAGTTGAGTGATGAATGATGTAATTTACCCAATTTATAACGGTGGAAATTGACGAAATTCTTGGTCAATGACCTAAAACGATAGTTAAAGGATCACATTAGATTCTTTTTTCAAGATGGAGGGACACATTGATTCAACAAAAAAAAAACGACGAGGGACACATTTTTTTTCAAGTTTAGGGACATTGGGTGCCTTTTGCCTAAAAAGTTTGATGTTCATGATCATTGGTATTGCGATTGTTCTATTCTCCTGAACTGTGGATGCGTCAATTCATTATTCAGATTTGAGATGGTTTTTGCTGTCAAGTTTTCTGATATTTTCCCTGAATTTGTTCAGGTCCGTTCCCCTGTTTTTTGTTTGCATTGCTGTGCTTATGGTTTATAACAGAGTGAAATAATCAAGTAATCAAACGTTGCAAGCTTCTGGTTTTGACAGCAAAAAAAGGAAACTAATTTAAGGGTCTATTTGATGCAGTTTGAAAGGTTAATGATTCAATTGAAAGCTTATTTTACTAGGGCCTAAAACAATTGTTTGCTTAGACTTACCCGAGTCCCGAAGTTCGTTGTTCTACTTGAAATGTATCTTATTTGATTCCGAGTGTATAGAATGGAATGCTCGAGTGTTCAAAGTTTGAGTAAATAACATGTTAAGAATACGGTGTTGGATTATATGTATCACAATGTCGTCCCCGGATAAGATAAATTTACAGTGTAACGCAGTTGATATGGGCAAAGCCAGTCCTCTCCCTATTCATAATAATCTGCCCTACTGAATGATTTTATGTTTGAACTGCAAGTCAGCGGCATACACCGAAGCGTCACGCCGTGCATCAAGAACTGGATCTGATACTCTTGCGACCTTAATCAGCAACCCACATGGTCTATGCATCCGGATACCGGGAAGAGACCTATCCTGCTAAACCTATCCTCCAATGCCTCATTCTTAGTTGACAACCTTGTTATTGATCTCGTCTATGTTAGAAAAAATGTTAATCCGAGATAAAATCATAATAATAATAAATATTATTATATAATCGAACGAAACAAAATAAATAAATAAATAAAACTTAAAGTAGAGGCAATAAATTTTTTTACTCATATTTAGACACTGAATCAGATGAGTAAAATAACATAAATCAAAGAAGAATTTTGTTGAGGCCTGTATGAACAGTTTCCTTAAGATAGATTCGTCATCTCCTCGGTGCTTTGAGTAACGTTGGACGTCGGTCTCCCATGATACAACAACAAACGATCACAACCGTAGTGATTAGTCGAACATAATCTTGTCTGTCTCTATCATCGGAAAGAACGAATTTGGAAGGAATTTCTAAGAATTTTCCTATTCCAATGTTAGGGAATTGTTTCTAAGATTGAGCCTTAACTAACCTATTTATAGGGGAGAGGAAATTAATGAAAAATTTATGATCTTTTGATGAAGAGATTTGTTGAAAAGCTAATAATATAATTGAACTGATGCAATTTTATATCAAATAATAAGTCTGTTCACCAAATGACGTAACTTATTATTAAAATACATCAATTTTATTCAATTATTTATTATTTTTTCCAACAATCCCCCACATGAATGAAATTGATGATTTCAAACACTAACTCGATATGGTGATAGATTCTACATTCGATATTTGCATAGGATAGGTAGGCGTCCCCCTTTGAACATTCCCTTGTGAAAATATGTTTACCTTACTGGTTGTGTTAAAAGTTAGTTCAAAGTTTGGCAACCAACTTTGAAAAATGTTTTTTAAAGTTTGATAAATGTATCTTTGAAAAAAATGTTTTTCAAAGTTTGGTAGATGTTTGTTGAAAATAGGAATTGGTAAATTCACTTTAGTCATTGCACTTTAGGGTATTTTCAAAGATTAGTCCATAAGTTTCAACTATAAATACCCTAGCTCATTTAGCTTCAAAATCATCCCAAATCATTTCTTTCTCCCAATACTAGAGAGTTTCTTGTGAGTAGTGAGTGTTTTCTAAACACCTGTAAATTTTCTCTCTTAGTAAAAGATCTGCAGCAGTCCGGAGACGTAAGCACAATTGGCTGAACTCCGTTATCAATTTTTGGGTATTATTTTTCCGCTTTTATTTCGCATTCTTACTAGTCTAGTTATAGGGAAATTACTTGTACTCGCTTTATTTCCTAACAACTAGTAATCAGAGCTTTTGGTTGTAAATTTTGTCAATTTTTGCGAGGTTACTATTTATTACTATTCACGTAAATAGTGAATTTTATGAATAGTAAAAATTTTGTCGACGATACGAGTTTGTCGACGGAGGTGTTATAATACACGGTGGTTCGCACAAATTGTCAGAAACGATCCAAAGAAGCCAGATTCGAGTGGGAGCGATGACTACAGACGAAGGGAAGGTGAAAATTGAAAAGTTCGATGGTGCGGACTTTGGCTTTTGGAAGATGCAGATTGAAGATTTTCTGTACCAGAAAAATCTATATCAACCTCTCTTAGGAAAACAACCAGAGGGCATGAAGAATGAAGACTGGGCTCTTCTTGACAGACAAGCCCTCGGAGTTATCCGACTGACGTTGTCCCGAAATGTTGCTTTCAACATAGCAAAGGAAAAGACCATGGCGGGTCTTATGGCGGCTCTCTCCAGTATGTATGAGAAGCCATCGGCCTCAAACAAAGTTCATTTGATGAGGCGATTATTCAATTTGCGGATGAAGGAAGGGGCATCAGTGGCTTAACACCTAAATGAGCTCAACACAATCACAACCCAGTTGAGTTCCGTGGAAATTGAATTTGATGATGAAGTTCGAGCTTTAATTCTCTTATCATCTCTACCAGACAGTTGAAATGCTACTGTTACAGCATTCAGCAGCTCGTCGGGAAATAGTAAATTAAAATTCGATGATGTTCAGGATCTGGTATTGAGTGAAGAAATTCGACGAAGAGAATCGGGTGAAGCATCAATCTCTTCAGCCTTGCACACGGAGTGTAGAGGGAGAACTTCAGAAAGAAATTCAAACCGAGGCAGATCGAAATCCAGAACGGGAAAATCAAGAATGGGAAAGAAATATTTTATCTGTTATAACTGCGGCAAGAAGGTTCACTTTAAAAAAGATTGTCGGGCACCGATGAAAAATATCGGCGCACAGGAATCTGCCAACGTGACAGATGATACAGGTGATGCCATGATTCTAAGCGTCAACAGTCCGATTAAATCATGGATCTTGGATTCAGGAGCATCTTTTCACTCCACCCCATGCCGAGAAATCATGGAGAACTATGTCAATGGTGATTTTGGGAAGGTTCATCTAGCTGATGATGAAACCTTGAAGATCGTCGGAAGAGGAGACATCTGACTAAAGCTGTTAAACCAGACCACCTGGACGCTGAAAGGAGTGAGACATATTTCTAACCTAAAAATAAATTTGATTTCCGTAGGAGAGATTGATGGAGAAGGTTATAGTACAACCTTTTTCAGGCTGTGAATGGAAGATTACAAAAGGAGCACTCATCATTGCTCGTGGTAAGAAGACTGGTACTCTCTATGTAACATCAAATTTAGAGAATATCATTGCTGCAGTAGATGTTGATGGAAAATCAAACCTATGGCACCAAAGGCTTGGCCATATGAGCGAGAAAGGGATGAAGACACTTTTGTCAAAAGGGAAGCTGCCGGATCTAAAGAATGTAAATGTCGGACTATGCGAGGATTGCAACTTTGAAAAACAAAAGAAAATCAGTTTTGAAAAGATTGGCAAGACACCCAAGGCTGAAAAGTTAGAGTTGGTTCATACTGATGTATAGGACCATCTCCAGTTCCATCTCTTGCAGGCTCATTATATTATGTCACCTTCATCGATGATCCTACAAGGAAGGTGTGGGTTTATTTTCTGAAGAAGAAATCAGAAGTCTTTGATACCTTCAGAAAATGGAAGGTCATGGTGGAAAATGAGACTGGTTTGAAAGTCAAGCGGTTGAGGTCTGATAATGGAGGAGAGTACAGAAACAACAGATTCAGAGAATTTTGCGCAAGCAATGGGATCAAGATGGAGACAACAGTTCCCATGACACTGTAGCAAAATGGCGTAGCAGAGCGCATGAACAGAACTCTGAATGAACGTGCAGAAGCATGAGGATACATGCCAGATTGCCCAAATTTATATGGGCTGAAGCTATCAACACTGCAGCTTACCTGATCAACCATGGGCCTTCAGTTCCTTTGGATGACAAAATACCATAGGAAGTTTGGAGCAAGAAAGAAATAAACCTTTCACACTTAAGAGTGTTTGGTTGTATTTCTTATGTACACATAGACTCTGCTGACAGAAGTAAACTTGATGCTAAGTCCAACAAATGTACCTTTATTGGTTATGGCGGTGATGAGTTCAGTTACCGGTTTTGGGATTACAAAAATCGAAAGATCATCAGAAGCAGAGATGTCATTTTCAATGAGAATGTGATGTACAAAGATAGGTCAACTGTAGAATCAAGTAGCTCCAATACCGAAGCTGAAACAAAGGAATTTGCTGAGTTCGAGGAGATTTCTAGAAATGATGTTCAGATCAATCCTGAAGCAGTTCAAGAAGAACCAGACACACCAGAACTGAGACGCTCCTCTAGAATTCCTAAACCAACCCAACGGTATTCTCCTTCTTTGCACTACTTATTGCTGATTGACAATGGTGAACCAGAGTGCTATGATGAAGCAATGCAAGTGGAGGATTCAGTCAAGTGGGAGTCTTCCATGAAAGATGAGATGGACTCACTTATGTCAAATCAGACATGGGAATTAGCTGAATTACCACCAGACAAGAAAGCGCTCCACAACAAGTGGATTTACAGGATCAAGGAAGAGCACGATGGAAGCAAACGTTACAAAGCGAGATTTGTTGTCAAAGGTTTTCAACAAAAAGAAGGTATTGACTACAATGAAATTTTCTCTCCAGTCGTGAAGCTGTCTACAATAATACTGGTATTGAAAATTGTAGCTGCAGAGAATTTACATCTTGAGCAGTTAGATGTAAAGACAGCTTTCCTTCATGGTGATTTGGAGGAAGAAATCTATATGAGGCAGCCAGAAGGCTTCATAGAGGCAGGCAAGAAAAACCTAGTATGCAGGTTGAAGAAGAGCTTATATGGTTTAAAACAAGCTCCTAGACAGTGGTACAAGAAGTTCGATAGCTTCATGGGTAGCAGTGGTTTTACCAGATGCCAAACATATCATTATTGCTACATCAAGAGGTTCGACAATAGCTTCATTATTTTATCGTTGTACGTTGATGACATGCTCGTTGCAGGCTCAAACATGCAAGAGATTATACACTTGAAGAAAAAATTGTCGAAGCAGTTTGCTATGAAGGATCTGGGCGCTGCAAAGCAGATTCTTGGGATGAGGATCAAGAGAGACACAAAGTCGAGGACTTTGATGTTATCACAGGCTGAGTACATCAACAAAGTACTCTCCAGGTTCAACATGCAAGATGCTAAACCAATAAGTACACCTTTAGGTGTTCATTTTAGACTCTCCAAAGAACAGTCACCAAAGACGGAGGAAGAACGTGCACACATGGTGAAGGTGTCGTATGCCTCAGCAATTGGAAGTCTAATGTATGCCATGGTTTGTACCAGACCAGATATTGCTCAAGCAGTGGGGAGCTGTTAGCAAGTACATGAATAATTCGGGCAAGGTACACTGGGAAGCAGTCAAATGGATCCTCAGATATCTACGGGTACTACAAACAAAACACTTTGTTTCAAAGGTGGAGATACGATACTGACAGGCTATGTAGATGCTGACTTAGCCGGAAATATTGATATTAGAAGGAGCACTACAGGGTATGTCTATACTCTAGGAGGAACTGCAGTGAGTTGGGTTTCTCAACTACAGAAGATAGTTGCTCTCTCCACAACTGAAGCAGAATATGTTGTTGTTACGGAAGCTAGCAAGGAGATGGTTTGGCTCTAAAGTTTCTTAGAAGAGTTAGGCAAGAAACAAGAAAACAATGTCTTGTATTGCGACAGTCAAAGTGCTATCCATCTAGCAAAGAATCTGTCTTTTCATTCCAGGACGAAGCACATACAATTGAGATATCATTTTATCCGATCTCTTCTAGAAGATGGGATTTTGAAACTTGAAAAGATTAGTGGAGCTCAAAATCCGGCAGACATGTTGACAAAGACGGTGATTACGGACAAACTGAAGTTGTGTTCAGCTTCAGTTGGCATGCTAGAATAACAAGACCAGAAATACTGTTGCATTGATCGAGGTGTGAAGACAGATTAAAATCAGTCTTCAAGTGGGAGATTGTTAAAAGTTAGTTCAAAGTTTGGCAACCAACTTTGAAAAATGTTTTTCAAAGTTTGGTAAATGTTTCTTTGAAAAAATGTTTTTCAAAGTTTGGTAGATGTTTGTTGAAAATAAGAATGGTAAATTCAGTAGACGTGATGTCCTTGAACTATCCTGCCGTTGGTGTAAGCGATGACATACCTCGCACAAATATCTCACTAACAAGAATTTGGTTCTCATGGTTATGTACATACAACCATGAACATCTCCTGGTTCTAAAAGAGTTTAGAGAGCTATACCCCAATAGTCTCTTTGAAGCGACTCCAGTTCACTCTCACATAGGTGACTTATGTTGTTCGGCTCACCAAAACATATAGTGGTCATTAAAAGCATTGCTTAACCTTTTCCACATTTTAGTCACTGGTTTCATCATAGGAATGGACTTGGGGATAAGAACCCCCACAGTGACCTCACAAGGTCTATGTAAATAGGTTGTCCCATTGAACTTAGATCTTGGGATCTCTAGTCAACTAAGTTGGTTTTTCCTTCACATAGCGCCTTAAATATTAATGGGCTTTAGTTACATTCCTTTCGATGTTTATCAACTTGATCTCGATTCAACTCATTGTTTAGCGGATCCACAATGTTATCTTTTGATCTTACAAAATCAATATAAATAACTCTAGTTGAGATCAATTGTTTAATGATATTATGTCAACGACGTATGTGTCTCGACTTACCATTATACTTATACAAGGCACCCCCACACTTTGATGTAGTTGTAGGAAAGTTTTCTAAATTTCCATAACTCATATAATGTCTCACCTATTTTCTTGTAAGTTACCTTATTTAAAGGTAATTTGCTAATAAAATAACTTCCTTCACATGTTCTGTGACAACTCAGAACATGGCCAAATGTCATTCAAAATTCTTTAGCGATCTTACGGATACTATACACTTCATATGGCGTATCTGATAACCCATTCGAGATGTAATTCCAACATAGAAACTTAGAGTGCTTTCAAGCTTTAATGACAACAATATCTCATCCTCTCTATGAATAGGAGGATCATCTTATATTTGACCATATTCAACATGATTAAATATAACATCTTATGTCGCTATGTCTTGAATTTCTATCCATGAATTTCACATGCTTCTCGTTATGGCTCACAACCACTGACATCGTTGAATTTTATTCAAAGTCTGAATAGGAATCAACATTTTAAATCATGAGTTAGGTGAATCAGTGGGGCTACCCTTGTTTCGTTTATAACACATAACCAGAATTTGTAAATATTCCAACAATAAATTGAAAGCTAATTCAATTTATTTTACAATTTGTTTCTGTTAAACAACAAAATTTAGAAATTAAAATTCTAAAACAAAATTTGTAACAATGTTACTACCTTTAAACGATTTTTGTTATCAACAGTAAATCAAATAAATTTTGTTGAACAATAGGGTTAAAATTCTGAAACATAATTATAGGCCCAATTTTTGTTCACAGACATATCGTAATTTCGTTTTGGCACCTTATTTATCGCAACGAATCACCAACAATTGAGTAATTTCTGTTAAACGATAGGAATTTTGTAAAATTAAATTCCCGAAACTGAAATTCACACTCAACGATATTTTTGTTGAATTCATTAAACGTCGGGATTTAGTAAAACTAAAATTCGAAACAAATCAATTTCTGTTGAACGATGAGAATTTAATAAATTAATTTTCGAAACATAACTAATTTCTGTTGAACGGTGGGAATTTAATAAGCTAAAATATGAACATAAGTACAATATTTAACACAAAATATTACTGAAAATGAAATACTGAAGATATCATTTACCGATTAATTTCTTAATCGTAGTCATTTGAACCAACATGTGGGTTCAAAGTGCGCCACCGTAAGTCAAAAATCCATAAGCTGCATATTTGAATTTCTTTATCAATATCGTGTCTTCTTTATCACGCTTATCACATGGTAATTCTACATAAAAAACTTGCAGACAAATTAACATAGAAATGCCTCATCACACATAAAGGTTAGTGGGAACCCAATATTGTGTTCGACTTGCTTTGAACACGTCAAACTTTTGGAATCAATTGGAATCAATTGAGAACTTTACTTTGGCACGTGTTCCTATTTTTGGTGGTTTTCCAATGATACTTCATAAGTACATAGTTAGGATTAAACTCAAATGATCGATTTCCTCTCGGATTAAAAAAATTAAGAAAGAATATGTATTAAGATTGTTAGAAAAAATATTAATTCGAAATAAAATAATAATAATAATAATAAAAAATATTATTATATAATCGAACGAAACAAAATAAATAAATAAAACTTAAAGTAGAGGCAAGAAATTGATTTACTCATATTTAGACACTGAATCAGATGAGTATAGTAACATAAATCGAAGAAGAATTTTGTTGAGGCATATATGAACAGTTTCCTTAAGACATATTTATTCTCTCATCGGTGCTTTGAGTAACGTTGGACGTCAGTTTCTCAAGATATAACAACAAACGATCACAACAGTAAGCATTCAATCAAAGGCTGTTTTCGTCAAAAGGCTCATTCATTCCCTCTGAGCAGCATTCAATCTTTCCCCACGACCAATGCTCTCCGAATAACTATTCCCATTTGCAAGTAAAGAAAATTATTAAACAAAAAGGAGAAAGGTTAGGTTGGATTACCCAATACGAAAAGCCATTGTCAATGACAATGGGAGTTGATGAACGAAATCGATTGTAATCTGTTTGCCTTCTGATTTTTGACATGAATGGCATTTTATAAAGGGCTCTTATTATTTGTTTTTTGAACGAACTAGTGTGAGTTGAGGCAAAAGGGTTTTTCTGGGTAAGAAGGTGAAAGCGGAGAAAAAAATAAAATCTTTCATGCTTTATATAACAAATCTAAACCAAGCGGGGATAGCTCAGTTGGGAGAGCGTCAGACTGAAGATGAAGTCGCGTGTTCGATTGACGCTCACCGCATCTTGTTTTAATTTTCTCTCTATGGTTTAATTATACAGAAGTCCACAAACTAAAAGAAAGCGTTTAAAGTAGTCCCTAGGAAGTGTAAAATATCAATTATACAGAAGTCCACAAAATAAAGCAGTGATGCCGATGGAATGAGAAAGGGTCACCATTGCTAGCAAAAAAAAGCATTGAACTAACGCCTAAGCTTTGTATCTTTTGCAAAGAAATCTGAGCATGCACCGAAAGTGCCTAATAAAAAATATGAATGAAAATCCATCCAGTATGTTCGTGAAATAGACTATTGAAGGGAATATGAAGGGCAACCAAATTATCTCTGCATAATTTCATGGAAACAGAAAGACTCTCGGCTATTAACGATAAAAGTTTAAACACCCCTCTCGACAATCTGCTCGAATCAGAATTTCTAAATATATCAACTATCCCTTTAATTATTGAGGTTTCTTGTTTCATGCTACTCAACTAATATTTGTTTGGTATTATGTTTGAAGTTATTACAAAGTTTTTCAACACCGTTGAAATAGGTCTCAATAGATTCAACTCGATAACTTGCTTGAAGAGAAAAAATAAACATTATCTCCTCGTATTTACAAAACTGCATACAACTCTAACCACGGGAAACCTTAGATGGTTAAATCTCCTCACATATTCCAATATGGGAACTGTAAAAGGATCTTTCAATGATAATTTTGAGCAGAACTGCATGAACATCTTAACACTCACTTGATTCCGAATAACAGACTTGAAAGGAATTTGGTTTGATCTACTAAGGTTATCTATCTGTCATTTCCACTGCCGGAGATCGATAGAGGTGTTGTTGAACCTGCTTCAATATCCACATCCCCGTTTTCATAGGTTGGCGAATATGTGCCAACCTTGTCAAAATGTGATGAATTTGGATACGAATGCACAAAATCTTCAAACTGGGCGGTATCCGTGCCGGTACTGCCACTTCCATGACCCTTTTTGTTATCATATCGCCAGGCGATGGCACCACTTCTGGCAGCAGCACCTCCCCTTCCAAGTATTGTACTACTTGTCTCATTGTCGGCCTTGCGTCTGGTGCATTGTTCGAACACATCAATCCGAGCTTGATTACAATGATTGCCTCTACCTCATCGAAATCACCATTCACTCCACTTTGCGATTGTTCCCACACCCAATCCACCAGAATCAGCTCTTCGAGCAATGCCTTTGGTTCAATAGGTCTCCTCCAGCATGCCACTTCAAGTAAAAGTGCATCAAATGCAAACACATCGGTAGCCATTGTAGGCTTACCGGTTTTCGTAAGTTCGGGTGCTAGATAACCCAATGTACTGACCACCTTGGTTGTGCTTGGGTTCGTGCCCTGCTCGTATAACTTAGCCAGACCAAAGTCACCGAGCCTTCTGTTTAGCTTGGAATCTGATAGCACATTGTCTGCCTTGATATCTCTATGGATCACAGTTTGTTCCCATTCTTCATGCAAATATGAAAGACCCGAAGCAACACCTTTGATTATCTTGAACCTCTCGTCCCAACTGAGAACTCGTTTAGGTTCATCAAACAGGTACTTATCCAAGCTACCATTAGGCATATAATCATATACAATCAACAGATCGCCCCGGCAACGACACCACCCAAGGAGCGGAACCAGATTCCGATGTCGAAAACGGCCAATGGTCGCAATCTCTGACACGAATTCACTTAGACCTTGTTTCGATTCATGAGAAATCCGTTTGACAGCAACCTGAGTGTTTGTACTCGGCAAAGTTCCTTTGTAAACTCTGCCAAATCCACCAAATCCAATCAGATCTGTCTCTGAAACCCCTCGTTGCTTTCTTGAGCTCTTGGTAAGAAAACCTGTGAGGACCAATTTCAAGTTCCCATGCCTCGATTACGTCCGATCCCTTGAATCTTCGGACAAGGTAAAACGAGATGAAAACAATCGATATTATAACAACAACAGCTGCAAATGTAACACAGAGGATTAAGACAGTGTGATTCTGTTTAGGCCTCGCAAGAGAAGGCAAAGAAGATAAAGACAGAGATTGAGCCTCCCCACTCATGTTGAAGCTCCATCCCAAGATATAGTGAGATCTCGCAAGCAAACCAGTTGAAGCTGAAAACCCCACAAACATGGAATCCTGGAGAATTGATGAAAGATTCACATCAATGGACAAAATTGAGGAACTTGGTTTCTCAGAAAACAGTGAAAGCTTTACATCTAATCGATTTTTGGATGAATCATAATCGATCCAAGTCTGAATTTGTCTCCCACTATTGAATAGCAACTCTTTTTTTGTCGAGTTTTAAGAAAATACGCAGCCGAAGCTGAAGCAATTGATTTCATGCTATTGAGATTAACATCAACATGGTTATCATTAATATCATCGAACTCCAAATCTTTCACGGTATCGAACTCTACTGCAAATATATGGTCGCTTAAGTCCCTATTCTCGTTTGCTTTAAGCAAGCCTAGTTACTGACTGGGAGAGCTCGAAAGCTGTTTTGAAGGGGAATGAACGAAGGCAATGCCATGGCCACCGAGCTTTTTGTACTCGGAAACAGTGGCGAAAACGAAAGCAGTCGAGAAAGAAGAAACTTTGCTGTCTTTGAGTTCTTGAATCGAAATGGAGATGAGTAAAAAGCATGGCGACTTACACGAGACGTTGTGTTGGTTATGTTGGGTTTTTTTTTTTGGCAAATTTTGAATCTCACGTTATTTTTCTATAAGTAAACTCCATATTGATTCTATATAAAGAGAATGAAAAATTCTTTTGTTATAAATAGAGTTATCATCCTCCTTAGTTTAGCATCCTATAAATATAAACTTTCTTCTATATTAAAGGCTATTTGTATTCTCTCTCTCTTTGTAATATTTTCTCTATTAGTGAAATATTATTTTAGTAGTGTTTGAGGACGTAGGCATAATTTTGGTCTAACATCGTTAAATTTTGGTGTTCTCTTTTATGTCTATTTAATAGTTATTGTCGGATATAGTTTTTGTTAATTATTGTTCTATTAAAATTACTTGTCTTGGTAGTTCTGTCTAATGAGAGTGGATTTTAAGAGGGACCATTATGACCCCTCCATTATTTCCTGGGAATCTACCTTGGGGTGATTTTTAGTAAAATCGTTTTTACACTAGTAACCTAGATAATAGTTTCAAGGTGAAATTGTTATTATTGGTAGAAATTAACCCGAATTTCACAACAATTGGCATCAAAGCTCTTGGTTTATTTGAGTATGCTCTGTGGTTGCGGCTTAGGCTGCTCTTCCACATCATAAAAAAAATTTCCTTGGGCTAATTGACATTCTGCATTGACAGCTATTAAATAGAATTTATAGGAGAAATGACAGACAACAGAAAAACATCCACATCGTCGTCAACAACTTCTTCATCTTCAATTTTGACAAGAAATGTTGTGACAAATGTTAAATTTGCAGTGGAGATTTTTAATAGCACCGGTTATTTCGGCATGTGGCAAAGTGAGGTTCTAGATGCCTTATTTTAGCAGGGTTTATACATTGCTATTGAAGGAGAGAAACCAGATGATGTTGAGGAGAAAGAATGGAAGAGGATCAATAGATTGACATGTGGTACTATTCGATCGTGTCTTTCTAGAGAGCAGAAGTATGCATTTTCTAAGGAAACTTCTGCAAGTAAATTGTGGAAGGCACTATAGGAGAATTTTTTGAAGAAAAGCGGTCAGAACAAGCTCTACATGAAAAAGAGGTTGTTCCGCTTCAACTATGTACCAGATACCACTATGAATGATCACATTACTAGCTTTAATTAGCTGGTGACTGATCTGATAAATATGGACGTGACTTTTGAAGACAAAGATCTGGCTCTGATGTTGATGGGATCACTTCCTGATGAGTTTGAGTATCTTGAAACTACTCTACTTAATGGGAATGTTGATGTGTCTCTCAGTGAAGTAACAACTTCCTTATATAGTTATGAATTGAGGAAAAAAAGAAAAACAAGAAAACACAAGTGTCGAAGCAGAAGCTCTTGTTGTTAGAGGCCGTTCGAAGAGTCAAAATAAAGGAATGAGAGGGAGATCGAAGTCAAAGTCCAGATTGAGCAAAGATGAATGTGTCTTTTGTCGAGAAAAGGGGCATTAGAAGAAAAAATGTCCCAGGCTAAAGAATAAAGGCAAACCTGAAAGGGGAAAGGCTGTCTGAGAGTCAAATATGGTCAAGTATGATGATGCAGATTCAAATTTCGCATTCGCTGCTACGCCATCAACCAGCTGTTTCAGTTCATGGTTGTTATATTCAACTTGTAGCCACCATATGACCCTCAATAGAGAATGGTTATTTGATTTTAAAGAACTAAAAGGTGGAATTGTCTATACAACATATAATTTCCTTCTTGAAACACTTGGGATTGGTTCAATTCGCTTGAGAAATCAGGATGGATTAATCAGAATCTTAACAGGTGTCTATTATTTACCAGATTTAATAAGAAATCTCATCTCTATGGGAACCTTAGAGTCAAAAGGTTTAGAAATGAGGGCAAAAGATGGGATTATAAAGATTATCTCTGGTGCACTGGTGATAATGAAGGGAATCCGGAAAAGAAATAATGTGTATTACTTTATGGGTAGTACAATTGTTGGGACAGCAGCAGTGGCAGCTTCTACTGATGAACAGGAGTCAGAAGCAACCATGACATATGTGCTTGGGGCATGTTGGTGAAAAATCCTTGAAATTGTTGATAGATCAAGGATTATTGAAGGGTGTTCGGGCTTGCAAATTAGTTTTTTGTGAGCATTGCATCAAAGGGAAGAAGACGAGGGTGAAATTTGGAACAACAACCATGATACTAAATGTATTTTAGATTATGTTCATTCAGATGTATGGGGGCCTTCCAAGACAATTTCATTGGGAGGAACACACTATTATGTCACCTTTGTTAATGATTTTTCCCAGAGAGTTTGGGTATATATAATGAAGACAAAGGATGAGGTGCTAGGTTTTTTCCTTAAATGGAAAAAGATTGTGGAGACTCAAATAGGTAGAAAAATCAAACGTCTTCGTACAGACAATGGTGAAGAGTACAAAAATTATCCATTTCTGAAAGTCTGTAAAGAAGAAGTTATTGTCATGCACTTCACTGTCAGATATACACCACAACAGAATGGGGTGGCAGAGCGTATGAACCGGACATTAGTAGAGAAGGTTCGGTGTATGTTGTTTAATGCTATGCAAAGAATTTTGGGATGAGGCTTTGGTCTATGATTGTCACCTTGTCAACCGCTTACCATCAACTGCTATTGGTGGTAAAACACCATTAGAGAAATGGTTTGGAGAACCTGCTACAAATTATGATTCCTTACATATGTGTGGTTCCACTGCATACTACCATGTTAAGGAGTCAAAGCTGGATCCAAGAGCAAAGAAGTCGATCTTTATGGGAATCACCTCTGGTGTGAAAGGCTATCATCTTTGGTGTCCAGAAACAAAGAAAATAATCTTCAGCAGGGATGTTACCTTTGATGAATCTACCATGTTAAGAAATGTGACTTCAGAAAAATTGGAGCAGACAGATGGAACTCCCAAACAGGTGGAGTTTGAAGGAAGCAGAATTGTCCCAGCCAGTAAAGAAACTGATGTTGACTCTCGTATGGTAGAAGAAGAGTCAGATGAAGAAGAGGTTCAGACCCAAGGACCTCCACAGTAACATGAATCAATTACACTCAGAAAGGGAAAGAGGATCATTAGACAACCTGCTCGTTATGCTGATATGGTCTCTTTTGCATCACTAATTACAGTTGATGACGTTCCTCCCACTTTTAATGAAGCAATCCAAAGTTCAGAACATAAAAAGTGGAGGATCGCCATGAATGAAGAAATACAATCCCTTCAAAAGAATCAGACGTGGAAACTAGCTAGTCTTCCAAAGAAAAAGAAGGCAATTGGGTGCAAGTGGGTAACATCCGCTACAAAGCAAGATTGGTGGCTAAAGGCTACGCTCAAACGAAAGGAGTTGATTATAATGAAGTATTTTCTCCAATTGTAAAACATTCCTCCATCAGAATGTTGTTGGCTTTGGTAGCGCAGTTGAATTTCGAACTAGTTCAGATGGATGTAAAAACTGCATTTTTACATGGAGACTTGGATGAGAAAATCTACATGACTTAGCCATATGGATTCAAAGTTACTGAAAAAGAAGATATGGTGTGCAAATTAGAAAAATCGTTGTACAGATTGAAGCAATCTCCAAGGCAGTGGTACAAGTGATTTGACAAGTTTATGATAGGGCAGAAGTACACAAGAAGCAAATACGATCATTGTGTGTATTTACGCAAGCTACAAGACGGATCCTATATATATCTTCTTCTTTATGTTGATGATATGTTGATAGCTTCCAGGAGTCAGACAGAAATTGCAAAACTAAAGACTCAATTGAATAGGGAGTTTGAGATGAAGGGTCTTGGTGAAGCGAAGAAGATTCTAGGCATGGAGATATCAATGGATAAGAAATTGGGGAGGCTTTGTTTGTCTCAGAAAGAATATCTGAGGAAGGTACTAAAATATTTTGGCTTGAATGAGAAGTCAAAACCAGTTAGTACACCTCTTGCTCCTCATTTCAAGCTCGGTGCATCCATGTCACCTAAGGATGATGCAGAACGAGAATACATGTCAAAGGTTCCGTATGCAAGTACTGTTGGTAGCTTGATGTATACAATGGTGTGTACGAGACCCGATATTTCACAGGCAGTTGAGGTTGTGAGCTGATATATGCATGATCCTAGAAATGAGCATTGACAAGCTGTGAAATGGATTCGGCGGTATATTCTTAACACTGTAATGTTGGTTTGGTCTTTCAGCAGGACAAACGATATGGTCAATGTGTAGTTGGGTATTGTGATTCAGACTATGCAGGTGAATTGGACAAGCGTCGATCAACTACTGGTTATGTGTTTACATTTGCAAAAGCACCAGTTAGTTGGAAGTCCACCTTACAGTCAACAATGGCTTTGTCTACTACAGAGGCAGAGTATATGGCAGTTACAGAGGCTGTGAATGAGGTAATTTGACTTCAAGGGTTGCTTGGTGAATTGGGAATGGAATAGAAGCACATCAAAGTGCACTGTGACAGTCAGAGTGCTATTCATTTATCAAAGAACCAGGTTTACCATGCAAGGACGAAGCACATTGATGTTCGATATCGCTTTGTATGAGAGATTCTAGAAGAAGGTGGAGTCATAATCCAGAAGATTCGGACCACTAAGAATCCTGCTGATATGTTAACAAAAGTGATGACTGCGGTCAAGTTTAAACATTGTTTAGACTTGGTCAATATTGTTCCAAATTGAAAGATTAATTTACAGAGACTACTGAAGATTGGATTTTTGAGAGATGTGTGCGGAATTTGCCAATGTGGAGATTTGTTAGTTTTTTGGCAAATTTTGAATCTCACATTGATTTTGTATAAGGAGGATGATAAATTCTTTTGTTATAAATAGAGCCCTCCTCTTCCTTAGTTTAACATCCCACAAATATAAGTCTTATTCTATATTAAAGGCTATTTGTACTCTTTCTCTCTCTTTGTAATATTTCATCTATTAGTGAAATATTATTTTAGTAGTGCTCGAGGACGTAGGCATAATTTTAGCCTAACCTCCTTAAATTTTAGTGTTCTCTTTTATGTCTATTTAATAACTATTGTCGGGTATAGTTACTGTTAATTATTGTACTATTAAAATTACTTGTCTTGGTAGTTCTGTTTAAGGAGAATGAGTTTTAAGAGGGACCATTGTGACCCCTCCACTCTTTCCTGTGAATCTACCTTAGGGTGATTTTTAATACAATCGTTTTCACACTAGTCACCTAAATAATAATTTTCAAGGTAAATTTGTTATTATTGGTGGAAATTAATCCGAATTTCACAACAGGTTAAACAGAGTAACCCATTGTTTAAAATGTCTGCAACTCCGGTTAAGCTAACGTTGTTGTTGGCTGACCCATGAAATCCATTGAAGATGAACTGAACTGGTTGTAAAAAAACTTGCTCTGATGCAAAAGCAAGGAAAACCCAGAAAAATATCAGCTTCTTCGCCGTGGGAAATGATTTGGAATTGAATTTCTTTGATGTTCTGGTTGAAGAACAAACGAGAGAAAATTTTTATACAGAAATGGCGAGAATCTTAAGCAGAAAACTGAAGGAATTCTAGTCTAACGTGAGATTTATAGAAGAGAATGATTAAAAGACAACTCGATGGTTCAAAAGAGCCATTTAAAATTTGAGACAACCACCAGTTCGAACCATATGCAAGCATATAGTTTGGTGGAGTTTTGAGGAAAAAATAAAATGCTTTTCTGAAAAATAATAAGGGTTTAAATTTTTTATTTTATTTTTATAGTAAATATTCAATATTTTATTTTTTTATTATAATTAAAATATTTTAAAAAATGAAATGCTTTTCTGAAAAATAAATCACTTTAACTAAGACAGTCTTAAGCATTTAAAATAATATATATATATATATATATAGTTTGAACAGCATATATCCATTAAATGCGTCAATAAATTCTGTCCTTGTTTCCACTTAGAAACAAAATCGAATTTTACTTGGTATTATTAAGTTGAAATCAATCTATCAAAATTTAAATATTATATTTAAACTTTTTATGTTGATATCAAAATTTAAGTTGAGTATAATATTATTAAGTTGAATATTATAATGCGTCAATAATATGTATTAAGTTGAAATCAATCTATCAAAATTTAAAATGATAATATTATTAAGTTGAGTATTTTATATTATTTAAATTTAAAAATAATCACCCGAAAAATTTGGCCTTTAAACTCTTCCCTCCCCTATAAATAACACCCCTTCCATGCAAACATCACCACATCAATTCCTTCTATTTCTTCTATTTTTACTTAATCAATTCCTTCGATTTTTTGTTGAAAGGTAAAATTATTTTTTATTATATTATATTTATTTTATATACGGTTATTTGAAAAAAAAATATTTTACTAATTATTTTGTATTATTTTTTGCTGTTGTAAAATTAGAAAGTGTGATCATACCTCGAGACATATTTATCGATACGGTAACAATATAAAATTGTATTATTTAAATAATTGTGAACTTTTTTAATTTTTTTATTTCATATACTATTTATTTAATTATGCGTATTTCAGCTATTGTTTTTGCAGATATAAGACTCTCAATCTTTCAAACTCTCAGAATGACGTGAATTTCAGTTATTGTTTACTATGATGGAGAAATCCGGGAAGATGAAACTGGTCATCTTCGCATCAAATCATTATGTCAGAATATCCTTCAAGAGAAACATAACTCTTGAGGAGCTGATAACGAAAATTTCAAAGAATATTTCATGTTGGAAGTACTAGAAGATTGTCCTCACTTTAGTATAGATTTCCAACCACAGTATTTTCGTTAACTTATACAGTGTTCGAACTATCCAACGATGACAATGTTGCTATAATGGTTGATTCTAAAAAATCATTATTCATACGCCGATACAAAAATGTATGTGAAATTTGTTGAAGTGTATGTTGTTTGTGGTATGTCATCACGCTCCCACTATGGGATGGCTCAACAAGCTGATCAAGTTGACAGGACAACTCAAGTAATATGTAATGATTTTAACTCATTAATGGGAAATCCATATCATGGTTCCATCCCATCAAGTTCAATGGGGAGACATTCATCAGCAACTTCTTACGATCTGTACCGAGGTGCACAAACAATCTGTATGTCAACATCGCGTCTAATTCAAGGGAAAGACATTCATCTGTCAATTTCTTTGACCTGAATATGGAGATGCCCTCGACGCAACAATCTGTGCAGTACCCATTTGACACGATGCCTTCAAGCTCTAGGGGGAGACATTCAACTGTGAGCTTCTTGTTGGGACCGTCGGCGCACCCCATGGCGCAGCTGAAACAAAACTCGACGGTCTCACCAGCGATTCAAGTATGAAAAACTGAAATCGGAAGGAATGGATGCGAATACTTACATCGAGTTCCTTGAAAAACAGCAAGGACAACAGTGAATACTGGTGGTGTAGATCAGTTCGAATCGTAAGCCTCCACGAAATCACGTCTCGGTCTCTACTTCGTTCACCCGATTGAGAGCAACATTTTTCTTCCCCAAAACAGTTTTGAGAGAAAAACGACTGAAGGTTTTGTGTGTGTGTTCTAAAACGGCTGCTAGACCTAACACACCCTTTTATAGCCAAGTTACCCTAATCATATTAAGGTTTTATTATTTTAAATTAATTAAATCTATATTTAATTAATTAATATTCAATAATCATTTTATATCCAAGTTACTCTAATCATATTGGGGATTTTTATTATTTCAAATTAATTAAATCTATATTTAATTAATTGAAATTAAATATTCGGAATTATTAAAACATATATTTAATTAACTCTAGATATATATTTTAGTAACGTACAACAAATTGTACATCTTTGCTCATTTCAATCCTAGGGTGTGACCTTGTAGGTTCTTGTAACGTTAGCAATAATTATTAGGATAATCCTAGTATTACATACAATGAGTGACATCTAGCAATATATCATTGTCACCTAAGTTACAAGAAAATATGATTCGATATATCATCTTGGTGATTAACTCTTTTATGTATTACATCCTTATGTCCTTTATATCTAGAATAGACACAAATCTTGGAATAGTCACACTTGTATATCCCATCTATTGTTTTTTGATATCTAGAGTAGACTATAATTAACGAATAGTTTATGATATCTCATATCAACTTATTCGAGCATGACCATGCGTTTCTAGTCTTACTCAATCAAGTGGCCTGTAATATATTTCCTATTATGTAGGAAGGGCGAATCCTATCTTAATCATACACACCTACTACATATATTGAGATATATTCAATAACAATCTTTATAGAGCAACCAGTTACGGAGCTTGTTTAGCTGCATCGAAACATACAACAATATATGTTGGGATAATATTGATATCAAGTCTGAGGATCATACATATAGTCATCACCATGAGCAATATTATGACTGTCACATAATAATCCAAGATATATGCTTATGGTAAGTCAATCCAATACATTGTTCTCTAACACTATAATCATGTATCAATTCTGACATCTCTATGTCAATGACAACTTGTTGTCATCAATCAATAACATGTTAGTCTTAAGCGTATTATTATTGTCCATGCCCATAATAATACTTGACTAGGGATCTTTTAATAATAACAATTATGTCATTTTATGGACTTTATTATCTTCCATTTTATGTCAAACACATATATATATAAATGAAAATAATAACGGCAATGCCTTTATTAAATAAAATCGGTAAATAAAAATATTGTTACAATCATCATATGATTGGTCTTTGGGCATACTCTAACACTTCTTCGACCTCAATGTCGAGATGCCTTAAAGTTTAAGGGGAAGACATGCAACTATCAGCTTGTTCGACCTAAATGTTGACATCGTGGAGGAACCCTCATCTCCACTAGAAGAACTTCTTCGTGAGCCAGGTGCGGATGGTCTTACAAGTCATATTGCTAAAATACTTCAGTAAAAAATCAGTTTATCAAACATGTTTTAAAAATATGACCACTACCCCCATCCAATCACCAGAATGTGTAGGTACCCCATAACCATACACCCACACATACACCCAGTAATTACCTTATACATATAGCATAAGACCTATGGTAAGGACTTACTCTGAGCACAAAACAAAGGAACCTGCGGTAAGGTCTTGCAAGTCATAGACTAAGTATATATACTTCCTCACATAATACCCTAATGACAGTAATAAACATGTATGTATTTGAGTGAAAACGACAATTTAATCCATTAAAACATGAAAATATTCTAGACTCAGAAATCATATACATAAATACAATAATCAGAGATCATATCAGAAATATACAGTAAATCAGATATTAGATAAACAATATTCAAAAAATCAGGTATCGTGTCGTAAAAATATTCAGTATCATCAGAAATCTAAAACAGTTCAGATGAATAGTTTAAAACTGTAATGTAACACCATCAGGAAACACACTTGTACCGGTCTGAGTAGTTTGATAGGAAAACCTACTACTAAGTCTATCGATCACGATCAGCGGCAGCGTTAGATCCTATGAATCAAAAAATACATATTGGAATCCTAATATGAATAATAATAACCACTATTTAAACAATTTACATAAACCTATGAGTAACTCTCGAAGAACGTGGATATGACAGACAAGAAGCACCAGATCTAACCGACCTTCGGTCGGGTGAAACAAGAGTAACTTCATAAAAATATTTTCTCGAATCAATTTCATAACCAAATCTAAAATAAATAAGCAAAAATGCTAAAATACTAAGCATTTTTGGATTAACGGGTCTATTTAGGCTTTTGAGTCATAATTTGGCAAAACAAATTGTAAAATTAGACTCAGAACGTCGAAAAACATCAAGATAAAAGTTTTTGAAAAAATTTAATGGTTTGTCAATGATCAACGATCAATGGTCAACGGCTTACATATTCGGTTCGAGTTGGACCCGGTAGGTCGGGTTGGACAGGTGGGTCGGATCGGGTCAGCTCGTTTCTAGAAACCCACCATGCAGTGGGATTTCCCCACGTGTAGCGACGGTGCGTGGGGGAGCGTGCAGGGCCATCCAAGGTCAGAAAAATAGCAGAAAAATTCCTATATGCTAAAATACTAAGCATTTTTGGATTAACGGGTCAATTTAGGGTTTTTGGGTCATAATTTGGCAAAACAAATTGTAAAATTAGACTCAGAACGTCGAAAAACGTCCAGATAAAAGTTTTTGAAAAACTTTAATGGTTTGTTAATGATCAACGATCAATGGTCAACGGCTTACATATTCGGTTCGGGTTGGACCCGGTAGGTCGGGTCGGACAGGTGGGTCGGATCGGGTCAGCTCGTTTCTAGAAACCCACCATGCAGTGGGATTTCCCCACGTGCAGCGACGGTGCGTGGGGGAGCGTGCAAGGCCATCCAAGGTCAGAAAAATAGCAGAAAAAATCATATATGCTTTTTAAGGGGTTTTGAGACACTTACCAAGCTCAGTTCACAGAGGTGAACAACAAAGAGTTTGTTGAAAACATTTTGATATTTCGATATAACAAATTAAGTTAAATGAATTTTAAGATTTTCCAAATGATTTTCTAAGTATATTCGATAGAATTATTCGAATATCAAAACATTACTCCAAATCTTTCAAAGATCATTTTTAATCCTTACTCAAGTGTAAAATTAAGTTTTAATCTTAAAACAATTTCAAAATATTTTTACAAAGTATTTCGAACCATTTCAAAGCCAAAAATTCCATATTGCTCAGAGGGAACCGATTCCCCCCTGAATGGTTTGGCTCCGAGAATTCCAGTATGCTCGAAGGGAACCGATTCCCCCCCAGGGGGTACCGATTCCCCCTTGTATAACGGTCGTAATATTTGAATTTTACACTTAGGGAACCGATTCCCCATAGGGGGTACCGATTCCCCCCACGCTCCAAGCTGTTTTATTAATTGTTTTCACACTAAAACGGCTATATTATTTTCTCTAATCATCCCCAACATTCAGAAGTGATTCAAGGTGTATTTAAGCAAGCTTAGAAGCCATTGATCAATAACAAGAAACATCAAGCAATTAGAATCAAGAGAGAATCAAAGAGAAAGCATCAAACCTCAAGTTTGAGCATTTCAAGCCTATTTTTCATTCAATATTCATTTTGCTTTCAAGAACACTTATTGTGCTCAACTGTATTTATTCTTGAGTGTTCTTTCTTTGTTCTAGAATTGTGCAAACATATTTACCTTGTGAGGTTTTCTTGTAAGTTTGCAAATTTTTATTTCTCTTTAAGAAAAGAGTGTTCTCAAGAATTGGGGTATATTCTTGAGGGACTTGTAAGGTTATCTCTTTGGCCTCAAAAGAAAGAACAAATTAGTGAATTTGTTGGAAAATCCTTAGTGTGGATAGCTAAGGTAGTGGACGTAGACTTTGGTTGATAAAGTCGAACCACTCTAAATCGCTGTGCAATTTCTTTCAATTTTCTGCAAAAGCTTCCAACAAAATTTTTATTGCCAATTCACCCCCCTCTTGGCCGATTCAGTCAATCGATTAACTCAACAATTGGCATCAGAGCCTAACTCATTTGAAGGTTTAATCGCCTCTTGAGTCGATTCGGGAAGAGTTTTATCGATAATCAAAGTCATCAATGGCCTCCGCTTCAAACTTCGACTCCGGTCTCGATTCGATGCCCGTCAACAAGCCTCCTTTCTTCAATGGAGCTAACTATGCCTATTGGAAGAATAGAATGATGTACTTCATTCAAGCAAGTGACATGGGAGCATGAAATGCTGTAGAAGAAGGATACATCAAACCTCTCACTCATCCAAGGTTGTGGAATGAAGGAGAGACAAGAATGTTCCAGCTCAACTCCAAAGCCATCCATATTATTTTTTGTGCTCTTGGACCAGATAAATATGGAAGAGTTTCATCGTGTACAACCGCCAAAGAAATATGGGACAAACTTCAAGTCACTCATGAAGGTACCGATGAGGTAAAGAAATCTAAAATTAGTATTCTAACGCATAACTATTAAAATTTCAGGATGAAACCAAATGAAGATATCAAAGCTATGACAGATAGATTTTCAACGATTGTCAATGGTCTCAAATCATATGGAGAGATCATTTCAAATGAAAAGCTTGTGAGGAAGTTAGTCTACTCCCTCCCAAAATCGTGGCAATCAAAGAAGACGGCAATCATCGAGTCTAAGGACTTAACGTCCTTAACTCTTGAAGAGCTAATTGGGTCACTCCTCACTTATGAAATGATGCTCGAAGATGAGGTGGACCTCGACAAGATTGACGAGACACCAAGGAGAAGGAGAAGAAGAAAAAACATTGGAGTTGCTCTCAAATCCACAAAAGATGAGAGTGATTCGAATGACGATGACGAGGAAATGGCATTGTTTGCCAAACGGTTCAGAAAAATGATGAGACCTTATCGAGGAAGAAAATTCAAATGAAATGAAGGCCTCAAAAATGAACCGAAAGAGAAGGACCCAATCATTTGCTATGAATGCAAAAAGCCAGGGCATGTCAAATATGATTTCCCACAATTGAAGAAAAAGGGTCAATCAAAGAATAAGCACAGGGCTCATGTGGCTACATGGAGTGATGAAGAAAGTTTCGATGAAGAGGAACAAGAAGTAGCTAACTTGTGCTTGATGGCATTCGGGGAAGATTCTAAGGTAACCTCTAACTCATCCGATTTTGATGATTTATCATATGATGAGTTATTAGAGGAATATAATGGGTTGGCTTCGGATTATGAGAAATTATTTTTAAAATATAAAAATGATGTTTCAAAATTGAAAATTGAAAACAAACTCATATCCAAAACCAACAATGATCTTGAAAGTAAAATCAAAGATTTGCAAATCAAACTAGAAGAGTTTGAAAAGAAAAATTTAGATTTGCAAAATTTACTTTCAAAGATCAATGATGATTATCAAAAGAAAATTGATGATATTAAAACTTCTTTTGATAAAGTTGGAACAAAATATTTTGAAAAAGGTGGAAATTCAAAATCCAACTTTGTTAGAAAAAGTTTTAGAAACTACAATCATAGAGGTCCCCAAAGAACCTCTAATGGAAAAATCGTTAGAAGTATGTGGGTTCCTAAAGAACTCATTACTACTAAAGATAAAAATATCCTGCACAAATGGATACCTAAGGAGACTAGGATTTTGAAAACTAATGAATATGGACCCAAAAGAATTTGGGTACCAAAAATAAAAAATTAATCTATGTTTGTAGGGAAAAGAGCATTGCTACAAGGCACGAGAAACAAATTCAAATTCATGGTACCTTGATAGTGGATGCTCAAGACACATGACCGGAGACAAAAGCCTGTTCATTGAGCTTAACGCTAAAAATGGAGGAGAAGTGACTTTTGGAGACAATTCAAAAGGTCACATTGAAGGTATTGGTACAATAGGTAATACTCTTCCATACAAATTAAAAATGTTTTATATGTGAATGGATTAAAGCATAATCTATTGAGTATTAGTCAATTATGCGATAAAGGATTCAATGTCTTATTTGAAATTAATGGTTGTAAAGTCATTGACATTGCATCTAATCGGATTATGCATGTTGGTCATAGAATAGGAAACATATACATGGTGCATTTAGATTCTTTTGATATGACTAATTTATGCCTAGTTGCTAAGGATGAGCATGATAGTTGGTTATGGCATAGGAGAATAGGACATGCTGGTATGAGTGTTTTACAACGGTTAGTTCAAGGAGAATTGGTTCGAGGGCTGCCTAAACTAAAATTTGATAATGATAAAATCTGTGATGCTTGTGCTAAAGGAAAACAAAAGCGAGTTTCTTTTAAATCCATTAATGATGTATCAACTAGTAGAGTTTTACAATTGATCCATTTAGATCTTTTTGGGACAACTAGAACTACTAGCTTGGTTGGAAAAAAATATGCATTTGTCTTGGTAGATGACTATTCTAGATATACTTGGGTTCTATTCTTAAGTACAAAAGATGAAGCATTAGAACATTTCATCACATTTTCAAAAATTATCCAAAATGAAAAAGGTTACTCTATAACTAGTGTTAGGAGTGATCATGGAACTGAATTTGAAAATATTGGATTTATTGAATTTTGTAACTCTAACGGTATTAGCCATAATTTTTCAGCACCTAGAACCCCTCAACAAAATGGAGTTGTTGAGAGGAAAAATCAAACTTTAGAAGAAATGGCTAGAACCATGCTTTGTGAAAATAATTTGCCAAAATATTTTTGGGCGGAAACCACAAATACCGCTTGTTATGTTGTAAATCGAGTAATGATTAGGCCAATTTTAAAGAAAACTCCATATGAAATTTTCAAAAATAAAAAGCCTAACATTAGTTATTTTCATCCTTTTGGATGTAAATGTTTTGTTTTAAACAACGGTAAAGAAAACCTTGGCAAATTTGATGCTAAAAGTGATGAAGGAATTTTTCTGGGTTATTCCTTAAATTCTAAAGCTTATCGTGTATTTAATAAAAGAACTTTAGTTGTAGAAGAGTCTATACATGTTGTTTTCGATGATAATCCCCTTCCGAGGAAGGATTCTTGTGTGAATGATGATGTAGGTGTTATAAATACAAATGACGTTAGACATGACGTTGGAGAACCATCATCAAAGGAAAAAATGAAAAATGAGGAAACTCATGATCCTCTTGAGAATCCAACCATTGAAGAAAGGGAAGTATCTTATCCAAGAGAGTACAACTATGTCAAGGATGGTGAAATTATAGGTGATCCATCCAAAGGGGTAACTACTCGATCTTCTCTTAGAAATATTTGTAATTATGATGCATTTATTTCATGCATAGAGCCTAAGAACATCAAAGAAGCATTAAAAGATGAACATTGGATTATGGCTATGCAAGAAGAATTAAATCAATTTGAGAGAAGTAAAGTATGGACATTAGTTGAAAGACCTAGTAATAAAACTACTGTAGGTACTAGATGGGTATTTATAAATAAGCTTGATGAAAGTGGTAATATAGTGAGAAACAAGGCTAGACTTGTTGCTCAAGGGTATACTCAAGAAGAGGGCATAGACTATGATGAAACATACGCTCCCGTAGCTAGGATGGAAGCAATTAGAATGTTACTAGCATTTGCATGTTTTCATGAATTTAAATTATATCAAATGGATGTTAAAAGTGAATTTTTAAATGGTTTTATAAAGGAAGAAGTGTATGTGGAACAACCTCCAGGTTTTGAAGATTCAAAATTTCCAGACCATGTTCTTAAATTGACAAAAGCTCTTTATGACTTAAAACAAGCTACTAGAGCTTAGTATGAAAGATTGTCAAATTTTTTAATTGAAAAAGGTTTTTCAAAAGGGAAGGTTGACACTACATTGTTTCTAAAGCATAAAGGTAAAGATTTATTAGTAGTTCAAATTTATGTTGATGATATAATATTTGGTTCTGCTAATGATGTTCTTTGCCAAGAATTTTCTAAGTTAATGCAAAGTGAATTCGAAATGAGCATGATGGGGGAGCTCTCATTTTTTCTTGGGACTCCAAATCAAGCAAAGAAAATATGGCATCTTCATCAATCAAGCTAAGTTCGTCAAAGATATGCTCAAGAAGTTTGGACTGGAAAATGGGAAACCTCATGACACTCCAATGAGCTCTTAGATGAAGGAGGTAAATGTGTAGATGTCAAAATTATATAGGTCAATGATTGGCTCTTTGCTTTATCTAACTGCAAGTAGACCAGACATTATGTTTAGTGTTTGCTTATATGCTAGATTTCAATCATGTCCTAAGGAATCACATTTACTAGCTGTTAAGAGAATATTTAGATACCTTAAGGACACTCCTAGTTTAGGACTTTGGTATCCTAGAGACTCTAGCTTTAGCTTGCATGCTTTTTCTGATGCGGATTATGGAGGATGCAAATTAGATAGAAAAAGCACCTCCGGTACTTGCCAATTCCTTGGAAATATGCTAATTTCTTGGTTTTCAAAGAAACAAAATTGTGTTGCATTATCTACCACTGAAGCCGAATACATTTCAGCTGGTAGTTGTCGTGCACAAGTTTTATGGATGAAACAACAACTTTTTGATTATGAAATTGAAGTAGGTACCATTCCTATCAAGTGTGACAATACTAGTGCTATTTGTCTCACTAAAAATCCCATCCAACACTCTAGAACTAAGCACATTGAAATAAGACATCACTTCATTAGAGACCATGTCACTAAGGAAGATGTAGTTCTAGAATTTGTTGATACTTTGCACCAATTAGCGAATATCTTTACAAAACCCTTAGACAAGGAAAGATTTTGGACACTTAGGAGAGAATTAGGTTTGACCAACCTATCTTCACTTAGTGTTTAAAAATAATTTTGGCACTTTTAAGAATAAATGAAAATGCTTATAATAGTAATTTTTGATTGCATTCATTGATATTAGTTAGGGGGAGTTTATGATTCTTGATGAAAAATTAATTTTATGTTCAAATATCGTTTAAAGATTAATTTAATTGTTTGAACATGATTAATTTTCAATATATGAGTTGCCAATACCAATAGAGGAAATTAATTTAGCATTTTGGGTGTTTAAAATCGGATTTTAGCATTTTGGTGCAGAGGGAATCGATTCCCCCTTTAGGGAACCGATTCCCCCTTTGAAGGGGAACCGATTCCCCCCACAGGGTAATCGATACCCCCTGGGGTTCTGGTTATACACGGCAGAACCCTTCAAAATCCTCAAAAAATCCTCTCATTTCTCTTCCGCCGTTCCCTCTCAACTCTCTCCCTATCTCCATTCTTGCCTCAAATCATCGATTTTAATTGGAATTCACTTCAAATATCATCTCCTAAACTTGCAATCATCATTAAAATCGTGCAAACAACATCAAAATCCACTCAATCTCATCCTTCAAGATAAAATTTTCTAAACTCCCTATTTTATTGATTTTGAACATAGGACTTGTTTTAATTAGTTCTAGGATGAACTTTTGATCGGGCATTGATTGTTTAGTGATTAGAAACTAGATATTACAACCAATTTCATCAAAAACACAAGAATTTTCCAAATTTTTTTAAATTTTCGAAATTAAAAAAAATGTTAATTTTCAAATTATTGTGTTTTGATTAAATTATATTGTTGTTATGAAAACTATACATATATTGTTTCTCAAAACCATATTTTTCAAAAGTTTTTCAAAATCTTTTCCCATTAGGATTGATTTAGAGAACCTTGAAATATTGAGGACTCAATTGAGTTTTGGGATTGATTGAATTGCATACATGTGTTTTCTAAATTGCAGGTTATCAATTCTATTCCGATTTCCTAATCCATGTCCAATCCTAAACGTGCTAGGTCATCATCTAGTCGCTCACACCGTCAACCAAATCCACCTCCAAATCCTCCTCCTATTCCAATTTCTAATCCTAATCCCATTGATCCTAACTTGACTATCCAAAATTCATGTTTCAATCATCCTGGTCCTAGAAATCATCGTTTTTGGTATTATCAATATTTCGACTCTTACAAAATCCGGGAAGAACGTATTCCTTCTCGTCAAGCTATGTTAGCTATCAATTTTAAATATCTTCCTCTTTTACAAGAGTGGAAATTTGATAAACTCTTTGACCTTGAACCCATCGTTTACCATCAACTTGTTCGTATTTTTTATTCTAATGTCGTTTGTGTTAAAAACCAAACTGAAACCGAAACCATAGGATTTCGTTCCTACCTCCTAGGACAATTCTTATATATTGACTCGGCTTACATAGCCAATACATTCAAATTAGATAATGATGGTATTTCAAATGAAAAACAGGTTTTAGGATCTCGTTATAAAACAAGGGATAGTGCAAGTGTCTTAGACCTTCATGAACGTTTTCTTCATCTAATGATTTCTTGGTGGTTTCGACCATCCGGAGGTCGTTATTCTACTCTTAGAGCCTTATATCTTTGGTGGTTACATTGTTTCGAAAACAATATTAAAATTAACCTACCTCAGATTATTTTTGCTGAAATTGTTGAAACCGTAAATCTTGTTCCTAACAAGAAACCGTAAATCTTGTTCCTAACAAGAAACTATGTTCATCCCTAGTTCACGGTTGCATTTTGACTATTCTGTTTTCCAAAGCTGGGCTTAGAGTCGGTCTAGATGTCGTTTTCCCCCTTAAGAAACAAATTAACCTTCTCTCCTTAACGAGAGCGGGATGGATTAAGGATAAGGAAACCGGTGAATGGGTTCGATCTTCTGCAAATACTCTGGGAGCTAGTTCTTCACAACCTCCACCCGAAGCTGACGAAGATCTCGATCTTGAGCAATTAATGCGAGACATCGATGAAGCCGAAGATGAGCCTGAGCAGCCCGAGGAACAGCCCGAAGAGCAAGCACAACAAACGCATCAAATGCCTCCATATTTTCAATCCTTTATGGAGACATTCAATTTCCGATACGCTACCATGGATTCACACTTTTCTTCTATAGAGTCCCACTTATCCACAATGGGAGCTCAACAATTAGAAATTCTTCGGGAGATGCGTGCAAACAATGAAGCAACCAACGCGCGTATTAATGACCTCACTCAAGAAATGGCCGCTATGCGAGCTCATTTTCCTCCTCCTGATCCTGATATGTGATTCTATGTTTTGCTTTGAACTCCAAACTTATTGTTTTAACTTTTTGAATATTTTGGAATGTTTGAATTTGTGGATTGATTGACTTTGAATTTGTTTGGATTTATGAATGGTTAGAAATTATCTATTTGGTGTGATTAAACTTATTCATTATTGCATCATTTACTTCATGATTAGATATATGACCAATTTTTCCATTTCACATTAACTATGAATATTGATTATGAAACTAATGGCTAACATTTCTCTTGCTTGTGATCTTAGCAGCTTAAAATATAATCAAATGGCTAAATGATTTCAAAACCTTGTTTAATTCTTTAAAATGTCTTTTTGATTTAACAAAAAAGGGGAGAAGTGTTAAATGTGTTAAATGGGAGAAGTGTTAAAGTAAGGGGGAGTAATTTCAAAACTTGTAATTTCAAAACTTGATTTCAAAATCACAAAATCTTAAAATTACTAAAATGTTTTGTTATATCAAAAAGGGGGAGATTGTTGAAAACATTTTGATATTTCGATATAACAAATTAAGTTAAATGAATTTTAAGATTTTCCAAATGATTTTCTAAGTATATTCGATAGAATTATTCGAATATCAAAACATTACTCCAAATCTTTCAAAGATCATTTTTAATCCTTACTCAAGTGTAAAATTAAGTTTTAATCTTAAAGCAAATTCAAAATAATTTTACAAAGTATTTCGAACTATTTCAAAGCCAAAAATTCCAGATTGCTCAGAGGGAACCGATTCCCCCCCAAGGGGGTACCGATTCCCCCTGAATGATTTGGCTCCGAGAATTCCAGTATGCTCGGAGGGAACCGATTCCCCCCTAGGGGGTACCGATTCCCCCGTGTATAACGGTCGAAATATTTGAATTTTACACTTAGGGAACCGATTCCCCCCACGCTCCAAGCTGTTTTATTAATTGTTTTCACACTAAAACGGCTATATTATTTTCTCTAATCATCCCCAACGTTCACAAGTGATTCAAGGTGTATTTAAGCAAGCTTAAAAGCCATTGATCAATAACAAGAAACATCAAGCAATTAGAATCAAGAGAGAATCAAAGAGAAAGTATCAAACCTCAAGTTTGAGCATTTCAAGCCTATTTTTCATTCAATATTCATTTTGCTTTCAAGAACACTTATTATGCTCAATTGTATTTATTCTTGAGTGTTCTTTCTTTGTTCTAGAATTGTGCAAACATATTTGCCTTGTGAGGTTTTTCTTGTAAGTTTGCAAATTTGCATTTCTCTTTGAGAAAAGAGTGTTCTCAAGAATTGGGGTATATTCTTGATGGAGTTGTAAGGTTATCTCTTTGGCCTCAAAAGAAAGAACAAATTAGTGAATTTGTTGGAAAATCCTTAGTGTGGATAGCTAAGGTAGTGGACGTAGACTTTGGTTGATAAAGTCGAACCACTCTAAATCGCTGTGCAATTTCTTTCAATTTTCTGCAAAAGCTTCCACCAAAATTTTTATTGCCAATTCACCCCCCTCTTGGCCGATTTAGTCAATCGATTAACTCAACAGAGTTCGATTTTGCAACGGCAAAAACTTGATCTTCCTCACCCCCTCACACGTTGGCGGCAATGGAGACAAGATGGACATCGGTGGACTCGAGACGATGCAAGGAACACGATGGTACGAGAGGTGTCGAAAACGGAACAACGGTCAGTGACGAAACGTCGATTAAAGATTTCCCACTAAAAGATGAAAGCTTGAAGAGAGAGAGAATGAAGTTTCCAAAAGAGGAAATTTTCCAGATTTGGAGTTGTATATTCCAAAAAAGGAAAAATGGTAAAATTATGCCATAAGTCATTTAGTTTTTTATACTTTCTGAATTTGGATCCGAATTTAATCAAAATTTTACTTTGGTTCCTGAATTTAGTTAAAATTTCAATTTAGTTCTCAAAAAAATTAAGAAAATTTTAGGCGCTAAGTTGGGGTGTGACAATATTATTCAATATGCTTAGTACTATTCTCATGGATTTTTTAGCCTTTCACTAAGAAGCTTCCAATCACGTAAACCCTCATTTGTTAACAAACTTTTGTTACCAACAAATTTTGAGCAACTTGCAACAAAAACAAAATTCTTTGTCAACATGTTTAGAGTAAACAAACCATTTTCTATCGCTAATCTCACCAATGATCATCTTCCTAGAAAAATAAACATATGAAAAGTGTCTATTATTATCACCAAGAGGAAAGTCAAGATTCAAATCTCTTAATCTTAATGCTCCTTTTCGACTATAATGTCTCTTGTTTTGTTATCAAGATTTGACCAATTGCTAAGATCATAAAAATCCACAAAAGGAATTGCTCGTTATTCATCAATGTCATAATTAGTAGGAAATGTTTGCTCTGCTTCTACATTAATGTCAATATCAATAGAAATATTGGACACATTTGACACATTATTTGGCAAATTAGGCTCATTTTGAACATAATTAGACTGATTTGGACGATCAATTTCAGAATTGTCATTGACATCATCATGTAAACTTTCATTTTGGTGAACCGAATTTTCATGAACTACATTTCTAACAACAAGTCTGTCAATATCACCTTGTTGTGATTTCATTAACTCATCAGTTTGTTTTCTCTTTTTCCTTTTTTTCACTCCTAGATAAATGTTTTTTAGGCAACATTGCACGTAAAAATTAACAAATAAATCAAACACTCAAATCATATTACAAGAAAAAAAAATTAGAAAATGAAACGAGAAGACCTATAGAGCGACGCCCCAACAACCCAATTGCAAGCAACACCAGTAGTTTCCTCTGATTGCATTCCGAAATTTCAAAAACTCTAGAAAGTCCTAATCATGAATACCAAGTAAAACCAGTAAACCATCATCAACTGTCAGACGAACACCGCCAATTCGCCACTGCCCACAATAGATTTCCCGATCTGAAACCCTTAAAGTCTCAATCTTTCTTATAAATTTCAATTGATTGAGGATAAAACTTTTGAGTGATGCATTATTAAATTGTGATTTGACCCTATTTAAATTGAAGAAAAAAAACTTTCATTGTCATTGATAAGAGAAAGTTTAGGAGCTTCGATGTTAATAATGGTTTATTTTTTTTGGGAAATAAGGAATTTTTCCATGAGTTTAATGGTGGGTAGAGATATAGGTATTGAATTCTAGATCTTGGGAAGAGAGAGAAAAAGCAGAGAATTCGAAGAGTTTCTAATGATAGTGATGAAGCAGTCATGATTCAATGGTCTTTTTCTTTTCTATTTTGTCTTAATATGCTTTTTTTTTTTTTCACTAAAACTATTTTTAGAATCAATATTGGGCCCCTTCTCATATTGGGCCCTTGGCCATTGCCCAACCCAGACACCCCTCAGGGCCGGGGCTGAGTCTGACCACCGACCGATTTTACTGCATATAGGCGAGACGTTCATTTCTCTAGCTCAATGGTCCTTTCGGTTTCTTGCTAGTTGGGTCAAGCACTCGGATTTCAGTAAACTCATTAAGGACAAATGGTCCCCAGTAGATAACATAGCTAACTCTATTTCCTTTATTTCTAATGAACTAAAGTTGTGGAATAAGACATATTTGGACACATTATTCACAAAAAGAAAAGTCTAAAGAAGCAACTTGAGGAGATTCAACATCAGATGGATTTCTCTGGTCATGATCATTTATTTTCCAAGGAGCTCGAAATCCGGACTAAACTCGAAGAGGTTCTTGATCAAGATGAGATTTTATGGCAACAAAAAGCGAGAAGTGCCTGGCTCATAGATAGGGACCGCAATACAAAGTTTTTACACAGTCGTGAATTCCAACGTCGCAAGTCTAATCGAATTTTGGCTCTAAAGATTAAGCCTGGGGATTGGTGTTACAATGACGACACAAGGAAGCCATTGAGTTCTTTTCCAGTCTTTACCGTGACGATGGAAGGGTCTTGAACAACTTCCCTATTAGAGGAGCTTTTCCCAATATTTCCACAACTGACTAAAGTATTCTTAATGCTAGTGTCTCGGATGAGGAGATCAAGAATGCTCTCTTTGAGATGAATCCATTCAAGTCCCAAGGATGGTTTGCATTCCTAATTCTTTCAAAGCTAATGGCATATAGTGGGTAATTCTGTGTGCTCTTGGGTCAGAAGTATTTTTGAAGGTAACCGCATTGATTCGAAGCTCAATAAAACTCTCTCGGTGCTCATCCCAAAATTACGAACCCGAAAACTTTGTTGATTTTTGGCCTATTAGTCTGTACTCGGTCTTGTATAAACTGAAAATAGAAATCATTGTCAACAGATTCAAGCCCATTCTTCCAAAACTCATAGGCCTGAATCAAGCTAGCTTCATAGTCGGGCGTAACATCACTGATGATATCATTATAGCCCAAGAGATTGTCCACTCAGGCAAAAATCAGTGGATGGTTATTAAAGTGGATCTTTAAAAGGTCTATGATCGGGTGAACTGGAATTTCCTGTCTGGTTCTATTAAAGGCATGGACTGCCCGGATAACATTCGATGTATTATTATGGATGCAGTCTCTACTTCCACCACGCAAATTCTTTGGAATGGAGAGGCTAGCTCACAGTATCTGCTATGTGATGGACTTTGACCTTTGGGATCCGATGGTTCTCTCCCGTGGAGGCCCTCGTTTATCTCACTTATTTTTTGCAGATGATCTTATCGTCATGTGCAAAGCTTCAGAAAACCAAGCCACCCTTCTTAGAGCTACCTTGGATCAATTCAGCAGTTTTCTGGCCATAAAGTCAATCCCAACAAGTCTAAGGTCTTTTTCTTGGCTAATACAAGCGACAATATGACAGATATCATCTATAATCGTTTGGGTTTCCAACGTTCGTATGACTTTGGTACGTATCTTGTTTCACAAAAAAGTCACCAAAAGAACTTTCCAATTTATAGTTGATAAAGTCAAGCAACAAATTAAGCAATTGGGTGGCTTTCAAACTATCTATGGCGGGCTGAGTCACGCTTGTTAAAGCTACTCTCCTGGCTACCCCAAATTATTTTATCCAGACTGGCTATCCCGAAAGGCATATACGATCAACTCAAGCAAATTGCTCACCGTTTTATCTGAGGAGGCTCAAGTAACAATCCAAAACCCGCCCTCATTAGCTGAAGAATTGCTGTCAACCTCACACTCATGGTGGTCTTGGCATCCGATCCCTCCATGCCCAAAGTGAAGCGTTTCTCACCAAACTGGGGTTTAATTTCATTACTAATCCCGATGCTTTATGGGTGAAAGTCGTGCGCTCTAAATACAAAGTCCATAGTAATATTCCCTTTCAAGCGGTGTCTAACACTGGCTCCTTTGTCTGGAAATGTTTGTCCCATGTTTGGAACTTCATTCAGGAGAATACTTGTTGGTCGATTGGAAACGGGCGTAGCACTAACTTCTGGTTCGATGCTTGGATCCTTGGTCAAAACGTTTTAATGGCAGCTGATAACACGACCCATCTTGCCTACCCCTGTGCCACTGTTCGCGATTTTACCACTGCTGATAATACTTGGGATAGGTAGCGTCTCGAAACCTCTTAGTGAGGAGATGATGCGCTGGATCATGGCTATCCCAGCCCCTACTGATGAGATGGGAGAGGACCGACCAACTTGGAAATGGGACCGAACCGGCGCCTGCACTGTAAAATCTGCTTATATAAGCAGTCAACATATTAACTGTAATGCTAGTGACAAAATCTGGAATATTGCTTGGAATTATGAGGGTCCCCAAAGAGTGAAACATTTCGTATGGCTCGTTCTTCACCAACTGATTATGACCAACGCTGAGAGAGCCAGAAAAGGATTTACTACGAGCACCCTTTGTCCTGTCTGCAACAATGGAGACGAAACCATTCTTCACGCGTTACGGGACTGCATGTCGGTTCGAGCTATTTGGGAAACCCTAATCCCCAACCAGGCCAAGATAAGTTTCTTTCCCTCAAATTTGTTTTCTTGGCTTTCTTCTAATTTGTCCATGAACGCAGATTGGGACCAAGTGGATTTCTATTGGAGACATCTTTTTGGCATTCTTACCTGGAGATTCTGGGAGCAGCTTAACTGCATGGTCTTTAATGGCCAAATCTGGTCTACCCCAGAAATTGTTCAATCAGCTTGGACTTGGGCGAAAACCATCTGACAAAACCAAGCTAAAGAATCCCAGCGGCACACCAACAACCGTCGATTACACGGCTGGTTACCGCCTCCTGCCAATGTTATATTAGCAGTTAAATTCAGTTATATTAGCAGTTAAGCCAACCGACTTGCTGACACCATAGCTCATCTTGAAAATGACGACCACTTGGGGCTTACCGTTCTTCAAAGATCACCGACTTAATTGCTGTCAATTTTTAATGTTGAGCGTCCCAGAACAAGTAGTAGTTAACCCACTAGTTTCATCATAGTGGCTTTCTTTGTTACCAAATAATAATAATAAGAGAATACAAACTACAAAATTTTAAGAGGTTAAAATATATTTTTAATAAAAATATTTTATTAATTTAAAATACAAACTAATTTAAAATTTTTAAAAAAACGATTATTCCAATCATTCCTTCAAACTGTCCCAATCATTCTTCAATTTATCCTGACTTACCCATAAAAATTACATACGTCATTATATACAATATTTTTAAGATTTTGAAATTTATCTTTTTTTGTTTGCGTTCACATTTGAGTCATTTAATTAAATAACAATTTATATGATTTTGTTAAGAATGTGTGCTTAGTACTTAACAGTATGATGTATGAGTTTAGAGCTATAAAACAAATCATGTGGCTTTGAAGTTGTGCAATATGAGAAGAAGAAATCGATAATATTTATATTTTTTTTTATAGGAATAGGATACCTCATTAAAAACCTCCCTCTTAGTAGTCCTCAACCCTAAGGCAAGAACCAACTAGCGGAAGGAGGAAAATAGTACATCATTTTATTGAAGATAAAGTAATTACATAAAACTTAAAAACACTCCTTCAAAATACATAAGACATAAAAAACGAAAATATTTATTGGTCATCATGAACTTATGGCATGGGTTAATCTTTGTTATTTAATGGTTAAATAGAGGAGGTAAGTCATATAATGATTATAAAATGGCAGTCAAAAGATGAAAACGTACAAAATATAAAACCATTGACTAGCTAGAGTAAAGCAGATCACGTGACACGTTGTGGCGACCCGGACCGACAAGTGAAAGTGTATATCTTAGTGAGTTTTTAGAATTCGTAATCGTTACATTAACATCTACTCTAGTTTTTGTGATGGTGTTGGCCTCCTAAAAGTACATCAACCACACTCCAAAAACCCTATCATTTGTCTCTCTGCTTCAAATTTATCACTAAAACTACACCTCAACAACTAATGTATCCCACAACAATAACAAACAAGCTTCTCTTCATGAGGAATCTCGCTAGATCGAATTCGGATCTTCTTTTTGCAGGTTTCCCACAAACAGAGTAAACAAAGTTTGGGTTTTCGATGCTTGGATGTGAGGTTTATGCAAAGAACCATACCTTGATGAAGATTGCAAGGGCCATTTGCAACAAGAATGCTGCGACCACCATCATTCTGAGATCGTTCGGCCCCTCGATGTAAGTTCTTAAATTCAAGGCAACAAAGCATGATGAGGCCGTACCGGCGATGAGTATAATGATCCATCGGAGGATCTCAAGTGGAATAAGCAGTATGATCTGCAAATATGTTACAAACTACAGCTCAGATGACTGTAAAAGAACAAATGAATAACTAATAACTTCGATGTTCATACTGATGCAAATGTGACTCTAAGAATCCAGTGCACATCTGGACAGGAGTATAGGTATAGGTATATGACCTTTTGAAAAATTTCCAAATACATGGAATAACTTAGAAGGGCAGACATACCCGACTCGACTCGAAGTAACGGTCTATATATGCCCACCACAAGATTCAAGGAAGCATCAATGAGTTTGCTATAACTTACCGCAGTTGGAACGAAAATGGAGAGCGAATAACCCCACATGCACCAAAATCGTACAAGGCTAGCATTTGAACCCAGATATTGAAGCAAGAAGTAAAATGCCACTGGCACCACAACTGCATAACCATAGATTCCAGAAGCCGCTGCATTTATATAGCCAACATCAAAGCTCCAAGAAGTGGTACCATCAGTGTGCTTTTGCATAAGGTATGTGGCACAGTTTCCAAAGGAAGCAAGCGCAAAGACCAAGGTTGTTGTGATCCAGATAAGCCCATAACTGACATACAGAAAAATATCAACCAACAAACTAATTTAACAGATGATCATGACACTTACAGCTGCACATTATTTCACCTTTATCAAGTTATGGCTGTTACATTGTCAAGATTTCTACATGATCAGATTTATATTTCACCAATCACCATTAACAAGGAATTGCACTTTACCACAGATTACAACAAAACGGACCATGTATCTGGTTACCTTTAATAATAATCCATCAGATCAGAATTTACAGCTTTTACCCCAGCACTATCCGTTAAGCAACATGCTGATTAGCTATACCAGGAAAGATCCTTTGATTTAAGGCAAACCATCCATGATCTCGCTATCAAACAACTCATTGAAGAATCCCCTTCTATGAGACAAATAAATGCTACAAAATCCTATGTATTCTGACTTCCATAATTGAATGACTCATCTATCTCTTTACTCTCTGTATTCCTATTTTCTTTCTCAATGAATAACTTCGTTTTATCAACCAATTTGCAAAGATAACCAGAAATGCGAAAGCTAGAACTAAAATCAGAATAATAGCTATTGATAAAACAAATTATGCAACCAATGTGTGCTTAAATATTTTGTATTTCTGCTTGCCTTTACTCCCTTTAGATAACACCACATGCACTTATTATGTTTAGAATGCTTCTTTTAATTTTCTCTGTCTTTCCTACTTGTTATGATTCATATCAAAATAAAGAACCAAATAACTGAAGTTTCTAACTTGGTAAGTTTGCAAATAAGATCAGTGAGCTCATCCTGACTTCCAAAAAGCTTATTTCTTGCAAACAAAAGATTGCCAAGTCAATGGTTGCTTTGATTGCTTGCAATCCACTTTTCATCCCAATTTATATCAACCACATATAATACGATTTTATAAGGAATAAACCCCCCATGAACTTTTCTCCTCCAATTGATAATTTCCAAAAAGAACAATGACGAAGCTTTTGTGCAGCAGTTGTTTCACCCATATTGAAGAATGTCTCATTCTATGATACAATGGGGAGCAACAGAAAGAAAAAATTGGTGATTTTTTGTGTGTGTGGGGGGGGGGGTGAGCATACTCACAGATCAGGGTTAGCATCGATCTTGCTGAAAAAATCTCCAGTGGCAGGAAAAAAGGAACATATCAATCTGTATATGACAACATCAGTATCCACATTAAAATACTGTGTGTATGATGAGATACTAAAAACTCCCTTCCAATTATTTGCTGCCTGTTGTTCAAAATCTTCTGCATAGAATAATCGAATGGATAATTAAACATTAAGGCTACTTAAGTAACACTAAACAAAAGCATTAAATATTACCATAATGGAATAGCATTTAACTACGACAATAGTACTTAACTTCGGACGAGGCATTGCAATTGATTACATCAATTACATGAAGATATGGAATTATAATTTTTAAAAATATTCACAATGCTCCATCTAATAAAAGGAGATTAGTGTCAATAAAAACAACAGGTAATTATTTCCAGGCATAAAAGAAAACGTAACAGTACATTGCAGTGTAATCTCTCCATTCAAACTTAAAGGGCATTGAAAATATCAGACATCCTTGCTGAATACCCCTTATTATACCATATGGAACTTCCAGAAAGAAGAACCACACAGGTCAATGACCAAACTTCTGATTAAGGATAAGCAAAACTCGGCTCAAAAAAATTGAATTTTTTGACTCATCTAAACATTATTTTTTTTTAAAATTCAAGTCAAGTTATAAAATAGGACTCGAATAACTCAAAATTTTTAATAATTAGTAGATTGATTTCCAAGTTCGAGCCAGGCCCCTTAACTCCACATGATATATGTATATCACATATAAAAAATTAAGAAATATATATATATATATATATCAAATATGGTTATAGAAAACCGTTCAAACTGGAATCAATTAGTACCATAACACTATAAGTATTTACATCCAAATTTAATCAGAAACTTAAACAACTTGACTTAACTCGAATTTTATAAACTCGACTCGACTCAAAACTATTTCAAATAAAATTTGAGTTATAAAATATGATTTGTCAACTTGACTAACTCAAATTTTTTTGACTCGAATTGATCGAATACTCAGCCTACTTTTGATATCTCAACTCTAGATGCAAAGATTTTGGAAGTTTTTCTTTCTTACCGTTACATTCACTAGAACCGCTCTTTAATACAATGAACATTGCAAATATAGCAGATTTCAAATATATAATAAAAAATGATGAGTTTAACTAAGTATTACTTTTTTATGGCAAGGGAATAAATTAAAAGAAATAAGAAAAAAATATACCAGTAGGAGCTTCAAGAGTTTGATAACCTCGACCACTACCCCCTCCACTTCCATTATTTGGAGGGAAAATTTGCAAATTCGCTTCAGGAACTGTACGATTTCAACAAAAGAAAAAAACAAAAACAAGTTCGTCAATGCTGTAAAAATACTTTTCGAGAAACTATAAGTTAAAGAAAGAAAGAAAGAAAACCTTCATACGAGGCCTTCTTTTCTCCATTGGCAACAGCCTGAGATTCGAATGAAATTGAAATCAAGTCAAATCTTTGAAGATTTAATTCTATAAAGAAAGAAAAAGAAATAAGGACATACAAATAAAATGAAAGAGGAAAAGTAAGAAGCTTACGGGAACTGAGCCGAGCAAATGAGAGGTACTAAGATTTGAATACGATGATTCCTCCATTGAAAACAAGAGATCCAACTGAGAAATTAACAGAATTCCTTTTAAAGTATCTCTTTTAGAAATAATTGTTTTCTTTTAATGGATTTTTTAAAAGGACAAAAACGATGCGTTTATTGGAAGCAACGGAGAGGACGACGACGGAAGGATAAAGAAAAAATAATTGACTGAAAACTTCTTCTGGGGAGCTTGGATCTCCCCCAGACACGCGCCTTTCTGGAGCGTTGCGTTTACGACTACGTTTTATTGATTTTCCAACGAGGTTCAAATGATTTGGGCTAATAATGGGCCTACTTTAATGGTATAAATATTCAGATAATTCATGTACGGGAAATACAAATTACATTGTATAAGTAAAAATCAGTTTATTAAAAATCAATAATAATAGGAGATTCATGAATTAATAGTGATAAGAATGCTCATATTATTCTATTTTATATAAGTTTAAATCTCAATATTTACCTTAGAATGTGATATTTGTACTTAACAAAGAAATTAATAATAAATGAAACCTTATAAAATTGATTGATTTCACACCAGTAAATACCTACACTTGAAATTGGGGGTTGGTGAAAAGTATGAGTAGAAATTAATATATTAGCGGTAAAAAAATTAAACGAATGATTTAAAAATGAATCTCTAAACGAATGATTTAGATCAAAATGGTAAAAAGAAATCAACAGAATCGTAACTCCAGAGACCTCACCTTCATCAAGCATAACTAATAATCCAATGTTCATGATATTCACTCTGTTCTATAATGTAAAAGGGGCTTAAATCCAATAAACAAAGCAAATTCCAGCATTGGTATCAACAAGTTTATATGAATTATTAGACAATCATAACACTTGCAATGGCTAAACATTGAAACACCAAACAGTGTTCGAAAATATCATGAAACCTTCAGTATAATAAAACGGTTCATGGCGCCATTGGAAAATCCCAAATTTCAACCGAAGAAAAATAAGGAAGTGGAATCATAAAGCAAAGTTCAGTAGAAAAGAAAACCACAGTTTGATTCAGACAGCTGAATCGATAATCATTCAAAACTCCAAAATCATAACCAAAATAATCATAACTAATATCCAACAATTACTGAAATATAAAATATAATATTCATACGGTAAAAGTTCAACAATATTAAAAATTTATAAAAATTCTATGAGTTGTGAAATGTATTTTAAGAATCATAATTTTTAAAAATATTTTTTATAATTTTAAAAATAAATTATGAGTTTTCATGTATATTTTTTTGAAATTATAATTATTGCTTAAAAATATTAGAGAAATACCAAAAATATTTTGTGCAAAATATATTTTTATTTTGACTCTTGCATTGCAAGATGAGGATTTGATAAGCCTAAACATATGTAGTGATTACAGGGAACTCAGATCTACCAAGGTATAAGCCTCTAAAAGCTTCATTTTTCAATCAATTGAGAAGCATTTCTATACATTTTTCAGAGAATCTGAAAATCTCTTAAACCCCGCATTTGTACTCTTCATTTAGTATGTATGATTCTTTCCCCATCTTTTTACCCATTTTTACACAAATGATATCCAAGAATCAATTTTACTTTAAAATACAATGACCTGTACCGATGAAACAGCAAGGTGATCGGAAAAGGCATTCACTAACCGGACGCAGTAATGCAGTTCAATCAGCAGCAGTCAAAGCAATTGACGAAGCTGATAGTTTTCTTTCCGAAGAAACTTAATCTCTTCCATCAGTTCAGATTGGTACTGTAGAATGGAGCTCATCACACGAGACATCTCCATCTGTTCAACAGTCCCACATTTAGAGCTGTGAATATTCCCAAATGCCAAAGCAATAAGAAAAACAAAAGAGGATAGGAAGATACCTCCTGCCTGTGGAATTGTCTTAAGATTTCACTATGAAGGTTCCTCAGATCTCCATGAATGGATTTCGGAAATGATTTGAGGGTTTCTTCGAGAGTACGTTGAAATAGCTGAAGAGTGAAGTTACTTCCTTACTGGGGATCAGGTTGAAGAGCCTAGTGGGGTTGTTGCGTTCCTCCCTGTTAGTCAGAATCAACAATCCATCGTGACCAAAGAAAACTATGAAAATCATAGAAGTTCCTAAAATTTATTCATCATGGTTGGCTTCACCATTTCAATGTGTGAATGATAGCAGAATACAAAAAATGGTGAAACCATCCATGGTGAGCAGACCAAGCAGGATGATTGCTCAAGCTAGACTTCCATTCTTAAAAGACCTACATAATAATAAAGTAAATGTAGAAGCCAACATTTATTTAACCAAACCAGGTTCTATACATTCATAGCTGGAAGAATTCTTGATTCCGCTGAAGCAAATGAATCGGACTTCAAGAACAAGCTATTCAACAGCTCTTCTCTGGTTTCATCTCCGGTTTTCTTTGTTTTTGGGGAAGCCACCAACAGGGACGTTCCATCACTGAACGCAGATGCATTGCTAATTCTCTCGGCATATGTTGAAAACCTTCCAGACAGTGCTAAAGATAGTTTTGGTGAATCAAGGCTGCCTGCTCCAGTAATACCTTTTGAACCAAGAGATGCAAACATGGAGCTGGAGAAGTGGTCTGGAAATCCCACTTAAGTTTCATGATTTGAAGTGACATCTTTTGCGTGCAAGTTCTCATAGCTTATGTCAGAACTTGTTAGCGAGCTAACACTCATCTGACTGAGCATTGAAGACTGAGATTGTCCAGAATAAAAAAAGCTAGTTGTCAGACCACCAGAAGCCTCCATTCCAAATCGAGATGGCAGAAGGCGAAGGTGAGCAAATTTATCAGATATCTTCTCACCACCCCAAGATCCTGGAGTAGTCATGGAGGCCTCTTCACTCTTGGATGATGTTGAAGACATAGATCCTAATGATGTAAAAGATCTTGTGTCAACCTGCACAAAATGTGGTATACAAACATCTTTATGGGGGACAGAGGCGAGAAATGAACATTGTCAGAAACAAGAGCTTTCTGCAGAATAACAAGTCTGATATTTTCTATGGTAGCCAAATTCTGCTTCTTGGATAATAAAACCAAATTCATCCAACAAAAAAGGTCTGATATAGTAAATCTTAGATATACTTAAAACATGTAAACCCAATTTGTTAGTATGTATTTAAAACAAATGTAATCTATTTTACTTGTTGATATGCACACTCAAAATGCTACAAACATCCAAAACAATGAGCAAAAGGACAATTTACATTCTAAGTGAAAATGAGCACTAATTATAAAACTAACTACATTATCATAGAACATTGCCATGAAAATTTAGAGTAAATATCCTGTACAAAAAAAGTAAAATAAACAAGCCATGCAAAAATGTATGCATAAGAAAATATGAAAATGCGTAAAACCTGCGAGACATTGAACTGGGCTTCCAATCAAAAATTGGGTGATCACGAGCTCCATCATCTGCAACACCAAACCTCCTGCTAGAGGCAAACAGAAGGGAGGAAGGCTTCTTATCAGTGAGTAGATGCTCTTTCTTTGCACCATCATGATTATCCCACAGCTTATCTAGTGAGGGTTTAATTGGTTGAACATCCACGACCGGGGAAAATACATCCATATCATCCTTGAGATTGTATTTAGAACGTGGAGCATGTAGCCTCATCAGTGTTCCCCCTGGCCACATATGGCTTTTGATGTGGAGTTTGCATAGAAAAAGGCAGATTGATTGTACTTGATACTAATCCACTACTTGTAACAGGAGATAATTCTGCGGGACCTGAGCGGCTAGTGATAAGAGAGCCAGAAATTGCTGTGGATGCTGAAAGGTTTGTTGATGTCACAGATGGAAGTGGGTCAGGCATAAGAACTGAGTCCTCCACTGCATCTCCCAAGAGCGCAGTTTCAGCAGTGCAAGTTCTCTCATTAACAATTGCTGGTTTTGATCTTTGCCAGCATAAACTTGAAACAGCCTGATGGATGCAATAAACACTTAGGATTTGAAATGACTAAAGGAATCAGGGTTCTTACTTTAAATTCATGACCTAACAATAAGATTATCATTATTTTGTTCCATTTACAAAATATCTTTTAAGTTGGAGCACAAACAAGCAAGCAGTGAGAGCATATTACATATCACTAATTCCATTATAAAACATGAACCTTTATACTAATACAATTCAAATCCTACATCGAGTTAAGAGTTCTTTGAAAAAAAGTAGGAAAGCGGGTGCAAATGACTAGTAATTATCATGTCTGGGTTTCTTCTATTAAGAAGTGTGATACGTAGAGGAAAAGAGAACCCACCTCAGAACTACTATAAGCACGGAAGACAGTAAAAGGCTTTAGTTTCCCCCGAATATCATAAAACACCACACTACCATTATTGGTGCCAGCTGCCAGTGTCCAACCATCATCTCTAAATGCCAATGAAGTGAAAGGTGCCTCATGAGACACGAAAGATGAGGGTCTTCTAGACCCTGAATCATAGGTAGATTCTTATCCAACCCGACACTAACTTTTAGCTGTCAGAAAGGAAGAAGCAACTTGTAGCGTCAGAATATTTAACAAATTTTTGAAAGATGTCCAAAACATAAAAGAAAGATTACTTCATTTTGAACTCCCAAAAAGTCTCAGCCTTTTTCTTTAATTAATCCTGGAATAAGTAGAAGAGAATAAAAAAGAAATAGCGAGACCTTATCATTGGATGGTGAGAAGCTAATTCCAGTTGTGGGCGCAGAGTGCTGCTTCAACCAGGAAACCTGTAAAAGGCAAATGAATTAATTATCTATTTAAAACGGCAAGAATATTGAGAGAGAGAGAGAGAGAGAGAGAGGAGAACCTTTGGGCTACGACCAGTGGTATCCCATAAATGGATAGATCCATCATCACCAGCAGTCACCAAAAGGGGTCGACTGGTCCGTGAATAATCAAGTACACTAAGTACCTGGTCTTAAAATCCATCACAGGAAAATTAGCTTGCAAACAAGAATGAGAACTTAGCATATGCACTCATGTGCAACAAACTAAACAACCTTTTCATTAGGATCTTTTAGTTCAGCAGCCCTAGCCCTGGAAGCAAGGTTATGAAGAATGAGATCTCCACTTTGGCTGATGGAGGCCAAATGCTCGTCTTTGCAATTGTACATAACACCTGTTATTGTGCTCGTATGACCCCTTAATCATTTAATGCAACGCTTCATTTGCAAATCCCATATCCTTACAACTTGACCACTTCCCCCTGAACAAATGTATCTAGACCCCTTGTTGCTAAAGCTAATAGCTAAAATAGACTCCTGTGAAAAGGTGGGGAGTTTTACTTGATTAATTTAAGTGTGAAAGCCCATGGCAATGATTGTAAAGACTTTCATAGTGTTGAAACCAATCAAGGACTGGCATTAAATACATCCAACTTTCGGTATCATCAATGACTAATTAATTTTGGATGATTGACGTAAAAACTTGACGGTTTTAGTTTTGCAAATGAGAGCACATGATTTTTCTTATATATAAATATAGCATCTAAGTGGACAGTCAATCAACAAAGACTGCACGTCCATAGGTAACTTCTATTTCATCATGTACACGAATGTAGTATCACATCGAGAAAAATATAGTTAGATAAAAAACATAAAACAAATTGAAATTGGATTTAACATACTCATCTCAATAATCATATCAAAATCTACAACGGTAATATTCAAATTTTTCTCTGCAATTTGACAATGTGCTAAACCTAAAGGAGGATTACCTCAATGTTTCTCCACAATCAGTCCCAGAAACCAGAACTGTCCACATCCTCTGCCCATTGTTCCGCCACAAAGATATCTTCTTATCTTCTCCGGCACACGCCACCACTAAATCTGTCATAACAGCAACTCAGCATAAATTAATTCAAACAAGCATAAAAAAGAACTGAAACTCTCTGCGTAAGTGCTAAATTAATATTTAATAAAGTTCTGAACCAAAAAAAAATAAGTGAAAAAATCACAGCAATCGAACAGATCGTAGCAACAGAAACGGGGAGAGAATAATTTAAAATTAAAAAAGAGCTTACTAGTGTGGTTCCACTTAACCGAATTAACAAAGCAATTCGGAGAAGGCGAGTAACTTAGAACACAAGAATCGTTCGGTTCAAGCTTAATGTCGAAAATCCTAACGGTGTCGCCGCCTCTCGTAGCTAGCAACTCCAGCGACGGATCCAGTAGACCCATTATAATATTTATGTAATATAAAGAAAGATTATCCTCCAGGAAAACTTAGGGGATGATGAAAACTTAAGGGGAAATGAGAATTTGGGATATAAATGAAAATCAATTCAAAACTTAGTTGATGTTAATTGAACTTGGCAGTTAAGTAAACCCTACAGAGATTAAGACGAAAAAGAGAAAGAAGACTGCGCGAAAAATATTTTAAACTATCGAGGCGATGGCGAAGCATGCCAAGCCAGGGCATTCTGGTTCCCTTCCAATCATATATTCTAAAAATATTCTAATATATTGAGAATGTGAGATAAACAACACTGGTGGTATCTTATATTTTTTGTTTACTCGATTTTGCAAAGAAAAAGAATTGGTCACTTTTGTTTTCGGTGTCTTATTTTGGTATTAGCTCCCGTTATTTTACTGATGTAAAGATGATTAAATTTTAACTTGACACTTGAATTTTATAAATAATTCAAATGTAACTTTAAAATTTACATACAATTTTAATTTAACCCCTAAACTTAATATAAAATAACAAATTAACCCTAAATTCAATCGATGATTGTTGTTGGATACTATTAGACACAAAATTTATGTTTCACTCTTTTTGACCTCCCAAACACAAATTCAATGTATATTTCATCGAAAAATTACAGATCAAAATAATTTTTTTGAAAAGATACAATTTTAAATTAATATAAAATTTGAAAATTAAATTAATTTATGAAAAAATCTAACTGAACAGTACCAATTTTAACTCTATTAATTTTTTTTTGGTAAAGTACACAAATGGTCTACATACTATAGGGTATTATTTTATTAAGTCTATTGATTATTAAAAGTTATAAAATGGTCCTCCGACTATAGAACGTTACTTTGTTAAGTCCTTTGACTATTAAAAGTTACCAAATGATCACTCTACTATTCATTATGTTCTAAACTCATCCTTTTCAGTTAAAATTTGACGGTCATCTAAGCTGGACGTTAACATGATAACTGTGATATGATAGTCATTTGAGATTTTGTTATCAAATTTTATCATATCACAGTCAGTAGGTTAATGTTCAACTCAAAATACCGTCAATTTTTTAACGAAAAAGACAAGTTTGGAACTTAATGAATAGTTATATAACCATTTTGTAATTTTTAATAGGCGAGAGACTCAACAAAGCAACACTCCATAGGCAGAGGATAACTTTATAACTTTTAATAGTCGGGAGACTTAATAAAACAATACTCTATAGTCAATGGATCATTTGTTTACTTTACCCTGATTATTTAAGAACCACATAGCTGCAACGTGGGGTTGAAAACTCTACATCATTAACAAATGAAGTTACAAGGACAAAAGAAAATCGAGAATAATGACATATATAAAGTGAAACAAATTGGGGATTTAATTATATCTTTCGATAATATTTCTTCAAGTTGCATGGGCTCGTGAGACTTAAACTCGTTTGATCTTTGACGGGATCATTATTATTCTACAATTAATCTTACTGCAAAATTATATATGTTTACTTAGAAATTTCTTTCTACAAAATTATATGTATCTATTTGGAAATTCTCGAGTTAAAGTATTGACAGATAATAGTATTTGAGAATTCTTTTATATCTTCTTGTTCGAATGAAGCAAAATTTGGGACGATCGATGAGAGGGGATCTTCGGTGTCGTAACTGGAAGTGGATCTGGAGGCTGGAACCAAGCTGCATTTGGAAAATGTGGAGAGAAATTGCAGGATTTGCCATCTCAGCTTGAACCCCAGTAATCAAGAATGTGATTTGCCTATAGAGTTGGGATGTTCTTGTAAAGATGATTTGGTTGCTGCCCATAAACAGTGTGTAGAGGCCTGGTTCAAAATTAAGGGAAATGAGTAATCTTTTTTTTTTTAATTATGGGATGTTTTGCTATTATTTTTTTTAATTATTGGCACGATTTATTCTTCTAGGTGTACAATCTTTCTGGGAATTAAGGGAATCAAATTTTACTTTATAAGTATAAAAGTTGTTTCTATGGTTTCAATGGCTTTCCTAGAATTTGTTAGATTTGTGGATCAACTGCTTCGAATGTTGCTGGTCCGAACAATGGACCGTGTAATTGTTTACTTAAAAAACAATATATATTTTTGTTATTATCACGTTATCATGTTAACACGTCAATAAAATTATATGAGGTAGAAACAGTTGGCATTCATATAAGTAGAAATTAACAATTTTGTTATTTAACCTGGTCAAAGGTATAAATTGATGTAATTAAATAAATAAGAAGGTAAAATTGATACGAAAATATGATATGAGCAAAATCGATAAATTTGATATACTACATGAACAATTGTGACCCTTGTTAGTATTCTAAACTAAAAGTTAGTGTTAGACGTTTACGAAGAACGTTTGTTTTGGTGGAACCGAGCCGACCTTCTAGTATTGGATCAAATCAAAAGAAGACGAAAGGAGTGGTCGACTCATTCATGTCATGCTCCAACTCATTAAACTCGTTTACCTAACGAGATAGAAACCCCCTTACAATGCTCCATTCAAATTTACATCCAGACTTTCAATGCTAATAATTACAGGGATAGATGAAAGACTTGGCGAAAATGATCAAAATTTTAATTTTTTTCATTTTTATTAATAATTTAATGTTTTGGATTATATAAGTTCGAATTTATTAAAATTTTCTTTAATATAAACTCGTATATTCGTCTTAAATATTAATTAAGCTCATTAACTACTAAATCCAAATATTGAAATACTCGATATGTTTATTCTATTAAAAGGGTATTTTGGGATTTAAAAGAAATAAAATTTACCTCTAAACTATCGAAAACCATAAAATAGAAGAATCTTATGGTTTTAGAAAATATTTTTTATCTCTATTTTTATTTCTTTTTTTTGGAAAATAGTTTTCATTTTTTATTTTTTGAAAATTAGAAAACATGTTTAGTTAATATAAATAAAACTTGAATTCAAAACTAAAATATTAAAAATATATTTGGTATCTAATTTTTTAAAATAGAAATAAAAAGAATATTTATTAAATAATTAAATTAAATTATAATTATTAAAAATAATTACATAAATTTAACATATGACTTATACAAATATAAAATAATAAAGTTGATAAGAAATTCCATAATACAAAATTTATTTTAGTTTATAATAAGAATATAATGTTACTGCATATTAGAAATTAAATAAATTTTTAAAAATATAAAAAAATAATTTTATAAGTAATAACACACAAAATTGTCATTAACATAATGTAGACACCAAATTTTGACATTTTCCATTCAATTAAAATTATTATATTATATAATATAGTTATGTATTATATTTTATAATACACATATATTTACATATTATTTTACATTTTACAGGCCCAACAACGGGTGGCCCAAATGCCAGTCAGTAGCCCAGCTGGTCCAAACCCCTGACCCAAATAGCAGAAAACTAGGGTTTTCAAAACCCTAGTTCCAAGATCCATCAGCGCCGCGCTCCACTCACCGTGGACTCCTTGCCACTCACGCATCTCATCCAAGCCAACACCGTAAGCTTCCCTCATGTTCCACATCCCCAATATCGGTTTCCTCGGCAACAAACCAAATCAAGAAACGTGCAAAAAACAAAGACCAGTGTAGTTAGGACTCTAAAAATAGCATATTTTCTTCAGTATAAATATTGCATGTAACTTAGATGAGGGGGAGAGGTTTTTTTTTACAGACAATATCACATGAAAATGCTAGAAAATCCTAAAAGGAAATACGGGCATTTGTAAAGTTTTTGACAGAGAAATAAAAGAAAGATTGTCTTTTACCTTATTCGGTTGTTATTGTTGTATGCCTTCCAATTCTTGTTTTGTTTTTGAACCCGAATAACCCAAAAGTGGGTTGCGCCGATGATCGGAGGGGGAGGTGGTCGAATCTTCTTTTTTGGATCTACACCCCTACGAGGCGAATTTTGGAAAAATATGTTGATTTTCAGAACGAGGGTACAAGGATCTTTTGAAAAAATGAAAGCTTTTTCAATTTCGCCGCCGATGAACGGCGGCCGGCGAGGTAGCGCACGGCGGAGCGCGGCTGGGTTCTGGGTTCCTCATGATTACCGGCCACCTTTGTTCTTCAGCATGAAGAACAGATGAGAGCAAAATAAAGAAGGGGGAGGGGTGCTCTCGTGGAGAAGAAGAGAAATGAGGTTTTAAAAAATATATTGGCTTTTATAGTAAAGCCCACAACCCGACCCGATAACACAAGCGGATACGCGTGTTTTTGAATAAAATAGGGTAAACTACCCTTTTGGTCCCTCTGATATTTCAGTACCTTTATTTTGATCCCAAAATTGAATTTAAACCCGATTTTCTTTTAATTTGGCCATTTGATTTGTTTTTCTTTTCAATTTAGCCCCTATTAAAAGTCAATTAGTGTTTTAGCTTTTAAATTTTATTTTATTTATTTTTTACATTATTTAACATATTACGTTTTTTGTTTATTTTATTAGTATTATGGTATATTATATGTATACGTTCCATACTTCATCGTATTTATATTAATAATTTTAGTTATTACTTTGTGTATTATTGTTATTGTTAGGAATGTGATCTTAATTCCCTTAAGTCAAATTTTTTGCCGTGTAAACAGATTTTGGCATTGTATTGTTCAGGAAATTCAATGAAAATGGAATCCAATGCTGTAAATTTCTACTAAGTGGTTCCCACGTATATGTTACTTTATGACTATATTCCAACAAAGCAACAATTTTTTTTTTGTTTCATTTTAAATTAACATAATTTTTTTGTTCTTTTCATCATACATTTATTCATTTGTTTATTGATTTCCTTTAGAATTTAGATTTTTTTAAACCGTTTCCCCCTTCTTTTATCTAGCTTTTTTTTATTTATATTTTATTTTATTTTCTCATTTTGATTTATCTAATATTCCTTTATTATTTCCTATCTGACATTTGACTTTTGAAGGTAATTTCATTCGATCAAAGGTAGGTACTTCGAATCGGATAATTTAATTTTTTTTTATTTTCACAATTAAAGACAACCGACAAATTAATTGGTACCGAAAGGGCGGTTCAAGGGTGCTAATCCTTCCTTGACCGTAACCGACTCCCGAACCCGATACGTTTCTGGTACAACGCAGATCAGGTAAGATGGTGTCCGGCCCACCTAAATTCGTTTTAAAGTGGTCGGTGGCGACTCCAATCCACATTTTCAAGTCGAAGCCCAATTCCGGGACCCAACCGAAAGACGGTTACGACAGCTTGGCGACTCTGCTGGGGACCAGGTAAGTGAGTCAGGCCGAAATTAATTTTTGGTTGTTTTTTTTATGTGAAAATGTTAAATTTTAATTTTAATTTATTTATTCGATTCCAATTATTATCTTTGATTATTTTGTTTCAAATAAATAGTTGTACTGATGTTTTTTAATGATTTCAGATTTTTTTTAAAATTGTCATCTCTAAGCTCTAAACCCGAGCTCCAAACCCGTTTTAAGTGGGGGTGAAAGCGACGCATTCGTGTGAATTTATTCACCGCATATGCCTAGCAAGTAGCCTTCGGGATTCATATACCTTATGTCTTCGTGTGAATTTATTCACCGTGCGGGCATAAGGGAATGTTTCCTCTCGAGTTTAACTTAGTCTACACAAGCCTGTGATGGGTTTAGGACTAAGGGTCTGGTAAGCCCAAGGGGGCACCAGCAAGGAGAACTCGGGTACCGTGTTTTAGAACCTAAACCGGGAGAGTACATGGAATTAGAGCCTACCCTAAAACCTCATTCCAAACCCTATGCTGCTTTTATTTCTTACTTTACTTTCTGTTCAAAGCATGCGAATTAGATAAATATGCGGTTAGGATTTGTTTGAAATTAGCATGCGGGATAGAGATCATGTCCGGATAAGAATAATAAGCATGGGGTAGATATCATGTGGGGTAGAACTTTTCATTTTTATCATTTTTTTATTATTATCCTTATCTCACTAATTTTTTTGTCCTTATTGAATTTTTTCTTTGGCATTTTTTTTCGCATCCTTAAAACGAGGTGTTGATCCACCAAAAATGTGTTTGTTAAACGTAAATAATCTGCATTAATGGACAAAGGGGTTATAATACAAAGAGATAAAAAGCTCAGAAGTCCAACCGTGATCAAAGAATACTCAGAGGCAAATGTTGCAGGGGCAAGACGAGGAAATGGTTACTGACCTGGAGAGTCCTTTCAAAAATTACGAGAACAAGATGGTGAAACCCTAGCTAAGCCGGAGACCATCATTGATGAATTCCAAAAACAAGTCGACAAACTTCGGATGAAGGGTTCCAATGGCACTTTCGTTTGGAACGAGCTCGGCATAGAGTGAAGGCCGGAGATGCAGTCATTCGAGACCTTTTTTGGGGCAAGCAACTTATCACCCGCACAAGTTTAGCCAAAGGAACCGGAATGGTTCGACAGGATATTCAACCGGTGAAAAAGCGAAAGACGAATCAACTTTCCAGAGGCTGTGCAGGATCTATACCATCAAAAAAGTTTTTGTCTCTTCAGACGTAACATTTTTGTCCCCAATAAGGATTATTCAGAATAATAGGCACATTTTTCGGATCAATGCCTCGAACATTTCATGCATCATACATTTAGACATGTTGTGCATTTTGTTACTTTTCTTTACATTCGCATTATGATTCCTTTTTTTTCATTGCATTCACATGTCTCATCAAAAATGAGAATATTCCGATCCTATGACATATAAGGAGCTTTACCAACAGTTGTTTGATGCACACGTGGTGTCCATGAAGCCCCGTACCCCAGGTAGTATGATGAGAACGCTCATTGCGAAAATCATAGCGGAGTCCCAGGGTGCACTATCGAGAATTACTCCACCATCAAGAGAATCATACAGAAAATACGTAACAAGAATCGGATCTACTTCAACAACTTAGGGGCATCCAAGTGAGGCATATCATTTCATCATTTGAGCCATTCTGTTTGGATTTGTTTTTTCATTCTTTTCTCAAGTTTTTGCAAGGACTTTTAAATAAATTTATGTTGCTTTAATAATGGCGAGCAATAAATCACATTTGCAAACTTGCAATTCTTTGAATATCATTTGAATTAAGAAACTCTGTTAATGGTTCAAAGTTACGGATCTTTGACAAAGTAACATGATTTTAAAAAAAGGGACTTTGACCTTATCCAGAATATACCCTCAAACACCATACCCTGCTCTTGTAATTAACCAATATACCCTTTTCCTTTCATAAGGTGCGGACAACATGGGGCATCATTTGCATATGACAATTACTATGTTTTTTATTTAAGACGTTCAATAACGATGATGATCTTTACAAATGAAAGAGTCGAGTAGGTGAATCCAGTTTAGGTCAGTTGCTTGAAAATTGAACTCTAAAGATGAAATTTTTGACTTTCAACAAAACACCTAGGCTATAACAGGTTCTTCTTGCCAATCTTAAGAAATTAAATCCGTAAAGCTGAGCTATTCCACTAAGGCAATTGGTTATAGAGGAAACTTGAAAGCCCTGGTCTTATGAGTAGATTACGTTCAAACTATGACATTGCTCGGACACTTGGCAATTCGGTGTTTGCTCCACTGCTCTTGTCAGGCTGAAAACTCTGTGATGAGATGAACCCTTCAGTGAACTTGATAAAACTGATTATAATGTTAAGTGGTCCCTCTAAAGCAATTGGTTAAACGCCCCGGCTTTATGGATCCAGCTTGCCAGATAACGACAAATTAAATCAAATTTATCTGAGTAAGAAATTTTCGGTAATGTTAAACTAAGGGAGTTAAGGAACACCTGTTATAGTCAACTACACACGAGCACTCAAGAATTTCATTTTTTAGACCGATATTTTTCGCACTGCCTTTGTTGGAGGAGCCTATAAAGCCTGAACAAATGGAAGATTTCAGAGGACAGAAATAAAATGTCTAGTAATTAGTCATTCTAGTTGCGTCATTATGTCCGCACCCAAATGAAATGCCAAAGCATATTTCGATATTTAAAAATGACATTTTGGGTTACCAAAACCTTAGAAAGGAGGCCAACCTAAGGCCAACTCATCCATTTGAACATTTTTCAAAGAACTGTGACTCTAAAAGCATTAAAAAAGCTCTTGATTCCTTTGATATTCTTTGAACTCACGTTTACAATTTGAGTCAATTGCCAACAATATTTTACAACATTTTCTCCTAAAACAAGAAAAAAAGAAAAATATTTTTCAAACAGAGTAGTCTCAGATTTGAAAGGTCTGTAAAGCCAAGCTCGAGAAGATAATGGGGCACGATCAATTCCATGAACCAGATTGGTAGGCAAGACGCGGGACTTCAATCCAAGAAATAAATCATAATTCATTCATGATTGCATGCATCTTAGACATACCTAGGTGCATCATATCCATCATTTTCAGCATACATGATTTGTTACAGCCTTTAGAGCCAATTTCAACTTCACAACGAAGGATATTGGACTCCAGACAACGCAAGTTCAACTTCACGACGAAGGGACCGCTGGTTGTCAATAACCAACTTCTCAATTTCAGAGCCAATTTCAACTTCACAACGAAGGATATTGGACTCCAGACAACGCAAGTTCAACTTCACGACGAAGGGACCGCTGGTTGTCAATAACCAACTTCTCAATTTCAGAGCCAATTTCAACTTCACAACGAAGGATATTGGACTCCAGACAACGCAAGTTCAACTTCACGACGAAGGGACCGCTGGTTGTCAATAATCAACTTCTCAATTTCAGAGCCAATTTCAACTTCACAACGAAGGATATTGGACTCCAGACAACGCAAGTTCAACTTCACGACGAAGGGACCGCTGGTTGTCAATAAACAACTTCCCAATTTCAGAGCCAATTTCGACTTCACATCGAAGGATATTGGACTCCAGACAACGTATGTTCAACTTCACGACGAAGGGACCGCTGGTTGTCAACAAATTTTCCCAATTTCAGAGCCAATTTCAACTTCACAGCGAAGGGTATTGGACTCCAGACAACGCAAGTTCAACTTCACGACGAAGGGACCGCTGCTTGTCAACAACAACTTCCCAATCTCAGAGCCAATTTCAACTTCACAACGAAGGATATTGGACTCCAGACAACGCAAGTTCAACTTCACGACGAAGGGACCGCTGCTTGTCAACAAAATTTCATTCAGAATCAATTTCAACTTCACAACGAAGGATATTGGACTCCAGACAACGCAAGTTCAACTTCACGACGAAGGGACCGCTGGTTGTCAATAAACAACTTCCCAATTTCAGAGCCAATTTCGACTTCACAACGGAGGATATTGGACTCCAGACAACGCAAGTTCAACTTCACGACGAAGGGACCGCTGGTTGTCAATAAACAACTTCCCAATTTCAGAGCCAATTTCGACTTCACATCGAAGGATATTGGACTCCAGACAACGTATGTTTAACTTCACGACGAAGGGACCGCTGGTTGTCAACAAATTTTCCCAATTTCAGAGCCAATTTCAACTTCACAGCGAAGGATATTGGACTCCAGACAACGCAAGTTCAACTTCACGACAAAGGGACCGCTGCTTGTCAACAACAACTTCCCAATCTCAGAGCCAATTTCAACTTCACAACGAAGGATATTGGACTCCAGACAACGCAAGTTCAACTTCACGACGAAGGGACCGCTGCTTGTCAACAAAATTTCATTCAGAATCAATTTCAACTTCACAACGAAGGATGTTGGACTCGAGACAACACAAGTTCAACTTCACAACGAAGGGACAGCTGGTTGTCACAAACAATTTCCCGGTTCCAGAGCCAATTTCAACTTCACGACGGAGGATATTGGACTTGGAACAATGCTACTTACTTGGATTTCAACTTCACGACGAAGGATATCCAATTCCAGACTCAACTTCACAACGAATCGGCCGCCCGCGGTTTCAACTTCACGACGAAGGGAATCGTGCATACAAGCAGCATCCATATTTAGATTGGATTTCAACTTCACGGCGAAGGATATTCAACTCAAAGAAGGAGTGTCTGTCAACACACTTTCTAGTTTCAGAGTCAATTTCAACATCACATCGAAGGATATTGGCCTCGAAACAACGCAACTTGCATTGGATCTCAACTTCGTGACGAAGGATATCCAATTCTCAGGCTCAACTTCACGACGAATGATTCATGCTCAGAATTTTCCAGTTTTGACTCAACCTCACGACGAGGGAGTCATTTCGTGATTCATATTGACAAACCAGTTTCAATATCGGATTTCAACTCTACGACAGAGGATGTTCGATATGACCGAAATTTGTGTCTTTAATCTTTGCTCTATTTTCGTTACACGATAATGAGCAAAGAGGGGCAGCTGTAGACACCAAATTTTGACATTTTCCATTCAATTAAAATTATTATATTATATATATAGTTATGTATTTATTTTATAATACACATATATATACATATTATTTTACATTTTACAGGCCCAACAACGGGTGGCCCAAATGCCAGTCAGTAGCCCAGCTGGTCCAAACCCGTGACCCAAATAGCAGAAAACTAGGGTTTTCAAAACCCTAGTTCCAAGATCCATCAGCGCCGCGCTCCACTCACCGTGGACTCCTTGCCACTCACGCATCTCATCCAAGCCAACATCGTAAGCTTCCCTCATGTTCCACATCCCCAATATCGGTTTCCTCGGCAACAAACCAAATCAAGAAACGTGCAAAAAACAAAGACCAGTGTAGTTAGGACTCTAAAAATAGCATATTTTCTTCAGTATAAATATTGCATGTAACTTAGATGAGGGGGAGAGGTTTTTTTTTACAGACAATATCACATGAAAATGCTAGAAAATCCTAAAAGGAAATACGGGCATTTGTAAAGTTTTTGACAGAGAAATAAAAGAAAGATTGTCTTTTACCTTATTCGGTTGTTATTGTTGTATGCCTTCCAATTCTTGTTTTGTTTTTGAACCCGAATAACCCAAAAGTGGGTTGCGCCGATGATCGGAGGGGGAGGTGGTCGAATCTTCTTTTTTGGATCTACACCCCTACGAGGCGAATTTTGGAAAAATATGTTGATTTTCAGAACGAGGGTACAAGGATCTTTTGAAAAAATGAAAGCTTTTTCAATTTCGCCGCCGATGAACGGCGGCTGGCGAGGTAGCGTACGGCGGAGCGCGGCTGGGTTCTGGGTTCCTCATGATTACCGGCCACCTTTGTTCTTCAGCATGAAGAACAGATGAGAGCAAAATAAAGAAGGGGGAGGGGTGCTCTCGTGGAGAAGAAGAGAAATGAGGTTTTAAAAATATATTGGCTTTTATAGTAAAGCCCACAACCCGACCCGATAACACAAGCGGATACGCGTGTTTTTGAATAAAATAGGGTAAACTACCCTTTTGGTCCCTCTGATATTTCAGTACCTTTATTTTGATCCCAAAATTGAATTTAAACCCGATTTTCTTTTAATTTGGCCATTTGATTTGTTTTTCTTTTCAATTTAGCCCCTATTAAAAGTCAATTAGTGTTTTAGCTTTTAAATTTTATTTTATTTATTTTTTACATTATTTAACATATTACGTTTTTTGTTTATTTTATTAGTATTATGGTATATTATATATGTATACGTTCCATACTTCATCGTATTTATATTAATAATTTTAGTTATTACTTTGTGTATTATTGTTATTGTTAGGAATGTGATCTTAATTCCCTTAAGTCAAATTTTTTGCCGTGTAAACAGATTTTGGCATTGTATTGTTCAGGAAATTCAATGAAAATGGAATCCAATGCTGTAAATTTCTACTAAGTGGTTCCCACGTATATGTTACTTTATGACTATATTCCAACAAAGCAACAATTATTTTTTTTGTTTCATTTTAAATTAACATAATTTTTTTGTTCTTTTCATCATACATTTATTCATTTGTTTATTGATTTCCTTTAGAATTTAGATTTTTTTTAAACCGTTTCCCCCTTCTTTTATCTAGCTTTTTTTTAATTTATATTTTATTTTATTTTCTCATTTTGATTTATCTAATATTCCTTTATTATTTCCTATCTGACATTTTGACTTTTGAAGGTAATTTCATTCGATCAAAGGTAGGTACTTCGAATCGGATAATTTAATTTTTTTTTTTTATTTTCACAATTAAAGACAACCGACAAATTAATTGGTACCGAAAGGGCGGTTCAAGGGTGCTAATCCTTCCTTGACCGTAACCGACTCCCGAACCCGATACGTTTCTGGTACAACGCAGATCAGGTAAGATGGTGTCCGGCCCACCTAAATTCGTTTTAAAGTGGTCGGTGGCGACTCCAATCCACATTTTCAAGTCGAAGCCCAATTCCGGGACCCAACCGAAAGACGGTTACGACACATAAAAAATATGTTTAGTGGTAACGGAGACCCACAAACTTTTGGGAAAAATAATTAGTGTAGTCTCTGAACTTTTTTTGTACCAAATGTGATCGTTAAACTTAGAAAAAAAATTAATCTAACCCTTTGAACAACAGAACCAAACGTTGACTGCCACGACTCTTACATGACAATTCACAAACTTACATGGCAATCTACAATATTAATGTGACAGTTCACGATACTATTGTGACAGTACTTGATGGACGATGATGTGATAGATGAACTTAATTAATTATTTTAGAAAGTGCGAGAACTTATTAAATTTTAAAAAATAAAAATATAAAATATAAACAATTATTAAGATATTCAATAAATTAAATATAAAAATACTTCAAAATTAAATTATTAAAAAATTAATTTAAGGATTACATCGAGTGTAAAAAAGTTTAGGGGCCATATTGATTTTTTTTAACAAAAGTTTGATTGTTTCAGATACCATTAAATCAAAAAATTATTGTTAAAATGATTTAAAAATGTGTAACTTAAGTTAAAAATCTATCCATATAATATTTCCTTATTTTTTGAATTTTCAAAATAATTTTAATGAAAATTTTGAAAATATTTTTTTATGTTTTCAAAATTTCACTTATTTTTGTTTTTATTTTTCAAAAACCATTTTTCAATTTTACAACTAAACACATTTTTCAATGTATTCTATTTTTTATGAAAATAAAAATGAAAATAACGTATATTTTCTAAAATCAAACGAATGTTTATTCTCTTACCACTATATTTCACACATGTATATATCATGAATACTATATTGTTTCATGCAACCTAATGATCTTAAAGAAACAAGGTACATGTATTATATTCATTTGAAGGGTTAAATTTTGGAGTAACAAATGTTGTTTTACTACATGAATATGATTAACAACAAAATTTATTGTAATCTGCAAGTTGAAAAAATTCAGCATCAGTACTGCCGGGGGGGAAATGAAAACAGAATCAAGTTCTACATCTTACAAATCCTTTGGTAAAACCCTCTTCTGAATCCCCAAAACTGAAACATGAGACTGCCGCTAGAATCCTCGTTTTGTCATCTTCTTAAATTCTTAATCCATGCTTCTTAAGTACGAACCCCTCTACATATATGTTCGATTCAAGTAATGTGTCCCAAAGTTGTCATGCACCCCACAACTGCAACATCCCTGAAACCCTTGTCTGAAAAAACAAAAAATTAATGAAGAAAGCGTTTTCTAGGTTGAACAACAACGTTTCTTGGTTCCATTATCCGACATGTTGTTGACGTTAATGGTTGTGCCTTGAGGAACACCGGTAGCGGAAGCTGCCTCTTGTGCTGCCAATGCCTTTTTCCTTATTATCTCATAAATATCCAACAGAACCGTCTGAAATGCTTTCTCGATGTTGTAGGCTTCCAAAGCCGACGTTTCCATGAACGACAGACCTTCGCTCTCGGCCAAGGCTTGAGCATCCTCCGTCGAGACGGATCTAAGATGGTTGAGGTCCGACTTGTTCCCGATCATCATGATGACGATGTTCGAATCGGCATGGTCTCGGAGTTCGCGAAGCCATCTCAGGACATTGTCGAAGGTTTGCCTTTTGGTTATGTCGTAAACCAACAGTGCCCCGACTGCACCTCTATAGTAAGCACTCGTCACGGCTCGATACCTCTCTTGACCTGCCGTGTCCCATATCTGTGCCTTAACCGTCTTCCCTTCCACCTGAAATTTTGCAAAGAAACAGCTCCTAATACATTGTCCCAATACTTGATGTATCTCACACGAATATGTATATTGTATCTAACACGAATATACCTATAGTTGAAAGAGCGTAAATAGACGGTTGAAATTAATTATCTCCTACCTGAAGAGTCCTTGTTGCAAATTCAACACCGATGGTAGATTTAGACTCCAAATAAAATTCATTTCTTGTAAATCTGGAAAGAATATTTGATTTTCCCACACCGGAATCTCCAATCAATACAATCTTAAATAAATAATCATATTCATGATCCACTTTATATGCCATTTACACTTAAGATAGTCCAAAACCTGTTAACAATGGGAAAAAAACAAAGATTTAATTTTCATAATATCAAAAAAATCCGACTTAACAACTACAACCCAATTTTTTAATTCTAATAAAAATGTTTATCATTTTTTTTTCTTGAGAAGCAAACAAGAAATTAATGAAATAAACTAACCATAAAATGATGATAGAAAATAAAGATTTGGTTAATGAAGGGAAATGGTGTTTGTGTTTGGGTGAAAGTTGGTGCATGGAGCGGGAAAAAGCTCGTGAGAAGGAGAAGAAAAGAAAGGGAAACATTGGTTTTCCATAGCCAAAGAGAGAAAACAGAATAACGTAGGAAAAGGCACGTAAAACGGTCTTTCACTGGGATCTCATCAGCCTAAATTCGTCTGCTTTCAATTTTAAAATAATTTCCTTTTTTACGTTTTGTTTAATATTTATCAATGATTGAATTACATATATGATTTTTTTTTTTTTGTATTTGGTTGCCCAACTTTTCAATATTAATAGGTCTAGGCTATATTTTGAGTGGATTCATGTTATTTTTAATATGTATTCAACTATTGATTGATTAATTTATATTGTATATTAAATAGGTTTATTATAAAAATAACTATTACAATTACAACAACATATTCATAGAGACGCCTTTCTTTCGCAATAAACCACTTATAAAATTACCACTGTTTTTCTTGTTTTCAAAATGGTTTAGAAGATACATTTCTTTTGCAACAAATCGCTTATAAAAATTATTTTTTCAAGGCTTAAAAAAATAGATGTTTGAATTTTACCTCAAAAAATGTTTTGGTGCCTAACGAAATTTTCACGTGTCTATCGTTTCCTCAGTTACACTTTTAGGTGCCTATCATTATATTTTTTAATTTTTATTATTTTTATAATAAAAATATTATTATTTTTAATTTAAAACTTAATTTATTTATAAAAAACCTAATTTTTTTACTGAAATTATAAAAAAAAAACTCTAAAAATCTAAAATCTCTCATTTCAACCTTGTTACCAATCGTCACTGGCCATCTTGGGCCACCATCGTCATCTTCGAACGGTCACCCACCCATCATCGACCACCCATTGATCAATATTTTCCCTTACTGTTACCCAAATCTTCTAAATTTCTAAAATCCTCAATACCCAAATCATCGACAAAGAGGATGGGTTTTGAGCGAAATTGCACGGTGGTTCGAATGGTGGTGGCGGTGTGTCTTACAAATGTCAAGATCGGTCGAAATCGATGAAAAACAACGACGTTTGCTTAAAATCCGATTAACCTTTGAACGCTTCTCCACGGCAAATGGTGACAACTTACGACAAAAAGTCAACAGGGATTTGATCAGGGTCGACGCTGATGCTAATGACAGTTGCGGTGACGGTCACAGCTTGTCGGCTGACGACCATGGAAGGGAGAAAGGGGAAGGGGGTCGCTGCACGCAGTGGGGGGCTGATTGGGTTTTTTTTTAATTTTTAAAATAAATTATCAAAATTATCAGAGCTTGACACGTGTTATTTAACGGTCAAATTTAACAGCGTTATGGTCCAAACACCTAAAAGAGTTCCGATGAAAACATTAGGCATCTAATTTTAGCGAAAAATTCTTTATGCACTAAAATATTTTTCGAGGCAAAGTTCAAACACTTATTTTTCTATTAAACCATTTTTCAATGAAAGTAATATAATATTAACTTGAAAAAAAGTTTTGACTCACATTTTTAAATTTAAATATTTTTAGGTCCCTATTTATTTTAAAATTAGATAAATTAAATCAACCCTTTTTAAATTAAATACTAATTAGATATACGATAATTTCAAAATTAGACAAAATAAATCTAATCTTTTAATTTTGAAATTTCATATTAATGACTTAATAACGAGACATTAACCTTATTTTATCACCATTTATATTTATCTATAAAATGTCAATCCTGGCTTCGTTATTGCTTACAAAGCCAATCCCACGAATGATCACTAACCTTACTTAGACATGTTTTTATCCTGATAAAAATTTCATTTCATGTTGTTATTATTTTATAGTTCTAATATATATATATAGTTTAAAGGTAAAATAAATAATTTTAGAAAATATATTATATAACATATTAGCTTCGGAAATAAATCATTATTTGGTTTAAACACACACACACATATATATATAATATAGTTTTAGAAAACTGTTTAAAAATGTTTTGAAAAACATTATATATTATATAATTTTGAAAACCTTTTGAAAATAATATAGTTTTGGAAAACTATTTTTGACAAATATTATAATATATATTTTTGAAACCTTTTGAAAATAGTATAAGATTGAAAACTATTTTAAAAAATATTATACATTATATAGTTTTGAAAAACTTTTGAAAATAATATAATTTTGGGAAAACTATTTTGAAAAATATTATAAAATATATTTTTGAAAACCTTTTGAAAATAGTATATAAGTTTGAAAACTATTTTGAAAAATTTTAAGTTATATAGTTTTGAAAACTTTTAAAAATAATATACATAGTTTATAATTTATTTTGTTTTTGTTTTTGTTTTTGTTTTTATTTTTATTTTCATATTTATTTTATTTTATTTCACTTTTATTAGTTGTATTGTTGTCGTTAGGTCCAAATCGGTCTAAGTCCAACAGAAGTCCTTGTCCAATCCATCAAGTAGATCAAGTCCAACAATTAATTAAAAAACAGCCCAAAGATACAAGCCCACGTGCAAGGCCCATGTGAAAACCCAAAGGAAACTAGGGTTTTAGATTATTTCTCCCAGCACCGCAGCACTAGATACTTTGTATTTGATACAATCCAACGGATGAGATCATGAATGGGTTAAGGTTTGTAACCCTGGGATAAAGCAAACATGCACAGCCGAAGGACAACCGTTGGATTTGATCTAACCCAACAACCCAGATTGCAAGCAAAGTAGGGTTTTATCATAACCCTAATCAAATCAGATCACGCAACCATATCCTGGCCGTTGGATTTGAACCAATCCAACGGTCCATATTACAAAAACAGATGAGGGTTTTGTAACTCTAAACAAAGAGACGTGTGCAGCCAAGGGACTATCGTTGGATCTGAACCAATCCAACGACTCGTCGATCACCAAATGATCCAACGGCAGATGCATACAAGCATTATACACGTATGGATTCTAGATCCAATCCAGATGGTGACATTTCCACGCGTCTCGACAACCCTAAGATGTGAGCAGGGGTCCTTTTCCAAGTCACTCGAGCGCCCCAATAGTGGCAGAGACGGACAAAAGAGCGAATCAACATACAAATCAGAGGAAACATGTATTTTTTGGGTAGGTTTTGATGTTTGTAACCTCATATGTAGTCTGGTATTTAAACCCACCAACACAAATTATAAAGGAATGATATTTTTTTCGAAGCAATCAATATACCATATTTTCAGAGGTAGTAATTTTTCCATTTTTATCTTACATACATATACGAAAGAAAAAGCTCAAACCTTTTTTTACCTGAGGCAGTCGAACCTTCTCTGGAGGTCGAATATGCCTGAGTGAGGCACCGTCACCGATGATTGACGATTTGTATGTTAGGTTTAAGGTTTCATTCATGAGGGTTTCAAAAAATGGGTTGTTGGGTTTCATCAGAGAGAGAAGAACAAAGAAGCTTGGGGAACTTTTGAGGTTTTCTTAGGGAGTTTAGGGCTTTGTTTTGAATGGATAAGGGTGAATCGAGGGTTTTAGGTTCATTTCGGTCTATTTCGGGGAGCATTTAGCTTTCTCGACCACCACGAACGATGGTCAAAGCAAGGAGAAGAGGAGGTCGGGGAAGGTTTAAGAGAGTTGAGGGAACTCTCTCATATTTTAAGGTTAGTTTAGGGTTATAATTAGGCTTATATATGTTGGGTTTTGGGCTATTTATTTTTAGGTCATCGAGGCTTTGGGTAAAATTGTATTTAGGTCCTCCCACTTTCAGTATGATTTTACAAAATAGTCACATGTACGGTTCATTTTTACAAAATATACTAACTTAATTTCTAGTTTGTCTTTTGCCTTGCATTTTCATTCTCATTACATAAACAGGGCATGATATTAGTAGGTATTGATCCCTGAATTATTCAATTATTCATTAGAGGATTCTTAAAGTTGCAATGTCTTCCAAGGGGCTCGAGAGAGTTACAGAGATTCACTATGGTCCAAATTTATACAAGCTAGGTATGGGGACAATCTTATGGCCAGTGAAGGTTCTAAACTACCTACAAAATTAGATTTGTCCAAAAAATCACTAGGTAGAGCTCTTGCAAAAATGGGAGACTTGGGATGTGAATAAAAAAAGTTTGTTCAAGTTCACATATGGGGATATAGTCGAACTTTTGAAGATTCCGATTGATGCTTCTGTTATTCGAGCCCTATTCAAATGTTGGAACCCAACCTATCATTACTTCACGTTTGTGAAATATATATGACTCCAACCGTCAAAGAGTAAATTACTCTAATGAACATACCAAATATTGAAAAATATTCTATTTATACCAAGATAACCCTACCACAAGGCTTCATAAAAAGAATGGCGTCAATCATTAGAAAATCAACTGAATGGATAACTGAATACATCTAGAGTAACGACATTTCTCGGGCTAATTTGAAGAGTTTGATTTATGAGCAAGCACCGTCGAAAAAGAGAGAGACCTGTTTGCTTTAGCAATTTATGGGTTAGGAGTATTCTCTAAAGAATTGAGTTATATCGATATTGCAGTGATCGATTTCTTTGAATTTCTAGCAAGAATGATAAATCCTGCCATAACTGTGTTGGCAGAAACATTCAAATCATTAAATGAGTGTAGGCAATCTAGTGGTGGTCGATTTAGTGGATGTGTGTCTTTACTAATTGTTTGGTAGTGGACCTATACTTGGCTGGTTGGAAAAGGTTGTACTCGAAGTTGTATGACAGGTTTCTCTCATTTGGGGGATTTTCTCGAAAATTTTAAAATTCCCGATCATCGCAAAAGGAATGAATGGATTGAAGCTTTGAGAAACATGAAAGGCACTAAAGTGGTTTGGAGAGCTTACTGGTTGCCCAAGGAGGAGATAATATATAGATGTGGGGATAATGAATTTGTCATGCTACACTGATTGTGGGGTGCAATTGGCTACACTCCTCTGTTTGTCCTCAGACAGTTTAGTTCTTGTCAATTTATTCCGACAACCCACATGTTGAAAGAATCTGAATTTGTGTTTGTCGCGAGGACCCTTTTTTCAATTGTTGCAAAAATCAGGATAAAAAATCGAATTTGTAGAAAAGTTTTAAAATGTTTGGAGTTGCCATCAACCTTTGAGATTATGTAGGTTGAAAACCCGGGATACGCATTTTAAATAAAAAATTAAAAAAACTCAATTTGGTTTACGATTTAGAGATTACGGGTTGGGAAGTCAATTACGCTTGGGGAATGATTAGCACCCCCTCAGAGCTCAAAATTGGTACCTCCAATTCAAAGTTTGTTCCTATATTAAAAATTAAGAAATTTGAATATTTATTTAATTAATGATCCTTTTATTCCGTAAAATATTTTAAAAAATTTCAAAAGACGCACAATATTTGTTATTTCCAATTAAAGAAGAAACTAATGCCCTAATCAGAATTAAGGCGGTTATTTCTTATGTTTTAATCGAAATAATGGGATATTGCCAACCCTGAATTTTTTAAAAAGAATTAATCAATTATTAAACCCTAAAAGAGAATATTAATGTGACAAATTAGACAAATTATTATTAAAAGAATAAGGATGTTCATTGATTTAAAGAACAAGGACCAATCATTTGACGTTAATCAAACAACTTGTCCTTGGCAATTTAAATGACTGAACAAACCTCTACCCTTTTGAAATTAGTGAACCTATTCGATTTTTGGGGTGATCACTGGATAAAATATTCATTTATTTGAAAAACATTGAACAGGGGTGTCTAGTTATTTTAAGACTACCCTTTCCAATATTTAGGAATAAAAGAACATTATTTTTAATTTATTATGAATTTATATTTATGTGTTTCTAATTAAGTTTATTAAGGAAACTAAACCTAAAAGGAAATTACTAAACATATTGATTTCTAATTAAGGAACCTAAACTAAGGTTTTAATTAAAACCTAAGAACTTAAAATCTAAGGCTTAATAAAAAAAACCTAAAGACTAATTAATATTAGTGATCAAATTAAAAGATTGAAAAATCTAAATGCTTTATTTTACAATTAAACAAGTGACCATTTTAAAAGATTCACAAGTTAACAATTAATATTAATAATTAAACACATTAAATAAAGTATACAAGGCAATTGAAAAGGAATTAATGACTAAATTGCATTCAATTAAAATTCGGAGTACAAAGTACAAATAAATAGTGACTAAAATAAAATAAATGAAAAGACACTTCCCAAAACCAAAACACGCTAAAAAGTAGGATGATTTAATGATGTGAATAACCCAAAATTTTTGACATTATAAGACCCAAAAAATTATGAGAAAGACTCATTTTTTTCTCTTCCAAAATTTTCTTTTTAACAACAAATGTAAACTATATAGTATATACAAACTATATAATATACAATGAAACACACACTAATTATTTAACTTTCTAATATGATAACATGAATTAATATGCAATGCCATATAGATTAATAACATGAACATGCAATACTAAAATATGCCATGCAATTATTTAATACTATAATATCTAATAAATGCAACTATACTAATATGCAAAAATACAACCACATGATGTAATGCATTTTAATACCTAAAAATACTATATATACTATACCCACATTATTTACTATATACTATATATTATTATTTATAAAACGTCAAGTGTGTGTCACCACTCGGGTGAAATGGGTGATGACGGTGTTCTCAATGGCAAATTATAGGGAAGGGATCTCAAAGATATACCATGATTGGAGAACTCCACGGTGTCTTAATTACAGGATGATCGAACCATCATTTACCCCGAATTATGATGAGTGGATAAAGAAGTGAGTAAATGAGAATATTCCCAATCCAAATTTGGATGATAGGCTGACTATGGTTGAACGATTAAGAAATGTCCCAACTGAGGCTGAGCTGTTAAGAGAGGAAATAAGGCAAATGAATCTTGAAAAAGAGGTTGAACAACCTAAATTCACAGACGTAAAAATGATATGAGAGCTGGAGGTAGTGAAACGAGAAGGGGTTATAAAGTAGCTAACAAAAGAGAAGAAAATGGTCCAAGAAACCTTTAATGCTTTGGATAGGGACTTCAGGAATATGAAAAAGAATTAAAAGGCTCAAGGTCTCCACCATACAACCAAGGGTTTAACGATAAAGCTAGAAGAAGCTGAAAGGCGTATCAGGAAGAGTAAAGAAGAGAAGAAACGAGCGATTCAACATGTCCATGATTTGAGGGAACAACAAGATGAGATCAATCATGAACCAGAGAAAAGACGAGAACATATTAAGTTACTTGAGGCACAAATTGTCATCATAGAGGAAGCTTTCCAAAACCATGGCAACAGTCTGATTCTCCAGCAAGAAACCAAGGCTTTAAAGAAAATGATAGCAGAGCTAGAAGAAAGTGAGTTGATTTATGTCTCAGCTAGGAAGATGTTACAAAACAAGAATGATGCTTTGAAGACCAAGATCACAGAGTTAGAGAACTTGCTGCAAATGAGCAATGAACACATTTATCAGCTTGAGGGGAGTAGACCTCTAACCAACCAAGAGTTTAGAGCTGCACTTCGTAAGACTAAAGATATAATTTAGATTCAGCGTGATGCCATGGAGAAAGAAATGGATCAGGCTCGCGAGGTTGCACGACAAGTCTTCGAGATGTCTCAATAAGCTGCAAAGCTATGGATTTATGTACTTCCAGAATCTGATGAAGAATGACGTATCATTCAATTAATGATGGGACTAGAAAAACTAGGAGATGTAGCTAGATTTTATCTATAATGTTTGGTTTTCGCTTACCCTGTATGCTGAGGTATTGAGTTTTCAAGAATAAATCGCTTATTTTGGGATCAATATCTTTTGCATACATTAATTCTCGCATTTAATTAACATTATATATATATATATATATATATATATATTCAAATAGTCATTCATTTAATAAGACACACCAAATAATAAAATAAAATTTACGATTAGAGTGACCCTGGCCCCCAAAAGCACACCACATCCATACGGTGCACGAAAAACAACAAAGGAAATAGATGATAGATTTGCACAAGTTGAGAAAGAGAAGAGAGATATTTAGGATGAGTAAGAGGGTGATTTGTTGATATCAATACCAATATGGCTAGTTCTCACCTTAGAAGACGTGTTCAAGAAGCACATCAGAGCTGGAAAGAATGATGTTGAAGAACCTACTCATCTTCCGGATTTCATGCCCATCCATATGCCTCCACGTGCCTCTTTGTATCAAGAAACGCATCCATAAGCCTTTTTCACTGTTGAAAACTCGTTTTTTCATCATGTAGGAACTTCATTCAACACAACCACTCTGTTGCATCTAGGGTTAAACCGAGTGACTTTCATACCGACAATGAAGTCCCAGACTTGAATGAGATTGTTGAGAAAGAGAATGAAAACGAAGAGTTGTCTCGACAAGTGAAGAACTTGGAGGAAATGATGAAATCTGTTGAGGTACTTGAACCATTTTATGGATTCGATGCTAGAGAACTTAATCTTGTCCCGGACTTGATGAAATCTGTTGAGGTACTTGAACCATTTCCCTTCTTCCACACCATCATGTTTTATAAAAGAATCGTTGGCTATACTAAAAATGAGAAATTGTTAATACATTGCTTCCTAGATAGTTTATCTGAATTTACTAAAAAATGATTTAACCAACTAACAAGGTCCCACGTCAAGTCATGGAGAGACTTGGAAAAGACGTTTCTAGAATCATATCTCTATGTTACTAACCTGATTCCTGATAGATGGACTCTTCAGAATATGAAAAAATGCATAATAAAACGTTTCTTCAATACGCCTAGAGATGACGTTACATGGCCTCTCAAGTTCAACCTCCATTACTAAAGAAAGAGGCTACCGTAATTTTTGTGAACACCTTAAGGGCTATTTACTTAGGGCACTTGCTTGGAAAGGATACCAAAAATTACGTTGACCTGGTATTTTATGGCAAGCTTATTGAGAATGCCATCAAGAGTGAAAGAATCGAAAGGGACAAGGGTCTAGTTCAAAAAAGACTTTCTACAAGAAGAAAGAGAATGAGATGAACTACACAAGCGCCCATAACAAGAATATTGGAACAAGCGTCACGATCATCCATCCTAAATTGGAGAAAACAGATACAAATGAATATAGAGGACCCAAGAAAGAAGCTACGAGGATATCTTTCACGCATGTGTCGATACCATATGCTGAAATATATGCCTCATTGTTACAAGCAAACATGGTACGACCTTACAAGCTAACTCCCCTCAAACCGCCTTATGCTCATTTGTATGATGCCAACGCCCATTACTAGTATCATTATAGGATCGTAGGATATACCATTGAGAATTTTTTAGGTTTCAAGAAGGTTGTACAAAATTTGATCAATACAAGAAATCTATAGTTCAAAACATCATCAACAACCAATCATCCATTGCTAAATCATTGAGGGCAATGAGTGAATGTGATATGTGAAGATAAAAAGAAGAGGTTGAAGACGGATGTTTTAGAAATTAAATCTCCTTTTGAATGTGTACTCAAGCAGTTAGGAGAAGCTAGCATAATCAAGTACAACCCTAAACCAAGGCCTATTGGCTACAAATTATACTGTGACTATCATCAGGAATAGAGCTACAAAATTCAATTTTGATGTGAATTTAGAAACTTAATTCTAGGTTTGATGGACAACAAAGAGATAGAATTCTTCGATGAAGACAAGAAGAAACTAGATATATGCGCATCAGAGAGCTCTAATACTACATGTGGGGCAATGAACATGTAATTATCACTGTCTAACCAAGAGTAGTGACTCCAGTATCGATAACTCTGAAAGCGGTAACTACTACTCCTTCATTTTTTCCTTTTAAGGATAACCAAAAGTTTCTTTGGAATTATGTCACCAATGTAGCAATGTCTGAAGCATCAAGGCTGAACGGGGAAGTAAAATGAGCCAAAGAAGTAAAAATCATGGTTGAGAAGAGTCTACTAAATGAAACCGTGAGCGAAGTGGGCCACTTCACTAGGAGTGGGAGATGTTACTCTCTTGGGAATCCAAAGGAAGCTGCAAAGAAGAAAGCAACAATACTACCGAGGATATTCAACGAGGAACCTCCACCAGTGATCAATGAGTCAGTGACTGAAGTTAAAGCTCAAGAATTCTTAATATTCTTGAAACATAGCGAGTACAGTGTGGTAGAACAGCTACACAAACATCAGACAAAGATTTTAATATTGAATTTGTTGATGAGCTCTGAGGTGCATCGAAATGCCTTGCTAAAAATGCTTAACGAAACATTTATTCCTAAAGATATATATGTAAACAAGATGGATCGAAGATTAAGACTCAGCAAAGACAAAGACTCAACAAAAGGAATGAAGCAAAGATTTATGAGACAATAAAATTTGTGACACTAAGATGATACCATACATAAATATTTAGGCATTTACAAAAGATAGGAGCATACATATTAAATATTTATTAAATTTTGAATGTTTTACAAGAATTCAAGCATTCCATTTCACGATTTCAACAGTAGCAAAGATTCAATATACCTTTTCACCCTTAAAAAGAACTGAATTTCAGCAAAGAGTTTTTAAACTCTTCATAGAGGAAATAAGTCAACATTTCCAATATAAGAGTCCATAATAAGAAGAACTCGTCTGATGAAAGAAAAGTAGTTACTAATGAGAAGAACTTTTTCAACCTTGGCCTTCATCACAGAGGTGGATCGAACATTCTAATATGAGGGTTCATAATGAGAAGAACTCATCCGATGAAAGAGAATTAATTTATAATGAGAAAAACTTCTTCAACCTTGGCATCTATCACAGAAGTGGATCGAACATTTCCAATATGAGGGTTCATAATGAGAATAACTCGTCTAATGAGAGAGAAAAAGTTCCTAATGAGAAGAACTTCTTCAATCCTGGCATCCATCACAGAGGTGGACTGAACATGTTTAATAGGAGGGTTTATAATGAGAATAACTCATTTGACGAGCGAGAAGAAGTTCCTAATGAGAAAAACTTCTCCAATCTTGGCATCCATCACAGAGGTGGATCGAATATTTCTAATAAGAGGGTTCATAATGAGAAGAACTCGCTCGATGAGATAAAAGAAGTTATTAATGAGAAAAACTTGTTCAAAATTCCATTACATAAGGAGTTGGATCAACGACAACATTTCACTCGATTCCATCGCATAAGGAGCTGGATTGATACCCATACTTCACTTGATTCCATCATATACTGAGTTGGATCAATATTTGAAACCAGAAAAAAAACCCGTTGTCTCTTAGTCTTTGCCATATCATTGTTCACACAAGAATGGGCAAAGAGGAGCAGTTGTAGACACATGTTTTTGTCTGGATGAAATTTTCATTTCATGTTGATGTCATTTTATAGTTCTAATATATATATAGTTTAAAGGTAAAATAAATAGTTTTGGAAAATATATTATATAGCATATTAGCTTTGAAAATAAATACATTATTTGGTTTAAAAAACATTCTTATATATATAGTATATAGTTTTACAAAAATGTTTAAAAATGTTTTGAAAAACATTATATATTATATAGTTTTGAAAACCTTTTGAAAATAATATAGTTTTGAAAATAATATAGTTTTGGGAAAACTATTTTGAAAACTATTATAATATATATTTTTGAAAACTTTTGAAAATAGTATATAAGTTTGAAACCTATTTTGAAAAACATTATACATTATATAGTTTTTGTTGAGTTAATCGATCGACGGAATAAGCGAAGAGGGGGGTAAATTGACAATAAAAATTTCGGTGGAAGCTTTTGCAGAAAATTGAAAATATTTGCACAGCGATTTAGAGTGGACTTTCTCAACCAAAGTCTACGTCCACTACCTTAGCTATCCACATGAAGGATTTTCCACAAATTCACTAATTTGTCTTTCTTTTGAGGTCAAAGAGTAACCTTACAAATCCCTCAAGAATTATACCCCAAATTCTTGAGGACACTATCTCCCAAAGAGAACAATACAAATTTTGCAAACTTACAAGAAAATCCTCACAAGGCAAGATGTTTGTACAATTCTAGAACAAAGATAGAACACTCAAGAATAATACAATTGAGCACAATAAGTGTTCTTGAAAGAAAAAATGAATATTGAATGAAATAGGCTTGAAAATGCTCAAACTTGAGGTTTGATGCTTTCTCTGTGATTTTCTCTTGATTCTTGATAATTGTTGTTGATCAATGGCTTCTAAGCTTGTTTAAATACTCATTTGATCACTTCTGAACGTTGGGGATCATTAGCGGAGTCAATAGAGCCGTTATTGTATGAAAATAATTAATAAAATAGCTTGGAGCGTGGGGGTATCGGTACCCCTTCATAGGGTATCGATACCTGCAGTGTAAAATTCAAATATTTCGACCATTGTAAGACTGGGGTATCGGTACCCTCCGAGCAATCTATTATTTCTCAGAGCCTAATCTTACATAGGGGTATCGATACCCTCTTGGGGGGTATTGGTACCCTCTGGGCAATCTGGATTTTCGGTTTAAGATTTATTAAGAAAATATTTTTGGCGCGATTAGGGCTCGAAATACTTTGTAAAATTGTTTAAAAGATTAAAACACACTTTTACACTTGAGTAAGGATTGAAATTGACATTTGAAAAACTTGGAGTAATATTTTGATATTCGAATAGTTTGATCGAATATATATTTGAAAATGATTAGAAAATCTTGAAATCCAATAACATTTAATTTGTTATATCGAAACATCAAAATATTTTCAGTAATCTCCCCCTTTTTGATATAACAAAATATTTTAGTAATTTTAAGATTTTCTATTTGAAAATCATTTTTGAAATCAAGTTTTGAAATTACTCCCCTTACTCTAATACTTTGAATAAAATTCTCTAATATTTCTCCCCTTTTTTGTTAAATAAAAAAGATTCTAAAACGGTTTTAAACAAGATTTTTGAAATTTAAGCCAATTGATAGATTAAGATAAAGCGTAAGCTTCTAAGATCACAATCAAGAGAAATGTTAGCCATTAGTTCCATAATTCAATATTAAAAAATAATGTGAAATGGTAAATTGGTCCTATTTACTAATATGTAAATGATGTAAATGATGCAAAACATAAATCAAACATATATATATAAACATTTAAGATTAAACGTCCGAAACAAATCCTAACATCCACAAACATCCAAAATGTTAAAACAATAAGTTCTAAGTCTCATCAAGAAAACTAAAGCAAGGCAAGGTACAAGCATCCATAGGAGGATTGGGAGGAGGAAAATGAGCTCGCATAGCGGCCATCTCATGTGTGAGCGCATTGATGCGTTCATTCGTTATTTCGTTGTTCGCGCGCATCTCTCGGAGAATTTACAATTGTTGAGCTCCCATGATGGATAAATGAGACTCTATAGAAGTAAACCGTGAATCCATAGATGTATATCGGAAGTAAATGTCTCCATAAAAGATTGAAAATATGAAGGCATTTGATCTTCTTGCGGTGCTTGTTCCTCGTGCTACTCCGGCTCATCGTCGGGGATGTCATCAATTTATTGCATAAGCTGTTGAAATTCTGGATCATTTTCTGCAGCTGGTGCCTGTGGAGGTGGAGCTCTTGAAGAACTAGCTCCCGGAGTTTACTCAGCAGATCGAACATATTACCTGATTTTCTTATCCTTTGTCCATCCCGATTTTGTTAAGGAAATAAGATTAATTTGATTTTTGAGAGGAAAGGCTACATCAAGCTGTACCCTAAGCCCAGATTTGACAAACAGATTATTTAAAAGACAACCATAAACTAGAGATGCACAGACTTTCTTATTAGGAACAAGGTTTACGATTTCTACGAGTTCAGCGTAGATAATCTGAGGTAGGTTAATTTTCCTATTATTTTGAATACAATGTATCCACCAAATGTCTAAGGCTCAAAAAGTGGAGTATTTGCCTCCATATGGTCTAAACCACTAAGAGATCATCAAATGAAGAAAACGATCTTGGTGATCTAATACACTCGCACTAGTCTTGACCTTGTAAGGAAAACCTACTATTTCTTGTTCATTGTATAAGTCGTCATTGTCTAAACCAAATGCGTCTGCTATATACTAAGCGTCAATATGGATGAATCGACCTAGAAGATAGGATTGTATTCCTATGGTTTCAGTTTTAGCTCGATTTTGAATACAAACGGTATTTGAGTAGAAAATTCGAACAAGTTGTTGGTAAACAACTGGTTCGAGGTGAAAAAGTTTATCAAACTTCCAAGCTTCTAGAGTATGAAGATATCTAAAGTTTATTTCTAACATAGCTTGAAGAGATAGAATTCGTTCTTCCCGGATTTTGTATGACTCAAAATATTGAGAATACCTAAAGAAGATATTTTGTCTACGACCAGGTTCATTAAAGCACGAATCACGAATAGTCATAACGGGATCATCGGGATTAGGAATTTGTTGGATAAGAGGTGGATTTAGAGGTGGGTTAGGAGGTTGGTTTGTTCGACTAGTGGACATCCTAGGGCGTTTTTGAGACACTACTTAGGAAATCGGAATAGAAAAGATTAACCTGCAATTTTAAAACACATGTATGCAATAATATCAATCCCAAAACTCAAATGAGTCCTCATTATTTCAAGGTTCTCTAAAAATAATCCTAATGGGCAATTTTGAAAAGCTATTTTTGAAAACAATGTTTGAAAAATCAATATATGTATAGTTTTTATGAAAACAACATAATTAAATCAAAAACAACAATTAGATTTTTTTTTATTTCGAAAATTTTAAAACATTTTGAAAAATCTTTTGTTTTTGATGAAATTAGTTTTAGTTTATAGTTCTAAACTAAAATCTAAGCAATGCCCAATATACATTTCAACCTGGAACTAATTAAAACTAGTTCTATGTTCAAAATGAGTAAAATAGTGGGTTTAGAAAAATTACCTTGAAAAATTTGGATTTGAGTGGGTTTTGTTGTTGATTGCACGTTTTTAATGATTCCAACAGAATTAAGAGTTGAAAAATAAAGTAATTCCTACTTGTATTTGATGATTTTGGTAAAAATAGAGATTAGGGAGAAAGAGAGGAGGAACGACGTGAGAGAGAAGAAGAGAGGGTTTTGAAAGATAGGGTTCTTTTGGGAGATAATAACCAGAACCCGTGTAGGGTATCGGTACCCTCATATGGGGGTATCGGTACCCATTCAAGGAGGGTATCGGTACCCATGCAAAGGGGGTATCGATCCTTCCTGCACCAAAATGTCAAAAATCTGATTTAAACACTTCTAATGCAAAATTAATCAGCTCTAGTGGTATTGACAACTCATATTACAAAAAATAACAATGTTCAATCAATGTAAATCTATATTTAAACATAATTTGAACATATAATTAATTTTCACTAAGAATTATAAACTCCCCCAAACTAATAGCAAAGAATGCAATCAAAAGAGTTATTTTCATAAGCATTTTTCATTCTTAATTAAAAGTTGTAAAATTATTTTAAACACTAAGTCAAGGTAGGTTGGTTAAATCTTATTCTCTCTTAAGTGTCCAAAATCTTTTTTTATCTAAAGGTTTTGTAAAAATATCTGCTAATTGATGCAAAGTATCAACATATTCTAGAACTATATCTTCTTTAGCGACATGATCTCTAATGAAATGATGTCTAATTTCAATATGCTTAGTTCTAGAGTGTTGGATGGGATTTTTAGTCAGAAAAATAGAATTAGTATTGTCACACTTGATAGGTATGGTACCTACTTCAATTCCATAATCAAAAAGTTGTTGTTTCATCCATAAAACTTGTGCACAACAACTACCCACTGAAATGTATTCCGCTTCAGTGGTAGATAATGCAACACAATTTTGTTTCTTTGAAAACCAAGAAATCAGTATATTTCTTATGAATTGGCAAGTACCAGAGGTGCTTTTCCTATCTATTTTGCATTCTCCATGATCCACATCAGAGAAGGCATGCAAGCTAAAGGTAGAGTCTCTAGGATACCAAAGTCCTAAACTAGGAGTGTCCTTAAGATATCTAAAGATTCTCTTAACATCTAGTAAATATGATTCCTTAGGACATGATTGAAATCTAGCACATAAGCAAACACTAAAAATAATGTCTGGTCTACTTGCGATTAGATAAAGTAAAAAATCAATAATTGACCTATATAATTTAACATCCACACATTTACTTCCTTCATGTATGCCAAGCTTTGTAGAAGAGCTCATTGGAGTGGCATGAGGTTTTCCATTTTCCAATCCAAACTTCTTGAGCATATCCTTGACGTACTTAGCTTGATTGATGAAGATGCCATCATTTTTTGCTTGATTTGGAGTCCCAAGAAAAATGAGAGCTCTCCCATCATGCTCATCTCGAATTCACTCTGCATTAGCTTAGAAAATTCTTGGCAAATAACATTATTAGTAGAACCAAATATTATATCATCAACATAAATTTGAACTACTAATAAATCTTTACCTTTATGCTTTAAAAACAATGTAGTGTCAACATTCCCTTTTGAAAAACCTTTTTCAATTAAAAATTTTGACAATCTTTCATACCAAGCTCTAGGAGCTTGTTTTAAACCATAAAGTGTTTTTGCCAATTTAAAAACATGATCTGGAAATTTTGAATCTTCAAAACCTAGAGGTTGTTCCACATACACTTTTTCTTTTATAAAACTATTTAAAAATGCACTTTTAACATCCATTTGATATAATTTAAATTCATTGAAACATGTAAATGCTAAGAACATTCTAATTGCTTACATCTTAGCTACGGGAGCGTATGTTTCATCATAGTCTATGCCCTCTTCTTGAGTATAGCCTTGAGCAACAAGTCTAGCCTTGTTTCTCACTATATTACCACTTTCATCAAGCTTATTCCTAAATACCCATCTAGTACCTACAGTAGATTTATTACTAGGCCTTTCAACTAATGTCCATACTTTACTTCTCTCAAATTGATTTAACTCTTTTTGCATAGCCATAATCCAATGTTCATCATTTAATGTTTCTTTAATATTCTTAGGCTCTATGCATGAGATAAATGCTACATAATTACAAATATTTCTAAGAGAAAATCGAGTTGTTACCCCTTTGGATGGATCACCTATTATCTCATCATCCTTGACTTAGTTGTACTCTCTTGGATAAGAGACTTCTCTTTCTTTAATGGTTGGATTCTCGAGAACATCATGAATTTCCTCATCTTTTGTTTATTCCTTTGATGATGGTTCTCAAACGTTTTGTCTAACGTTATTTGTGTTTACAATATCTACATCATCATTTACACAAGAATCCTTCCTCGAAATCATCGAAAACAACATGTATAGACTCTTCTACAACTAAAGTTCTTTTATTAAATACTCGATAAGCCTTAGAATTTAAGGAATACTAGAAAAATTCATTCATCACTTTTAGCATCAAACTAGCCAAGATTCTCTTTACCGTTGTTTAAAACAAAACATTTACATCAAAAGGATGAAAATATCTAATGTTAGGCTTTTTATTTTTGAAAAGTTCATATGGAGTTTTATTCAAAATAGGCCTAATCATTACTCGATTAATGACGTAACAAGCGGTATTTGTGGCTTCCGCCCAAAAATATTTTGGTAAATTGTTTTCACAAAGCATGGTTTTAGCCATTTCTTCTAAAGTTCAATTTTTCCTCTCAACAACTCCATTTTGTTGAGGGGTTCTAGGTGTTGAAAAATTATGGTTAATACCATTATAATTACAAAACTCAGTAAATCAAGATTTTCAAATTCAGTTCCATGATCACTCCTAACACTAGTTATGGAGTAACCTTTTTCGTTTTGGATTACTTTTGAAAATGTGATGAATTTTTCTAATGCTTCATCTTTAGTACTTAAGAATAGAATCCAAGTATATCTAGAATAGTCATCTACCAAGACAAATGCATATTGTTTTCCACCCAAGCTAGTGGTCCTAGATTGCCCAAAAAGATCTAAATGAATCAATTGTAAAACTCTACTAGTTGATACATCATTAATGGATTTATAAGAAACTCGCTTTTGTTTTCCTTTAGCACAAGCATCACATATTTTATCATTATCAAATTTTAGTTTAGGAAACCCTCGAACTAAATCTCCTTGAATTAGTCGTTGTAAAACTCATACTAGCATGTCCTAGTCTCCTATGCCATAACCAACTATCATGCTCATCCTTAGCAACTAGGCATAAATTAGTCATATCTATAGAATCTAAATGCACCATGTATATGTTTCCTATTCTATGACCAACAAGCATAATCCGATTAGATGCAATGTCAACAACTTTACAGCCACTAGTCTCAAACATGACATTGAATCCTTTATTGCATAATTAACTAATACTCAATAGATTATGCTTTAATCCATTCACATATATTACATTTTAAACTTGTATGGAAGAGGTATTATCTATAGTACATAGACCTTCAATGTGACCTTTTGAATTATCACCAAAAGTCATCTCTCCTCCATTTTTGGCGTTAAGCTCTATGAACTGACTCTTGTCTCTGGTCATGTGTCTTGAGCATCCACTATCAAGGTACCATGAGTTTGAATTTGTTTCCTGTGCCTTGTAGCAATGCTCCTTTTCCTACAAACATAGATTAAATTTTGATTTTTGGTACCTAAGTTCTTTTGGGTCCATATTCATTAGTTTTCAAAATCCTAATCCCCTTAGGTATCCATTTGTGTAGGATATCCTTATATTTAGTGGTAATGAGTCCTTTAGGAACCCATATACTTCTAATGATTTTATCATTTGAGGTTCTTTGGGTACCTCCATGATTGTAGCTTTTAAAATTTTTTTTAAAAAAAGTTGATTTTTGAACTTTCTCCATTTTCAAAATGTTTTGGATCAACTTTATTAAAAGAAGCTTTAAGATCATCAATTTTCTTTTGATGTTCGTCATTTACTCTTGCAAGTAAGTTATGCAAATCGGTATTTTTCTTTTCAAATTCATCTAATTTGATTTGCAATTCTTTGATCTTACTTTCAAGATCATAGTTGGTTTTGGACATAAGACTATTTTCATTTTTCAATTTTGAAATATCATCTTTGTATTTTGAAAATAAAGTCTTATAATCCGAAGCCAACCCATTATAATCCCCTAATAACTCATCATAATATAAATCATCTAAGTCAAATGAGTTAGAGGTTACCTGAGAGTTTTTCCCAATGGTTATCAAGCACAAGTTTGCAACTTCTTGTTCCTCTTCATCAGAACCTTCTTCATCGCTCCATGTAGCCACATGAGCCTTGTGCTTATTCTTTGATTGACCCTTCTTCTTCAATTGTGGGCAATCATATTTGACATGCCCCAACTTTTTGCATTCGTAGCAAATGATCGGGTCCTTCTCTTTTGGTTCATTCTTGAAGCCTTCATTTCGTTTGATTTTTCTTCCTCGGTTGGGCCTCATTAATTTTCTGAACCGTTTGGAAAATAATGCCATTTCCTCGTCATCGTTATCGTTATCCGAATCACTATCATATCTTGTGGATTTGAGAGCAACTCCCACGTTCTTCTTCTTTTCTGTCTCCTTCTTTGGCTCGTCTCTTTTCTCGAGGTCTTCCTCTTCTTTAAGCATCATTTCATGCATGAGGAGAGAGCCAATAAGCTCATCGAGGGTCAAGGATTTCAAGTTCTTAGCCTCGATGATCGCCGTCTTCTTTGATTGCCAGGTTTTTGGAAGAGAGTAAACTAACTTTCTCATAAGCTTGTCATTTGGAATAATTTCTCCATATGATTTGAGACCATTGACAATCGTGGAGAATCTATCCATCATAGCTTTGATATATTCATCCGGTTTCATCTTGAAATTTTCATAACTATGAGTTAGAAGACTAATTTTAGATTCTTTTAACCATGTTTGTGCCTTCATGAGTGACTTGTAATTTATCCCATATCTCCTTGGCGGTTGTACAAGATGAAACTCTCCCGTATTCATCCGGTCCAAGAGCACAAAAAATAATATGGATAGCTTTGGAGTTGAGCTGGAACATTCTTGTCTCTCCTTCACTCCACAATCTTGGATGAGTGGAAGGTTTGATGTATCCGTCTTCTATGATATTCCATGGTCCCATGTCACTTGATTGAATGAAGTACATCATTATATTTTTTCAATAAGCATAGTTAGCTCAGTTCAAGAAAGGAGGCTTGTTGACGGGTAATGAATCAAGACTGAAGTCGTGGTTCGAAGTGGAGGCCATTGATGACTTGATTATCGATGCAAGTCTTCCCGGATATACTCAAGAGCCGATTAAACCTTCAAATGATTCAAGCTCTGATATCAATTGTTAAGTTAATCGATCGACATAATAGCAAAAGAGGGGGGTGAATTGGCAATAAACATTTCAGTGGAAGCTTTGCAGAAAATTGAAAATATTTGCACAGCGATTTAGAGTGGTTCGACTTTCTCAACCAAAGTCTACGTCCACTACCTTAGATATCCACACGAAGGATTTTCGACAAATTCACTAATTTTTCTTTCTTTTGAGGACAAAGAGTAACCTTACAAATCCCTCAAGAATTATACCTCAAATTCTTGAGAACACTCTCTCCCAAAGATAACAATACAAATTTTGCAAACTTACAAAAAAAATCCTCACAAGGCAAGATGTTTGCACAATTCTAGAACAAAGATAGAACACTCAAGAATAATAAAATTGAGCACAATAAGTGTTCTTGAAAGCAAAAAATGAATATTGAATGAAATAGGTTTGAAAATGCTCAAACTTGAGGTTTGATGCTTTCTCTTTGATTTTCTCTTGATTCTTGATAATTGTTGTTGATCAATGGCTTCTAAGCTTGTTTAAATACTCCTTTGATCACTTCTGAATGTTGGGGATCATTAGTGGAGTCAATAGAGCCGTTATTGTGTTAAAATAATTAATAAAACAGCTTGGAGCGTGGGGGTATCGGTACCCCTTCATAGGGTATCGATATATGCAGTGTAAAATTCAAATATTTCGACCGTTATAAGACTGGGGTATCGGTACCTCCTGGGGGGTATCAGTACCCTCCGAGCAATCTGTTATTTCTCGGAGCCAAATCTTACATAGGGGTGTCGGTACCCTCTTGGGGGGTATTGGTACCCTCTGAGCAATCTAGATTTTCTGTTTAAGATTTATTAAGAAAATATTTTTGGCTCGATTAGGGATCGAAATACTTTGTAAAATTGTTTAAAAGATTAAAACACACTTTTACACTTGAGTAAGGATTGAAATAGACATTTGAAAAACTTGGAGTAATATTTTAATAATCGAATAGTTTGATCGAATATATATTTGAAAATGATTAGAAAACATTGAAATCCAATAACATTTAATTTGTTATATCGAAACATCAAAATATTTTCAACAGTTTTGAAAACCTTTTGAAAATAATATAATTTTGGAAAAACTATTTTGAAAAATATTATAATATATATATTTTTTAAAACCTTTTGAAAATAGTATATAAAATAGTATATAAGTTTGAAAACTATTTTGAAAATTTTTAAGTTATATAGTTTTGAAAACCTTTGAAAATAATATACATACTTTATAATTTGTTTTGTTTTTGTTTTTTTTTTGTTTTTTTTTCATTTTCATTTTCATCTTTATTTTATTTGTATATTTTGTTTTGTTTTGTTTTATTTATTTTATTTTATTTCATTTTAATTAGTTGTATTATTGTTGTTAGGTCCAAATATGTCTAAGTCCAAAAGATGTCCTGATCCAATCCATTAAGCAGATCATGTCAACAATTAATTAAAAACCAACCCAAAGATACAATTCCATATGTATGACCTATGTGAAAACCCACAGGAAACTAGGGTTTTAGATTATTTCTCCTAGCGTCGCATCACCAGATCTGTCGGATCTGATCCAATCCAATCAAATGGATAAGATCAAGAGTGAGTTAGGGTTTGTAATCCTAGGACAAAGCAAACACATGTAGCTGAAGGACGGTCGTTGGATCTAATCCAACCCAATGACCCAAATTGCAAGCAAAGTAGGGTTTCATCATAACCGTAACCAAGTCAGATCTCGCAGCCACATCCTAGATGTTGGATATGAACCAATCCAACGGTCCATATTACAAAAATAGATGAGGGTTTTATAACCCTAAACAAAGAGACGTACACAGCCAAGGGACGATCGTTGTATCTGAATCAATCCAACGGCTCGTCGGTCACCAAATGATCCAACGGTAGACGCATACATGCACGAATTCCAGATCTAAACCAGATGGTGACATTTCAATGCACCCTAACAGCCCCAACATGTGAGCAGGGTTCGTTTTCCAAGCCACTCTAGTTCCCCAACAGTGGTAGAGGCGGACAAAAGAGCAAATCCACATACAAATCAGAGGAAATAAGTGATTTTTCGGGGAGGTTTTAATGTTTATAACCTCGAATATAGTCGGGTATTTAAACCCACCAACGCAAATTGTAAAAGGAGGATATTTTTTTAATCAATCAATATACCATATTTTCAAAGGTAGTCATTTTTCATTTTTTATCTTACATGCATATACGAAAGAAAAAGCTCAAACCTTTTTTTACCTGAGGCATTTGAACCTTCTCTGGAGGTCAAAGACGCTCGAACGTGGCACCGTCACCGATGATTGACAGTTTGCATGTTGGGTTTAAGGTTTCATTCGGGAGGGTTTCAAAAAATAGGTTGTTGGGTTCGATGAAGAGTGAAGAATAAAGAAGCTTGGGGAATGTTTAGGGTTTGGTTTTGAATGGGGAAGGTTGAATCGAGGGTTATGGGTTCATCTTGATCTATTTCGGGGAGCATTTGGCTTTCCCAACCACCACGAATAGTGGTTGGAGCAAGAAGAAGAGGAGGTCGGGGAAGGCTTGAGAGAGTTGAGGGAACTCTCTCACATTTTAGGTGGTTGTTTGCTTTAGAATGTTATTAGTGTTAGTTTAGGTTTATAATTAAGCTTATATATGTTGGGTTTTGGGTTATTTATTTTTAGGTCATCGAGGCTTAGGGTAAAATTATGTTTAGTTTCTCCCACTTTCAGCGTGTTTTAACAAAATAGTCACTTGTAGGGTTCGTTTTTAATTAAACCTTTTATTTTGTCCTTATTTTGTTATTTTATAATTTTGTATCATGGTTTGTTTATTTTTTGTCTTATTTTCATTTTAGTCACTCATATTTACACGTGCTTTCGCATTTTAGTCCTGGGTTTATTTCATGATTTTCATGGTTAATTTTGGTTCTGTTTTAATTCAGTCCCTAATTTAAATTACATGTTAATTCAGATTTAGTCCCTAATTAATACAATAAATGTTTAATTCAGTCCCTTGATTGTTTATTTTACTAAATAAGGATTAGAATTGACTTTACTTTCTATTGCTATGCAATTAATTAGTTAATTAGATTGTTTGAAATAATTGGATACATTTATGCATGTATTTTTAATTTGTTTAATTTTAGTAGTTCCTTAAATTTGGTATCTTCTAGGATTTTCCCTTAGGTTAGGTACTTTCTCTAATAAATAACATTTTAGATTTTAGGTTTATTTTCACATTATACTTAATTAGGGAATAATCCAAATTTTTGCATAAAAATGTCTGATTATTCAAGTTGGTTGTTCAAATCAATAATTGGTCAATTTATCACATTAATTTTTAAAGCCTTAGTTTAATTTTAGTCCTTCAACTCTTTAGTTAGGTTTACTTTAGTTTGATTAATTAGGTTAATAACTAGAGCCTTAAATCATAACCTTAGTCCTTTAACTTTAGACTATCACTATCTTAGTCCCTGGACTTTAAGGTAGATTAATCAACTGACCTAATTGAATTAGGTTAATTAGAGCATTCATTATAGTTATTTTCACCTTAGTTCTTAAATAATAGGGGATGATTGGATTTGGATTTTCACATAAAAATGTTCGATTGCTGAAATTAATCATCCGGTTCAATAATTTGATCAAACAAATAGTATGATTAATATTAGAGACTCCACTTTAGGTTTAGTCCTTTAAGATTTCTAATCTTCATAATTTGATATTCTAGGTTAGGAAGCCTTTAATAAACTCACATAGTATAATTAGGTTTTAACCGGTTGATTGATTGCATCCGTTTTTAAATTTAAGGCAATCTTCACTTATTAGGGAGTCAATAGTATATCTCCCGCAATCATGCTCATGAGGTGACTACTGTTGATTCCCGAAGTAGGTCAACATCCTTTTCAAAATCGCATAATAATTTCTCGACTCCTGAGGCAATGTTCATTCATGGGGACAATAATTGATCTTCTGCATTCATGCTAGGGCCGGTTGCGACTCTAACATTTTATTAAAATCATTTCAAAAAATCTCATTGTTGCAACTAGTCGGTCTTTCACCTGAAGGGCTGGTTGAGACACCTTCATAACCTCTACACCCGGTACAGAGGAGTTGATTCGATTTAAAAAATTATGATCATCAGCGGATGTCCAAGGATCTTTGAACCCGTCAATAAAATTTCCATCACCAACGGATACCACCACTAAACAAATGTTGTCTCCAAAATGCTCCAGGGATTATTACCCTCCATGGAATCAAGAAAATCCCTATTCAAAAAGATATTTAGGCTTGAAATACAAGGAAGAAAAAGTACTAGGGTTAGTAAGAAGTCTCGAGGCTTGTTTATGGAGCAGCGCCAAGTTCAAACTATGCCAATTTCTAAAGTTCATACCGCTTTACTTTTTCATGATTCCCATTGTATCTTCCAACTTCCAAGTATCCGATCCACCAGAACAAATTCATCATTTCCTGGAGGACATCACAAGTATTAAGAGATATCACAAATCCATTGTATCTTTTGACGCTTTGCATATCTATGGTCAAATGCTTCCCAACAAATATAAATAAATAAAATCTTGTTTGTATTTCAAGTAACCAAGTCGTTGTAGTATAGTGGTGAGCATGGTTTTCAGAACCGGACCGGTTAGCGAACCGGTCATACTATCGGTTCACTGGTTCAACCGGACGACGTCATAATTATTTAAAAAATTAAATAAAAATACCAAAAATATTTAATAAAAAATAATTTTGTATATCACAAGTCATATTCAAAGCAAGTCATAACATATATGAGTTAAAACCCATAAAATAAAGTGAAACAAAATGATTTAAATTAACTACAGCATAATATTTAAGATAAAACATATTAAATAATAAATATAATTATATAACTATAATTAAAAAATAAATTTGGGGCTAAAAAATCATAACAAAATGATATTGTTTGGTTTAATTTTTTTTTAAATAATCTCACATGGCTAAGAAACATAGAAGAACATCCCAAAAGTCTAAAGAGTAAAAATATGAGAACAAAACAATCCCATATGGCTAAGAAACATAGAAGAGCATCCCAACTAACTTCTATAAATAATAGAGGTAATTTGACATTCAAAATCATGGAGCCTTTTGGTGAGCATAGAGTGAACTATTCTTTCACTTCAATGAAGCTCGAATTTTAGGCTTCAATCGAGCTTCTAAATTTTTTATTGAGTTCAAGCCTTTTCGAGTTCAAGTTTCAATATTATATTTCGAGTTCGAGTCGAACTTGAAAATTTTTAATTCGTGAGTTTGAGTCGAGTTGAGCTTACTTTTAAAGTTTTAGTCGAGCTCAGCAATACTCGAGTTCGACTTGGCTCGTTTAACAAATGACGTTGTTTGGTTTAATTTTTTTTAAAAAAAAAAATTGGCGGTTTTTCCCGGTTTTTTTTCGGTTTTCAACCGGTTCGGTTCGAACGATTCTGGCCGGTTCACTAATAGCGGTTCAACCGGTTTAGTTTGAACCGGACTAGGCAACGATTCCCGGTTAAACCGGCCGGTCCGATCCGGTTTTCGAAACAATGGTGGTGAGTATTCCCACCTGTCACGCGGGTGACCCGGGTTCGATCCCCGGCAGCGGCGTTTAGTTTTTCTTCTTCATTTTATTTTGTCAAGTTTAATCTGCAATGACCACCTCATCTCTCATAGCCGCTAACCCGACCTCCACTCTTCGTCTTCTTTCCTTACAAACCACACTTTGTATGGGTGCGTGGTTCTTTAGTTACTACTATATTATTATTATTATCAGATCAGGGTCAAGTTTGCAATGAGGATGAGGGAGTTTAAGGATATAAGCAAAGAGAGATTGGTGGAGCATTCTGAGAACACTATAAAATCTTGTGAAGTCATGGTGGAAGAAGGTAAGGTATAACCCAGTAGCAGATTTTCTTGTCATCCAATCTAGGAGTAGTTTCAGAGAGGTTCATCAGATAAAGATGACACAGGCAACAAAGAATAAAGAATGGGTAGGTCAGCTAAGTTCTGATGTTTCTTGGCTTGGGGTTTCGGTATGTAAGGCAAGGATGTGGAGTTACTCTATGTTGGGTAATTGACTGCCAACATTTGTTTTAATATCATTCCAAGTTAAAGTGATTTTTTGTCAAAATACTATAAATATTCAATTGACAAAACTCTCTTTTCTACCGTTTAGTGTCTCGATGTCGGAGAAATAGTCGTGTGGAATAACAATGAGCTTGTGACCGAGTATGGTGATAGTAAAAGTAAGAGTTTTAGGAGAGTAAACGATGACGTCTTTAATGAAATAGGTTAAAGAAGCCATTAATTATATAGAATGCGATTCGGCAACACATGGAAATGACCAGAAGTAAGTCTTCTTTTGTGCTTATACATCTTGATGTCTTGCTCACACAGGCTTCCATTGTGAATAAAAATGTCACATTTGTTACCCATACAGGCTTTAGCTTACTTGCAATACCTCATCACTAATTTATTCAAACATAAATGATCAAGTAGTTTACCATTTTAATTTTATAAATCCACTGGATTGCGTCAGTAATTCATTAAACATGGTCGGAATTAGGAATTTATTATACTGGGGTTAAAATATTTTTTATTTTTCATAAATAAAGTTTTTTAATTGAGGGGAGCCCAATGAATTTTTCTTTATTTTTTTTTAAAATTACATATTTTTTAATATTAATTAATATTTAAAAAATAATTGGTGGGGGCCAATCCGCCCATGCTAACAACATTTAACTTTCGGTGACCACACTTTAATTAAATAAAAAAAATCAAATATTATGTTCTTTTAATTCAATGAGAAAAATTGTACAAAACTTAAACGAAAATGATCAACCGTATATTTTACCCATATAAATAGGATATAACATTAAGTTATAAGTGTTTTGTTCTGAACACCTTATAATCACCTCCAACTACTTATAAACTATTTTTTTATTAATATTATATGAATTTAATGTTAGAATAAAATTTATAATTATGACCACATATGTATAATATTATTATAAAATATGACACAAAATTAATTGACCAATTATGTTACACAAGTCACAAGGTATTAAAAGTAGCATGAAAATAAAAAGTGTAGATACCATCAAGTTGTATTTATAATTTGACGAGAGATAAAGTTATAAATACATACAATATAATTGATTAATTATATAAAGAGATAGTGATCTCCAACAACTAGGTCAACTTTTATTTTTCCTTACATCGTGAAATGTCGAATAATCGGATAAAGAAAACGAAAAGAACACAAGAATTTTAACAATGTTCATCAATGTGCTTACGTCATCGGTGCCATGGGCGACGCTAGATTTGTCATTCAATATCTCATAGGTTTTGGTTACATCTCCTTTATAATAAATAAACACTGGTACATATTTACAAAAATAACACTGTACCGTACTACAACCCACACACCCCCAACCCACATAATTGTAATCCCCACTACGAGACTTTCTTTGTAAGGACAGATGATGTTCGCTCCGCTCACACCACTCCATCCTCTGTCCTCTTTACTGATATATTTATGAGCCATACCTAACATGAAAGAATTTATACTCAAGAGAAATATATCTTCTTGGAAGATCTAACTTGAATTTTCATATATTAATCTTTTAAGCAATCTCTAGCCATGAATTCAAGTATGTTTTCACAAATCCAACACTATCTTATTTTTGATGATATAATATAATTTATTATTGAAATTTGTTTTATGTTTAATATAATTTGGTTCTAACATTTAACTCATTTATATATTTATATTGTATTCATAATATTTTTTTAAATGAATAAATATTGATTTAATGATAAAGTTAAAGCCCTAGACTCGTCACACCACTTTGTATGAATTATTATATAAATTATGTCATATTTTAATTAATTATTTTAAATTATCAAAATTTTCAAGAAATGACAGAAGCAGCGACCTTTCTCAATGATTTTCAAGAACATAGATTTGGCGAAGTATAACTGTTTATTGCGAAAGAAAAGCATCTTCTAAAACCTCGAACTTCACCCCAACCAACCTATCCATTTTCAGCTTCCTCTCCACCAACACAAAGAATGTCCATTTTGACTTGCAATTTGACCTTCTCGGCCTACTACCAATACTAATTTTTCTTTTTTTTTATTGAAAATAAACTAAAATTGTTTTTTATATTTAGGATTTGAATTTTAATATTATAAATAAAATAAATTAAAAATATTATTTTCGTAATAAACTTTTACGGTATTTAATTTAAATGGATTAATTCATAAAGTAAATATAAGTGGTTAAATAAATAATAATAATTTCATAAACAATTTTAAAACAATGATAATTAATATATTTATTTATTTTTAAATATTTTTAATAAAATATTAATTTGATACATAGATTACTTTTTCCGCTCAAAAGAATAGAAGAAAATAATACTTTTTTTTTTGTTATTTTAGTAGTATGAATAATTTTAATGAAAAATAGTAAAATATTAAGTTCTTAAGTTCTGATAATCAAGATTTAATTTTTATATTTAATTTGTAATTATTATTAGGGGTGAAATAAATCAAACTCTACCGGGTTCTATGAATTTTTTTAATTCTGACTTCCTTGCGGCATAGACCACGTAACGGAACTCATTCTCGGACACGTTCTTGTTGGTTGAGCCAAATTGAACACTGTCTTAGTATTCATCCGCTGAGAAACGGATCAAGCGGCGGAAAAGAGAAGTTGTCATCTTAAAATTTTAATTTTTTATATATTTTTATTAAAAATTTGTTTTATATCCTTTAATTTTGTTTATAGGTTTATCTTCTAAAATTTTAAAAATTTATCCTTCAACGTCAAAATCTACATCTAATAATTCGTCCAACCCTAATAAAAAGTAGCGGACAATAACAATATGGCAATATGGAGCTGAACTGTCCTTAGTGTAGACACTAATATCTTTGTCCGGATTTTAAAAAAATATTTATTTATTTATTATTATTAATTTATTTATTAATTTTTTTCTTGTCTTTTTTTCAGGTCTCATGTTCAACCCGTTATCACCATTATTCAACAAACTACCCACCCAACCCAACAATCTCCCCTTCCATCGTGGAACCACTACCCCCACTAACTCAAAACCAATCCCAGAATTTCATTCTTTAAATTACATTTTCTTTCTACTTTTTGGGGGACGGTGGGCTCCGCTCTCTCTCTCTCAAGTGGGGGATCTCTACTCAATTCGGGGGCCAGTGGAGGCTCCGACTATGATTCCCCCCCCCCTCCCTCAGTTCATCCCAATGGAGATTTTACTAGTGTTCCTTTGATGGATACAATGCAAGAAGCTGCTGTTTATTAAATTTTCTGCAAAACTTCAATCAACAAAGCTGACAGTGGACTTATTATATAACGTGAATATCCCAGTCTCGTCGACTCTGAGGAAAAGACCAAGAGATGCGTCGTTTGTCAATTGCTTCGATTCCTACTTTGCGATGATGTCCGGGACAAGCAATGCAGCTCCTCATATTGCCGGTCTTGCCGCACTGATAAAGCAGAAGTTTCCTCATTTCAGTCCTGCAGCCATTGCTTCGGCACTTTCTACGACAGCTTATCTTTACGAAAAATGGCGGTCCAATAATGGCGCAGCGTGCTTACGATCTAAACCAGTCTCCAGCGACACCATTTGACATGGGGAGTGGCTTCTCTTGATTTACACCGGTCAAAACCGCCAGTTCTCTACGCACCCAATTTAGAATAAGTCTTGGCCCATATTTGCAAGGAACGAAGCGTTGCCAATGACGGAGCCGCTGCGGATTTGGTTGATGATGCGAAGTCTAGCTGCAGAAGCTGCGATGAAGGGTGGCGCAAGGTGGTTGTTGTGCCGCCGCGACAACAACCAACGGAGGCGGTGGTTGAGGACGAATGATGAGCAAAGTGGTCTGTTCTCTTTGTGCCGTATAAAGAAACACGAGTCAAGATTCCTCGTAATTGTGCTGGACGGGGAAATATTCCATGTCCTACCTGCAACGCAGACCAAGAACCTGGGTTTTATGAAGAAAATCAGATGTCCCGTGCCCCGCTTGCTATGGAAGGAGACTAATTGCTCACAGAGATGGCTTTTGCATATAATGTTAATTGCTCACAGAGATGGCTTTTGCTTTTATCTTTGATATTTATTAGCTAGTTTCGATTTAAACATACATGTTTTGCTTTATTTTATTCCGGTCACTTGCTACATTATTTGCTTGTTTCGAATTGTTATTTATTCATCCATGTTTCTAGTTTATTTTATTCCTTAATATTATTTATGATTTATTTCTATTTTTAGTGTCTTATTTGTTTAATATCCTCGATTGATACCCTAATTATTGTTGATCTTGTTGTTTGGACTTTCAAGTTACCATAATCACTAAGTGTTTAAGCATTCAATATTTTATTTTAGTATCTAACATCTTTTTGACTTATTCAGTAGTAATTTCAATCGATAAAAGGTAAGTAATTTGAATCGGGTTTTTAAATTTTAATTTGAATTTTTAATTTTTGCAATTAAGACAACCGACAAATTAATTGGTATCGAAAGAGCGGTTTAAGGGTGCTAATCCTTCCTTGACTGTAACCGACTCCCGAGTCCGACATATTTTTGGTAAAACGCAGATCAGGTAAAATGGTGTCCGATTAGCCTAAATATATTTTTTAAAATGACCGGTGGCGACTCCAATTCGTTTAATCCAAGTCGAAACTCAATTTCGGGCCCAACCGAAAGACGGTCGCGACACTTTGTATGTCAACAACAAAGGTTGATATGGAACCAAATATTAAAATGAAAAAACAAGAGCTTTGCGCTTGTCGTCATCACCATCCTGCAAATGAAGCAAAGATGTCAATAACTGATGAGACGATGAAGGATCGAATCGGAATCCTGGTATATAGGTTGCCAAACTTAACGAGGATACCACCACTAAACAAATGCTTTGCCGCCAAAATGCTCAAGGGATTATTACCCTCCATAGCATCAAGAAAATCCCGATTAGAAACAAATATTTAGCTTTGAAATACAAGAAAAGGTATTAGGATTAATAACAAGTTTCGAGGCTTGTTTATGGAGCAGCACCAAGTTGAAATTATGCAAATTTCTGAACTCCATAAACACACAATATATCCCATGATGCCCATTGTATCTTTTGTCGCTTTGCATATAGGGCCAAATATTTCACAAAACATATGATTAAATATACAATGTTTTGCGATGTGAGCAACTGAGTCGTTGTAGTATAGTGGTGAGTATACCCGCCTGTCACGCGGGTGACCCGGGTTCGATCCCCGGCAACGGCGTTTTTACGTTTTTTTATTACGCATCCAATCTGATAACTTTACGAGTGCTGATGTAAATGACAGATAACTGGTTGATGTAAATGACAGATAACTGGTTGATGTAAATGACAGATAACTGGTTGATGTAAATGACAGATAACTGGTTGATGTAAATGACAGATAACTGGTTGATGTAAATGACAGATAACTGGTTGATATAAAGTAATAAAATTGAACCGAGGAAGCTAATCAGGTAGGACTGAAAAAGAACAAAAATGTCAGTTCAAAAAAAAAAATTAAAATGAACAATTAATCAAAGTATGTAGCTTTTTTCACCTTAAAGAAACAATTGAAGCTCTATGAACAACTAAAACAACTCTAAACTATTGTCTTGCCTTTGCTCCTTTTATCCGCCAGATGGCAAATGTGGCCTTGTAAAGACAAGTCAAGAAAACTTAAGAATATGTAATAATTTCTCTACATCATTTGTTCATTCTTTAAATATATATAAAAGGTACTAACAACTTCCCACTCTCAAAGATTTCTCCGCAGCGGTGGTGGTCGTTCAGGGCCACCTTCCTGTCCTTCTGCTTCCTTTTCCCATTCGTTCTTTATTTTATTAGTTTTTCATTGTTAGTTTTAGCTTAGTTTAATAATAATGTTTCTCCTGATCCTTTTTGATAAAGAGTATCATGACTACCGGTGTATGTGGACTTTCGGTGCAGGTTTTTTAATTTGGTTTTCTTCTCGGTCTACTATTTTACATTAATCCATGGTTGGTTGCATTCTCAATGTCTGGTTCCTCTGTTCATTTGTACAAGACGATTAATTGGTTATTGCATATATGTGTCGGATGGGATTGCCGTTAAGGGGATCTCTTTTTATGTTGGCCATTTGTTGTTCTTCTTCAAGTTTCTCTCCTCCATGTTTGATGCTCATAGCCGTTGGTGTGATCAGTTTATGTAAGTCGTTGCTTCTCTTGTTAATGTTTTTGTTTATCAGACTATCACTAAGCGATCATTGTTATGTTTTACTTATGATAGTCACGACTGTATTTGTTCAGTCTGTAACTGACAAGATGTTTATTGATACGACTTTCAATAAATAAAATATTCGGGTTATTTAAAAAAAAGTACTAACAAGTATCAGAATAACATTAAAATATATATTATATTTTCAGTGAAAGATTTAAATTTGAACCTTAAGAATATTAATAAAAAAGGTCATAAACTTAGAATAGACTATAAAATAATAATATCATAAATAAAAAACAAGGTAGATATATTATTACTTATAACCAATATATTAATTGAAGTTTAATAATATGCAATTAATAAGGTTATTTATTTATGGAAATCATACAAGTGAATTCCCGCTTGTAAGAGTAATACTCTCACACTTTTTAAATAAACCCTAGTTAGCTAGGTTAAGCATAAGCAAATAGTATAAATAGAGACTTAGATGCTACCTCGTTAATAGCAAGTAGCTAATAGGTAAACACTAGAGAGCTTGGAGACTCATCGGAGAATAATTGGGTTTTCACCGAATTTACAGGTTTTACTTTCTTTCTAGCTAGCTATCAACAATGTGTACGTAACATTAACTTCTATTTCTTCAACATTTATACTTAATTTTATTTAAATCATGGTTGGCATTCCCTTGACGATTAGTTGTAGATCATGCAAGCTAGTTGAACTCGCTCATGCATGAGGTTTTTTGTATAATAAAAATATATATATGTTATAAGATTTTCATAACTTAATAATAAGAAGAGGATCGTAGATATTCATATCTGTATACTTACAATGGAGTTGAGAACAGGTATTTGGGAAACTGTGGGAACATGCATGTCATAGGTTGGGGAAAAATATATCGAGAAACTTCGAAATCAGTTTATAGTTGATCCTCCTCATCTGTAATACTCGAGCTTGGACAAGTGTAGGATATAGGCACATGTCCTACACGGATATATCCAATGTTTCTAATTTTTTTTATGGAGGATTATATTCCCCAACCTGTATCCAGATACGTGTCAAACGTTAGTGTCAAACATGGATGGTTTAGGAAAACGGAAGAGTTGGAGTTCGAGTCGAGTTGAAATTTAAAAATTTTGAATTATTAAAAAAACTAAAAATTTAATAAAGTATTTTGATAATTTTACGATTTAGTCATTGATTTATTATTCCTTCAATTCTTTCTCCATTTCTAGTCTATTTTTTTTACCAAATTCGAACAACATCCTCTTAAACCATCTTAGAATATATATGTATTTTTTATTCATCTTTTTTATAATAAGTTTTCTATTTTTTAATTTAGTCCCTTAGTTTTTCATAGTTTTCGTATTTCTTCAATTCACTCTTTATTTTAAGTCCGTTTTCACCAAATTTGAACCACATGCTCATATATCACTATAAAACACCTATGTAACTTCAATTCTTATTTTTTTTTACTAAATATGTACTCTTTCTTATTTAGTCCTTAACTTTACATTTTACTCAATTTGGTCTTTTGACTGCAACTGTTGCAAATTCTTTCTTCTCATCAATTCCTTGACTCTTTTATACTCTCATCAATGTTTTTACCCTCAAAATATTTTTCTTTGAAATATAATATTGTGAATATAATTTATAATTTTAGATTTTATTTATATTAAATAACATTATAAAGTGAACAAAATCTAAAATATATATATATCTTACATGGTTTGAGAAAGTCAAAAAATTAAAATCAATCCTTGTCATAATTAATACAAAATTAGTATAAAAACTCAAATAATTCGATTCAAATTTCTTAAACTCAACTCGAAAAAATTTCATGTTAAATTCACGTTGTAAAATACGATTCATCAACTTAAATAACTCAAAAAAAATTACTCGATATAATTGGTTGCTCACCCCTAAGTAGCATGGAACTAAATGCTCATATAAGATAAAAATGGAAACAATCAAATATTTCTTCTTTGATTTCATAATTTGCTACTGCTATTCAAATTTGTATTTATCATATCGAGAACATGTTTTTTTATTTAATGCATTAGTTTTACTGAATTTAAAAAGGAAGTGCATTAATTATATATTTGTGTAAACATATTACTTTAATTAGAGCACATTAACGATCCATAATTAGAAGTCACTAACATTTCTTGATGAAAACAATGAGAATTCTATCTCATATGCACATTCAAATTAATGAAAAAAATTAAAAAAGAACTTTAATAATTTCAATGACAATTATTTATTAGTAAAAAAATTAAAGTTACTATAATGGTATTTTACATTGATTAAATATAAAAAATATACATCTATATTTTTATTGGCCTAAGGATGCAAAAAGTCATTGTATTTTGAAAAAAAATATCTTTGATATTTGTTTTATATCTAATTAAGCCCTTAAACTCAAAAAATTTATTAATCCGACTCTTTAACCAATGAAAACTTTTGATCATTACATTCTTGATGTAATGAATCGTAATATTGATTTGATGGTCTCTGATATTAAAATGACGGTCTACGTGTGAATGATGATATGAGAGAAAAGCTTAATTAATGAAGTCTTTTTGTCACATCATCCTTCACATATGAACCGTTATATCAAAAATTTAGATTGTCATATTAGCATCATAAATTGTTATATTAACATTGTAATGATCAAGGACGATATTAATTAATTAAATGATTATATCGATTAATTTTTAAAATTTAAGGCTTTAATCTTCCAAAAGTTATGAACTTTTACCCTTAAATCTTCTTCTTGTTTTATATTATAATTTTTTTTATATTTACTCAATTGAGTATCATTAAATGATATAAAATTTCAACTTATACTTTAAAAAATATTAGATTGTCTCGTTAGTGTGGTTTGTAAAAAACATTTTCTATAACTAAATATGTTTATAATATTACTTAAAAAAAGTAGAAGTAAGTATTTTTGTATAAATTTATTAATCACGTGTTTGATCCATATGTAATGATTGTTAGTTGTTTTATTTAAAGAATTACATAAGAATAGTTGATAATTTCTAGAATATATAGTTAAAAATTATCAGTTGAGATATCTCCTTTCTCTTGGCTTATAAATTCAATACCCATCGAAAGATTTCCCTTCTCTCTTTTCCTAAATAAGATTTATTAAAAACAATTACATAAGAGCATGTAAAAATATATTAATAATCATTTATAAAATTATTTTTAACCATTTTTCTATTAGATGACGCTCAATTAATCATGATTTCATCTTAATCAAAATTTTAGTATAAATTTTATGGTAAAGAACAAAAATACTCCCTTGACTATAGGATATTATTTTATTAAGTCTTTTAACTATTAAAAATTATAAAATGGTAATTCGATTATAGAGTGTTGCTTTGTTGAGTCCCTCGACTGTAAAAAGTTACAAAATGACTACCCGACTATTCGCTATGTTCTAAACTCATTCATTTTCGTTAAAATATTGGTGGTTATTTAAGCTAGACATTAACATGATGACTGAGGTATGATAGTTGTTTGAGATTTGGGATCAAATTTTATCATATCATAGTCAACAAGTTAACGTTCAGTTGAAAATATCATTCATTTTTTTAATAAAAAAGGACACGTTTGGAACATATTAAATAGTTAGGGGGACCATTTTGTAACTTTTAATAATTAAAGTACTCAACAAAGCAACACTCTATAGTTGAAGGGTCATTTTTTTATTTTTAATAGTTGAGGGATTTAATAAAGTGATACCTTATAATTGAGACCTTTTGCGTTATTTACCCTAAATTTTAATGTCTAAATTATATAATCTTCAATTTCACATCATTTAAATTAATAATTTTTAATATTAAAAAAAATCAAATTATAATGTTTTTCTTAAAATGATGCCTAAACTTTTTTTCTATTAATTTAGGTGTATAATGTTATAAATGTTACCATTTTATGTGTCTCGGCTATAATGACCGTTAAAATATTCTATTAAGTTACAAGTGACACATGTCACATTTATATAATTTTAAATTTTTTGTTTAAAATAAAAAATTAAAATTATATATATTTTAAAAAACCTAAAAATTTTGAAAAACTTCTAAAAAAATTCAAAACTTTGAAAATATTAATTTTAATCCCTAAACCCATGTCAGTTGCCATCTTTTACCACCATCAAACCTCCACCCAATCACACCTCCACCAGATGACCAAATTCTCCAATGAAAAGCCACCAGAACAGAAACCAACGAACCAAAAATGGAACCGACGAATCACACGACCCCGACAAAGAACAAAACTGCAAATTGTGACACCACACGATTCCACAACCAATTGACTTCAAGGATGATGACGTCTAATTAGAGAGATGACAAAGAAGACACCGCGACGGTGGCCCTGACAAGGGAGGTAAGATTAGGCACCTAGATTGATCGATTTGTTTTAATAAAATTTTCAAAATTACCTAAACACGGCATATGTAACTTAATGAATTTTTTTAACGATCGTTGTGATCGAGACACCTAAAGTGATAACGTTTGTAACGTTAGACACCTAGATTGATAAAAAAAAATTTAGGCACACTTTGAGAAAAAGGGTATAGTTTAGATGTTTTTTTATATTAAACGAATTAATAATAGTATACTCAAATCCATTCTCTTAATAATATTAGGTGATTAAAATGTAATATCTATTCACAAGTTTTTAAATTTATTGATAACATACATACATTATAGAGAGACATCTAATACTTCTAAAAAGAATAACTTTCATTTTATCACTAAAATCACTTAATGAGTTTATACTTGCATCAACTTAAACAAACTTTTAAATAATAGTATATATAAATGTAGATAATATAGCATAGGAATAGAAGGCAGATTTAGTTAAATAATCCAAGTTGTCCAATTATTTAGTCCAATATGTCAACTTTATTTTTATTTTGGGATTTACAACAAATGTTACAGTGGAGAAAGAACTCGTCATACCGGCGTGACGAGTTTCATGTGATATAATTTTTTAATAGGCCGTGGGAAGTGGATCCCTGGGGACGAATATATTTAATATATTTTCAGGGACTCGTTACACGGGCATGACGAGTCCCATAAAAAATAATTTTTTGGAATTTTAAAAAACATAAAAAACATATATTATTTTAATAGACACTAAACTCATCACGTCGGTGTGACGAGTTCCAACGAGTCAAAAGTTTGAAGTTTTCGACCGTTGGGGTGATCGTTGGTGATCGAGCATTTTTTTTAATTCAACGGAACTCGTCATACCGTGTGACGAGTTCCAACTACTATTTTTAAATTGAAAAAATAGTCGTTGGACAGAGTAGTATAAATAGAGGTTTGAGTTGGATTGATTTTCACTTGAAATCAAACATTCTATTGAGAGTAACAACTTTTTTGTTGAAGATTTTGTGTTGAAATGGCCTCAAGAGAAAAAAAGTTATGCCTTGATGATGTTCATATTTTGTCGACTGAGTTGATTGCAGTAAATTTAATTTGTTTTGTTTTATTTTATTTTATTTTATTTTTGAAAAAATTACAGTATTAATAATAATTATTTATATAATTATATTAATTAATTTATTTTCAAATTATAGTAAGAAGAACGAGGCATTCGTCATCGATGAATGACGAATGAATAGTCACATCAACGGATTGTGATATATTTTCAACAATCCGTATTATATCCAGCGACGTTCCTTCGTGGTTTTAAGGTGATGTCGACATTGATATCGACGTTGAAATAACATTGGAGACATGAAACACATATGTTTCATTTTCCTTATGGTGAAATGATGAGAACATTAGAAGATGTCGCATATCAACTTGGCGTTTCGATTAATGATATGCCATTGGTGTTTCGCAAAAATTATGCGCGATATGCAGTTATTTATAATTATTAGGGAAATAAGGCTCCAACCGATGTCATTGTTGGGATGCAGATACGAATGACGTGGTTGGAAAGAGAATTTAGAGTAGATGGACAATCAATGGACCAAGAGGTGAAATATGCAGCCCGAGCATATCTTATGACGTTGATTGGAGGGATCTTGCTACCAGATAAATCGGGCAATTTGGTGCACAACCAATATCTTCTGGTATTAGAAGATTTCCTTATATGTCGCCAGTATAGTTGGGGCTCTGCAATTTTAGTTTTTTTTGTATCGCGAACTTTGCAAGGTGATCATAGTGGTTAGAGGAAAAAAAGCGGATGTAGCATGTTGTTTAGTTTTGCTCTAATCATGGGTGTGGTATTGTCTCATAGGGGTGTTCAAATAACCGAACTAATTCGGTTAACTGACCGAACCGAATTAGTTTGGTTAATTCGGTTCGGTTACCGAATTAGTTCGGTCGGTTAACGGTTAAGAAAATTTTTAGAATTCGGTTAACGGTTAATTCGGTTCGAGTTCGGTTAATTAACCGAATTAACCGAAATTAAATTTTAAATATTAAATATATTATATATAACATATGGGCTCAACCCAAACCATTTAAAACTCAATTAATAATTTAAGATCCAATAACTTTTAAACCTAAATCAATATTAATTAATTAAAAAAATTATATAAAATTTTTATTTTATAATTATATATTATTTAAATTAATTGTAAACTATTTTTTTAATTAAAAAATATTAAATATATTATATATAACATATGGGCTAAGCCCAAACCATTTAAAACCCAATTAATAATTTAAGATCCAATAACTTTTAAACCTAAATCAATATTAATTAATTAAAAAATTTATTTGAATTTTTTATTTTATAATTATATATTATTTAAATTAATTATAAACTTTTTTTTGAATTAAAAAACATTTAATTTTTATATAAATTAGAAAATTTTAAAAAAAATTCGGGTAATTCGAAAATTAACCGAATTAACCAAAATTTATTCGGTTCGGTTAATATTTTCGAAAAAAAATTCGGTTCGGTTAACGGTTAAAGAAAAAAAAGTTCGATTAATTCGGTTATGGTTAATTCGATTCGGTTCGGTTTGGTTTTAACCGAATGAACAATCCTATTGTCTCATGTTTTTTACGCCTATTACATCCACTCTTATAGAATTTCCTCTAGCCGCAAGGTAAATGCTTATATTTAAAGTTTTGATATTTTAGTATATTTATTTAAATATTTTGAAAATGACAATAAATAATGTAGTTGTTATTATTTTTGTTTAGATTTCGACACCGAATAAACGATACAAAGTTGTCGGGTGCAACTAAAGTAGATATCCAGATGAGGATCGATCTCGCCGGTAGATATGCGGTAAATATTAATAATTTGTGCATTAACATTGAAATTTGTAATATTAATTCTTTAATTATACTAAAATAATACTTTTGACAATTTAATTGTTATCGTATTGTTCGTCGAAGATCCAACGGTGTCTACCACCATTTTTCTTTGAAGGAGCAGAGACATGGCGTGCCGTAACATCATTGCTCAATTTCGCAATTGTTGAGATCCATGCCACCGATAGAGTTTTGCGATAATTTGGGTTTCACCAACCGATGGAAATGTCCATATATAACTTGGACGATTTCCATAAAATAGATGCGCGAGGGAATCATACGGAATATTGGTCGGGGAAGCATGTTACATTCATACAACAATGGAATGAGAGGCATTTACATTTGCTTAATCATTTCGAGGTTTAACCCGAAGATTTTGATTTCACAATTTCTCCCTACCTCCAAAATTATGAAGCAAATGAGAAATCATACTTGACAACACCGGAGGATCTATTCGAATGGGAGGAAATGAAGGCAAAATATGCAAAAACAAATCATCATCTTTATTAACATCTTCATCTTACACTTCCGCTGATTACTATCCATCTCAAGAAAGTTATGGTGGATATGCTCCATATCAAGCATCGATGGAGAGTCGAGCGATGTGGGTAGAAAGTTCTTGGGATCAAATGTCACCTTTACAACAATTTTTGGCAGAAGAAATGGGAGCAAGTGGTCCATGGGATGATCATCTTCAATACAGTCAATCTCGTGGTGATTTCGGTGTGCATTTTGAGTCGATGACGTCAATGATGACATCAAATACATCGAATACTCAATCGTTTTCACCCGAAGGTGGAAAATAAAGTGGTGGAGTAATGTTTAGTACACCAGAACCACAATAAGATAAAAATGTTGAAGGTGGACAACCACGACGAGCACCACATCATTATTATTCTACCATTCCTCGACATCAGCAAGAATTACACAAATATAAGTAATATATTTGTTTAATTAAGTAATATTTTTGTACTCGACATTTAATTGTATAAAAAATTTATATCAATAATATATGTGTTCACCTTTAAAATGTTTACAATAATATATGTGTTCACCTTTAAAATGTTTATAAAATTTTTCATTAATTTACTTTTAATTAAAATAAATTTGAAAAATATGTAAACAAATATGTAAATAAATACGAAAAATCTATATCATTTTAAAACTAACTTTAACAATTATTAATTTTATTTTATTTTGGTAGAATAATGTAGATGCTATAATTCTCTAAAAAATTTAAGTTTATATGAGTTGATGTGAAATGTTAATGAAAAGCAAATAACGTGAATATTGTAGACTCTCTTACTCTCTAAAATTTTTAAGTTTATCTAGTTTATGTGAAATGTCAATGAAAAACAAAGGATTACAGAATGCTTCGAATGTTTGGGCACAAACACACCCTCAACCTGAAATGCCTCACCATGATTTCCCTTGGTATCATCATCTAATTGCAATGCATTTAACTACGATGATATGCGGAATCCTGAAATCTATGATATGTCAGAGTTATGTAATGCCCATTGGGGTTGTTCAGACGAATGCTCATCTGAGTTGGCGATTGAGTCTCAGATTGAAACAAAAAAAGAGGCACAACAGCAATTAAGGAGTACTATATCAAAGTTCATCTTCAATTATATGTCACAAAGTATGATCAAAAGACTTATTTCACAAGGTGTATACACTATGGTGTTGACTGTAACTGAAGGATATTAGTATCATACCTACAACGGAAGATGTTATGGGAAGTCGCAAGGTTCAATGCACAACATGCATGTACAATAACCTCCTTAACACAAGACCACAAATATTTATATTCATATATACTCTTATGCCAAGCTGTTGGTGAAAAAAATCCAAAAGCACCCATTTTTGTGTTAGTGGCATCCATTTAGAATACATTTGGTTATATTCCGACTTATTTCAAGGCATGGATGGCTAAACAAAAAGCAATGACCTTGTTGTATGGTGATTGAGATCAATCATATCATGAGCTACCACGTTTGTTACAAGCAATGAAATTTTTCATCCATGGAACCATTGTTAGATACTATACTCTTCCTGCAGTCACGCTTCAGGGAGACATTATCTCGGGAAAAAGAATTTTTGGTCGCTTGTTCTGGACGTTCAAGTAAGCTATAGAAGGGTTTCGATTTTGCAAACAAATGATTCAAGTCGAAGGGATTTTTCTATATGGGCTCTACAGACACATCTTGACAATAGCCGTTGCACAAGATGGAGACATAAATATTTTCCCCATTGCATTCTCTATTGTTAAAAATGAATCGGGGGAAACTTGGAATTTCTTTCTATCCAACTTGCATTCTCATGTTGTCACTCAAGATGGGGTTTGCATGATCTCATATCGGTCGCATGGGTTGTCAAGCACAATTTCTAGACCTGAAAGTATATGGAAGCCTCCTCTCACATATCTTGCATATTGTATACGTTATATTGTGTCTAATGCTATTAAGAGGTTTATGCAGAAAAAGATAAAAAAAGAGATTATCAACATGAGTAACTATTATGTCATTTATCATTAATTATTTCTACTTCATTTATGTTATTTTTTATTTTTTAATAACATTTATTTTACTGCTTTTTAAGGTAAGTTTTACTCCAACCAAAATTTCGTGCACAACTAGAAAATTTGAAAATATACGGAGATGATGTGTATGAATTCGCTGCTGAAATCCCTAGGGAGAGATGATTACAAGCATATGATATTGAGGGTCGATATTATGACCATATAACTACCAACCTTGCCGAATGTATCAACTCAATGCTGAAAAGGACTCGACATCTCCCAAACACAAGTATTGTTAGGGAGACTTACTTTAGGTTGAGCAAACTATGGGCATAAAAAAGTGCACAAATTGATGTGATGATCAGCGAGAGAAATTGAGTTCCAAATTTAGAGAAGGCAATGCAAAAGAATCAAACACATGCGATATAAATGTTTGTCCATAATTTTACCAGACTTGATTCCGATTTCGTTGTCCAAGCACTAGTTCGACCACATGAGGGAGATAATTCTACAACATCTACTGGTAATCTGAATATAAGATGGTGTGATTGTGATCGATTTCAATCTTTTAGATTCTCATGCACTCACACTGTTGTTGCATGTATGCACATTAATGTTGACCCATACTTATATGCTGATGACTGTTATAGCTTGCACACTATGCGTAACATTTACAGTTGTGACTTTAAGTACCTTTCAAATGAAGCATATTGGTCTATATCAACAATTTCTGAAGAATGGTTGCCAAATCCTCAATTGCTTAGGAAGTTAAGGGGTCGATCTGAATCTAACCGAATTCATACCAATATGGATGATCTTCAAAGAGAGCAAGGTGTACTCAAACTTTGTGGCCACTGCAGAGGTGAAGATCATAATAGAAAGCATTTTCCTCATCTTCCAAAATATTGGGCTGGACGCTAAAATAGTCATTAAAAAAATATTATATTATCTTTTCACTTTTACTCTTTTAACTATGTTTTTTCGCTATATTTTTAGTTTGTACTCTAACTACGTTTTTTTTAAACTTGTACTCTTTCCACTATGTTTATGAGTTTTATTAGTTGAACGTCATTACTTCAAACTTTTATTTTTACTCATATAATTGCAAATTATTACTAAATAAGTTTACTTAATCCAATAATTACTTATTTCATAAAGACAACTTCATACATAAAATAAAACCATACATATCAATATTTGTACATATGTCATTTTCTATTTTTTTGAATCTCTCTTCAATTTGTTCACTACGTCGGATTAAGACACCTTCATATTTTTCTTTCATCGTCTTTTTCTTCTCAATTTCTATTCTAAATTTTTCAAAATTTTTCTTCCCTCTCAACGAGTCGTTTGCTACACCGCTTCGGTAAATCTTCATCAGTTTTCTTCTTCTCCTCTTCCATTTCCATCTTTATTTTTTCTTATGCTCCTCAACTATATACTTTATTGCCTCATTTTCACACTCTTCATCTGAAGAATAGTTTGAATATGAATAGTTGATCTCCAAGTCGGTGTTGTCAAACTCATATACACCATTCGCCAAATTATACCCAAATTTTCCCATGACCACATTATTTGATATTCTCAATTTTTTTCTCACTTCTCATAAATCAAAACATTTACTCTAAACCCCTATTTATACTAAAATCATCTTCTAAAATAAACGTTGGAACTTGTCACCGACGTGAAGAGTTCCTTTGGATTTTTAAAAAAATTATCGAAAACTTCAAATTGTTGACCCGTTGGAACTTGTCACACTGACATGACGAGTTCGGTGTCCACTAAAATAATATATATATATTCGACCCCAGAGACCCACTTCCCACGGCCCATTAAAAAATTATATCTCATGAAACTTATCAGATCGACATGATAAGTTCATTCTCCACTGTAACATTTGCCGTAGATTTCAAAATAAAAACAAAGATGGCCTATTCAGCTAAATAATTGTGCGGCTTGGATTATTTCACTACATCTGCCGGAATATGAATCACAAATTAAGCATGTCAAAATAGATTTATCTTGAATTAAATTAGTTTAAATTTAAGGTTATCCTAATTTGAAATAATTAAAACTAGAAAAGAATTAAGAAAAATCAGAAAAATGAGAAAGCTGGGCGATCTGAGTTGAAAGGGAATGTCAGTAAAATGTTTTGAAATATCAAAGATTTTCTAGAAAAGTAAATACGAGAAAAAAAGGAAAAAGTCAGACACAGACTCTTCAATTATCTTAAAAAGTCGTAAGCCAGCAGTCACAGTCACCTTCTTCAGGGTTTTAATTTCCCCCTTTCCTCTCAAGGCAGCCTCCCAACTTTATTTTCGTCCATTTTTCATCCGATTTCTTTGAGCACTGATTATCTCGTAAGCCTCTCTACTTGCTTTTGTTGCTTATATATATATATATATATATTCCCAAAAGATATTGATTTGGTTTGATCTGTTTGTACTGGAACGAGGAAAATCGATATTAAATATATGTTTTTGGGTTTAGTTTAATTGCTGTAAGCTTTACAATTTACAAACGTTTCGATTTTTCCTGAAAACCCTTTGCATCTTTTGACATTTTTACTTAAATTTTAAAGATTCAAAGTAAAATTTTTTTGGCGTATTAGAATTCAGGCATCGGTTTTGATCATTTGTATTCATAACCTAATCGCAGGCTAATTTTATTTGGATTGAAGATTCTTATGTGTTTTCTTGTATTTGAACTATCAGAATTCTAACTTTGACGAGAACTAGATTAAAAATGTTAGAGAAAATAGATGCATAAATTGTTTAATTGTATGCATTTGAGCTATCAGTATACCGAAAATTTCACGAGTAGGCATATATTGTTTAATAATTTTTACTTTTCTGTTAAGTTTCATAATAGATAAAGAAGGCTTGGAGGTTCATTACATTTTGAGAATTGGTTTGACATAGGTACTGTTGGTTGTTGATATGGGGTGGTTAAGAGCTGGTTCAAGTGTTGCGAAGCTTGCAATTAGGAGGACTTTGTCTCAGGGTGGATCGTATGCTACAAGATCACGCATTGTTCCTTCACCGAGTCGATATTTTCATATCACCGTCTTTAAGTCTAAGACACAAACTGCACCGGTTCCTCTGCCTGTGCCGCTCTCTAAGTTAACTGACAGTTTCTTAGATGGAACTAGCAGTGTGTACTTAGAGGAGCTTCAGAGGGCATGGGAAGCTGACCCAGATAGTGTTGATGAATCATGGGACAATTTCTTCAGGAATTTTGTGGGTCAGGCTGCTACATCCCCTGGAATTTCTGGCCAGACCATCCAGGAGAGCATGCGATTGTTATTGCTTGTGAGGGCTTACCAGGTTAATGGCCACATGAAAGCAAAGTTGGATCCCTTGAGTTTAGAGGAAAGAGAAATCTCTGATGACTTGGATCTAGCTCTTTATGGTTTTACTGAAGCTGATCTTGATAGAGAATTCTTTTTAGGTGTGTGGAGGATGTCTGGGTTTTTATCAGAAAATCGACCAGTGCAAACACTTAGATCAATTTTGACTCGGCTTGAACAGGCTTACTGTGGAAGCATTGGGTTTGAGTACATGCACGTTGCTGACCGGGAGAAGTGCAACTGGTTGAGAGACAAGATCGAAACCCCAACACCTATGCAGTACAACCGCCAGCGACGAGAAGTCATTCTTGATAGGCTTATATGGAGTACACAGTTTGAAAATTTCTTGGCCACCAAGTGGACAACTGCCAAGAGGTTTGGTCTGGAGGGTGGTGAGACTTTAATTCCTGGAATGAAAGAGATGTTTGACAGGGCTGCTGACCTTGGGGTTGAGAGCATAGTTATTGGAATGCCTCATAGAGGAAGACTCAATGTCCTAGGTAATGTTGTCCGAAAGCCACTTTCTCAGATATTTAGCGAGTTCAGTGGTGGTAAAACCTGTGGATGAGGTTGGGCTTTACACTGGAACTGGTGATGTCAAGTATCACTTGGGAACTTCTTATGATCGGCCAACAAGAGGTGGAAAGAGAATCCATTTGTCTTTAGTTGCAAACCCAAGTCACCTAGAAGCTGTGGACCCGGTTGTTGTTGGAAAAACTAGAGCAAAGCAGTATTACTCCAATGATGTGGACAGGACCAAGAACATGGCTATTTTGATTCATGGAGATGGTAGCTTTGCTGGACAGGGTGTAGTCTATGAAACACTTCACCTTAGTGCACTTCCAAACTACACTACTGGTGGGACTATACATATTGTAGTCAACAACCAAGTGGCATTTACAACTGATCCAAGGGCAGGAAGATCTTCACAATATTGTACTGATGTTGCCAAAGCCTTGGATGCTCCATTTTCCATGTAAATGGAGATGATGTTGAGGCAGTTGTCCATGCATGTGAACTTGCAGCAGAGTGGCGCCAAACCTTCCATTCAGATGTGGTGGTTGATTTGGTCTGTTATCGTAGATTTGGGCATAATGAGATCGATGAACCATCATTCACACAACCAAAAATGTATAAGGTCTGCCATTATACTTGTATGTTCGGTTATGTATTTCCCTTTACACGTATCATAGTTGTTCCCTCCCCCCTTTTTTTTGCGGTTCTATATTTATCATGTAGAGTGACACAAACTTCACATGTTTAGATTATTTTTTACCCTTTCTAACAGATTATCCGGAATCACCCCTCAGCTCTTCAGATATACCAAAACAAATTGTTAGAGTCTGGGCAGGTGACAGAGCAAGACATTAGTCGTATAAGTCAGAAAGTTAGCTCAATTCTTAATGAAGAATTTTTGGCCAGCAAAGATTATGTCCCGAAAAGAAGGGACTGGCTTTCTGCTTATTGGACAGGATTCAAGTCACCTGAACAACTTTCTCGTGTCCGAAACACTGGGTTAGTCTGTGTCTTTGCAATTTCAACATTCATAATGGGTAACCCTGATCTCGACTCACTAATGAAACTTTCATGATTTGCAGGGTTAAACCTGAGATATTGAAGAATGTTGGCAAAGCAATCACAACCCTTCCAGATAATTTTAAGCCTCATAGATCAGTAAAGAAGGTATACGAACAACGTGCACAGATGATTGAGACAGGGGAGGGTCTTGACTGGGCTATGGGGGAAGCACTTGCATTTGCTACACTGGTGGTCGAAGGAAACCATGTTAGGCTGAGTGGTCAGGATGTTGAAAGGGGTACATTTAGTCACCGACATTCTGTGATTCATGACCAGGAAACAGGGGAACAGTACTGCCCCCTGGACCATGTTATCATCAACCAAAATGAGGAGATGTTTACTGTCAGCAATAGGTAACCTATTTGTGCTTTTTGTGTAATAGTCAATTTTTTAGTCCAATACTAATATACTATACATTTTATCCTAGAATGTATGCCAAAGGATTCTTATCATCCATGTAAACAATGTGATTAAATGTTAATTGTTCTCTGCATCAAGGCATAACTTATGGAAAATTTCTCCATTTGACTGAATCCCATACTTGAAATGTGCTTTCCATGCAGTTCACAACATGCAATGACACGTACAATTTTACACTTGATATCTTTCATTTGTGAATTTATACTTTTTTTTTAATTATGTGATAATATCCTTGCTTCTTGTAATTGTACTGAGTTATGTTGATTCTTGAGAATTCTTTTTGTTAATATTTGGATTCTATTCTGAGCAACATGGGGTTTTGCGTGCAGTTCTCTTTCCGAGTTTGGTGTGCTTGGATTTGAATTGGGTTACTCAATGGAAAACCCAAATTCCTTGGTTATGTGGGAAGCTCAGTTTGGTGACTTTGCTAATGGTGCTCAGGTGATCTTTGATCAATTTTTGAGTAGTGGAGAGTCAAAGTGGTTGCGTCAAACCGGTCTGGTTGTGCTGCTTCCTCATGGTTATGATGGACAAGGTCCTGAACATTCGAGTGCACGACTAGAGCGTTTTCTGCAGGTATTCCCCATGAAACAACATGCATTGTTCTTTGTGTCTTGGTTTAGTTTCACCATCCTCCTTGTATTGACATTCACACTATGCTAGCATGTCATCGTATACATGAAAAGCAAGGGGGAAAAAGACTATTGTGCATTGGTAACTAGATATAATACTTTTGTAGATGAGTGGTGACGATCCTTTTGTTATACCTGTGATGGATCCGACTCTTCGTAAGCAAATTCAGGAGTGCAACTGGCAGGTGGTTAATGTTACAACACCTGCTAATTACTTCCATGTTTTGCGGCGACAGGTGAGTGCAACTAATATTTCTTAACGATGTTTCAACATTGAGGAAAGTCTTGCCATTTTCCTTTTCTTATTGTTTCTTCTCTCCACTCTCTCAGATACACAGGGAATTCCGTAAACCACTTATTGTCATGTCCCCCAAAAATTTGCTTCGTCACAAGGATTGCAAATCAAATCTTTCTGAATTCGATGATGTTCAAGGCCACCCTGGTTTTGATAAGCAAGGGACCCGATTTAAGCGCCTCATAAAGGATCAGAATATTCACTCTGACCTTGAGGAGGGCATCAGACGCTTGGTACTTTGTTCTGGAAAGGTTTGTAAACTTGTGCCCGCATTTTCTCCATGTTTTCCTTTTCTATAAGCAATTTAATTTTGGAATTTTCTCTGGTAGAGTGAACCGGACATCTAAAAGTTCATGAATTTTGTTATCTTGTTGGGCTTCTAACTTGGAGTCTTCTGACCCCACCAATGATAAATATGTTCTGAATCTTCTATGTAGGTTTGATAATTTCTTTGTTGTTTTTGATACAATAATCCATGTTCTATCTGCTTTCAGGTTTACTATGAGCTTGATGATGAACGAAAGAAGAACAATGCTTCGGACGTTGCTATATGTCGTGTGGAGCAGCTTTGCCCATTCCCTTATGACCTCATCCAGCGAGAGCTTAAGAGATATCCAAGTATGTACTAGGAACTTGGACTTGATCTATAGCTTTTATTTGTTTTTGTACCTCCCATCTTTCTCTTCTCCTTTTGCCAAACTGGATGCACTAGCTGTGACGGGTTATGTGCCGTTCGGTTTAATAATTTATCGTGTATCGTATGCCTCTATTACTCTTAGATACTGAAACACTGGTTTTGACTTTCTTTTTGGGATTACATCAGATGCGGAGATTGTATGGTGCCAAGAAGAACCAATGAACATGGGTGCATTCAGTTACATTGCACCTCGACTTGCGACCTCAATGACTTCTCTGGGTAGAGGAGCTTTTGATGATATCAGGTATGTCGGGCGTGCTCCATCTGCGTCAACTGCAACCGGTTTCTATTCTATTCATGCGAAGGAACAAACTGAGCTCGCGCAAAAGGCGATTCAACCCGAACCAATCAAGTTCAATGCCGTAATCTGAAGTTTTTCAAACTTGCAAAACTATAGCATCATGCAAATTTCTGAAATAAAATCTTGTGCGAGCTTCAAACACTTTTGTTAGAGTTCTTGCAGTTACTTTGATGCTTGTTTTTTTCCAAGTTGTGCCTTTTCTGCCAACGCACCGATGTTACCATACTCGAGGTAAACCGTTAATCAAATATTTGATTTGATGCATAATTTATTGTAATATTATATGTTTTGTTCCCTGGAAATAAGAAAAATGAGTTTAAACAATTCATTTTTACTTTTCAGAACTTAAAACTAGGTTCTGTGCGCATTTTTAAAACAATGATGCAGATGGAATGGAACTTCTTCATCTTCAACTTACAAAAAGGTGAGGGGATGTATAACATGTTTCGCTTAATGTTGTATCCCTTCCCAAGTTTCTCTGCAGTCAAACACTTGATATCGTTGACAAGTCGTCATCTTTTGATATCCTCCCGCAAATTTATGTGATCTATCAAACTTAATTTTATTATTAGCCGATCATATCTATTCAACTTACAAATTTATAAAAGTCATCAATGACTTTACGACCTGACATCAACATTAAAAGTCACTATAAATCTTATCGATCAAGAGAAGGATACAAAATCACCTTTTCACTCATCTTCTTCAATTTCCTTCCGAACATAGAGAACTTAAACACCGAAGTATTGCTATTCTGTCATCAATTATGATTTTTCACTTAAGTTGGACCGACACAATTCATTTATTTCCTTATGAAACTACGTATTCAATCATTTTCTTCTCCAACTCTCCCTGGTATATATTGATCAGTGAATGGATTTTACACAGTGAATAGTAAGTTGCCTGAACATATATAGTTGTAATTTTCTTTTACACAAGTTCATCTGCATAGCTAAATTCTTTTGTGGACCGACTTCTATAAAGAAGATTATTGAATGAAAACGAAGTATCAATCACTGAAATTAAAGCTAGTACGATCATCATTACTAGCTTTGGAGACTTGGTCGTTGAAAAGAGAAACTAAAAGGTACAGGAATATAAATATGGCTTGACATGTTGACTCCAGAAAAATCAATAATAGGCTATATAACTATTTTTCAAGGGTAGTTGAGATGTTATGAAAGGATTTTTTTTTATTAAAATTAGATCACATGTAGGAACAGTATGATCCCAAATGTGATAATCAGAATGTTATTCATTAGTTAAAATGAACATTGATACTTTTTGTAGTTTGATAGGAGATGTGTTAACTTGGAACAGAAATCAAGTAAAATTAGCAATGAATAAATAGCTGGAATGGGGTTGGGCATCAAGTGGAAGTGCAGCAATGTTGGAAATGCAAGCAACTAAAATGGCTCTAAACTCACTTATTTGTTGGTGGATGGTGCCCATCAAAACCTCCAAGAAAGCTTTGTAATTAGGTAGGAGTACGTTGTTTACCTTCAACTAAGTGTTTGTTGGGTTATTATCATCAACTGCCCCATACCTCTGTTTCCCTTGCTTACTTTTCCATATTTTTAAAGTGTTCCTTGCAAAGCGGGCGTTCTTGGAAGAGGCCAAGTCTTTTTCCCCCCTTAATCTTATAATGTAGTTTTTTGGTAAGCAAAGAATGAGAACATAGACATGTCAACCGACACTGTTTTGTATAGGGATGACGACAGACTAGGTCCAATCTAAAATTTTGATTAATTAAAATTCGATTTGAAAATTAAAGTCCTCCGTCTGCACTTGATTCAATTCTGGTTTAAAAATCCTAAAATTTGAAACCCGATCCAATTTTTAGGCTAAAGTCTACATCCGATATATATATATATATATAATTCATTTTTATTAGGTAAATTAAGGACTTAATTGAAGAAAATAAAATAAAAACATTATTATAATTATCTTTAAATATATAAAGATTATAATATTATATCGAGTCAAATAAAATCAAAATTTTTATTTTAAACTCAAACCCGACTTAAATAGACCTAATTTTGTAGGTATAAAGAGCGTAATTTGTATGCAATTGCAATTTTGCTGTTGTAAAATATATATATATGTGGATACAGAATGACATATATTTAACAATATAATTGGGAGTCATTTAATAATATTTAAAAATAGAAGAATAGTATTGATTAGCACATCCCCATATCATTTAAGAAATTACCAGTGGAAGGAGGTACCCCTAGCATGACAGTTTTCCCAGGGGAAAACTTGAATGATATATAAATTGTTTGAATTAAAGGTTCATATGAAGATGATGTGGGAAGCTTTCATCAACATTTTCAACCATTCTGAACTTGTACGGATACTTGCCTTTCTTCTCCAACTTGGCTACTTTTACCAGATGCTTCAAACATTTCCCATCTGCTTTGGATATGATTATTGGATTATTCTCTCCGAATAGTGCTATCAATTGCCTTGACAATAAATTCTCCATCTCTTCATCTGCAAATCCTTCTAGTTTCACTACCTTAAGACTTTTGAGATTTGCAGGACAACTGACTATGGCTGCCATTTTTTCACTGCTACTGCTACTCAGCTCATAGCATTTAGGATCAATCTGCAAGTTTTGATCAATCATAGCAGCTCGGTATTTTTTTGATGGAAATAAGTTTGGATTGTCGGTAGTTAGCGGTACACCACTTCTGGTTTGGGGGGAGAGTCGTGACCGGTGAGAAAACCTCACCAATATATGAAAGATGCAAAAGTAGATGAAGGAAACGGGGAGACTTACAGTGACATAAAGTCTTTCCAAATTGGGACAAAGCTTCAGAAAGCAAAGCAAAGCATTGATATTGTGTCTGGCCATTGAACAATCAATCCACCACAGCTCTTTTAGTCGGCTGAAATACAATTCAGGGCCCCCACTTGAACTAAATAAACTCTTGCACATCGTTTGCTATAGAAAAAATGAAACGAGTTTAGAAAAGAAAAAGAAAATGGAAAAATTGAACATTTCTTTCACTCAGCATACCTCAAAGAACCACCTGCATAGTGTTATAGACTTAACACCATTTATGCTACTCAAAATCGATTCGAAGCATCTATGCTTGCTGTTGCAGTTGCAACGGTCGTTTCCGTGTGAACCGCGATGAGGACCAACGGTTGGTTCGAAGTCCCAAGTCCATTTAGTTAGAGGACCTTGTCTGAGATCAACCATGGCATCTTCCAGGTATAATCCACAGTCACACGTCGAATATACGTCGGCGTAATAGCATCTGCAGCATGCTTTGAACCGAAAGGACACTAACTCACCTCTGTACCGGAAACACCGTAAACGGGGACCCTGAAAACTCAGAGATTGTAATTGGGGACAGTCCAGGACAATTAGCTTTTGAAGAACGCCAGCATCTTCTACAACTAAAGATTGAACTCCTTTACACCTTTCGATTATCAAGCTCTCGAGAAAGGGAAGATTGGACGCCAAGCAAGTGAGCGCTTTGCTTGAGAGCTGGCTGACCGATATTAGATAAAGGGTTTTTATTCTGAACTGTTGAGCAAAAGACAATGGGGGGTTTAACTCCATTATCTTGTCGTCTTGGTTATAGGGCGGTGACCACTCGCAACGCCATGGAAGACTCAACGGCAAATACCAATCAAAAGAAGCTGGGAATTCTCGTTCACCGGCTGAGAAATCAAGATGGAGTGTTCTATCAGGTGTGATGGAAACGAAGAGAAGTGCACCTTGGCCAAGGTTGAATTGCAATCCCCAGTTGTTTTTTGGTCGATTGTGTTCATCGAAATCATAAAGAAGATTGAATGCAGTAACAACAGCGCCTTCCATGTCTCTTTCAAGTACCAGAATCTTTCTCCACAGGCCTTTCCATCGTCTCGAGAGGAAAGTGGTGTGGACAGCAGATTCAAAAGGGAGGAAGCTAATGATATGGAAAAGGATGTCGTCAGGGAAACAACTGATGACATCTTTAGCCTCGATGTTCTGTTATTAGAAAGAAAACAAAAAACCCAGATTTTTTAATCATTGAGAAAGAGTAAAATTGGTTTGATCATATAAATGAACAAAAATTAAGTAACGTTGAAGAGAAAATACAAACAGTTGTTCCATTGCAGCATTTCTGGGAGTGCCCTGTTTTTGCCTTGGATTCTTCTTGATCTTCCTCTTCTTTCCCCTGGTTTCTAAAATTAAAGCATTTTGAATTACACATATGGGGTTTGGCTTGAATTCAGCTGCAGATGTTGTTGCCTGTTAAAGCATATATGATATATGGGTCTGACACCGAACTTTCAGCTAAGAACTCAACTAACTAATGTATTATAAACGTAGAGCATTGGTTAGTGGACAATGACTGCGTTTTTACAGCATAAGTTTCTGTGTATCTGGATTATAAAAAAAAAAAACGTAGATCATTGGTTTTTTGTATTATATATATTGATTTTTCTAGGCTTTTTAACCCAAATATTGTACACGTTAGGTAACTTTCCTTCTTATTTCACTCATCATATTTTTAATTTTTTTAATTTACTCACTAAACTTTATAGATTGGATTTTTTTTGTCATTCCGCCGTTATATAATTAACGACGTTATGACATGATCGTATTTTAATCAAAATGACATCGTTTTAGTTTAAAAGTTCTATATTTTTTTTCAAGAAATCAAAACGATGTCGTTTTGATGTAAGTTGTCATGTCTTAAAGTCATTTAATTATTTAACAGCGGAGTGATTAAAAAAATTTAATTTACAGAGTTCAATGAGTAAATTGAAAAAAATTGAAAATACAATAAGTGAAATAGGAGATCGAGTAAACTTCACTTACCAAACGCGTAATTTACCCTAAGTATATAATCGTTAAAAATTATAGTAAACTATACTTAAAATTCTTTTCATTTACTATGGATATTTCAATTTTATCAAATAAATCATTTAACTATTTAAGTATTTCAATTAAATCAACAACAGTTTACATTTAATTGAAAAGTTAATATGGTTGTTAAAATTTATAATAATTTATTTAATATTTAACATATATTAAATTGATCTTAATTTTAATTTAATTCAATTTTAATTTTAAGATGATCGTTAACAGTACACTTCCAATAAGTGTGTCGCCATTTTATTATACTCCAAAAAATTAAAATGTTGGAAGACTAAAATATCTCAACAAAGAATAATTTTGTTATCATGTCTAAAATTAAATGATTAACAACGTCTTCACTATAAAATTTGAAAGGACTTTGGCCTCTTTTAGGTCCCCTTTATGTTAGCAAAGTCTCCACTATAAAAAGTTTGGCCTTTTAAGTCCCATTGTGTGTTCAAACTTAGTTATATATATTCTCATAAGTATTGGCCTAATTAATATTTTTACAATTTAATTATTAAATTTATTAATATGATTATATTTGTTATACATATAAGTTTCAATTAATTTGATACTTTCATCAAAATACTTTCTTTTTAATATATATATTATGGTTGAAAGTTTCTAAACCAAAAAATTATTAAACATTCTTATTTTACTCAGAATTTAACATGTATGATTTACTTAAATAACATAAATATAACGATTAAAATATTTAAATATTAATTAGATAAAAAGTTAAGAGAGAGTGTAAAATTACTGTAAATGAATTGTGTATATATATAAGATTTGAGATCCCCATACTTTTGGATTCATAGAATTTTAATTCCTCTTAATCTGGTTTTATATATTTTTAATAGTTATTGATTTTATTTAATAGAAAAAATATTTAAAATATAAGAAGATCTATAAATACACATAAACCAAACATTTCTTCTAAAATCATTGAAGTGTATAAACTAATCACTTAAAATATAGATCATACAAGAAAATACTTAAAACTTTAACCAAATAACTTGAACAAATAATACATAAACAATAACAAATAAAGTATAGGAGAGTTTACAAAACTAATAAAAATGCACCAAATAATATATGTAAACTAAATTCATAAGTTAAATATTTTTTCTCTAAAGCATGAAATGCCAAACTAATCACTTAATAATAAAAATATACAAGGAATAATAAAATTTTAATCAAACAATTCAATACTAACATAAATGCATATAACAATAAATATCGATAACTAGCATTATCATAACTCACCGCAATCTATTGTTAGTGGTTTCAAGCATCTATCAATATCTAGTCTATGAATTCAAAGTATGGATAGACTAATAGGATAATTAAATAAATATTATCTGAATTTAAAGATATGAGGTTAAATTTAACTCTGAAAAAGAAAAAAAAATGCTACGCCAGCCTATAAAAGCAAATAAAACCATCCACAATTTCATATGAAAAAGGAATGGTTGGTTGAAAGAATAACGCAGATCAAAAGGAAAAAAATAGAAAGTGAAAAATAAATCAATGTGGGTGGCTAGTCCAAAGTTAATGTTGTTGTCGATGAAACTATATTAAAATTTAAGAGGGATCCGTAAAGAAAATAAATAAATTTATTTTTATATTTAATCCTTATATTTAAAACTAAAAATTATTAATTGAAGATTATATGTTTATTAATATGTTTATATTAATAAACAATTGATAATCTTTAAAAAAAATCTTTTAAACAAAAACGTAACAGGAGAAACTAACCCATGAAAAATAAATTCAAATTTTTAAATAATAGAAAACCCTCCGTTATAAAACAATTAAGGCGTTCTTAGATATGTGCAACTCAATATTAGATTCGATTTGAGTTGAATTAGGTTGGTTTTTTATACCTTTACCGGATACCGGATTCGTGTCATAATTTTGACTCCAATGATTCACAAAATTTGGTGGTATACCGGAAGAAGTCTCACTAACTCTTTGATTACGGATAGTAAAAGAGGAAAATTCAATTTAGATAGAATTAATCTAAAATAAATCTACCCACGGTGATTAATTAAGAAATAAGATTTGTTTATTTTATTCTTATCTAATCCAAGAAAAAAAAGTGATTGGATTCATTGAAATGCACTTTAGTTTTTAAGTTTATGTTCTGAGTGATCTCCATGTGAGCTAGCTTATGGGAATAATTTAACCAAGCAACTGGAGAGGCCAGTTCCAATCAACAAAGAATAAAATAATTAGCAAAAACGGATACAAATTTTTTAATTGTATTTGGATATTCTTTATTTTTATTGTTTTAGTTTGCTTTAGTTTTTTTAGTTTTAAGAATATTATTTTCATTTTTATTAATTTAATGATATTTAAAATTAATAAAAGAGATTAATAAAAGAGAAAATAGAAAATATAGGGCTATACGGGCTCGAACCATAGACCTTCTCGGTAAATTTTTAGTTTTAAGAATTTATTTTCATTTTTATTATTTTAACGAATATTTAAAATTAATAAAAGAGATTAATAAAGAGAAAATAGAAAATATAGGGCTATACAGACTCGAACCATAGACCTTCTCGGTAAAACATATCGAACTAATTATTATCAAAATGATTTAGCCTATTTCAAAGACACAACATGCATTTTTTACTGCACTAACTATGGCGGAATATTTCCGAGATTTAATGAACAAGATGTACTTCTATTTATAGATAATATCTTCCATTTTGTCCAAGCGGGATTCGAAGTATCTGCCTTATTGGATGGAATGTCTTCCGTTGTGGGTTATCAACCCATCCTTAGTACGAAAATGGGTACTTTACAAGAAAGAATTACTTCTACCAAGGATAGATCCATAATTTCTATTCAAGTAGTTTATGTACCTGCAGATGATTTAACTGTCTCTGCCCCTGCCACAATATTTGTTCATTTAGATACTGCTGCCATATTATCAAGAGGATTAACTGCAAAAGGTATTTATCCCGCTATAGATTTAATGCATCATTGAATTGAATTAATAAAAATGCAATTCCTAAAATTTTTTCACATGTTCTTTAGTTTTTCCAAACAAGATAAAAGAAAAAACCAAACAAAAAAAAGTCAAAATGTAAAATAAAAATCGTGATGAAAAGTGTCCATTGTCTAATGGATAGGACAGAGGTCTTCTAAACCTTTGGTATAGGTTCAAATCCTATTGGAAGGAATTTAGAATCAATTTCTATATGGAATATAATATTATATATTCTGTATATTATTATATTAGATTATTATCTATAATATTCTAATTATTATCTATATAATTAGATAATTAAATTAGAATTCTAATTTTTATATTTCTATTTTTTATTAAAAATTAGAATTTTATTAAAAAATTTATTTAAATTTATCTTTAAGTAAGTTAGAATTTTCTATTTATAATTGTTCATGAAGTTGAAAACGTTTCATTTGTTCCTGAATAGCATCTTTTCAACTTTTCAAATGAACGATTTGAAGACCTATTGATTCTAACAACTTATTGCAAAGTTGATCATTCGGAACTTTCAATTCATAGATGTGGATCTCAGACCTATGAATGGGGATATTCCCGAAACTCACAAAGAAAAAAGGAAGTGAATTAGAAAAAGAGAAGCAACTTGGACAAAAAGAGAAGTAGCTTGGAGAAAAAGAACGAAGTGGCTTAGACAAATATTTTTTGTCGATAACCTCAAACCAATCAATCGAATATTGATTAATACGTATCGATCGAACACTACTTGAAAACAACTCTTCTTCTCATAAACGAAATGTTCCAAATGCTGATAGAAATTCTTGCTCTGGCAATTAGGTTAGGTATGATGAAAAAGTATGAAAAGTCTTTTGCTTGTTTATATTCTTTCTCTAGAAATTACTTTTCCTACATTTAAAATATGTATATTGTGAAGAAGACTATTCCTCTTTACTTTTTTTTTCTTTTTTCAATCTAAATTGGATTAAATTGGAGGGGGTGTAATTCTATTTATATTGTCAGATTTAATGTCACAGAATGGGTTCATATTTAAATGTCACATAATGGGTTTTGTTTTCTAAATTCAATTTGATTAGATACTAAATATAAGATAAGTAAACACAGAGAATATAAAGGAGGGATAAGTGAGGGGAAAAATAATTACAGGGAGTATTCTTCGTCTTCGTAGCCTTCGACACAAGAAAAGGAATTTTACACATCATTTTCTAGTGTTGTGTCAAAATAATAACAATTCTGGAACTCGTTCGTCAAAGATTTCTATTCTTAGTTTAGATTTTTCCAGATTTTTCATAACCCTTTCTTTTTTTCCTTATATATTTTGATTTACTTGTAATAGATAATAGAATAAGTAAAAGGATAATATACCAAGTATAAAATAAGTCTAAACTAAATAAGTAGGATATAAATGTAATAAGTAATGGACAACCAAAAAAGAAATATAAATAAAAATAAATATTAAATATATATTGTGTTGTGTCATCCAATTGAGTGATTCTTTTTTTCCTTCTAACCTTGAAAGTCTCGATAGATACATATTCTATGAATCAATTAATTGAGTTCATTTTTCAAAAAAATCATCGAAAAAGCAATCCATTTGTTGCAATTTATACGACCAAAATATTATGATCATGATCATTAAGAATTCAACGGGACCCTTCCTTGCGAATCAAACAAAGAAAGAGAAGGGGGACCCGTTGAGTTCTTACACTTTCATGTCTACAACTTAGTTCATCCCATTATTACATCTTATATTCCATATTAGAGGGATGACCAAATTCAAATATGAACCATAAAAGAAAATACCTATTAAACTGATCACAAGAATACCAGTTATCGTACCTATTATCCAAATAGGAATCCTTCCAGTAGTATCGACCATTTATCCCACTTCCATCCATATTTTATCAAGTGATCATGCTAAAGACATAAACAATCATAGATAATTATGAGATACAATCCTTCCAAATGGGATAAGAGAATTCCTACTATTATTTAATATTCCACTACTCTTTTTTTTAATTGAAGAAATAATTGAAAATAAAACAAGTACAAAATGAGTAATAACCCCCGGTAGAGACTGATATGATTCAATTCAATTTTTTGTTCATTCGGGTTTGATTGTGTCATAGCTCTATAATTAATTCGAATTAGGTTTATCGTTGGATGAGTTGCATTGCTGATATTGACCCCAAAAAAGAAACAGTAGGTACAACTAGTCCGTGAACAACCAACCATCACACTGTAAAAATTGGATATGTTCGATCTATGGTCATTGGGTTCTCCTAAAAAGGTCTAGTAAATTCATTGAGTTATTCCAAATAATCAAAACGGCCAGTTATTAATGGAATTCCTTGTCAGCTCTCTGTAAAATACTCGTTTTGATGAGGGTTTCCAAACACATCATAAGGTAAACCTGTGCTGACTAATAACCAACCCGCGATGAATAGGGAAGGTATAGTAATACTATGAATAACCCAATATCGAATACTGGTAATAATATCAACAAAAGAACGTTCTCATGTGCTTCCAAACATGCTGAGCTCCACTTATTCTTGTAGGGGATCGATTTCGTAAAGATGAGATCAATAAATGGAAATTCACTAAAACTCAATCTTTATGAGATCATCAATATTGTACTAAAGGTATTTTTAGAGTATACCAAATCAGTACAACTATCCTTCTTCTGACACAGTAACACAATTTCAAACAGTACATCAACATTAAATGCTAGATAATTTCTTTCTTCTTATTGCTTGTCGATGTATAACCATATATCATGCAATAGAAAATTCTTAAAATTCTTGGAATATAATAAATATAATATATAAGATAGGGGTTCTATTATTGGCTTGGGCCTAGAAACGAAAGATCAGGTAACTCGTGAATCCAAGGAGTTGGTTTATAATAATTCATGGAGGAAGTTATCATATTTCTGCAAGTCAATTAGATGCGAAATCTAAAAATTTACTTTTTTTCATTGTTGCACAAGGGGTTTTGTTTTTTTGTTGTAAGCCCTCCTTTTTTTTTAAGGAATTGCTTAATCGTCTAGTAACAAGTAAGAGTAGTCGATAGTATTAGATATAGATAAAAAACACAAAAAATAAAAAAAATCTACTAATCAATATTTGTGAGGTGGCCTTTCTTGTATTAGATCCAAAGGGTTTTTATTTACTTAACTACAAAGATGATGAATCGATTTATTTTTCTTGACTTGGCCTATTTTTGTGAATACCATTTAGAATGATTGATGAATCAAAATACCAATTGAAATTATTATTTCAATTGATATTTTTGCTGATCTCCGTCTGGTTTAAAAATTGAAACTTAGGTAAGTGTTTTATAAACATATGTATAAAAAGAACATATTTCATTTAGCCCCTTCATGCCTACTATAACTAGTTATTTCAGTTTTTTACTAGCGGTTTTAACTATAACCTCATCTTCATTTATTGGTCTGAGTAAGATACGATCAATTTGAAAATTAATTGAATTAACGAACAATTCATAAAAATAAAGCTTTTTGTCCTTCCATATATTCTATAATATTCTATAGTTTCTTACTGTGTTAATTATCAATAGTTATTGATATCCAGGGACACTAGAGATTATATTTAGGGATATATTACCTTTCTCTTTCTCCTTTCAAATAAATTGAAATGATTGAAGTTTTTCTATTTGGAATCGTCTTAGGCCTAATTCTTATTACTTTGGCTGGATTATTCGTAACCATATATTTATAATACACACGTGGTGATTAGTTGGACCTTTGATTAATTAACATCTCTTTTTTTGACTGACCTTTTTCTTTAATTCTTTAATTTTATATATTTAATTCTTTAATTTTATAAAAAATTATAATTATAATTTAATAATTTAATACAAGAAGGTCAAATTTGAATTGTTGTTCAATTATTTTCAATTCGGTGTAATTTTCAACCTAATAAGAGTTGAATCGCACTCTGTAGTACTTGAACCTACAAAATTGGATTTTGGAGACCCATGTTCTATCGAACTGAACTAAGAGTGGTTTCTTATCATAATAAATAAGACTGTAAAAAAGAGGATTCTTTTATTTAATAACCTCAATACATCATGCATAAACTTGAAAACTAAAGCGCATTTCAATGAATCCAATCACTCTTTTTTTTCTTGGACTGGGTAAGAATAAAATAAACAAAACCCCATTTTCTTAATTAATCCTCATGGGTAGATTTATTTTAGATTGATTCTATCTAAATTGAATTTTTTCTCTTTTACTGTCAGTAATCAAAGAGTTGGTGAGACTTCCAAATTTTTGTGAATCCTTGGAGTCAAAATTATGACACGAATCCGATATCCGATAAAGGTAAAAGAAAAAAAAAAAAAAACCAACCTAATTCAACTCAAATCGAATCTAATATTGAGTCGCACAGATCTAAGAGCGCCTTCATTTTATGGATTTGTTGACACGTCAGAGTTTAAAAAACAAAGATCTTTTCATAAACATAATTTTGTACATAATCTAAATATATTCAATATATATATATATATATATATATTATTTAGATTTAGAATAAATAAACATAATTTTCGAATTTGAAGGTTTTTTAATTATAAAATTCTAATACATATTAGATATTAGTTAGATATTCGAATTTCTTTTATTTAGTATTCAAATTCCTTTTATTTAGTATTAGTATTTAGAAAAATAATTTCAAAAAATCTGAAATGAAGTGAAAACAAAATAGTATTACTTGTTTTGGATTTGTATACTATTATACTATATTGTAATAGTATAAATAGAGATTTATATTATTATTATACAATTAGTGCTATATTGAAATTAAATCGAAATAAGTGTAATGTAAATAAAATAGGTTTAATTCCAATTCCAATCAATAAATCTTAAAACACAACATGGAAACACATCAAACAAACGGAACTAGACGATTCGATCAAACATAAATGTTTTTTGACTAAGCAAATAGTAGTGGATGACTTGATAATGACTTCCAGGTCGAATCGACTAATCAAATCTATTTTTTACATTCATAGGAGTTCGTCTACGTTTTTGCTTTACGAATATGATATTTTCTAGGCATTTCTAATAATATCAACTGTTATTCCTATTTTGGCATTTCTAATTTCAGGAGTTTTAGCCCAAATTAGAAAGGATCCAGAAAAACTTTGTAGTTATGAATCGGGTATAGAACCAATGGGCGATGCTTGATTACAATTTAGAATCCATTATATGTTTTCTCTAGTTTTTGTTGTTTTTGATGTTGAAATGGTTTTTCTTTATCCATGGGCAATGAGTTTCGATGTATTTGGGGTATCCGTATTCATAGAAACTTTCATTTTCGTGCTTATCCTAATTGTTGGTTTAGTTTATGCATGGCGAAAAGGAGCATTGGAATGGTCTTAGTTCTTGAATATTCAAATAATAAAAAGACAGAAAAAGTAAAATAATAATAACATCGAGTATGAATTCCATCGAATTTCCCTTACTTGACCGAACAATCCAAAATTCAGCTATTTCAACTACATTAAATGATTTTTAAAATTGGTCAAGACTCTCCAGTTTATGACCACTTCTTTATGGTACCAGTTGTTGCTTTATTGAATTTGCTTCATTAATAGGCTCACGATTCAACTTTAATCGTTATGGGCTAGTACCAAGATTAAGTACTAGACATGCAGACCTAATTTTAACAGCAGAAACAATAACAATGAAAATGGCTCATTCTTTAGTGAGATTATATGAACAAATACCCGAAATTAAATATGTTATTGCTATGGGCGCATGTACAATTATAGGGGGATGTTCAGTACTGATTCTTATAGTACTGATTCTTATATTGTTCGGGGGGGGGGTCGATAAGCTAATTCCTGTAGATGTCTATTTGTTGGGTTGTTCCTCTAAACCTGAGGCAGTTATAGATGCTATAACAAAACTCCGTAAGAAAATATCTCGCAAAATCTATGAAGATCGAATTAGATCTTAATAGGGGATCAGTGTTTTACTATCAATCATAAGTTTTGTCTTGTACATAGTACTCGTACTGGAAATTATAATCAAGGATTACTCTATCAACCACCATCTACTTCAAAGATTCCTCCTGAAAAGTTTTTTAACTACAAGGGTTCACTTTCTTCCCACGAATTATTGAATTAGGTTAGGTAATTTTTTTTTACAGAAATAGAATAACAAACAACAAATTAATCTTAATAAATCAATGAATTAATCTTCATAAATTCGATTTCATCGTAATTGTGAAATACTTATCTTATACAAATTACAAATAAAAAAGAAAAGTACGAGAGAGATAAAAAGATGTAGGGTCATTTTTCTGTTTGGCTACTCAAACACGGGCTAGTTCATAGATCTTTGGGGTTCGATTACCAAGGAATAAAGACTTTACAAATGAAGCCCGAGGATTGGCATTCCATTGCTGTTATTGTATATGTATATGGTTACAATTATATCCGTTCCCAATGTGCCTATGATGTACCACCAGGTGGACTGTTAGCAGATGTGTATCATCTTAAGAGAATAGAGTATGGTGTAGATCAACCGAGGAAACATGTATAAAAGTATTTGCTCCAAGGAGTAACCCTAGAATTTTGTATGTTTTCTAGGTTTGGAAAAGTACAGATTTTCAAGAACGAGAATCTTATGACATGTTGGGAATCTCTTATGAGAATCATCCACGACTGAAACATATCTTAAAGACCGAAAGTTGGATAGGGTGGCCTTTACGTAAGGATTATATTGCCCCCAATTTTTATCAAATACATGACACTCATTGAATGATAAGAAACTAAATTATAACTTCTAATATTCAAGGAATATTTGCACATTCTCTTCTAGCTAAAACAATTGAGGTTTTATTTGTATTCTTATGAATAGCTAATAATAAAAAGAAAAAAGACAATACATCATTGAGATTCTCGATTTTGGAAAAGACCTTTTTATTGTATTTCAGACGAACCGAGATAATATGATGAACAAGAGGGTTATGTACCGTGAACTTTGCATCACGTACATCACTTAGATGAACTCTAGAGAGTTGAATAGAAGGGAATGAAAAAATGGAATATGAAAGAGAATACAAAGAAAAAAATAAAAGGGATCGAATTCTATTTGTATTGTTTGTACTGTAACTGAGATGAGTCTTGGTTATTTCTAGCCTTGAACTCCTCTAGACCAGACTTCTAGTTGGGCCTTTCAACCAACTATTTTAATATTTTAATAAAGATGTCCCTTTTAATAAAATATGTTTTATAAAATATGTATGAAGTATTAACATTCTTTCTTAATGCGAGGAGCCACAGTGTGAACAAATAAAAAAGAAGAGGAAAGATAAGTAAATTATTTCTTTTAATAATAGACACATTATAATATACTCTTTGTTTATTTCAAAAATAGAAAAAAAAGGTTTACTCTCATGTACTTAGCTAGATAAGTATATTATATCAAACCATATTAGTTAATTTGTTAATTTATAGAGTAGATACTTATTTAAAATGCTCCATTTTTGTCTCATGTTAGGCCAAACCCAAGCCCAAACCAAAGCTCACTTAACCCAAGCTTCTCACAAGGCTAATTGGTCTATTTAAACATGTTCGGGTTGACTCAAAACTACTAAACCAAGATTTGAGGTGTTACAACTATCCTTTCATAGAAAGAAATTTCATCCTTTAAATTTACCTAGATAGAAGAGGTGAGAGTAATGAAGCTACATATCCTTCTCGGTTTCCCAAATCGCTTCCTTAACACTATGGTTCTTCCACAACACCTTTACTAAAGGAATCCTCTATTCCTTAGCTCATTTACCTCTCTTTCTAAGATTCTGATTGGTTCATCCTCATAGTCTTATATGCTAATCTCAATCTGTTATAATAACATGAGATAGATCGAAATGATATCTCTTGAGCATGGATACATGGAACACATTGTGAATGCGCTCCAATTCTGATGGTAAAGCTAACTGGTAAGTACTGGTCCAACCCTCTCTAGTACCTTATAAGGCACTATAAAGTGCGGGGTCAACTTTCCCTTGCGATCAAAACAAATCACTTTCTTCCACGGGGAACCTTGAGGAATACCTTGTCCCATACTGAGAAATCTATATCTTTACACTTCAAGTTTGCGTAGGATCTCTGCCTATCTAAGATTTCTCTCAATCGGCTCTGGATTATCCAAACTTTCTATTCAGTTTCTCTGATCAAGTTTGGCCCCACTATCTTACCCTCACTGAGCTCTGCCTAATATAGAGAAGTTGTATACTTATGCCCATACAAGGCTTCAAATAGAGTCATCTAGATGTTCGACTAAAAAATGTTGTTGTATGCAAACTCTACTAATGGTAGGTGGTTTTCCCAACTACCCTCGAAATCTATAATGTTGCACCTAAGCATATCCTCTAAGATATGAATAACACGCTTTGACTATCTGTCTGTCTGAGGATGGAAAGCTGTACTAAAGTTTAGTTTGGTGCCTAAGGACTCATGAAGGGCTCTCTAAAAACAGGAAGTGAATCAAGGATCTCTATTTGATATGATAAAAATCGGTACACTGTGTAGTCTCACTTCTCATGGATATACGATTGAGCTAACCTCTCTAAGGTATAATTCATCCTGAATGGGAGAAAATGAGCTGATTTGGTTAATCGGTTCACCACGATCTAAACTGCGTCATGTCTGGTCATGGGTAACCCACTCACAAATCCATGGTTACTCGATCCCATTTCCATTGAGGAATCTGAATGTGTTAAAGTAAACTTGAGGGAACCTAGTGTTTTGCTTTATCTTGCTGACACACTAGACATCTAGCGACAAACTTCGACATTTCCCTTTTCATGTCTGGCCACCAGTACAACTGTTGAAGTTCCTGATACATCTTGTTACTGTTTGGGTGAACTGAGGATGGACTGCAATGCGCCTCATGAAGGATTTTACTATGTAATTGAGCATCCACGAGTACACACAACCGACCTCTGAAGTACAACACACCACCATTGTGTAACTCAAAACCTGGTGTTTTACCTTGGTGAACCTACTTAACACGAGCCTTCAACTATTCATCTAAACTGTATAGTGTCTTGGTCTCTGTAACATCCCAAAATACGGGTCGATAGTTTCAGGTCGGTCGTCGGGCAATTTTCATATTTTCAATAAAAATATTAATATCGATATTTTTAATTGATAAATATTTTATAAAATAATTTGAAGGGGTTGAATTATTGATTATTATTTTTGGGAATTTATAATTTGATTTTATAAGGTGACAAAATTAAATAAATTGGAAATTGTGTTTTTACTGACTAAATTGTAAAAGATCAAAAATAAAAAAATCTATGAAGCTTATTTTACCAAGGCTTGTGTGGATGGTTTTTCTCTCCTTTCTTATCTGTATCATTCATATCCATTTTTCCAATTTTCTGTCTTGATTCATTCTTTTAATCTTTGTTTATTTTCATTTCTAGTTTTCATTGACCGTTCCTTTCATTTTTTCTCATCCAAACACTCTTGTATTTTCTCCCAAAACTCTCTCAAGTTCTCTTTAATGTCTGAAACTCTTCTTCTTCATTTTATATTCCTTTTGTATTGATTTTTACTCCTTTATTATAGATTTTCTCTATTCAATCAAGATTGTTTCTTCTCCTTTTCTTCTTTGCCTATTTTCCTTGATCTCTTTGGTGTTGTCATTGTTTATATTCTCCTTTCTTTCTTTTTCAGCAAGGTAATGTTGCTCTTTCCTTGGTTCTTTTTGTCCTTCAATGATTAATGATTAAATTTGATTGATGATTTCGATTGAACAATTGTTTTAAAGAGAAGTTGTGAATTAAAAGTGATTTTCAGAGGTATTTAATGTGCTATTTTTCTTGATCACTTTTCAAGGTTTTATTGGGTTTAATAATTTGTTTTTGATGATGTTATTATCATACTAAATCAATTTTCAATCTCATTTGATTTGGTTAAAAAATTCTTCAAAACAAGCTTTATTTTGACATTTTTTTTGGAAATTCAGGAATTAGAGTTAATTAATGTCAATTGAGGGGATTCTAGATGATTTTAGATACTCATATTAGTAGTTATTGATCATTTCTTTTTTGGAAAAAGTTGTGTCAATTGGATCAGAGGCTTTGAGAGTTATTTCGGTAAGATTTTTCGATCTTTTGGTTGATTTTCGTTTTATTTTAGAAACATAATTTTTTGCTCTGTTTTAGTGACATGTTGAATTGATTTATAAGGTGCCTAAGGTGTGTATGTTTGTGGAAAATGATTCATTAATTAGTGGTGGTCATTTGGTTAGTATTTGGGGTCGAATCATGTGGTTGTGCCATCCAAGTGAATGGTTGTTCATTCACTGATGATGAACTTGTTCAATGTTGAATGAAGGTTTAGTTATGTGTGAGCTCTGAATTTTTAGGTTCTAAATTTTGTATACTTCTTCTTGATAATTGATTAAGTGGATTCATGATGTATAAACTAGAGTATGTGAACATCATGATCATATATCTTGTGACATGGTTTATGGAACATCGTAAGGGAACGATCATTATGAGTATGTGTAGTAAAGTATGCTGATTATGCGTTAATAGTATATTGAAAGAACATGATAGAGATAATCATATGAGTTGTGATGTATTAACTATGAATCAAGATGCATTGGAAACAAGCGTTATATGCAAGCATGTCGAATATGATCTATGATGTAATGGAAGCATGTGATCATTGTTAGTGTATATATGTTATGACATGGTGACTATGAGTTATGGTGTATTGAAAGATTTTGATTCATGGGATGTTAATTGGAAATGTACAATTGATATGATATGTGAATTATGTTGAATTGCGTATGATGCCTCATATATCGGAATTGTGGAATGTGAATGTGTTGTGTTGTGTTGCAAATGATGCATAGGTATTTGAAAGCGATTTCTAAAAATCTATATATATTATGAATATGTGAGTTGATCATGATCACCAATTCCGATGTGTGCTTAAAGAGAAAGTGTATAATGTGAATATGTGATTGGACGAGCTGAACTTTCTCACTGTCCATATATGTGGGTGATTATGCCAACTATCCGTAAGTGTGTTTCAAAATGTATTTGAACCAATATATGAAAACTATGCATAATTGACAACTGCTCTTTGTGAATCATATTAATTGGCTATTTGTTCTTAATGAGACCTTTGGATATGAAATACATACCTAAGAAAGAGTGCTCTATGTGTTTTATATATGTGTGTGATCGAGTTATATGGGGTTCGGTTAGTACATTGAGCTATGTACCGAGAAGATATGGGGCAAGGTTGTGCGTTGAGCTTTGCTCCGCAATTTTGTAGTTTTGGACCTATGTGAGTTTGCAAATAAAGTGGGAGTTGTATCGAGTCCGTTTATCAAATGAGTGAGTTGTATTTTGATAAAAGGTCATTGGTCTTTAATTGAAACAATATATGTGGATTATGTGACTTCACCGAAAAGGTAATTTTGCATTAGTGCATGTGTTTTGCTGCAAGGTATGATTATGTAAAGCATTATTATAATCTGGATTTTGTGTGCATTTATGATGTATTAAGTGAAAATTGTAGCATGACATTAAGGTATGATCATTGAGGTAAAAACAAGTAAGGTTGCATCGCATTTAGGTATGCGTTCCTGTAGGCTTGGTATTTACATCATATTTGAATGTTTAGTCATTCACTGGCCTTTAAAGCTCACACTTATTGTTTAATACTTTTTAGTTTTTTACTTTTTGACTCGAGTTTTTTACTTTTTGACTCGATAGCTCAAGGGAAAAGGCACTTGGTGGTGATCAAAGCAAGGGAGTTTTTGTAAAGTTATTTTGAATATTGGCTTTATTTTGAGGCAATATGGGATCCTTAATTAAGCTTTAAGTTGATTTGTTCTTGTGACCCTTGATAATGCATAAGTGACCTATAATGACTTACATTATTTTTTGACTCTTGAATGAATACTGAAATTATGTGTTTGATGTTGGATTACATGTTGTGCCTTATTACTAAGTATGCTTAAGTTTGTTAAAGTATGGTTTATGCCTTAAATACATGTTTTGAGCACCTAGACAAGTTGTAATAGGATAACATAACTTGTAAGACTCTTAGGAAACATGAAACCATTAATAATGCACAAAATAGTTAAGTGTCTTGCAATTAAGTTAACTTTCTATGCAATAGTTGACTTTGGATGCTAAATACTTGTATGTTATGTTAAATGATGTTAAGAATCATGTTACATATGTTTTATAACAAGTTCTAAGTGGTTTAAGAGTGTTCAAGCATATTCATAGACCCTAGGATCGATTGCATGACCTATTGGATGCATGTTCATGCACATTAGTATGCATTTTTATAAAATGGATTGATCCCTTTCTTAAAAGGATCAATCCCTTAAGGAAAATGATCGATCCCTTCCCCCAAATGATCGATCCCAAACTCACTATTTTGCAAAGGATTGATTATTTCATTGTTTGATCAATAAAAATAGGTAAAATTGAATTCATTAAAGACCTAAGTGTTCCCTAAGTATTGGACAATCCCTAAACTTTAAAACATAATCAGTTTAGTCCAGAAACATGATTGTGCAATTAACGCTTGGTTTCAACTCTGATTTTTGTTGAAATTTGTTCTATGAATCTATAATGATAACAATTTCACATTGAAACCTTCAATTTCATATTTTTGGTTTACTTTTACATTTTAAAATGTTTATGTTTTAGTCTCTAAATTGAGTATGTTCGATTAGACCCCTAAATGATGTCTGATTTCATTGAAACTTTGTGTGCTGCTCAATTATGATTATGTTTAACTTGTGGTAACCTTAATTGAGTGAATTGACTACAAATTCGTTATGTGATGTGAAATGACTCAATTACCCTTAGGCATTTAAATGTAATGTTTGCATGTTTAATTGAAAATTCGATTACATGTTAATTACATTGAACGTCATATGTTGATGAATGTTAATAAATTTTAAATTGTTTACTTCCACAAAATATACATACTATGGATCCTGGTACGTCCAACACGATTGGAACCTAATGTACGCTCAGGTATTCGGGTATGACTTTCGGACCAGGTATGAGACGCTACAGTCTTGCTAACTAACTCTTGCTTGACTCGTAACTCAACTAACAACCCACCTTCACTAGACAAGCTCAACTGTACTAGGATAGCTCGTAACTCTGACAACGATTTTATGCTCAAGGCATCTATTACAACATTTGCCTTCCCCAGATGGTAGTCTATCACACAATCGTAGTCCTTAAGTAACTCAACCCATCTACGTGTCTCAAATTCAACTTTTTCTACGTGAGTAGGTACTTAAAACTCTTGTAATCCGTGAATATGTGACATTTCTCACTGAAGAGGTAATGTCACCAATCCTTTAATGAAAACACAATTGTTGGTAGCTTAATATAGTGGGTAGGGTAATTACGTTCATGAGGTTTAAGCTAGCGGGATGTATAAACTACTACCTTGACTTCTTAAATCAAGAAGCAACCAAGACCATTCAATGATGTGCCATCGAAGACTGTTAAATCTTTACCTGACTATGGTTTGGTCAAAACTGGCCTGAATTAGAATGGTCTTCAGTTGTTCGAAGCTTTTTGTCATTTCTCGTCTCATACAAAGGGAACTCCCTTCTGAAATACTTAGAGAGTGGGCCAGCTATTATCAAGAATCCATGAATGAATCGACAATAGTACCCAGTTAGACCTAAGAAACTGCACACCTCATACACATTCTTAGGTGGCTCTCACTCAACTATGGCCTGAATCTTCTGAGGGTCGACTTTGATGTTGTCTGCTAATACGACATGACCCAAAAATCAAACCTCTGGTAACCAAAACTCACACTTCCCAAACTTGTCATACAACTGATAGTTTTGAATTGTCTGAAGGATGATGCGGAGATGCTGATCATACTCCTCCTTTGATCAGGAGTATACTAGGATATCGTCTATGAACACTACTACGAACTGATCGAGGTAGGAGTGAAAGACTCGATTCATCAAGTTCATGAATGTTGTCGGGGAGTTGGTGAGTCCAAACAGCATTACCAAGAACTCATAATAATCGTACCTCATCCTAAAAGTTATCTTCGCCACATCAACATCTTTGACTTTCAAATGGTAGTAACTAGACCTCAAGTTGATCTTTGGGAATACACACGCTCCCCTTAGCTGATCGAAGAGATCGTCTATCCTAAGAAGAGTGTAACAATTATTGATGGTTAGATTGTTCAATTGTCTGTAGTCGATGCAAAATCTCATCAATACATCATTCTTCATGATGAACAAGACCAGTGCTCCCCAAGGAAAGAAGCTCGGCCAGATGAAGCCTTTCTATAATAATTCTTGAATCTGAGCCTTTAACTTTTTCAATTTTATCGATGTCATGCGGTAGGGAGCAATAGACACTGGAGCTAAATCCAACGTTACCTCAATGCCAAACTCTAATTCATGATCGGGTGATAAACCCGATAACTCTTCTAGAAACACATTGAGGAAATCTTGGACATCTCAAATATCCTCGAGTGTTGGAGCTGTGATTCAGGTATCAACAACATGAGCCAAGAAGGCCTCACATCCTCAGTTGATCATCCGTTGAGCTTTTATAGATGACACAATCCTTGACTGGCCTGACTTCTCGGTAGTCATCACTAACTTGGTTTCATCATTTGTTCTGATCTTGAGTTGTCTGGATTTACATTTCAAACTGACATCATGTTAGGATAGCCAATCCAAGCCAAAAATCGTATCAAACTCTCTAAAAGGTAACTCTATCAAGTCTACTAAGAGGGTCTGACCCTGAATTTCTACTGGACATTATTTGTGAGTCTTATCTACAAGGACTCGAACTCTTGCCTCTAAGTCTTCTATTGGGACTTTTATCTCTTGGACTATGTTAGAGCAGATATAAGAGTAGGTGGAACCAAGATCTATCAAAGCAGTAACTAGAAGAGAAAATTCAAAAAATTTATAAAAATAGGGCAAACTATATAAATATGATCACTTATCTATTGTATCTTTTCATTTTGATAATTTATTTTTTAATTTTATTGATCAAACCACCTATATTTAAATGATGTCAATTAAGTCACAAGCCGTTAACATTCAACGAAAGTGTTAACGTAACAGTTAATAAAATTAGTAAAATTAAATATTTGGTACATAATACTTATATATTTTATCAATTTGATCTTAATTTTAATTTTATTCAATAAATGTAATCCTCTAATAAGATGGTGACACATGCAACCATATCAATATGAAACACATGATATCTTATCTTATCCATTAACATAATAGCCAAATGATCGAATTTATTCGAAATCACAATTTAAATATTTTATAGACAATACCTAGACAAACTAAAATTACAATTTCATATAAACGTAAATATTAATTTAATTTTGACTACACTTACCTAATTTGGACTTACAATAGGCCTCAAATAATAAATTAATCAATTATCTTAATTTTCCCTTGTCGTGGATGTTTCAACAATATATTGATCTTCTAAACACATAAATTGTAATGCCTTGAACTATGGGTTAGTTCGGGTTAACTCGAGTGAGTTTAAATTAATCCATTAGCCTTGTAGAGAAGCTTGGGTTAAATGAACTTTGGTTTAGGCTTGGGTTTGGCCAAACATGAAACAAAAAAGGAGTAATTTGGAAGTTGACAAAGAATAGAGTGACCAAGTAAGGAATAACCCCAAAAACTTACCTAAAGGCTAAATTCCATTTATGGGATGCCTATGTCACGTATAGGGACTTTATCCCCTTACCCTTTTCTTCATATTCTTTCAAAATCCTTTTCTTTTTCTTCCCTAAGTTCTTCCAGGGTGCAAACTTTTACAATATCAACCAAATTCCAGAAACTCTAAGGTAAGAACCTTAATTTCTCCATTACAAGCTTTATTTCAAACTCTTATTCTTTTCTTTCTATTAATGTAGCAAAAAGTGGGTTTTGTGGGGGTTTATAGAACTTGAGTGTTCAAACCTTTTTTTTTCAAGAAAAGCTAACCCTTGGTTGAGCCTTTGGGAGTTCTCAGCAGCTTAGGATATTAGATAACCCACTTCTAACTCAACTTTACCATATGTAGGTCATTAGGTGAGTTTTGTTAAGTTACATGAGATATAAAACATGTCCATGATAGATTGTATCTATTGATGCTTTCAATATTTTAAAAGACCTACTATGACCTCTTTTAACACACATGACTTTAATAACAGTTGGGAATCTTAGTAGAAAATTTAAGGTAGAAAGTTAGCATTTTTCATGCCCAAAACAAGGAATTTATGGGCACGAGTATCAGTATTGGAAGAACAATATCGATATTGTTCTTTAGCCAGAATGAAAATTTGAAAATGAGTATCAATACTATAGGTTAGTCTCGATACTCGCAAGGTGGTATCGAGATTGGGGACATAAATCAGATTCCAAAATACACTTTCGGTTTTGATACTCAGGATAATATCGATATTAGCCTTGTTTGACACTAAGGAAATAGCCCAGAATAATCAGTTGATAATGATGCCGAGAAATGGCATCGATACTTAGAGTTCGATACTGATACTGAAGGGTCAATATCGGTAGCAACGAGCAATTTTAGATAAGTAATCCAATTGATAAGGGGTCAGCTTTGAGGGACCCAATAACACCATAATATTAGCAAATAGAACTACAAGTGAAAACATAAATTAGTTCATAACAATTAGAAACAATAACAACTAGGAATAACAGTTAGGACTACATAAAACTAGCCTTGTTTAACACTCAGGAAATAGCCAGGACACCCGAGTCTCCTTAACATATTATGACAGTCAGTTGGATATCTCAATCAGTGCCAAGACACTTCAATAGCCAACTGGGAGCAGATGCCCCAAGACTCGACGGAGTAAGTTGGTCGGGGGTACGTTTTCGATGAAGCTCCAGATCTCACCCAAAATACCCAAGGGTATTTAGAAATGCTAGAGGGGTGCGTGAGCTCTGAAATGCAGAACCCTTAGTCTCACTATAATGCATATCCCAACAGTACATATCAATAGTTACATGTATTCATATTTATTCCACTAGCTTGCTTATCTAGTGAATGCATATAGTATAGTACAATTATTAGTGTGACATTGAGCTCGTAAGCTCAATGTTCGAATGTGTTTCCGTGCGTAGGTTCTTAGGTTACCAGTAGCGGAACATTATCGTAGCCAGCAGTTCCAAATTAGTCGAGGCATCAAAGTACGTTTTGAGTTATTCTTAGAGGGCATGTACTATTTATGAACCTTTATGTATTCAGTCATAGTTTTTTTTATTTAAACTCAATATTATATTATTTTGGATATTTTGGGAGTTCCCCCGTATTTGTAAACTTTATTACAATGTTCCTATTTTATTTCACTATAGATGAACTTTATCATATGGTTTTAAATTAGTTTTAAAGAAAATTTTGAGTTAGCCACTTTAGTGGTCCCATGTGACATCATGATCCAGTGATAAAAGTGTACATGCCTCTAAAGGGTCAATAGTACTTAAAGATTGAAATGACGATAATAACCTCATATTTTCTAATTTTAGAGAAAACCTATGGTAAACAAACCAACATATAGTCAGGACGGTAGGGACGACAGTCATGCGTCCTTAACAATCGACACCGGTAAAGAGTTTATCCCAGATACTGATGAGTAAAACCCTATACTAGATACGAGGGTCGATGAGTTAACCTTTTCTAGGGACCTCACCTCCGTACTTAGGCAAATAGTTAAATATCCACCTATAGCCTCATCTCCACTACCTCCCCCACTAGCACATCCAATCCAGCTAGCTGTATTACCCTAGGAGTCCCAGTAGAGAGGTTCTGCCGATACAAGAAAAAAAAACTTCCATGTTTTAGGGGACGGTGGTCCCATAGCGATGAACCAGTGGCTCATAGAGACCCTCCGCACCTTCAAATAGTTATATCTTACCCTTGAGGATAAGCTCGAGTGCTTCATCTCCCAACTCAAGGGTGACACCATAGATTGGTGGGAGACCATAGAGATGGCACTGTAGCCAAAATACCAACATGGGAATAGTTCCTATCAGAGTTTTTCCATAAGTACATCGGGGAGGTTCGCACCGATGATCTGAAGGAGCAATTTTTACACTTAGTCCAGGGGGACCAGTCAATGATGGAATATGACTGCGAGTTCTTCAAAATTAGTAGGTATGCATTAGAGTTGATCTCTATAGAGGAGCATAGTTGTCATAGGTTTAAGGATGGATATACCTCGATATATTGTCGTATCTTGTGGCCGATTCTCTTAGGTTTTTATCGAATTATCCCGCCAGGAAAAAGGCAGTTGAGAGTGTTCTTATTAGGAGGTCCAAGCAGACCAGTGAGATCATGGGGCAGACCAGGAGAGTCCTTAAGCCATCAATATCAGTTCAAACTTTGTCCAAGAGGGCCTTGAACAATCAAGGTTCATAAAAATATCTAGTAGCTCAGTCTAGGAGAGTCAATTAGAGTTTCAATCGTGGGAGTAAATCTGAGTCTCAAAGGAGACCCATGAAACTGGTTTCTAAAGCTAGTTCTAATAAGCCAACCAAAGCCTTTACTCATCCCATATGTGCTCAATACGGGAAGAGGCACCCAGAGACGTGTCTGCAGTGTTTGAGGGGTTGCTACAGTTGCAGCTCCTTAGACCACTTCTGATATGATCTTGATTATGAGTTTCTTCATAAAAATGAAGTTTCAATGAATCTGATTCTTGATAATGTCAAGGGTCAAATTCCATTCATGAACTTTCATGAATTTTTTATATTCATTCATTTTATTAATGGTGTTCCATATTCTAACTTAGATTTATTTTGTAGAACATTGATTCATGGAATTTCTCTTGCTTGTGATGATCAATTCAAGGAGATGAAACAAGCATTATCAATCTATTCAATGTTCATAATATGGAAGGGTACAAAGATTAAAGTTGGCATGACCTACATACTTGAAGGAGTCCAAGAGAATTTGCACATTCAAACCTAAACCATTTATTCAATGAAGGTTTCCAGGAGCTTCATGCATTAACCAATTTGCATGATGATTCCAAGGGATACCATGAAAAAGGATCCCATGAACCAATGCATATTTTTATGAAGAACCTCAACCATCGACCATTATCCTTGAATATTCTTGGGTTTGTTTTCCATATCTCTTTAAATATGATTTCCTTTTATACTAATCTAGTGTTGATTGTAGGAAACGAAAGGAGACATCCTTTTGAAAGAAAACAACATCAAAAGGCGAGAGGAATTGAAGAGAAACATTCTTTAATCAAAATTCGTAGCCTTTCAGACCAAGGAATGATTCAAAGGACAAGTTCATTCATTAATGGATGTAGTGTTTTGAATCAAGTCAAGGTTCAAAAGACAAATCTCGTTGTCAAAGAATATGATGTTTCAAAAAGATAGATCCAAAAGGCATGCCTATTTTCGAGTGAACCATATGAAAATAAGGTTTACAAACGTGAAGATCTTGATTCTAGAGAATGGGTTTTGTGTAAATCAAAAGTAAAGAAGTTCCCGGCCCAAAGGAAATCAAAATTGTTTCTGTTCGTAGTAAGTGTCGATTTAGGGACAAATCGCTTTAAAGATGGAGGGGATGATGTGATCCTGATCAACATCCTATTTATTAAATGAAGGTTTCCAGGAGATTCATGTATTAACCAATTGGTATGATGATTCCAAGGGACACCATAAAGAAGGATCCAATGAACCAATGCATATTTCCATGAAGAACCTCAACCATCGACCACTATCTCAGAATATTCCTGGGTTTGTTTTCCTTATCTCTTTAAATCTTATATCCTTTTCTACTAATCTAGTTTTGATTGTAGGAAACAAAAGGAGATAACTTTTTGAAAGAGAACTTTTTCATAATAAACTCTTTGAAAGGTTGCTTTCATTTTAGTTCTTGGATTAGAACTCTATCGGTTTCTTGCCAGTCTTGAAGCCGAACAACACTTCAAGAGACATTTAAAACACATTGTCAATCCTAAAGATGAACGAACATCGTCCATACTTTAATCATGTTGCAAAGGAGGATCCAATGAAGTTTTCTATCACCAATGAACCAGTGCCCAATAAGATCATCAAGCATCCTCTACGGTTTGATTTTTCCATTTCGTTTGTTATTGAATTATTTACTTCTAACTTTGATTTACTTTTCAGATGGATGATTCAGGCTTTTTGAAATCTAAACTTGGCTTGAAATTCCAAGATTAAACTCAATTAATATTCTTAAAGCTTCTCGAATATAAACAACTTGCCTTGATCAAACAGTCTCAGGGAGATTGCAGAAAATGATATAAGGTGCATAGACGTGATCACATCAACTTCGTCAGAGACTGTCTAGGAATTTAGGGAACGACTCTGGTAGTGACTCAAAGGTCAATGCCATCTATACAGAGGGGCTGAGGGTCGACGAGAGGTGGCAGTATTGTATTTGGGAAATAGAGAAGATGGACAGTGGCCGGTGCAAAATCGAGGATAGCCTCCAAGCAGTACGTAGTGAGAGCCCACAAGGAGTGTGATGCAACCGACGTGATCTCAGGTACTTTCATAATATTTTTTTTATTAATTTGGTATAAGTACAAAGTAATATTTTTTTAAAGAAAACTCTCAATCATTTGATATTGAACGCTTACACCACATCTCTTACGTTTATGATGATTGAACCTGAAACCTCAAGTAACAACAACAATTCTTTTACTATGATTAGGTTGGTGCCCTATTTTTATAATTTAATAACAAAAAAGTAAGAAAATGCAGAGGAATTAATGGTGTAGTTTCCCATGAAATAGCAATCCGAACTTTTAAATAATAGAAAACGCTCCGTTATAAATTTTAGAAAGACTTTGGCATTGTCCCTTTTACAAGAAATTTTAAATTCCTTTCGCTTATATTCAATTAACATTCAACAGAGACCTGAAAAATATTGAAAAACAAAATGGGAAAAAAGAGAAGGAGCAAGAGAAACAGAGGAATGATCCAGTTGATAATAATAACCCAACAAAAAACACTTCAATTTCAAGGTAGCAACTCTTAATTACTATATTTTCTTCTAATGTTTTGTTTAGTATTTTTTTTTATCAATCTTGTTTTGCATTTATTCTTAGGTATTTGGATATCAGTAGTTAAACACTATATATGGAAGTATGATCAAGAGAAAGCGTGTAATCATGTCAATACCCCCCAAAACTTAGCTAAGTAAGAATCTGTATATATTTTTACTTTGGTTTTTTGTTGTTTGTTGTGAAACAAGTTTTGAGTTTTGAAATCATTGAATTTTGTTGTTGTTTTTGTTTGGAACAGTTACAATATGGACCCTAATGATTTCATCAGTCATTTGCCAGACAATATCTTCACCACATCATTTGGTTGCTGCCTTTTGAATTGGCAGTCCGAACTTGTTTTCTTTCAACTCACTGGAAATGCCTTTGGAGAGAGGCTTTGTTGGATTCAGTCCATGATGTATTCACAATGGAAGATGACATTAAAGCCGCTCAAAGCTTTCATAATGGTTTTTATGCGCACCACATATCAAGAAATAAGTTGGGTTTCGCATCGAATTCAGTCACAGAAGAGAAATCTTAGTTGCTTGCGTTTCAAGCAAGGGTGCACTTCAACTAAATTTCTCAGCTGATACACAAGAACTCCCTAGGCCATTTGATTTGTTTTTGGAGTTGAATCTTGCATCACCATATCATTGGTGGCTTGAGGAAAATTACCCATTCCAAACCCAACAACCATCTTTAAACACAATGAAAGTAGAATCTTTGTATCTCATATCAGTAAGCCACCTTTCTAATATGGCAGTTTCTTCTTTGGTGCCAAATTTGCCATTTCTCAAACGCTTGACTATCTCCAAATGCAGTGGTTTACAATCTTTAGAGATAAAAGAGTCCAAAGGGCTTTGTAAATTACTTGTCCTTGATTGCCCCCATTTACAATCTCTAACTTTTGAAGGTTTTCGTTTGAAGTCTTTCAGATATAGAGGCAACTTAGTGTCCTTTCATTTTAGAGTCTCTAGTGAATATAATTATGTTAGCCCATTTGGTACGTTTCACTGGTACTACACCATGGTTGATCTGAGAAAGGTCCTCTGACAAAATGAACATGGGACATCCCTCTCTTTTCTCCTGATTATTACGGTCTCGGTAATGAAAGAGAACATTTCCAATGTACCGAAAAGTACAAATGCTTCAACTCAATTCTGAGAAGCATTAAGGTGGTTGAATCTCTAACAATGTGCAGATGGTTTTATGAGGCATGTTCATTAGCTCATCTATTGAGACTTAGTAATGTTTGTGTATGAAATCTGATGCATGACCTTTTGTTCTTATTTGTATAGATGTCAATATGCGAGATGTTGCTCTGTTCAAGTGAAGACCCTGAATATTGTATGGCCCAACTAAAAGAGCTTTGGTGGATTGATTGTTCAATGGAAAGAGAATCTATCAATGCCTTCCTTTGCTTTCTGAAGCTTTGTCCTTACTTGGAAAGACTTTATGTGACTGTAAGTCTTCCCATTTTCTTTTGTTACTTTGAACATTATATGGATTATACTGAAACTTATATCTTAAATACAATGATTAATGCACAAATTTACAATTGAAATAGCTTAGTATGTATTTGCTTACCAAACTTGTAGATTGACCCTAAAAGCTATAAGTTGCCCAGCACTGAGAAATTCTGTGCTTTAGTCACTATTCCTGATAATTCGAGGATTTTAAAGCCGTGAAACTAGAAGGATATGAAGATGAAGAAAAGGAGAATTTAATGGCGAGGCGATTGATACCATTATTCGGAGAGAAGAATCCAGTCATCATATCTAATTCACACGGGAAGGTATCCGTACAGGTTCAAATTGGTTGAAAATGTTGATGAACATTTTCCAGATCATGTTCATATGAACCTTTAATTTAAGGTTTTCTCAGTTATGTTTTTGAATCCTGTTTTGTATCTGTTGGATGTTGTTGTAGGTTTTTCCAGGAAAATGCCATGATTTTCAGGTATTGTGATTGATAACTGGTTTCAGGTAGGTTTATACGTGTGCTCATATGTAATCTGATAACAATTGAGTCAACTTTTTTTGTTGTAGTTTTTGGCAGAGATTCTTATAAAAAAACGGATTCTTGTATATATCCATAAGTAGCAGCAGTTTTCCATTGGAACAAATATATTTATTTATATTTTACTCGAACAAGTTTTGAGTTTTTGACACGATCAAGGGTTGTTTTTCTCTGGAACATTAATAGTGTGAACCCTAATGAGTTTATCAGCAGACGATAATGTCCTTCACATGCACATTATTTGGTTATTCCCTTCTGAATCCGCAGTCGGGACTTGTTTTCATTCAACTCACTGGAAACACCTCCGGAGAGAGGCTTTGTGGATTCAGTATGTAATGCAACCATGGCAGCTGCCATACAAAGCTTTCTTGAAGGTTTGGATGCACACAATCGACCAACAAATAAGTGGGGCCGGGTTTCATGTTTGATTTGAGAGCCATCTTAGTTGCTTGCATTTTCCAAAAAATGCTGCACTTCAATTTGATTTCTCAGCTGGTAAACAAAAACTCCCTTGGATGTTTTATTTGCTTTTGGAACATGACCATTGTCTCACCATTTTTCACATTGATACATGATTGACTGACGGAGTTGATGGTACGATTGTTCTTTAAAATTTTAAATTTTCACTTAATTCAAATATTTTTTTATACTTTTATTAATAATTTGATTTCACTTTTAAAATTTTATCGAAAATAAAAACTTTATCTGGTCTCTCTAATATAAACAATTACCTTTTGTTTCTATATCGATATGTGCTTCATTGGTGGCTCGAGAAAAATCACCCTCGCAAACCAAACAATCATCATTAATACAATGAAAATAAACTTTAAGATACAATATGTATTTAGTCACTCATCTATTTTTGTAATTTTGTTTTGATCATTTAATATTTTTTTTAAAAGAATCATATCTAAACGTTATGCTTTAGACACATGTTGTTTAAGAGTGGCGGAACTCAATATTATCTTTCTTGAAAGTTAATATTGCACCGAAAGGTGCATTAAATGGTGTTTTCGGTGGATCGCCAAAAATGTGGGGGGAAAAAAGAGGGCATCATCAATTGTGGAAAAAGATGGATGGTAAATACCTAATTTAGTCACTTTATTTTTAGGGTATTTACAAGATTAGTCCTTAAGCTTCAACTATAAATACACTAGCTCATTAGCTTCAAAATCATCCCAAATCATTCTAGCTTTCTCCCAATACTAGAGAATTTAGAGAGTTTTCTTAAGAGTTGTTTTCTCCTTTTTATCAAGAGAGAATTGTTATTGTTTTCTCCTTGTTAGATCGAGAGAAGTTATAATTCATATTTTCTCATAGTGAAATTCTTCTACCGTTGCCCGTGGTTTTTACCCTATATTATTTAGGGGTTTTTCACATAAAATTTGTGTCTTCTTTATCTTCATTTTTATTTTCTCAAATTATCAGTTGCGATTTTGCTCTATCCGATAGTCGTATTCTGCAACAATTAGTATCAGAGCCATATTAGAGTGTGTAATATCTACTTATTGTCTTTGTGGTTGCCACCAAAAGGTGGATCCTCCAACATAAGAAAGTAAGAAGATATTACCCATTCTTTGAAGGTTTCAGAGAACTATTCATGATACTGAAATAGTGGGAGCTATCCGTAATAGAAATTATGGCAACGAAATTTGATATTAAAAAATTCAATAGGAGAAATTTCTCATTGTGGAAATTGAAGATGAAGGCAATCCTGAGGAAAGACGGTTGTCTAGAAGCTATCAGTGAAAGGCCGATAGATTTCACAAATGACAACAAATGGATCGAAATGGATGGGAATTCTATGGCAAACTTTCATCTAGCATTAGCAGATGAAGTATTGTCAAGCATCGAGGAGAAGAAGACAACTAAGGAGATATGAGATCATCTCACCAAATTGTACGAGGCCACATCGTTGCACAATAAAATTTTCCTTAAGAGAAAATTGTACACTCTTCGGATGCCAGAATCTACTTTAGTGACTTAGCACTTAAACACGCTGAACACTTTATTTTCTTAGCTTACATCTCTAAGATGTACAATAGAAGAACAAGAACGTGTTGAACTTCTACTTCAAAGTCTGCCTGATTCGTATGATCAACTCATCATCAACTTGACAAATAGTAATGTCACCAGTCTAGTCTTCGATGACGTTGCAGCTGTTGTTCTACAAGAAGAAAATCGGCGCAAGAATAAGAAAGACAAACAAGTAAATCTACAACAAGCAGAAGCATTGACAATGATGAGAGGGAGATCAACAGAACGTGGCCAAAGCAGTAGTCGTAAACATGGTAGATCAAAGTCTAGAAGCAAGAAGAATTTAAAGTGCTACAACTGTGGAAAGAATGGTCACTTGAAGAAGGATTGTTGGAGTCTAAATAAAAACTTCAATCCACAAGGTAATACCGCAAACACTTCAGATGATGGAGATGCACTATGCTATGAAGCGTCAACCACCGTGGAAGGTAGAAAGAGATATACAGATATATGACTCAATGATTTGGGAGCAATATATCACATGACCTCGAGAAGAGAATGGTTCCATCATTATGAACATGTCTCAGGAGGATCTGTGTATAGTTACAATGATCATGCCTTAGAGATCGTTGGTGTGAGAACCATCAAATTGAAGATGTATGATGGAACAATTAAAGTTGTTTGAGATGTACGGCACGTGAAAGGCCTGAAGAAAAATTTATTATCCTACGGATTGTTGGATAATAATGCAAGCAAGATTGAAACACGGAAAGGAATCATGAAGGTCTTCTGTGGAGTGCTTGTGGTGCTGAAAGGTGAAAAGATAGCAGCAAACTTGTACATGTTGAAGGGAGAGACTTTGTTAGAAGCAGAAGCCTCTGTTGCCTCATGTAGTTCAGATTATGCAATGTTATGGTATCAGAAACTTGGACACATGTCAGAACAAAGAATGAAAGTCCTTGTGGAGCAAAAGCTACTTCCAAGCTTAACAAAGGTATCACTTCCTTTGTGTGAGCATTGCATAACAAGTAAACAACACCGGTTGAAATTCAATACATCAAATTCTAGAGGCAAAAGTGTTCTAGAATTGGTTAAATCTGATGTATGGCAAGCACCAGTTACATCCTTAGGCAGAGCAAAATACTTTGTCTCATTTATTGATGACTACTCCAGGAGATGTTGGGTGTACCTTATTAAGAAAAAGTCAGACATGTTTTCAACTTTCAAAAACTTCAAAGCGCGGGTGGAACTTGATTATGGAAATAAGATCAAGTGTTTCAGAACAGATAATGGAGGAGAATACACAAGCGAAGAATTTGATGATTTTTGTAGGAAAGAAGGCATCAAAAGACAGTTCATAGTGGCGAATACTCTTCAATAAAATGGAGTGGCAGAGCGGATGAACAGAACCTTGTTAGAAAGAACAAGAGCAATGTTGAGGGATGCAGGCCTAGAAAAATCATTCTAGGTAGAAGCAGTCAATACCGCCTGTTATTTGGTGAATCGAGCTCCATCAATTGCAATAAAGCTGAAGACAACAATGACGATGTGGACTGGTAAACCAACATATTATTCAAACCTCCATAAATTTGGAAATATTGTGTATGTGATGTACAACTCCCAAGAAATTTCAAAGCTAGATCCAAAATCCAGGAAATGCAAATTATTGGGGTATACTGATGGTGTAAAGGGGTATCGCTTGTGAGATCCCACTGCCCTCAAATTGATCATCAACATGGATGTTATCTTTGTAGAAGATAAGCTACAAAGAAAAGAAGACGATGATAGTGCTGAAAAGTCAGAGACTACACAGATACATGTGGAAAAGGAGGTTGAACAATGAGATTCTTCTGAAGCAGAACTAGCACATGATGAACAAGAACCAGAGAGTTCTGAAGCTCCAACAACTCGTCAATCAGATCATGTGAGAAGACGTCCCAATTGGCACTCATATTATGTTATAGAAAGAAATATTGCATATTGCCTTTTAACAGAGGACGGTAAGCCATCAACATACGAGGAGGCAATAAACAACTCAGATGCTTCACTATGGATGATGGCGATGCAAGAAGAAATTGAAGCCCTTCATAAAAATAATACATGGGACCTTGTGCCACTACCACAAGGAAGGAAGCCAATTGGTAACAAATGGGTCTTCAAAAGCGAAATGGTGACGATCAAGTGGAGAGGTATCGTGCAAGATTGGTGGTCAAAAGATATGCTCAAAAAGAATGTATTGATTTTAATAAAATCTTTTCTCCTGTGGTTCAACTAACAATAGTTCGAGTAGTCTTGACAATGTGTGCTACATTGAACTTACATCTAGAGCAGCCAGATGTTAAAACAACTTTTCTTCATGAAAATCTTGAAGAAGAGATTTATATGCTCCAGCCTGAAGGTTTTGAAGAAGACGAAAAGAAGAACTTGGTTTGCAAGTTGAACAAATCTCTGTACGGTCTAAAGCAGGTTCCAATGTGTTGGTATAAGAGATTTGATTCCTTTATTATGTGTCTTGGATACAACAGACTTAATGCAGACCCTTGTGCTTATTTCAAGAAGTCTGGTGATAACGATTTTGTTATATTGCTGTTGTATGTGGATAACATGTTGGTTGCAGGACCCATCAAAGATCATATTGAAGAATTGAAGGCACAACTGGCTAGGGAATTTGAAATGAAGGACTTGGGATCAGCAAACAAGATTCTAGGGATGCAAATTCACCGAGACAAAAGTAATAGGAAGATTTTCCTTTCACAAAAGAATCATTTAAAGAAGATCTTGTCACGATTCAGCATGCAAGATTGTAAGTCAATTTCTACCCCTCTTCCTATTAACTTCAAATTATCCTCCAGTATGAGTCCTAGCAGTGAAGAAGAGAGGATGGGGATGTCTCGAGTATCATATGCATCAGCAGTGGGAAGTTTAATGTTTGTTATGATATGCACAAGACCAGACATTGCACAAGCAGTTGGAGTGATTAGTCGGTACATGGCGAATCCAGGCAAAGAGCATTGGAATACAGTAAAGAGGATCTTGAGATACATTAAATAGACCTCAAATGTTGCATTATGTTACGAGATGACCAAACTTACTAATAAATGGATATGTAGATTCTAATTATGCAGGGGATTTGGATAAAAGCAAATCTACTACAAGATATGTGTTCAAAATTGTTGGTGGAGCTGTAAGCTGGGTTTCAAAATTACAGTCAGTTGTGACTACGTCAACAACAGAAGCAGAATATGTAGCAGATACACAAGCCAGTAAAGAAGCAATTTGATTGAAGATGCTATTGGAGGAGCTTGGGCACAATCAAGAGTATGTCTCTCTATTTTGTTATAGTCAAAGCGTCTTGCATCTAGCAAGGAATCCAACATTTCATTCAAGGAAAGAACATACGAGTTCAGTACTATTTTTTACGTGAAAAGGTGGAAGAACGGACGGTAGATATGCAGAAGATCCATACCAAAGACAACATAACAGATTTCATGACGAAGGCGATCAACGCTGATAAATTTACTTGGTGTCGATCCTCTTGTGGCCTGTCAGAAACGTAAGCAACATGATGGTACAAGGTAGAAAGAATGGTGTGAAGATATGATTGTTCCAATCAAATCTTCAAGTGAGAGATTGTTGAAAGTTAATATTGCACCGAAAGGTGCATTAAATTGTGCTTTCGGTGGATCACCGAAAATGTGGGAAAAAAAGAAGGCAGCAACAATTGTGGAAAAAAGGTGAATGGTAAAATACCTAATTTAGTCACTTTATTTTTAGGATATTTACAAGATTAGTCCTTAAGCTTCAACTATAAATATCCTAGCTCATTAGCTTCAAAACCATTCCAAATCATTCTAGCTTTCTCCCAATACTAGAGAATTTAGAGAGTTTTCTTTAGAGTTGTTTTCTCCTTTTTATCAAGAGAGAATTGTTATTGTTTTCTCCTTGTTAGATCGAGAGAAGTTGTAATTCCTATTTTCTCATAGTGAAATTATTCTACCGTTGCCCGTGGTTTTTACCCTATATTATTTATGGGTTTTCCACGTAAAATTTGTGTCTTCTTTATCTTCATTTTTATTTTCTCAAATTATTAGTTGCAATTTTGCTCTATCCCATAACCGTATTCCGCAACAATCTTTTGCGGCATTTAGAAATATATATATATATATATATATATATTAACTAAAATGTTTTAATTCTTTTTTCAATGTAAATTACATATGAAATCATCATAATAAAAGAATTTTTTATAAATTCTTAAAGTTCATCTATTCACATAAAAAAATCATTTATTTTTTTATTTACCGATAATTTCACAAAACTTACATATAACCATAAGATATATCGAATTAATTTTATAATAAATTCACATAATATAAGCTTCGAAATCGTTTCTGTGGCTATGAACTTTAACGGCTGCTTATGACTCTACTATAAACAAAAAGATTCGAGACACGCACTCATGTTCATTTTTTTACAGAATGCTTTTAACTCCTTCTCATTATAGGCTAGTTGGGTAAGAGTTGTTTTTCTATCCCTTCTATTCTAGAGTTTATTATTTCATGTCCGTCAAGTGACCGAAAATAGAGAAGATGGCGGCACAAGTAAGGAAGATGGAGTTAACATATTAAAAAGGATAAAATAAATTTCATCCCTAAACTATTTTTAAGTTTACAAAAAAACCCATAATTACTATTTTATGTAAAGTTCAAGGGTTAGAATAAAAATTAAACCCTTTAAATAATGTGTCATATAATCGAATTAATAGCATTCCACGTCCCAGTAATTAAATTTTAATAAAATGATAACGTAAGCGATCAAAATTTAAGTTTTTTTTGGATTTGATGAGTAAAAAAATCAAAATGTAAGTGACTATTTCAATAGTTTAATCTAATTTAATATTATATATGTATATAAGTGTATATATTAGTTTTTTAATATTTTTTGGGCATAGCCTCCACAAGTCCCCGCTATCTTTTGTCATTGGTTGTTAAAAAATTAATAACGATACTGATATATCAACACAAGATAGTGTTACACCATCACTGAAAAATAAATAAATAATTGTCACTTTGGCATTTTCATTTATTTTTTTACGTTATGTGATAAAAAAATAAATAAAAAAATAAAAACTTAACATTATATATAATTTAGAAAAATAGTTAAATGGTCAAAACAAAATAAAAAATAGATTAGTGACTAAATACAAATTTTACTCTAAAATCTAATCAATCTACAAATAAAGAAATCATAGAAAATAAAAGGTGGGTCCAAAAATCTAAAGACTTTACAGTTTACAATACATTATACGTATGTGTGGAATGAAAAACCACTTGAACTCTCTCTCAACGGATAACAACCCAAAACAAATCTCAACCACAAAATTCATCAATGAAGAATTCTATATTCCACCCCCTGTTTTTCATAATTCTTTTGTTTTGTTTTGTTTTTCAAGCTGCCCATTCAGTAGCTGAACTGAAGCACGAATTATAAAAACAATGGCAGCTCTGCAGAACTCTATGCCTTCTCTTCATCATACATTGTTCGTAAATTCCTTTCCCCAGGTTTTTTTTTCTCATAAACATTATCGATCTCTTTCGTTTTAAAGCTTTGGGTCTTTGTTATTTCCTTTCAATTTCATCTTTTGGTTGCATTTTAAATGGTGGAGTTTTGCCTGCTTTATTGGTTAAACAGAAAGGATCACAGAAGCTTTCTCATGGTGCATTTCTTTTCTGTAAAACAAGAGTTTCTCTTCATGTCCCGGCTGAACATTTATCTTCTGCTGCTGCTGCTGCTGCTTCTACCTCTTCTCATTTTCAAGGTGAATTTTAATTTATTTTTCTTAATTTAGTAATTCTAAATTTTGGTATGGTGATTCATTGTTAATGTATGGACGTATTTGTGAAGATTTTATTAATCATTTCTTTTTTCTATATATCAATCCTTATATTGTAAACTTATTTTTTAATTTTAAATTTGCAGAGAGCTGTGGGAGACGCCAAATAGTTGCTGCTGGAGTCATTGCTCCTTTGGTTTCAATTGTTGACCGAACTCCTACTGCATGTATGTATGTTGTTTGAAGCATTGAAATTGAAACTATATTTGGCAATCTATCTATTTATTTCGTCTTTTTACAATTTTTTCGCGTCACAAATCATAATCTTATTCGAGAATTTATAGATTTATATAAACTTTGATGTGCTGGTAATTTATGTTCAGTACATATTGTCATGTTCATGTATATGTAACATGTTCGTTTTATTGTCTAGTCCGAAGTTGTTGAACCTACTTGAAATCATTTCAGCATAAATGCTTTATAGCTATTATGCTATATGATGATTCTTTTAATAAAATTTACTGATATGCTAAGAGGACACATTCATATGGTTCAGTTGCTGCAGAAACTAAGAAGGGATTTCTTCCGGTCACAGACAAGAAAGATGGATACACATTTCTCTATCCATTTGGGTGGCAGGTAAACTTTGTGCATGTAACTACCAATGTTACTCAGATTCGGAACTATCATATACTGCTGTTATATCCGATTCAGAGGAACATAGTAAATTTTCGGATTCGATTTATTGGAAAGTAGAATTAATTAGTCTCACTTCCAAGTGTGCAGGAAGTAGTTATTGAAGGTCAAGACAAGGTATTCAAAGATGTTATTGAGCCATTAGAAAGTGTGAGTGTTAATATGATACCAACCAACAAACAAGAAATTCGAGATTTCGGATCTCCTCAAGAGGTTTGCTGTGGATTCTTTATATTATAGATATCATCTATAAACTGGGAAAATGAGATCTCTTTTCTCATAATAAATTCTCACAGGTTGCTGAGACTCTGATCAAGAAAGTTTTGGCGCCTCCAACTCAGAAAACAAAGTTAGTTCAGGCAGCAGAGGTTTGTTTCCAGCATTTATTGTTTGATGCAAATGGATTTGGTACCCTTTTTTATTTTAATTCCTTTATTATTTTCAACTATGTTGCTCAAACTCTTCATTCTTTTTAATGTATTCGTGTTGGGCACCTGCATCTAACACATATTTGGATATTGATAAGGAGATATGACCCCCCAAGATTCCTTCAAATATGCGAAAAGGCATTCTATGATTATGTTATATATTTACCTCGAATGAAATCCTACTTCTGTTTTCTCTTGACAACTTCCTCAACTAGTTTATCTAATAACCTTCTTGTAATATTGCAGTGACTTCTACTTTGTAGTAATTTCCATGACTTCTACTTTTTATACATTTCAGTCATTTGAATTTATGAAGGCTTATAACTAGGGTAGCGGAGTAGTGTTGCCTTAGTTTAGGTTTTAACCCATTTGACTTTATTCATTCTCGTAGTTTGCTATCGTTGACTTCTATGTATCATTCTCTTCATGTTTCCTCTTTTAAGATTTAGTCGGGTCTTACGTTTCTGTCTATATGCAGAGATTTTTTTACGCAGGGATTTATTTGCATGGATTACTTCCCATTACATACGCACATATGAAAAATGCATATGAAAACTGTTCAACTATGTATTTATTTATTTATTTATACATGTATTGCATTTTATTTCCATTTTTAATTTTCTGACTGCCGGAGGTCTTCCACGGAAGCTGCTCTAAACTTGGCGTTGGGGGCAGCCTACTATCCTACCTCCCTCTTACCCCATTACATATGGGAATAGGGTTTTGTTGTTGTTGTAATATTGCAGCGGATTGTGTTATTATATGTTGTTTGGACATGCATTTATATATGTCTATCTTATTAAGAGTGTAGGAAGGTTTAGCCATCCATGTATTTGTGTTGTTCATGTTATTTTCACATCTTATAATCTGGTTTAAAGTGATGCATTTATATAAACCGAGATTTTTCATGGCATACAGATTTTAATATATGATCTATTCACTTTTTGTTTTAGTTATTTTCCCATACTGAATTAATGTCCAGAATTAACAGGTCTATTCATATCATTTGTAGCACAAGGAATTGCTATGTAGACTTTTTGTACTCTTGAATGTCAAATACTCTTCTAATCTATGTTACTCCAACAATCCAACTCTATTTTTCTTGAAATACTCATGTCCAACACCTGTACCGAACATTAAGTTGTGCATTCTCACTCCCGAGTCCAAGTAACATAACATTGATCCTAATCATATAGATATTAATTTCTTGTTTGACAAGTTTTTTGAATTTGCAAGTAAACATTATGGATTTATATGTTGTGTCTTGGACATATCTCACAGCATGATGCAGATGGAAAAGCTTATTATACATTTGAGTTTATCACTCGGGCTCCAAACTACACTCGACATGCTCTCACTGCAGTTTCTATTGGAAATGGTACGAATGTGCATGATTACCATATCATTTCGATTTTTCATTTTTCTCAAAATATCGGTGCCCGACACCCTTGTCAGACACATTTTAAATACATAGGAAAACTTGGATAAAATTGGATACAACCTTGTTTGAAACGTACCTTATCCAACACATAACATAACATGGTTATTGCATCTGGATATTGTCGTCATTTTATTAGTTTCCATTGAGATATTATAGTTGATATTTAGCAAGTTTGGAGTTTGAAACCCAGCATTTGCAATTCATCCTAGAGCCTCTGATGATACAATAGGAGAAATGAAAAAGAAACAAATTTGAGATTCAAATTTCTGAATCTGCCATCATTTACATACATTTGTTCATTTCTTCACGTCATATTCCTATGAATCCATCAATTACATAACATTGGGAAGTGTTTTTTATCAGGTAAATTCTACACTCTGACAACAGGAGCAAATGAGAGAAGATGGGATAAGATGAAAGATAGATTGCTCACTGTGGTAGACTCCTTTAAGATATTCAATGTTTGAAAAAACGTAGTTTAATATTAATCAAATTAGGAAGAACAACATATAAAATACTTCTTGATTGAGAGCCCTCTGCATTTTTCCGGAACTGTATAAAGTCCCAATTCAATCTTCTTCTTTCCTCCCCAACTTGTTAATCAACCAATTGTATTATCATGGAAAAAATCTTCACATGTATGGTTTAAGTCTATCAAAATATATTGAAATATCCGAAGCAGAAAAGATATCTACGAAAGTATACATCTACTTTTCAACTTCAGGTTTAGATATCAAAATCCATTATCTACGAAAGTAGAAGAGATTATGGTAATTTATATTTACAAATTTATTATCTGAAAAAGTAATCAGATTTAGATAATAGATATCCAAAGCTCATGATCGACATAAGTTCATTACAGATTATGTGTAGCACCCTTATATCGATGCGAGTGATCCGATCCGATCCGAGGTGTTACATTAGTGCCACTGGAGCGGTTCATAGTGAAAAATTCAGGAAAAATTAATTTTTTTGTTAAAATTTGTAAAATCATATAACAAATTTATAAATAAAATACAAGTTCAGAAAATCATTCCTATATTACAAACAAAATTAAAATCATACAAGTTTCAGACTCAATATATATAAAAAATCAAATGTTACCTATATGCCCCCCTAATTACACATTGTATCATACTCTGCAAGCAAAGCCAAAGGAACTCCTAATACTGAAGTTGATAGATGCACTGGATCGATTCTTTTAACCTGAAATGGTGAGTAAAGAGTGAGCTTTGAGAAGCTCAGTAATACAGAACTACCAGATAAATGCAATAGGTCATCAGGTATATGGTAAAGCATAACTTTCCTTAGCGGGACAGACATCATCAGATTCTAGCGGTGAATTCAAATTTCATTAGCTAAGTCTTCAATTACAAACATGAATTTACAGTCTGAAGGAAGTATTCAGAGAGTCAGATTCAGAAGATTGAGTTGGGGACTCTAGTGTGTTCCAACAAAACAGAGAAATGTGTACAGATCATTTAAAAACATTAGTAGTTTAAAACATATTTTAAAACCACATTAAAACTCCCTAACCAAACACCGATATGTAGTTCCCCAAAACAGCATCCATAAGGACTTACCTTAGGGTCATTGGGCATAGGAGCTAACCTAAGGGATTATCTTGGGGCCTGAGAGCCTACCCAAGGAAGTACCTTGGGGCCTTAGGGATCCAAGGAAATGCCTTGGGGCCTCAGAGCCTACCCAAGGCCACCTTAGGTCCGTAAGGAATTGCCAGCTTGATCAGAGCTGAGCCTCCATACTCCATAATCCTACCCAGACAGTATCCCAATAATAGGTTCATACAGTAAACAATAGATTCCATGATCCACAATTAGGAACGATTATATTTTCTAGTGAAAATAGGTAACCAAAGAGTGTATATCATGTAGCCATATGTCATAAACAGTAAATCAATATCTTCGGTAAATCACATTTCAGGTCATATAAAATAATCATATAGAACATAGGGAACACACTAGAGGATCCGATTATTTGGCAGAGGTACTTAGCAATTATCAAGTGGGGAAAACACGAAACTTCTGCAAACTGATTGAATTTCAAAAATGAGATCCCTATAGAAAGAGGGTTTAATAGTTAACGGATCTATTAGTAATTCACGAAGTGATTTATCAAGATCATAGTATTCAGATAAATCAGCAAGGTATTCAGGAGTCATTGCATCAAAATTTATTTAGGATTCAAACATTCCTAAAGTAATTTCATCAATCAGGCTTATAAGGGCATTTTAGTTATCAAATTTCTGATAAATTTTGGTAATTCAATTTAATAAAGGAAGGCAACGATTTATAGAATTCTAGATTTCAATCATCTTAACAGGTTTTCAATTCCAATCGCACTTTACAATTCCCAGCAAAGGTGACACTTATCAATTATGTAGGTAGAAAAACTTCATGAATATTCCTTTCTTAAAACTGGTTGCACTGCAAAATCGAATTGATCACCTTCAGAACCATTTTTGGACGGATCATGAGGAGACAAACAAGTATTTAAGTAGTATTTATTTACTTATCTTATTGTAATAGTATTAGGGATGATCGACCTACTTAGGTCATACTCTAAAAACCTCAGGGGTGTTACAGCATTTAAAGCTTCACTGGTATCTTCAGAAGTTATCCAAAGGCATTTGCTTAATCCAAGTCATAAGGGTATTTAGATCATTCTGGTATTTGAGGTAGATTTATTCATTTAAGAGCTTATGGGTATTCAGTCATTCTAGGGCTTGGGGTAATTTGGTAATTTTAAAATTCAAGGGTATTTCAGTCCTTTCCTTCCATCCAGTCTTTCATTTAATTCAAACTTGTCATTTATTTCAATCATTTCAAATAATTCAGACAATAAGAGTACTTTCGATAAGTTAGTCTTCGGGTATATGCTCATAAATCAGAAATTCTGGGTCTAGTGCCTTCTTAGAGGTTACGAACTGTTTATTATAATCTTCCGAACAAAATAGGAACTTAACAGTTAAATTAGTAATTTATCGTATTACATACAAATTCTTATAGTACTTTCTCAATCAGGGTCAATCCAGGCTATTTTTTACCTCTCAAGGGTAATACAATAATTTCTCATCTAGGTATTTTAGATGCTTCAATTTTTAACAAGAGTAATCAAATTTTAAGGGTTATGGGGTTAATCATTTCCCTAGTTAATCACGAAACTTGGAATTATTCCTTATAAATCTTCCAATTTCTTATACGAGCCATCAGAGTTTTATTCAATTGCTTACTTTTTACCACATTTGAATCAAGTTTAGAAATAATTAATTATACAGATGAGACGAAACATAGTCATCCATGCACTTAGCAATACCAACATGTAACGTAAAGCATGCATAGGGTAGTAAAGTATTACCTTGATTTTTTAGCCATATCGATTGACCATTTAAACTTTATTCAATCACTATCGGACTTGAATTCGACGTCCCACAAATTCTCAGATACATAGCAAAATAAATTATGTTAAAAACATAACTTAATCGTGAAAATATTCAAATCAGAAGATAAAACGCTGAAAATCAACTTATCGGGTTTGAATTTGACGAAACGGGCCTAAAAATGGACCCATGATGTCGAAAAACATTAAGATAAATGTTCCCGAAAAAAGTCAACAGGCCGGTCAACGAGCAACGACTGGGTCAACGGTTGGGTCAATGACTCACCCAGGCTCGACTCAGCTCGGTCTAGGAGATTCGATCCAGACTGGTCCAGTCAATTCAGACCGATCCATTCAGTAGTACACTCCCCAGGCTGATAGACGATGCTCACGCGTAGGGAGCGGCACGTGCGACGGCTCCGGTCGTTGGTTCGATGCGAAATTTTCCAGATTCGTAGATCATCACCTCTGGAGTCTCGTGCATGTGTTATATTTCGACGAAGCACGATGGAGTGTGAAATTTTAAAATGTTCAAACTTTTCCAACGGTGACTAGCGAGTGAAAACAGCGGGGGAACGACTAAGAATCGGGGGAGCAGCTAGGGATTTTGAGTTTGGGAATTGGGGGTTTTTGGGGGTTAACCCCGACCTTTAGAACTTAAAAGGAATTTTAAATTAAAAAAGTCATAACAATACCTTAGCCCAAATTGTTAGGGCATGGGCTACCATACCCAGGGTCATAAGTTCAATACCTTGTAGCACTAACTCCAATTTTTTCCCATTGACAAAAAAATGAGAAAATTTAGGGTTAATCCTTGAACTTCCTGTAGAAGTTAAAACAGGTTGCAAGTTTTGAAATCTTGCAATTTGGTCCCTAATTTACTTAAATTAGTTTATAATTTATTTTATTGTATTATTTTTATATATTTTTTAATCTTAAATTAGGGTTGTGACATTATGATTAAAATATATTTGTTGATGCAATAGGGAGTTATATTGTTCGCATCTTCTGATTTAGACAAGGAATAACAGTTGGTGATGACTAACGAGTGATTAGAAATGTTGATGATATAGATGCATAGGGAAAGTTGCTTGAAAAGTCTTGGGAGTTTTTTCTTCTGTCTGTCATTGGGGTTTATATGATGACTCTTGTTATATGCATGTGTCGGGTTTAGAGTTATAATTGTTATGTATAGATAAAAAAAAAGATAAATACAATTGTTATTTGGAAAATTTGATCTTGACAAACCTCTTGAATTTATCAAAAGTCTTATCAATATTTTTTGGTTTCCATCGTGTTACTCCAGAGATAATTCTAATAAGTTGACGGAGAAGTTATATCTCTGGAAATGAAATTATATCTTCACAAAAATAACAATTTAATACAAATATTACTAAATTCCATGTTATTAAAACATTAGGAAAGCACATCATATATTAAAAAATATTCAAACCTATACTAACTAACATTTCTCCATCCTTTTCTATAAATTTTTCTCATGTTTGTAATTAAAATATTTTATATTTATATTAAGACGATACATTAAAAATTTATATAAGATAAATTTTAAATATTCATATATATCATTCAGTGTATGTGTTGTTTTCACTGGTATATTATATTTTATATTATGTTGTATTAAAATTATATTACCGTGTTATATTTGCTTTTGTTTTAGTGTAATAAAATATTTAAAATTATAAAAAAGAAGCTTACATGTCCCCTTTTAAACGCAACAAGCAAATGTAATCAATATATAGTTTAGATATCAAAATGTAATAAAAGTTTAGATGCTAAACTGAGAAAATGTACTCATTGTTGGGGCCAAATTGTTCATTTAAGTCGTCTAATTTTCTTGTGGGCAAGAATGTTGTTAAATCAAGCCTTATCTAGAATACATTGCAATTGAGTAAAGGATACAAAGAAACTTGTAAAGAAAAAAAAAAAGGGAAAAAAGAGTAATCTATTCTATTCTTTTCTTATATATGAGGGCTGCGAAAAGGAGTTTATACGGATATCATTTTTATCGTTACTTCGTTTTCATGTTATCCATCCCTTTGAATCATTCTTTACTTACACAGAAGCAATTGGCACATATTCTTTACAAATAGAATTTGCTATTTACGTTACGTTGCATTGGGGGTCGCTATATAAGCTGATGTTAATCCGCACTCCCTAAATTCATCATCGTTCCATTTGTTGAGACTCCACTGCATGTAGCAGCACACGAAGGGAAAATTAGTGTTGCATTGGAGATGATGAACTTGATGCCTTCCTTTGCCAAGAAGCTCAACTAAGATGGGTTTAGCCACATGCACTTGGCCGTGAGAAACGAGCAGACTGAGCTAGTGCATCGATTATTAATTGAAGACCGATAAAGATCTGGTTCGTGTCAAGGGGAGAGAAAAGATTACTCCTTTCCATTGTGCAGTTTCAATGGGATACTCTATCGTTTTAGTCGAGTTTCTTGAAGCTTGCCCAGAATGCACCGAAGATATGACGGTTCGAGACCGCGTTGCATCTTGCCTTGAAAAATGACCAGATCGAAGCTTTAACTCTCCAACTTGCATGGCTTCAAACAAGACGATATAGTAATCTCTTTACCTTTGAAAGAAAATTGGTGAATTGGAAAGACATCGATAACAACACAGTGTTGCACATAGCAGCCATAAAGGAACAACATGAGGTAATATGCAATTATATTCTTCACATATTCGATGAGTTGCATTCCCTTAAAAAACTATTAATGGCTGTTCAATGTTAATGATGCAGGCAATAAAAATGCTGTTAGATGCCCAAGTTTGGTTATCTGTAAGAGATACGAACTCGGAAGGTTTGACAGCTCTAGAAATCATACAGAAGGTTGAAGGACAAGGCATGAACATCAACATGAGTGGCGAAAATGAAACCAAGATTAAGAAGCTGAAAGGGAATGTTAAGATTTCTGCTTCAAGGAAAGCAACGATATCAGGAAACCGGGCGAGGAACAGCTTGTCGGTTGACAAGATCAACACAATGCTGGTGATTATGGCACAGGTTATAACAGCAACCTACCAATCAGCGTTAAGCCCACCTGGAGGTGTTTGGCAAGGCGAGGGCAGGGGTTCATCCACCACCAATGTCGCTTCAGGCATCAGTACTACGAATCACTTCTTCCCTGATTACACTGAACACATTCCCATGTTCAAGGAATCGAGAGAAGTCGGTACATCGATCGTGAATCCGCTGTGTTATGCTCTGCTTTGGGTTTTGAACCTTTTCCTTCTGTCTTCGATTCAATTCGCGACATTACTCCTCTCAGGGTTTCGACTTTTTATTTACACTGCCATCCCGCTTTATTTCTTGGTAATGCTTACTTCTGCTCCATGAAAATCTTAGCACCAACCACGACTTTTTCATACTTCAACCTTGCTTGCACATGTCTTATCGGAATACTCGCCCCATTGGCACTTTATCTTGGCGCCGTTTGCACTATCAATTCTTTGAAGTAGATGAAGGAGTATCGAGCCGAGATGCGTAAAGTTCTTGGCATGGACAAGGGCCGTTGAAACTATACTCTCTCAGCATTTGATTTTTTGTTTAACGTAGTCTAGTGAAAGCAAGGGGTGGACAGGGCTTGGATGTTCAAGTATGGTGATAAATGGTAATCCCTTCCTAGCTCGAGAATCTGAAAGAAGAAACTAAGGGGTAGTAAGCTACAAGACTTATTGTATCTCTAAGGTGCAACAAACACGTCACATTATAATTCGAAACAAACATTAATATTTATACGTCAAATCATCAACGATAGTCACAATGTAAATGATATGCAAATGCTTAGCACCCACCCATACTCCTGTCACACCCCATAGATTAGTTAAATAGTTATGGTTATAACTATAGGATATATGTTTAATCACAATACATAGATCCATTTTAACATATTATGAATGAATCCTTTTTTTTAAAGGGATTTTGTATGTTATTAAGGATAAGCATATAAAATTGGACAAAAAATATGGTCTCATTAAAAAACCTCCCTACACCTGATGTAAGGTACTCATACCTTAAATTGATCGTGGATCTTAGAAGGAAGCAAAACAACATGCATAAGTGAATGACTCAAATAGATGGCTTGGTAGTTGATGTAAAGGTGAAATGGAGGGCTATTTATGTTATGAGATTGGTAGCAGAAGTATGTTGATATGGCTATGGTATGGCTTATGAAAGAAGTGATGGTTGGTGAGGATAGTATCTTAGAAAGACCAAGGAAGAACCAGTGCTACAATGAGCAAAGACCCTGCCTTACAAATTTCTCTAAGGGATGGTAGAAAAGGACTTAGACCCACTATCTATAAAGAGATAGGAACCACAAGTATCAATGGAATAGAGGTTGACGCCACAAGTAAGAACTTACTTGATAAGTCGATAAAAGTCACAAGGACTTGATATAAGAGAATAATCTCACTTTAATTTATAAGAAAGGTGTGTTTACAAAATGAATAGGACTAGCCTATTTATAGAAATGGAAGGGACATGGCCGAATGGATACATGTTAGTTCGGCCAGCCCTCATGTCCTTCTAGAATGACATAATTAATTAATTAAGTACATGAATGAAAGGATATTATGTTTTGGTTGAATAGAGGGGGCATGTCTCTTGGCCGAATGGTGCTTGAACCCATTCTAGTTGGTGCCTAAATGAAGCATTAGGAGCCTTGGCCAAATGGTTGGCTTGTTTGGTGTTTAGCGCGCCTAGGAAGAGTCTACACGCTTGGCACATGGTTGCTGGTCACAAGGTGTGCACATTGTTATCTATGAGGCATATAGTGTAGCCTTATGCATTTGATGAAGACCAAACATGTGCAACAATCTTGGGCGTGATTTAAGCTATCTTCAAGATTGCATGTGTATAGCTAGCTAGCAATGCAAGGGCTGGTGGTGAAGGATCTTCTTAGCCATGAACTCCCAAGCTCCCTAGCATCACCTTCAGCCATGTTCAGCTACATTTTTTGTCACTTTCAGCAACTTGTCTTCAAATAATCCAACTAGCTGAGATTAACTAGCCTTGGGCTCCTCCAGTTGAGTTGAGCTTCCCATTGTGTTCCATGAGCTGCCATGATGTTTGTGAGCTAATTGTGAGCTGCATATGGATTCCGAATACTTTAACAAGCTACCCCAATGTGTGTCATGCTTCCATTTACCTACATGTGCAAATAAAACAAAGTAAATCAAAGACATTGAGCTTGTATGATCCAATTACCTTGTTTTTGTGCATGAATATGATGTTGTGAGCTATGAATGCATATCATGAGCTAAGTACATAATGATATAACATGAGCTGAAATGAATGCACATGAGCTAACAAATGAATGAATAAGCGTGTTGCCATTTCATGAATGTAATGAATCATGCTTAAATGAATGCAAGACTAATATAACATACTTATAATATTGTGCATCAATCATAAAGATGTGGATATGTTAAATTACTTTACTCATTAAATAACATAACTAACAATCTTATCATGACACGTATGATTATTTCATATATAATATAAAGTAAGTGAATTATTAAAATGTTTAAGAATACTCTCTTTGCATGTGGTGAAAACGTGCTTGCATCATCCCTTCTTTAGGGTTATTTGTTTTCAAATCGAAGCCTTTGGTATGCTTGAAGTGTTTAATATTTTTGTTATTCCAAATGCTTAGCTTTGTGTTCTTTTGTCAAAAGAAAGTATCATTTGGACGAATGTGTTCTTCCAATAGGTACCCTTTCACAAGATCTCCTAGTAGGCCTGTTTTTGGAATATAAATCACCAACATGTACCTTTTTGGAATGATCTTTTTCTAAGGATATCCTTGTTGGAAGTGACCTTTCATTTGGCTATCCCTGAAAATTGAAGAGACACGATGTTTCAAATGAAGGGGTACTTACCTTTTGAAGACATGAATCATAACCCTTGATGAAGAGTTGTGACTTTAAATCCCAACCATCACCATTATTCGTTGGAATCCCTTCATTTTTCAGCAACGAACCATCATACTTATTTATAAAGAAGTTCAGTTTCATGTCTTGTCCACCTTCAATCTTCAATGGTAGTTTGTCATTTCACAAGGCTTGGACACTCCTTCTCATATGCATTTGATCTTGTTGGACTTCTTTAGGTGTCAAAGGCACCAAAGTTACCTTGCATCCTTCATGCTTAAAGGAGTATTGGTTGTGATAACAATCATGAATGACCCTTTTGTCATACTGCCATGGCCTCCCAAGTAGAATGTGGCTAGCATGCATAGGGACAATATCACAAAGTACCTCATCCTTGTACCTACCAACTAAAAAAGGAATTATGACCTGTTTAGTAACATTTAACTCACCTCCTTCATTGAGCCATTGTAGTTTATATGGAGTTGGATACTTTAAGGTTGTCAAGCTGAGTTTACCCACCATAATAGTATTGGCTACATTTGTGCAACTCCCTCCATCAATAATCATTGTACAAACCTTGTCCTTGACATGGCACCTTGTGTGGAAAATGTTATTCCTTTGTAGATCCTCCTTAATTGTTTGTGATTTGAGGCAACTCTTTGGAACAAGCATTTCTCCACAATCAACAATCTCTTTTGTCTCTTCTACATAGATTGCTTCTTGTTCCTCTTCATGAATAGGTTGTTCAGAATCTGAGACAACATTTCCATTGTCTAGCAATATCATAGTGTTTTGGTTGGGACATTGGCTTGCAATATGTCCTTTTCCAAAGCACTTGAAACACTTGATGTATCTGGACCTCTCGAAAGTGTTTGTTTATTTTTCTTTACCCTCGTTGGATTCACCCAATTGTATGGTTTTGGATCCCTCAACATTATCCTTCACTTGGACTGGGGTTGAATTTCGGAAAGTATTAGGCTCTTGTTTTAATTTGGTGGTTGAACTTGGGCTACTCTGGTTGAAGACCTTCCTTTTAATTTGTCGTTCAATTTTCATGGCCATATGTACCATCTCTTTAATCTTTACATAATGCTGCAATTCAACAAGGTTAGCAATTTCAGGAGTTAAGCCAGATAAAAACCTTGCCATGGTTGCTTCTATATCTTCATCAACATTGGCTCAAATCATGGCTATATCTAATTCCTTGAAATAATCTTCAACACTCTGGCTTCCTTGTTTAAGATTTTGAAGCTTGTGATAGAGATCACGGTGATAGTGAGTAGGTACGAACCTTTTTCTCATAATGGCCTTCATTTCTTCCCAAGTATTGATTGGGAATTCACCATTTATTATTCTTGAACTTACTAATTGGTCCCACTAAACGAGGGCATAGTCAACAAATTCCATAATGAAAAGTCTTACTTTCTTTTGCTCCGTATAGTTTTGGCATTAAAAAATATGCTCGATTTTGATTACCCAGTCAAGATAGGCTTTTGGATCAGTTCGTCCTTGAAATGAAGGAATTGTCACCTTGATGTTGCTGAAGTTATCATTTGGTACCTTTCCCTTGTATTCCTATGGACATCTCTTCTTACTCCTCTGGTGATTTGATCAACCTCAGCATCCTCTTCAATTTCTTCTTCCATTCTAGTGCGAACTATCCTTCGATTTCCCAAGGATGCTTCAACTTGATCCATTCTTTCATGTATGGGCTCCAATTCTAGTTTCAACAATCTTGCCATCTCATGCATAATTGTTTCAGTTTGCAAGTAGGGGCTTCTCTTTCAGGTGTTCTTCTTGAACTCCAAGACATGATTAGTGAAATAAAGAAAATAAAATGTGTAAAAGACCTTACCAAATAATGCTCTTACAAAGCCTCACGAGTTCACTCCAAGGAAACTTGAATGTCACTCAATCCACTCGTGTTTGCACTATATGACTTCAAGGATTTTACTAGTCCTCTTCTAGTCTCCCACGCTCAAGTCTTTTTCCTCTCAATCTCTTTTTCTCGAGTTCTAAGTAACTTTACTCAAAACTATGCCAAGTAAAGTTTACTTGTTGTGCGTCGGCTGCAAATGATTAGTAGGGATGGAAAATAAAATATAATGGAAAGGGTGGCTTAGAAATAATAAAGTAGAGAATAAAGGGGTTACTTACACAAAGTCACTTCACAACCCTTCTATCACCTCAATCAATTTTAGATGCTTACTTGAATTGCTTGGTGATGAGACTTGTTGTTTTGCTTTCAACTTTTTTTGCAAATTTATTTTCTTTTTTTTTTGTTTCTTCTTTGGGTGCTTTGTAATTTTCTTTGCTTTTTTTTTCTTCACTTGCACTTCTTTTTGTGTTTTATTGTTGTCGTTACACGTTGCTTCTTCCACCAAAGCTCTGATTACCGCTTGATGTTAGATACTCCTACCTTAAATTGATTGTAGATCTAGGAAGAAAGAAAAACAACCTGCATAAGTGAATGGCTCAAATAGATGGCTTAGTAGTTTATGTAAAGGTGAAATGGAGGGTTATTTATGTTATGAGATTGATAGCAGAAACATGTTGATATGGCTATGGTATGGCTTATGAAAGAAGTGATGGTTGGTAAGGATAGTATCTTAGAAAGACCAAGGAAGAACCAGTGCTACAATGAGAAAAGACTCAGCCTTACAAATCTCTCTAAGGGATGGTAGAAAAGGACTTGGACCCACTATCTATAAAGAGATAGGAACCACAAGTATCATTGGAATAGAGGTTGACGCCATAAGTAAGAAATTACTTGATAAGTCGATAAAAGTCACAAGGACTTGAGATAAGAGAATAATCTCACTTTAATTTATAAGAAAGGTGTGTTTACAAAATGAATAGGACTAGCCTATTTATAGAAATGGAAGGGACATGGCCGAATGGATATATGTTAGTTCGACCAACCCTTGTGTCCTTCTAGAATGACATAATTAATTAATTAAGTACATGAATGAAAGGGTATTATGTTTTGGTTGAATGGAGGGGGCATGTCTCTTGGCCGAATGGTGCTTGAACCCTTTCAAGTTGGCGCCTAAATGAAGCATTAGGAGCCTTGGCCGAATGGTTGGCTTGTTTGGTGTTTGGTGCACCTAGGAGGAGTCCACACGCTTGGCACATGGTTGCTGGTCACAAGGAATGCACATTGTTATCTATGAGGCTTATGGTGTAGCCTTATGCATATGATGAAGACCAAACATGTGCAACAACCTTGGGCGTGATTTAAGCTATCTTCAAGATTGCATGTGTATAGCTAGCTAGCAATGCAAGGGCTGGTGGTGAAGGATCTTCTTAGCCATGAACTCCCAAGCTCCCTAGCATCATCTTCAGTCATGTTTAGCTACATTTGTTGTAACTTTCAGCAACTTGTCTTCAAATAGTCCAACTAGCTGAGATTAGCTAGCCTTGAGCTCCTCCAGCTGAGTTTAGTTTCCCATTGTGTTCCATGAGTTGTCATGATGTTTGTGAGCTAATTGTGAGCTGCATATGGATTCTAAATACTTCAACAAGCTACCCTAATGTGTTTCATGCTTCCATGTACCTACATGTGCAAAGAAAACAAGGTAAATCAAAGGCATTGAGCTTGTATGATCCAATTACCTTGTTATCGTGCATGAACATGATCTTGTGAGCTATGAATGCATGTCATGAGCTAAGTACATAATGATATAACATATGTAAGCTAATGTATATGACTTTGGAGCTGAAATGAATGCACATGGGCTAACAAATTAATGAATAAGCATGCTGCCATTTCATGAATGTAATGAATCATGCTTAAATGAATGCAAGACTAATATAACATACTTATAATATTGTGCATCAATCATAAAGACGTGGATATGCTAAATTACTTTATTCATTAAATAACATAACTAACAATATTAGCATGACACGCATGATTATTTCATATATGATATAAAGTAAGTAAAGTATTAAAATGTTTAAGAATACTCCCTTTGTATGTGGTGAAAACGTGCTTGCATCAACACCTAAATGGAGGAAAAAGAATGCCCATGTTAATGTAGGACAAGGAAAAATACATTTCAGGCACTCACCACAAAACCATTAACAAGATTACAATGAAAAATAACACATATATTAGCCCAACACCTGAGACCAATATCTATCACTTCAGTTCACCTCATAGTTGCAATAAATAGAAACAAAATCCAGCAATCTCCACTAGCAGTAACGTATCCCACAAAAACTCAATATTATACAAGCAGAAACCATCATCCCAACAATCACTAGACGAGACCGAACCAGCAACGAGAGAAACAATAATGAAATTGCAACGACCCACTCCATTAATCCACGATCAATGACATTGCAAAAACACAAAACAAGTTAAACTTCTCTTCCTCAATGTCTAATATACATACCAAAAGGACAAAGGAGGAGATCATCTACATGTATAACAGATTCAGGCCATTTATACTTCCCCAAAAACCAATCCTAAGTAATGCCATATCATAAATTTGAGTGGAACTCAAGCTTTTACTATTAAATAAGGCTTCATTAAGGCATATCCAAATGGACCAAACAATGCCAAAGAGAGCCATGTTCACAATGGCTTAAAAGGTTTTCGAACACCAGCACAATTCCACATCAGTAAAAAAGACCTCTTATTACCTGGAACAATGAAATTTAGCCTCCATTGCGCACACCACTTTTGCCACACACCCCAACTAATATGACAATGACAAAGCATATGCATCACTGATTCCGAACCCAACCTGCACAAAGGACAAACTGCATTATCTCCAAACGAAACTCCGCGTTTAATCAGCTCCTCAACGACTGAAATTCTTTGGTGATTAAGCTTCCAAATGAAGGCTTCAACCTTAGGAGGCACAATATTGATCCAAACAATCGACCATACAGGATCTTTAAAAGCTCCTACGGAAGAAACAGACGAGCAATATAACTTAGGAGTGTAAGCCCCACCACGCAATACCAAACGATCTTCATCATAGATGATCTGCACTGCTCGATTAATGGCATTCATGAAATCCTGTCAAATTCCATATTCCCATTCAAACAACCATCCCTTACACTAATATTCTAAACCCAACAGCCATTAATTACTTCGCCGAACTCACACACTTTCTTCTGTTTTTTCATATCAATACTAAAAATTCGAGGGAAGGATGATTTGAGTGATATGACTTTAGTCCACTAGTCCTCCCAAAAATCAACAAGGTTTCCATTTCCCACTACACACAGTAAATTCTCGCTAAACATATCGCCCCTATCGGCTAATGGATGAGAAATACTTCTCCATTGCCACGAATATTTCCTCGGATAAAGAGTTTTATGAACCAAAGAATTACTTTCGTAATCATACTTGGCATTAATGACTTTTCGTCATAGACTATTGTGTTATACCTCCAAATCCATTTGTTGAGCAATGATCGATTTCTAATTCTCCAATCATATAACCCCAAACCACCAAATTTCTTCGATTAGCATACCATTTCCCATTAAACCCAATGAATAGCCCTGCTTGACTTGAACCCCCAAATAAAATTAGCGACCATCCTGTTCACTTTAGATGCAACCCCTGAAGGTATCTGAAACATGGAAAGAAAAAAATTGCATGCCAACTCCTTTAACAAATATTAACGGTAGGTAACTTAATTGCTGATTATCACTACATTAAAAAATTGGATGTTAGACATATATTTTGTTTTTTTATTGATAAAAGCTAATAAATTTAGCCGTTTTTGTCGTTGAGGATTTTAACTACATGTCTTACTGTAACACCCTCAACCCGTACCCGATCTTGATACGAGTCTGAGGTGTCACATTGACTTTCAAACTTTGACTCTTGACGAAAAAAATAAAGGAAATTTAAAACTTTCATTAAAATAACATTGTTACTTTACAAAAGTTAACCAAAACAAGACAAAACTGATCAGAGCATTTGTAACAGACATTTTTATTACATCCCAACACTATACACAAAAAAAGACATACTTTATCCGTTACTTCTGATCTTCTAGCAGTGCTGCTGTTCTTGCCACTCTATTTCAGCTCTTCCTGATTCTCGGTACCTACGTGTAAGTCACTTACACGCTAAGTCATAGACTTAGTGAGACATATAAATATAATAATAATGCATTCCGTATGAATATGAACATGCAATCTATCCATTCAATCATGTCATATACAATTCAATGTAAACAATAATAATATGGTAATATATAACTATAACAATGCAATTACCTTTGATAACCTTTTATAGTCCCATGTACATTTTTGAGAACTTAAGGTATTCGAGTACATTGAGGTTGTGCACTATACTGTCACCACAACTCGTATGGGTCCCACTAGGGGCTATGAAATTTTGTCCCGAAGGACCTATGTACTGTATTTGTCCCGAATGACCACTCCTTAAGAACTATATACATATTCCAGTGGATCAAATCTGTCTCAAAAGACACTGTAAATGTTCCAAATGATACATATATGTCCCGAAGGACCACGTAGAACCCTCGACTCTTGGCATGCCAACTATACCTATAGCTCTCACATCGTATACCATGGGCATTATTCTTATATTTCATATATTCATGTATTCATGTCATTTCTCTTGTGATCATATAACTCATATCACTTACCATTTCACATGTGCATTTAAATCTATTCACATATATATCATTTATCAAATCATATGAACATATACACTTTATGCATGTATCATAATAATTATCATGTATGCATGTTCATAACTATTGTGATATGAAAATCATCATAGGAATTAGACTTATCACAAGTCTTATTCCATTGTACCATACTTCTAATATGTACTCAACTTAGCATTGCTTTGACTCGATTCTAATCCTTCAATTGTTCCGGAACGAGATTACGTTCTAAATCTACATATTAATACATTGATACATATCAATATACTAATTGATATATTCTAAACTATCATTCCTTAGGCTAATAAGAAAGCTATTTTTATCTTTTAATGAAGGTATGCATCGATGCACTACACCATGTATCGATGCATCCCTTGACGGGTGCATCGATGCACTGTCTATGCATCGGTGCATAAATCCTATTCGATGTTTGTATTTTAGGCAGGTGCATCGATGTACTCCTTATGCATCAATGCACTAATGGCATTCGATGTTTCCATTTTTAATGGGTGCATTGATGCACTTCCTGTGCATCGATACACACTGAACAATTTCTGGAAATACCCTTGATGCATCGGTACACATTGAATGTGCATCGATGCACATAGCCCAGAAATGTCATTTTAAGCTCGAAACCCATCAACTCTTCACTCAATTCTTCTATTTTAAGCCCTATCATGACATTAAACTCAACTACCATTACTTAAACCAACTTATATCCATATAAACCCTCTTTATCTTCCATATCTCATCATGATTCTTAAAATTTTAAGAATCTTACCAAACTTTCAACTTTGTTATTAATCCTTTCCAACTTCACAAATCTCTTATTCTTATTGATGGCAAGTCAAATTCAACTTTCAATTCTTATTATAAACTCTATTTCAAGATTTCACTCAAAAACTCCAACTCTTTAATCTTCCCTAACTTCTTTATCATTTGATTTTAAGATAACTTAAGCTTTCCTTAAGCTTAGTTATACTCTAATGATCATAACCCAACCTTAATTTAACCAAAAATTATCTAAATAGAAAACTCACATTTGCTTGGCTTCACACGTGAAGAAGAAGAGAAAGAAAGAGAACTCTGGAAACCTCTAAACTTTGTTTCCTTCCTTCCATGTGTATCTATATATACCATTATTAAATATTTTTTTCTTTGCAATTGACCATACTATCCTTTCATTCATCATTCTTTTCAATTTAATCCTACACCACATTTCTCATATAAGTCTATTAACCATTCAATTATTCTAATTAAATCTCCAGATTTTGAAATCTTACAATTTAGTCACTAACCCGGTATTGAGGATGTTACACTTACGGTTGAAGGATTTGAAAGTCCTCATTTTTATGACTATGATTTATTCCAAAAAAAAATGGTTGGCATCAAATTCAAAAGCCAACACTTCAAACATTTTTCTGTATATTTTGATGAAAAGTTGTAGGAGCGAAGCAAAATTATTTAATATGACATAAAATTAAGAGTTTCATTTAATTAATTTATTCACTACTCAAAATTTTATGTGCCTTTTTCAAGCCATAAAGTTCGCAATATTTCAAAAATAAATATAGATGGTATAAAAACAATGACAATTATTATTTTTAGGGTAAACTACATAGTTGGTCACTAATATTTGGGGTAGTTTTAGTTTTCCCCATTGATGTTTCAAAAGTTACAAATCGATCACTAATGTTATCAATTGATTACAAACTGGTCACTCAACGTTAACAGACGTTAACATCCATGACAAAAAACATACCTGACACGTTAAGTGTGCTTACATGGACTGAGGTTGATTGGGTTGATCCCCATGTTGGAGACCTAAAAGACTTCGACGGTCACCTCTTCTCCTTTTAAAAAATCAAATCCTTAAACTAAACTTAGGGATTTTCATTCCTATATCTTTACCCCAAAAATTTTTGTTTGAAAGTTGCAAGAGATATCCCGTGAAGATGAAAGACTCCATTAATGTACCGCTTCATAATATCCTGCTTTTATCCCAAAATTTACATTCCACCAAAACTTATATTTTCATTCATGTATTTTTGCCCCAAAAATTTTGTCTAATTTTTTTTTTATTTTTCTATCATGGATACTCATCATCAGCAACATGAAGAATAAGAAGAAAGAAAATTAAAAGAGGAAATAAAAGAAGGGTCGTCATCATCAGTATTACCCCCTGTTTTAGCTCATTCTCATGAATTCTCCTTGACAATCTATTTCCGATTATCTTTCGATTTAGTCTTCAATTGTAAACTTGAAACCCCATCTTCGATCGTTGTCGATTTGTCTCCCACTGACGACATTTTCTTCTCATTCCTCACCTCCTTATCCCCCATGTTTATCAACAAGTTCATTGGACAGCTTCAACATTCATGGGAGAGAGTTTTTTTATGACCCAAGACTTGTAAAACTTATCAGCAAAACTGATGACAATCTCCGAAAGCACGAAAGGGTTAGCCACTGTTGACATCATCAAAGCCACGCCATTGAAGCATAAGTGAAGAACAAGTCAAGGTCTTTCTCTTTATTTAGTTTAAAAACACAACAAAAATGGGCCTCAACGTTAGAGAAATAGAATCATAAGAAAAAAGATTAGATTCGATGTGAGTCAAGCGTTGAAGAGGTATATGAGAATGATTAGGCCACTGTTGTTCTTCAGAAGAAAGAGTTAGAGAATGTAAATCTCCATAGCCAAGCTTACTCGTTTTGTGGTTATTGGAGTTCAAGGAACAAAAACCCAAGGTGGAGGGGAAGGAGGAAAGGAGATTATTTTTCAACTGATGAGAACGTCACTTTCTCATGGTAGTCTTGTTGTTTTCCAATGGTTGTCCATCGTGGCGGTCAAAAGTACATGTAAACAGTTAACGTTTCAACTGTGTTTTTCATCACGATTGTTAACATTTGTTAATGTTGAGTGACCAGTTTATAACCAATCGATAACGTTAATGATCGATTTGTAACTTTTGAAATATCAATGAAGAAAACGAAAGCTACCCCAAACATTAATAACCAACAGTGTAGTTTTCCCTTTTTTATTGATCTATAATGAGTGCATTATATGTTTTCAAAATTATCAACCATTTAACACTAAGTATTAAAAATTATGTTATCATCATTATTTAAACTTAAGACTTCTAAAGATATTCACTATCTTTTTAATTACTAAAGTTGTTTAATTTATGTGATTATTATTATTGTTATTATTAATTTTTTAATATCTTATTATATAAGTTTTATAATTCGTAACATATGATAAAAATATCCGGCTTAATCATGATGGTGGCCTACATGTTTTGAAAGACCCTACTCCTTTATGGATGCCGATTGCCATTTCACTTCACAAATAAATAAAACTCATAATAACATTCCATTTTCATTGCCGACACAAATGACAAGGAATTGCTTCTTTTAATAAACCAAAAGCCCATAACTCATTCTAAAACAACAGCTATTACTGAGTCACGTCCAGTTTGATTTTCTTTTTATTTTTCATTTCTGAATTACAAACGAGTCCAACCAGATTCACGTATAGTTTCATTATTTATTTTCTTTTTGGTATTTATAATTTTATTATTTCTATATATAAAATATTCTATATAATTAACAATGAATTAAAGTTAAATAAATTTGTTTATTATAAATTAATTATTCCAGCTGAGGCTGTTAGACCAAAGTTCAGAATACACACAACCCAAAGTCTTGTCTTCAAATCTTTGGACAAGTAATATGTATGTACTTATCTCCTATTGTAGGTATTGATTTTGACATTTAAATCGAGTAGAATTCAATTAGTAAAAATTTAAATTTAATTTAAAGTAAAAAATTTAATTTTTAAGCTTATTTAATTATCTGTATCTTACTTAATACATTTAAATTCAAATAATAGAAAATTTTCAAGCTAATTTTAAAAATGAATTGACTTACAGATTATAGAGAGATACTTTGAAGTCTTTTAAATTAATATCTTTAGTTGTACATGTTCCACTTGATAATAATTAAACCAAACCAAAATCGTATCTGAACATAAAGTTTCTCATCTGAATTGTGTTGGTCAAAGAGATTATTTCATATCTTAAAAATGATTATAATATATAGAAATATAATAAAATAATTATAATATTTAATTTAATATTTTTTTTATTTAGTATTAAATTCTAGGTCAATATTATTTTTGAAATTTAGATTTTGAAATTTTGATCGATGTGACATTAATATTCTGTCACTTAATATTATTTCAAAATGATAAAAACAGAAAAAATATAAAATTTACGAAAAAAAATCAATATTACTAAATTCGGGCCAAAATTTGTTTTGTCCTTTTAAAATATAAAGGGGATGGTGTCTAGGTAGACTAGGTTCAGTTTTGTTATAATTTAATTTCTCTGAAAATAAAAAAGTTGCCTTTTCCCTTCCTCGATCTCCGTGCTAAGATATAATCCCAAATGGTAATAACGTGACGTTAATCTCGCCATTGTGCATGTGCTTGCCTTCCCATCACTCTTCCTTTCCTCCCAAACACTCACCAAGCTCCCTTCCCTTTCACTTTACATCGCCTTTCTTGCCTCTTCCACTGTTTTTTCCGTTGCAGAAAGTCAAGCAAACAGGAACTTTTCTCCCCCCAAAAATTCCCCTCATCTCCGTCACCGACATCTTCAGTATCTCACAGACCAATCAAATCGTTCCACTTCAGCAGGCGCCAAATGAGATCCTCCGCCTCCACTGCTATTTCCACAGCCACCAATGCCGTGAACCCCCTTATGACCTTCGACCACCATAGGTACTTTCTTCTCGCCGCGTGTCCATTTTATTTCTCTCTCTCTCTCTCTCTCTCTCTCATTCATCAACATGACGATCAGATCTTTTTCCCCCTACTTATTTTCATTATTTTTTGACTGTTTTGACTTCGATTTGGACTTTATAATTTGTAATGCGATTTAAAGTATTTGTGTGGAAAATATGAGCACGTGTTGTTTTCTAGTATAAGTCGACCATTTGATGCTGATTGCAGGTAAATTCTAGCGCCATTTTGATTGATTTTTCAGTTTTCATCCCTTTATTTTGATTCTTTTAGGTGAGATTTTCATGAGCAAGACTTTATTGGCGTCTATCAGTGTTTAGTTTAGTAATTGAGCGATGCGGTGGTAGATTGCTAGTGATTTAAGTTTGCTTTTACTAAGAACGTTCATGAAATCCGTGATCTTTTTAAATGGAACTTAGTTTGCTTTTGGATCAAATTGAACGGGAATTTAGTTGGTAATGGAAGGTACAGTAGCTTAGATATGACTATTACATGTTGTTTTCTAGAGAAAATATGAAAGTAGGTAATGTTTCGATTGCAGGTAAACTTAAGTTGTATTTGGATTACGTTACTTGGTTTCGCCTTTGGTTTGATCTTTCTGCTTCTTTCTTGCGCTAGATTTTATTTCGCAATGTGTTTTCTTGCTTTTGAAATTGATAAGGTTAGATTAATATTGCTAGTGATTTTAAGTTTTAAGATTGCTTTAGTTTATTAGAATGTTGCTGTAATCTTTGATTGTTAGAGGTTGAAGGCAACAAATTTAAGTTAATTTTTTCATAGGATATTTTGTGGAAATTTGCAATGTTTGTTTGAGATATTTTCATGGAATGATTTGTTGTTAATACGAAGGTTTCTTTGAACTTTTTTGTGAATATATTAATTTTATTATTGACAGGGATGCGTATGGATTTGCGGTGAGACCTCAGCATGTGCAAAGATACAGAGAATATGCTAATATTTACAAGGTACTTATATGGTTTCTACCTCTGCTTGTAATCTAAGGTTGTCACCTTCTTCCAGCTGCTGAAGAAAAACCCAAAAAGTACAGGATACATAAATGCTAATTCATACATCATGGTGAATATTGATAATGTATCAGAGATATTCTCTGAATCTACAGAACAACTTCAGCAAATAAATTAATATTTTTTAATAATATACATTATGTTAATATTTAAATTAGCATATTTCCCCTAATCATTTTTCCTGTCCAGTTATGGCCCCTGAATAATATCAAGGTCTATGATTCAGAAATTCAGTAGTTTCTTTGACTAATTCTTGGGCGAAAAATGTAGGCCAAGCCTAATAATTTCAGCTAAGATGAATAACAGGTTTATATTGTATCTAAACCCATGACTTTAGGAAGAAGAGGAGGAAAGATCAGATAGGTGGAGTGATTTTTTGGATAGTCAAGCAGATTCCTCTCAGTTGCCTTGCGAAGGGATACCTTCAAATGAAGGCAAGAAAGTCTCACATGCAGCAGCTGCAGAGGATGGGAACAATGAAATGCAGAAGGGAGCTGAAGGAGATAGTTTATGTGCAAGGAAATCTGGTTCTGATAGTATATATGAGAATGATACAGAAAAAGATAAGGTACGGTCTGAACCAGAGAAAAGAGTTCATCGAATCCAGATATGGACTGAAATCAGACCATCCCTTCAGGCCATTGAAGATTTAATGAGTATTCGTGTGAAGAAGAAAGACAGCTCGTCTAAAGATGAGCGAGAAACTGATCGGGGGAAGCCATTAACTCCTACTGAAGATGCTAGAATCCCGAAGGGAGCATCAGAGGAGGATTCTGAGGATGAATTTTATGATGCAGAGAGATCCGACTCTGTTCAGGATTCCCCTACAAGTGACAGCGGGAGTACCACTATAAGTTCTGCTGCTGTGGATGCAGCTTCTATAGAATCTTTGTTTCCCTGGAAAGAAGAGTTAGAAGTTCTTGTTCGTGGTGGAGTACCAATGGCTCTTAGGGGAGAGGTATTTTATTTGATGTACTTTCATTTTCTCTTGATCTTCCATACTGCCTATTTCCTTCATGAACTTGGTCATTACTCATTACAGCTTTGGCAAACCTTTGCTGGTGTGAGGACACGTCGACTGGAGAATTATTATAAGGATATGCTTTCTAATGGAAATAACTCTGTCAACAACACTGAACAGAAGTGCTTCCTATCAGATTGTAAGGGTTCAACCATGGAGTCAATATGTGGTCCCGAGAAATGGAAGGGACAGATTGAGAAGGTTGTTCTGTGTGAAGTTTTCTGAATTCTGTATTCTGTTTCTTCAGCAGCTGATGCTACCATTTCTTTTTGGTGTTATTGTTATTAGTTTGAGTTTCATAACTGATTAATGGTTCTAAAAGCAGGATTTGCCCAGAACATTCCCAGGTCACCCTGCTCTGGATGATGATGGTAGAAATGCTTTGAGACGGTTGCTTACAGCATATGCTCGACATAACCCCTCTGTTGGGTACTGTCAGGTACTAGGTTCAGAAATATGTTTCCCTTGTGCGTGTTTGGAGAGTTCTAAATTTTATAGGGATGAGTTTCTTTTCTTTCGCATGCAGGCCATGAATTTCTTTGCTGCATTGTTACTCCTCTTGATGCCTGAAGAAAATGCCTTCTGGTAGGTTATGAGACTCAATTGAGAAAATTCCTTGTAAACCCCCTATTCCTTGTTCTATCTGTGAATTTTATTTTTCACTGAGGCACTATTTTGTTGCTGTGACATAATTACTCTGTTATGCACATGATTTGCATGTTTTCTTATCTTGTTTATTTGGTAGAAATAGAATTCACTATGTTTAATGCCTAACATGACCATTAATAATAAGTGCATTATTGGTTTTATATCCTTTTAAAGTTGTGGTATACATTCCAGGACTTTGGTGGGCATTATTGATGACTATTTTGATGGCTATTATTCGGAGGAGATGATCGAGTCTCAGGTAATATTTTGCAAAAAGCCATAACTCTTTCTCCTTGTCGGTCAATTTCTAGTATTTGCTTTCTCCTAATTAAGTAAATTAAAGAAGTTGATTGTTATTATTTAGATAATTATCCTTGTAATTTGTGGCCTTTTGTTAGGTTGACCAACTTGTCTTTGAGGAGTTGATGCGTGAAAGATTTCCCAAACTGGGTTTGTTTTCTTTCAATATCTGTTCCCTTGTGCTTGAATTTTCCACGTGTCTTTCCATTGCAATTTTTTGTGCAGGCAGTTTATGATAGACATTTTTTGTTCATTGCAGTCAATCACCTAGATTATCTGGGAGTGCAAGTGGCATGGGTTACTGGACCATGGTTCCTTTCCATTTTCATGAACATGCTTCCCTGGGAAAGTGGTCAGGTTCCATGCTGTGTCTTGTAGCAATATTTTACTAATCACTATTTAAGAAGTTCCTTTTATGGTTGCTGCCTTTGTTGCTAGTTTACTAATGATGCACTCTCTTTTAGCACAATAAACTGTCCTTATTAGCTTTCTGATGGGTTTCTCCTCATTACAGTTCTTCGAGTCTGGGATGTGCTCCTCTTTGAAGGAAATCGTGTCATGCTTTTTAGGACAGCACTTGCTTTAATGGAGTTATATGGTATGGGTAAACTGAAATTTATGATATTATCAGGAAAGATGAAGCTTGGAAATAGTGACAATGAGCTGCGTTAATCTGCTAAATGTAACTAATTTTCTTACAGGCCCTGCACTAGTTACAACTAAGGATGCGGGAGATGCAGTTACTTTACTGCAATCATTGGCTGGCTCCACATTTGACAGCAGTCAACTTGTATTGACAGCTTGTATGGGTTACCAAAATGTCAATGAAAAAAGATTACAGGAGTTGAGAGAGAGGCATCGGTCAGCTGTAATAACTGCTGTTGAGGAAAGATCAAAAGGGCTTCAAGCTTGGAAAGATTGTCATGGCTTGGCATCTAAGCTATATAATTTTAATCATGACCCTAAATCAATGCTTGTGGAAACAAATAAGGCAGGACAACTGGTCGATTTACCAACAAATGTGGATCTCTCTCGTTCAGAGTCTGGATCCATGAATGAGGACAAAATTCTTATTAGTCTGACTGGAGATGCTGACTTGCATGCTATACCAGATTTACAAGAGCAGGTATCATTTACATTTCCCTTTTCGTGAATACAAGATTTCATTTTTTTTAGTGTTGCATTTGTCTGCGAGTGGATGATCTTGGTTCCCTAGCCAGTAGAATAGACCCATTTTGCACGACCACTCACTTGTTTGCATTGTGAATTAGAAATATATTGAATTTGAATAACGTGATGCACTCGCTGTTCTTGAGAACTTTTCCTAGTTCCATATATGATTGACCCTACTATGGATACAGTGGTACAGAATTGAACGGAAGATATTTCCTTAAAGGTGGTTCAGAAGGATTCATGGTGGCCAGTCACAGTTGCTTGGTTCTGTACTTAATTAGTTGAATAATTCTTCTGTCAACAATAATGTACGCATATGTTAGATTGTGTCATGAGCTCTCTTTCTAGTGTCAAATTTTAGAGCCATATGGAACCTATTTCAAATGCTGTCAAGGATGATCAAATTGATTCTGAAGTTCATATCAGAAATTTTATTTTGCCATCTTCTATAAACTCTCAATAAAAAAATCTATTTTTTTGTCTGTGTGAATTTTTGTGTTGATTTCATATGCAAAACGACCCACCTTGGTTAACATAAGCCTTACTAATAAATTTTGGATCTATAGGCACTGGCAACTGGCAAGTTGATGAAATTAGGAAAATCATACTCAAATCATATCAGAATTCTTTGCATGGGATTTTGTTAGCTTGGTTTATTTTGTTCCAATCGCCTTAATTTCTTGTTAAAATCATGTGCAGGTTGTATGGTTAAAGGTTGAGTTATGCAAGTTGCTGGAAGAGAAAAGATCAGCTGTCCTCAGGTCAGTAATTTATATTATCTAGATGGTTTTCAAGTTTTGCAACCCACGGTTTGCCATGGACTGTTTAACAGAGGCAGTGCAACTTGTTTTGTTGTTGTATATTTTAATTCTCACTTGCTGTTTACTTATTTTATACATGGACATAGCTTAGCTACATTACCTTGGTGTACATATTGGATATTTAACTACGTAGCATTTTATGCTGGAATTATTGGCTTATTTGTTATAAAATAATCCTGTTTTCCACTTCTGCCAAAATAAACCTTTTTGAATGTGACACCGACAATCTCACTTCTTCCTCATTTGTTTCAGATCTGAGGAGCTAGAGACGGCTTTGATGGAGATGGTTAAGCAGGATAACCGGCGTCAATTAAGTGCTAGGGTAAACTGGCAAATCTTTATTAGTGACAGTTATTTTGACATGGATATATTGTCCTTGGAATTTTTCCCCATTGTAGATTTTCCAACTTTATTAGGACCATTATTGAACTACAGCCATCGTTATACTTGTTTGCTTGCTTTTCTACCTGGCACGTTGTGCTCCCTAATCGAGTTGTATGCTGGGATTCTCAATTTATGTTCTATCTCTAGCAAATACAGGGCATACAATTCGATTATTGTTGCTACCGTACTACCAGAACTTGCAAAAAGCCCTTGTTTCTGGTTGTCATGGCTCTTGCCTGAATCACTGACATATATACAGCTTGCTGGCAATCTATTTGCTTGATGTTCTGTGTTCTCCTGACTTGAACGTTGCTAGGTGTTTTCTTCAGAGAAATATATCTCATGCTAAGCATCCACATCTTATTTCTAGGTGGAGCAATTAGAACAAGAAGTTGCTGAGCTTCGTAATGCACTTTCTGAGAAGCAAGAACAAGAAAATGCAATGCTTCAGGTTTGATTGGTTTTGCTCGTGTTCAATTAGAGGAAGTTTGTATTCTCTTATTAGACATGTCTTGATGGTTATTAGGTTTGCTACACATTTTGTAGGTCCTAATGCGAGTGGAGCAAGAACAAAGGGTAACTGAAGATGCTCGCAGATTCGCTGAACAAGATGCTGCGGCCCAAAGATATACTGCTCAAGTGCTTCAGGTACTAAAATAAAATTTGTTACAATTGAGGGGGAAAATGAGATATTAAACCAATAATTTAATGTGACATGTCATCCCCTCAACATCAGCTAATGGAAAGGTGCCCATTTTATAACAAAATCAAAATTTTAATGTTTATTTTGTAATTTTTAGAAGTTTTGTGAAAAAAAAATCATTTCAGCATAGTTTAATGACCATTTGTATAATATTCAATAACGTGCTCTTTTCCATTTCTAGCAATCCCTCCCCAATAGAAAGAAAGAAATGCAAGTACTGAATATACGTTTATTTGGTTTCATCACCATTTGTTTAATGCAGGAGAAGTATGAAGAGGCCGTTGCTTCACTTGCTGAAATGGAGAAAAGGGTTGTAATGGCAGAATCAATGTTGGAGGCTACCTTACAGTACCAGTCTGGTCAAAGTAAAGTCCAATCTTCTCCACGGTGCGTAATTAACCTTTTTCCAATTTCAAAATGTTTAATCGGTTGTGTGTGTCTGGAGCCAGAGGTTTGGCGATGACAACATTTATTGCTTTTCTCTGATGTTAGTCTTTCTATTTCTTGCAACCACATTACTCATCATGCTTGTGCATAAGTTTCTCCCTTCTAATTATTATAAGATTGCAGATCACCACATCCGGATTCACCAGCTCGCAGCAACCAAGAGCTCCAACAAGAAATCCCAGCCCGGAAGATTAGTTTACTCTCCCGACCATTTGGACTTGGCTGGCGTGACAGAAACAAGGTTTGTTTTCTCAGTTTTACTGATGAGCTGTGGGATGATAAGTTGACTGCTTTGCTTGATTAAAATGTTTAACAATTGGCACAGCGAAGTGATGAACAATCAAGAAAGATACAGATATTTCCTTGTACTTCTGATTTTAACAATATCCAACAAAACAGGGACAGCCGAGTAATGCAGATGCATCGGACAACGGGAAACCTGCAAATGTGGATCAGAATACCGAAATCCAACAGAAAGACACAATCGATAAGGAAACAAACGGCAAGGAAGCAAACGACGAGGAAACAGATAGAACCGAAGTTCCGGATAAGGCTTGAGAGGATTGCAGGTATGTCTTGTTTTAATACCTGCATACATCGCCATATCCATCATTTGATGCCTGCAATTCATCCATTAAGTAGATAAAATATTGAAATTTAGCATCAGCAATGCAGGAGAGTTCATAACTTTGTCCGTTGTATTTTTTTGATCGGAAAACCAAAATAATACTCGGCCATTAATATTATTTTTCATTTGCAACTAATAATGCTTGTCCGTAGAAAATGTAATAAGAAGAGATCATATTAGAAAATGAACTTCAAGTATATGTATGTTTTTGCCCCTTTTTCTTCCCTTCAGATTCTTGTATATTTTGGGTTAGTTTAGTATTTATAGAATATATCCCTCAATTTTGATTTCAAATTTATTAATTTATGCACGAACCGAGCGACTTTAGTGATAGATGAATTGTTGTTTTTTGTTGTCTTGGTTCGAGCACCAAGAATGTCAGGGTGTGAGCGTTCAATGCCAAATAATTGAAAGTTATCTTTGAACAGATATTGTCTTTGTACTTATTCCTGGTTAATAAAAAATATTATTAATTTAGTGTTATATTAAAAACTCAATTTCAGAATAAAACTTAAATAGATTTAAAATATATAATTAATAGCAACATTTTTGTTATTTTTTGTAAATAAACTATTTAACGGCGATTTGGGGCTACCCTATACCCAACATGTTACTTGTATTCTTATTACACTGAAATAGTTCTTCGACATGTAATGTGTATAAATAAGTATTTAGTTTTTTATTTAAATAAAATTTAATTTAAAAAAAGATTATTTAAAAACAAACCAAGTTAGACTAGTTTGAATATATAAACTATAGATATTTAAAGAAAAAATACTTCCAGATTTATTCAGAATAATTTAGGCAATATTATTTCATACGGCAATGGATTGGATAATTTGTTTTTGATATAAAAGAAATTAAATTCCAAGAAAAAAACCCAACTTAAAGTTTATCGAGTGTCGTATCAAAATACATAATTGAGGACTAGAGTGTATGTTGCTGAGGGTTGTGTGGATTGCAATAAAAAGATAAAAACTTGAATGATTACTTAGTTTTAGTTGGAGGTTCTTTTTATAAGTAAACCAAAAATGAATAAAACCTCTGTTACTTGCTATATCGCCACTCATCGATGTGGGAACGGCAGTCTGTATATCAAAAGACATTTTACATACAAAAGCTCAATTGTACATCAAACTTCAAAGAACACATTTTTGGACAAAATGAGAAGCCGGAAAACTCCTCTTACATTAGACAAGTTGGACGGGAATCGGATGGGCTATCCAGATTTGCAAAATTACTCATCCGAGGACGGCTTGGCAGCGAATTTCAGGCCGAAGAATCATAGATCTCAAACATATAAAACCTGTTGTTTCTTGATCTCAATCATCAGCTGCCGATGAATTCAATTTTTATCATATGGTTGATTCCGCTTTACCTGAACTATTCTCGTCTCATTCCTGGAGTGGAAGAACTGGTCCGAGATCCTTGAACTGAACGAGTTCTGGGATCGTACTTTTGCGAAGCAAGATAGGTGGGGGCAGTGACTACATCGGCTATCAGTGGCCGCATATTCGGCTGTTCTTGAACACACATTGCAGCCACAACTAGAGCTTGGTACAAACCCCTCACCGGATATAGACCCTGAAGTAATGGATTGGTCATTTGCGCAAATTTTCTCCGATCTTTAAACATTGGACTGGCCTGTTAAAGAGGAAGAAAAAACAAGCCTGTTAAATAAAAAAGAACGATTTATGCAATTACATAATGTGTGGAAAAACTAAAAGATTAGCAATATTTATTATGCTCCTTTCCAGTTTTACTTCGTCAGAAGGATTCTGCCTCGATGACCAAAGAATTCTCTACTATGTTGCTTTGACTCTTCATTTTTCTTGAAGTATGCGTATCCAACACTTATGTCCGACGCATACGCGGGCTATGGGGAAATGGCCCTCGAGATACATGAAAAAACTTAAAACATGGAATGAATATACTCATATCCGACACTTGTACCGGTGTCTAAGAAGCACAGATTCAGAACAATGGTATAGAGATGAGCATTGCCGTACATAACGTGTAGACAAGATGATCTTCCAAAGATCCTAACAGCATGTACTCGTAAACCAAAAGCCTTCGATCTCCATCAGCACAGTATCCGATTAGGATGGTGAAGCAGGCTCAACATCAATACTTGAACAAGGAATTCCCTGTTCCCTTGCAGTACGTTACGATCAAGCTGCTTGATTGCCAAAACCTATGTAACACGGGTGACAAAGTTAACTACAAGTTATGAATGATTAAGGGGTGTTTGTATCCGAAACAAAGAATATTCATGAAGAATGAAATTTCATGAGCCGACCTAACAAGCAGTATTATATCGTATGAATTTCACATATTTGTATTTCCTACAAAATTTACAGTCCTCTTTACACACATACTTGATTAGTGCTCTCCAATCGCCCTTTATACACTCGGCCAAAACCTGCTTCGCCTAAAAGGTAATCTGCCAGGAAATTCTTTGTTACAGCTGCCAATTCACGGAAGGTAAACGTCCGCGCTGCAATGTGATCCGACCCTCCATCCTTGTTAGCCTCTAGTACAGAATCAACCTGCAGTTTTTTTCTACCATGACATGGAAAAAACAAAATATGATAACTTTTGAAAATTGAGCCAGAAACATGTGGCACTACCACAGCAACAGAAGCCAAAGACGGGTTTTATTATTGATCTCATTAAAACAATGGATACCCTTTTATCATAGAAAATTATGTTACTCCAGCTCCTCATTTTTCTTTAAGTACTCATACCTGATGCATATCCAGACATAATTATAGGATTTGACCCTCCAGTATCATCCAACCACATGAAAAAACTTATCGAGCATACTTGGGCCCGACTCTCACAGCTAAGTCCGAGCAACATATATTGAAAATGAAGAGTGCTTCATTTAAGTATCCTTTCTCAGGTTCTCTCCATACTAGTAACAATATGCTTGAACCATCTACAAACTTTAGGCTTTCATAGAAATTCTAACACGGAATTAAATTCACAGTCAAGCCAACAACTGAGATTCCGAATTAGTATATATTAATCCAAAAATCATTAGAACTAAGAACTAAAAAAATCCCATTTTTACAGGCTCAAAACAAACACAACAGAAAAATACTATTTTTCTCAATTCCTACACCATATCATACCGAAACATTGAAAACCCATAAAATTTGAAAATTATGAAATATAAAATTCTTGTGTTTGATCGGAGAAATATAAGATTACTTAAACATGTATTTTACTAAATTATTCTTGTAATATATATTTTTTCCAAAATGTTGAACTTTAATATTATATTATAAATATTTGAATAAAAATTTATAAAAGTATTTTAACCGTGTCACTATCTAACTTTTGAGAAAAAATACATTTAACATATAGTTAATAGAATTAGTATATCAAACTTATATTTTTAAATAATTTTCATGAGTATCATATTTAGTTATAAAGGCTTAACTGCACCATTACCCTTTAAAGTATGTCATTTGTACTGAGTTTCTCCCTAAAGTATTTTTCGGGACTTTTTGTCTCCTGAAGTTTAATCTTTACCTTGTTTGCCCCAAACCGTTAACTTCGTTAAAATAGCATGGGTAAATTACATAGTTAGCCACTCAACTATTTTTATAGTTTTGTTTTTGTCACTCCATTATTTGTTTTTCAAAATAATCATTAAACTTAAGTTTTTATTTTATTTTAGTCACCTAATTCGATTCAATCTATTTTTTAAATTTGTAAAATAAAATAATTCATTTATATCACATATTTTTTTACACAACATATAAATTTGATTTGTAATAATAAATTATATTATAACGTAAATAATAAAAAAACATATTAAGTTGTTTGTACTTGAAATTTTAAGAAAAGAAATATTAAATGTTAAATTAAAATATCATAAATATTTTAAGAAATAAAAATATGAACGAGTCATCATTTATTTATAAATATATATGTTTAGTAAAATTTAAATCTCGTATTTTGAATCGGACTAATTTTAAATAAGTATAAAATATATTTGTATTATTCTAAAGGTGATATCGAACAGCAATGAACTCCCATCCCATCCCACTAAGCTTCTAAGGTAAGCAAAGCCTTGAAGCAGTGACCCTCACATTTGTATTATTCTAGGAACCAATCGTCAAATTTTCTCCTTGAATGGTTTCTATTTTGTATTTTTGTAAGGTTTTGACCCTTGTGAGATATTTTACTGTCACAAAGATAGTTGCTAGCTGGGGGTTCCAGTGTTCAGATCCTCTCCCCTTACCTTAAACTTGTATCACTATTTCTCTTTATTGCTTTTCTACTAAAATATATTTTCCACAGTATTTATCACAACAACAATATTAAATAGTAATTTACCCATGTTGTTTTAACGAAGTTAACGGTTGGGACAAACAAGGTAAAGATTTAAACTTCAGGAGACAAAACGTTCCGAAAAATACTTTATGAGGCAACTCGATACACATATTTTAGGGGTAATGGTGCATTTAAACCTTATATAAAATATAATATAATATGAAAAAATGATATTGTGGTCTTGAGAAGGAGAAGGTGCAATGGGAGAATTGATTTGGTTCCCCTTGCATATTCCAAAACTTTCCATTGTTACTTGGATGGTCATTTTGGATAGATTGCTTATCAAAGATAAGCTCGTTGTATTGGAATAGACTCGAATGGAAGTTTTGGTTGATGTGAAGCTGGGGTGAAACACAGGAACCATCTCCTTTATAATTGCCCCTATTCTTGTAGTGTTTGGAATAGGATTATACAGACTTACATGTTACCTTATAGATTGTTGTGCTGGGAGGATAGTTTGACATGGGTTGTTGATAACTTGGAGAGGAAGTCTTTAGTTGTTTGTATTCTAAAACTTGCTTGGATTGGATTCATACATTATGTCTGGGAGGAATGTAATTACGGACCATTTACCGGGTCTTTTCGTTCGGCTGATGTTTTGTATGAATGTATTAGGGAGATCATCTATTTTAAATTGCATGGTCACTAAATTAATAGGATGAATTTGTACCCATGTCTTGAGTGGAAAATTCTTTAATGGTTCCCTGTAGTTCGTTCTTTGTTGTAGTTTTTGTTGCGTCTTTTGGATAAATATTAAAATGAATGATTTATCCAGAAAAAAATATTACTTTTCGTTGTATAAGATCCATTTTTTTAGTAACTCAAAGTCAGATATTGTTTTAAATAAATATTTTTGTAATAATATCATTTTTTTATTTTGTTAAATTATAAAACGATTAATATATTAAATATTAAAAATATAAAATAAATTTAACTACACAAATTTATTACTAAATCAAACTTTTTGTATATTATTATTATGTTTATATCTTCGATTAAAGTAGGAAGAATAATAATTGAGAAAGATACGTATGAAAAGAATTTATTACTCAAGCGGTATTATTATCCAAAGTGGGTGAAATAGTGTAATATCTAAGAATTTAAAGGTAATGGCATTATCACCATTTTAATCAAAAAATGATACTATTGATAATAAGTTATTACCTGATAATGATTTTTCCACGAACCAAACTGAGAATAGAATTCTAAGAAAGATGATTCCATGATCTTTTCCGCGAACCAAATCTTCCCTTAATGTAATCATTTTTCTTTTTCTTATTTAATCTTTTTTATTTAAATTTTAATAAATATATTCTATTTTGATTTTTTGTATGGTCTTGATGCCTTTATTTTAAATTGTTTTTATGGCAAGTTTATTCCTCTACTTTTATAATATGATTTTCTAGCTTGATTTTTCTTGTTATATTCATCACAACACACTTGCTAATCAAGAAAAGTCGATTGTCTTTCATAGTTAGATATCTTTTTATGATAGTTTATAGATGCATTTAAAACCATTCACAGTAGGACTGTTTATGGGCGATTAACCATGCCGTTTAGCCTAAACAGTCGGTTAATTGTTATAACGATTATGAGAATTTTTTAACTGTAACCTAATCATTAAGAAATGGTTAACCACTAATGGTTAACCATTATTAACAGTTCGGTTACAGGTTAACCTATTACAATTTTTTGTCAAAATTTTTCATAATTCATACTACAAAAAATGTAGCACTTAACACATACTTACATCGGTGTAAATGAATAAAATAAACAAGTATAACACTTAACACATACTACACCGGTGTAAGTGAATACAATAAAAAAATGTAACACTTAACAGATACTTACACCGTCATAAGTAAATAAAATAAAAGAGTAACACTTAACACATACTTACACTGGTGTATGTATATACATCTCCCAATATCTTAGTACTTAACAATAAACATATAATTATATTGGTAGAAGTATGTATCTATATTTTTAAAGAAATAAATAATAAAACATATATATTAAGTCATTTGTATACAAATTTTATTAAATATATATATAAATTATAAATAATAGAAACTTATGTCAAGTTACTTGTGTAAAATATAATAAATTAGAAATATAAATATTAATTGAATTTATTAACGGTTAACCATTAGTTTATCAAAATTTGTAACTGTAACCTTAACCGTTGACCATAATTTTTAGTGGTTCAGTTAACTAGAACCGTTTATATTAATGGTTCGGTTAATTAACCTGTTAAATATAATAGTTATGGTTAATGGATTTGGATTTTTTTGAACACCCCTAATTCACCGAACAAACTGTCAAATTAATTTTTAATTTTTACGCCTAAATCAAATATTGCGCTTAATTTTAAATAGAGAAAAGAAATCATTAGTAGTTATTAATTTTTCTTAAGACAACATTTATTCAAGAAAATATTTTTATTTTTTTTACATCCTTTAGATTTATATGTTGGATTATTTTACCTTTATTGTACCATGCATACTACCTTATATATATCATTAAACATAAAATGATAATATTTATAGACATAAAATTAAACATAAAATAATACTTTTTGTTGGGATTTGCGGAAGTTCTAATTTACAATCGAAAGAGTTGCAAAAGGGGGAAATTGATAAAATTTGTTTAGGGAGTAAGGAGATAAAAAGATAAGACAATTGACACAAAGATTTATAGTGGTTCGACTTCTCAACTAAGTCTACATTCACTACCTAAGCTCATCACTTAAGATTTTCTAACAAATTCACTTAGGATTTTCTAACAAATTCACTAATTTGTTCTTTCTTTTTCAAGGATCAAGAGTAATCTTTACAAACTCCCTATCTTTTTACTTGGCTAAGATAGAACCAAAAACCCCTTTACAAAAAGATAAAAAAGTAAACAAAGAAACCTTTCTAAAGTAGATGTTTACAAAATTTAACTCACTAAAACACAAATATTTACAAGAGAATTGGAATAAAGAGTGAAAATCTCTTCTCTTGTGTTTGATTGCTTGGATAGGTGTTCTAACCCTTCTTCAAGTGTCCTCAACTTGTATTTATATGTTGAAATGTTGTTGTGGTCGTTTTAGCCGTTGGGAGTGTTTTCGAGCCATTGGAGATCAATTTTCGTGTAAAATAAAACTGCCTAGAACAGAGGGTATCGATACTACCTTTGTTATTTTTAAATCAACTAGCTGTTACTAGTCGTTAGGGCCTGATGGTATCGATACTATGCCTATGATATCAATGCTATTATACAGAGTAGTATCGGTACCCCTTTGGGTATCGCTACCATTTTTGCATTATGGAATTTGAGCATTGCTGGTAGTATCGATACTACCTAGTGAGTATCAATACTTCCCTTACCTCTGGTATCGATACTGCTTGTCCAGAAAATTGTTTTGTGCTCAATTCCAAGCTTTAAGGACTTTGAATTATTTTTGAAAACTTTGAAAAACTTTGAATAAATTCAATTCAAGTCCAAAAACATTTTGCCTGATTGTTAAATCAAAATATAGTTCGACACTTTTAATATTAAATTTCATTTTATAATAAATATTTTAAATCACAAAATTAGACTTGGTACAAAAAACGAAAATGTAAATAAGTCCTATTAGTTGGAATGTGGTTGAACATACGTTTCAAGCACGAGGTGTATGAAGAAAGTAGATTCTTGTTCATTCACCCTGTTTAGTAAATGAGGGCCCCCCCGAGGGGGATGGGGGTGGAATCATAAAGTTTCAAAGATCACCAATTCACGGTGAAGCCCTTAATCGGATTTGAACATTTCTAAGTTTTTATTTCTTATTAATCTAAGGTGATTACAAAATAATATTTGTTTTAAATACTCTTGGTTTTTTGATAATGAACGTTAATCACCGTTATGGTAAACCCTAAACATCTAATAATAACAACTATACATTTAACCACTAAAATAAATCAATTCGTGATGAACGTTTCAAGTTCTGTTTACGATACAGGGCATCATTTTCCTTTATATTGTACCTCAAATTATTAAATCCTTTAAAAGGTTAGAACCTGAGGAAGCAGAGTGGGAACTCTAAACAATGGTGGAATCTATCCTTCACATTCAAGCCTCTAAGCTCCATTGTGGCGTTAGCATTCCATTTATGTAAAATGAATGTGAATATGAATAACTATTTTCACATTCAAAAGAATAAACATTTTCAAAATAGAGAAATTTTATGGGTGATGAGATTCGAACTCTGTGCGTTCTATGCCAACTCTTTATATTTAGGAGTATTGACCAATTGAGTTAAGCTTCGGGTTCAACACTCTTTTAAGAATATAGTGCACAGCCTCCTCCACTGGACCGACAACCTGCACGACAGACAATGAAACCTAATAAGGTAAGAAGCAAAGAAGTATGGCCGATCTTTTCCTGGGGAGCAATCTGCACAATCTGTTAGAATCATAGTAACATTCTCAAGTATTGGGATTGAGTGATCAACTTGCCAGATCTGCCGGGAATTCAGTATGATTATCTTTTCCTCTGAAAATACGTGTCCTTGTCAAAATAGAAAACCAAGGATGCCCAGCCTGGAAATCGAATGATGTAAAAAAGTTCCGATACTTGAAGCTCAAACAAAAGTAAAACTTTGTGTAACCGGATGCACACGATTTAATAACACGGCTGAGGAAAATGTCGAGTATGTGGACAAACCTGTTGTGCTCATGTACAGTGTTTTGAAAGGATGTGATCCAGGGACTCCATCGTTCTCGGAATGATCTCGACAAGAAGATGATTGATGTTGCCTCAATATTATTTCGGCATTCTTGAATACAAATGGATTTGGTTTCCCATACGTTATGTACTCCAGACTTTTGGGGTTGGTTCTGCAAGGACAAACAACATTTATAGTAACGGACACAAATGTTTATAAAAGATGTCTACATAGAATCCTACAAGTCTTCTGCCACACGGCATTTTGTAATAACCTTGCAGTCAATTAATGTTACTATGATGGAAAAACATTTCCAATAGAAGCAATTTAATTACATGCAACTCGGGACTGTAGCTCGATCCATATTCTCGATTTGATGAGAACTACCTAATGCAATGAGACACTAACCATACTTGTTGTAGACGCTCTCCGGTGCAATTCTGAAAGCACCCATTCCAAGACGCTTAGATGGAAAGGCAACCTGCATTACATAATTAGCAGATAAATCAGCAAGTTTTGTGCCGAAATGATGTAAAGGAGAACGAGAAGCATTAGAAATACCATATCCTATTTCCACAACTCAAAACTTAAGCCTGCTCAAGGTCAAGTTTCAAAACTGCTAGCTCTAAATAAGCATTTAACCTAATACACTGAATCTCAAACTGTCAGGTTAACAGATATTTATAGGCAAATGGAAGAAAAAATGGTCCTAACAGGAATTCCCTGAATTCAGGATTGTTATGTTACTTGGACTTGGATGTGAGTGTCAAACACAAGTATGTTTCCAATGTGAATATGTCCAAAATATTTCAAGATTTCCAACTATTTGGATGACTGGAAGGATTATATCCCATATCCATTGGATATGGGTCGGACTCGGACCAAGATGTGAGACATGGGTACGTCAAGAAAAAATGAAGTGCCAGAACTACAGTAGGATTGTGCACTTTTTATCTGCATAATGCAGATCTGTACCAAGTTCCTATGAAATGTATATGATGAATTCCATGAAACTCTCTTGTACATAAATAAACCCAATAACAAACCTGATATTTAAGATTATCAGCAGCAAAATATTAAGGTGGTTGATTACTATTTGCATCTCCAGGAAGACCTCCAGATCTTAAAACATCACATAGCGCCTGATAGAATTCATTAATCAGTTTTCGGGATGTTTTGGAATGGCAAGATCATTTCTATTAAGAGGTTGAGTAATTACAGTTTTTCCACTGTCACAATTACAATTTCGAAGTTGCATTGCAAATTTCAGCAAAAGCAAGATCCAAGTCCCATTGGGCATTCCAAATGTTGCACAACTCAGATCAAATTGCAAGTTATAATACGATCTAAAAGGTGAAACTCAAAATACGACATCCTTTCTGTTGCATGAATTCAACATTTTCAAATCTGAGAGGAAATGATTTCATGAAACTGTTCCACAAATTTTGGAACTTGGACAACTATTTTTCATCAAGCAGTTAAACAAGTCACAAGCATAAGTGTTTCCAGATGTATTTGTAAATGGTTTCTTTCTCTAGAGTAAAGTATACATAATCATTCAAGAATTTTGGAACTTGTTTTTATTTCGCATTGAGTACCATGAACACCTGAACATGTAGTAGCGCCATATCAAATAACCGAAACAAGAAAATAAATTAATAGAGAATTTCAAATTAGATCATTCAAGGAACTTTTAGATGAGATTCAAAATGCACAAACAATTAAAGTTCTAATTCAAAATTGGAACAAAAGCAAAATACCTGAATGTCCCTGCCCCAGTCTACAGGATCACTGACAACAAAAGCTGCCATAACCCTCTCAGATGAAACATCATATCTCGGCACTGTTGGCGCCTTCCTATCTTACAGTGGCATTGTTGTCCATCTTTTATATAGAGATACAGGATCAATGTTCTCAAAGTAAGACGCGTATTCTTCCAATGACACAACTTTTCTAGCACCACACAATTTAGCTATATAGGTTTCCAAATAATCTAAAAATAAAAGCTATGGATATCAGGACTTTTCCAGATCTGAACACAACGTTTGAGCCCTTACTTCAAACCATACTCAGACATCACCAAAGCAGGGTCCCCTTTTCCAGTGGCAATAATGAGTTCGTTCTCAAATCTGACTTGGAGACAACAAAATCAGAAGATATCAGCTAACTGAGTAATGCATAGGGTAGTTTGTTACCAATGTCAATGCTCAAGAGAGAAGGGATTTTTGGCAGCAAAAGAAAAAGGATTCCATATTCTAGAAACAGAAATTAAATAAATCACTTCCTTTCAGTTAGATCATGCTAAACAATATACGTAATAAAACAGGAAAATTTTAGATTAGATTCTGATTCACCCAACATATCCACTACAACAAAAGCAAGAACAACCTAAAATGTCTTATAGAACTATGAAATCCTCATAATGGAAACTTAGAAACACCAATTTGTTCCTCTAGTTCATCTACTTTACTACCACTCAATATTATGGAAGAGAATCAAAGTCATCCTCGTTGCAACCCTTTGATTTTCATTTTTCCAATCCAAATTCCAAAGTGAACTTGCATAAATCCATTTAACACCTTATGAAACAACTCTCAATTATTGATTACCAAGTTATTGCATCCAGCTAATTCATTCAAATACCCTCCTTAACATCTCTGACGATAAACAAACACCAAATCAAAATATAAAAGAGAAGGAGGCGGTCCAAGTAAATATGCAACGAGGTTTGATGCTACTTTAAATGCAGAGATGTTAAAATCAAAAACATAATGAAGATCAATTTCTACTCACTTCTTCAATAAGTTTCTAAAAGGTGAGTGACCTTGTACAACCTCCATCACAAGAAAATGGAACGATCCATTTGTCAAACACACGGACAACAAAGATGGAAAACTCTACATTCATATAGACATGCAAAACCTTTACCTGAGAAGCCATGATATTTACTCCCAAAAGTTCACTCAACTCCCTCGCTCTCTTAGTTTCAGGGACATCTCCTCCTATTCAAATAAAACATCCATCTAACTTTACCAATGACATAATATAATACTCATACTACAAAAATGTTCAGTAGATTTTGACTTCGGCAATTGGATTCCAAACAATGCCAACCAAGTTTATAGTTTTCAACAACTAATACACCGAATTATACCATAATTATATGTAACATAAACGTAATATCTTCAAATAAAGGTTAAACAAATACGGTTGTCAATATAAATCATTAGGATTCTATCAATAGTGATAAAGTAGGTGTAGACACCCGTTTTTGTCCGAGTCTTTATTATTATTATTATTATTATTATTATTATTATTATTATTATTATTATATATTATTATATTTTTGCAGGCCAACCCAACAGACCGTGTTCAAGCCCAAGTTGGGCCCAATTACAAACCTACCCGAAGTCTTATACAAGCCCCAAACCCAGTTGACCCAAACTCGACTGGAACTGACCCGAACAAGCCCAATCATCAACCCTAAACTCATTAAGGTTTCCCATCTTCAGCTCCAACCACCGCTGACCCAGGACAAAAGTTGGACCGTCCGATCTGTTGCACATGAGGGACACGCGCTTGACCTTTCGTCTCCAAGCCGACGAATACACCTCATCGGTCGCCTTCCCAGCCGCGTGAGCCATCGCCGATTGCTTCCCGAGCCGTCGTCATCATCGAGTCGTACCAAATAGTGACATAAACAATCAATCAACCAAAACAAGTTATATGTCCATCACCAAGTCAGAAAATCTGAAAACAATATCTCAAATCTTATCCTAGAAATCTAGGGAAATCATTCCCCTATTTTTTGGCCTCATCATCTCACCTTAAATCAACATACAATGAAGAGAAAATCAAAGGAGAGAGAACTGGAAAAAAAGAAGTAAAGAGAAAAAAATATATGAGAACCAAAGAAAAAGAGATAAAGCAGGAAAATAAAAAACTCGAAAGAAACTTACCTTAGGTCTGGTGGACGTGGCCTCACCGAAGTCTGAAGAGCCCATCATCGAAGGTAAAACCTTCCCTTTTCTAAGATCTACGGTTTCGAGTGAGGGAGGGTCTCGGGTTTTCTGGGTAATAGAGGGTAGGTTTTCAAAGAATAGAGAGAGGGGAAAGTCAAGGGTTGGTTCTCGATATAAGCGAAAGTAGTTTATATTTCGTATTTCGTATTTTTTCCTCTGTAAGGTGGCACTTTTCACACTCATTCTACGATAAATGTTTTTGAAAATGGATACGAGTAACACATCAAAGGAGTCTAATAAAATATAAACATGAACTCGAATATATTTATATAAAATACATATAGAACAAAATATTTATTACAAATGGGATTAACGAACTTTATTTAATACATATATAATATACTAAATACGTATATACATAAAGGACTAAAATGAGGAGGTTAACAAATAAAGTTAGGTTACATAACGCTGAAGGGGCATCATTTTCAAGGATGAAGATCCGAGATAAAGTAGTAATCCACTTCAGACTCAACATCTAAGCGAAAGCATGCCTGTAAAATGGACTACCTTGTAATGTGAAGGCTTTTATTTCTGGTGAAAAATTATTCTATGATATGAATCGTTGGGATCAACATTTCTGCGTTTGTATCTTTGCATTCTGTCTGGCATTCATTTAAGCATTTTTACATGCATTAATCATATCTCGTGGGGGGCTTTGAGGAAGTGTTTCTAACTGTGCAACTGCATTCACACAGTATTGAGAATGGAAGCAAAATTTGAGAAATTAAAGAAAGAACTAGAAGAGAATTTGCGAAGGGTTCAAATAGATTGGGAAGCTAAAATGGAGCAAGCACAAAAGGCCACCGTGGATTGTATATTGCAAAACCAAGACGGCCTAGTTGACCAAATTGTAACAAAACTGACTGGGCTCAACCAAAAAAGAGGCAAAGAGAAGATTTACTCGACCAGAGAAACCTCTGAATGTGTGACAGCACACACAAATCCACAAATGCTCATTTCGCCCTACAAGCTTTCAAGCCACCAAGTAGGCTTCTCTGCCACTAAAACTCAAGCAACTGTGTTAGGTCTTCAGGATCATTCTATTGATTACAACATGTCTGCTTCCGGTGAGGTGAAAAGAAACAAGAATAAGATCCCAGAGAATTTGAAAAAGTGGTGTAGAGAGACATTCAAGGGAATGAGAGGACAAAACTCTCATAATGAAATGAATGCAAGTGAACTAGTCTTAGTTCCTGACTTGGTACTCCCGCCCAAATTTAAAATGCCTGATTTTGAAAAATACAATGGAACCAATTGCCCTAATGCATATCTCACGATGTTTATTCGAAGGATGACTGGATACATCAACAATGATCAGATATTGATCCACTGTTTTCAAGACAGTTTGACTGGACCATCTTCTAAGTGGTATAATCAATTGATTCATACTCAAATCCTCTCTTGGAAGGATTTGGCTCGTTCCTTTTTGAGCCAATACAAGCACATGACTGATATAGCCCCTGATCGAACAACGCCACAAAATATGGAGATGAAGAGTGATGAGAACTTCCGGTAATATACGTAACGATGGAGGGATATTACATCTCAAGTGCATCCACCAATTATTGAAAAATAGTTCATCACTTTATTCATTGATACATTAAAATCTTCATATATCAACTACATGATAGGAGTTGCCACTAAGAGTTTTCTGACATCATCATGTGTGGAGAAATGATCGAAAGAGCTGCCAAGAATGGCAAGATAAGAGGAACTAGCAGTATTGACATTGAGGAAAAAACTAAGATTAACATAGTAGGATCTTATCTAGTTAATCAGGGGACTAAACCTCATAAGATGTTTCGTGAAAAGACTCACATCGATCCAATCCCAATGACATTTGAGGAATTGATCCCAACGCTAGTTGAGAACAACCTTGTGACTCTAGTTCAATCCAAACCAATAGAGGCCCCATAACCTGAAGACCATGATGTTAACACCATATGCAATTATCATATTGGGAGCCCAAGGCACACCACTGAGAATTGTGAGGCATTGAAGTGCAACGTCAAAGATCTGATTGATTCAGGGGCATAGACATTTGATGTATAATGGGGCATTCTGATCAGGAGTAGGCTGGGGCATCCATCAGGATTTTTTTTTGCGTTCTCATTAAAAGCATTTCATCTTGTTTGAACTTATTTTTCTTCTTAAGTTTGAATGTTTGTAAGTCACTTGATGTTTGAACATTTTAAATAAAATGCTTTATTCTGAGGAAATGAGCAATGAGTAAATTTTAATCTTGAAATTCCTTGAATATCATCTTAATTAAAAGCTCTTTAATAATTGAGGTTGTAAATCTTTGACAAATGACAAGATTGAACCCCTACAAAATAATAACCCATAATCCTAATCCAGAACATACATAAGAATGGGAAAATAGGGGCAACTGTAGAGATCCTTTTTTTCCGAGTCTTTTATTATTATTATTATTATTATTATTATTATTATTATTATCATTTTAATATATTATTACATTTTTGTAGGCCAACCCAACATACCTTGTTCAATCCCATGTTAGGCCCAATTACAAATATACCCGTAGCCCAATACAAGCCCCAAACCTAGCATCAGGCCCAGCTGACCCAAACCTGATCGAATTCGACCCGAACAAGCCCAATCAGTAACCTTAAACACATTCGAGTTTCCTATTTTCAGTTCGAGCCGCCGCCGACCCAGGACAGAAGCTGAACCGTCCAATCTGCCGCGCGTGAGGGACACGCTCCTGACCTTTCGTCTCCAAGTTGGCACGTACACCTCAACGGTTACCTTCCCAGCCGCATGAGCCGTCGTCGATTGCTTCTCGAGATGCCGCCATCATCGAGTCGTACCAAACAGTGATATAAACAATCAATCAACCAAATCAAGTCATAAATCCATCACCAAGTCAGAAAATCTGAAAATATATCTCAAATCTTATCCTAGAAATATAGGGAAATCATTCCCCTATTTTTTGGCCTCATCATCTCACCTTAAATCAACATGCAACGAAAGAGAAAACCAGAGCAGAGATTCGGAGGTAGAGAGAATCGAAAAAAAAAGAAGAGAGAAAAAATATATGAGAACCAAAGAAAAATAGAGAAAGCAGGAAAAGAAAAAATCTAAAGAAACTTACCTTAGGTCTGGTGGATGTGGCATCACCGGAGTCTGAAGAGCCCATCATTAAAGGTAAAACCTTCCCTTTTCTAAGATCTAGGATTTTGAGTGAGAGAGGGTCTCTAGTTTTCTAGGTAATAAAGGGTAGGTTTTCTAGGTAATAAAGGGTAGGTTTTCGAAGAGGAGAGAGAGGGAAAAGTCAAGGGTTTGTTCTCGGGTAAGGTTTCCTACGCCATTGTCACCGATTGCGGTGGTCATGGCTGTTTTTCATTCTCCACGGCAGAGAAAGAGGCGGAGAGGGAGAAAAGTTTGAGAGCATTTTTGCTCTTTGTTTTAAGGAGAGAGGGGGAAATGAGAGAAATGGGATGGGTGGCCGGTTTAAGCTTAGGTGAAAAGCATATATACTAAGCATGAAACGTCGTCGTTCTGGGGGGTGTTCAACGTGTTTTCGTGCTTGGGTTAATAGTTGTTTAGGTCTTTGCTCATTTGTAATCTCATGATTTGGTCGCCAAATGAAATTATGTTATTCTACTTTGGGCCTTTAATTTCTTATGTTTACATTTTGGTCACTGACCCAATATGTTAATTATTTCCTTTTATGTTCAAATCTGGCCATGACATTTATGAATATTTCATTTTGGTCACTATTTTGTATAAATGCATTTATGTAATTTTTTTAATTATCTCCCCATGTTTCTGATTTAATTTATTTTAGTCCTTAATGTTGTTTATGGATTATTTTCATTTCCAGTAGCTTATTTGTTTAATGTATGTGGTTGTGACTTTGGTTTATTTGTAATTTTATTTCGATCCTTCAAGTTTCAGTTACTACCATTTTGATCCCTTAAATTGTCAAATATGTTTATTTGGTTATTTATATTTTGACGTGTAATGATTTATTGTTTTGCTTTAGTCCTTTATGTATATACGTATTTCGTATATTATGTATGTATTAAATAAAGTTCGTTAATCCCATTTGTAATAAATATTTGTTCTATATGTATATTATATAAATATATCCCATTTCATGTTTATATTTTATTAGACTCCTTTGATGTGTTACTCGTAACCATTTTCAAGAACGTTTGTCGTAGAATGGGTGTGAAAAGTGTCACCTTATAGAGGAGGTGCAATTCAATACAACATTCAAACGAAATGGAAACTTGAAATAAATCTAGTTTATTTTAATAATTAATTTTTTTATTCAAATAATGCAATGCATTTTTCTTTAAATGGCACATTTATGTTATTTTATGCAAATGTCGATTTTCAGTTTATATTCAATACACATTTCTATCGAGGAGGAAATATTATGTACATATAAGAAATAGGCGAGATAGTTTTCCCGATGGAGGATTGTTAATCTTGAGATTTCTTTTCAAGTTAAAGAATTTTATCTGATTAATCAATTCGGAGAAAATTAATTAAACTTTAATAAATGAATAATTTTTTACTTTATATTCGACTCATAAATTCCACCATTAAGACAATGAGTAAGCGATTGAGTATCAATTTTGGGCGTTGTGGGGTGTTAATCCTTCTCCACACGTTATCGACTCCCGAACCCGTTAAAAATGAATCTTTGATAACGCAAAGCAATTTTTGTCTTAAAAAACGATTTTTCTTAAAATTGTTTTAAAAGACGTTTTTAGGTATTCGACCTACCTAACCCAAAGGACGATGGCGACTCCAATTCAAATTATTTCAAAATCCCAATTTTTTAAATAAAATTCATAATTATTTTTAAACTTAATTGTGTTAAAAAATGGTTATGATAGTATGCTTACTCCAGAGTGACTCACCATTAGTCAAGAACAAATATGGAACACTCAATTCACCTGTATAAGTATTCCCTCCCCCCAAAAAAAAAAGTTGGTTAACGATATTTCTTTTCATAATGTTCTTTGCATTTCAATGCAACCACACAAAGTTCATGATATTGAAAAGTATATCAGTAGAAAATAGTACCAGAATCTGCGTACAATCTTCTCAAAGCTTGTGGAGAAACTCCAATAGGAACACGGCCACGAAGAATAACGCCGTCGATATCAAATGCTATTCCAAAGTTACGCCTGAGAAAGAATAATAAGCTCGATTTCCTTACATTTTATAGGGAACCAAATGAGAATTTGAAAGAAAATTTATGATTTTCTAAATAAAAGAAAAGCATTTAATTGACCCAGTTTTAAGATTTGATCGAACCTTAGCAGAGGCTTGAGACGAAAACGGAGCTTTGTTTCTGAAAAGAGAAACCCTAGAAATTGTTGGTGCGTGAAATATCATCTCTAATCTCCGATTTTTCCTTTCATCTCTGAAAATCCTTGTCGTGGTGATTCTTCCTTCACCTCTAATTTAGGAGTATCAAAACGGCATAGTTTCAGGTCCTCAGCAGAACCAAAAAAAAAATCACTAATATTTTAAGTCTAACGTTCCCCCCCCCCCCCCCCGAAAATCACTCAAATCTTCATTTGCTTTTAATGGTTCCTTTCTTCTCCATCGTCACGAGAGTGGAGGAGACCAAAGCAGTCCTCAGACAAATGTGAGGGAACAAGATCGTTACCGCCCGGTTGCAAATATACGTAGAATCATGAAGAAGGCTTTGCCTTCTAATGGGAGAATTGCTAAGGATACCGTTCAAGAATGTGTTCCTGAGTTCATCAGCTTCATCACTAGCGAGTATATATGTTCATTGTTCAGTTATTGAATTTTTTTATATCTTAATCTTGCTTAACTTTGTTTGATGATTTTGAGATTGTGGGGGTGTCATGTTTCAAATGTGGTATTCAGACACGAGTTCTGGATATAGTGCTTCCAGAAAACTGAAGAGTCGCCTAGACTATCTTATAAACACCATAAATCTTAGTAGCTTTGAAATGAAATGATTATTTGAAATGGCAGATTATTATGCAGATTCTTTAGTAAACCCTATTTTCGACTTAGCTGATTAATATAGGATCCCTCTGTAGCTATGTTGCTCCAAATCTTATTTTTTTTAAGTATAATTCGAATGCGACATTCATATCCAACACATTTCCTGACACGAATACGAGGATATGGTCTTATAAGAAATATATAGAAAACCTGTGGAAAGGAAAATACATATACACGTGTTGGAAACATGCCTGTATCAGATACTTGTTCATTGCTTGATATGTTATCTAGTTTGTGAAAGAACAAGCCTGTAGCAGTGCTGGGTCAATGTTCTCGAGCAGCATTGCCACTGGGCACCAGCTATCGCCTTCATGCTTGAGCACTGGGTGCCCCAAGCATTATGTGACGGAAATTTGAGTTATTGCTTTGTGGATTTGATTTTTATTTAGCTAGTTAGGTGTGCTTTAACATGTTATCAACCCTACCCAACAATAGTAAGAAATCAAACTATTAGTTAGAGATAAACCAACTGAAAAAGTTTTTTATATGATTTAAATTGGATTTGGTTTTGGATCTTGAGGCTGGTTTCTCTTTTAGAAATTTAAAATCTAACTGCAGGAGTGATCGGTTATAATTTTTTTTTATAAAATATATAGAGTAATTATAGGGTAAAATTTATTTTAAAAAAATTATTATCTTATTGACAAGACATTTTTACTGAAATAGCACCCTCAAACCCATTAATTACCTGTCGGGCATCCTCTCCCCTAATATTATCAATCTAGCACTATTTCTAACAAAACGCAGATTACCATCCGCACTTTTGCGAGGTTCTGTCCGAGTTGACGCCACATATCCACACCTTCGCTGAACCTTTGACATATACAAAATGCATGGATCATGAAGCGCACATGCCATGAAAAATGTTGACATAGCGCCACATGATAAAACATCATCCCTCAAAGCATTTTAATAAAACATGCTTTAAAAATTAAAAAAATAAAACTATAATGACTAATATTGTAATTTAATACATATTTGTTTCATGAGTCGAAGAGTTTAATGTGGTTAGTTTATATAGGTATATTGGAGTGTTTAGGTTATGTTTCTTGACAACGTGGGATAAAAGTTAAAAGGTGTATTCCTTAACTTTTTTTTATCTTTATATCTAATGAATCTACTTATATACTATTGTTAAATTACAATAGGTTAATATTTATTATTAAGGTTTATATTAATTATGATTTGATATTTTTATATGTTAATATATTTAAATAATTACATTATGTTGATATTTATTATTAAGGTTTATACTAAATTAAATTTTGAAGTTGATATATATTAAAGGGGAAACGATATATTCATGTAAGATCAAATATAAGATCAATTATATTCGGGTGACTCAAACGCCTTAAAATATTGTATGTTCTTTTTGTTTTAAATCTAAATTATGAGATAATGGGCGATTTTCATGTAATTTATTTAATTATATGTTTTTGTTGTAGTAATTTGAGATGGAATAAACTACAAGATGTTCTTCCTTCTAAAATTGGCGAGCTTAAGAGTCTAACACATCTGTAAGAAGTATCTGGAAGTATTTTTTCACATTATGATAATCAAGATTGTTGCTTTCTACAAACCAAAAAAAATTGATTAGGTATCTGAGCTTTAACAATTTTAAAGGGGAGATCCCGAAGGAGTTAACAATAGTGTATAAGTAGATTCATTATATATAGATATATAAAAGTTAAGGAATACACCTTTTAATTTTTATCTCACATTGTCAAGAAACATAACTTAAACACTATAATATTCCTATATAAGCTAACCCCATTAAGCTCTTCAACTCATGGAACTAATATGTATTAAATTACGATGTTATTTCCTATAGTTTTATTTTTTAAGCATATTTTTTTAAAATTCTTTGAGGGATTATGTGAACCTTGAAAGGCATGCCCTTTGAAACATGCCTTCTCACATGGTGCCATGTCAACATTTCTCATGGAAGGCGCACGTCATAATTCGTGCCTTCTGTATATATCAGAGGTTTACCGAAGATGTGGATGACGATCCGCGCATTCCTTTACGTGGTGCCAACTCAGATAGAACCCCGTGAAAGCGCGGCGCGGATGGTGATCCGCACTTTATTGTTGCTTTGTCAGAAAGAGTTCTTGATTGGTAATATTAGGAGAGAGGGTGTCTGACAGGTAATTAATGGGTTTGAAGGTGATATTTCAATAAAAAGCCTATTGACAACACATACATATTTTATAAGAAGAACAATATTCCATTCTACCAATGAGGTCACTAAATAAATTCATTCATAATTAAAGTTGATTTGAATGTCAAAAGATCCTCATAAAATAAATAAATTTAACCTAAACTTCAAAATGCCCTCATAAAATAATTAAAAAATCAATTAAGTATATAGTTAAAATAATTTAGAACGCTTGGTTAAAGAGATGGTTGTTATCTTAGAGATTTCAAGTTTGAACGCTATAAACTACAAGGGTCTAAAAATGTAACAATTTTTTTAGTTAAACACTTGTATCTGATCTATTGACTGATTAATACAGATCAGGTACTACAGAAGCGAGGACGATCTCCCAACCCAATTTACTTCATTTGCAAACTCCAAAGTTCGAACCCCTGATATTGCTTAAAGAATCTAATGCATCATCCCATTGGACCAACTAATTGTTGGTAAAATGTAACAATTCTTAGTGAACATATTTGATCGGTTAGTCAAGCTGCTCATATTTGTTTTTTCATATTCTCTTAGGTTATGAGTTCTAGACTTACTAGGAATATTCGCATTCCTTCCCTTACAGTTTCACTTCCCTTCTGCTCTAAGGCTCCGTTTGGAGTAGCTTTTTAGATTCACTTTTAGTTAAAAAGCTTGTTTTGACCACAAAATTAATGTCAAACAGTTAAAAATTAATGAAAAAAATTACGATGAAAACGGTAGTTTCAAATCAACCGCAAAAGCTAGGATTTGTAGCTTTTTCATTTTCAACTTTACATTTGGGAGCAAATTATAACTTTACCCTTATTAATGCATGGGCTCAACTCAATTATGTATTACATTTTATTTTAATAATTTAATAATTTAATATTAAAATCCTTAAAAAATAATTATTACTTAATAATTTATTTGAATTATTTAGAAATAAATAAAAATCACGATTTACGTATTACAATATTAATAGTGAGTTATTATAAAATATGTTTTTATAATAAATAATGATTTATCTTGAAATATTTTTTATATTTTTTATTATAGTTTAAGTGATATATTTTATATATTATAGTATTAATAAATGTAAATATAATTTAAATTTTATATTTTTAATTTATGAAATAATGTCTATAATGAACATTTTTATCTTTTCAAATTCACTTTTTAACAACAATTTCAAAAAATTAAATTTTAAACTGTACTTCTAAACAACACTTTTAAAATTTCTTTTTTATTGTACTTTTAAAAGTCACTTTTTTAACGTCTTCCAAATTGATTCTAAGTATGATTATGATTAGAATTAGATTTAAATTTTTCAAAAATATATAACAATTCTAAAAAAAGTTATTTTATTTTATAACTATTTTTTGGAGTTATTGTATAAATTCTAAAAAGTTATTTTAAGTTATAAATATCATATTTTCAAATAAAATAAATCGACCACTGAAATCTTAAATAATTTTAAACGTTTGGAATTGTTTTTATGACGTATAAGCATTGAAAACAAATTATTTCAGCCAAATATGCCGATAATTTAGGCTTCCTTAAGTCATGCCTTGATTTTCCGTTCTTTTGTTTTTCTGAAATAATTTTTATCACATGGGCTCGTAGATCAATTTAAATAAATAAATAAATATTATCTTACAAAATTATCATGATTCAACACCAATTTAGCTTTTAAATCACCGCTTTCATTTCATTTTTATTATTTTTAAATTACCTTTTTTATTATTACAAAGAGATGAGAATAAAATAATTAAATGGCTACCACAATCCTCATGCAACGTGCTCACACCTTAACTATACATGAATTTCTGTTTTAGCCCTTACAATTTCCTTTTTTTTTATTAAAAGCGATCATTGAAATTTTATTTCATCACTGTTTTTAGCTTTTTTTTTGTTGAAAGCGTTACAAGAAGTGTGAGCTTTCTATCCATTTAATCAATGACACGTAGAGGGTTAAATTGAGATACATTATAATTTAAGGGTCAAATTGTATATAAAATCATACATTAACTTTCTTACGATTCCTTTGTTTTTGTTATCTTCTTTATATTCCAATCTATTGAAGGTCTTTGAGGTGAATTTTGAAAAATTCAAATGATTGAAAATGTTTAAGAGTATAGGTAAGTCATAATCAAGTTTTCAATCTAATTTGATGGTCGTATTCAGGGATGAACCGAGGGAACGGGTAGGGACATTCGTCCCCTAAAAATTTAAAATTATCATATACTTTAGATTTTTTCGATGTATTTTCTATTGAAAATATGTTTTTGTCCCCTTGGAATTTTAGTTCGCCCTTCTTAATTTTAAATTCGTCACCTAACATAAAATCATGCGTCCGTACCTGATCGTATTTGAAGATTGGAGTGTAGGTATCCAAAACATAACTATCAAATCAATTAATTATTGAATATTTATCTTAAATCTTAAAAAAAATATTCTGCTGAGCTTGAGATCCAGCATGAGATGGATCAAGGGGTGGGTAAGGTAATTGGTCCATGAAAATTTAAAATTATAGTATATTTAAGATATTTTTATTAAAAATTATTTTTGTAATTTTTAAAATTTTATAAATTCTTCTATTCATACAATTTTTTTAAAAAAAATTTCTAATATAAAATTATATATTCTTCCATACTTGGGATCAACTTGAAATACAGAGTTGTCGGTTTTAGGGCACATATCTTCTTCTCTTTTGATCATCAGGACATAAGTGATTTGTTTCTTACATTTATAACTGCAAATTGAGGACTTCGACAAATGACAGCTAAGACATAAATTCGTAGGAAATTTTGCCATGTTGGAATGGAGTGGGTCCCCACGTGATTTTCTGCATTGATGTCTCTTTTTAATTTTTAAAAAAAGTGTAAAGAAAAGTAATGCACAATTTTTTTTTACTAATATTCTTGTGGGAAATATAAATAATGTAATCCACGATCATGAGTTTAATTACGAATAACCCACTATTCATAGATCTATTCTTAATTTAGGATGAATACGTCTTTAACTTTTCTTTGATTAATTATTTAATTTATTAATAATGTTAATTTTAAATTTTATTTATATTTATTTTGTACAAAAATTTATATTATTAATGTATATGTTCACTCTAATTTTTTTAAAATCTACTGTTAGCGTCTCCAATTTTAATCTCGACAAATATGAAAGAGAAAAAAAGAAAAATAATAGAAAGAAGGAAAGTTTGGATATAATAAGTAAAGAAGTTAGTGCATAAATGCGTGTGATCACGTTGATAATGTAATAAATGCGACAAAAGTCTACCTGTTTCTTGCTTTTGCTTCACTGTCTCCTTGTGTTTCGCTTCATTTCTTCTTTCAAATCTTTCATGAGTTAATATAACCTATTTAGCATTAATGTTCATTTTAAGAAATATATTAATTCTATATTAAAAGAGAAATATATTAATTCTGAATATAAACAATAAAATAAAATTTAACAAAAATTTTCATAAATTTAATTATGAATATTTAGTTTTAATTAAGAAAATATTTTTATTTTTAAATAAATAGAATCATGGGTATTGAGCTGGCTATGGGATTTCTCTTTATATCGTGCCCTTCCCTGCCTATTGATTCAGTGGGTTCTTTTATTTTTTTTTCTCTACCAAAAACCTCAGATTTTGCTGCTGATTTTTGTTTTCTGGGCATGGGTATGAGTAATAATGTGGGGCAGTTTGGAGATACGACACTAACCAAAGTATTCGTGGGAGGTTTAGCTTGGGAAACTCCTCAAGAAGCCATGAGACAGCATTTCCAGAAATACGGTGAGATCCTCGAAGCTGTCATTATTTCCGATAAACTCACCGGCCGATCCAAAGGTTATGGATTCGTAAGCTACTTTTTCTTTTTCAATCGATACAGTTCATCTCTACCATTCTTTCTGTCTCTTTTAATTTTTCTCTCCATTTAAAAAGGTTACATTTAAGGATGCTGAAGCTGCAAACAAAGCCTGCGAGGACCCCACTCCCATCATTAACGGCCGCCGTGCCAACTGTAACATCGCCTCCCTCGGTGCTCATCGCCCGAGGTCTGCCTCCTCCGCTCCTCCACCGCAACAAGGTACTCTTTTGTCATAATTTCAGTTATATTGTGTTTGGAAAAAGTATAGGGATGGCATTTATGCGAATATGAGCATCATAAAGGTCTAATCTTGTGGAGTTCGATCATGAAGGATCCAAGGTTGGACGGAGAGCCACGTCAGTTGCAGCAGCTAATCATGTGCAATTGTATTATCCAGCCGGAACATCAGCTCCGGCGTTTCATCAGGCCATTCCTCTCTACGGGTTTGATAATTGATACGTTGAGGTTATTGAAGTTGCATGGTAAGAGAGTTGGATTTTTCCGTAACTTGCATTTTTCTTTTTCCAACTCTGTTTCAGCTACTCTCCTGCATACATGAATGGACATTTCGGTCAAGCACGTCCAGCAGCAGGGCGGCCTATTTTAGGTGCCAGCACATTGATGCCGATGTACCCTTATTATCACTACCATCAATCACCCGCATCGGGATTTCCATCAGTCTTCCACCCATCACCAATTATTCCTAATTCAGGTAACATCCATTTGATCCTTCATGATGGTGACTAACATGATAACATGGAAGTAAATCATTGTCATATTAAAAAAAAAAAGAAACCTTTATCATATGGACCCCACTGCCAAACTGGTGTGCTAAGGGATTCAGGGTATTATTATTTCCTACCAAACTGTTCTATCATCTAAAACATGAATATAATCTGATGTATATTTTAATACAATGTTTATATACTCAAAGTATCTTATAATATTTGAAATATATGTAATTTTATATTTTCCTATACAATAAAGTAGTTATTTATTTATTATGAGATTATATTTCAGATAATCATGATTTATTAATACAACGTATATGTCTAATTTTGTTTTGAAGCAGGTGAAAGCTGCTAGGAAGGTTGACTGAAGAAAGATGGAATGCAAAGGAAAAATATTTTATTCTTAGATGTTTGATTAAATTCTTTCATTCTCTTTCAACATTAGAGGGAAATGAAGTAATAAAATCATGTATTTTGATTTGCCCAAATCTTATGGGTTGATTAATCTCTCTCAGTATAGTATTACCATTTTCAACTATAGTGTGTTGAATAATTCTAGATTCAAATATAAGTATAAAATGTAAACTTTAAAGGAAATATTTATGCATTTTCCCAATAATCTAATCAATGGTCGAATATTATTTAATGTACTTGGTTGGAATGTAAGATTTTATTATTTAATTAATAGAATATGAGATTACATAAAATATCCAGACTTCTTCTTAAACATTATAACACCACCCTTTATAAAAGAAAATATTTTTCCGACGCCTCATCCAAGCAAATTTTTTGCATTTATTTTAATTAAAGCAATATGAAAATAATAAGAACATGCTTTTTATATAAAGTATGTAATTTGTGATGTTTAGAGGTAACACAAACCAAGTAGCTTTAGTAGTTAAGAATGTTTATTGTCAAACGGTTGAGAGTCTTTCAAATAGATACTATCTATTATAATCACCCAGACTAATTAAAAAATAGTTATTAAAATAATGTTAAAAAGAGAAGAATTTTAATTATTAATCATTATTTTTATTTTGGTTTCACTTAAGTTACGAGTCTACAAATTTACTGTTGGCCTTAAAATCAATATAAAAAATTAGGATCTTTGGGATTAATGTTTATAAGGAATCCATTAAAAAGTGGGCATCTCGTAGTTGATGTTCTGTGGGGTCTTTTTCCTCTGACTACTTGGGATTCCCTCTTGAAGCAAAACGTAACATGATTGCGATTTCGGACCCTGTAGTCAATAAAGTAACATAGAGATTAGCAGGGTTAAAATCAAATCTATTCTCAATTGGGGGAAGGATCATCTTGGTTAAATCTGTGTTGTCTTGTCTCTTCTCTTATTTTATGTATCTTTTTTGGATGCTAATTACGGTGGGTAAGCGCTTATTTAGCTTTGTATCTAATTTCTTATGGGGAGAATCCTTGGAAGGAAAGAAAATCCACTAGGTAAAATGACCAACCTTATGTATACAAATTAATGCTGATGGCCTCAGTATCATAGATTTTGAGACTATGAACATATCACTCTTAGACAAATGGATATGAAGATTTAATCTTGAAAAGGACAAAGTTTGGAGACGAGTGCTAATTAAGAAACACAATTTTTTTAGACTGATATTTGTATCAGTGAGGTTCCTTTGAAATTGAAATATCCTTGCATTTTTTATATTGGAGAGACATCATCATCTCTTTCTACACATATGACCTTGTTGAAAAAATCTCCCGAAAAACATGATTCTTCAAGTAGGTGATGATAAGTCGATACGATGTTAGACTGGTATTTGTATCAGTGAGGTTCCTTTGAAATTGAAATATCCTTGCATTTTTGTTTTAGCCACCAATAAAACGGGATGATCGCTGAGTTTGGATACAAAGTTTCAAATGGTTGGGTATGGAAAATTCCCTTGAGGCAATCCATTCCAATGGAAAATTGATCAATTGAATAAATTTTGGGAGACCTAGAGGGATTCCAAGCTTAAAGTATTGATTGATACTGGATCAAATAGGGTGGATCCAACGATGAATCGTTTTTGATCAAATCCATATGTAAGCTTCTTGTTCCTAGTGCTGCCAACAGAGTCAAATGGAAGAAGATTGTATTGCTGGGACTAGCTACCCCAAAGTCGAGTGTTGAATAATCGGGTAAAGAAAATGGTAACAACATAATAATTTTAACGAGGTTCAACAATGTGCTTACTTCCTCGGTGCCCTGGGCGGCGTTAGAATTTTTATTCAATGTCTCATAGGTTTTTGTTATATCTCCTTTATAATAAATAAACCCTGGTACATATTTACAAAAATAACACTTTACCGTACTACGAGGGCTGCACCCCCACACCCCCAACCCATATAATCGTAACTCCCACTACGAGACTTCTTTACCGGTATATTTATGAGCCATACCTAACAAATCTCCACCTTGGCGAATATCCTGCCCCTTAGGAAACATTCAATGTGGGTTGGGTTACCTTACTTCTTTAACAACTCGAAACATTCAACAAGTTCAAGCAATGTATGAACTTGTCTGTCGTAACTGGCTTGGTGAACATATCAGCGGCATTCTCATCAGTATGTACCTTCTGAAACAAAATCTCTCCAGATGCAACAAACTCTCTGATCTTGTGAAGTATTACATCAATATGCTTAGTTCTAGCACAATATACCTGTTTCTTAGCCAAGTGAATAGTATTTTGATTGTCACAAAGCAACTGAACTCCACCTTGCTGAACACCCAACTCCTTCACTAAACCAGTAAGCCATAAAGATTCTTTTGCAGCTTCAGTCGCTGCCATGTATTCAACTTCAGTTGTAGATAATGCCACAACAAATTGAACAATAGACTTCCAACAAATAGGCCCTCCACCAAGAGTAAAGACATACCCTGTTATAGATATTCTATTATCTAAGTCACCCGCATAGTTTGAATCCACATATCCTACAACCAAAGGATTATCCCGCTGACTACCAAAAATAATTCCATGTCCCATAGTACCCTTTAAGTACCTAAAGATCCATTTGACTGCTTCCCAATGTTACTTACCAGGTTTAGACATGTACTTACAAACTTGACTAACAACATGAGCTAAATCAGAATGAGTACATACCATTGCAAACATCAAGCAACCAACATCATTAGAATATGGAACCTTTGTCATATCTTCAGTTTCCTTATCTGTCTTAGGGCACTGTTCTGATGAGAGGTTAAAGTGATTCGACAATGGAGTGTTCACTGGTTTTGCGCTGCTCATCGCAAACCTTTCTGGCATTTTCTCAACATAACCCCGTTGAGATAACCATAGTTTCTTTGAGTCTCTGTCCCTACAAATTTCCATTCCAAGAATTTTCTTTGCAGCACCTAAATCTTTCATATCAAATTCCTGACTCAATAAAGTTTTCAACCCGATAACAACATCCATGTTCTTCGCATCAATTAACATATCATCAACATACAATAACAAAAAAATAAAAGAACCATCATCAAGGCTCTTAACATAGGCACAACAATCATACTCACATTGCTTGTAGCCGATCTTGATAATATAGGAGTCAAACTGTTTGTACCATTGTCTCGGAGACTGTTTCAACCCGTACAAAGATTTCTTCAATCTGTAAACTAAAAGCTCGTTTCCAGGTTGAGTGAAACCTTCAGGCTGCTGCATGTATATATGCTCCTCTAAATCACCATGCAAAAAAGCAGTTTTAACATCGATCTGGTCTAAATGCAAATCTCAACTAGCCACCAATGTAAGTTCTGCTGTGAAAAACCCTTTGCTACCAAATGAGCCTTGAAATTCTCTCCCTCTTTTTCTGTTACTATTGGTTTCTTCTTATACACCCATTTGCAACCAATAGGCTTCTTACCCTCAGGAAGGCGAACTAACTCCCATGTGTGATTGTGATTCAAAGACTCCATCTCCTCAACCATGGAAACCATCCACTTGTCATTTTCCTGACTAGTAACAACATCATGAAAGGTAACCAGATCATCACTGCTAACAGTAAGTGCAAAAGAGACCAAGTCTTCAAAACCCAATCTGTTCAGAGGCTTTATATTCATCCGTATCACCCTATCTCTGGCGAGACTATAATCCTGCAAATCATCTGTAGCGGAACCACCAGAATTCGGTTGAGAAGTTTCTATTTTATCAATTGGAAACTCTCGAAATCCACCACTGTCGTGTATTTCTTCTTCTGTAACATGGGTTGTTTATAAAAAAAATCTCTATTGATCACAATTTTCTTCGCAACTGGATCCCATAACTTGAATCCTCTGACACCTGTCTTGTAACCCAGAAAAATGCACTCCTTCAATTTTGCATCAAGTTTGGATCTCTCATCAGCAGGTACATGCACATAAGCAGGACAACCAAAAATCTGTAAGTGATCAAAAGTAACATCATGACCAGTCCATACCTCTTCTGCAACTTTCCCAGCCAATGATGCCCTTGGCAATATATTGATAAGATAACACGCCATGTTAACAACCTCAGCCTAGAAGTGTTTGGGAAGCCTCGTATTCAACCGCAAACATCTGGCTCTTTCATTCAACGACCTGTTCATCCGTTCCGCAACACCATTATGTTGTGTTGTCTTGCGTATTATAAAATGCCTCTTAATCCCATGCTCTTTACAGAAGTTTAGAAACTCTTAATCTGTGTACTCCGTACCATTGTCAGTCCAAAAACACTTGATTTTTCGTCATGTTTGGTTTTCTACCTCTGTTTTCCACAGTTTGAACTTCTCAAAAACATCAAACTTCTGTTTTAAAAAATACACCCAAACTTTCCATGAAAAATCATCAATAAAAGTAACATAATACCTAGATCCACCCAAAGACGATGTCGTGGAAGGCCCCCATACATCAGCATACACATAATCAAGAATCCCTTCAGTTGTATGCTTCCCATTCTTGAAACGAACTTTAGTTTGTTTACCAAGAACACAATACTTGCAAAAATCGAGCTTACAGCTTTTAACACCATGCAACAGATTTCTTTTATGTAATTCAACCATACCACATTCACTAAGATGAGTAATATGCATATGCCACAGTTTGGTAGTATCATCACAGGACTCAACAGAATGAACTCCACCTACAACGATACTCCCTAACAATCTGTAAATATTCCCTGCAGTCATCTTTCCTTTCATCACAGTCAAAGCTCCTTTAACAATCCGAATGGTTTCTCTATCCTCATCAGCCTTAGGGATAAAACCATTATTGTGCAAAGTGCCCAAAGAAATCAAACTCTTCTTCAAATCTGGGATATATCGAACACCAAACAACGTCCGAACAGAACCATCATACATCTTAATTCTGACATCACCAATACCAATAATATTGTAACATCGATCATCACCCAAATAAACAGAACTAGAATTAATCGACCTATATGTCGAAAACCAATCCCTATTTGGCATTATATGATAGGAACATCCAGAATCAAGAATATAGGCATCCATCAGTTGAGTCGTTGAAATAGAGAGCATATCACCCTCACTGCAATCAGAATTGTCATCCTTGACCACATTCATAGACTTGGATGAGTCATCACACTTCTCATCAGTCTACTTTTTCAACTTCGGACAGTATCACTTCATATGTCCCGCCTCCTTGCACTTGTAACAGTGAATTGTCTTCTTATCCCTAGATTTGGATCTGAAATTCCACTTCCCAGACCCTGCCTTCTCTGGATTCCGTCCATGGTCTGGATTACCCTTGACATATAAGCTATCAGCTTGAGAGATTTTCCCTGCATTCTGCTTCCGCTGGTTGTGAGCCAATAAGGCTGCAGTAATCTCCTCAACTTTGATAGTCTCTTTCTACATGTAAGAGTAATCACCATGTGTTCATAAAAGGGAGGCAACGAACACAACAGAATCATCGCTTTATCTTCGTCCTCAATTTTCACATCAAGCCGAGTCAAATCAAAAATGATTTGATTGAAGACATTCACGTGTTGCACCAAATCATGATCGTCCTGCATCTTCAGCCCATACAACCGCTACTTTAGTCGTTAAGGATTTGGACATAAACTGACTTTTCAACTTCTTCCAAATTTCATCTGGAGACGATAGATTCCTGACGTGATACATGACCTCGTCCGTCAAACATATTGGTATGGTTCCTGCCGCTCGCTGCTACAATTCTTCCCAATCTTCTTCCTCCATCGACGCCGGCTTTGTAGGTCGCAAAGCCTTCAGGATCCTTTGCTGCGCCAACAGATCCTTTACTGCGCCAACAGATCCTTCACCCTTGTTTTCCATAATCTGAAGTTACCATGACCATCAAATTTCGTAACTTCAAATTTGACTCCTGACATCTGATACCAATTGTTGAATAATCGGGTAAAGAAAACAGAAAGAGCATAAGAATTTTAACGAGATTTAGCAATGTGCTTACGTCCTCGGTGCCCTAGGCGGTGCTAGAATTTTTATTCAATGTCTCATAGGTTTTGGTTACATCTTCTTTTATAATAAATAAACCCTGGTATATATATTTATAAAAATAACCCTGTACCATACCGCGGGGGCTACGCCCCCACACCCTCAACCCACATAATCGTAACCCCTACTACGAGACTTCTTTACCGATATATTTATGAGCCATACCTAACATCGAGGCTTTTATATGATTAGTTATATAGAATAAAGCTTCCATCAAGATTGAGCTAGATAAATTTGACTCAAATCCAACATTTGCCATCCTTTGTCCCTTTTCTAAAGTAAATTCTGAAAATGTTGAAGATATATATTTTTCTCATGCATGCTACCATGGAATATATAGTCCAAATGAGTAGCGATTTGAGGAGTGTGTTCTGTCTTTCCGTAAGCCTGACATCATTCATTATAGCGTGGCAAGCTGTCTATTGTGGGAGTTATTTTAATCCAATATGGTCCCTTGTTCCTTTTGCAATAATCCAATCTTTATGGTTGTGTTGAAATGAAATAGTATTTAGAGATAAAAACTTTTATGCCAATCAGCTTTTTCTCCTTATCAAACCTCAATTGCTTGATGGTATAAGACCAAATTCCTGGACGCAAAGATCTCTATGAATGATTTAATTCTTAATCTAACCTTTCTAGGGAATAATCGTCTTTGTTCGAATAATCCCAAAGAGGTACTAATATAGTCCCTCTTCCTCTGGTTTTCTTAAATTTAATGTGGATGATGCTTGAAATAGTGGCGATGATCGATGTGGTATTGGTGGGATCTTAAGAAATGTTTTAGGAACATCTTTACTTGTCCAATCTGATTGACATCAGCTCTCATCCACTGGTAAAATTGTTAGCCAATAAATTTGCAGGTAACTTCTTTCTCAACTCAAAGTGGCTATATAACTATAGCGCATTGATTGAAAGTGACAATAAAGTAGTCACTAAGTTGATACTTGACCCCTTTAAATCTAATGCATTATAGAAACCGATAAATTTACGTTTCAATGATATATGGAATGCTCCTACTAGATCAATGAGTTTTACATTTCATTTCTAGAGTCCAAAATATAAAAACCGATAATTGCTGAAAAAAAGAATATATAGATTATCAACAATTGTTAATTTGACACATTCATATTGTAGTTACCGTTCCTTTGCATTATAATCTCTTCGCATGTCTGACAGGTTATTTGGTTCTTACATTATGATTCACATGTCAAGGATTGGATCCTTCTGTTATCTAGGAAGGTAGCTCTATTGAAAGGATTTTCTAACGGGGCTTGAAAAGTTGTTGAAGCTAAGCATTCTTAGCTCTATTGAGGTGTTATCAGGACCTTGAAAGATGATACTTCATTGGGTTATGTGGACTAATTGGGTGCATTTGACTGATGTTTCTTAAGATTGGTACTATTGGCTACCATAGAAGTCATAGAGGCATTAGTCCTTTGTCTTTGATCTAAGTTTTGATTCTATTTCCAGGCTAGGCGTGTTGGAAATAAAATCTACAAAATAAAATTGTTAGCAATGATTGGAAATTAATAAAATATTTAAAGAGTAAATCAAACAACTGTATCATAGTATAAACCACTGTCTTAGAAATAAATTATCTCGATATGTGTAATCGTTGCTATAAGCGACCGTCCTCCGATGTTAGCATAACTATTTAGAAATTCGTACACCCGAATTTCAGGGTGGACAACAGTGAAATATGTAAAGGAGATGACATGCTTTGAATTGTTGGATGAAGAAACTGAGAGAAAAACCTCTTTATTTATAGGCTGATTAGAGGAATAAAATCGTAAAAATAAATCAGTACTAAATCACTGATTTAATTCCAAAATTAAATATTTTTATCTGATGTAGTTGGTTGAACCTAGCCTCAAATTTATCTAGGTCCGATCTCTGAAAACTCAAATTCCAGTATTAATAGCTAGCACTTCTATTAAAATACCAACTTGCACAACTCATACAACAAATTGATTTTCATATTACCAGCTAGCACAGTGAATATTCAGATAATTAATCTGACCAATTTAAAATTTTTTTTCCTATAAATACATTTTACAAATTCTCATTTCAGTTTTGGTTTCAAAGAAATTCTTCTATTTTTTCTCTAAAAAGATACAACGCGAGCGGACGTGTCGAAGACACGTATTACCACGATCACGACCACGAGCCGAGTCAGGCTGGACGAATAGCGACAACACGTACGTGCGAGGGAGTTATCTAACCATATTCACTAAATGAGGGTAAATATGATCCTTTAAATACCATTCCTAAGGGATTTTCCCTCTTAATATGGGATAGAACTAAAAATCCCCCACAAATATGAAAACAATTCTTTGAGGAAGAAAAACTTTGATTAAAAAATGAGAGAATATCAATTATGAGATTAGCAACTTAAGCACTAATGAATGTATCTAAAAATAGTACACAATAATAATGAGTAATTTTTTCTTAGACAAGCGAATGAATCTTAAACTTTCTAAGATTAGGGTGAACTCATAAGAGTAACCCTCTTTCATCAAGATTCTAATAAGTGTATTAGAAAAATAATCCAATATTTTTCATAGAAGATTACTAATTCTTCTCACTTACGTAGGTTATTTCATCAATTTTATCTCAACATAAACCACCCAAAACCGGGCTATGAAATAACTAAAAGCTTTTACAATAGTTCATCCTCACATATAGGTAAGGTGAATTTCTTAAAGTTCATTTTAAATGAACAATCAAACTCTGGGTTAAGAAATCATTAAGAATAAATATTCAACCTCATTATTCAATTAATTCAATGTGTCATTCTCACTAGGAACACCCAAACTCTTGGTTTGAATTCATTAAGAGTGTTAAGAAAAAGCATCTTCTCTAACAGTAAGTTCACCTAGTCCTTCGCGATTAGGACTACCCACTCAACTCTGGGTTGTAAACTTATTAAAAATATATATTCAACCAAAAATCGGTAAATTCATCAAGTTTTTCCCACTAAGACAACCCAAAGTCTAAGCTATAAATTTATTAAGAGCAATTAAACTCATATTTTGCATGTACATTATTCACCTTAGGGATAGGTAAGAGAATTTACACTATGAGTCTTTCCATGGTTTCGTTTGACCACATTAAACTTAGATAACTAAGTTAGGTATACACCATGAATTCCACAACCAATAGGCTTTAGACCCATCCCCCTCGATGAATCCAGAACTAATTTTTGACTAAGCCTTTTGGTAAGAGGATCAGCTTGGTTCCTCTCTAGCTTCACATACTCTAAAGAGAGTACTTCATTCCTTATTAAATGTCTCATTGATTCATGCTTAATGTGAATATGTCTATTTTTACCATTATAAGCTTAGTTTTGAGCCATACATATCGCAACTTGTGAATCATACAACAAGGACACCGGAGGAGTCTTCCCCACAAGGGTATTTCTACTAATAAGTTTTTAAGCCACTCAGCTTCTTGCCCAGCTAAGTCAAGAGTAACGAACTCTGACTCCATTGTAGAGCGAGTAATGCAAGTCTGTTTAGCATACTTCCACGAGATCGATGACCACTTAAGGTGAAAACATACCCATTCGTAGACTTTACTTTATCATTATCAGTAACCCAGTTGGTGTCATAGTAATCTTCTAGAACTGAATGATAGCCAATTAAATTGAGTTTCCAATCTATAGTACCTTTAAGATACTTAAGTAAGTGACTTAGTGTAGTCCAATGTTCACCACTAGGATTATGAGTATATCTACTCAATCTACTTACAACATAGGATATATCTGACCAAGTATAGTTCATTAAAAAAATAAGGCTCCCGATAATTTTAGCATACTCTTGTTGGGAAACGCTACTTCCTTTATTATTAAGGAGTAAAATACTAGCGTTATAAGGAGCACTGACAAATGTGACATTTAAATTGTTAAATTTCTTTAACACCTTCTTAATATAGTGTGTTTAATTTAAAGAAAATCTCTTATCAGTTTTGGTAACCTTAGCTCCTAAGATTACATCAGCCACTTATAAGTCTGTCAACTCAAATTTAGTAGACAGTTTTTTTTTAGTTTTGTTAATGCATTCAATGTTAGTACCGAATAACAACATGTCTTCAACATATAGACTTATAATGACACAATAAGTCTCGAACATTTTCGAGTACATGCATGTATCCGCTCCATTAACAATGAAACCAAAGCTCAAGATGGTTTTGTGAAATTTCTCGTACCACTGTTTTGGAGCTTGTTTATGGCCATAAAGTGATTTTTTAAGTCTAAACGTTTTGCCTTCCAAGCTAGGTGCTTCCAAACCTGATGATTGCTCTATATAGATATCCTCGTCTAGATCTTCATTCAAAAATACAATATTTACATCCATCTGGTGTACCTGAAACTTATGAAAAGAAGTTATCGTAAACAATGTACATTAAGATTTTCGTAAAAAGAGAGTACATATCGAAGAAGTTTATGCCAAATTTCTAAGTAAATCCTTTAACTACTAGTTTTGACTTATATCTTTGGATTGACCCATATGGCCTAAGTTTCTTCCTGAAAACCAACTTAGAGTTGATCGGTCTAAACCCTCTAGGAAAATCTACCTACTTCCAGTGTGATTAGACATTATTGACTCTAGTTCTTCATTTATTGCGGTTCTCCAAAAACTAGCTTCAATAGAACTTATAGCTTCATCATTCGACTTTGGGTCTTCATCTAATAGGACATCTTGAGGTATAGAAACATAAATAGTGTCTACCTTACTTAATTCAATAATAAAGGAAGTTAGGAAATATGGATCAAAGGTAGTGACAACTCTTTGTTTTTTACTTCTTTTAGGTTCTAATTCTATCTCTAGAGTAATTGAAGGTAACATAAGAAGGTTGAGGTACGATTTTCTATTTGATTTTGAACACCTAATCTAAGTTTCTTTAAAGGGAAGTTATCTTCAAAGAACACAACATCTCTAGATTCAAAAATAGATAAATCATGCAGATACATGAACCTGTATACGAAACTATTTGCAGCATACCCGATAAACACTACATCAACGGTTTTGGGACCGATTGTAGACTTCTTAAAGTCAGGCATTTCAACTTTTTTCCAAACACCCCCACACTTTCAGGTATTGTAAATTAGGTTCATAACCTTTCCAAAACTTGTTTGAGGTACATTTAAATTTCTTATGAGCTACTCGATTTAAAATATGATTTTTTAACTGAATGGCTTCCCCCACATGTTATCAAATAACCCAAAACTTAAGAGTAAAGAGTTAATCATCTCCTTTAATGTTATGTTTTCCTCTTAACTACCACATTCTATTGAAGAGAATTGGGGGTAAAGGTTTTATGAATAATGTCATTCTTTTCACACACTGCCTTAAGAAAGTTAAATCTGCATTCACCAACTCTATCGGACCTAATCTATTTTATTCTCCTATCAAGTTGATTTTCAACTTCTACCTTATAAATAAGAAAGAAGTTCTCAACTTCATAAATGAAGTTTTAAGGAGATATACCTTTTTATACCTTGAAAAGTCATCTACAAAGGTTATATAGTAGAGTTTACCTCCCTTACTTTTAGAGTTTCTAAAGTTTACTAGATCAGTAAGGATAAGTTCTAATAGTTCTCGTATAGATTAGAAAATAAATTCATTTTAATAAGTTTCTTAAGAGAGTGAATGTTCACATGTCCTAATCTTGCATGCCACATATCAAGAGCCTTAACAATATAAGCATAAGTGGTGGTTTTATTACTTTCATTAAACTGTGTTTCGATAAACCTATATTCTAATAACATTTCCCTACATAATCACCATTCTGGGAAAATATGAGTTTATATCGACTTCAAAAACTAGTTTAATGTCTGCCTTATTCAGTAATCCACCACTAATCAAATTTCTACGCAGGTTATGTATATACAAAACATAACTTAAGGATAAATATTTACTGGAAGTTAGCTTTAGTGAAACTTCCCTTTTCCTAACACTTCAAAGCTACTAGAGTTCCCCATGTACACTTGATCACCATTCTTCATATCCTCGAACCAAGTGAACAGTTCCCGTTTGGCACATAAGTGTCTGGAAGCGCTAGTGTCAATGATCTACTCAGCATTGTTCTTCACCAGGTTAACTTTAGAAACCACCACTGCTATGACATCGTCAATGTTCTCAACAATGTTCAGTTATGGTTTATTCTAATTTTGGTAGTATAATCGTTGTTGGCACTGTAGTCCTTGTGTCCGACCCTCCGCACACATAGCTTAATTTGGATAATTTTGAAATTAAATGTTGATTAATTGTTGTAATTTTATCTGATGTAGTTGGCTGAACCTGGCCATATTCCCAAAATAACTACTGAGATAACTTTTAAATCAACAAAGCAAATAGCTGAAATTAAACTCCAAAAATAAAGATGTTGTCTGTTGTAATTAAGATTCGAACCTGGTCTTAAAGCTATCAACTAATGCAACTGTTACAACATATCGACTTTTGGATTACCAATTAGCATAATAAATATACAAATAATTAATTTGACAAATTTTAAAATTATTTTGCCTATAAATATGTTTTATAAATTCTCATTTCAGTTTAAAAAAAAACTTTCATATTTTCTCTTAAAAGATACAACGCTCGCAAATGTTCAACACGTACGACCTGACATGTGGTGGTGATGTACATGTGCGAGGGAGTTATATAATCACATTCAACAAAGGAGGGTAAAATTCATCCATTAAATACCCTTTCCAAGGGATTTAGCCTCTTAATGTGGGATATATCCAACAGGGTGGACCTATGTCGATCCATCTTGGTCTCGCATTGTTGCATTTGTTCCGGTTGTTGTCTCTTGTGCAAAGGTCGGTGATGATGTTGCAAATAAGATTTTAAAAGTGGGTGTTAAAGAGTTGGCGTTAAATGTGATAGTTGATATTCAAAGTCTTGGACTGTGTGGAGCAATAAAAAGTTATTTTTATATTTTTTTACGATTGGTGGATTTCTTGAAGTAAATCAGAGGTAGAACATAAGAAAAAGTTCATGAACTCTATCTTCAAAGAATACCTAGGGCTTTTGAAATTAGATTTAACGATTCAGTACAGTGGCAGATCCAGGAATATTGTTTAGGGTGGGCACCCATATATTAATAACATAATTTTTTAAAGATAAAAATACTAATAATATTTTAATTATAATAAAAAAGTCTACAAAAATACAACTGAAAATAAATTTTACAATTATTCCCTTCTCGACCTCATTTTCTAAATCTTTGTATGATATTTTCATTGTCTACAATATCATATATATATCTTTCTTAATAAAAGTAATTAAGAAATTATTCAACCATTCATCTCCCATATGATTACGTAGTCGATTCTTTATAAAGTGCATCGCAGAGAATGTTCTTTCCACCATTGCGATTACAATCGGTAAAACCAAAGCTAGCTTCAAAAGTAAGTACACAAGTGGGTACACAACATGCTTCATTGTCTCAACCATCTTTTCTGATAAATCACAAAATCTTTCATCTGAACAAACATCAACAACATAATTCTGAAGCTGACAATTGAGCAACATAAGGTTCCCTGTAAAAAATTCATAAGGAAAAAACTAGGCAAGACGAATCAGTTTGTTCTTATCAAAAGAAATAAACAAGTTTCTTGGATTCAAGCAAGCAATACAAAGAAACAACTTTGTACTTGTCTCAAAAAAAACAATTATTAAGCTCTTGAAGTTGTCTATCAATTACTTGATAAAGAAATTCAACTTGAAAATGATCCAAATTTAAAACTTCACAAATTTTTCTCCTAGATCTCCCTAGAACAAAAAAAAACATTTTCTATCTTTAGAACCTCAATTTTATTTTTTTTTCACAAAAGAAATAAACTTCTTCAAGTAAAGATTGTCATACCACATCTCTCATCTTTTGTAATCGTTGCTTGGACACACTAACTAAATGCATAGCATTCACAATATTTTTTATCACTTCGTTGCAATGCTTCAGATAATTCATTAGTAACTCCTAATATATTTTTCATCAAGTGCAAATTAAAAACAATCTCGAAGGACTGTAAAGAGCTCAACAACATTCAAGCTTCAGCTCTTTTTTCTGAGTGTGTTCCATCTTCCTCAATAATTTCAAGCACATCCATCATATAAGAAAACATCACAATCAAGTTAACAATAATTTCATAATATGAACTCCAAAGAGTGTCTCCAGCTCTCTTTATAACAATTTCTTGATTTAATCCACGGGCCCTAAAGATTTCACCACTTTGTAATGCTTCTCCTACCTTAATCATTTGACTAGATTGAAGAATTTCTTTTCTCTTGCTTGAAGCACCAATCACATTAACAAGACTAGCAACCTCAACTTGTTTTTTAGCAACCTCAACTTGTTTTTTAGCAACGACAACAAGTGCTAATTGTAGCTGATGTGCAAAACACACTCGTTAACTCTTAGAATCAAACTCCATTAAATTCTCCTTGCATATTACTTGCCCCATCATAACCTTGTCCTCTTATTCTTGAAAAACATAATTCATGAGTTCCAAACACATTTTCAAGAGCATTTATAAGTGAAGCAGCAACAGTATTAGAAACATGAACGAGACACAAAAATCGTTCAACAACTCTTCCTTTCTTATCTACATAGCATAGAACATTAGCCATTTGCTCTTTAACAAATATGTCACGGGACTCATAAACTAAAATAGCAAAAAAAAAAATCATTTCCAAGATCATCAATTATTGCACAAGTAGTCTCATTAGCATGTGCATTAACAATATCTTGTTGTATGGATGGTTCTACTAATTTAAGATTGCCACAAGCATTTTTGAAAATTTTGTTAACAATTACATTATGAGTAGCAAGAAATTGTAAAAGCTCTAGAAAATTACCTTGATTACAAGAATCATAAGATTCATCATGTCCACGAAAAGCTAATCCTTGTTGCAAAATGAATCGAACACAATCAATTGTAACTATAAGATGAGTTCGATAATCTTGTCTGGCTTGATTAGATTGCTTCGTAATGACAACTTCAACATGTTGCTTCTGATTCATTAGAGCTTTACATTTTCTATAAGCTACGTTATGAACACTATTAGGACCTCCAACTAAAATAGCAAATAAATTGAATAAACAAATTTCAATCTTTAGGGTGGGCACTTGCCCACTCTCATGCATATCTATATATATACACACACACATCTGCGGCTGATTCAGTAGAAAGCTAGGCTTCCAAAATTCTGCAGCTTTTCATTCGCAGGTTATTCTTTCTCTTAACAAAGGCAGGGTGCATATGTTGAACCCTCATTTGGATCTTGTGTCGTGGTCCAACTTGATTAGATTGACTCTGCATAGTGTGTCATTGTCGGATGTGTAAAGGTCCTATAGAGGTCTCGACTTGTGATTCCCCTTCGTGTTTCGCCTCGCTTTTCAGGTTGCACAAGGATTGTGCAATGCTATGTGATGGATCAGTCCTACACCCGTTTAATGAGCCTCACTTTTCCTTGGAAAAGGACGGATGTATTGTTAGTGTCCTGTTGGTGTATCTTCACTCTTGGAATGTGTTCTAGTGTGTTAGTTGCTCTAGTTTGGATAATGTAGGTTATATTGTATAACTGTTTATTTTTTAATAAAAGATTATGGATATTCTTTTTCCCTTCCGATGTTTCGATTGAATCTTCACTCGATTAAATTATGAGAGAATTTTTAATGAGACCCGATTTATCTTTCAAAAAATAGTTGATTAATGAGTCCTAAAATGCGTCTTATATTACCAAAATTTTGGCATTATCGGTAATACAATGTTACCAGCCTAATGTAATTTTTTTAATCTAAACTTAATATGTATTACTTTTTATTGGATTTCCTTCGTAAGTTATACCTTTGTTATTATTTTGAGTAAATTATATGTTTAGTACTTAAACTATTAGTTTTGATTCATTTTAATACTTAAAATTTTAAATTTTTTAAAAAGTTATACTTAAAGTTTAATTTTTGTTTCATTTAATACACCTATTTAAAATTTAACGTTAAATTTTGGAAAAAAAATTAAAAATTTAAGTACTAAAACGAACCAAAATTGATAGTTAGGTACTAAACGAGTTAAGTTTTTAACAGTGGGGTACTAAAATGTAATAAAAACTAAATACTATGTATGATTTTGAAAAAGTTAAAAGTCTAGATACTAAAATGGACCAAAACTGATAAATTAAATACTAAATGCGTATTTTTACCCTATTAGTTTTTATTTATCAAATTTTAAAATCTCTAGAGTTTAATATCCTCCGAAGAGTTATATAGTTTCTTTAATTGATCATTGATAGACCCTCAATTATATCTAACACTCAAATCTATTTCCTTTGACAATATAGTCATTATCATCCTAAACCTAACATCAACGCTAAAAACATATATATCTACCCTTCATACAATATTGAAGAAGGGTCTCTTTGAAACCTCAGAATCTTTGTACCATCTCTATTAATTCTTATATTAATCAATATATGTGATTTTTCATTTAAATTAAAAAAAATAAACAGTTCACTAATAACTTACTTAAGTAATTAAAGGAATTATTGTTGTTTCTAGAGGTAACCAATTAGAGTATCAACGATTTTCAGAGTGATTGAATGTTCATTATCATATTGTTGAGAATATTTAAAACAAATACTAATTTATAATCACCTTAGTTTAATAAAAAAATAAACAATTACAAATTACCATAACCTCGTTTCTCCTGTTAACATAACGAAGTATAAGATTGTCATATACAAAATAACTTACCTCAATTCTTAAAGGAATTGCTATTCTTTTTAGAAATTTTGGATTCGAACTCCAACAATTGCAAGGGTGATTGAGCGTTTATTGTCAAATAATTTAGTCTACTTTAGACAGGAGCGTATAGAGGTTTTGTCCCCCCTAAAATTATTTAATTTCTATTTAGCCCCTAAAAATTATGATATTGTAGTTCAATAGAATGTTAAAACTGCACTATAACCCTTAAGAATTAATAATTCAATTTTGAACCTGTAATACGATTTGTGCTTTCACCCTACCCTATAGGTAACTTTTAAAAAGATATTTTTTCTGTTGAAGTCTAATAAATTATCTATTTTTCTTGTTTTTATATTTCCAATCTAAAAACAAAAAATAGTAAAAGAAACTTTAAAAACTAAAACTTGCTTTAACAAATTGATGAGGTTTTGACCCCAATGCAGGACGAACTAGTAACCCGATCCCGAATGATCTAGTCCACACCTTACCATGCCTCAGGCACGTGTGTAATCCATCAAAAACACTTCCTCAACTTCAAATCTCAACCGTTGACATAACAAGTTTGTAAATGAGAAAATAACCTCAGTGACCGAAAATTCCTTATAATATACGATTTTGATCAATTTTTTTTCGATTTGCCAAAATGACCAACAAAATCGCAATGCGATCTCTAAATCGCAACGCGATCTCCAGTATCGCAAATCAGTTTCCAGATTCGCAACGCGATTTTGACTATCGCAATGCGAATATGTAAATCACAACGCGATTCTGACTATCGCAACGTGATAATACATAATCGCAACGCGATTCTGACTATCGCAACACGATTCTGACTGTTGCAACGCTGAATTTCAAATTCGCAATAGGTTTTAGTTTCGCAAAACAAATATTTTGGGTATATAACTACGCAGCAGCAACAACTCATAACCTAAATCCCTAAATCGCAACTCATTCCATCTCAATCTATCACTCTCTCCGGCGACATCCGTTCCTATATCCAACGACATCCTTCCCCATCCGGCAACAAGTTTTAGTTTCGCAGCTCGTTTGTTTAGTAAATTAATTTAAAATAATGAAATCATCTAATGTTGATCATGTTTTGATAGATTTTTGTTTTGGAGGGTCATGGGAGAATGTTCATGGTGTTTTACAATATATGCCTTTACCCATGAATCTTCAACTAAAACTGTCAATAAAAGAGTTAACTTATGAAACTCTAATGTTACGTGTTGCAAATAAATTGAATTTAGAGCCCTTAAGTGGATTTAGGCTATCTTATCAGAGAAAAGGTAAAGTTTATTTGTTAACCGACAATGAAGATGTTGAACGATTCATTGCTTACATTAGTGTTTCGCAAGATGATGTTACATTGTATGTTGTTGAACCTAGAAGTAGTGAAGTTGGGTCAGTAGCGGGTAGTAATCAACTAAGTTTTTCAACCCCAGTTTATGGTGCTCAAAATTTAATGGTTCCACCACAATTTCATCACCAAACAAATTTTGTTTCACCACATTTCCAATACCAAACACAATCTCAAAACCCACAACCTTTCCCTAATCCAAATCCCAATCAACTTTCAGCACCAAATTCCGGTTTTCGTATTGATCAGTTAGACGATGATGAGCCAACAGAAAAAATTGTGAGTACTAGTCAGTATTCGAAATTTGATCTTGGTCAATACCCGGACTTTGATCTTGGTCAATACTCGGATTTTGATGATGTTTCAGAAGAAGAAATAGACCCTGCGTGTAATGATTTTGATATTGGTCAATACCCGAATTTTGATGATGAAACAGCCGCTGCCGAGGAAGATGTTGTTGATGATAATGAGGAGGAAGTTACGACTGTGAATGAACATGTTGAACATCCATTCTATAATTCATATAACCCTGAAGAAGAAAAAGAAGAAGAAGAAATCCCCGAAGAAAATGCCATAGGAGTATAACTGGAATATGCCAGAATTACTTCAGATACCGGAAGAAGAGTTGATAAAGATAGCAGTTGATTGTTACACAAAAATTATTTGTATCAAGAAAGATGATTGTTTTGATACAAAGGAAGACTTGAAGATAGTTTTGTATACGAAATTTGTGGAAGATGGCTATCATCTAAAAGTTAACAAATCAAGCAAAGATCGTTTCAAAACAAGGTGTATGATTGACAAAAACTGTACGTGGCGTATGATTGCAAAGAGGATAAAAGATTGCGAAATGTTTCAAGTTAGGACTTTTATTGATAAACATACATGTTCAAGAACCCAAGTTTTTCCTCACCATAGACAGGAAAACAAAAAGGTGTTGGGTGGTTTTCTAGTTGAGTTAATGTTTTTGAATGGCAAGGTATATCGGGGACATGAAATTATGACTGACATGAATGCTCGGTTCAAGATTAGTATCTCATATTCTCAAGCTTGGAGAGCCAAATGTTATGCCTTGGAATTGTTGAGGGGGTCGCCAGAATCATCGTTTGCCCATCTGCCGGCTTATTATCACAATTTAAAGCTAAAAAGCTTGGGTCGGTAACTCATATCAAAACAGATAGAGATGGACGCTTTGAGTTGTTGTTTATCGCCATTGGTGCTGAGGTTAGTAAATCAATATAATTTTGTTGACTCATTTTTGTTAGTTACATGCATTTCACATTTAAATGATTATATTTCTTGTGAATATGATTTTGTAGATTCGTTCGTTTATTACTTGCATGCGCCCAATTATTATAATTGACGGAGCACATTTAAAAAGTCGATACCTTGGAGTAAACTTATTAGCAGTAGCCATATATGCTAACAATGGGATACTGCCAATAGCTTACGGGGTTGGCAAATCTGAAACCTCTGATTCATGGACATGGTTTATGGGGCATCTTAGGGATTGCATAAGTCCTATTAGCAATCTGACAATCATATCCGATAGGGCAAACTCAATTGACAACGCTGTTAGAAGGTGTTTCCCAGATGCTTTTCATGGATTTTGTGGTGTTCATTTGTATAGAAATCTAAAATCAAGGTCTGCTGGTATAAAAAATCACAAATGGACATACTGGAAGGCTGTAAAAGCTTATCGAGAAGTGGATTTTAATAAGCATATAAATTTTTTAAGACGTGTTTTGCCTCAGTGTGCTCAAACACTAGAAGATTTTGGGTTTGAAAGATGGTCAAGAGTACATCAACTTGGAGCAAGATATGGTTTCATGACGTCTAATAGTGCAGAATCAATCAACGCTCTAAGTCGTTATTCCCGAAAATTACCCATTACTATGTTAATGGAGTTTTTTCGAGCCTCTATTCAATAGTGGTACTACAAGAAAAGAAACCATGCATGTATTATTTCTTTAAATTCGTAACTTATCATATATTTTACTAAGTATTATTTATTTAAATTTACAGGAACATTGGAACATCGTGTTACACCATGGATTGAAAAAAAGATAATGAAACGTGTTGTGAAGTCAACGTCATGGAGAGTTGAACCATGTTCAAACACTTTGTTTGAAGTATTGGATAATAACTTAAATGGGCTTGTCGATCTAAATGCAAAGACGTGTAGTTGTATGAAATGGCAAACATCTGGTTATCCGTGTGGCCATGTTATAAAAGTTGCTCTTCATCTAAACCAAGATGATTCAAGCGCATACGCTATGGATTGCTACACTACAGAAGTATATCGACAGACTTATGTCGAGATTATCTACCCTATTCCACATCCTTCTGAGTGGGACATACCAGATGACTTACAAACAGTTTTGCCACCAGCCATGGACAGAAGGCTACCTGGCCGACCAAAACGTCACGATCATATACCGTCTAAGGGAGAAGAGAAGAAGAGATCGACATGTAGTCGGTGCAAGGAAAGTGGTCATACAAGGTTGACATGTGGATCACCAATGTCATCACAATCATCTTTTCCTCTACCAAAATATGGATCCTCATCAAAATCCAAAGCTCATATGGTGTCAAGAAAAAGGCAATCAAAATCGTAATCAAAATCAAAATCCCAATCACAACCGGCTTCACCTTTTGGGACTATTAACTTAGGTGATTTTTAAGTGCAAACGTTGTATTATGTGTATTTTATGTGTAAACTTTTAACATTTTCAGTTAGGCATGTATTAGTAACTTGAGTTTGAACATTGCTATGATCTGTTCAGTTGTTATCACTTATTACACATTCATTTGAATATCGCAACGCGAATTTGACTATTATGAGTATTTTATGTATAAACTTTTAACATTTTCAGTTAGGCATGTATTAGTAACTTGAGTTTGAACATTGCTATGATCTGTTCAGTTGTTATCACTTATTACACATTCATTTGAATATCGCAACACGAATTTGACTATTATGTGTATTTTATGTGTAAACTTTTAACATTTTCATTTAGGCATGTATTAGTAACTTGAGTTTGAACATTGCTATGTTATGTTCAGTTGTTATCACTTATTACACATTCATTTGAATATCGCAACGCGAATTTGACTATCGCAACGCGAATTTGACTATCGCAACGCAAAAATCGCAACGCGAATTTGACTATTGTAACGCAAAAATTGCAACGCGAATTTGACTATCGCAACGAGAAAATCGCAAAGCGTATTAGACTATCGCAACGCGAATTGACTTTCGCATTGCGATTTTGGCTTTCGCATTGCGATTTTGACTTTCGCATTGCGATTTTGAGTTTAGCATTGCGAAAGTGTACCTTCAACAGGTCTTTTGCCTTCAATATGATGCAGATTGAAATCAACAAATCAACTTTTACATTTCAATCAATTAAACAAGAACAAATAAGAATTATTTACACATCAATTAAACAAATCAACTTTTACAAATCAATTAAACAAGCAAAAAATGCTAATAATTCTTATTTTCCTCATCAATTAAACAAACCAGACTTTTAAGAATCAATTAAACAATCAAAAAAAGTGTACCCCAGACAGTTGTTTATGCACCCATACATCAATTTCACGCAGCTCACTTCAGGATGAACCTGCAGAAATCAAACATTTGCTCAAACAACACTTTCTACACATCTAAAACCAACAAACAACAAATTATTATTGAATTCTAAGTACTTAACAACACTTACATTTGACTTACAAATTGTTTATGGACACTTTGATAACGCGGATGCAGGTAGGTAGCGTCTCGCATATATCGCTCTAGCCATAAAATGCCGAAACCACAAGCCTACTGCACCTCTATCTCTATCGGTGGGAGGTAGAAACTGTGTACTTCCTGTCGTCAAACGCTCCAAGAACATGCATACGAGAGGACCACAATCCCCTCTGGCTTTCTGCGTTTGTTGTGGCCCGGTCTCGTCTCTGATAACTGTAACATTTAACTTCTTTGGCTTCTTGTTTCCAGAATAAGTCCAATAATTAATCGCATCCAAGAATTTAGCCAAATTAGAGCTCCATCCCTTAATAATATCTCTCAAATAAGATAATGATATGTAATTTATCATGCTGTCATATACTATTGTCTTCAGGGATGGGAGCTGAAGCTCGACGAGAAGCCAATGAGTACGTTCCAAAACAGGGATAAACACTTGCAATCATAAGTAATAATTCAAATTGCGCACTTATTTATAAACACCTTTAAAATATTTAAAAAATAAATACTAACCTTATTGACCTCCCACCATACATGATAAAGTTTAGCTTGTTCATTAGCCAACACATATGATTCTTATCGTTGATTCTTCAAGTGAACTACGTGAAAAGACGTCGGCATAATTGTATATCGCGTATTTGTTTCCCTCAATTTCTTTACTATTAGAAGACGTGACACCCATGCATCAGTATGCTATTTTACAAAAAAGATATATACTAGTGAATTACATAAATTTAAAAAAAATTAATCAAAATGAAATATAAGAAGAAATATAAGACTTACCCCCCATCGAAATAGCCTTTGTCTTCAACCCCTAATAACACACCCCACCAAGACCGATTAATCAACAAATGCATATCATCGTTGAGTTTGTATATGTCAGCGTAACACCTCTGGCTCCGCTCATGTAGATAAAAATCAACTGTGGTCTTAGCCCAAAAGGTATTATCCAGAATTATTTCTGGTAGCTGTCTCCTCTCCACTTCATCTGTCAGAATGGTACTGGTCGGTAACTCATACGAAAGCCAACAGTCATCCATCATGTTCGACACGTGAGGGGGTTTCTCAATAATTTGACATATTACGCCGTATGAATCGGACTCTTGAATGGTGGGAGGGACCTCTTCAACGATGACAGGGGCCTCTTGAACGGTGGGAGGGGACTCTTGATGGATGATAGGGGCCTCTTGAATGATAGGAGAGACCTCTTGAACGATGACAGGTGAGTCAGTGTTCTTTTTACGGAGTCTTCGCACTATTGGGGTGAACGGAGACGTAATGGCACGTACACGCCGTCTGATGCGTGAACCCCGTCGTCCAAGAAAAACCCGACGTAAAGTATTCACCTTATCGGGCCGCTAAAAATAAATTAATACATAAATCAGTAAATAAATAGACATGATATTAAACAGTGAAAACAAATACAAATATGTTTCAAACTTGCACGGTATTCACCCAAGTCATTATTCTATCATAGTTCACAAAATGCATCAGATAACATTTCGGAAGTAAGCACTTATATACACATTTAAAAGGACATCATATAGGTTTAGTGCATGTTCAAGGACAACATAAAGAGTAGTAGTTTATTCTTGAAACTTAAATTTGCAACACTGTGAAGTTAGTATTTGTCTTTGTCTTTTGGTTGAAGTAATGCAATCCATTCAAGTTTCAATTTGCAGAAGAAGAATAGTTTCTAAAACTTAAAATCGCAACACGAAACTTAAAAATCGCAACGCGAAAATGACTATCGCAACGCAGAAATGACTATCGCAACACGAATTTGACTATCGCAACGGGATAATCGCAATGCGAAATAAAAATCGCAACGCGAAACCAAAATCGCAACGCGAAACTAAATTCCCGTTGCGATTTTCATTTTCGCATTGCGATTTTCACGTTACGATTTTTATTTCGTATTACGATTATCTCGTTGCGATAGTCATTTCCGCGTTGCGATAGTCATTTTCGCATTGCGATTTTTAAGTTTTGTGTTGCGATTTTAAGTTTCAGAAACTATTCTTCTTCTGCAAATTGAAACTTGAATGGATTGCATTACTTCAACCAAAAGACAAAACAAAGACAAATACTAACTTCACAGGGTTATTTTAGAATTGTTTAGCAGTATTGGCAGCAACCAAATGAATTTATTAAGCAATCTAAGTGAAATGGTTAATCTAAGTGAAATTACGAGTAAATAAAGTTAAATATGAAAAATCTTAAACTTACCTCGTTGCGTAGAGTATGAACCTCATTCTACAACGATGCTACCATCTCACGTAGAACCGCTACCTCACCACGTAAAGTAGATACCTCGTCACGCCATGCACCATTGTCATCGCGTAAAGTACCGACCTCCTCACGCAAGGCATTGACCTCATCACGTAACTCCCCTAACTCATCCCGTGGAGGTGGAGAACAGGGAGATAAATGTCGTGGCATCTTTGTCGGTCGCCTATCATGAGGTGATGGTGGAGAAGAGGCTCGATGATGTGACAGAATAGGTGATGGCTCTCGTTGTAGAGGTATATAGTGTGGTCGATCAGGTGATGGCTCTGGGTGAGGTGATGGCTCTTGAAGTGGAGGCTGCTCATCATCCGTGCCATCAAAAAAACGCTTACTAGCTTGCCACCAATCAATTGCAAGCTCAGCCTCCGTGGGTGTCAGCCTCTGTAATGGAGTGTTGGCCTCCTAACAATATAAAACCTCAAACAAAGTTAAACGTGTACTAGTAATAACTTGTTTATATATGGTAGTATTTGTGTTAACTTACATCATTTATTATCGTATACCATAGTAACTCTTCCCAAATCAACAGTCGTCGTTTCCTCTTCCAGGAAATAGCTCTAGGAATATCATTTGAAGTTTTTAATGCATATGTCTGCATGTCGGGAAAAGCCTCAAATATCCAAATCTACAAAAACAATATAATACACAAACATTAGTAATTGTTAAATAATTAATTATAATTTTGGAAACATTATATATAAATTCTTACCTTAAAGGCCCAAATAAAGCCTGACAAAGTGTATTTGGAACCATCGCCACGTAAACTTTTGCGGTCATCAAAGGCAGACGACAACTTATTCAAGGTAGCTTTCCATAGATACGAACCCCACAGAAACAGGTTCCATGCATTTAGGTCGTCTACCAATAATATTAGGTCCTTAGGAATAGGTTGTCTGGCCTCTCTGCCTAAAAAGTCGGTATGCAAAAGTACTAAAAGGCATACTCGGAGAACATCGATGTCATCCATCCGAGTAAAACCATCTTTCTTATTCAATAATCTCGTCAAGTCGTCGACATGTAAATTCGGCTTCTCCATTTACAGCTCAGGAAAAACCCGGGATAACCATGATGGGCGGGCAATATGACTAGTGTATCGACCTACATCATCGTGTCCGAAGCGTAGACCAGTGATTAAGCAAAACTCCTCCCGCCCAAAACACGTATATGCCGGTGGAAAACGAAACCATATCTCTTCATTACCACGTTTTATACTCTCGGGTAGATCGCTAGTCATGGTCTGAAGCCACAAATGGGTCAACATAGCATCTCCACCCGGATGTTGTACTTTCAGCCATGGCCCGAAGCAAGTATCCTCAAACAATTTTCTTTGTACAGGTGAAAGGTTCGACGCAATTGTAGTGACTAGGCTTATTTTATTCCTTAAGGTCAATTGAGCCGAAAAAAAGTTCTACAAAAACAATAAACATACCAAGTTAGATTAAAAACTACACTGTGAAGATATACCAAAAGCAATAGAGAACAATAATAAACATAAAGAGTAGTAGTAGTTTATTCTTCAAACTTAAATTTGCAACACTGTGAATTTCGTATTTGTCTTTTTTTTTTGGTTGAAGTAATGCAATTCATTCAAGTTTCAATTTGCAGAAGAATAATAGTTTCTGAAACTTAAAATCGCAACACGAAAATGAAAATCGCAACACGAAAATGACTATCGCAACGCAAATTTGACTATCGTTGCGATTTTCATTTCGCGTTGTGATCCTCGGTTTCAAATAGTCATTGTCTAAAATTGAAACTTGAATGAATTGCATTACTTCAACCAAAAGACAAAACAAAGACAAATACTAACTTTACAAGGTTAAAGACTAAACAGTTTAGCAGTATTGTCAACAATCGAATGAATTTAATAAGCAATCTAAGTGAAATGGTTAATCTATTATTGAAATTACCAGTAAACTTATCATCAATTTCTATATGAAAAACCTAATAATAATACAAAAATTTCAAAATAAAAATAATTAAAAAAACTAACCCTCGGTGGTTGATTTGGTTGATTTTCCATTTCTGATCGTGAATGATTGTGAGGGTGGCTCTGAGAAATAGAGACGGATTTCGCCGGAGATGGGGACGGATTTCGTCGGAGATGGGGACGGATTTCGTCGGAGATGGGGACGGATGTCGCCGTAGAGAGTGAGAATGAAGATGGGACTGAGTTGTGATTTAGGGTTTTAGGTTAAGAGTTGCGATTACGGGATGTATTAATATTCGTGTTTGGAATTTAAAAATAAAATACACGTTGCGATACTAATGGCGCTTTGAAAATCGCATTGCGATTTTGTATTATCGCAACGCGATAGTCAGAATCGCGTTGCGATTTACATATTCGCATTGCAATTTTCTAAAATTGCAACGCGAATTTGGAAAATCGCAATGCGATAGTTAAAATCGCGTTGCGAATCTGGAAACTGATTTGCGATACTGGAGATCGCATTGCAATTTAGAGATCGCATTGCGATTTTGTTGGTCATTTTGGCAAATCGAAAAAAAGTTGGTCAAAATCGTATATTATAAGGAATTTTCGGTCACTGAGGTTATTTTATCTTTGTAGATACTATCCAAACCCTAAAATCAAACTATATGAAGGCAAATCAAATGTTGGTGCTGGAGTGCACACTAGCCGGCTCTTCCCCTCTCGGCTTTGTTGTCTTACTCTCAGAATTCGGTCTCAGTACAGCTTAAGCTCACACCAATCAAAATGGGGTCAGCTTTTGTTTCTAGCACAAGTTTTCTTGTAAATGTTGTTTTTCGTTTGTTTCAGCTTGATCTTAGCATTTGAAAATTGCTAGCTCTGTGAATGATTCTTGTGATATATTTTTTTGTTTATTTCAGCGAAGTAGTCGTTAAGATCTGGTTTATGTTATTAAATGATTTGTCGGTCAATTTTTTCTCTATGATTCTGGGTTTATTAGTTAGTGAGAAAACTTTGGAGTTTGTGGTGGGTGAAGATGTCTTCAACTACCTGTTTGGGTAATGTGAAATTTGTGGAAGAAGGAATGTAGTGTGAAATGTTAGGTTAGTATTAGTGATTATGGTAGCTGTCGGACAGGATTTTACTAAAAATTTATGGGGAAAATGAATGATTAGCTTTCGTATAATTCGATATCTTTTAGATTTTATATCTGTGATGCGTCATCTTGAAGATTGTGATGTTCCATGGAAATTTCATAATCGTTTTGTTTTAAGAACAAAGAACAGAGAATCAGAAACTAATTCAAAACGTAGTGTCATAGTGTTTGGCTCGGATATCTTTTATATGGATATTACTTAGTTTGCATACCAGTCCGATGAACTGAATAATTGCATTAGTAATTAGGTGTTTCTAAATTATTATTTTCTAATATAACATTTTTTTTCTCTTACATTTTTCTTGAACTATATAATATTAGCAAATTTTATAATGAATGAATATTCTAATCGAACCGAATTCGATTGTTGTTTAATTTTACTTGGTTTATATATTTTACAATATATAAATTAATATTATGTTTCTAAAATATTGAAAAGAAGCTTCAAAATGTTATATAGGAAAATATTTTTTGAAATAATAAACTAATGAATGGAAATTGTTCGGATTTCGGTTGGGTCATTTCTATATGTATGGTGTTTGGTTTTGCTTTGGAAACACCTATAATATAATTAATTGTTTGTTTCCTCTATAAAATTGAACCAATAACTATCCTTGATAAACCTTCTTTTGGTTGTTTATGCTGCATTTTATGGAAATATGCTAAAAAATGGGGGATTTGTGCAGGAAGACTCGTGGAATGGGAGCTGGTCGTAAGCTGAGAACCCACCGTAGGAGGCAGAGGTGGGCCGACAAGGCATACAAGAAGTCAAATCTTGGAAATGAATGGAAGAAACCATTTGCTGGATCATCTCATGCCAAAGGCATAGTTCTTGAGAAAATGTAAGAACTAATTTCTGCACTCTTTATGATGTCAGCAGGTTGTGCTTGAGTTGAATTTGGAACTTTACAATTTCATAACTGGCTTTTACAGCGGCATTGAAGCTAAGCAACCTAACTCTGCTATCCGAAAATGTGCTCGTGTTCAGCTAATCAAGAATGGAAAGAAAATCGCCACATTTGTACCCAATGACGGTTGCTTAAACTATATTGAGGAAAATGTAAGTTATACTGTTATACACTTTTTGAGTCGAACATGAGTGATCTATGTTAATAATTTCTTGGTTTTTTGGTGTTGCCTGGTCTAAACGGCATGCATGGTTTTGATTTGGTGCATGATGAGGTTTTGATTGCCGGATTTGGGTGAAAGGGTCATGCTGTTGGAGATATTCCCGGAGTCCGTTTTAAGGTTGTTAAGGTTTCTGGTGTGTCACTTCTAGCTCTTTTCAAAGAGAAGGAGAAGCCCAGGTCTTAAAATTTACTGATAGTAATAAGAATTTAGCTTTCAGTTTCTTTTCTTTCCTGAAAGCCTAGTGTTTGGGATTTTGTAATGAAGGATTTGTGAACAATGTTTTTTATTGATCCAACTCAAAAACTGCCCTTTTTGTTTCACATTCGAGAGTTTTTCCCCCCACAGTATTGTACCCCTTTGTTTGATGCCTCAAGTAATATATCATTACTTGTTGCATAAGGATGATAATAGGTTGGTTGGTGGAGAATTAGATTTTAATTGATAGTATTTTAAATTCTCACCAATATAGAAATCAAATAATTTTCATATATTTATATATCATATGATACAAACATACATCAATTACATACTTAAACATCAATTTCATACATATAAATATAATTGTATGGAAATAAATTTATTAAAACTATCAATTAAATGATCATAGTTTCATTTTGAATATATTTATGTCAGAAATAAAAATTAAATAAAAACAAATAAGAAGATACTTCAAATATTAAAATTCTATATGAACATAGATATTCAAACTAATAGAACTTGATATTGACTGAGATTAAAATAAACCATTAGGTATCAATTTGAGACCGATACAACCGGTATTTGGTATCGGTAGTTATCAAGTAACAGCCAAAACTACCTGCTTTGACCACGTTGACCATTGCTGAACATGCTCCCCTGCTTGTTGCTTTCTTGTACTTATCCACATAACCTCCTGCATAGCTCAACAACTAAGTAAACAAATGCTATCTACTTCCTTCTTCATCTAAATATTAAAAAAAATGCTTTGATTAAATTTTAAAAGTAGGACAAGATAAATAAAAATTATAACAAATATTGAAAAACTATCCATTGCACATTGTGAGTAATATCACATGTACCAATAATAATACTCATAATGGCCGCTCAATTTAGGTTTACCTCTACATCACCACAACCACAACCGCTGCCGCGGCCACTTTATTCACTCTCAATATTACATCTCTTTTCCACCTCCACTACCAGCTTCTCCTCCATTCCTCAGTTTCCCTTCTTTCTTCACCGTATCCTTAACCACTGTACTATTATCCGCCATTGGAGGACCAGAATGTTTCGTATTAGTGCTTGCCTTTAGAGGTAACGAGAGTCGTTTATTCACAGTTGGGGTCAATCCCCTCTCCGGCACCCCGCTATGACCTGATGGACTTGACAATCGTGATTGCCTGGTTTTCGTGGTATGGTTCAGCACCGTCGCCACATTAGACTTCGGGCTTGCCGGTGCCACATTAGATTTCAGACTTGCCAGGGCCGAGATTCCAAAGCTCTCATCCTCTCTAACCGATGAAAAACCTCCAATGTTACTATGTCGTCTCTGGAGACTATCAAAACTTGATTCCTCGTTCCCTCCGCGACGAGTTCCCATTGTTGGATATATGAACTGCAAAACTACACCGTTAGCACTGACTGGAAATATAAACAGTAATTAAAAAGAACAAATTCGTAAACCGCGTCGTGGCAAAAATCACTGCCTTAGAAACGAATTTGCCCCGATGTGTGTAATCGCTACAGTAGGTGGACCGTCCCCCAAGGTTAACACGATCGCTCCGAATTCTGTACACCCGAAATCGGAGTGGACTGCCGGTGGTATTGCTCTTCTTATCGGAAAGCACAGAAAGAATAATTGCGTAAAACACTTTGAGAGTGAATTGTGAATGTTGAGAGTGAGTTGAGAAGCTGAATATAACCCTCTATTTATATGCTAGAAATAGGGTTAAAATCGTCCATAAAATTTCAGGATTAAATCACTTCTTTTGTAACAGCTGAAACGTCTAGATGAACCTGACTCAAAAATAGTCCAGGTTCATTGCATCATTATTCAGCTGTTATAACTACCGAAATTATATCATGTAACCCATGAAATTAAATCAAATAACTTATGTAAATCCTGATATTAACAGCTTGTCTCCTCTGTACAAAGCTGGAAATTAGTCCAGATACATCTTAATGTTTTTTATTTAATTTAGGAAAAGCTGTTTAATTTCTGATAACTCTCATAAACCAGCTGTTATCATTTGAAATTAAATAGTCCGCAGCAGCCTATAAATATCAGTTGAAATCTTTCACATTTTTCCATTTGTTTCTTTCAAAGAGAAATTCCTCAAGAATTTTCTCTAAAAAGATAGTATCCACGCGGACGTGTCGAAGACACGTATTACCACGACCACGAGCCGAGCCGAGACGAGACGGACGGACGGCAGCGACGGTGCGCGAGAGTCCCCCTTGTTCTCTATCACTCAACAAGGAAGTGGGAAAGCCAAGCCTTAAATACCATTCCCAATAGTGTTTCCAATACTATGTGGGATTGAGCATTACCAACATTCCCCCACTAATGCGAAAGAAATCTTCTGAAACTCGAAAACAAACTTTCCAGAAAAGCAATAGCGAGATTAGTTGCTTAAGCACTAGTGAACGTATATGGAACTAGTACATAGTGATGATGAGCAATCCTTCTCTTAGATAAGTGAAATTAGTCTGGAACTTTCTAAGATCAGGGTAAACTCATAACACACAACTAATCCCTTCATCCACCTGAGTCCTCGATGTGTAAGATATATATATACAAAGTATATATTTGGCCATCTTACCTCAGGATTCTAGTAAGTGTGCTAGAAAAATGGCCCAACATTTTTCATAGAAGGCGGCTAACCCTTCTCACTTACATAGTTTATTTCATCAAGTTTATCTCAACATAAACCACCCTTTGAAAAGGGATATGAAATAATTAATAGCTTTTATAATAGTTCAACCTCACAAAGGGTATGGTGACTTTCTTCAAGTTCATTATAAATGAACCACCCAAACTCTGGGCTAAGAAGTCATTAAGAATAAATATTCAACCTCATTTATCGATAAATTCAATAAGTCCTTCTCACTAAAACCATCCAAATACTTGGATTTGAATTTATTAAGAGTTTAACAAACTCAACCTTTCTGTCGGTAAGTTCATCATTTCCTACCCACTCACTCTAGGTTATGAACTTATTAAGAATATATATTCAGCCAAAATCGGTAAATTCATCAAGTCTTTCTCACTAAGACCACCCAAACCCTGGGCTATGAATTTATTAAGAGCACTTAAGCTCATCCTGGGCATGCACATTATTCGTCATAGGGATAAGCAGTAGGAATGTGCACTATGAGTCTTTCCATGGTTTCGTTTGACCACATGGAACTTAGATAACTAAGTTGGGTATCCACCATGAATTCCTCAACCAATGGGCTTTAGACCCATCCCCCTCGACGAATCTAGGACCAGCTTCTGACTTAACCCTTTGGTAAGTGGATCTGCTAGGTTCCTTTCCGACTTCACATACTCTAAAGAGAGCACTCCATTCTTTATTAAGTGTCTCACTGACTCATGTATTATACGAATGTGTTTTTTCTTACCATTGTAAGCTTGGTTCTTAGCCACACATATCGCAGCTTGTGAATCACACAATAATGAAACTGGAGGAGTCGGTCTTCCCCACAACGGAATATCTGCTAACAAACTTCTAAGCCACTCGGCTTCTTGCCCAGCTAGGTCAAGAGCTATAAACTCTGACTCCATAGTAGAACGAGCAATACAAGTCTGCTTTGATGATTTCCACGAGATTACTGCTACACCCAAAGTAAAAACATACCCTCTCGTAGAGCTTACTTCATCATTATCAGAAACCCAGTTGGCATCACAATATCCTTCCAGTACCGCAGGAAAGCTAACAAACTCAAGTTTCCAATCCAAAGTACCCTTAAGATACTTCAGTAAGCGTTTAAGAGCAATCCAGTGCTCACCACTCGGATTATGAGTATATCTACTCAGTCTACTCACAGCATAAGCAATATCAGGCCGAGTATAGTTCATTAAGAACATTAATCTTCCGATTAACTTAGCATATTCAGTTTGGGAAACTCTACTTCCTTTCTTCTTAACTAGATGTATGCTAGGGTCATAAGGAGTTCGAACAAGAACGACATCAAAACTGTCAAATTTCTTTAGCACTTTCTCTATATAATGTGCTTGACATAAAGAAAATCCCTTATCAGTTTTGGTAACTTTGACTCCTAAGATTACATCTACTTCTCCCAAATCTGTCATCTCAAACTTAGTGGACAAGAAATTTTTAACTTTGTTAATGGACTCAATGTTAGAACTGAAAATCAACATGTCATCAACATAAAGACTTATGATAACACATTCAGTGTCAAACATCTTCGAATACACACAAGCATCCGAACCATTCACAATAAAACCAAAACTAAGAATAGTTTTATGAAATTTCTCATACCACTGTTTAGGAGCATGCTTAAGTCCATAGAGTGACTTTTTGAGTTTACAGACTTTGCCTTCCATATCAGGTGCTTCAAAACCTAGTGGATGCTCCATGTAAATCTCCTCATCTAGATCTCCATTCAAGAAAGCAGTCTTAACATCCATTTGATGTACCTGCAACTTATGAATAGAGGCTAGTGCAAATAATGCACGAACCGTTGAGATTTTTGTAACGGGAGAATATGTATCAAAGTAGTCTAAACCAAACATTTGAGTGAACCCTTTGACGACTAACCTTTCCTTGTACCGCTGAATCGAACCATCTGACCTTAGTTTCTTCCAGAAGACCCATTTGTTGGAGATTGGTTTGAATCTCTTAGGCAAGTCAACTAATTCTCAAGTATGATTAGACATTATCAATTCTAGTTCATCATTAACAGCACTTTTCCAAAAACTAGCATCGATAGATCTTATAGCTTCTTCAAAAGTTTTAGGATCCTCATCTAACAGAAAAATTTGAGCTATAGGATCTGAAATGGAGTCTAAATCATTTATCTCAGAAATAAAGGAAGTAATAAAGTCTGGTCCAAAAGAGGTTTCAACTCTTTGCCTTTTACTTCTTCTAGGCTCGAAATCAATTTGTTCAGAAGACCTAGACGGATTACAAAAGAAGTGGATGGAATATATTCTATTTGTGTATCAATATTCATTCTCGGTTCCTTTAAAGGAAAAGTATTTTCAAAGAAAACAGCATCCCTTGACTCACAAATAGAATAATCTTGTAAAAGCATGAATCTGTATGCAGCACTATTCGTAGCATACCCTATAAACACTGCATCAACAGTTTTAGGTCCGATGGTGGACTTCTTAAAGTCTGGCAAACCCACTTTGGCCAGACACCCCCACACTTTCAGGTATTGTAAATTAGGAGCGTATCATTTCCACAATTCATATGGGGTAGAATCTAATTTCTTATGAGGAACTCGGTTCAAGATATGAGTTACCGATAGAATGGCTTCCCCCCACATGTTATCAGATAACCCTGAACTTATTAGTAAAGAATTCATCATCTCTTTTAAAGTTCTATTTTTCCTTTCGGCTATACCATTCTGTTGAGGAAAATAGGGGGGATGAAGTTTCATGAATTATCTCATTCTTTTCACAAATATCTTTTAAGAAATTAGATCCATATTCACCACCTCTATCAGATCTAACCCATTTGATTATCTTATCTAACAAATTTTCTACTTCTGCCTTATAAATAAGAAAGAAGTTTTCAGCTTCATCTTTAGTTCTTAGGAGATAAACTTTTGTATATCTTGAATAATCATCTACAAAAGTTATGTAGTAGTGTTTTCCTCTTTTACTTTCAGTGTTTCTAAAATCTGCTAGATCAGTATGAATGAGTTCTAACAGTTCAGTCTTTCTAATAGAAACAGTCTTAAAGTGAGGTCTAGTATGCTTAGCTTCTACACAAATCTCACATTTGTTAAATCTAGTTGTGTCTAGTTTAGGCAGAACATTCATATTCATTAATTTCTTTAAAGCATGAAATTTTACATGTCCTAATCTAGCATGCCACATATCAATGGATTCAACAATATAAGCTGAAGTGGTAGCTTTATTTTCATTAAATTGAGTTTCTATGACAAATAAACCATTGCTTAAAAACCCTTTCCCCACATAATCACCATTTCGGGAAATTACAAGTTTATCTGCCTCAAAAACTAACTTAATGCCTGCCTTATTTAGAAGCCCACCACTTATCAAATTTCTACGCAAGGCAGGTACATACATAATATTATTTAAAGCTAGAGTTTTACTAGAAGTCAGCTTGAGTAAAACCTTGCCTTTGCCTAGCACTTCAGAACTGCTAGAGTTCCCCATATACACACGTTCACCAGTGTTCTCATCCTCGATCTCGGTGAAAAACTCTTTCCTTGCACAGAAATGCTTCGAAGCGCCAGTGTCAACTACCCATTCTAAACTGTTCTCTACCAGATTAACTTCTGAGACCACCACAACAATGATCTCATCATCTTCTTCTACAACGTGCATCTGTGGCTTGTTTTCATTCTGGCGGTCTGAGCGGTGTTGGCATTAATAAGCTTTGTGGTCGGGTAAACCGCAGACATAACACTTGAACGTCTTTCCTTCCAGTTTGGCCTTTCTTGACTTCTTGAAGTTGGTAGCCTTCTGTGGTTTCGTCTTCTTGTCTTGATTCCCATGTTTCATGATCTTCTTAAATTTAGACTCAACCAAGTTAGCTTTAAAAGAAAATTACTCAAAAAATTAGTAAGCTTATCTTTTAAACGGTTGGCTTCTTCAATCTTCATATGGCCCACAAGTTCTTCAAGCGAAATGTCTCTCTTCTTATGCTTAAGAGAGTTGCGGTAGTCGGACCAGGACTTGGGCAGCTTCTCAATTAGTACATTGGCTTGCAGCACCTCACACATTTGCATCCCTTCAGCGATGATGTCAGCAACTAAGTTCTCATAGTCATGGACTTGATCCATTATTGGCTTGTCGTCTGTCATCTGGAATTTGAGCCATTCGCCAACAACATACTTCTTGATTCCCGCATCGTCCGCACCATACTTTTTGTCGAGAGTGTCCCATATTGCCTTGGCACTCCTTTCTCTAAGGAACATATCAAATAGTTTATTTGACATGTGGCTGAGCAGATGTCCTCGCACCGTCTTGTTGTCTTTCTCGTATTTCTCATAAATAGCGAGAGCGGTGGCGGCAGTTGCTAAGGCATCATCATTGAGGACCACATCCGCATCATTACCGGCAGCTGGGCTTGGCGGCATGGTAGGTGGTGGCTTGAGCAGCACGTAGTCAAGATCAAGCTGCTCGAAGAATATCAGGATTCTTTGGGACCACCTTCTATAATTCTTTCCATCAAATGCATCGAGCTTGGAAAGATCGGGGATTAATTTGCTCAAAGGTGTTGTCATGATTGCAGTATATTGAATTCGTTTCTAAATTGTTAGATATATGAACTGCAAAACTACACCGTTAGCACTGACTGGAAATATAAACAGTAATTAAAATGAACAAATTCGTAAACCGTGTCGTGGCAAAAACCATTGCCTTAGAAAAGAATTCGCCCTGATGTGTGTAATCGCTACAGTAGGCGGACCGTCCCCCGAGGTTAACACGGTCGCTCTGAATTCCGTACACCCGAAATCGGAGTGGACTGCCGGTGGTATTGCTCTTCTTATCGGAAAGCACAGAAAGAATAATTGCGTAAAACACTTTGAGAGTGAATTGTGAATGTTGAGAGTGAGTTGAGAAGCTGAATATAGCCCTCTATTTATAGGCTAGAAATAGGGTTAAAATCGTCCATAAAATTTCATGATTAAATCTCTTCTTTTGTAACAGTTGAAACGTTTAGATGAAACTGACTCAAAAATAGTCCAGGTTCATTGCATCATTGTTCACCTGTTATAACTCGCGAAATTATATCATGTAACCCATGGAATTAAATCAAATAACTCTTGTAACTCCTGATATTAACAGCTTGCCTCATTTGTACAAAACTGGAAATCAGTCCAGATACATCTTAACGTTTTTGATTTAATTTAGGCAAAGCTGTTTAATTTCTGATAACTCTCATAAACTAGCTGTTATCATTTGAAATTAAACAGTCCTCAGCAGCCTATAAATATCAGTTGAAATCTTTCACATTTTTCCATTTGTTTCTTTCAAAGAGAAATTCCTCAAGAATTTTCTCTAAAAAGATAGTATCCACGCGGACGTGTCGAAGACACGTATTACCACGACCACGAGCCGAGCCGAGCCGAGCCGAGACGAGACATACGGACGGCAGCGACGGTGCGCGAGAGTCCCCCTTGTTCTCTATCACTCAACAAGGAAGTGGGAAAGCCAAGCCTTAAATACCATTCCCAATAGTGTTTCCAATACTATGTGGGATTGAGCATTACCAACATTCCCCCACTAATGCGAAAGAAATCTTCTGAAACTCGAAAACAAACTTTCCAGAAGAGCAATAGCGAGATTAGTTGCTTAAGCACTAGTGAACGTATCTGGAACTAGTACATAGTGATGATGAGCAATCCTTCTCTTAGATAAGTGAAATTAGTCTGGAACTTTCTAAGATCAGAGTAAACTCATAACACACAACTAACCCCTTCATCCACCTGAGTCCTCGATGTGTAAGATATATATATACAAAGTATATATTTGGCCATCTTACCTCAGGATTCTAGTAAGTGTGCTAGAAAAATGGCCCAACATTTTTCATAGAAGGCGGCTAACCCTTCTCACTTACATAGTTTATTTCATCAAGTTTATCTCAACATAAACCACCCTTTGAAAAGGGATATGAAATAATTAATAGCTTTTATAATAGTTCAACCTCACAAAGGGTATGGTGACTTTCTTCAAGTTCATTATAAATGAACCACCCAAACTCTGGGCTAAGAAGTCATTAAGAATAAATATTCAACCTCATTTATCGGTAAATTCAATAAGTCCTTCTCACTAAAACCATCCAAATACTTGGATTTGAATTTATTAAGAGTTTAACAAACTCAACCTTTCTGTCGGTAACTTCATCATTTCCTACCCACTCACTCTAGGTTATGAACTTATTAAGAATAGATATTCAGTCAAAATCGGTAAATTCATCAAGTCTTTCTCACTAAGACCACCCAAACCCTGGGCTATGAATTTATTAAGAGCACTTAAGCTCATCCTGGGCATGCACATTATTCGTCATAGGGATAAGCAGTAGGAATGTGCACTATGAGTCTTTCCATGGTTTCGTTTGACCACATGGAACTTAGATAACTAAGTTGGGTATCCATCATTTATTCCTCAACCAATGGGCTTTAGACCCATCCCCCTCGACGAATCTAGGACCAGCTTCTGACTTAACCCTTTGGTAAGTGGATATGCTAGGTTCCTTTCCGACTTCACATACTCTAAAGAGAGCACTCCATTCTTTATTAAGTGTCTCACTGACTCATGTATTATACGAATGTGTCTTTTCTTACCATTGTAAGCTTGGTTCTTAGCCACACATATCGCAGCTTGTGAATCACACAATAATGAAACTGGAGGAGTCGGTCTTCCCCACAACGGAATATCTGCTAACAAACTTCTAAGCCACTCGGCTTCTTGCCCAGCTAGGTCAAGAGCTATAAACTCTGACTCCATAGTAGAACGAGCAATACAAGTCTGCTTTGATGATTTCCACGAGATTACTGCTCCACCCAAAGTAAAAACATACCCTCTCGTAGAGCTTACTTCATCATTATCAGAAACCCAGTTGGCATCACAATATCCTTCCAGTACCGCAGGAAAGCTAACAAACTCAAGTTTCCAATCCAAAGTACCCTTAAGATACTTCAGTAAGCGTTTAAGAGCAATCCAGTGCTCACCACTCGGATTATGAGTATATCTACTCAGTCTACTCACAGCATAAGCAATATCAGGCCGAGTATAGTTCATTAAGAACATTAAGCTTCCGATTAACTTAGCATATTCAGTTTGGGAAACTCTACTTCCTTTCTTCTTAACTAGATGTATGCTAGGGTCATAAGGAGTTCGAACAAGAATGACATCAAAACTGTCAAATTTCTTTAGCACTTTCTCTATATAATGTGCTTGACATAAAGAAAATCCCTTATCAGTTTTGGTAACTTTGACTCCTAAGATTACATCTACTTCTCCCAAATCTGTCATCTCAAACTTAGTGGACAAGAAATTTTTAACTTTGTTAATGGACTCAATGTTAGAACTGAAAATCAACATGTCATCAACATAAAGACTTATGATAACACATTCAGTGTCAAACATCTTCGAAAACACACAAGCATCCGAACCATTCACAATAAAACAAAAACTAAGAATAGTTTTATGAAATTTCTCATACCACTGTTTAGGAGCATGCTTAAGTCCATAGAGTGACTTTTTGAGTCTACAGACTTTGCCTTCCATATCAGGTGCTTCAAAACCTAGTGGATGCTCCATGTAAATCTCCTCATCTAGATCTCCATTCAAGAAAGCAGTCTTAACATCCATTTGATGTACCTGCAACTTATGAATAGAGGCTAGTGCAAATAATGCACGAACCGTTGAGATTTTTGTAACGGGAGAATATGTATCAAAGTAGTCTAAACCAAACATTTGAGTGAACCCTTTGACGACTTACCTTTCCTTGTACCGCTGAATCGAACCATCTGACCTTAGTTTCTTCCAGAAGACCCATTTGTTGGAGATTGGTTTGAATCCCTTAGGCAAGTCAACTAATTCCCAAGTATGATTAGACATTATCAATTCTAGTTCATCATTAACAGCGCTTTTCCAAAAACTAGCATCGATAGATCTTATAGCTTCTTCAAAAGTTTTAGGATCCTCATCTAACAGAAAAAATTTGAGCTATAGGATCTGAAATGGAGTCTAAATCATTTATCTCAGAAATAAAGGAAGTAATAAAGTCTGGTCCAAAAGAGGTTTCAACTCTTTGCCTTTTACTTCTTCTAGGCTCGAAATCAATTTGTTCAGAAGACCTAGACGGATTACAAAAGAAGTGGATGGAATATATTCTATTTGTGTATCAATATTCATTATCGGTTCCTTTAAAGGAAAAGTATTTTCAAAGAAAACAGCATCCCTTGACTCACAAATAGAATAATCTTGTAAAAGCATGAATCTGTATGCAGCACTATTCGTAGCATACCCTATAAACACTGCATCAACAGTTTTAGGTCCGATGGTGGACTTCTTAAAGTCTGGCAAACCCACTTTGGCCAGACACCCCCACACTTTCAGGTATTGTAAATTAGGAGCGTATCATTTCCACAATTCATATGGGGTAGAATCTAATTTCTTATGAGGAACTCGGTTCAAGATATGAGTTACCGATAGAATGGCTTCCCCCCACATGTTATCAGATAACCCTGAACTTATTAGTAAAGAATTCATCATCTCTTTTAAAGTTCTATTTTTCCTTTCGGCTATACCATTCTGTTGAGGAAAATAGGGGGGATGAAGTTTCATGAATTATCTCATTCTTTTCACAAATATCTTTTAAGAAATTAGATCCATATTCACCACCTCTATCAGATCTAACCCATTTGATTATCTTATCTAACAAATTTTCTACTTCTGCCTTATAAATAAGAAAGAAGTTTTCAGCTTTATCTTTAGTTCTTAGGAGATAAACTTTTGTATATCTTGAATAATCATCTACAAAAAGTTATGTAGTAGTGTTTTCCTCTTTTACTTTCAGTGTTTCTAAAATCTGCTAGATCAGTAAGAATGAGTTCTAACAGTTCAATCTTTCTAATAGAAACAGTCTTAAAGTGAGGTCTAGTATGCTTAGCTTCTACACAAATCTCACATTTGTTAAATCTAGTTGTGTCTAGTTTAGGCAGAACATTCATATTCATTAATTTCTTTAAAGTATGAATATTCACATGTCCTAATCTAGCATGCCACATATCAATGGATTCAACAATATAAGCTGAAGTGGTAGCTTTATTTTCATTAAATTGAGTTTCTATGACAAATAAACCATTGCTTAAAAACCCTTTCCCCACATAATCACCATTTCGGGAAATTACAAGTTTATCTGCCTCAAAAACTAACTTAATGCCTGCCTTATTTAGAAGCCCACCACTTATCAAATTTCTACGCAAGGCATGTACATACAGAATATTATTTAAAGCTAGAGTTTTACTAGAAGTCAGCTTGAGTAAAACCTTGCCTTTGCCTAGCACTTCAGAACTGCTAGAGTTCCCCTTATACACACGTTCACCAGTGTTCTCATCATCGATCTCGGTGAAAAACTCTTTCCTTGCGCAGAAATGCTTCGAAGCGCCAGTGTCAACTACCCATTCTAAACTGTTCTCTACCAGATTAACTTCTGAGACCACCACAACAATGATCTCATCATCTTCTTCTACAACGTGCATCTGTGGCTTGTTTTCATTCTGGCGGTCTGAGCGGTGTTGGCATTGATAAGCTTTGTGGTCGGGTAAACCGCAGACATAACACTTGAACGTCTTTCCTTCCAGTTTGGCCTTTCTTGACTTCTTGAAGTTGGTAGCCTTCTGTGGTTTCGTCTTCTTGTCTTGATTCCCACGTTTCATGATCTTCTTAAATTTAGACTCAACCAAGTTAGCTTTAAAAGAAAATTACTCAAAAAATTAGTAAGCTTATCTTTTAAACGGTTGGCTTCTTCAATCTTCATATGGCCCACAAGTTCTTCAAGCGAAATGTCTCTCTTCTTATGCTTAAGAGAGTTGCGGTAGTCAGACCAGGACTTGGGCAGCTTCTCAATGAGTACATTGGCTTGCAGCACCTCATACATTTGCATCCCTTCAGCAATGATGTCAGCGACTAAGTTCTCATAGTCATGGACTTGATCCATTATTGGCTTGTCGTCTGTCATTTGGAATTTGAGCCATTCGCCAACAACATACTTCTTGATTGCCGCATCGTCCGCACCATACTTTTTGTCGAGAGTGTCCCATATTGCCTTGGCACTCCTTTCTCTAAGGAACATATCAAATAGTTTATTTGACATGTGGCTGAGCAGATGTCCTCGCACCGTCTTGTTGTCTTTCTCGTATTTCTCATAGATAGCGAGAGCTGTGGCGGCAGTTGCTAAGGCATCATCATTGAGGACCACATCCGCATCATTACCGGCAGCTGGGCTTGGCGGCATGGTAGGTGGTGGCTTGAGCAGCACGTAGTCAAGATCAAGCTGCTCGAAGAATATCAGGACTCTTTGGGACCACCTTCTATAATTCTTTCCATCAAATGCATCGAGCTTGGAAAGATCGGGGATTAATTTGCTCAAAGGTGTTGTCATGATTGCAGTATATTGAATTCGTTTCTAAATTGTTAGATATATGAACTGCAAAACTACACCGTTAGCACTGACTGGAAATATAAACAGTAATTAAAAGGAACAAATTTGTAAACCGTGTCGTGGCAAAAACCATTGCCTTAGAAAAGAATTCGCCCTGATGTGTGTAATCGCTACAGTAGGCGGACCGTCCCCCGAGGTTAACACGGTCGCTCCGAATTCCGTACACCCGAAATCGGAGTGGACTGCCGGTGGTATTGCTCTTCTTATCGGAAAGCACAGAAAGAATAATTGCGTAAAACACTTTGAGAGTGAATTGTGAATGTTAAGAGTGAGTTGAGAAGATGAATATAGCCCTCTATTTATAGGCTAGAAATAGGGTTAAAATCGTCCATAAAATTTTATGATTAAATCTCTTCTTTTGTAACAGTTGAAACGTCTAGATGAAACTGACTCAAAAATAGTCCAGGTTCATTGCATCATTGTTCAGCTGTTATAACTCGCGAAATTATATCATGTAACCCATGGAATTAAATCAAATAACTCTTGTAACTCCTGATATTAACAGCTTGCCTCATTTGTACAAAGCTGGAAATCAGTCCAGATACATCTTAACGTTTTTGATTTAATTTAGGCAAAGCTGTTTAATTTCTGATAACTCTCATAAACTAGCTGTTATCATTTGAAATTAAACAGTCCTCAGCAGCCTATAAATATCAGTTGAAATCTTTCACATTTTTTCATTTGTTTCTTTCAAAGAGAAATTCCTTAAGAATTTTCTATAAATAACTCTTGTTTCTTTCACAGTCCACGAGCCGAGCTGAGCCGAGCCGAGCCGTGTCGTGCCGAGACGAGACGGACGGAGGGCGGCGGCGGTGCGCGAGAGTCCCCCTTGTTCTCTATCACTCAACAAGGAAGTGGGAAGCTAAGCCTTAAATACCATTCCCAGTAGTGTTTCCAATACTATGTGGGATTGAGCATTACCAACATTCCCCCACTAATGCGAAAAAAATCTTCTGAAACTCGAAAACAAACTTTCCAGAAGAGCAATAGCGAGATTAGTTGCTTAAGCACTAGTGAACATATCTGGAACTAGTACATAGTAATGATGAGCAATCCTTCTCTTAGATAAGTGAAACTAGTCTGGAACTTTCTAAGATCAGGGTAAACTCATAACACACAGCTAACCCCTTCATCCACCTGAGTCCTCGATGTGTAAGATATATATATATACAAAGTATATATTTGGCCATCTTACCTCAGGATTCTAGTAAGTGTGCTAAAAAATGGCCCAACATTTTTCATAGAAGGCGGCTAACCCTTCTCACTTACATAGGTTATTTCATCAAGTTTATCTCAACATAAACCACCCTTTAAAAAGGGATATGAAATAATTAAGAGCTTTTATAATAGCTCAACCTCACAAAATGTAAGGTGACTTTCTTCAAGTTTATTATAAATGAACCACCCAAACTCTGGGCTAAGAAGTCATTAAGAATAAATATTCAACCTCATTTATCGGTAAATTCAATAAGTCCTTCTCACTAGAACCATCCAAATACTTGGATTTGAATTTATTAAGAGTTTAACAAACTCAACCTTTCTGTCGGTAAGTTCATCATTTCCTACCCACTCACTCTGGGTTATGAACTTATTAAGAATAGATATTCAGCCAAAATCGATAAATTCATCAAGTCTTTCTCACTAAGACCACCCAAAGCCTGGGCTATGAATTTATTAAGAGCACTTAAGCTCATCCTGGGCATGCACATTATTCGTCATAGGGATAAGCAGTAGGAATGTGCACTATGAGTCTTTCCATGGTTTCGTTTGACCACATGGAACTTAGATAACTAAGTTGGGTATCCATCATTTATTCCTCAACCAATGGGCTTTAGACCCATCCCCCTCGACGAATCTAGGACCAGCTTCTGACTTAACCCTTTGGTAAGTGGATATGCTAGGTTCCTTTCCGACTTCACATACTCTAAAGAGAGCACTCCATTCTTTATTAAGTGTCTCACTGACTCATGTATTATACGAATGTGTCTTTTCTTACCATTGTAAGCTTGGTTCTTAGCCACACATATCGCAGCTTGTGAATCACACAATAATGAAACTGGAGGAGTCGGTCTTCCCCACAACGGAATATCTGCTAACAAACTTCTAAGCCACTCGGCTTCTTGCCCAGCTAGGTCAAGAGCTATAAACTCTGACTCCATAGTAGAACGAGCAATACAAGTCTGCTTTGATGATTTCCACGAGATTACTGCTCCACCCAAAGTAAAAACATACCCTCTCGTAGAGCTTACTTCATCATTATCAGAAACCCAGTTGGCATCACAATATCCTTCCAGTACCGCAGGAAAGCTAACAAACTCAAGTTTCCAATCCAAAGTACCCTTAAGATACTTCAGTAAGCGTTTAAGAGCAATCCAGTGCTCACCACTCGGATTATGAGTATATCTACTCAGTCTACTCACAGCATAAGCAATATCAGGCCGAGTATAGTTCATTAAGAACATTAAGCTTCCGATTAACTTAGCATATTCAGTTTGGGAAACTCTACTTCCTTTCTTCTTAACTAGATGTATGCTAGGGTCATAAGGAGTTCGAACAAGAACGACATCAAAACTGTCAAATTTCTTTAGCACTTTCTCTATATAATGTGCTTGACATAAAGAAAATCCCTTATCAGTTTTGGTAACTTTGACTCCTAAGATTACATCTACTTCTCCCAAATCTGTCATCTCAAACTTAGTGGACAAGAAATTTTTAACTTTGTTAATGGACTCAATGTTAGAACTGAAAATCAACATGTCATCAACATAAAGACTTATGATAACACATTCAGTGTCAAACATCTTCGAATACACACAAGCATCCGAACCATTCACAATAAAACCAAAACTAAGAATAGTTTTATGAAATTTCTCATACCACTGTTTAGGAGCATGCTTAAGTCCATAGAGTGACTTTTTGAGTCTACAGACTTTGCCTTCCATATCAGGTGCTTCAAAACCTAGTGGATGCTCCATGTAAATCTCCTCATCTAGATCTCCATTCAAGAAAGCAGTCTTAACATCCATTTGATGTACCTGCAACTTATGAATAGAGGCTAGTGCAAATAATGCACGAACCGTTGAGATTTTTGTAACGGGAGAATATGTATCAAAGTAGTCTAAACCAAACATTTGAGTGAACCCTTTGACGACTTACCTTTCCTTGTACCGCTGAATCGAACCATCTGACCTTAGTTTCTTCCAGAAGACCCATTTGTTGGAGATTGGTTTGAATCCCTTAGGCAAGTCAACTAATTCCCAAGTATGATTAGACATTATCAATTCTAGTTCATCATTAACAGCGCTTTTCCAAAAACTAGCATCGATAGATCTTATAGCTTCTTCAAAAGTTTTAGGATCCTCATCTAACAGAAAAAATTTGAGCTATAGGATCTGAAATGGAGTCTAAATCATTTATCTCAGAAATAAAGGAAGTAATAAAGTCTGGTCCAAAAGAGGTTTCAACTCTTTGCCTTTTACTTCTTCTAGGCTCGAAATCAATTTGTTCAGAAGACCTAGACGGATTACAAAAGAAGTGGATGGAATATATTCTATTTGTGTATCAATATTCATTATCGGTTCCTTTAAAGGAAAAGTATTTTCAAAGAAAACAGCATCCCTTGACTCACAAATAGAATAATCTTGTAAAAGCATGAATCTGTATGCAGCACTATTCGTAGCATACCCTATAAACACTGCATCAACAGTTTTAGGTCCGATGGTGGACTTCTTAAAGTCTGGCAAACCCACTTTGGCCAGACACCCCCACACTTTCAGGTATTGTAAATTAGGAGCGTATCATTTCCACAATTCATATGGGGTATAATCTAATTTCTTATGAGGAACTCGGTTCAAGATATGAGTTACCGATAGAATGGCTTCCCCCCACATGTTATCAGATAACCCTGAACTTATTAGTAAAGAATTCATCATCTCTTTTAAAGTTCTATTTTTCCTTTCGGCTATACCATTCTGTTGAGGAAATAGGGGGGATGAAGTTTCATGAATTATCTCATTCTTTTCACAAATATCTTTTAAGAAATTAGATCCATATTCACCACCTCTATCAGATCTAACCCATTTGATTATCTTATCTAACAAATTTTCTACTTCTGCCTTATAAATAAGAAAGAAGTTTTCAGCTTTATCTTTAGTTCTTAGGAGATAAACTTTTGTATATCTTGAATAATCATCTACAAAAAGTTATGTAGTAGTGTTTTCCTCTTTTACTTTCAGTGTTTCTAAAATCTGCTAGATCAGTAAGAATGAGTTCTAACAGTTCAGTCTTTCTAATAGAAACAGTCTTAAAGTGAGGTCTAGTATGCTTAGCTTCTACACAAATCTCACATTTGTTAAATCTAGTTGTGTCTAGTTTAGGCAGAACATTCATATTCATTAATTTCTTTAAAGTATGAATATTCACATGTCCTAATCTAGCATGCCACATATCAATGGATTCAACAATATAAGCTGAAGTGGTAGCTTTATTTTCATTAAATTGAGTTTCTATGACAAATAAACCATTGCTTAAAAACCCTTTCCCCACATAATCACCATTTCGGGAAATTACAAGTTTATCTGCCTCAAAAACTAACTTAATGCCTGCCTTATTTAGAAGCCCACCACTTATCAAATTTCTACGCAAGGCATGTACATACAGAATATTATTTAAAGCTAGAGTTTTACTAGAAGTCAGCTTGAGTAAAACCTTGCCTTTGCCTAGCACTTCAGAACTGCTAGAGTTCCCCTTATACACACGTTCACCAGTGTTCTCATCATCGATCTCGGTGAAAAACTCTTTCCTTGCGCAGAAATGCTTCGAAGCGCCAGTGTCAACTACCCATTCTAAACTGTTCTCTACCAGATTAACTTCTGAGACCACCACAACAATGATCTCATCATCTTCTTCTACAACGTGCATCTGTGGCTTGTTTTCATTCTGGCGGTCTGAGCGGTGTTGGCATTGATAAGCTTTGTGGTCGGGTAAACCGCAGACATAACACTTGAACGTCTTTCCTTCCAGTTTGGCCTTTCTTGACTTCTTGAAGTTGGTAGCCTTCTGTGGTTTCGTCTTCTTGTCTTGATTCCCACGTTTCATGATCTTCTTAAATTTAGACTCAACCAAGTTAGCTTTAAAAGAAAATTACTCAAAAAATTAGTAAGCTTATCTTTTAAACGGTTGGCTTCTTCAATCTTCATATGGCCCACAAGTTCTTCAAGCGAAATGTCTCTCTTCTTATGCTTAAGAGAGTTGCGGTAGTCAGACCAGGACTTGGGCAGCTTCTCAATGAGTACATTGGCTTGCAGCACCTCACACATTTGCATCCCTTCAGCGATGATGTCAGCGACTAAGTTCTCATAGTCATGGACTTGATCCATTATTGGCTTGTCGTCTGTCATTTGGAATTTGAGCCATTCGCCAACAACATACTTCTTGATTCCCGCATCGTCCGCACCATACTTTTTGTCGAGAGTGTCCCATATTGCCTTGGCACTCCTTTCTCTAAGGAACATATCAAATAGTTTATTTGACATGTGGCTGAGCAGATGTCCTCGCACCGTCTTGTTGTCTTTCTCGTATTTCTCATAGATAGCGAGAGCTGTGGCGGCAGTTGCTAAGGCATCATCATTGAGGACCACATCCGCATCATTACCGGCAGCTGGGCTTGGCGGCATGGTAGGTGGTGGCTTGAGCAGCACGTAGTCAAGATCAAGCTGCTCGAAGAATATCAGGACTCTTTGGGACCACCTTCTATAATTCTTTCCATCAAATGCATCGAGCTTGGAAAGATCGGGGATTAATTTGCTCAAAGGTGTTGTCATGATTGCAGTATATTGAATTCGTTTCTAAATTGTTAGATATATGAACTGCAAAACTACACCGTTAGCACTGACTGGAAATATAAACAGTAATTAAAAGGAACAAATTTGTAAACCGTGTCGTGGCAAAACCATTGCCTTAGAAAAGAATTCGCCCTGATGTGTGTAATCGCTACAGTAGGCGGACCGTCCCCCGAGGTTAACACGGTCGCTCCGAATTCCGTACACCCGAAATCGGAGTGGACTGCCGGTGGTATTGCTCTTCTTATCGGAAAGCACAGAAAGAATAATTGCGTAAACACTTTGAGAGTGAATTGTGAATGTTAAGAGTGAGTTGAGAACTGAATATAGCCCTCTATTTATAGGCTAGAAATAGGGTTAAAATCGTCCATAAAATTTTATGATTAAATCTCTTCTTTTGTAACAGTTGAAACGTCTAGATGAAACTGACTCAAAAATAGTCCAGGTTCATTGCATCATTGTTCAGCTGTTATAACTCGCGAAATTATATCATGTAACCCATGGAATTAAATCAAATAACTCTTGTAACTCCTGATATTAACAGCTTGCCTCATTTGTACAAAGCTGGAAATCAGTCCAGATACATCTTAACGTTTTTGATTTAATTTAGGCAAAGCTGTTTAATTTCTGATAACTCTCATAAACTAGCTGTTATCATTTGAAATTAAACAGTCCTCAGCAGCCTATAAATATCAGTTGAAATCTTTCACATTTTTTCATTTGTTTCTTTCAAAGAGAAATTCCTTAAGAATTTTCTATAAATAACTCTTGTTTCTTTCACAGTCCACGAGCCGAGCTGAGCCGAGCCGAGCCGTGTCGTGCCGAGACGAGACGGACGGAGGGCGGCGGCGGTGCGCGAGAGTCCCCCTCACTAGAACCACCCAAACTCTGGGCTAAGAAGTCATTAAGAATAAATATTCAACCTCATTTATCGGTAAATTCAATAAGTCCTTCTCACTAGAACCATCCAAATACTTGGATTTGAATTTATTAAGAGTTTAACAAACTCAACCTTTCTGTCGGTAAGTTCATCATTTCCTACCCACTCACTCTGGGTTATGAACTTATTAAGAATAGATATTCAGCCAAAATCGATAAATTCATCAAGTCTTTCTCACTAAGACCACCCAAAGCCTGGGCTATGAATTTATTAAGAGCACTTAAGCTCATCCTGGGCATGCACATTATTCGTCATAGGGATAGGCAGTAGGAATGTGCACTATGAGTCTTTCCATGGTTTCGTTTGACCACATGGAACTTAGATAACTAAGTTGGGTATCCACCATGAATTCCTCAACCAATGGGCTTTAGACCCATCCCCCTCAACGAATCTAGGACCAGCTTCCGACTTAACCCTTTGGTAAGTGGATCTGCTAGGTTCCTTTTCGACTTCACATACTCGAAAGAGAGCACTCCATTCTTTATTAAGTGTCTCACTGACTCATGTCTTATACGAATGTGTCTTTTCTTACCATTGTAAGCTTGGTTCTTAGCCACACATATCGCAGCTTGTGAATCACACAATAATGAAACTGGAGGAGTTGGTCTTCCCCACAACGGAATATCTGCTAACAAACTTCTGAGCCACTCGGCTTCTTGCCCAGCTAGGTTAAGAGCTATAAACTCTGACTCCATAGTAGAACGAGCAATACAAGTCTACTTTGGTGATTTCCACGAGATTACTGCTCCACCCAAAGTAAAAACATACCCGCTCGTAGAGCTTACCTCATCATTATCAGAAACCCAGTTGGCATCACAATATCCTTCCAGTACCGCAGGAAAGCCAACAAACTCAAGTTTCCAATCCAAAGTACCCTTAAGATACTTCAGTAAACGTTTAAGATCAATCTAGTGCTCACCACTCGGATTATGAGTATATCTACCCAGTTTACTCACATCATATGAAATATCAGGCCGAGTATAGTTCATTAAGAACTTTAAGCTTCCGATTAACTTAGCATATTTAGTTTGGGAAACGCTACTTTCTTTATTCTTAAGTAGATGTATGCTAGGGTCATAAGGAGTTCGAACAGGAACGACATCAAAACTGTCAAATTTCTTTAGCACTTTCTCTATATAATGTTTGACATAAAGAAAATCCCTTCTCAGTTTTGGTAACTTTGACTCCTAAGATTACATCTACTTCTCCCAAATCTATCATCTCAAACTTAGTGGACAAGAAATTTTTAACTTTGTTAATGGACTCAATGTTAGAACTGAAAATCAACATGTCATCAACATAAAGACTTATGATAACACATTCAGTGTCAAACATCTTCGAATACACACAAGCATCCGAACCATTCACAACAAAACCAAAACTAAGAATAGTTTTATGAAATTTCTCATATCACTATTTAGGAGCCTGCTTAAGTCCTTAAAGTGACATTTTGAGTCTACAGACTTTGCCTTCCATACCAGGTGCTTCAAAACCTAGTGGATGCTCCATGTAAATCTCCTCATCTAGATCTCCATTCAAGAAAGCAATCTTAACCTTGCCTTTTAATAGAGGCTAGTGCAAATAATGCACGAACCGTTGAGATTTTTGTAACGGGAGAATATGTATCAAAGTAGTTTAAACCAAACCTTTGAGTGAACCCTTTGACGACTAACCTTGCCTTGTACCGCTGAATCGAACAATCTGGCCTTAGTTTCTTCCGGAAGACCCATTTGTTGGAGATTGGTTTGAATCCCTTAGGCAAGTCAACTAATTCCCAAGTATGATTCGACATTATCGATTCTAGTTCATCATTAACAGCGTTTTTCCAAAAACTAGCATCGATAGATCTTATAGCTTCTTAAAAAGTTTTAGGATCCTCATCTAACAGAAAAATTTGAGCTATAGGATCTGAAATGGAGTCTAAATCATTTATCTCATAAATAAAGGAAGTAATAAAGTATGGTCCAAAAGGGGTTTCAACTCTTTACCTTTTACTTCTTCTAGGCTCGAAATCAATTTGTTTAGAAGACCTAGCAGGATTACAAAAGAAGTGGATGAAATATATTCTATTTGTGTTTCAATATTCATTCTCGGTTCCATTAAAGGAAAAGTATTTTCAAAGAAAACATCATCCCTTGACTCACAAATAGAATAATCTTGTAAAAGCATGAATCTGTATGCAGCACTATTCGTAGCATACCCTATAAACACTGCATCAACAGTTTTAGGTCCGATGGTGGACTTCTTAAAGTCTGGCAAACCCACTTTGGCCAGACACCCCTACACTTTCAGGTATTGTAAATTATGAGCGTATCCTTTCCACAATTCATATGGGGTAGAATCTAATTTCTTATGAGAAACTCGGTTCAAGATATGAGTTGCCGATAGAATGGCTTCCCCCCACATGTTATCAGATAACCCTGAACTTATTAGTAAAGAATTCATCATCTCTTTTAAAGTTCTATTTTTCCTTTCGACTATACCATTCTGTTGAGGAAAATAGGGGGCTGAAGTTTCATGAATTATGCCATTCTTTTCACAAATATCTTTTAAGAAATTATATCCATATTCACCACCTCTATCAGATCTAACCTGTTTGATTCTCCTATCTAACTGATTTTCTACTTCTGCCTTATAAATAAAAAAGAAGTTTTCAGCTTAATATTTAGTTCTTATGAGATAAACTTTTGTATATCTTGAATAATCATCTACAAAAGTTATGTAGTAGTGTTTTCCTCCTTTACTTTCAGTGTTTCTAAAATCTGCTAGATCAGTATGAATGAGTTCTAACAGTTCAGTCTTTCTTTTAGAAACAGTCTTAAAGTGAGGTCTAGTATGCTTAGCTACTACACAAATCTCACATTTGTTAAAGCTAGTTGTGTCTAGTTTAGGCAGAACATTTATATTCATTAATTTCTTTAAAGCATGAATATTCACATGTCCTAATCTAGCATGCCACATATCAATAGATTCAACAATATAAGCAGAAATAGTAGCTTTATTTTCATTAAATTGAGTTTCTATGACAAATAAACCATTGCTTAAAAACCCTTTCCCCACATAATCATAATTTCGGGAAAGTACAAGTTTATTTGCATCAAAAACTAACTTAATGCCTGCCTTATTCAGAAGCCCACCACTTATCAAATTTCTACGCAAGGCAGGTACATACAGAACATTATTTAAAGCCAGAGTTTTAACAGAAGTCAGCTTGAGTAAAACCTTGCATTTGCCTAGCACTTCAGAACTGCTAGAGTTCCCCATGTACACACGTTCACCAGTGTTCCCATCCTCGAACTCGGTGAAAAACTCTTTCCTTGCGCAGAAATGCTTCAAAGCGCCAGTGTCAACTACCCATTCTGAACTGTTCTCCACCAGATTAACTTCTGAGACCACCACAACAATGATCTCATCATCTTCTTCTACAACATGCATCTGTGGCTTGTTTTCATTCTGGCGGTCTGAGCGGTGTTGGCATTGGTAGGTTGTGTGGCCGGGTAAACCGCAGACATAACACTTGAACGTCTTTCCTTCCGGTTTGGCCTTTCCTGACTTCCTGAAGTTGGTAGCCTTCTGTGGTTTCGTCTTCTTGTCTTGATTCCCAGGTTTCATGATCTTCTTAAATTTAGACTCAACCAAGTTAGCTTTAAAAGATAAATTACTCATAGAATTAGTAAGCTTATCTTTTAAATGGTTGGCTTCTTCAATCTTCATATGGCCCACAAGTTCTTCAAGCGAAATGTCTCTCTACTTATACTTAAGAGAGTTGCGGTAGTCGGACCAGGACTTGGGCAGCTTCTCAATGAGTACATTGGCTTGCAGCACCTCACACATTGCATCCCTTCAGCGATGATGTCAGCGACTAAGTTCTCATAGTCATGGACTTGATCCATTATTGGCTTGTCGTCTGTCATCTAGAATTTGAGCCATTCGCCAACAACATACTTCTTTATACCCCCATCGTCCGCACCATACTTTTTGTCGAGAGTGTCCCATATTGCCTTGGCTCTCCTTTCTCTAAGTAATTAAAGGGAACAAATTCGTAAACCGTGTCGTGGCAAAAACCACTGCCTTAGAAAAGAATTTACCCCGATGTGTGTAATCGCTGCAGTAGGCGGACCGTCCCCCGAGGTTAACACGGTCGCTCCGAATTTCGTACACCCGAAATCGGAGTGGACTGCCGATGGTATTGCTCTTCTTATCAGAAAGCACAGAAAGAATAATTGCGTAAAACACTTTGAGAGTGAATTGTGAATGTTGAGAGTGAGTTGAGAAGCTGAATATATCCCTCTATTTATAGGCTAGAAATAGGGTTAAAATCGTCCATAAAATTTCAGGATTAAATTTCTTCTTTTGTAACAGCTGAAACGTCTAGATGAACCTGACTCAAAAATAGTCTAGGTTTATTGCATCATTGTTCATCTGTTATAACTCGCGAAATTATATCATATAACCCATGGAATTAAATCAAATAACTCCTGTAACTCCTGATATTAACAGCTTGTCTACTCTGTACAAAGTTGGAAATCAGTCCAGATACATCTTAACGTTTTTTATTTAATTTAGGCAAAGCTGTTTAATTTCTGATAACTCTCATAAACCAGCTGTTATCATTTGAAATTAAACATTCCTCAGCAGCCTATAAATATCAGTTGAAATCTTTCACATTTTCCCATTTGTTTCTTTCAAAGAGAAATTCCTCAAGAATTTTCTCTAAAAAGATAGTATCCGCGCGGACTTGTCGAAGACACGTATTACCACGACCACGACCACGAGCCGAGCCGTGCCGTACCGAGCCGAGCCGAGACGAGACGGACGGAGGGCAGCGGCGGTGTACGAGAGTCCCCCTTGTTCTCTATCACTCAACAAGGAAGTGGGAAAGCCAAGCCTTAAATACCATTCCCAATAGTGTTTCCAATACTATGTGGGATTGAGCATTACCAACATTCCCCCACTAATGTGAAAGAACTAGTACATAGTGATGATGAGCAATCCTTCTCTTAGATAAGTGAAACTAGTCTGGAACTTTCTAAGATCAGGGTAAACTCATAACACACAACTAACCCCTTCATCCACCTGAGTCCTCGATGTGTAAGATATATATATACAAAGTATATATTTGGCCATCTTACCTCAGGATTCTAGTAAGTGTGCTAGAAAAATGGCCCAACATTTTTCATAGAAGGCGGCTAACCCTTCTCACTTACATAGGTTATTTCATCAAGTTTATCTCAACATAAACCACCCATTAAAAAGGGATATGAAATAATTAGAGCTTTTATAA